>NW_027507748.1:370292263-371792263 GCF_037356315.1 Lithobates pipiens | reverse complement strand
TCTTTTTTTTTTTTTTTATCCTGATAGTTATAAATCATTGTCACAGCATCAACAGCCTTGGTAGACTCAGGCTTGTACCTGTCGCTGAATAGATGGTGGGCAATTCCACTAAGCCTCTCTGTTTATAATATACTGTGTGCAGATGACTAACTGTGACATTTCTGTTCTAGATGAGAAATACAGCGCAGACAGCGACCAAGAGTTAGAACGACATGAAGTGAGGACTGGCAGAGGTCACAGCAGTCCTGGAGGACCTCTATCTAACCCTAACAGCCCCAGGCTGGAGGACAGGGGCAAGGAGAAAGCCACACCTGACAAGAAGACCGAGTCACCTGAAGGCCGCAAGGACAGTGACAGCATATTCAGTGTCAGGAGTTTAGAGAAGGAGAAACTGGAGAGCAGGAGGAAAGAGGACACCAAATCTGACCAAGAATGTGGAGGTTTGACTAAAGAGACCTTTGCCCCACTCATGGTACAGACAGAAAGCCCTCCACACTTGACTGCAAGTCATCTGCAGAGTTTAGCGTTATCTGGCCTCCATGGGCAACAGTTCTTTAACCCCTTGAGTGCTGGGCAGCCCTTGTTCATCCACCCAGGACAATTTGCCATGGCACCTGGGGCTTTCTCAGCCATGGGTATGGGACATTTGTTGGCCTCTATGACAGGAGCAACTGGCCTAGAGAATGGAGGCCTCTCTTCAGTGCAAGGAGCAGGGGCTACCCACTTCCCCTTTCACCTATCCCAGCATATGCTGGCCTCTCAGGTAAGCTCCATCATCTATGGGGACATTTATTTATGATGACTGGGTTGGCTGGAGCAGCTTTAAAACCATCTTTAATAAGCCAGTTTGTAGTATTTTCAGTTCATTTATGGTTTTTTTTTAAAAGGCATAGGAAATTAGCACCTCAATTTTACTTTTATGTCTGACTTGGTTAAAGTTATAGCAGTGTAGGAAATGCTGTTTTTTGGCCTCCTATAACCCTTTCACAGTAATCTAGAAATATGGCTCAGATGAATTATTTGGCAAAATAAAAGGTTGAGTAACCATTTCATCCTTCTACTTGAGTGAACCTGAGATGAAGCTTCTCAGGGGTGGATCCCAGTGGTGGTCCCATTGATGTTCAATTTCTCAGCAAGTCCAGTCCTGCTGTTGATTCTGCAGATACTTGGCTGGGTGTTATATCTGGCTTCTATAAAGGAGTGACCTATATCGATCAGTTGGTTATGTTCTATTAAAAGCTGATTATAAATTGAGTTCTAAACCAAAGTGTTTTTTACATTAAAAAAACTCATTTTCAGAGATTGTTGCTTTGGGAAGAGTTTGTATGTCAATAAATATGAGATGTCAATATAATAATAATAATAATAATAATAATAAGTCGTTGTAGTATTAACATTATTAGTATTATTTTTATTACTATTATTATATTGTCTATGTAAGACATAAAAGTAGTATAAGCCAAAGTAGAGTTCTCTTCTATTTCTCCTATTGCAGTCTATTAGGCTGGCCATACAGGTACAATTTTCCTTTAGATTTGCCTTAAACTATGTAGTGCAAGGGCCTGCCTAATTGGATACAATTGTAAGTTGTTTCGTTTTGACCTCATATTATATTTTTTGGTAAATCTAAAAGAAAATTGTACAAGATAATGGAACTTGTATGGTCAGCCTTAATAAATCAACCCCACTATATAATATATAGGACATAGTTGAGACTAGATGAGTCTTGTCTAGTGTAAGGCTGGCCATATATGTTCAATTTTCTTGTACAATCTTCCTTTTAGATTAACCAAAAACCATATAACATGAGATCATAACTAAACAACTTCCAAATGTATACAGTTAGGCAGGCACTTGCAGTAGTAGTTTAAGGTAAATCTAAAGGAAAATTGTTCAAGAGAATTGAACATGTATGGCCAGCCTTAGACTTAAGAGTGCAAAATCTGGTGCAGTTAGCCAATCAGCTAACTTCAACTTGTTCAATTAAGCTTTGACAATAAAACCTGGAAGCTGATTGGTTTCTATGCAGATCTGCACCAGCTTTTGCACTCTTCAGTTTTAGTTAATCAGCCCAGGTATGCATACTTTGTCAGATCTTTTATAGTATAATATATATATATATATATATATATATATATATATATATATATATATATATATATATATATATATATATATATATATATATATATATTGTATATGTGTGTGTATATGTATATATAGTATACTAAGAAATGGACGATTTAACTTCCTGCTCTAATGTAAATCATTACTGTATATCACATTAACCCAGTGCCATCTGAAATGGGTATTTGTGGTTGGTGACCAGTGTATTAAATACTGTCTTGTCTCTTGCAGGGAATCCCGATGCCCACTTTTGGAGGGCTCTTCCCTTACCCGTACACTTACATGGCGGCTGCAGCAGCTGCAGCGTCAGCGATGCCAGCCACCAGCGCTGCCAGCACTATGCCAAGGAACCCTTTTCTCAGCAGTACCCGGCCTCGCCTACGCTTCAGCCCATACCAGATGCCTGTGAACATCCCCCCCAGCACTAACCTTTTAACCACTGGATTGCCATCAAGCCTCAACCCAGGATCTGAGAGCTCCAAGCCTGGCAGCAGTCGGGAGCCCAGCCCCATCCCAGACACTCCTGTTCACAAGAGGTCCCACTCTAGCTCACTGTCCCCAAAGACCTCCATGAAGGATTCCATAAACGAGCTTCAGAACATTCAGAGACTGGTCAGCGGTTTGGAGAGCCAAAGAGAGGTCTCCCCAGGTCGGGAGACCCCTAAATGACTGGCACCTCTCCTCTCCATCACCTGAGCCACAAGGGCTGAAAAGCACTGGGATTTTGTACAGCACATTATAACTATTTATTAAATAAAATAAAAAAATAAAGGTCAGCGATCAAAAACAATGAGTACTTATATAACACACTGAAAGCCCACCAATTATGAAGGTTTGAGAAGAAATCATATACAGTATGTATAAATATATAAATATATATATATCTATATCCACCCAATACAAAGGATACAACTTCAACCGTGCACCTATGGGGACACCAAGAACTCTTAATAATAGCGCTATTGTGGAGAAGCTCCCCTACACAATACTTGGAATGACCCAAGAATGCAGAGACTCGGTGAAATTGATGATGGACAAGGGGGGGGGGGGGGGCAAGGAATTCCTTAGATTTCTTCATGAAAGAGGGAGGGAAGGGGTGGGGGGGTCTGGGAGGTATTTGTCTAAAACCGACTATTGGAAACAGTAGTCATATGTGAAGTATGTCTACTTTTTGATTGTGGAATTGACTGAAGTGAAAAAAATTGTAATCATATACAACAAATAAAAAACAAACAAACAAGCATAAAAAAACACAACAACAAATCGAAACAAAATACAATAAATGAACAGGCTATTCACAGCTGAACTGACAGGTAGAGTGAATCCTTCACCAAATCACCAATCTGGTACAAGTATTAGGTGCCTATTTACCTATGTACCAGAAATATTTATTAAAAAAATAGTAATTTCTGTAAATAAGCTATAAGGATCCCAAAATATGCAAATTGGTATTAATTTATTCAGAGTTGTACATGGTGTGTACATAATATTTAGAGAATTAATTCATTGCATTTAATTTTTTTTTTCCAATTTACATGATATATATTGTAAATGAAAACTTATCTTAGCTCTTTGTGATTGAAGGAGATATATGGTTTTTTTAACTGTGTTTTATTAATCCCCCCCCCCCCCCACCCCACCCCTGCTGTTTTAGGACAATCATGTGCCATCTCTTGCATCCAGTCTGTGCTGATTTAGCTGAATACTAAATCATTGACGTGGTATTCTACAGAGCGGGGCTTATAAAATGCAGGAATAAACCTCAGGTTTTTGTTCTCACTCCAGTTCAATAATAATAAAAAAAAATGATCACAAACTGCGCTATATTTTTTTTAATACATGATTTGAAATGTGCTGGTTACTCGGGTATCTAGCTGTTCTTTTTTTTTTTTTTTTTTTTTTTTAATTCTCACATCTTTCAATAAAAAATGTTGAAATAAACTGTTTCACACTTGCTTAATTTTAATATACATTTTTGTTTTTTCAGAATCTGTGAACTTCTCTTTCTGCTATCTTTCCTCTCCCCTCCTCTCTATTTCTCTTAAATTATATTAAGGAACATAACAAATACTTTTATTTATTTATTTTTTTCTATCTTTTCTTTTCCTGACAAACAAGTCACAAAATAGCAAAATGCTAGCAACAGAGTCATAATGATGATATATAAAAATGTGTAATAAATACTTTTATTATTATTTTTTATTTCTATCCTTTTCTTTTCCTGACAAACAAGTCACAAAATAACAAAATGCTATAGCAACCGAGTAATAATGATAATAATAATATATAAAAAATGTGTAACTATTTTCTGCTGATATTATTAGCAGAGAATATAGCTACACGATATTATTATTTATTATTTGATTAAAAAAAAATTCTGCTTGTAAAAAAAAAATCAGGATTTTTTTTTTTTAATTTTTTTTTTAGTCCGGCTAAATCAGTAAACCTAATTACTAATTTCACGCTCCCTTTTAATATGGTAGTTATTAAAGGTAAAGATGGAAGTCTGAGCCAGCACAAAGCTCTTGCCATGAATGTTTGCCAGAAAAGGGACGTGGAGTGAGCACTGTCCAGAATTGTGTGTGTTAGTTATTATTTTCAATTAGAGGAGATGTGGAGAATCTGCTAAAAATCGTTGATGTCTGTATTTAATTTCGATCAGGAAAGATTAAAATGTTTCCATGCATATTAACATCCGTTTTAGATTATTGGTATGTAAACTATATAAGAGGACTTTTTTTTTTCTATAAGGAGGCGGGGGATTTTGTTTCCAGTCTACTAAACTTGTTCCAAAAAGTTCCTACTTGATTATTCCTAGAGAGAATCTACAGATTTTAGACATGAGGGAAATAGGTATGTTTGGCAGGGCACGACATGCCTTTAATTCGGAGCGTTTCCTTTATTTTGGAGATAACGCATGACCTGACCTGAGATTATTCCAAGGAAATCCCTAGTAGGGGGGCAGCCTGGCACACCATGAGGATCCTATTGATCAGGGTGACCCAGGGAGCTGGGCTCTGCTGCCAGTCCTAGCGCTGTAGTGTATAGCCAAAGAAACCACACCAACTGGGGGCACTGCTTGCCCTTAAAGAATTACTGGAAAATAACAGTATTTAAGATAAAGAAAAAAGAAAAGTGCAGTTGTTGCCCATAACCACCTTCCCGCTGGCATTTGTTTGGCAGTTCAGGCTTTCCAACGACAATTTCGTTCCTCGTTCCTAGGTATCTATAATAAAAGCTTCTCTTCAAATGGTGAAGCGATTCTTAACGTTTTCTTTTTTTTTTCTTTTTTTTTTTATTATTATGTCACCAATACCATCCCTTAAAATGTGAGCATTTATTGGGCACACTGCAACGATACTTGTGGGTCAATCCTCAATCAGTCAAGTACTCCGGTACTCCGGTCTATTTTGTATAATTATCTACCTATTTACACATACATTTCACAAATATCACCATGTAGAGTATTGGGCATACCCTCCCAAATGCTGTGCTTTTCGGTAAATCCTTAAAGACTTCAGGTGTTAAAAAAAAAAATTATATAAAAATATATATATATTATTATATATAAGTTCAGCTTGTCTATCTAGCTATCCATCTATCTACCTGTCTGTCTGTCATCTGAGCAGCTGAGAATTTTTATTGGGCATATCTTTTAAATGCATATGGATATATCCTAAAAATATCTAGTATTTGCGTGTGTGTGTGTGTGTTTATGTATTGTATATGTATATGTGTATATATATATATATATATATATATATAGACACATTTTTATCTTAGATATTTATATATAAATCTTTCTGTCTTTATAGATCTCCCTATATATATATATATATATATATATATATATATATATATATATAAATATCTGTATAGATATCTCTCTCTCTAAATATATATTTATATATAGATCTCTCTCTCTAAATATAGTGATCTCTCCCTCTCTCTATAGATATATAGATCTCTCTCTCTCGATATATAGATCTCTCTCTCTCGATATATAGATCTCTCTATTTCTCTCTTTAGATGTATATTTATATATATAGACTCATCTCTCTCTTTCTCTCTCTCTCTCTATATATATATATATATATAGATCTCTCTTTCTCTCGCTTTATATATTAATATATATAGCTCTCTCTCTCTATTGAGAGAGATATATATCTCCCTCCCTCTCTAGATTCATATTTATATATAGACCCTCCTCTCTATCTATATATAGATATATATTTCTCTCTCTGTATAAATAGATTTATATATAGATCTCTGTCTCCTAAATATATATTCTTATATAGACCTCTCTCGATATATATATATGTATATATAGAGCTCTCTCTCTCTCTCTAGATATATATTTATATATAGATCTCTCTCTCTCTCTCTCTCTCTCTCTATATATATATATATATATATATATATATATATATATATATCTTGCTATATATCTAGCTCTCTCTAGATTTCTCTCTCTCTCATATATATATATATATAAAATCTACAGGCATACCCCACTTTACTTTTAAGTACACAGTGGGGTTTATTTACTAAAGCTGGAAAGTGCAAAATCAGGCTCACTTGTGCATAAAAACCAATGAGCTTCCAGGTTTTATTACCAAAGCTTAAGTGAACAATCTGGGGTTAGAAGCTCATTGGTTTCTATGCAGAAGTGAGCCTGATTTTGCACTTTCCAGCTTTAGTAAATAAACCCCATTGTGTACTTAAAAGTGGGGTATGCTTGTATATATCTATTTATATATAGATCTCCCTCTTTCTAGATCTCTCTCTATATCTATTTATATATAGATATCCCTCAATATATATATATATATATATATATATATATATATATATATAGATCTATCTCTATATAGATATATTTTTCTCTCTCTAGATATATATTTATATATAGATCTCTCTCTCTCTATAGATATATATTTCTCTCTAGACATATATTTATATATAGATACCCTCTCTCTATATGTATATAGATATATATTTCCCTCTCTCTATACAGATCTCTCTCTGTGTGTATACACACACACACACACACACACACACACACACACACACACACACACACACACACACACACACACACAAATGTCATCAGGTGAGAACATTTATTGTGAGTGTAGATAGCAGTAGGAAGGAGGTGAGTAGGTAGGTAAGGTGTAGTGTAGAGGTAGGAGGCCTGGCCTGCACCTGTCAGAGGCGCCCCCCCTGGAGGGTAGGCCATGTTACAGCTGTATATGGGGGTTTCAGGTGTCGGTAGCAGCGTTGGAAGCAGTGTTAAGCTACTAATAATGTGACATTCATCCGATATGAATAGTTGATGGAATGGGAAAAGAGAAAGCCTTGCACACTTAGGATTTGCTCATGTAACCTTAGTGAGAATGTTTTGGGTCGGACTACATGCAGCCATGTATAGATCTGATTACAGCGCACACTCGGGTTACCCGGCAGAGTCGGCTTACACCCGGCCTGGAGTCATCCACAACCTCCAACAGAACCGGGACCGCCGCTCTCCTCTACCGGGGGCAGCTTCACGGCTACATGCTAAAGTAATAAATGGCGGAATAAACAACTCCTTTCCTCACCAATTACCCCTTTCTCATTGGAAGACAAGATTTATTAGGGAAACTGAAACAACAACACCAGAACGTCACCTGCCGGAGAAAGGCAAAAGTGAGCTCCGAGCGCCTCCTGCTGGCCGGATCGGGGAAAGCTACGTGAGCCAGTCTTTACCCAGTATCATCATCGCTTTACATCACACGTATTAAATACCATGGAGCGTGTATGTTCAACAGATACCAACATTTACATACAGCTCTCATATGCCCCCAAACACAAGGAAAAAAAATCCATAGAAATATTTCTCCATTCTGGTTATAGATTAATTATTGACAGGAGAGTATTAAAAATAAATAAATGCAAATTATCTATCTATCTATCTATCTATCTATCTATCTATCTATCTATCTATCTATCTATATATAAAAAATAAATAAATAAATATATATATATATATATATATATATATATATATATATATATATATATACACATACGTACATATATATACATACATAATACATGTATAATACCTTAGATTGTGAGCCCTTGAGGGTAAGGAACTTAAGTGAATGTACAAGATATATTTGTAAAGCGCTGCATAAATTGAGGGGAATATATAAGTACCTGTAATAAATAAATATACAAATATCCCTGTAACTGACAGAACAGCAAATGATAAAAAAAATATCTATCTATATTATAGAAGGAGTTCCCCCCAAAGAAATCCTCAAATGATGAAAAAAGACAGAAACTTCTATGTCTTTGTTCATCAATTGTTGATCAGATGCCTCAAAAGTCCCTTAGTATTTCTTTGGGGGAGAACTCCTTCTATAATATTGTTCAATTTGGGATGTTGGCAACACATGGGTGTTCTCTGTTGGATTTCTATCTCTCTCTCTCTCTCTCTCTCTCTCTCTCTCTCTCTCTCTCTCTCTCTCTCTCTATATATATATATATATATATATATATTTATTTATATACTCCCCCCCCACACAAACATTATACCACATTCTATTTATACCACCGATAAATCCTGCCCTTCAAATGAGTTGTTAACAAGGAGACAAAGTTTTCTTTGTATGAAATCAAGTCATTTATATAATACAATTTTATTATTATTATACACGATTTATATAGCACCAACAGTTTACTCAGCACTTTACAATGTATAGGGGGGGACAACACAATTACAGTACAATACAAAAGGTACAGGAGGGCCCTGCTCATAGAGCTTCCATTCTAAAGGGAGGGGGTGGTGCTGCAAAAGGTAATAGCTGCAGAAAATGATTTGATGGGGGTATTATTTTACAGTTGTGCGCTTTATTGAAAATTTTTGTATTGATAGGAAACAGGATGTTGAAGAAACAGTGATTGTATCATAGCTAAGCTGACTTGAAAGTAAGAAGTCAGCCTAGCTATGACTTGAAAGGCCAGTTTCAAGCACTTGCTACAGGTGGTCAGTAATATTTCACATGCCTTGAGATAGCAAACCATAAAAAAAATGAAGGGCCAGGCACATAGAGACAAAGGTGCATGGGTAGCATGGGGCATGCAGGAGCAGAGCTGGGAATGATCAGGTTAGGAAGGCCCTTTCAAGCTAAGCACTGTGATCTGTACTCTGGGCTTTAGTACATCAACCACCTGGCTGGGAGAGTGGCAAGATACACCTTCCTTTATAATTCACATATCAGTATCAGTATGACATCCAATGTTTCCGTCACAGCAATAAGATAGAGGTAAATTGCTGATCTTCCTTTATACAAAAAAACAAAAAAAAAATAAATAAAAAAAAATTACCCCCACCTTTCTATATGTCATTTTATTATGGCATATCTCTCTTACTGTGTCTTTTTAGCCCTCTTTCTCCTTTGACTCTAAAAAGAAGCAGTCTTTGTTTAGCCAGGCTTTTGTCTTTTTTGTTGATAAAAAAGCAGAGACATTGCTGATCTATAACACAATAATAATCTTGACAGATCACTCAGAAACTTGCATTCAATTTTAAAACTTCAAACACATAAAATTCAATAAGGTGAAATAATAAGGAGATTTTTTACCTGGGCCTTTTTTTTTTGGGGTGGGGGGTGAGGGTCTTGACCCTGCTGGGAAGACCTAGGCCCAGCATTTTACATTCTATCATACTAGAGTAGCACAATAGGTTTTATTCACTCAAGGAATAGGAACTGTTCATTGTGCAAAGTGGATGTTGGTGAATATAGTACAGGCATACCCCACTTTTAAGTAAACAATGGGGTTTATCTACTAAAGCTGGAAAGTGCAAAATCAGGCTCACTTCTGCATAAAAACCAATGAACGTCCAGGTTTTATTACCAAAGCTTAATTGAACAAGCTGGAGTTAGAAGCTCATCGGTTTCTATGCAGAAGTGAGTCTGATTTTGCACTTTCAAGCTTTAGTAAATAAACCCCATTGCGTACTTACAAGTGGGGTATGCAAGTAAATGTGGGTTCACTTAATCATGTGCAGTAGTAAAATAAGCAACATTTGTGATAGCACAAGTTTAGGTATTCAAGCTAACACAACTTTACCTTATTCATCAGTGTTCATTTTGCTAATTAAATAGCCTCTACCACTTTAGCAAACCAGCCCCAATGAATTTCTCTCTAGCAGCTCCATTTCCACCATTATACAAGAAAGCCGTTAGCTTGCCACAGACTCGGATTAGTCAATAGCACAGATATTCTATACATTACAACTAAATGGTCCAAGTGCACACAGACTTATAGGATGTATGGTTTCTGATAATTGTTTTTTCTGAATGATTGAAGTGCTTTAATGGTAAAAGGAATTGCCATAATGGCTGCTGTCAGATTGATGTGAGTTCCAGAAAAATAGATTGTGACAATAAATGAAGAGTGCTTAAAGTGGACCTCTAATGTCTGGGGATAATGTAATCGGCCTAAGCAATCAAAAATCACATTTCATTACTTGCCCAATACACTAAATGTTTGACATTAGGTTGGAGAATAGAAGAATTGCCAGAACACTATCGTAGTGAACACAGTTGCACCTTTAAAAACTGAACAGCCGCTATTCCTTTAGAAAATCAACGCCACAAAACAAATATAGACGGTTTACCTAATGAAGTGAAGAGCAATTTGAAACGTTTTTGAGAAGAGCTTCAACATTGGAGATTTTTGGTGTCACATGAAGCTTGTTGTTTAAACCTCCAAAAAGTATTTAGGTTCCCTTGGGACTGGGTCTCATATTTTTGGTTCCAATGGACTTCAATTAGTGTATAAACAAAAAAGTCAGTGCTACTACCCATACATCACATAGAAAGCAGAGCTCCCGGGTGCTCCATCCACAGTCGTTGGCTGAGTAGAGAAATGAAGAAAAGATGATCCGCACTCCGGTGGTTGCTCTTAAAAAATGTTGTATTTATTATAAGGCCTAAGGCCGCGTACACACGCGGGGACTGTCTGCCGAAACTAAGTTCGTCAAACAGTCCGCTCAAACTTTTGAATGAACGAACACGCCCACACACGGCACTTTTTGAGCGGACAAATACGGCAAACTTTGTTCGTCGTACTAAGTCCGCGCAACTTTTGAAATGAACGGACTCGCCCACACACGAGGCAACAGTCCGCTCATTTCGAGCGCGTGTGCAGGTAGGCGGGGCCCACGACGGAGACGTCGCGGGCTCCGCCGCCTGGTATGGACTTAAAGGGGAACCCCAACGCCAAAAAAAATCGGCGCGGGGGTCCCCCCAAAGTCCACAACAGACCCTTGTCCGAGCACGCTACCCGGCCGGCCAGGAAAGGGGGGTGAGCGAGCGCGCCCCCCCTACCGAGCCGTACCAGGCCGCGTGCCCTCAACATGGGGGGTGCCATGGGGAAGGGGGGGCCGCGCGGCCCCCCCACCCCAAAGCACCTTGTCCCCATGTTGATGAGGACAAGGGCCTCTTCCCGACAACCCTGGCCGCTGGTTGTCGGGGTCTGCGGGCGGGGGGCTTATCGGAATCCGGGAGCCCCCTTTAATAAGGGGGCCCCCGGATACCGGCCCCCCACCCTATGTGAATGAGTATGGGGTACAATGTACCCCTACCCATTCACCTGTAAAATAAAAGTACCCAAAAAAAAAACACAACACACGAGATAAAATATTTTATTGCACAGCTCCGGGGGTCTTCCGTCTTCGGGGGTCTTCTCGCCGGACTCCTCCGCTATCTTCTTGTAGCTCTTTTGCTAGCGGAGGAGTCCGGCTTTCTTCCTCCCTGCCGCCGGCCTCTTCTCCCGACTTCGGGGGTCTTGTCCTCCTCTTAGGTTCTTCTGCCGGGACACCGCGCCTTCTTATAGCTCTTTTGCAGGCGATTTTTTTCTTTAAGTCCATACCAGGCGGCGGAGCCCGCGACATCTCCCTCGCGGGCCCCGCCTACCTGGAGACGAAATGAGCAGACTTTCCTCCGAGCGGGAACAGTTTGCTCATTTCGAAAGTGGCCTACACACGGGCGGACTGTCCGCTCAAACCAAGTTTCAGCGGACAGTTTTTCAGAATTTCCGAAAAACTTTGTTCGTCAAACTGTCCGCTGAAGCCCCACACACGAGCGGACTGTCCGCTGAAACACTGTTCAGCGGACAAAGTTGAGCGAACAGTCCCCGCGTGTGTACGCGGCCTAAGTCATAACCCTGACTAAGTTATGACTAAGGCCTTATAGGCTGAAAGGCATCAACCTTTCGTATTTGTGTTTGGTCACTGTGGCTTGTTAATAAATACAAAATTTTTTAAGAGCAACCACCGGAGTGCGGATCATCTTTTCTTCACTTCAATTAGTGTGCCTGAAAAAATACTAAAAAAGGCCCGTTGGCTTAAACAAAAACACTCAAGCTTGAGAATGCCTGAAAAATGTGTGTACAAGCTACAGAAAAAAAGTTCCAAAGGTGATCAAGTTCAAGTATGATCCTAATAGCCAGTTCATCTACAGGGGAAAAAATAAAAAATAAGGTTTTTTTAGCTGGTACATGATTAGATGATTGAGATGAGAATAGTCCCCATTTACTGCTAGGTTCATACATGAGCTCTTTTAAGCTATTTTGATGTGTTGTTGTTTTTTCCGCATTTGTCCATTATTCAGGCATCTTCAGGTTGGAATGTTTTTGTTTTAGCCAATGGAAAGCTAGTTACTAAGAGAAAAAATCCCATGAAAAATGCATATTATGTGCCTTTTCAGGATATTATGTGCCTTTTCCTGATAAAGTTCATAGGGACTGTGACTCTCAGAACAGGACTTTACCTTATATACTAAGCTAAGGGGTTGATTTACTAAAATTGGAGCGTGCAAAATCAGGTGCAGTTGTGACATGGTAGCCAACCAGCTTCTAAATTCAGCTTGCTCAATTAAGCTTTGACAAAAAAAAAAAAAAAAATGGAAGCTGATTGGTTTCTATGCAGAGCTGCAACACATTTTGAACTCTCCATTTTTAATAAATCAACCCCAAAGTAAACATTCTCTTTACAGAGTTAACATTCTCTGTTTATTACAGCTCCCCATTCATTGTGTGTTAAAGCAATTTGTTACCACGCTTTAAAGCAGACCTTCAGTACATTTTTGCAACTTTCCATCTATTAAATCTTCTGCCCTTGTTGTTTTAACTTTGGACAGTAAATTTTTTTTCTGCCAGTAAATACCTTATACCGCCACTTCCTGTTTGTCTGCTCATTAGCCTAGACTTATGACATCATGCACAGCTCTCTCACTCTCGTGAGAGTTTGCCAGGAAGGGAGAGGGGATGAGTCATAAGAGGGCCAATGGGAGGTGCAGAGCTGGAGGTGTGCCTCTGTGTAAATCCGGGAAGGGAACAGGCACCAGTTTCAGCTGCCCACAGTTAAAATGGCTGCAGCCAGACTCAGCAGAGGAAGATTTCTGCAGCATATTTGGCAAGTACAGAATCACAGTATATATAAAATAATATGCAAAGTGGTTGGAGGGAAGCTTCACAATGGCAAAGATGTTTTTATTATAAATTATGTAAGCAGACTGCAGTTCCTCTTTAGGAGTGGCCTGTTTTGGGCCTTTAGATAACATTTCTATCCTTCACACACCCAAACAGTCACATAAACAGTATTTTTGCACTATTACTATTTTTTTGTAACAGCATTCATGGGAAACTTTAAATGGAATCTATGGAAGCTATGATAAAATGAGTGGCCCTGTAGTCATAGTGTATTGTTCTTTTATCAGCTATTTTACTATAACATTTCCTGAGATTTGAAATTTATACAGTGAGAAACAAATAAAGAAACCTACCAGTGCTAATCTCCTTTACTGTACCTCAGCTTTAATATAATAGGAATGATATCTAATACAGACTGAACTGTATATGTTGTATTATGAATTGTACCCTTGGCTGAAGCACATACAGTGAGATTTAGAATTGCCATAGATGTGCAGATTTATACCTTTTAACAAAAACGGTTTAGAATAACCACAATTCATATCCTGACTTGGCCAGTCAGTTAATGTGGTGACTTCATTTGGAGCTGTCCCCACTTGTACAGACCGTTTTACTGCAAGCTGGAAAATTGTTATGTACGTTAAATAGGTAAATACGTGTTTTGTATTGCCCTATGTAGCCTGATCCTTAAATCTAAACTCCAGGTGCAAGAACTTTCTTTTAACTATATTCCGCAATAGGTATAAAGGATATAAATCCATGTTGTGTGCCCAAATTGTCTTTGCAAACCCAGGTATTATCCTGTAAAAGTAGTGATGACATCATCCCTGTGCTGTACGCAGGGTAGAGCTGAGGGAGGAGCCCACCAGGGACACCCAATACAGGCTGTCTGTAGAAAACTACCAGAAGGGCAGATACAGGATCAGCAGCAGTGACGAGTCTGTGTAATATAGGCCATACACAGAGCAAATTTCTTTCCTGCAAAAAGAAATTTGCTTCACACACAGACAGTATTGATAGGGGAATCCCTCCCGCCGAGCCATTGTATTTTCTCGGCAGTGGGGCATGGGAAGACATCCCCACCGGACAAAGACAGTGATTATTGCTAGCGGCTATACCAAGCTGGTTGCACCCAAGTTAATCGATCGATCAGCTTGGTACTTTCTGCCCATACATGTTTAGAATCTCGGCCGGTCCCTGCTGAACCAGCCAAGATTTGAACCGTCTGCGGTCGGCCTTTACGGAAAGCTCCTGCACAAAGGAAACATTTTACTGCACAGATCTGAAGGAAATAAGCAAATCACACCAAGATTCAAGTAAGAATACACGTGCCTCTTTTACTTAGACATTATGTCCTTATCCCGGAGTTCAGCTTTACCCAATCATCATATCATCACTGGAACTGGAGACTTAAGGCCTCATTTACTATACTGTCACGTGACTTTTTTAAGATGACACTTTAAAATGACCCCCAAACACATAAAGGCTAATTTTAGCCTCCATTCACACCCCAGTCCCCCCTGGAGGCTCCCCCATGCCTTTTAAAAAAACTTTTTTCAGATGTATTCTGATGGAGTCATAGGCATGCGCACAGGGTGTGCCAGGTATGCCTGGGTGCCTGGGCACACCCTAATCACCTGTGTGGTGCAGATTTCCCCTGTTAAGAACCCTACTATTTCACCACAGACCCCTAAAGGCTTCAAAAATGTTTAAAGATTAAATAAAAAATAAAAAATACTGCAAGAAATATCTTCCCTACTGTCCATTGCTCTGCTGACATCATCAGTATATATACACATGCAAATGTGTTTGAGTTTTGGAGTGTGCACCCTAATGCAACAGGCTGCGCACACCTGATGGGGTATCATCTTCCATGTGCTGTGGCTTTTCCTGACAGCTACTACAATATGACACTGCTGAGTGCTACCAGCCGACACTTCCAGAAGTGTCAAATATTGAAAGCTTTGCCCAAGGCTGCAGCACTGGAAGACAGAGGAGTTAAAAAAACTCCCCTTCTTCTGAAGTCATACTGATTCCAAGTTTTCTTTTACAAGGAGCCATTGTTTCTATTTTTCATGGGAAGTACCAGAGTCACTTTAAAGTTGTGGCATGGGTGCACCATTTATCTAAAACAGTCCAATCACATTTTAACAAACATCTGGCACAAAGTAATGCAGCTAGCAGGCAGTGATGTTTAGGCACTCCATGTCTGGCTCCCCTTTATGGCAGTGCCATAAAATGCCATGAAGACATATCCAATAACTGCATATCACTGTCATCACACTGCAGTATTAAGCCCCATACACACCATCAGATTTTCTGCTGATTTTTGTCTTAAGATTTACCATACACATTGAAACTCCTAAGGTTTGACCTCATATTATATGGTTTTGGTAAATCTGAAGGAAAAACTGATAGTGTGTATGGGGCTTTACTCAGTAGCATGTGTGGGACCTATACCCTCGTCTTCTGGTGTTAACCAAGGAAACGGAATCTAGGCTAAGCAAAATTTCTTTGCTTTTTTTATTCTGCTTTTTGACTTTAATATCCTGTACATGGCTAAGGTTGTATAAAAATATGGAATCGGTTGTCGAAAGTTGTGTACACACACTATATGAAAATCATATGAAAATTCTTTGGACAAAAATGTTTGCTCGATTTTCTTATAGTGTGTACAAGCCTTTTACATGAGGAATAATTTATATTTTCTTAACCTCCCTGGTGGTAATCCCGAGTCTGTCTCGGGGTGAATTTTCATTACCAAAAGCAGTAACCCCGAGCCAGACTCGCATTGCAGGATCTAGGCAAAGTTACTTACCTTGTCCCCAGGATCCTGCCATGTCTCCCCGCTGTGTGTGCGAGCTGTGTCCTCCGCTCAATCTATTACAGTGCCAGGCTCTGTTCCCTGCGAGCGTTGTGACGCACGGGGACGGAGAACAGCGCCAAATTCAAAAAGTGCAGAACACACTATACATACAGTACACTGTAATCTTACAGATTACATTACTGTATCAAATTATTTCACATCCCTTTTGTCCCTAATGCTTTGTCCAGTGCCCTGCATGCAGTTTTATATTTTATATATATATATATATATATATATATATATATATATATATACTGTTCTTTCTGCCTAGAAACTTGAGATTGTCCATAGCAACCAAAAAGTGTCCCTTTACGTCAAAGGCGTTTTTAGACCAGCTAGAAAACAGCGATAATAAATTAGAATCACTCGCAGAATTGAGTGATAATGATTTGTGGGGAAATTCATCATCAAACACTGAAAAGTAACGACAGCGACAATTCTGCAACTGAGCAAATTTCTCTGTGTTTGATTTGATTACATTATTATTATCATTATTATATTATTATTTGTTATAATTATTTAAAGTTATTTATTATATTATAATTTATGATTTAATGTTTCAAACTTTATCATACCCCTAGACTCTTTGGACAGATTGTACTGTGTTATTAATAAGAATTATAGGTCTACAATATAAAATGACAAATTTCTATGCAAAACATTGTACCGCTTTGAGCATCAAAAATCTGACATGATCATACCGTCAGGGAGGTTAACAAAGTGATTGTTCTCTTAATTTTAGGAAAAAAGTGAATCTATGTTAATTTCAATCATCCAATCACGTGGCACAATGCCTGTTTACATATTGTTCTATGAAGTGAGGGAAGTAATGCCTGCTGGGATGACTTTGATACCCAGGAGCCATTAATATTGTCCACGTACACATTATTTTTCAACATGTTAACAGAAATGGCACCAGATCGCAGGTACAAAACCTGGCGCTGTGTCATCGGGGGGGGGGGGGGGGGGGGTGGGGGGGGCAGTCGTCTCCCCGAGATGTAAAGAAGGAAGATGGCGGCATATGACAAGACCTGGAGCATGAGAATGGTGAGATAGAAAGGGACAACTCTAGATAGGCTTGTAAGTATATTTTACATTGTAGGCTCTAACGTGCCAGGTCCTCCGATTCCTCTGATTTGTGTTGAATTGTATTGTAACTGTAATTTCTCCCTCTATTTTGTAAAGTGCTGCACAAACTGCTGATGCTGTATTCATCCTGTATAATTGACAATAACAATTATAATTATACTAGGCTTTAGTTGTTGCTGTAATGTTTACTAAAGTTTAATAAATATACCCTTTATTTTTTTTTTTAAATAATGATAATAATAATAACAACAATAATAATAATATTATATACAATATAATTATAGTTAATATATAATATTATTATATTACATAATATAATAACATTATATATTAATGATATAATATTATCAGTATTATAATTATAGTTAATATATATTATATATATATAGTTAATATATAATATTATTATATTACATAATATAATAATATTATATATTAATTCTATAATATTATCATTATTATAATTATAGTTAATATATATATATATAATATATATATATTATAAGTAGAGGGTTTTACTTTGTAGTATATGTTCAATTAGCTTAGTAAATAATCCAAATTTTTGTTCACTTTGCATAGCCAATCACGTGCAAGAAATATGAAATAGAAAAGCAGGGTTTATGCAAGCACATGATTGGAATCCAGTGGCGATACAAATTTATAAAACTCAGATTCAACTCAAATAAGTGGAATTTTATGGCCCTAGTACAGGGAGTACAGGGAGTCCCGAGTCCCCGTGTTACAAACAGTTTAGGGACTGCCTGTTTGTTCTGAAGTCGGATTTGTTCGTAATTCGGACGCGCATGTGCAGAATGGTGTTTCCGATGTTTTTCGCTGTTTTCCGGCGTTCTCCACTGTTTTCCGTTGTTTTCCGTTGTTTTTCGACATCGTCTTCCGATGTTTCCGCTGTTTTACGATGTGCCCGCTGGCGCCGCCTGCCGCGTTTGTAAGTAGGAGTCAAGTGTTTGTAACTCGAGGACTCCCTGTATATGAATGTGAGTTAGGGACCTTAGATTGTAAGCTCTTTGAGGGTACAGACCGATGTGACCATACAATGTATATGTAAAGCGCTGTGTAAATCGACGGCGCTATATAAGTACCTTAAATAATAATAATAATTGTATGTTGTAATTAATTTACTGATTACTTAGTAGTATGGCATTATTCTTTAACCACTTGCCGACCGCCGCACAACGATATACGTCGACAGAATGGCACGGGCAGGCATATGGGCGTATATATACGTCCCTGCCTTCCCGCGGGTGGGGGGCCCGATCAGGCCCCCCCCGGTGCCTGCGGCGGTCGGTATTCGTTCGGGAGCGATCCGGGATGAGGGGGCAGCCATTCATTCATGGCCACCCCCTCGCTATCGCTCCCGAATTTTTTGGTCCGCAGCAGAATCGGATCGCATGGGTGTTCACACCATGCGATCCGAGTTTGCAGATCGCACTGCGATATGCGAACTGATCTGGGGGTGTCATTAACATTTCACTGACACTCCCAGCAGTTCGCATAGGGCAGTGTGAGCTGCCGCCGGGAGGCATGCGATGCGGGAACCCGCCGCGGATTTGTGGCGTTCCCGCATCGCTCCAGTGTGAACCCAGCCTAATAAGCGATCGTTTTTCTGATCGCTGTATTAGTGTCACAGGTGACGCTAGTTAGGCAGGTAGGTATTTAGGTTCGCCGCAGCTTTTTATAGCGCCAGGGACCCCCATATACTACTGCATAAAGCCCCCTGATTGCCCCCTAGTTAACCCTTTCACCAGTGATCACCATATAACTGTTACAGGTGACGCTGGTTGGTTAGTTATTTTTTTATAGTTTCAGGGCACCCGCCATTTATTACCTAATAAAGGTTTAACCCCCTGATCACCCAGCGGGTGTCATTTGTGACTGTAATAACTGTTAGGGCAGTTAGGGTAAGCCCCCTTTAGTACTAAGGTACCCCCCTAACCCCCCCAATAAAGGTTTAACCACGTGATCACCCCCCGTCGCCAGTGTCACTAAGGCTGGGTTCACATTGCAGCGGTTTATGAGAACGGATGTGATTCGCACCGCACTGCAGTGCAAATCACATCCGATCTCTGTGCGATTCGAGTTCAGCCATACAGATAGTATGGCTGAATTCGCGCCGCACCCGCCGCACCCGCCGCAAACTCGCACGGGACCCTTTTTTTGGTCCGCAGCAGAATCGGATCGCATGGGTGTTCACACCATGCGATCCGAGTTTGCAGATCGCACTGCGATATGCGAACTGATCTGGGGGTGTCATTAACATTTCACTGACACTCCCAGCAGTTCGCATAGGGCAGTGTGAACTGCCGCCGGGAGGCATGTGATGCGGGAACCCGCCGCGGATTCGTGGCATTCCCGCATCGCTCCAGTGTGAACCCAGCCTAATAAGCGATCATTTTTCTGATCGCTGTATTAGTGTCACAGGTGACGCTAGTTAGGCAGGTAGGTATTTAGGTTCGCCGCAGCTTTTTATAGCGCCAGGGACCCCCATATACTACCGCATAAAGCCCCCTGATTGCCCCCTAGTTAACCCTTTCACCAGTGATCACCATATAACTGTTACAGGTGACGCTGGTTGGATAGTTATTTTTTTATAGTTTCAGGGCACCCGCCATTTATTACCTAGTCTCACTAGTGTACCCCTAAATTTAGGGGTGTCTACTTTCCAAAATGGGGTCATTTGGGGGGGTTTGTGCCATCTTGGCATTTTATGGCCTTCAAAACTGTAACGCCCTTAGAAAGCCTGAAGGCGGTGCTTGGTTTTCGGGGCCCCGTACGCGGCTAGGCTCCCAAAAAGTCCCTCATATGTGGTATCCCCGTACTCAGGAGAAGCAGCAGAATTTTTTTTTTTATTATTCATATTGAGGCAAAAAAATAAAATATTCAATGGGCTCAACATGCCTCTTATCAATTTCCTTAGGGGGTCTACTTTCCAAAATGGGGTCATTTGGGGGGGTTTTGTACTGCCCTGCCATTTTAGCACCTCAAGAAATGAGATAGGCAGTCATAAACTAAAAGCTGCGTAAATTCCAGAAAACGTACCTTAGTTTGTAGATGTGACAACTTTTGCACAAACCAATAAATATACAGTTATTTACTTTTTTTTTACCAAAGACATGTGGCTGAATACATTTTGGCCTAAATGTATGAATAAATTGAGTTTATTGGATTTTTCTAATAACAAAAAGTAGAAAATATCATTTTTTTTTCAAAATTTGCGGTCTTTTTACGTTTATATCGCAAAAAATAAAAATCGCAGAGTCAGTCAAAAACCTTTAAAAGAAAGCTCTATTTGTGGGAAAAAAAGGACGCAAATTTTGTTTGGGTACAATATTGCATGACCGCGCAATTACCAGTTAAAGCAGCGCAGTGCCAAATTGTAAAAAGACCTCTGGTCATTGACCAGCAAAATGGTCCGGTCTGAAAGTGGTTAAAGGGTTTTAAGCGCTGCTACCTGTGACACAATCATCAGCTTTCAAAGGTCCAGGTCTGACAAATGCCTGTGTCCCCTGCCCTATGCATTGGTTGCACCTGTCATTATAGGACAGAATAGGGATGTAGGGGGTAGAGGGAAAAACCGCACTTGCAGGGGACCAGGCATGGGACAGTACAGAGTAGCTAATAATAAATAAATGAAACTAACACACAGTATATTTGGTCATAAATGGCCACGGTGTTTATTCAAGGGGTAACCCAAATTAGCTACATTCACATTAACTAAAAAATCAGCTTTCAGCATAGAATTAAATTTCAAAATTAACAAAATGATCCAATACCAGATCTCAATCACCATGTCCTTCCAGACTTATACTGGAAGACGAACCCCCACTGAATATCACCGTGACTAAACAATCATAAAAATAGGGAGGGGGGGTGGGAGCGCAAACTGGTCCTCTTCAGGTGGCTGTGAAGCTGAGGTAGCGTCCGGCTTATATAAGCAGTCATAGGCGCGAGGAAACAGCCCGCCAAATTCCTCCAATGACGGCTTGTTGCTAAGGGATATTGCACCAATAGCCCTGCTGAGAGAAAGGAGAGAAAATGCACAGGCAAAGAGCCCTCTGCCCTGTCCCATGCGGGCCCCCGGTTAATGCCGGGGACCGAACATCCGACACACACAGAAATATGTTGGATGATGAAGATTATTTAGCTCTTGAAGACAATGAAGTACAAAATTTAGTTTTTAAAAAAAAATAAAAAAAATTAACAAGGCTTTTTAGATTATTTTATGCAACAGAGTAACATTTATTGTTAAAACCAATTTGCAACTATAACCCTCTTATGGTTTTCCCAGTTAATTGAGTTGAACCTGCAGACATTCATGCAGACATTTTCCAAATGCCTTCTAAATTCGGTATTATTGTAAAGAGAGCAGTAGAGGGAGTAGAGAGTAACACAGGGACACAGATAAAAACAGTCACAAGTTTTCAGGCTTGAAAAGGGCATTTTAGTTAAGACACATGGATGTAAAAGACACAGTTAAAGTAAAACTGAAGTTTTACTTACTATGTTTTTTTTTAAATACACATTACATATTTGCTGTTTATTTTGTTGAGCGGCAGTGTAATAAGTTCTCATGTAATTCATACTATGAAGGCTATTCTAATTATGTGACCCTTTTTGCATAATCTTTGCGTAAAATAAAAAAACTTATAGAAATGACATTCTTATCATGAAAATAACAATAATGTCCATTAGCGCCATAGTAAGCCGTGCACTTAAAGTACATCACCCAACAATAGCGTCCCTGTAAAAATGTTAAAATGCCAGTCATTGTGAATAGAAACCGTTTCTCGTGCGCATTGGCAAATAACACTTAAGACTCTAACCTTCAGCGCGGCCTTTCTTGAAGTTGATTATTACAATAACATGATATGCAAAGTTGTATTGTAGTCCATACATTTAAATAAGCTAAGCCTGGTTTCTTGAATATATAAAGAAACACAAATATGTGGCCTTGTATATATATAATCTTGCTGTTAGCAATCATAATATAACATAGATGTCACATATCAGAGTGGAATTCCAGACAAAAAAATAAAATTAAAGGGTTAAAATGGTTCTAGCGTCTCTTTTCTGTGAGTATTTTCCTTAGTTCTTGCCCCAGTGACAATGGTTCTCGGCATCAGAAAAGGAGAAAACATCCCTAACATTGCCAAATGCCATATTTATTTTTCTGTATGTGTGCCTGTTAGAAAAATTCCTTTTACTCGCTGTGTTGGGGGTGGAGGCGGCAAACTTCCACAATGGAGACCCATGAAAAAAAAAAATGGTAGAAATTTTAAAGCAGAACTCCAGCCAGAATAGCAAGAAAAAATATGAATATCCTGCTAGAAGTTAAAATTCCCAAACCAGCTTGTGCAGTAATTTATTTCTGCCACTAGATGTCCTCAGTCTGATTGTCGGCATCATTTGACCCAATTTCTATGAGCCCAAAACCCCTGGACCTGCCCTAGCCTGTGACTGAACAGGGAAAGGAGAAGAGATAAATGGGAAGTACTCAGAATGGTCCGGTGTGGAAAGTGAGGCCCCCGTGGTTTTGTCCTGGGACCAATCCTATTTCATTTATTCATAAACGACCTGGAGGATGGGGTAAACAGTTCAATCTCTGTATTTGCAGACAATACTAAGCTAATCAGGCCAATAACTTCTCTGCAGGATGTGGAAACCTTGCAAGAAGATTTCACCAAATTAATGGGGTGGGCAACTACATGGCAAATGAGGTTCAATGTAGAAAAATGTAAAATAATGCATTTGGGTGGCAACATTTTGATGCAATCTATACACTGGGGAGAGAACCTCTGGGGGAATCTAGGATGGAAAAGGACCTGGGGGTCCTAGTAGATGATAGGCTCAGCAATGGCATGCAATGCCAAGCTGCTGCTAACAAAGCCAAAAGAATATTGGATGCATTAAAAAGGGGAATAGCTCAAGAGATAAAACAATAATTCTCCCACTATACAAGATTCTGATCCGGCCTCACCTGGAGTATGCCGTCCAGTTCTGCGCACCAGTCCTCAGGAAGAATGTACTGGAACTGGAGAGAGTCCAGAGAATGGCAACAAAACTAATAAAGGTTCTGGGGGATATTAGTTATGAGGAAAGGTTACGAGCACTGAACTGAACTGAGCACTGAGGGGATATGATTTCAATATACAAATACCATACTGGTGACCTCACAATAGGGATAAAACTTTTCCACGAAAGGGAATTTAAAAAACCACGTGGCCATTCACTAAAATTAGATGAGAAGCAGTTTAACCTTAACCTCCCTGGCGGTACGATTATTTCGGATTTTAGGTGCTAAAAGCGCTACCATTATTTTGCATGGAAATCTGGCGTTTTATATTGTAGTCCTGCAATTCTTAGGAATAACTCACTTAAATCTGTCCAAACCAGAGTCTAGCAGGCATCCCGGGTATAATAAAGTTTGAAAAATGAAATCATAAATTATAATATAATAAATAATTATAAATAATTGTTCCAAATAATAATATAACAATAATAAAAATGATTCAATAATGTAATCAAATCAAAAACACTGAAATTTGCTCAGTTGCAGAATTGTCACTGTCATTACTTTTCAGTATTTGATGACGGATCTCCCCACAAATCGCTATCGCTCAATTCTGCGAGTGATTCCAATTTATTATTGCTGTTTTCTAGCTGGTCTAAAACCATTTTTGATGTAAAAGGACAGTTTTGGTTGCTATGGACAATCTCCAGTTTCCAGGCATAAAGAACAGTTTTTATTATATAAAACTGCATGCAGGACACTGGGCAGACCACTAGGGACAAAGGGGATGTGAAATAATTACATACAGCAATGTAATCTGTAAGATTACATTATACTGTATGTTTACTGTTTGTTTCACTTTTTGAATTTGGCGCCGATCTTCGTCACCGTGCGTCGCAACGCTCGCAGGGCACGGAGATCGGGTCCGTGATAGATCGAGCGAGACACGGCTCGCTCGTACAGCGGGGAGACAACGCTGGATCCGAGGGAGAAGGTGAGTAAACCTCCTCCTGGATCCAGCGATGCGGTCCCGAGTCTGGCTCGGGGATACCGGTTTTGGTATGAAAATTCCACCCCGAGCCAGACTCTGGAATACCGTCAGGGGGGTTAAACTGTGTAGAGGGTTCTTTACTGTAAGAGCGACAAGGATGTGGAATTCTCTTCCACAGGCGGTGGTTTCAGCATCGACAATTTCAGCATTGATGATTTCAAAAAAGCTATTAGATAAGCACCCGAACTACCACAATACTGACATAAAAGCACACACACACATATAGGTTGCATACCTCCCAAAATTTTTAGATGGGAGTGAGGGACACCTACTAGCAAATGTAGGTAGGTATAGGGCACACCCCCCTGCCACACCCGCTTAAAGGAGAATTAACTAAAAAAGGTTAAATAAATCCAAAAGGACTATTTTTTACCACTACTATTCCTTTATATTGGCTTTTAAAATTTACAAATGCAGCAATTTAGAAATTGGATGAAAGGTTTAGCACTGGGAAACACTTTTTGAAAGATAAAAAGTGCATTTTATATATATATATATATATATATATATATATATATATATATATATATATATCAGACCAAGATGAGGGACACATGAGGGGGAAAGAGGGACAGAGGGACATTGCTCAAAATCAGGAACAGTCCCTCAAAATCAGGGACAGTTGGGAGCTATGAGGTTCGACTCGATGGACTTGTGTCTTTTTTCAACCTCACCTACTATGTAACTATGTAACAAGAGGCCATAATGATAAGCTCCTCTTTCTGTCAGATTTCTCTTCTATCATATTGCTTCTTTTTAGCACATGAACTGATTGGCTCCTTGTGCTGCTTTTTCCTCTCACTCTCCAGTGCTGCTGTACAGGGACTCCAAAGGGCTGATGTCAGGTCTACTTATAATGTTTGCATTTAAAGACTGCATTTAATAAGATATATTGTAACTATGCATTTCTTCCTCCTCATAGTGGTGATGGTGGGGTTACAGGACACTGTGCAGACACTGGGGGGAATTCAATAAGGCTGCTACTCCGCTTTTCTGGTGTTAATCCCTTTTGGTAATGTATTGTGTCAAATTAATTTAAATTAATTACATGAAGCATTCGCAACAATTTAGGTTCCAACAGCGACTTGTGCACCAAATTCAGAATTGAAAACGCACACCTTTACATCGTGTCACAGTGAATGTGCCACTTTTATATTGGTTCGCACTAAATACACCACTTTTACACTTTGTCGCAGTGAATGTGCCACTTTTACATTGTATCGCACCGAATGTGCCACTTTTACATTTTGTCGCACTGAATGTGCCATGTTTACATTGTGTCGCACTAAATGCTGCAGTTTTACATTGTGTCGCACTGAATGCGCCACTTTTACATTGTGTTGCACTAAATGCGCCAATTTTACATTGTGTCGCACTGAATGCGCCACTTTTACATTGTGTCGCACTGAATGCGACAGTTTTACATTGTGCCGCTCTGAATGCGCCAATTTTACATTGTGTCGCACTGAATGCGCCAATTTTACATTGTGTCGCACTGAATGCGCCAATTTTACATTGTGTTGCACTGAATGCGACATTTTTACATTGTGTCGCACTGAATGCGCCAATTTTACATTGTGTCGCACTGAATGCAACATTTTTACATTGTGTCGCACTGAATGTGCCAATTTTACATTGTGTCGCACTGAATGTGCCACTTTTACATTGTGTCGCACTGAATGCGCCACTTTTACATTGCGTTGCACTGAATCCAACACTTTTACATTGTGTCGCACTGAATGCAACACTTTTACATTGTGTCGCATTGATTACGCCAAGTGTAAAAGTGGAACTAGTTAAGACCAACTCTCTTTTTGCGAAAGTGTCTCATGTGCATTTTAATAGTGGCGCAGCATGAGCCAAGTTCAAGTACAAGTTCTAGACAGGTACATGAATTTGGCACATTCTTCACCAATTTTAGAACACATGAGAGACACTTTCCAGGGACTACCTTGTCGGAAGCCTTGCAACTATCAATTCTACTAGACAGTTTGGTCTGTCCAAAAAATATAAATCAAAGCATGCAAAAAAAAAGGAATTCATACTGTCATTAGAGATATGAACCATGTACATACATACATGTGAATACAATGTTTTTATTATAGAGGTCCTTTATTGCACCGCCTATGCATACATTTCTATCATTTTTATTATGCTTCTTAATTTCCAGATTATTTGAAACATTAAAGGGTATTATTCTTTTTCTACTTGTATCCCAAACATGGGATTTTATTTACCGTGGCTATTGTATGAACAGATGCAATTATACCATTGTCCTGTAGAGGGCCCAGCTGGAAAGCAAATGATCTGCTTACTGCAATGTGAATGGAAAACTAACTTTCAAAGGTAACTTAGCTAACTGAGCACAGTTTTTTTTTTTGTCTTTTTTTTTTTAAGCAAAGTCTGACCCATTGTTATATATTTACCATGTAGTTCATATATTGAAAATGGTTAAAGTATAAGGGTTTATTTATTTTTTATATCATTAACTCATCTAACTAAAACTTAAACTCATCAAAATGTTAGAAATTCTAAGAGTGGATGGCCCTGTCAGCTCCACAAAAATGATTTACTCAATCAACTTTTGTCAAAGTAGCCAGGCTACACATTGTCGGGGAACTGCAGCTGCAGGAATGTTTGGGTATTCTGACAGCTGGCACTAGCGACTGTCAGAATACAATACATCAAGGACTCGCTCATCCATGCCATTTGTGTTAATGTGTTAGATCAGATTGCAGACTGAACAAAATAAATCTATTTGTATATGATCAGCTATATGCTGCTGCACCATTATAGCTATAATAGTATAGAACAAAAACTTTTGTAATTCAAAATTCTATCTCTTAGGTTGTAAGCTCTAACGAGCAGGGCTCTCTGATCCCTCCTGTATTACATTGTATACTGTACTGTCTGCCCTCATGTTGTAAAGTGCTGCACAAACTGTCGGCGCTATATAAATCCTGTATAATAAGAATAATAATTTAACATAAGGTGAAAATCTGCTTATAGGCATTGCTGTAATTCTAAAGTTGGCCATACAGTGCAAATATTTTTTGCCAGTTGCCGAGAAACCGTGCTGGCTCTGTTATATTTGAATAAAGACAATCGACTTTTGACAAACCAGCCCACTGGAAAAATATTTGCCTGAACAGCAGGTGCATCCAATCAGATGTGGCTGTTCAGTTATTTTGACCGCCGGCAGGGTGTGTAGTGCTGAAAGAAATATCAGTGTATGGCCAGCTTAAAGCGGTTGTATACCCGCTGAAGTTTTTTTTTTTTTTACTCACCTGCAAAGGAAAAGGCATAATGAGCTAGTATGCACCGCATACTAGCTCATTATGAAATACTTACTTTAGAACGAGGCCCACACATCTGGCCCAATCCACGCCGAGGGAGCTGACATGTTCCCTTAGCTGTGAGTGACCGGAGACGTGATATCGTCACTCCCGCGCAATCCGCGCGGTTGATCCAGCGTCTGCCAGACTTTCAGCCGAGAATCCCCTGTGCGCATGCACCGCTGCAGTCAGAGGCGCATTGCGAGGGGAATATCTCCTAAACCGTACAGGTTTAGAAGATATTTTTTTTTACATACAGGTAATTATAGGCTTTCCTGTAGGTAAAAGTCGCAAAATTGGCTATACAACCACTTTAAGATATGCAGGGAATATTCAGGGAATCTACCACTTTTATTCACTAGGAAATGCATTAACCCCCAACTACCAAGACCGGAAGTGTACCTTGATCTAGCTGGTAAGTATGTCTAACAGAGGGCATACTCTGAATGTATGTATGAAATGTGTATGATGTATAGGAAAATGAAAGTTTGGGGGAGCAGGTGGGTGGGAACCAGATAGACGAGCCGACACGGGACTCGACCAAGGAGGAGCGCTATAAACCCCCCAGACTCCTCCTACTAATCCAGGCTAGCCTCCAGCAAGCCTTCTAACTTATATAACACTGGCATACTCTACCACAGTTTCATTTTCCGGTACACTTTTGGGTTGTGGGCAAAACACAGAGTACAGCAATGCAGGTAAAAAAAAAAAAAAAATAATTACCCCCAGAGACTTTAAGCACGCAAATTTCCTAATTTTAAACTTAAAGTATTACTTAACCCAGGACCCTGGATTCACTATGTGAAGTCTACCACAGTACACAGAGCATGGAAATGCAATACTTTTAGTAAAAATAAACTGCTAACTACCTTTTCTCATCAGCAGTATATAGCAGTCTTGTGACTTATATTAGTGTCTGGTTAAAGCTTGTAGGAGGAGTTTTCATTCTGCATTGACTGTCCTATCAGGATGCAGGGCCACTGATCCTCTATCTCAGTGATATGCAATTAGTGGACCTCCAGGTGTTGCAAAACTACAAGTCCCATCATGCCTCTGCCTCTGGGTGTCATGCTTGTGGCTGTCAGAGTCTTGCTATGCCTCATGGGACTTGTAGTTCTGCAACAGCTGGGGGTCCGCTAATTGCATATCCCTGCTCTATCTGGATAATGCTGATTGGTCCTGTGCTGATCACATGCATCCTCCCAAGAAAAAAAAAAATCTTTAGCAATACACACCAAACTGAGCATGTGCAGCCTGCCCCCTGGCTCTGCATTATCAGGAAATATATTGGGGACAGTGGTAGAAGGAGAGGATCAGAGGAGACAGGATAAAACAGCCTTTTTACACAATGCTGATGATTAACCTCTTTACTGCATATACAGACAGATTTTACTGTTATGGGTTTTGTAACACTTTAACCACTTACAGACCGGACCATTTTGCTGGTCAAAGACCAGACCACTTTTTGCGATTCGGCACTGCGTCGCTTTAACTGACAATTGCGCGGTCATGCGACGTGGCTCCCAAGCAAAATTGACGTCCTTTTTTTCCCACAAATAGAGCTTTCTTTTGGTGGCATTTGATCACCCCTGTGGTTTTTATTTTTTGCGCTATAAACAAAAATAGAGCGACAATTTTGAAAAAAACGCATAATTTTTTAACTTTTTGTTATAATAAATATCCCCCAAAAATATATAAAAAAACATTTTTTCCCTCAGTTTAGGCTGATACGTATTCTTCTACATATTTTTGGTAAAAAAAAATCGCAATAAGCGATTATTGATTGGTTTGCGCAAAAGTTATAGCGTTTACAAAATAGGGATAGTTTTATAGCATTTTTATTAATAATATTTTATTATTTTTTTTTTTAACTAGTAATGGCGGCGATCAGTGATTTTTATTGTGACTGCCACATTGTGGGGGACCCATCGGACATTTTTGACACATTTTTGGGACCATTGTCAGTTATACAGCAATCACTGCTATATAAATGCGATGATTCCTGTGTAAATGACACTGGCAGTGAAGGGGTTAACCAGTGGGTGGCAGTGTAGGGGTTAAGTGTTCCTAGGGGTGTGTTACTAACTGTGGGGGGGGGGGTTGGGCTTTCATTTAGTGAACACTGATCTCTGCTCCAATCACATGGAGCAGAGATCAGCGTCACTAGTTGCTAGGCAGAATGGAGAAATGCTGTTTACACGGCATTTCCTCCATTCAGCCGTCCCGTGAGACGATCGCGGGTATGCCCGCGGCGATCGAGTCCGCCGGTCCCACGAATTGGACTCACGGGGGTCCCAACCAGCGCGGGAGCGCGCCGCCGGCGGCGCGCTCCCGATGGCAGGGTGGCATTGAAGATTGGACGTACATGTACGCCAATATGCCTGCCTGTGCCATTCTGTCGACGTACATCGTCGTGCGCTGGTCGGGAACTGGTTAAAGTATATCTAAAAACCACAAAACAAAAATGTAATGTATTGCAGCTTATTAGTCGTCACATGTGGTGGCTGCATTTCCCTTTATTTTCACCTGGCGAGTCTGCCAGTGAAGGCCCTTTCACACTGGCGCACTGAAAACCATGGTATGCTTTTTTTTTTCAAAAATGCATACAGCCCTTTAAATGCACTCCCAGCATGCACCTGCAAAACATGGACACGTGACTGAAATAACACCTAAAAAATGAAGATGCTGCGTTCTTTTGATGCATTCCCATTCACTTGCATTGGAAGGTGCGTTTTTGGTGTGCTTTTCAAAAGTGCACCAAAGGTGCAGCATGCAGGACTTTTCAAAACACAGTGCAAACACAGCGCAGCAATGTGAACAATTACATACTAATTGGAGAGAAATCATTTTCATGCACTGGAAAGGTGAGTTTTAGTGGGGCAAAAGCACATCAGTGTAAAAGGGGTCCAAAGCTGGTCACACAGGAGTTGATTTACTAAACCCGGAGAGCATAAAATCCGGTGCAGCTGGGCATGGTAGCCAATCAGCTTCTACTTTCAGGTTGTTCAATTAAGCTTTGACAATAAAACCTGGAAGCTGATTGGTTTCTATGCAGAGCTGCACCAGATTTCACACTCCAATTTTAGTAAATCGACCCCAATGTGTTTTTTTTTTTTTTTTGTTCAGTTTAAAAGCTAAAAGAAGGTGGAAAGGGACCAAAGGGGCCAACCACCAAGTGAATTTCAGCCAGTTTATTAGGAACTAAAATGTGAATAGTGTATGGAAAACGTTTGAGATATCAGTTCTGTGAATAAGGCTAGGTTCACACATATGTGAATTGGATGCTTTTTGAACCGCATCCAAAATTGGCATGACATCTGAAAGAACATTGCTTTCTATTGTGCCTGTTCACATGTGTGCGGTGCAGCTAGAGTGTGGATTGAGTGCAAATTGAAAAAGAGTTCTATCAGGCTGGATTGACATATGTGTGGCTGCAGTTTGCAGTCCAGGATCTGGTGCATTCCTGTTCACTGGTTCAGGTGAGATTCAAGTGCAAATTTTTGCTTAAATTCGCACCTGAACTGGACCCATAAATGAAACCGCACCGCGGCCGTCCCAGACTTCATTGAGAGCTGGTCACATTCACATATCATGTTAATTGGATGCGGTTTAAAACACATCCAATTTGCATATATATGATCTCAGCCTTAGTTTTCTGAGCAGTGCGGTCTGACCCATTGACTTCTATGGGAACACTTCTTAATCGCGCATGTCATTCAGTTGTGAACAGGATAAAATCCTGACCTGATTTTGATGTAAACCTAACCCGATCTTGATGTAAATCTGACCTGATCTTGATCAAAAACTGACCTGAAACACTGACCTGAAACACTCAAACCTGAAACGCTAAACAAATGCTGAACAACTACTTCATTTGGGACCGCGCATATGTGAACCTAAAGCGGACCATAGATAGATCGAATCTCAGTCAGTTCAGCAGGAATTGGTCAAGATTTAAGCCATCTATGGGTAGGCTGTCAGATTTTATTCAAGCGATCACTGCCAGCAGTTACCATTGTGTTCTGCTGGCAGAAGGGGCTCCCTGCGGGCAGAACACAGTAACGCAGTTAGAGGGATTCCCCCATCAAAACTGACTGTGTGATAGGGGAACAAGACATTTTCTTTCCTTCTACCCATGATGAAAGTAAAGGAAATTTCATAATCTATGAGTTTCTTAAGTTAAAGTGATTGTAAAGTCTTGTTTCTTTTCTCTGAAAATAACAAACATGTCATACTTACCTGCTCTGTGCAGTTGGATTTGCACAAACCAGCCCCGATCCTCCTCTTCTCGGGTCCCTCTTCGGCTCTCCTAGCCCCTCCCTCCCATTGAGTGCCCCCACAGCAAGCAGCTTGCTATGGGGGCACCCAAGCCAAATCACAGCTCTTTGTGTCCTTTTCAGACATATAGCAGCGACCTGGCTCTGCCCCTTTCTATTCTAATTGGCTGACTGACTTTGATTGACAGCAGCAGGAGCCAATGGCACAACATTACTGTCTCAGCCAATGAGGAGGGGAATCCTGGACAGCCAAGACATTCCTACAACATTGCTGGAGCTAGAGAGACCTCAGGTAAGTGTTAGGGGGGCTGAGGGGGGCTGTTGCTCACAGAAGGCTTTTTATCTTGTGCATAGAATGAATTAAGAAAAACAAAACCTTCTGACCTTAGAACCACTTTAAGTTAAAGTGATTGTAAAGTCTTGTTTTTTTCCCTCTAAAAATAACAAACATGTTATACTTACCTGCTCTGTGCAGTTGGATTTGCACAGAGCAGCACAGATCCTCCTCTTCTCGGGCCCCTCTTCAGCTTTCCTGGCCCCTCCCTCCTGTCGAGTGCCCCCACAACAAGCAGCTTGCTATGGGCACGCCCCCGTTTGGCCCCACCCCCTCTCTCCTGATTGGCTAACTGACTTTGATTGACAGCAGCGGGAGCCAATCGCTCCGCTGCTGTGTCTCAGCCAATCAGGGTTACAGATGGCTGAGGCGCTCGTGGACATCACTGGATAGAGAAGGGGCTCAGATAAGTATTAGGGGGTGTTGGGCGGCTGCTGTACACGGAAGGCTTTTTATCTTAATGCATAGAATGCATTAAGATAAAAAACCTTCTGACTTTACAACCACTTTAAGGACACTAGAATTCTGGTACTTGCAGAATATTTCTTAGTCTGAAATAAGAAAAAGAATGCAGCCACCACATCTAGGGCCTGGTAAGCTGCAATACATTCTATTAACCCCCCTGACGATATTCCCGAGTCTGACTCGGGGTGGATTTTTTATACCAAGAGCGGTATCCCCGAGTCAGACTCGGGCCTGCATCGCTGGATCCAGGAGGAGGATTACTTACCTTCTCCCTCGGATCCAGCGTTGTCTCCCTGCTGTACGAGCGAGCCGTGTCTCGCTCGATGCATTACATCGCCGATCTCCGTGCCCTGCGAGCGTTGCGACGCACGGGCACGGAGATCGGCGCCAAATTCAAAAAGTGAAACAAACAGTAAACATACAGTATAATGTAATCTTACAGATTACATTGCTGTATGTAAATATTTCACATCCCCGTTGTCCCTAGTGGTCTGCCCAGTGTCCTGCATGCAGTTTTATATAATAAAAACTGTTCTTTATGCCTGGAAACTGGAGATTGCCCATAGCAACCAAAACTGTCACTGTACATCAAAAATGATTTTAGACCAGCTAGAAAACAGCGATAATAAATTAGAATCACTCGCAGAATTGAGCGATAGCGATTTGTGGGGAGATCCGTCATCAAATACTGAAAAGTAATGACAGTGACAATTCTGCAACTGAGCAAATTTCAGTGTTTTTGATTTGATTACATTATTGAATAATTTTTATTATTGTTATATTATTATTTGGTACAATTATTTATAATTATTTATTATATTATAATTTATGATTTAATTTTTCAAACTTTATCATACCCGGGATGTCTGCTAGACTCTGGTTTGGACAGATTTAAGAGAGTTATTCCTAAGAATTGCAGGACTACAATATAAAACGCCAAATTTTCATGCAAAATAATGGTACCGCTTTTAGCACCTAAAATCCGAAATAATCGTAGGGATTAGGGAGGTTAAAGCTCAGTTCGATCCAGGTACATGTTCATCAATACCAATAGAATGTGCTTTACATAGACCTAGCATAAATACCTGAACTGTTAGAATATGAATAATACTGTTAGAATAGAATGTAAATACCTGAATACCCTTCTGTATTCCTCAGTATGACGGCACTCACTTTAGGAGAGGGAGGACAGCACACTTATCAGATCTGAGCTCCGCTTGCTTTCACACAGCTGCTGGTCAACAGGTTGACCATGAATAAAGAAACAGAGAAGAGAGTGATGACCTCATCAACGTGCCACTTCTGCTTCATTGGCCAGTCATAGGCTGGGGGCAGCTTGATGACCACCAGGCTATATTGTTTTATTGCAGTAAGAAAAGTTTGGTCACAGGCATGACTGTGCTGTCTGACAGGGTTGCCCAGATTACAAGATTAAAATTTAGAATTATAATTGCAGTGCTTTCATTAAATAAACAAATACATTTCCGCCCATCAAATAGTGACTTCCAGCATATACCAAATTCTCATATGACCAAAACAAATGTCACAATATTTCCATGTGTTTAAAAAAAGAAAAAGAAAAATCCTTATGTTACAAAACACAACCTTAGTTGCAGCCAGTGAATGTTTAAATAAGAAATAATTATAAATGAATAAATAATAATAATAATAATAAATGAATTCATCCTTCTGTCTCACAGTTCCAACAAGTCTTTTCAGTTGTATCCAGGGAATCTTTAGGACTAATTCACACCATGCCCACACATGAATCGGACAGGAACATGCTGTGTGTTATTGTGTGATTCACATGCTGTTCTATGCGTCCCAATTTTAGCCCATTCATTTTGAATAGGCTAAAAATTGCACCGCACCAAAAGTAGTACATGCACTACTTTTTAAAACACACTGCAACCAAATCACACGGTATAAAATTAGGGCAGGTGTGGACAAACGCACTGCATTTGGGACCTGTGTTTGTGGGGTCATTAAATTTGTACTGACACCTGCTGCATATCGCAAATGGAGTGCGTTTTGCATGCAGTGTGAAACGATTCATCTGTGGGTATGGTGTGAACCAACCCTCTATCTTAGGGCTCAGTTAGATTTGTGTTTGGGGGGCATTAAAAATGCATGGTCAAGCCTCCTTTTAAGACCGTTCAACCGCTGCCCCTTAAAGTGGAACATAACTCATCGATTTATTGGTTTCAAGAAACAGTTACATTCACGGCATGCTGGGAACTGTCACATTTGTTTATGCTCTCAACCGTCAAACCATCAAATGACTGACATCATAACTGATCACATATGCAGTACTATGGCAACTGCAGATCGAATAAAGGCTAAGATGGGAGCTTAGTAGGGTTTAGGTCCGCTTTAAGCTGCAATGACAGCAGATGGAGGTGTTCACATGCAAAAATTATCTGACACGTTGCACATGCCGGGAAGCAAGCCCTGCCACATGTGAACCATTCAAGCGAATGAGGACGTGGCACAAAGGCCCTGCAACTGCCCTGCAACTGTGTGCAATGCATGTGGTCGTGGCAAATTGTGTGGCAATTATGGAGTTAAAACATGCAGGGAAGAGGCGTCACGTTACTGCCTCGCTGCCTGTCAAACGGCTCTGAAAAGCAATCTGAACTGGATTAAACTGCAGGTCTAACCATAGCCTTAGTGCCTCTTCCAAATACGGCCTTCTATGTAACCCACCACACAAAATTTAAAAACTTCTTAGCCCCGCTTATTGACCTTACTATTAAGGAAAGACTAACAATGCTAAATCCTCCATGGTAATATTGGAAGCCTGTTGCTCCATCCCTAATTGAACTTCCCATAGGATTCAAATGTTTTTTTAGCATATATCACAAAACAAGCAGAGATTGCCAATAGTGTAAAATAATTTATTACCACAAATAAAAACAAGAAAAATCACTCATATAAAAATGTGCAATATAGCACCATGAGTTGGGCATGTAATGCAAAGGGCAGTCAGAACTCGTCCTCCAGATTTAGCTTTGCTACCTAAAATGCCCCAAAGTACAACACACTGCACCTTTAGATTACAGGTCCACCCCCTTTGTGATATCACTAGGCTCTGACCCAACGCATTTCATATCGATTGACTTTCTCGTAGAGCGTTCACAACTAGGCCACACCTTGAGGAAGTCTATCTAGATGAAACATGTTGCAGAAGATAATGTAAGAGCACGTTCGTCAAGCATATGTAAACCCTATCATGAAAATCTACTATAGTAAAGTGACCAGATATTCAGTTGAAATCTGGAGAGATCCTACTAACCACACCCACTTTTAAACACCCCCACAAGTTAATACCCACATTTCAATCAATATTTAAACAGCATAGACAATATGAAAATGCTAAAAATTTCTATAAGGGTAAGCTTCGTGGCTTTACAGTTAAAGCTTCAAAACAGTGAGACAAAATGTGATTATAACTAGGATTATGAAAAACCTAAAACACCCCGGGATAGAAAACAGAAACAAGTATTTAAGGTGCATGGCTGGTATGGCACCTATTCATCTAATAGTGGGAGTGTCTTAAAGCTGAACTCCAGCCTTACCATTAGTCTTGCACAGTTGTACAGGCTCATCTTGTACCGAATCTGCTTAGTCTCATTTCATCGCACACTGTGACTTCCTCACAGTGTGCAGTAGTAGCTGTAGCTCGGTCAGTTACAGCCTGCTTAATTTCTTGACTGAAGGGCATCCAGCATCACCTAATTTCCCCCCCAGCTGAACTGTCCCTGGCCTACCCTGTTCATATATTGGATTATAGTTCTGTCTATCATAGGGACTCAACACCACATGTAGGCTATATCTAGAAATCTATGTGCAGCTCCTCCCACAAACCATAATCTGCCTGTATTGCATAGACAAGCAGAGAAACACAGTGATGTAATCTCTGGTTCTAAAATAAAATATCTAGCAAAAACAAAAACATTTTTCATTTTTTTTAGCCTAAAATGTCATTAACATGGTAATGAACGAAAAGGCCTTTGATAGGGTGCACTGGGGCTATATCTCAGCGGTGCTACATAAATTCGGGCTCTCGGGCCCAATCCACGACTACATAATGGCTCTTTACTCAAACCCTTCTGCCAGAGTACTAGCCTCAGACACCCTATCGGATCCCTTCAAAATTATAAATGGAACGAGACAGGGTTGCCCGCTCTCCCCCCTAATATTTAACCTAGTTATGGAACCACTAGCAGAAAGCATCAGAACCAATAGCAGAATAAAAGGCATCCGCATAGCAGATACTGAACATAAGATTAACCTTTTTGCGGACGATGTGATTCTCCTAATCACAGAACCAGAACGAACATTACCGGAAGTCCAAAAGATGCTAGCCTGGTTTGGAGATATATCATATTATAAAGTTAACCACACTAAATCGTATATACTGGATCTAGGAGTAAGCAAGGATACCAGCAACCAACTTAAACTACTTTTCCCTTACAGTTGGGCGAAACATAGCATAACGTATCTTGGCATCTACCTTACCCCTAGAACAAAGTCTCTTTTTGAAGCGAACTATCATTCCCTTCGCACTAAACTTCAGGAAGACCTAACCAGGTTGGCATCGGTTGAATTTTCGTGGCTAGGTCGGCTCGCGGCATTCAAAATGCTTCATCTCCCCCAAATATTATATTTGTTCAGGACTGTTCCAATCCCCATACCCACCAAATATTTTCAATCTCTACAATCACTTCTTTTAAAATATGTGTGGCAAGGCAAAAGACCCAGATGTGCCGGTTTCCAACTTACTAAACATCGTACGGCGGGAGGACTAGGCTATATCAACTTCCAAGACTATTACTGGGCTTCCATTCTGACCCAAGCTAAAGAATGGTTCTCCAACACCTCATCCCCAACCCTATGGAAAACCATTGAACTCTCATCAGTCCCAGGTAAAGATCTGGTACCCTGGCTACTGGCCCTCTCTTTGGGAGCCAAACATACACGACACCTATCTCCCCCAATCCTTGCTACATGCCAAACTTGGTCCAAACTCACAAAAATCTCCTCTAATGACCCCGACCACTCCGACGTACCCATCCCCATTGAATCATTACAATATCTGATAGACTCGTCCAACTGCAAACGATGGAAAATACTAGGAATTAACTACCTAGCTGACCTGATAACTGCGAACGAAATTAAACCTTTTCCCATACTCCGAGAACAATTCCAACTGCCTTGTTCTGATATCTTTCTGTACCTACGTACTAAACATTGTATCAATTCCCTAAAAAAACAAAACATCACAATCCCCCGACCAGCATGGCTATTCATTTCCTCCTCCTCTAAACATAGCAAAGGCATATCCCTACTCTATAAAATATTCAACCACAAAATGACATTTATCAAATCAACCCCACTAATCCGCTGGGAAAGGGAACTAGGTCATTCTTTCACTGAGGAAGAATGGGAAAAAGCAGGTAGATCCGTTTACAAAACCACTAGCTGCTCCACCCTATGGGAACTAGCATATAAAATAACGTACCGTTGGTACTTGACCCCAGTTAGGTTATCAAAATTTGATTTAGTAATAACTGACATGTGCTGGAGGAACTGTGGAATGAAAGGCAGCTTGCTCCATATACTCTGGCACTGCCCAAAAATCTTGGCATTTTGGAAATCAGTATACCAATTGATAGCAGAGGTGACACTAGCCGCTGTCCCAAAGAAGCCTTCTCTTGCCATTCTATCTCTGTCCTTGGACAGGTTCCCCAACCCAACCAGACACATCCTCTCTCACATTTTTCTGGCAACGAGGCTTAACATTACCAGGAAATGGAAAGACCCACTTCCTCCCACCCTGAAAGACGCAATTCACACAATACAGATACATTTTACACATGAATCCACCCTAGCACTAACCCACAAAAGTGCATCACATACTCTACTCATGTGGAAACCATGGATACAATGGATTGAATCCCCACGGATATTACAGATCTTTGAATGAAGTTAATGATGTGTGAATCTCCCAATTTCATTTAATAAATATGAATATGGGGAAAGGGGAGGAGGGAAGGCCCACCCCACAGGGACACAGTAGTGATCCCCAGGAGGGGTGTCCAGGTGGGGTGCCCCTCCCAGATCACCTCCAAGAGATCAACTTCCCACATATAACTAGGTATTAGCAATGAGTTTATGCGACGAACTAGTACCAATACATGGAAACACTAAGCTACGTGTACTCTAGAGGATGTCAAACAGGTTATAGATCATTGATATTCCTAATAGGTCACCAACCTTCTGCCCAGGTAGATGGAAATTATCGCATGCAGTAATGGTATCTGGTTTATTTTGTTTATTTGTTTGTTCAGCTGAACTATATATGTTTCATGAGCGATATGTCAAGCATTTATGTTCAAATTCTGTTTAAAATTACAATCTTCAATAAAAACCTATTGAGAAAAAAAAACATGGTAATGAAGGGAGAGAGATAAATGAAGGAAGGCAAAATATAAGCAGATTAAACTTCAGTTTTAAGGAGTGATAATTAAACAGAAACTGTAACTTTTTGCTGTGTACTCTGCATACATATACCACAGTCTTTGTACCCACAAAATACTGCTAATTATTGTACCAAAAGTGACAGACTCAATGACACATATACGGACAAAGGATCATGTAACATTATAGTTACATAGTTAGTAAGGTTGAATAAAGACACCAGTACATCCTGAGTGAGTGTCCACAATTGTCCCTATCCCTGTACATTGTACACTCACATCAGTCCCTATCCTCAAGGAGCCAACAATCCAAGGTCCCCATTCATATATTAGGGCCAGCTTTGGACAGAAGCCAATTAACCTACCAGCATGTCTTTGGAGTGTGGGAGGAAACTGGAGTACCCAGGCACAGGGAGAACATGCAAACTCCAGGCAGGTAGTTTTGTGGTTGAGGATTCGAACCAGCGACCCTTTTTACTGCTAGGCGAGAGTGCTAACCACTACACCACCGTGCCACCTGTTACATTTGTTTTTCTATGCACAAATTTTTTTTCCAGCTTGGACAGGGAGGCAGGCTGGCTTGGCTCACCTCAGGTAGGAAGGTGGGTCTGGTCCACTCAGCTCAGATGGGGAGGGGGGGGGGGGGGGCGAGCCGCAGCCTTGGCGCAAACTGCACAGCCACATAAAGGTTATTGACGCCTTGTTGACACCTATTGACGCCTTTTCCACCAATTTAAAATACACTGCAAGGAGGTAGAACGGGAGGAGAAGAGGATCCTGCCCCCAGTGCCCTGGCCTCCACCAGAAAATGTACAGAGGTCAGTGTAATGGAGCTATAGTACAAGATGCAAGGCTTCCACAATGATCAATAAGGTGAGGGAGGAAAGAACATTTTTTCCCCCCCAGTAGAAATGAAGGAAAAATTAGGACCTGTTAGAAGTGCCTCCTGTTACTGTACAGTACATACAGTGGTGTGAAAAAGTGTTTGCCCCCTTCCTCATTTCCTGTTCCTTTGCATGTTTGTCACACTTAAGTGTTTCGGAACATCAAACCAATTTAAACAATAGTCAAGGACAACACAAGTAAACACAAAATGCAATTTGTAAATGAAGGTGTTTATTATTAAAGGTGAAAAAAAATCCAAACCATCATGGCCATGTGTGAAAAAGTGATTGCCCCCCTTGTTAAAACATACTATAACTGTGGTTGTCCACACCTGAGTTCAATTTCTATAGCCACACCCAGACCTGATTATTGCCACGCCTGTTCACAATCAAGGCATCACTTAAATAGGAGCTGCTTGACACAGTAAGGTCCACCAGAAGATCCTTAAAAGCTACACATCATGCCGAGACCCAAAGAAATTCAGGAACAATTGAGAAAGAAAGTAATTGAGATCTATCAGTCTGGAAAGGGTTATAAAGCCATTTCCAAAGCTTTGGGAATCCAGCGAACCACAGTGAGAGCCATTATCCACAAATGGCGAAGACATGGAACAGTGGTGAACCTTCCCAGGAGTGGCCGAACGCCCAAAATTACCCCAAGAGCGCAGCGATGACTCATCCAAGAGGTCACAAAAGACCCCACAACAACGTCCAAGGAACTGCAGGCCTCACTTGCCTCAGTTAAGGTCAGCGTTCGTGCCTCCACCATCAGGAAAAGACTGGGCAAAAATGGCCTGCATGGCAGAGTTCCAAGGAGAAAACCACTGCTGAGCAAAAAGAACATCAAAGCTCGTCTCAATTTCTCCACAACACATCTTGATGATCCCCAAGACTTTTGGGACAACATTCTGTGGACCGATGAGACAAAAGTGGAACTCTTTGGAAGGTGTGTGTCCAAGTATATCTGGCGTAGAAGGAACACTGCATTTCATAAAAAGAACATTATACCAACAGTAAAATATGGTGGTGGTAGTGTGATGGTCTGGGGCTGTTTTGCTGCTTCAGGACCTGGAAGACTTGCCGTGATAAAAGGAACTATGAATTCTGCTGTCTACCAAGAGATCCTGAAGGAGAATGTCCGACCATCTGTTTGTGTACTCAAGCTGAAACGAACTTGGGTTCTGCAGCAGGACAATGATCCTGAACACACCAGCAAGTCCACCACCGAATGGCTGAAGAAAAACAAAATGAAGACTTTGGAGTGGCCTAGCCAAAGTCCTGACCTGAATCCTATTGAGATGTTGTGGTATGACCTTAAAAAGGCCGTTCATGCTCGAAAACCCTCTAATGTAACTGAATTAGGACAATTCTGCAAAGATGAGTGGGCCAAAATTCCTCCAGGACGCTGTAAAAGCCTCATTGCACATTATCGCAAATGCTTGGTTGCAGTTGTTGCTGCTAAGGGTGGCCCAACCAGTTATTAGGTTTAGGGGGCAATCACTTTTTCACACAGGGCCATGATGGTTTGGATTTTTTTTCACCTTTAATAATAAACACCTTAATTTACAAATTGCATTTTGTGTTTACTTGTGTTGTCCTTGACTATTGTTTAAATTGGTTTGATGTTCCGAATCACTTAAGTGTGACAAACATGCAAAGGAACAGGAAATGAGGAAGGGGGCAAACACTTTTTCACACCACTGTAGCCTGTGTCCCTCTTTAATAACAATAATTGTAATGCTTGCCATATCCCTGTTTTTTTAACAGTGCCAGAGCCACACCCCCTAAACCTTGTCCTTGCTACACAGCACATCCCTCAGCCTTGCACTCAGTATGTAGCGCATCCCTCAGCCCTGCACTCAGTATGTAGCGTAGCTCTCAACCCTGCCCTTGTTCCACAGCACATCCCTCAATCCAGCATTCAGTTCCTAATGCACCCCTTAACCCTGCACTGAGTACATAGTGCACCTCTCAACACTGCATTCAGTATATAGCACACCCCTCAACCCTGCACTCAGTACATAGCGCACCCCTCAGCCCTACACTCGGTACACAGGGCACTCCTCAACCCTGAACTCTGTACATAGCACACTCTTCAACCCTGCAGTTTGTACACAGCACCCCCCTCACCCTTAAGCCCTACCCACTGCTGTGTTTGTCAGCACCCATGTTTTTTCACAGCGTGCTAGACACCACAGGTTACTCCTTCTTTCAAATGTCTCTCATTCTGAATTTCAAAATTTGAGAGTGTCACGGTTCCTACCATGCAAACAGCCAGGCGTGGCCACCCCCCAGGTGGCTCAAGGAGGTATTGAACCCATAACTTTCTGTGTACTGCTCCCGCTGTATTGCCTCTGAGCCACACCTCAACTCATTATTCAGCCTGGTTTCCAGCTATGCCTTGTCCTGCACTGAGGGCTATACTGTGGATCTTGCATTGCAATTAGCACCTGTCACTCCTGGTTCAGCTTAGGCTGTTTATTAAATCAGCTGGGTATAAAACACTGCCTCACTCTGAGGGCTGTTTCAGTTCATTGTCTCTTGTATTGCTAAAGTTTCCTGTTTTCCTGTGTTCTTATTTTCAAGATTCAGTGTTCCAAGACTGACCCAGGCTTCTGACCCTGGCTCTGTTCATCATTAACTCTAACTTCTGAAATCCCTGACCATGGCTTCACCTCGATGATCCTTTGGTAAATTCCCTGTCAAGCCCATGTGCTCAGATTCACAACCCAGGTAGCCTTTTACCTTGTTACCGTGGGCTGTGTGTATTTGCAAGGGTGAGCATACATCTCTGCACTATGGACTCCAACCAAGGTAACCCCTTACAGAGAAGTATGCCACTGTGCTATAACAACAGTAGAGCATGCTCATCCACCTCCATCCAGCCTACAGCATTGGCCAATTAGGGGTTGGACTGCTAAGCCAGAGGACCAGGAGGATGTGGAGGCCAGGTTTGGGAGGGAAGCACAGAGCATTGCTGGCTACCTCCCACTTGGTTGGAACAGAGTATGTGAGATTGATCACCATGAGGAGGACTGCTGCAGGATCGATGTGCTGAGGTTTGTACATGTTTGCTAGTCTCTCGCTTGTAGCACAGGTAAATAAAGCATCATTTTGGTACAAAGGCTGTGGCATATGTTACTTTGTACACAGGGAGTCAAGTTTTAAGCGTTTCCCACTGTTAGCGCATTTTTCAACACCCACATTTGTCACAGTTTGGCAGGTTTGCTAATTTTTGTCCCCTGGGTACCCAAGACTGAACTCCCCCAGGACAAAAATATATACCCTACACTACGCTGTCAAATACAAAGCCTGGGCCATGGCACACCCATCTCTCTGATGTTACTGAATGCAATTTCCAGGAGGCAACTAAGGACTTAAATATGTAGGAGAAGACTGCCTGCACACTTACATTGTTCCGCCTCTTTTTTAAACCCTGCAACAGGAATGTGAATCCCCTGAGTAAAAGTGTCTAGCTTGGAGCTGATCTGAGATCTGAAGGAGTAAGATTTGTGGCTGACCTGAGGTGTAAAGGTGCTGGAATTGGGGCTGATCTGAGGTCTAAAGATGCAGGAATTGTAGCTGGTCTGAGATTTTCTGAAAATAGTGACACAAAGTTCAGAGGTCAGTAGTAAGTGACACAGTTCAGGTGTCAGTAGTGAATGACCCAAAGTTCAGCGATCCATACTAAGTAACGCCGAGCTCAGGGGTCAGTAGTAGGTGAAGCAGATTTCAGAAGTCAGTAACAAGTGACACAGAGACAGGGGTCAATAGTGAGTTACACAAAGTTCAGAAGTCAGAAGTAAGTGATGCTGAGTTTGGGGGTCTGTAGTAAGAGACACAGAATTCAGGGGTCAGTTGTAAGTGACACAGAGTTCAGAGGTCAGTAAAGAGTGATACAGAGTTCAGGGGTCAGAAGTAAGTGATGCAGAGTTAAGTGGTTAGGAGTAAGTGATGCTGAGTTCAGGGGTCAGTAGTAAGTGACAAAGAATTCAGAGGTCAGTAGTAGGCGATGCAGATTCCAAATGTCAGGAGGTCCATAGTAAGTGACACAGAGTTCAGGGGTCAATAGTAAGTGATGCAGAGTTCAGAGGTCAGTAGTAGGTGATTCAGAGGTCAGTAGTAAGTGATGCAAAGACAGGGGTCAGTAGTGGGTGACACAGAGTTCAGAGGTCAGGGGTAAGTGACACAGAATTCAGAGCTCAGTAGTTAGTTACATAGATTCCAGAGGTCAGGAGTTAGTGACACAGAGGTCAGAGGTCCATAGTAAATGACACAAAGTTCAGGGGTCAGTAGTAAGTGACAAAGATTTAAGGGGTCAGTTGTAAGTGACATAGAGTTCAGAGGTCAGTAGTATGTGACAAAAAGACAGGGGTCACTAGTGAGTGACACAGTTCAGGGGTCAGTACTGAGCGACTCAAAGTTCAGGGATCTATAGTAAGTGTAGCAGAGTTCAGAAGTCAGTAGCAAGTGACACAGAGACAGAGGTCAGTGACTCAGAGGTCAGAACTAATTGACGCTGAGTTTGGGGGTCAGTAATAAGAGACACAAAGTTCATGGGTCAGTGGTAAGTGACAGAGAGTTCAGAGGTCAGGAATGAGTGATGCAGAGTTCAGAAGTCAGTGGTAAGTGACACAAAGACAGTGTACAACAGTGAGTGACACAGAGTTCAGAGGTCAAGAGTAAGGGACAAAGAGTTCAGGGTTCAGTAGTGACTGCCACAGAGTTCAGTAGTGAGTGACACAGAGTTCAGAGGGCAGTAGTAAGTGACACCAAGTTCAGGGGTCAGTAGTAAGTGACATAGAGTTCAGAGTTCAGTAGTGAGTGACACAAAGTTCAGAGGACAGTAGTAAGTTACACCAAGTTCAGGGGTCAGTAGTAAGTGACATAGAGTTCAGAGGTCAGTAATAAGAGGTGTTGGGTGTGGTTTTCATTGTGCTGAATATTGGGAGTGTCTTACCCACTTACCGACCGAGCTATAGTTGAATGATGGCTACAGAACGGCCGGATAGCTCTGGGACATGTCATGTACCACATACCAGTGCTCATCAGTACCACCTATCAGTGCCCATTAGTTCTGCATATCAGTGCCCATCAGTGCCTCCTATCAGTGCCACCTATCAATGCTTGTCAGTGCCACCTATCAGTACCCAACAGTGTCGCCTATCAATGCAGCCTCATAAGTGCCCACCAGTGCCACCTCAAAATTGCCCACTGGTGCTGCCTCAACAGTGCCCATCAGTGCAGATTATCAGTGCCCATCCATGCCTATGAGTGGCACCTCGTTAGTGCCCATCAATGCACCCTCATCAGCGTATATCAGTAAAGGATAAAAATAACCTGTTTGCAAGATGTTATGTCAAACTATGAAAACGTTTTTTTTTCCATAATTTTCGGTCTTTATTTCTTTATTTAGCAAAAAATAAAATACCCAGTGGTGATTAAATTCCACCAAAAGAAAGCTCTATTTGTGTGAAAACAATTATAAAAATTTAGTTTGGATACATTGTTGCATGACAGCGCAATTCACATTCAAATATGACAGCTCTGAATGCTGAAAATTGGCCTGGGCAGGAAGGGGGTAAAAGTGCCCAGTAGGCAAGTGGTTAAAGAGACACAGAGTGCAGAGGTTCACTTGTGCTAGAGTGGGGATTTTTACTGTTCTGAATTTTGTGCTGCACTGGAAAAGTGGGGGGATGTCTTGTACTGAGGTGGGGAGATTGTGCTGGGATGAAATTTTCTGGGGCAAAGGACAGGTTGCTGGAGGGGGATTTTTGCTAAGAGGGTATTTTCTTGGGGAAGAAGAGGGAAATTCCTGGTGGGTGGGAGAAGTTTGCTTGGAGGGGTGGGGGGAGGGTTAAATCAGGTAGAGGAGAATTTTTGCTTGTGGGATGGGAGGGTGTAAAATGTTGCTGCACAGTGGGTTGCCTAGTAAATCTGTGCTTATGCCTTATCACCAAATTTCAATGGACCTGCTTTGATGCCCAGATAGAATTGAGCCAGTAATTGGCTGTGGCTGTCCTTATTCTCACCGGTGCAAAACTATCCTGCTGGTCAACTCAACTTCTATCATGCTCTCATCAGGAAATAGTAGACCACAGATGATACAAAAGTGTAAATATGGAAAGCAGTAGGACAATTTTAATGAGCAAGGCTATGCCTAAATTTTCTAGAGACAAAGAGCACCGGCTGGGCTTTACTACTAGAATTAAGATACTGCAGAGGATACAGCAGTGTAAAATTGGCCAGGAGCAGGACTACCTTGATTAGGGCTAGTAGGCTTAAATGATGTTTGCCTAACATTTGTTTTATCTATGGGGATTGAGTGAGTAGGTGGGTGCAGTATACGTCAGTGATATAATGTTAAGTGATTTTAGTGTACACTGTTGTGTATACAAAGTACAGCTTAAAGAATAGATAGGCAATAAAAAAAGTGAATGGTTCTCTTTGAGCACTCCAAAACTAAAAAGGTCTATCAACATGAATCAAATATTAAAAAACAAAACACAAAAGACATGAAAATCACAAAATACTACACCTAAACAAAAATCCACCTTTTAAGTAAGAAACCCTGCAGCAAAAAAACAACAAACAAACAAACAAACAAAAAAAAAACAGGTTAAAGTGGTTCTAAAGTAAATTTTCTTCCTGCTCTACAGGTTTCACTAAAATCATTGGAAGCCCATTTGCTCCTGCTGCTGTCAGCCAAATTATGCGAGATGAAAATGGAGGAGTGGGGCTGATCAGTGCTGTGTGTATCTATGAACGCACAGCCTGGCTCAGGAATGCTCCCGCATGTGTGCCCCCATAGCACACAGCTTGTTTTTGGGCACAATCAGAAGAGGAAGAGCGAACAGTGCCAGTGGAAAACCACAGCAATGAGGGTAAAAGGGCCACTCTGAGCTATTGCCCATCACTGTACATTTACTGCAGCAGGGTGGCCGCTCTGTGCCAGATCACGTGATCTGACACTTCTAGGTCTGGGGGGTGCATGCGTGCCACCGGTGACCTGCTCCCTCTGTGATTACACCCACTGTGATCGCACCCGCCGATTACACAGGACACAGGCTGAATGACAATCTGCTATGTCAACAAAGCAGAAACACAGATCTTTGCCTTCCCCTAGTCAAAGCACCTCCCCCACAGTGAGAAAGCGCAACCTGGGCACACAGTTAACCCTTTGGTCTCCCCTGATGTTAACCCCTTCCATACCAGTGGCATTAGTACAGTGAGGGTGCATATTTTTTGTTTCACTGGTCCCCAAAAAAGTGTCAGTTAGGTGTCTAATTTGTCTGCCGCAATATCGCAGTCCCACTATAAGTTGCTGATCGCTGCCATTACTAGTAAAAAAATAAATAGAAATATCCCATAGTTTGTAAACGCTATAACTTTTGCGTAAACCAATCAATATACACTTATTGGGGTTTTTTGAAAACCAAAAAATATGTTGCAGAATACATATTGGCCTCAATTGATGAAGAAATCATTTTTTTACATTTTTTTATTGGGTAAGTTTTATAGCAGAAAGTAAAAAATATTGTGTTTCTTTTTTTTAATTGGTTGTTTTTTTATTTTATTTATAGCGCAAAAAATTAAAACCGCAGCAGTGATCAAATACCACCAAAATAAATCTCTATTTGTGGGAAAAAAGGACATACATTTTATTTGGGTACAGCGTTGCACGACCGCGCAATTGTCAGTTAAAGTAACGTAGTGCCATATTGCTAAAAAATGGCTTGGTCATGAAGGGGGTAAAGTGATTCATTGAACAATCTGAAGTTAAAAGCTGATTGGCTACCATGCACAGCTGCACCAGTTTCTGAGTGCACACGTTTTAGTAAATCTCCTACTATGGCTGTTCTGTAACCCTTTTTATAGTGAAAAGTTTGCGTTATTTATGTGAATTATGGATTTATGTTAAAACAAAGCTTTTGCCTCACCTGAAATTACTGGGATAAAGCATATTTCAAATGGCGTACTCATGGTGTAATATACAGAGCTGGGAGTGAGGTCTTGCTTATCACTCCAGGTTATAAAGAGATTGCAATCTCATGCTGAAAGAAGTGTGTCCAGGTCAACCCTTGGGGTTATGTGAGTGCCAAAAACCTTCTATAAAACCCTTAGCCCTTGTACACACGATCGGAGAATCTGTCGGAATGAGTCTTATCGGACCGTGTCGTCAGATAATCCGACTGTGTGTGGTATGCATCGGACTGATTCCGTCCGAATCTCCGTCCGACCCAATTTTCCAACATGTTGGAAATATTTCCCGACCAACTGGGCCGGACGGACCTAATCCGATCATGTGTAGAGCATTTTGATCGGACCAAGTGCCACGCATGCTCAGATCAAATTCCTACATCAAAGCTATTGGCTACTAGCCTGAATGTAGTCCCATCGTAACGAAATTACGTCATCACGTTCTGAAAGATCGGATTTTTTGCCAACTTGGCCCGACCGTGTGTATGCAACAGTTTCGGACACAATCCGTCGGACTAAATCCGACGGGGCAAAATCCGACGGATTTGGTTGGCAAAATCTCCGACCGTGTGTACGTGGGCATTAGCGGTAAAGCGCTGCTAGTTTTAGTGGTGCTTTACCGGTGCTGTGCGGCCGAGAGAGGAGTGCTTTTAACCCCAAAGAAGTGGTTAACAAGGGGTCAAAAGTGCCCACAAAGCACCGCTGCCGAAGTACTTTGCAGGCATTGATTTCAATGGCAGGGGCGGTGTATACACCGTTCCTGCACCGCCCCAAAGATGCTGCTTACAGGACTTTTTTTTCGGTCCTGCATGCGCTCAGGCTTTCACACTGGGGAGGTTTGAGAGACACTTTTCAGGTGCTTTACGGGTGCTATTTTTAGCGCTACAATGCCTGAAAAGCACCTAGAGTGTGAAAGGTGTCTTATGCCGTGTACATACAATCGGATTTTCAGATGGGAAATGTTGGATGTCAGGTTGTTGGCAGTAAGTCCGACCGTGTGTATGCTCCATCGGACAATTGTTGTTGGACTTTCCACCAACAAATGTTGGCTAGAAGGCTCTCAAATTTTCCGCCAACAAATGTGTGTTGTCGGACTTTCTGATCATGTGTACACAAGTCCTTTGGACAAAAGTCCCAAGTAGAATTATGCATGCTTGGAAGCAGAAGCGGTCGGTCTTGTAAAGTAGCATTTGTAATAGAGAATTAACATTAGTGACATGGCAAATTATGAAATCTTGAAATGCAGCGCACATTCTCTTCTTCTTTAATGGGATAATAATAAAGCTGCTTTGTTGGTGATACTGATGGAGCTATTGCAAACACATTTTCAAAGGCTTTTTTTTTTTTTACTAGTGATATCAAGAATAATATTATTATGTTTTTTTTTTTTTTTATTTGTGCAAAATGTACATGTACTGCAAAAACACTAACAACATGCTATTGCTCCTAAGCTTCTAAAATCTTCTAAAATGCTGCTAGAAGCTGGCACAAAAATGCTATTATCAGCATTTTTTTTAGCTTTTTTTGAGCTTATGAAAAACACTGTGCATGGAGCCTTGTAGTTAAGGAGTGTTTAACAACTATACAGAAGGAATAGCAAGCAGCCAGTAGAGGTAGAGTGTGCAAGTCACAGTGTCGAGTGAAGATGTACAAAGCCTAGTGGAGTAAAGTGTACATAGAGTAAAAAATATTCTATATGACTTTCTTAAAATGCTGCAGGGCATTTAGGCTTGCACCTTCTGTAAGTCACTAAACACAGAGGAAATGTCAAAGGAGCTTCTGGCCTGAATAAATTGGATGCCCGATCTGTGTGATAAGTGAGAGAAGTAAGCCCTGTACAAAGGAGTACATGAATGTCAGGAGACATTTGCAGGTACAAAAAAATACCAGCCGACATTCTGCCCATGTGTATGTCATTTTTTTGGATGAGCATGCTGGAAAACCAGCAGCTGACCAACTCCTGATCAGCGCTCTCAGCCAATGGCAGAGAGCGCTGATCGGAGTGTTCTGGCGGGGGGGGGGGGGATGGCAGAACACAACAGCTCAACGGTGAAGATCGCTAGACTAACCTCGCATGGTTAGTACAGCGGCTCCTGACCAGAGCTGTCAGTTTTTTTCCATGCCACCTGTGGGGTTACACGAAAAAAAAAAACTGTAGTGTTTACCCAACTTTACTTTAGAATTGTGGTGCCAGTGTGCAGTGTAAGTTTATTAGCCTCCAGCTAACTAAGAGCTCACACTGAAACATTGCCACTCACGTGTACAGTGCAGTAACTTGTAATGCAATTGGGTGCCCCTAGGGGGCAATAAGCAAGGTACTACTTTCCTTTCTTCTAACACATAGTCCTTAGAAATTGAAAGTAATTATCAAAGGGGAAGCTGCAAATCATGCAGGGAATCCAGGAAGATGTGGAAAGAGATGGCCCGCCGACTGGCAGAACTCACAAAATGAAAGGAGAAATTCAGCTTATTTTGGATTGGCAATAAAAACTATTGCTTCTATTGCTATTACAATGCTGATGTTATAAAATGAAAATGTATGCTGTGACCATAGATCTCCTTTAAATGATAAAATAAATTTGCGCAGTAGTTACATATGTTTTTATAACAACATTGTATCCAGAAACCTTATAATTAATATACTGTACATATACCCATCTCCTTGCATTTTGGTCTATACAGAGTGATATACATAGTGCAGTCCTGTACATAATATTAACTGCAAAGGGAAGTTAGTTGTGTCAATTAATTAGCAGATTCGAATTATTAGTGCCCTTTCCCAGAGTTAATTTGCCAGGGTGAACAATCCATCACACTTTAGTGAAAAGGCACATTTTCAATCATTGTTAATGTACCAAACGTGAAATATAATGCAGACCACAATGACTTTTTTTTTCTTGACACACTTAGATCCCACTTGTAGCAGCTAGACTGCTGTCTGGGATTATAGAACACCTTTTGTTGCTAGTAAATCCTGAGTGCAGAGGGGACATTACTCAGGCCTCTGTTAGTTTCTCAAAGAGCAAAAAAAAAAAAAAAAAGAGTGAAGGGTTAAGCACTGCTGGGAAATAAAAGGGTGGGCAGTTGGAAATCCCAGCCATATTGGCAGCAGACAAGCCTTTGTCCTGGAGCCGGCGCCTGACGCCTGCCTGACGGACAAAATACCTCCCCTCACCCGGGGACAAAAGAGCAGAGAGAACCAGCACACTGCTGCTCCCAATTAGGAGGCTTCCCTCTATGTCCCCTTTTGCCTATCTAACTGCTCCCATCACACTAGCCTCATTTAATCACACAGCCATTGTCACAGTCTGTTATCTCCAGCTGAACAGTGTAGGCCACCTGATCTCACACATAGCAACAAAAACGGTGCCTTGTGTTTACCGGTCAATGTTTGATCAATAGGACAAGAGCTCTGTCTGTGTGGACACACATTCAAGCTAATTGAAACTAAATAAACTGTTGCTGTATTTTATTGTTGGCTTGTAAAAACATACTAATTGGATTTTTTTTTTACGCCAAATTTATAAATTATCAATAACCGCTGATCAAATTTTCTGGACACATTTTTACAAAAGTTATCTTTTTCGTATCAGCACTTAATTTAAATTATTTTGCCACTATGTGAAATTTTAAATTGACCAAGGTTAAAAAAATTAAATAAAAATCTAATGGTGTCAACAGATATTGGAAAATAATTTGCTGATTTTGATCTTTATAGTTAAGCTCTAGGGACCCTAAAGAGAATAGATTGTGGTGTTATGCATATATTATATCTTTGTTTATTATGGTAAGGACTTAAAAAGACACATTAAGCCTAGGTTCACTCTGAATGCGGGTGAAAAATCGTGCAAGTTCAGCTGAACTCGCACAATTTCAAGCCCGACTTCGGGGGGGGGGGGGGGCAATTTGAGAGACATCTGTGCGGGTTCATGCACAGATGTCCATTGCAATGGTCCCAGAAGTCGCCAAAAGTAGTACAGGAACTACTTTTGGGACACATTAAGCCTAGGTTCACGCTGAATGCGGGTTCAAAATTGTGCGAGTTCAGCTGAACTCGCACAATTTCAAACCGACATTTCAGTACGAATTCGGGGGGGGGGGGGGGCAATTTGAGAGACATCTGTGCGGGTTCATGCACAGATGTCCATTGCAATGGCCCCAGAAGTCGCCAAAAGTAGTACAGGAACTACTTTTGGGAATTGGTGCGACGTCGCAAAGTCAGCGTCGTACTGATTCAAACGGTGCTGTTGCTACCAATAGGCTCTGATTTGTCATGTCAAATCAGCTCAATGTGAACAGGGGCTTAAAATAGTTTCTTACATATTAAAATAATGCAGTCTTTTCTATAGCCAGCAGAAATAGCTCTAGTGTGCTTTTCACATCATTTGTTGTATATCATTCTCAGCAGTGCTTAAGGAAGCAATTTTAAATTAACCAAAGTTAAAAAAATGTGGTTAATTTTAAATTAAACAAGGATAAAAAATGTGGTTAAAAATGTGGTTATTTTTAAATTAAACAAGGATAATACATTTGGTTAATATAAACTTAACCAAGGTTAAAAAAAAAATAATCGAATGGTGCCCACAGATATTGGAAACAAATTGGCTGATTTTCCTCTTTATAATTGAGTTCTAGGGACCCTAAAGGGAATATATTGTGGTTTTATACATATTTTATTTATTTGTTTATTATGTTGAGGACTTAAAAAGACACATTTAAAATAGTTTCTTAGTTTCTTACATATTAATATAATACAGTCTTTTCTATAGCCAGCAGATTACCTCTAGTGTGCTTTTCACATCATTTGTTGCATATCATTCTCAGCGGTGCTTAAGGAAGCAATTTGAAATGAACAAAGAATAAAAAATTTGTTTAATTTAAAATTAACCAAGGTTAAAAAAAATGTAATGGTGCCCACAGATATTGGAAACTAATTTGCTGATTTGCTCTTTATAGTTGAGCTCTAGAGACCCTAAAGGCAGGGCCGGACTGGCCTACTGGGATACCAGGAAATTTCCGGGTAGGCCGCCTGCCTGGGGGCCGCTTTGAGCTCTGGCTGCAGAGCTTCCCCCCCTCCCTTTCTCTTACATGTTATACAGAGTGGGCATCTCCCGCTGTGTGTCACAGAGCTGGGTCTGTGTTCGGAGGCACTGTAACAAGGTCCCACCTCCCTAGACCACCTCGTGTGATAGTAGATGGAACACTGATTGAATCAGTGTTCTGCCTATCACACAAGCCAGTCTAGGGGGGGGTGGGACCTTGTTACAGTGCTGCCGAACACAGACCCAGTGCCATGACACACAGGGGGACATGCCTACTGTGTGTGTGTGTGTGTGTGTGTGATTCAGGCAATGGTGAGTCTGTATTGATGGGCGCAGTGAGGCTGCATTCATGGGCAGTGATGCTGCATTCATGGGCACAGTGAGGCGGCAATGATGGGCACAATGAGGCGGCAATGATGGGCACAGTGAGGCTGCGTTCATGGGCACAATGAGGCTGCATTGATGGGCAGTGAGGCTGCATTGACGTGCACAGTGAGGCTGCATTGATGGGCACAGTGAGGCTGCATTCATGAGCAGTGAGGTTGCATTCATGGGCATAGTGAGGATGCATTAATGGGCAGTGAGGCTGCATTGTTGGGCACAGTGAGGCTGCATTGTTGGGCACAGTGAGGCTGCATTTATGGGCACAGTGAGACTGCTTTCATGGGCACAGTGAGACTGCATTCATGGTCAGTGAGACTGCATGCATGGGCACAGTGAGGCAGCATTGATGGGCACAGTGAGGCTGCATTGATGGGGACAGTGAGGCTGCATTGATGGGCACAGTGAGGCTGCATTCATGGGCAGTGAAGCGGCATTACTGGGCACAGTAAGGCTGCATTCATGGGCACAGGAAGGCTGCATTCATGTGCACAGTGAGGCTGCATTGATGGGCAGTGAGGATGCATTCATGGGCACCTTGAGGCTGCATTCATGGGGATAGTGAAGCTGCATTCTTGGGCGCCACAAAGCTGCATTTGATGGGCACAGTGAGGCTACAATGATGGGCACAGTGAGGCTGCAATGATGGGCACAGTGAGGCTGCATTGATTGGCACAGTGAGACCGCATTAATGGGCACAGTGATGGGCTGCATTAATGGGCACAGAATGGCTGCATTGATGGGCACAGTGAGGTTGCATTTGATGGGCACTGGTGAGGCTTCATTGATCTCTTGTATTAAGTCCACAGTCTCTGACCACCTCTTGTACCATGTCTGCAGTCCCTGACCATCTCTTGTATCATGTCTGCATTCTCTTACCAACTTTAGTATGATGTCCTCAGTCTCTAACCATCTCCTGTCACATGTCTGCACTCTCTGAGGGAGCCTGGAGAGGAGTCAAGAGTGGGAGTTCCGCCAGGATGGGGGTCATGGGAGAAGTCAGACGTGTGTGGACTGTGGAGAGGAGACTATAGGATAAAACCAGAGCCACCAAGCTGGAGCAGACTGACTGAGCCCTGCACGGTACGCCTGAGAGAAGATCAGTGACAGCACTGCCAGGCCAGTCTGGGGGGGGGGGGGTCACTGATGTAAGGGGGGAGTAAATACAATAATGTAAGGAGGCACTGATATAAAGGTTTCCCTCTTATATCAGTAACCCACCACCCCCTACCTTAGTGAATTCTTTCTGCGAAAGGTGGTCTCTGGTCAACACTTTTACCACTCTTAACTGGAATTTTCTTTTATATATATATATATATAAATCCCTATGTGCTTTCTATATATAATATACTCTTCAAATGTACTTTAAAATGCATGGTTTTCCCTTTTAAGAACAAGAAAATAATAAGTTATTATGTTGAGCTGGTATAGTAATGCTATGGGTCTGGTATGAAATGTTTCCAGGGCTGGTGTTTATTCCCAATCCGACCCTGCCTAAAGGGGATATATTGTGGTTTTATACATATTTTATTTATTTTCTATTAGGGTGAGGACTTAAATAATGTAATCTTTTCTATAGCCAGCAGGTGTAGCTCTAGTGTGTTTTTCACATTATCGTATACTATTCTCCGCTGTGCCGAAAGAAACATTTCTATTGAATGGCTCAGCCTGATGTCTGAACCGGAAAAACAGAGCCCCAATGGAAACTATGGGGGTTATTTACGAAAAGAAAATCCACTTTGCACTGCAAATGCACTTTCAAGTGCAGTCGCTCTAAATCTAAGGGGTAGATCTGAAATGAGTGGAAGCTCTGCTGATTTTATCATCCAATCATGTAAAAGCTAAAATGCTCTTTTTTATATTCCTTGTATGTCCCCCTCGGATCTACAATGACATTACTTTCAAGTGCCCTTTCAGTGCAAAGTGGTTTTTCCTTTAGTAAATAACCCCCATGTCTAGCTGCCTCATAATGCTCTGAGAATCATTTGTCATAGGGCCCATTTAGCGTGTTGTGTTTTAAAAGTATGCACTGGAACACACTAAGCCTGGGCGCACACTGCTGCGGTGAGAGACACTGCATGTAATTTTCACAGGAATCGCAGCACGTTCTCCTCTTGTCCCTGAAAGTGGAGATATCACACTACTTTTTATCATTTGCTCTAGAGTGAAGAGGGTCATATCCTACGCAAAGGAAGATTTTGCAAAAAAACTAGGGAAACACCCTCTTTGCAATTATCACTATCGCTGACCTCTGGAGGCACTACCCGTTCACATGGGTGGCCAGGGGGGAGGTAAAAGCCAGTGGTTGAGTCACTGTTTTGTACCACTCCTTAACTGCCCACCTAAATAAGGACAGGCAGCTGCTGAGGGCTTTACACATGCTACCACAAAAATTAAACACCCTGCTGCATTTGGCAGGCCATACTGCTGCTGAATGTGACCTATTCAAGTTAACTCTATGCAATGCTCACAGCACTGATATGGTGGTTTGGCCTTTTGAGGATTAAAACGGAAAAGGAAGATGCAACATATTGCCTCCAAACTACCCGTCAATCATCCTCTAAACAATGAATCACTGTGAATCGCTTTTCAGAAAGGTGGAAAGGGCTGCTGAATGTCTGAATGAGCCCTTAGATCATAAATAACCTGCTGTCAGTGGTGCAAATGACATGTATACTTCTTCAGTGTATCTGCTTTCCCAGTACAGTGATACTTATACTTTTGTTGCTTCCTCCTACACTTTAATTTGTTGCTTAGCAGATTTGCAACAGTCACATTATATTTACATGTGGACTTTTAATGGAAGTGGTCAAGTCTGAATTGCAGGATCTTGTATCTGGAATACTGGTAAAAGATCCCACTTTGTCATCTTATGATGAGTTCTAAAAAGAAAGACCTCTGTCTTGTCTAGCCAGACTTTAAACCTTTTATTTTTACATGGTTACATAGTTGGTGAGGTTGAAAAAAGAAGTCCATCAAGTCCAACCAATGTGTGTGCTTTTATGTGAATATTACATTGTATAGCCATTGTATATCCCTGTATGTTGTGGCCATTTAGGCACCTATCTAATAGTTTTTTTTTAATTATCTATGTTCCCTGCTGAAGCTACTGCTTGTGGAAGAGAATTCCACATCCTTACTGCTCTTACCGTAAAGAATCCTCAACGCAGTTTAAGGTTAAACCGTTTTCCTTCTAATGAATTTACTGAATGGACGTGTGTCTTTTTATGTTCCCTTGCGTGGAAAAGTTTTATCCCTATGGTGGGGTCACCAGTACGATATTTGTACATTGAAATCATATCCCCTCTCAAGCGTCTCTTCTCCAGAGAAAATAAGTTCAGTGCTCGTAATATTTCTTCATAACTAAGGTCTTCCAGTCCCTTAATTAGCTTTGTTGCCCTTCTCTGGACCCTCTCCTGTTCCAGCACATCCTTCCTGAGGACTGGAGCCAAGAACTAGATGGCATACTCCAGGTGCAGCCGGACCAGAGTCTTGTATAGTGGGAGAATTATTGTTTTATCTCTGGAGTTAATCCCATTTTTAATGCATCCAATATTCTGTTGACTTTGCTTGCAGCAGATTGCCATTGCTGAGCCTGTCATCTATCTACTAAGATCCCCAGGTCCTTTTCCATCCTAGATTCCCCCAGAGACTATCCCCCTAGCGAGTAGATTGCATTCATATTTTTGGCAACCAAATGCATTATTTTACATTTTTCTACATTAAACCTAATTTGTCATGTAGTTGTCCACCCCATTAATTTGTTCAGATCTTCTTGCAAGGTTTCCACATCCTGTTATGATTGCCCTGCTTAGCCTAGTATCGTCTGCAAATACAGAGATTGAGCTATTTATCCCATCCTCCAGATAGTTTATGAATAAATTAAATAGTATTGGTCCCAGGACAGAACTCGGGGGGGACCCCACTTTCCACACCAGACCATTCCAAGTACTCTCCATTTACCAGCACCCTCTGAACTCACCCCCGTAGCCCATTTTCAATCCATGTACCCACCCTATGGTCCATGCTGACAGACCTTAGTTTGTACAGTAAACATTTATGGGGAACTGTATCAAATCCAGATACACCACATCTGCAGGCCTTCTTTTATCTAGATGGCAGCTCACCTCCCCATAGAAGGTTAACAGATTGGTTTGCCAAGAATGATCCTTCATAAATCAATGCTGATTACTGTTAATCATACAGTTTTCATTACTAAAATCTTGTATATAATCATCTATCATCCCCTCCAAGAGCTTGCATACTATTGACATTAGGCTAACTGGTCTGTAGTTCCCAGGGATATATCTTGGTCCTTTTTTAAATATTTGTGCTACATTAGCTTCAGCTGGTACCATACCAGTCAGTAGATTGTTCATAAAAATTAGGAACAATGATCTGGCAATTACTTGACTGAGTTCCTTAACCACTTGCAGACCGGACCATTTTGCTGGTCAAAGACCAGACCACTTTTTGCGATTCGGCACTGCATAGCTTTAACTGACAATTGCGTGGTCGTGCGACGTGGCTCCCAAACAAAATTGACGTCCTTTTTTTTTACCACAAATAGAGCTTTCTTTTGGTGGTATTTGATCACCCCTGCGGTTTTTATTTTTTGCGCTATAAACAAAAATAGAGCGACAATTTTGAAAAAAACGCATTATTTTTTACTTTTTGTTATAATAAATATCCCCAAAAATATATAAAAATTTTTTTTTTCCCTCAGTTTAGGCCGATACGTATTCTTCTACATATTTTTGGTAAAAAAAATCGCAATAAGCGATTATTGATTGGTTTGCGCAAAAGTTATAGCGTTTACAAAACAGGGATAGTTTTATAGCATTTTTATTAATAATTTTTATTATTTTTTTTACTAGTAATGGCGGCGATCAGCGATTTTTATTGTGACTGCGACATTGTGGGGGACCCATCGGACATTTTTGACACATTTTTGGGACCATTGTCATTTATACAGTAATCACTGCTATATAAATGCAGTGATTCCTGTGTAAATGACACTGGCAGTGAAGGGGTTAACCAGTGGGTGGCAGTGTAGGGGTTAAGTGTTCCTAGGGGTGTGTTACTAACTGTGGGGGGGTTGGGCTTTCATTTAGTGAACACTGATCTCTGCTCCAATCACATGGAGCAGAGATCAGCGTCACTAGTTGCTAGGCAGAATGGAGAAATGTTGTTTACACAGCATCTCCTCCATTCGGCCGCTCCGTGAGACGATCGCAGGGATGCCCGCGGCGATCGAGTCCGCGGGTCCCGCAACCGGACTCACGGGGGTCCCGACCAGCGTGGCAGGGCGGCATTGAATATTGGACGTACCTGTACGCCAATATGCCTGACCGTGCCATTCTGTCGACGTACATCGTCGTACGCTGGTCGGGAAGTGGTTAAGGGCCCTCGGGTGCAAGCCATCTGGTCCCGGTAACTTATTAATGTTATGTTTTTCAAGTCTATTGCTAATTCTTTCCTCTGTTAGCCATGAGGGTGCTTCCTGTGATATGTCATGAGGATAAACATTGCAGTCTTGGTTACTGAATTCCCCCATTTCCCTTGTGAAGATTGAAGAGAAGAATACATTCAAAACCTTTGCCTTCTGGGGCTACATGAGTGCTGCTGCCACTGGGGAGATACAGTTCATTGAGGGAACCATGAATGCCAACATGTACTGTGACATACTGAAGCAGAGCATGATCCCCTCCTGTCGGAGACTGGGCCGCAGGGAGTATTCCAACATGATAATGATCCAAAACACACCTCCACACCTCCAAGACGACACTGCCTTGCTAAAGAAGCTATGGGTAAAGGTAATGGACTGGCCAAGCATGTCTCCAGACCTAAACCTCATTAAGCTTCTGTGGGGCATCCTTAAATGTAAGGTGGAGGAGCGCAAGTTTGCTAACACCGTAATGTCGTCATGGAGGAGTGGAAGAGGACTTCAGTGGCAACCTGAAAAGCTCTGGTGAACTTCATGCCCAAGAGAGTCAAGACAGTGCTAGAAAATAATGGTGGCCACACAATATATTGACACTTTGGGCCCAATTTGGACATTTTCATTTAGGGGTGTACTCACTTTTGTTGCCAGCGGTTTAGACATTAATGGCTGTGTGTTGAGTTGTTTTGAGAGGACAGCAAATTTACACTGTTATACAAGCTGTACACTCATTACTTTACATTGTAGCAAAGCGTAATTTCTTCAGTGTTGTCGCATTAAAAGATATAATAAAATATTTACAAAAATGTGAGGGGTGTACTCACTTTGTGTATATACAATACTTCTAGATAGATGTTTAAAAAAATAGATAATTTCTTCAGGTAGTGATCAATGACTAGGGTCTGTTACAGTTTTATCTACACTATATGATTGCAGATAACTCAATGATTATTCATTTTTTAATTGAATTGAATATATAGAAGAACCAACAGGGTGGCCAGATAATTAAAAAAAAATCTCAGCATGAAGGGGTTAACCCCTCTGTCTTTCCAATGAGGAGTCAAAGAGAACGCTAGGCAAGTCATGTGATGTGCACTGGGACTGGTTGTACACTTTGCCATACATTATACAATTTTCTTACTCAATTTCCTTTAGATTTACCTTCAACTATGTAGTGCAAGGGGTTGCCTGATTGCATACAAATTGAAAGTGTTTAGGTTTGACCTCATATTACAGAACAAAAAAATACCCCCTAAGTGGGACTTTGACAGACCATCAACACATGCAAAGGAAATATAAAATATCATATTTATTAATATACAAAGTGATAAAACCAAGGACAGACGACTAGCATCGGAAGCAAAACTGGAAACGCGTCGGGACTGGGGATATCTAATCCCTATGAGAGCATAAGTGTTGTTATATGTTTTATTGTTTTTTCTATTTGTATTGTATTGCATATTTCTATTGTACAGATGATAGTCGTCTGTCCTTGGTTTTATCACTTTGTATATTAATAAATATGCTATTTTATATTTCCTTTGCATGTGTTGGTGGTCTGTCAAAGTCCCACTTAGGGGGTATTTTTTTGTTCTACATATAGGGATGGGACCACCACACTATGCTGACACAGTGGGAATCTTCTTTTTTGACCTTGTATTATATGGTTTTGGTAAATCTAAAGGAAAATTGTACAAGAAAATTTTATAATATATGGCCGGCCAGAGCCTGAGCAGGCATTTCACTGGCCATTTCTGATAGTTCACTATATTAGCCCATGATTGGCTAGTTCAAATCTGATCAAAGGGCAGAGCACAATAATTTTACTTGAGCATGGGACTATGTGATTGGGAGACCTGATGCCTCCTGGATCCGGTAGTGTCACAAAAGCACCTATGTAACTATGTGATAACTGTGAATCCATCTGATTGTTTCCCTACTCCTGTATTATCTTCAAAAAAAATGGAGTTAACTTTCTCTCTGTCAAATGGGCTTTTGAACCTTCAAACATTCTAAAAAAAACTATTTCTTAGGAAATCATCCTTAAAAGGAACGAGCCAGTACAGACATATGGGAGCAGCCATTGCTGGGGCAATTAAAGAGTCAACATTCACCTGAGGTTTGAGAGTTTCTGGCCTAGTTTCAGACCTTCTACTCTCTCTCCCAACTTCTGCTTGCACTGTGTGGAAGTTCAGGCAGTTGATCGGCAGCTATTGTCATATTTCAAGACTCATCTGGCCACTTGACAATCCAGCTAGAGCCAGGATCAGAAAAACGTGATCTTTAAATTAGTGCAGCAATCCTGATTGTTTTTTTTAATATATATGGCCAGTGGGATGGTCTGATTGCATTGCAGTAGGAAATGTGCTATTCACCACACCTGACTTAGATTTATATACCTTTCATAGGTATACTTCTATAGTTATACTAATTACAATAGCAAGATGTAAATTCAAGTATAAGCCATGCTGTAATTTGTCTATTTTTTTCTCTATCTTGTTTCTCTTTTTTCTATTTTCTCATTCTACTGTCACAAACTACACTGGTAGAATTGAAAATTGCAACACCTATAAGTATTATCACACAGTGAGGAATTTGTATCTGTTCAGTTAACACTTTAGCATCGTTTTGTGATCAATAATTTTTGAAGTAATGCAATGTAAAAATAAAGCTTATGTTCAAAACAGAGCTAAATTATCGAGAATGCAGATAAAAATTGATTCAGAAGCAATAGGGTTTTATTTGTTTGCCTGAGGTTGCAAGTATGAGGGCAAAAGTCTGTCTAGCGGGAGAACACAAAGTGAAGACTGAATAATTGTTCAATGAGGTGGATGACCTAAGTCAAGATCAGATCTATCTATGAAGCAAAAAGTCTCTTAAAGAACTATTAATCCTTTGCTTAACGTAGGGCATTGATCTTATGTCCCATAGTAGAATTTACTTCTTAAGAAGGTCATAGGCATTGGAGGATGACATCTTTACCAGCCAATGCATCCATAGACAATACTGTCACATTGGCTGATAATAAGTGATTAGGCTTATAGAGATTGATGGGGAGGAGTTCTATAGACACCTTAAGTGATGGTTTATAAGGGAAAACAATAGTACCTTCACTTGAAATCACATGATTGCATGGTTGATCCTTTGTTGACTAAGGCTGAACAAGACATTCTGTTGGGAAAGAGTTATGTTCAGTGATATATTGGGGATTTGAGCAGCTAGTACTATATATACAGGCATACCCCACTTTTAAGTACACAATGGGGTTTATTTACTAAAGCTAGAAAATACAAAAACAGTCTCACTTCTGCATAGAAACCAATGAGCTTCCAGGTTTTATTACCAAAGCTTAATTGAACAAGCTGGGGTTAGAAGCTCATTGGTTTCTATGCAGAAGTGAGGCTGATTTTGCACTTTCTAGCTTTAGTAAATAAACCACATTGTGTACTTAAAATTGGGGTATGCCTGTAAACAAATCTGTATAGTTATCAACTCCGTATAAGTAATACTCAAAGTATAAGTTATATTCAAACCTTTTAAAGTGGAAGTAAAATCTTCCTCTTTAATTGTACCTACAGGTAATTCTATAGTAAGACTTACCTGTAAGAACTGTAAATATCTCCTAAACTTGCACCGTTTAGGAGATATTTAGGATATACACTGCCGCCGACGTCATCGGCGCAATGCGCACTGAAGGAACGGGCCACTCGTGCCATTTCTTTAGGACCCATGATGTGACCGGCGTCACCCACGCGCATGTGCAGGAGTGATGTCATCGCAGTTCCTGCCAATCACAGCACCGGAGCCCGTGAACCCGAAAGTAACTCTGGGAAAGATGTCGGAAAGTGGGAGCGGAGTGCAGGCGGCACTGCAGGGCATCGTTCTAAGGGAAGTATTTCACTATGAGCTAGTATACAATGCCTTTGTCTTGAAGGTTTTTTTTGTTTTTCTTCTCGCAGCTCTGTATCAATTATTGCATAAAGTGTGCCCTGACTATGATTGTCCTATCCATCTACCTTTTCCAATTACAGAAGCTGGTGAAGATAGGCAAATGATTAAGTGGTCTGGCCCTCTCCATTCATACCCTACATTGTCAAAAGTATTGGGACGCCTGCCTTTACACAAACATGAAATTTAATGGCATCCCAGTCTTCGTCCTTAGGGTTCAATATTGATTTAGCCCACCCTTTGCAGCTATAACAGCTTTAACTCTTCTGGGAATGCAGTCCACAAGGTTTAGGAGTGTGTCTATGGGAATGTTTGACCATTCTTCCAGAAGTGCATTTGTGAGGTCAGGCACTGATGTTTGATGAAAAGGCCTGTCTCGCAGTCTCCACTGTAATTCATCCCAAAGGTGTTCTATCTGGTTGAGGTCAGGACTCTGTCAAGTTCCTCCACCCCAAACTCGCTCATCCATGTCTTTATGGACCTTTCTTTGTGCACTGGTCCAAAATATTTGGTGGAGGGGGGATTATGGTGTGGGGTGTTTTTTTTTATAGGATTATGCTTGGCCCATTAGTTCCAGTAAAGGGAACTCTTAAGGCATCAGCATAGCAAGACATTTTGGACAATTTCATGTTCTCAAGTTTGTCGGAACAGTTTGGGGATGGCCCCTTCCTGTTCCAACATGACTGTGTACCAGTGCACAAAGCAAGGTCCATAAAGACATGGATAAATGGGTTTGGGGATGAGATTCTTCAGATCTATAACTCCCCCACCCCCACACCAGAAGATTACAGCGGGGTATGGGAAGAATGAGAGGAGGAAGACTTCTGGAAAACCAGGACATTGGAGCATAAGGGACATATCACACTGAAGGTAATTAATATCCCTTGTGCTGATTTATAATGATTTTTTTAGTAAACTTAAACCGGCCATGCATGAATTGAAATTTGTTGTATGGGCAGGGAGTTTTTACAGAAGTCGATCTACCGATCGATTTCTATACAACAAGCCAGCCAGATTTTCCCCACTTGAGTCAGCATCTCCGGCTATAGCCTGCAATCCTGATCAGTGTATTCTGATGGCGTCGAAGTTTCCCCACTGTCACAATATGATAGCTCAGTTGGAGGATTCACCCCTCCACATCGAGTGTGGAATCAAGTCAGTTTTTTTGTTCAACCCACTGGTTGACCCATCTATGGACTGCCTTAGGCTTTATATATCTGCATTGTCATAATTCTTTTTATGTGCAGTGCCACAAGAGCTGATGGCAGTTTATAGATCAGTAATGACTCTAAAAACACTAATTAGTAATTTTACAAAGTTTGACCAATATCTATACACTTATTATATATGTTGCACTTTTCATATCCACCAATCAATAACCATCACTCAAACTATAGTCAGTCAACAAGATTGTCTGGGAACCTCTAATCATCCAGATGTCATCTTTATGATATTCAGTGAAAGTAAAACATGAGTAAAATGATAATAATGAAAAACTTCCTATTGATGTAATGCCCTGAGAACCATTTGATGACACTTTGAATGTTGACAAAACACTGAAAGAGCTGCTTTTCTTCTGAAAAATTTCACCAAACATTTGAAGGCTGTTCCAGCTATTCAGCCGGCTGTCCTACAAATGCTAATATTTATATACCCCACTGTTTAAATTGTAGATAAAGGCAGATATTCTTCTTTCACTTTTCAAAAAAACATCAGTTCGTGTTTTTTTTTTCTCAAAGCAGGTATCATGACATTCCGCCTTGAAAGGTGCTATTCTTCGGGTGAAGTGTTAGCATTTCTCTTTCACTGTGTTCTACATGCCAGACTTTCTTTACAAAATCTGACAGCCATTCTGTTAAATCTATTTTCAAGGAAACGTGTCACTACAGAATAAGAGAGATGTGCCTCCGTAGTGTAAGCAAACCAAACCTCCCCACCCAAACAGCCAAAGCAGATCTTACTGTCTATTGTTGCCCAATTACTAATCCAAGGTAAGGATCAATGAGTTGAGATACTACAAGATTTGCTAAGGCTTCTTTTTGCTTTGAACTGTGCTTTAATAATAACAATAGCAGTTGAAAGTGATTTAGGAGGTAATTTAGCATGATCTAAAGAGGCCAATAGCTTTGTGATGAGCACAAATCTTTGGTTTAAGTCACCAGGAGTTTCAGGATTATGCAGAATTACTTTCTCTAATGAGAAAGGAGAGCTTAGGAAAACACTAATGTCAAAAGGATCAGGTTTCTCTTTCTATAGTTTGAGTAAGACTAGTCATAGATGTAAGATAGTAGGAGGCAGACCAACCACCATAGGATCTTTATTGGGAAAGACCCTTGCCACTAACATGGATCGTCATTTCAGATAAATGTGTAGATGTAGATGGAAAACAGCATTCATCTGGGAAAATGTTGTGTTGCAGTTGGTGTTTTTGCCCAAGACTGATCAGTCAAGGGGTGTCTGCACACATGTTTCTAGATCTAATCTCTATTGGCTGGCCATAATGTCCTATTTTTTCTTTTGCAGTATGTCCAACTCAAGCAATAACAATGAATTATAGACTGTGTACGGGATAGGTACCAACACAAATCTTTGCATCTGCAGACCCTAACATATAGGCATTATTTATCCTTTTCTTTTAAATATTAATCTTATAGCTGAACCCCAGGCAAATAACTAAATACACAAATCAAATAAATATTTAAGAGCCGTTTTACTTGTAAAAGGATTTGCATTTCTGTCCATCCAGTCCTGAGATTTACACAACTCTAAAGCAGGCCATAGATGTTTAGCAAGGAGCAGCTGAGATTGGAACCATGCATGGGCAGGCTGATTGTCCCCAAGTCGATCAATCCTTCAACTTGTGTACAACCAATATGTTAGATTTTTCATGCGCTTATTGCCAGCCACTATAGCCACAAGCACTGTGTCTCTCCCCAACCTTTTCTGCCACTGGACGGTGAAAGTAGATGAATTACACTAATGTGCTCATCTTTTATTCTGCTGCATCCTCCTATCAGTATGCTACTTGTGCTGAACCACACCGGACCGGCTTCTAGTGCTGCATCTCTCTACCCCCCCCCCCCCCCGGATTTTGCTATTCAGCTGCCCTCGCAAAACATTGAGAGCTACAAGCTGTCTGCTGCAGTGGAGGACTGGACTTGTAGTTTCTTCATTCACAGATTCCTGTAAATGAATGATATGACAAATTTAAAGTGGTTGTAAACCCTTACATATACCCAGTGAAGTCATTGGCCTCAGATGATACACAGAGATGAGACATCCTCCTATATAAATTGTGCCTATTGTGTTTATCTACAGTCAACCCTTCTCTACATCTGTTCAAAATGCAGAATTTATAAAGCTTGTCTGAGCTGTCAAAAAAAGGGGGCAGAGAGCTGAAGTTACACTCTGCAGAGCTCAATGATGAGAGTTCTGAGAGCTGATTGGAGGAAAGGGACACCTCCACCCCCATTCACACAGCACACAGGAACAGAGCTAAGACTGTCAATTAGCTGGAGATCCCTCCTCTATCACTATTTTTTTTATTACTGGTGTCAGGAAAACTTGTCAGAAGTGATTCATGCTAATAGCAGAGAAAAGAGGCAGCAGACAGAAATCATACTTAGTGCTCTTAATTGAGACAAGTACACAGTATAGAGCAGGGGCAGGGAACCTCGGCTCTCCAGCTGGTTTGAAACTACAAATCCCATCATGCCTCTGCCTCTAGGAGTCATGCCTGTGATTGTTAGGGTCTTGCAATGTCTCATGGGACTTGTAGTTTCAAAACAGCTGGAGAGCCAAGGTTCCCTAACCCTGGTATAGAGGGATATGCTTTGTTGATAAAACACCCGCTGGCATGACATCCTGAAGAATTTAAATGCCAAATTTCGCCCAAATTCAGGGGTCAGTGATATGCCGGAAATGTGACATGGTGGGGTTACCCCATAATGGCTGATAGGGTGACCAATGTCCAGGTTTATAAAACCACCTTCTGGCAGCGATCCACACCCCAAGAGTCATCCTAGTTGGATGCGGGAGGTCAGCATAAGCCTTGTGGCCCCTATATACCAGTTTGCCAAGTTCAGTGAGTGAACCCAGAAGGGCAGCCTCTAAACACACAGCTGCATTGGCCTGAGAGCTGACAAACCACCAGAAAACTGAGACCAAAATAGCAGTCCATATGATACCAGGAAATCAGGTAATGCCAACTTTCTACATCGCACTGGAAGACATAAAGTAGATTTTGCCAGACGAGGAAGGGCACCACCCCAAGAAAAGGTACTTATACAGCAATCCACCTCCCGAAATACGAACTGGGAATCCAAATAAGTCAGTTGGGAAATATATAATTACATTTAGGGAGAAGAATCATCTTGATAAGGTTGATACGTCCCATCAGGTTAAGGGGCAGGGCTCCCCAGGAGGAGCATTTAGCATGCAGTTGCACGAGTTATGGGTACAGATTGAACATATATCTTCAAAGGTTTATAAAACATATGCACTTAGAAAAAGCTTCCTGGCAGCTTATTAAATCTGTCTGCCCATTCACAGCTGAAGAAATGTGAAGTGTAATTGCAGTGATTAACCAAAGCAGGTAGTGTGGCAGGGTTATTATGCTGGGAAATTGTGGAGCTGTGCTATCTTCAGTAAAGTACAACTGTGGTCAGGCCATAGACATTCACATGTTTACCTTTCCTTAAAAAACATATACAATAAAACCTTGGATTGCGAGCATAATTCATTCTGGAAACATGCTTGTAATCCAAAGCACTCGTATATCAATGTGTATTTCCCCATAAGAAATTATGGAAACTCAGATGATTAGTTCCACAACCATTTATTCATAAGTTCTTGTCTACAGTCTATATAAAAAAATTATAGCAATGTGACCAGATTATGTAACCATAAAATGTCCATCTACAAATGGGGATTAGAAGCAAAATCCAGCCAGAGCTACATAGTATAATAAAGAAGAGAGGTGCCTCAAAGTGTAGCAATATGGTTACATTTAATGAAGGTACAATATATAGAAACTCACATGGTTGATGATTAAAAGAGGCACATTTAAGTATGCAGGCATCCGGGGTAAAGCTGTCCACACAGACCATCCTCTGCACTGCTGGCTCTCACCGCTGTCTGTCTGCAATCGTGACCGGGAAGACTACCCTGCAGTAGAGCGATCTGAAAGTGAGGCTAGAAGCGCTCATGGAAGGGATGACGTAGATTGCGGTGAGGTGGATGATCTATGTGAACAGCTTTACCTCGGATACCTGATCACTTATGCCATGTACACACGACCGGACTTTTTGACAGCAAAGGTCCGACGGAAAGAGTCCGTCGGACAATTCAATCATGCGTGGGCTTCATTGGACCTTTGCTGTCCAAAAATCCAACAGACTTTAGAAATAGAACATGTTTTAAATTTTCCCACCTTAACTCTGCCAGACCCAGTTCCTGGCAGGAAACCTGTTCGTCTGTGTGCTGGTTTGGCGGACCAAATACGATGCAAGGGCAGCTACAGCACCTGCCCGCGAGAATGTTGGATCATGCTGGTTCTCGGCTGCAGGGTACTGTACATCTCACGCTTGCTGCAATAGGAAAAACACATTTTCCTATTGCAGCGAGAGAGAGGCGACAATGTCCCATGGGGGGTGGGTGCTTTGGGGAAGGGGGGTGCCCTCCTGGCCCCCCCACCCCAAAGCACCTTGTCCCCATGTGGATGAGGGCAAGGGCCTCTTCCCGGCAACCCTGGCCGTTGGTTGTTGGGCTCTGTGGGCGGGGGGCTTATCGGAATCCGGGAGCCCCGACTCTTCTGCCCCCCCGGCCTCTTCTCCTGCTCTCCGGCCTTCTCTCCCAGTCTCCAGTTCTTCTCCTGCTCTCTGGCCTCTTCTCCCGCTCTCCGATTCTTCTCCCACTCTCCAATTCTTCTCCCGGGCTCCTCCGCTATCTTCTGCTCTTTTGACGCTCTTTTGCTAGCGGTGGCCCGGTGATTTCCGACGTCTCCTTCCGTCCAGTCTTCTTCCAATGTTGACACAATGCTCTCTCCCGCTGCAATGCTGTGTGCACCGTGCGCTATTACTTATATAGGCATGGGGCGTGGTCACCGGGTGATGTCATACAGTGGCCCGTCCCTTATGACATCACAGTCCTTGGATATGCTGGGACTGTGATGTCATGGCAGTGGGGATGTTGAGGGGGTGGCAACGGTGGTAGTTGAGGGGGTGGCAGCAGTGGTACTTGAGGGGGGTGGCAGCGGTGATGTTAAGGGGGTGGCAGCAGTGGTATTTTAAGGGGGATGACAGCGGTGGTACTTGAAGGGGTGACAGCAGTGGTACTTGAGGGGGGTGGCAGCAGTGGTGCTGAGGGGGGTGGCAACAGTGATGTTGAGGAGGGTGACAGCGGTGGTACTTCAGGGGGGTGGCAGCGGTGGTACTTGAGGGGGGATGGCAGTGGTGGTACTTGTGGGGGATGGCAGCGGTGGTGCTGGGGGGGTTAGAGAGGTGATGTTGAGGGGGGAGGCAGCGGTGATGTTGAGGGGTGTGGCAACGGTGAGGTTGAAGGGGTGGCAGCAGTGGTACTTCATGGGGGGTGGCAGCGGTGGTACTTGAGGTACTTGATCTGCTGTGCGTCAGTGAAAGCCTCAACAAAGGGGGCTGAACTTTTGGCTTTTAGTGTCCTATCCATTTTTTAGGGCAAGTCTGTCATTGAAAACAAAAGGTACTTACACTGCAAACAGTATGCTACATATTTATCAGCAGTGGAGAGGCAAATCTTTAAACTTGACTTATTTTAGCCTTTACTTCTATTCTAAGCAGGAGGGTCCCTGAGACATCGACCACCTCCATTACTATGGGACCCTTCCAATGCAGCAGCCTGTTTCTAGAAGTCCAAATCCAAATGTATTCTTTTTACTTCCAATGCATGCAGTTGTGGTGCGGTAGTGCACTAATTAGTACACCAAGCTCCTCCTAAGCTCCCTAGTTTTTTTTTCTCTTTCAGCCTGCTGGGTTGAACTAAAAAAAAAAATTGACTGCGTGAATCATGCTTTAGATCTCATTCATATGTTCTAAATGGCCATGGAATGGCAAGTATACCATGAATACCTACAGCCAGGATCCTAGATGTTCTAATTTTTGTCAGTGACTACAGGAGCTGGGATGTGCTCTATCCCTTGCCGGTACTCCTGCAGCACATTCGGTATCACCTTCATTACTCCCCACATCAATAAAGCATGAGCTACACACTAACAAACCATGGGTCACAGTGGTTACCTGCTGTTAGGAATAAATTTCTGATCCTGGATGCAGAGAGATTTTATCCAGGGGGAAAATGTATCCCTATCTGCAAGTAACCACTGGATGTGCAGATACAGATGGATACATGTTTACAGCAGCAGACAGCCTTAGCTCTTTTCAGCCCATCACTCAGGTGTACAGGCTGAGCAGATATTAGAACAACTGATCCCGGGTGCAGGTATTTGCAGTATACTTGCTGCACCATGGTCATGTAGGATGTATGAATGAGACCCAAGACTGGATTTTAGCTAACCTTACTGTGCAAGCTGAGCAGATGCAAGGGGCACCATATTGTGGTGGGCAGTAAATACAGTGATTTATTTAAACCTTAAGAAATTTTATGAAATGTTTTAAGAGATGCAAAAAAAGAATATTGTGCACTGCCTACCACAGGACGGTGCCCTTTGCACCTGATCAATATGGTTGGCTTTTATTCAGTCTTAAACTGTAGTATAAACCCAGCTTTTGAACTTGTACCTACAAGTAAGCCTATAATAACGCTTATCTGTAGTTACAGTAAATATCTCCTAAACATGAGGTGTTTAGGAGATATTCACATGGAAAACAGCCAGTGATGTCTCCGTTGCATGTGCTCTGAAGGAACGGCATACCATTTGGTTGTACTTCTCCTGGGAAGGAGAGCAGTTTGTTCTACACTTTAGTGACTCATTTTTAGCCGACAGCCAGCTATAGCCCGCTGTCAGTTGACATCACTCAGCAGGTCCAGGCTGTGGAAAGATTCTAACTTTAAAGTCAGGATTCTTCCAGATGCCGGAACCAGCAGCTCTCTCAGTGAGCCACAGAAACCTGGAGCCAGCAGCTCCTGCCCCCCCCACAGCCTGGGATTCAAGTGAGCTTGGGGGGGGGGGCAGAGCCAGGGACTGACAGTCACCACTCTTTGCTCACTGAAGGCTGAGAACTGAGTGATCAGCGGTCTTTGGTCGCTCTGTTGTTGGTATTAGAAGCAGCTGGGGACAGATGCAACATTGTATGGATGCTCCATCCACCTAGGTAAGTATAATAAAAAAAAAAAATCTCTGTTAAAAGGAAAACAAATCCCCCTCTCCCTCCTAAGAACCCTCCCCCCAAGCAAAGATTCCCACTGTAAAATATCTCCCTCCCTCAAATATCCCCCCAAAAATTAAACCCCCTGTCTCTAAACTGACCCACTAAAGCAAAAATATTTCCCTCAGACAACACCCTCTCCCCCCTGCAAAAATTTCTAATTATGAAGAAAATCTCCCTTAATCCAATTAAACTCCCTCCCAGAAGCAAACCCTGCCATTAACCACCCCCTGTAAACTTCTCTACAAGAAACTCCCCCTTCTCCAAAAGCAAACCCACCCCCTTTCCTTAACCCCCCACCAAATAAATCCTCCTAGGCTGGAATTCTCACTTCCTCTTTCCCAAAACAGAAAATGTATGCCTCCCTATTTACCAGACCTCAGATTCAGCATGGCACAGAAGTAGCAAAACTTCTGCATCCCCAGTCTCCATTCAGCTGTGTCATATAATACCTCGCAGTAATTTCATAGTTTGCAGCTGGACCCCTTATTAAACTGAGGGGATGGGGCACAATAGAATTGGGACTGGCTGCTGAACTCCGAAACTCTGATTGCTTCTACTGTGCTGATGCTGAGGCTAAACAGCTGGGACATTGTCTGGGAATTTTGTCAGGATTCTCTGGGGGGGGGGGGGGTTTGAACATCCCCGACTCCCCCCTTATCTACACCCCTGAACACCACTGATTATCACTCCTCCCTCCTAAACTATTGAACATACAAACTCTATATCCAGCTGAAGCCAAGGGGAGACTTTTACAATAAGCATAGGATGGGATATACTGCATGAAGCCAGTAGATGACTCTTACATGTAGATAAAGTTGGCAACCAGGTTTCCAGCCAACTTTATCTACATGGAAGGACTTTTGTGTTGCGGGGTGGAGACCACAAGTCAGGCATGGTGAGTAGAAACAGAGGGCTCTGATTGCATGATTTGGTTCCAGTGCCATTATCTTGCACTTCCTGTCTTGACATCTCTGGGACTGAATGACTTATATACTGTAGGTACTTCACTATCATTGTCCTTCTTCAGTGCTACTTGGTGGGAGGACATGAATCAGAATTGTAATGTTTGCCTACGTATTGTCTGTGCTATTATCATACATTGCCTGACCTAACCATAAACTGCCATTACATCTAAGACAATAATTGCGCATAAGTTAATAATTAACTAATACAGACATTTTCAATGGTCTCACACCACTTAGACGAGAACATCACTTAGGCCAGTCATAGACGGAGCAAATTTATTTTCTTTCCTGCAAAAAAAACAGACAGTCACTGTTGACAGGGGAATCCCTCCTGCCGAGCCATTGTGTTCCCCGGCGGAGAGGGGGGGGGGGAGTTGGTGGTTTTGGCGAGGGAAGCTGTCCCTGTCAGGAGAGCACAGTGATTATTGCTATCAGGTATAACCACCGCTAGTGATAATTGCATGTAAAATCGTGCTGGCTGGTTGAACCCAAGTTGATTAGTCAATCAACTTGGGTACATGGAGCCTGTGCATATGTGGTTTAAATCTCAACCAGTTCTTGCTGAACCGGCTGAGATTTGAATAATCTATGGCCGGCTTTAGGCTGGTTTGAAAACACATTCTCTCTAATATATATTCCTCACGTTAATAAGCTGGCTCCACTTACCAGTCAACACCCCCTCCCTCTCTCTACATCGACACTACTTGTAAACTCATAGGAGCCAGGTACCCCCCAAAAATGAAGCCTCTTCAAGTCCTGCAGCATAAGCTTACCCAGAGGGAGGTTGACTCTTGCCTGTATATATCTTGCTGTTGAGGCCTTATTCACATGGGCATGCTTTTCATATGTTTAAACACTTTAACAGGACATTTCTAAATACATTAATGAGGTGTAACACTTAACTAATTCCTGACTTCAACAGGTTTCCTCCAGCTGTACAACTGATCCAGTGCTTCTCTAAGGTGCTTCAGGCCCCAGTTGAAAGCGTGCCCCTCTATGTACAGTGCAGGAATAATAGCCCTGTACTGCACATGATAATGCCAAGGGACCAACCACAGCTCAGGGTTTTGGGCAGAAGAGATTAGAGGTGGAGCGCGAGCAAGCACTAGGGTAAATAATTATTATTATTATTCAGAATTTTTATAGTGCAGACAGTTTACATGGCACTTTACAACATGGGGGCAAGACAATACAGTTACAATACAAATCAATACAGGACGGATCAGAGAGCCCTGCTCGTTAGAGCTTACAATCTAGAAGAGAGGGTCAAGTGAAACAAAAGGTGATAACTGTTGGGGATGAGGTGATGGAGAAAATGAAAATACAGTTGTTAGGTGTGGGTAGGGTAGGCTTCTCTGAAGAGAAGTGTTTTCAGGGATCATCTAAAAGCTAAGGGAGTAAGAGATAATCGGACAGATTGGGGTAAGGCATTCCATAGGATTGGAGAGGCTCTGGGGAAGTCATGGAGACGAGCATGGGAGGAGGTGACGAGGGAGCTGGAGAGCAGGAGGTCTTGTGGCGAAGGAAGAGAATGAATTGGTTGATATTTAGAGACTAGGCTAGTGATATAGCTGGGGGCTAAGTTGTGGATGGCTTTGTAAGAAGTTATTAGTATTTTGAATTGAATTTGTTGGGTGAGCGGAAGCCAGTGAAGGGATTGGCAGAGAGGAGTAACAGACAAAGAGCAGTTGGTAAGGTGGATGAGTCTGGCAACAGCATTCATGATAGATTGAAGGGGGGATAGCCTATGTAAAGGTAAGCCAATGAGAAGGGAGTTACAATAGTTGAGGCAAGAGATGACCAGCGAGTGAATTAGGAGCTTTGTTGTATCATTGGTTAGAAAGGGGCGTATTTTGGAGATGTTGCAGAGGATGAGGTTGCAAGATTTGGACAGTGATTGAACGTGGGGCTTAAAGGAGAGTTCAGAGTCCATGACTAAAGCTAGGACCTTGACAAGCGGCGATGGGCTTATAGTTGTGCCATCAATAATGCACCATATCCTTTCCCTGCTGTATTAAACAAATTGTAATTCATTTCTCAGAATTCAGTGTTAACACCTTGTCTACCATGGTATGTTTATAAATGTCCCCTTATACAGGGGATTCAAGGAAACCCATGAGCTTTGTATGGGGTTTTAGAACCAGCAAAGGACTTTCAGATAAAAGTGATTGGGGTGGCTCTAGAGTCACCTGATCACTTTTAATAGGCCTCTGAATTTGTAAAATAAATTGGGTACCATTGTTTTTTTGCTATTTTTGCTATTTCACAGGTGCATGTAGTTTTAAGACTTGACATGTTTGGTATCTGTTTGTTTAACACAAGCTCATATACAGTTTCAGTTCATGTTTGCCCTTTTCCTGTAAAGAGTTTTTAGTATCCTCTTGTAAGCTCATTTAACTTGCTACTCATACTCTGTCCAGATAATATGGCTTCTGCTGTACTTTTGGTCAATTGCCAACATCAGTGAGGCTTATGTTACAGATAACAGTTCAGGTGTTGTGTCTCTTCTAACTTTCCCTGCCTTGCTATTCACAAAGCACAGCTTGCAATGACACTATTTAATAAGCATTGAAGAAATCTATTATGCTTTTTGCAGACCACGTTTTTGTGGTTGTCGTGAGCTTTACACACAGTGACCTCTTATGCAGGCAATACATGGTCAGATCTTGTTTTAGCTTTGATCACTCAGATCAACAAAGCTTGTGCTATATGCAATTGTCACACGTAAGATGATCACTATTGTCCCTAAATAAACAGGAATGCTTAGCTTTATGACCTCATATTGCAATTTATTTGACAAATCTTTTTCCTGAATACGTTTATATATATATATATATATATATATATATATATATATATATATATATATATATACATACATATATAGATAGATAGATAGATAGATAGATAGATAGATAGATAGATAGATAGATAGATAGATAGATAGATAGATATAGATAGATATTGTAAGATCTAAGGAGCAGGGCCCTCTGATTCCTACTGTATTAAAGTGTATTGTATCTGTACTGTCTACCCTCAAGTTGTAAAGCGATGGGTAAACTGTTGGCTCTATATAAACCCTGTATAATAATAATAATAATAATATTATATATATATATATATATATATATATATATATATATATATATATATATATTTATATTTATAGAGAGAGAGAGAGAGAGAGAGAGAGAGAGACTTTGATTTACATCGAGATTTAGAATGAAGTGAAGGATAACTACAGGCAGATGGATAGTCTGTATTTGATGACCTGTACAAGAGGATAAACAGGATTAACCAATAAAAGACCTGGGTTGGATAGGCTGCTTCAATAGGATTACATATTACAAAATATCTACTGCTGTCAGTTACTAGTTCCCCCACTAGATGTCACTGTTTGCCAAATCCAAGTTTATACATTTTCAGTGATTGAGCAAAATTTAAAAAAAGGGATTTGTAAGGCTGCATTATAATTTCATCTTGCTAACAATTTTCACTATTTAGAATTCTGTAGATAATAATTATATTTTAAATGTTTATTTTACCTTCACATAAAATATATTAAAGAATGACTTAAGCGTTACCCTAGGGAATACTTTATAGATAAATATATTTTTATTAAAAACAGGGAACCTTTTTTAAGCTTAATAACAATAATGCTTGAAGTGAATAATTTAAGTAAGTTAAAGTTAATAAAACAGAAATTAGTGTCATGTGGGCATGTATTTTTAACACTTTAAGATGATTTGGCATATGCAATAAAAAAAGTTACCTTAGTGCTATAAAAAGCTAGAACGACTTTCCTGAAATGAATGCTTAATAAAGTAAAAATACATTTACATGCTGCCTTTACCATGGACTATACCACAGACAAATCTGATTTGGATGTGGTTAACATTTATGACAGAGCATGTAAAGATCATTGAATTCCAATATAAACTAACAATTTAATTACTACTAAGTTGCATCAACTACATGACAAATTAGTAGTATTTTAGCTGCATAGTGACTGCAAACGTATTGGAAACCCTGTATTTAAGGAATGATTTACCCAACGGCAATATAATACAAACTTTAAAAAAAAGTCTTTATAAATCCTAAATATGCCTGCAGATTTGTTCTTTTATATGTTATATAGGTAAGCAAGATTTATATCTACTGGTATTGCTAATGATTTGACTGTGATTACAACAAATGGAAATGGTAATAATAGCAAGAGGACGGAAATCGGTGGCTGCTTGATAGTAATGGGTACAAAATAATATAACTATTTGCGTCTTTTTGCAAGCAGTAGTGGTGGTGGATAGGTAGCAGACAATAGTGTTGAGAGTTGTGGGTCTATATTAGAAAGTAGTAGCTGAAAATTGCCATATAAAGAATTATGCGGTGGAGCAAAGATGCAGGTGGACCAACATACTGTATATTACCCATTCTTTTTACCTGTATACATAGGCTAGCTAGATGCAATATTTATATATCACATAACGAAGCAAATTGCTATTTTTTCTTACTCTTTTTATTTTGTTATTTTTATTAAATTGCTTCAATGTCAATGTATTAGTTAATAACGTTTACTATTCCAATGGCACATTAAAATATACGGTAAAATTAGAAGGTTCACAGACACAAAATAGTAGGACACAATTTGCAAAATTTGCTCAAATGCAATATGTATGCATAAAAGGTAATGATATATATATATATATATATATATATATATATATATATATATATATATATTTATATATTTATATGTACCTGTTATCCTGTACATTCTATTATACGTTACAAGTGTTAGAAGACCATCTAGAGAAATCCCCATCTCTAGGGGTTGTAGTGTATATTTTATGTGAAACCAGTTTTCACCAATCATCCACTGATGTAGGATTTAATGTGGGAGGAAGTGCCCATCTTTACATGACCATCTTTACGTGACCATCTTTTTACCCAGAAACAATGAGGCTAATTTACTAAAGTAGATGAGAATCTTTAAAACGGAGTAAAGATTCACTTCTAATAACCCTTGTGTAAAAAGCTAATTTCTGTTAGATTATTTCATCTGCACATTTGGGGATTCAAAGTTAACACAGCTACAATTTATTGAGTGGAGATTCTCAACTCCTTTAGTATATTAGCCTTGACAATTTTTGGGTCACTGTGCCACTCTTAATATGTGAGAGCAAACAGATATATTGCAGAGATGACTACAAGTGAAAATATAAGCAATATTTTTTGTTCACTAACAAAACACACATTGTAATTTATATATTTGAGAACACTTATATGAGCATGGGGTCATACAACAGAACTGTTTGCATGTGCTACAAACTATATTAACCACTTGCCTCCTGCCTGCCTGCAATGTACTGTGGGTGAGCGGTGGCTGTAGGCAAAGTGACGTACGTTGCTGCCTACTTATGGGTTTAGGGTGCGTGCATGCAGGCCCCCGCCCAGCTCCCACTATGATTGTTCACAGCAGGACCCTGTCAGCAAGTCCCGGCCAATGATTCACAGCCAGAATCTGCTGATTGGCTATGTACAATCACTGCCCAGAGCTCTGTGTTAGTAAACAATACAGAGCGCTATGCCGAGGGAGCGACTTGTCAGTTTCTCATCCCTGCAAAGCAGGGATGAGAAACTGTGAGATCTGTACTAAAAATCAGCACACTTTACACAGATTACAAATAGATGGGCACACTTTTAACCCCTTGATCACCCCTTGATAGATGTCAGTGTCGTTAGTACAGTGACAATGTACAGTATTATCACTGATCACTGTATTAATGTCACTGGTGATGCCAGTGGCAGTTAGTCAATACCCTGCAGCACCAGCTACTGTCAGATTGACTGCTGCACCATCACAGTCCCATTGGTAGTATAAAAAAACTTTCAGTATCTATCCCATAATTTGTAGGCGCTTTAGCTTTCACACAAACCAATCAATAAACACTTATTAGGATTTTTTTAATGAAAAACATGAAGCAGAATACATTTTGGCCAAAATGTATGAAGAAATTTGATTATTTAATTTATTGGATATGTTTTATAGTAAAAAGTTAAAAAATATTGTTTTAAAAAAAATATATATATTTTTAAAATGATATCACAAAAATTAAAAATCCCAATGGTGGTCAAATACCACCAAAAGAAAGCTCTACTTGTGTGAAAAAAAGTGAAAGAAATTTAGTTTGAAAATATCTTTCCAAACGAAATGCATGACTGCGCAATTACCAGTTAAAGTAGTGCTGTGCTGAATTGCAAAAAATAGCCTGGTCATGAAGGGGGTAAAATATTCTATAGCTCAAGTGGTTAAATTAGCCGATAAAAGGTTTACCTATATTTTTACTTTCCTGCTAATATATTTGTCTAACATAGTACAACAGTGTACTGGTTAAAAAAACTAAATTACTAATTAAAAAATTATTCCAATTAAGTGAACATGCACAGTGCTGTACCTGCTACCTCTAAATACCCATGCTGTTTAACTGCAAGTCTGTCCAAAATGAATATCTGCAAATAATCTTAAACATAAGTGCACACATTTATATAAAAGATAATGTTCAATAACAGTGTTAATCTTCTGTGCCAGTTAAAAATATTGGCATATGCTTATTTTTATTAGAGTTACATTGCACTGTTACTAGGATTTATAGGCTTTGGGTAGAGCACCATGCATGCACACAGCAGCTAATTTTCTAGTGCATTTACATTATATGAGGGAAATATCCTGAACACAAAAAAAGTGAGTTTAGCAGAATTTCTCTTCTGAATTTGATAACTTTTTTTTCTGCAAGAATTGGACTTGTCCAAATCATGTGCCAGAGGTTAGCCTCCTTTTCAAGACACAATATGCATTTGGGTGGTGTAAAAATTGCTCATTTTTCATGTTGGGGAGGTGTAATTATACATAATTGTAACATTTTATTATTAATAGATGGCGAGCCCATGAATTGTGAAAACATATCTTTCCAGTTAGTAAGACAGAAGTGATAGATGTTTTGGACATAATCAGGTGGTTATAGATAAAATCTGGGCCCTTGTGAATGAAGTATTCCTATGAAAGGGAAGCTGATGATAAGTTTTATCACAGCTATAAATTGGGCTGTAAAAGCATGTCTCACTTGGAGATAGCAAAGAAAAAAAAAAAAGGTCCTTAGCACAGAAAAATGAATTCTGAATCTAAATGAAGGTGATAAGTGTAATATCAGTGTATAAATCAGCTAGATTATTGATGGCAATTTTTAGCCATAGATGAATATCATAGTCCTGCAAATGTAGACTGTTCCATGGTGGTATTTCAGAAATAAGTGCAGAGCATTATCTAATTTTCTTTGCATACTGCTACGCTGACAAATCCATCTTTTGAGTATGTCAGTTTTTTAATTTGTTTTAACATTGTCTTGCCTCCAGATAATGAATTATTTTTGGTGATATAGTGATATGTTGCAGTAGCTCATTCTTTTCAACATTGCATTCCTTTACTAATGTTTTAATCTCATCCCTGTGATCCTAACTGCTACATTATCACATAATTTGTGTACGACATTGGGAAAATTAACGGAAACAATGGCATCAATTTCTCCTTTCCACTTCCGGTGTTGGCTCGATGCCACCGCTGACAACAGTTACCTTTTTCTTTTTACAGTTTTCTCCTCCTAATGGTACGCATCTTTATTATATTCCACATATTGCAAATTAGACATATGAGGCTGTGGGAATGTCTCTCGAAACAGGTTAAATGTAGGTCAAGGGGAATGAATTCTGAATGATCTCAAAAGCATCTTAGACTGTTGTTAAACTGATGCTGTTGACACAAGCCCAAAGCCTGTTGACCTGGACCTCTAGCTAACAACATGTTTTCCTTCTTCTTGAAATAGTATGGGGGATTAATAAAGGTTGAGATGAAGATAATCTTGCACTTATAGCAAGAGTGTTGGGAGAAAAAATGACAAAGAGAACGACTGAATAGTATACTAGTTTATAATCTCAGTGTTAGATTCATCATTCTTTTGCTACTATAAGGATAAAAAGTTACTCAGTTGACAGTATGCCAGTTACTTGATGTGGAGCAATCATCTGTCGCACATTTTTAAAAATATTTAAACTGCCGTTCTTCGTTGCTACTACTACAGATACATTTGCTTTTGCCTGTGCTCCCTTTCCTAAAGTTGGCCATACATTGGGGTTGATACTAAAACTGGAGAGTGCAAGATCTGGTGCAGCTGTGTATGGTAGCCAATCAGCTTATAACTTCATCTTGCTCAAAAAAACCTGGAAGCTGATTGGTTTCTTTGCAGAGCTGTACCAGATTTTGCACTCTCCAGTTTTAGTAAGTCAACCACTGGGACTATTGTTCGGGTTCCTGATGAACTTCAATCAGGTAGTTGCCATGATGGCTGCCTTCCATCCAACTTTCCTCAATTGAAAAACCAACCAAAGCATCTGCATCCAAATGGCTGCAGCAACTGTTTCAGTATTTTGACAGCTGATGGAGGCACCTACCAAATAACAATAGCCAGAGTTTGAAATTCACCATCTGCCTTTTTATATGAACAGGAGTGGCAGTGGAATGAAGTTATTTAATGCCACTTAAGCCTTTATATATTTTTCTAGATGACAATATAACATGTTTTAAACTGGTATTTTGATACCCAAAAATGTAATAGCTATGATGTTTTCTATTTTGCATAAAGGTGTGCAAAGGATACTGCAAACCTGTTTGATCGACATAATAACGATTATTGCAAATAAATATTTTTTGTCAGTAAATACTGAAACATATTCTTCTGTAACAGAATGATTTATCTTTTGTTACATTTTTTTTTCATGTGACCTTATATTTTATATACTGTATAAAATGTTGTGTGTTTGTGTAAAAAAATATTTTTTACGTTTGTCTTTGGGAAAAGTCTGGGAAAAAAAATGCAACGGCATTTGTTGGCCAACAACCACAGTACATTAATCTAATTTTTAAATGTTTTATTTACACATACACAGTGTATGGATGATTCAGTGATGACTGAGACATTGAAGCTTGGTGCACAATAAACACAAAGCATTTGTATGTGTCGAACCAAATGCTTAACTTGTTTTGAAACTGGGGCAAATTTATAAAGCAGTGAATGTGACACTGATAGACATTCACTGCAGGTCTCTCTCCCGGTCTACATGTCTTTAATTACATCTACAGTAAATGTTTGATGATTGTCACACACTTCTTTATAAATATGCTCAACAGTAAACAAAAGATAATTCATATTTTTTTACTTAGTATCTGATTGACTGAAACACTATTAGTGTTTGATTATCTACCTTTATATACCTTGCAAAAACATTGAAATTGTCTAAACTGCAGGAAATTATTTTTTTTTTTTTCCAGTGCAGCCTGAGAGTAGAATTATATGTGTAGAAGAAAATCATTTACGTTCTTCTTTTTGTAAAAAACATATATTTTGTATTTGTCCACTAACAACAACAACAACAACAACAACAACAACAGGAAATTAATTTAACCACTTAAGGACCGGGCATCTTTTTGAGATGTGTTGTTTACAAGTTAAAAACTGTTTTTTTTTCTAGAAAATTATTTAGAACCCCCAAAAATTATACACTTTTTTTCAAATACCCTAGAGAATAAAATGGCGGTCGTTACAATACTTTCTGTCACACCGTATTTGCGCAGAGGTTTTACAAGCGCACATTATTTTGAAAAATACACTTTTTTTAATTAAAAAATAAGAAAGCATTAAAGTTAGCCCAATTTTTTTTTATATTGTGAAAGATAATGTTACACAGAGTAAATTGATACCCAACATGTCATGTTTCAAAATTGCGCCCGCTCGTGGAATGGCGACAAACTTTTACCCTTAAAAATCTCCATAGGCGACGTTTATAAAATTTTATAGGATGTATGTTTTGAGTTACAGAGGAGGTCTAGGGCTAAAATTATTGCTCCTGCTCTACTGATCATGGCAATACCTCACATGTGTGGTTTGAACACCATTTTCATAACTCACGTATGCGTTCGCTTCTGCACGTGAGCTCGGTGGGAAGGGCCACATTAAAAAAAAAATCTTATTTATTTCACTTTTTATTTTTACACTGTTCTTTAAAAAAAATAGTGTCACTTTTATTCCTATTACAAGGAAGGTAAACTTCCCTTGTAATAGAAAAAAGCATGACAGGACCTCTTAAATATGAGATCTGGGGTCAAAAGTCCTCAGATCTCATATTTACACTAAAATTCAATTAAAAAAAAATTACCCTTTAAGAGCTATGGGCGGAAGTGACATTTTGACGTCACTTCCGCCCTGCAATGGTATGGAGGCAGGTGGGGGCCATCTTCCCCTCACTCCATGGCCAGGAAGGAGAAGCCACTTTCGGCGGCTCCGGTAAGCGGTGGAGGGCACCAGAGAGCGGCAGGGGGGCCCCTCTCACGCCGTCGATAAAAGGGATCTTGCGACAAATCTGCCACAGAGACCACTGTTTTCGGAAACTCGACCGTCGTGCTGAAGAAGATACTGTGTGAACCGTTGCACTGAAGAAGCTAGCTGCTGCCATAACAACGATATTCCTCTTCAAAATAAGGACATATATCGGCATGCGGTGGTTCGGAAGTGGTTAAATAATATGTTTCTTTATTTTTTTTATTTTACTTAAAACATGTGTGAATGATTTAGGCTCCATTCACACTTGGAGTGCAACTTTAACGCAACTCGGATATGACTTTGGCTTTGACCAGTGATAATGGACAACTGTTGCTATACTGTTACATTGTATAACATTCAGGCAAGACGTTCATCCAACCTTTGAGGGTGCACATTGAAGTCTATGGCCCTCAATTTGCATGAAAGTCAGACCAAAGTAGTGCATGAACTACTTTGAAGTTACTGCAACTTTAGGTTGCACATATAAGAATATTTATCATTGAAACACATGTAGAATGACTTGTCATGCCATTTTGATGTCCAAAATTGTAAGACAAGTCGCACACCTGTGAATGGAACCTAAGCCCTTGTACACATGGTCGGACATTCCGACAACAAAATCCATCGGATTTTGTTCCGACAAATTTTGTCCGAAACTGGTGTTGCATACACACGGTCGGACAAAGTTGTCGGAAAATCCGATAGTTCGGAACGTGATGATGTAATTTAGTTACGACGGGACTACGTTCAGGCTAGTAGCCAATAGCTTTGGTCTAGGAATTTGATCTGAGCATGCGTGGCACTTTGTCCGATTGGAATTCGCTACAAACAATCGGACAAAGTCCGATCGGATCATGTTGTCGGAAAATTTTATAGCCCAGCTCTAAAACTTTGTCAGTCAGATATTCCGACGGAAACAGTCCGATGGAGCCCACACACAGTCGGATTATCCGACAACATGGTCCGATCGGACATTTTCCATCGGAATGTCCGACCATGTGTACAAGGGCTTAGTGTTGATTGACATATAAAACATTCTAACAGAGTACTTTAAACTAGCCACATACTGTGCAAAAATTGTTATGTGGGCAAATATGTAAGCCCCTTCCTGTCTAACATCCTTTGCTTGAAAAATTGGGGAAACTGTATGAACTAGAAAGATACTTGGGAATCTGTAAGAATTATTATTTTTTTCAACCTACAGAAATTAAGAGCATATAGTCAGAAAACATTTACTTCTGTAAAACAACACTGGCAAAAAAATAACCCACAATATGAGGAGTATTTGCTGGTTAACAACAGCATCGAGCAAATAAAGGAAATAGTATTCAGAGCTCATATTTGCGGAACCATTTAAAAGACAGGCAGCAAACTGGATGGCAATTGTTTATTCTTCAAGCTGAGCTGAAGAGGAGTAGATAAAGCTTCCAGTTAACACAACAATGTTGTAATTAGCAAATTGCCCATGGCTGATAGGATGGTGATAACAACAATCACCCCCCCAGGGCATACTGTAATTGTGATCCACTGTCTACAATGAAGGCTATAAAAGGCCTTGTATCATACAGAAAATTACAGTTACTAAATGGCTATGATATTAGGTAGGTGTTAGATGAATAGGGATGTGTAAAATTGAAGGACTTTAATTTCTAAAAAAATGTGTAAAAAAAACAGGAGATATGGTTTAATGAGGTTTAAATGTCAGCTGGTCTTGTGCCGCTAATGGCCCCTAATTAGCTTATTTATTTTTTTACCACAAAAAAGAAAACAAGTCAGACAGTAAAAGTAAAGTAAAATAATAATGTAAAGCAGCAGTATACTCATAATGATCAAAAACACAAAGAAAGGAAAAAAAAAGAAAAACACAAATACAAAGAACAAGTACAAAACTATTCTTAATTTGCCTCCCCACCCAAAAAAAAATACACATCCTTGTTATAAATAAGTAAATAGATAAATAAAGAGCACTTTTTATTAAAGCAGCATATCTCTTAACAATTTAGCAAGCAAAATTAAAAGTTTCCATTGTAACAAAATTTTGCTGACAATTAAAACAGGTGATTTTGCACCAAAATTAGTTTCACCAAATCTGAGCTTTTTTTTTCTTAAGCCCCATACACACTATCAGTTTTTCTGCTGAGTTTTTCCTTCAGATTTACCAAAACCATATAATATGAGGTCAAACCTTAGGAGTTTCAATTTGTATGCGATCAGGCAGGCCCTTGCACTACATGGTTTTCGTAAAACCTGAAGGAAAAACTCAGCAGAAATACTGCTAGTGTGTATGGGGCTTTAGAGCATAAGTGCAGGAACTCACCCCTTTTCTCCACCCCTATCCACCTCCGATCGCCGTTCCTTGGTTCCACCCCCTACCCACCTTCCATTACTGCCCTTTTAGAGAATGCAGAACCAAGGATCATTTTGTGGTGATAAGTAATTTGTATGGAATTTGTGAATGATAACAAGAAAAGTAGTAAAATAGATCCCCTGTAGCCCCAAACAACAATGGACCACCTGAAACAACCCCCCCTACAGCAACAATAGACCCCCGGAAGCAACAACAGACCTCCCCACAGCCAGAAACAGTAGACACCTCTCTCAACAGTAGATCTCTCCTTGCAATACATGCCCCCCTAAATAGAAAAAAAAAATAGATCCCCAGCAGCCAACATCAATAGACCCTGCAGCACACCAAAGCACCCCTTACTATTGCATACAGTTTATGCTGGAGGTCCTGGAGGTGCCGGAACTGCCTTCCCCTGCATTCCTGCTGAAAAAAAGCCCTGCACCTAATTAATTCTGTTTATCCGTGCTATGCAATGCACCTGATTGGTCTGTGGGAAAGAGTAGGAAGACAGCAAAAGCAGGGGAAGGAAGATCACTATGAATGAACATGGAGTACATGTACTTACATGCCACCAAAAAGTTGTAATAGCCACCTTAAGCGAATCAGCCTCATCTAGGTCTATTTTAGGCTTGCTCAGCAAAACTGGAGTGTGTATAATACGTGGTAGAAACATACAGCCAGGATAATCATCTATCCAATTCTAGAATTAGTCACTGCCAATATGATATTGTTTAGCTGCTGATGTCATCTACATAAAGGGATTCTTGGCAGGTTCAATGTAATGCAGCTTAATCTGTCCTCTTATATGGATACTTTAAATGTTTCCAGGTGGAAACATCAGCATGATCATGCACAGTAAACTTATGGCTAAATGCAGTAAGTAATGCAGAAGTACTCTAATGTCAAGATGGGAAGGTGCAACTATGGTGTGCTTACAATATATAGGCTTTTGTGGCTTCCAGAATTTTTTTTTCTATTTCCTGCAAACTTTCGTTTTCCGGGTACAAAAATTATACAGAGCACTAGGGGTATTTTTTTCTGCACAGTAGATGAGTTAAATTATTTCACAGAGTGCTACCATAATTATGTATACAGCACATGCCTATTACATAATATCAAACAACCACAAATTTTGTTTACTATGTATAACACACTACATAAAGGGTAAGGAATCTCAAAATCGTGTTTTGTATACTTGACGTCATGGGATTGATTTACTAAAGGCAAGTAGACTTTTGAAAGTGCAGTTGCACTCTGCAAGTGCAGTTGCTCCAGAGCTTAGTAAATAATGGAGAGCTCTGCTGACTTCCATCATCCAATCACGTGCAAGGAAAATTACAAAAACACCCTTTTTGCTTACACGTGATCCGATGATGGAAGTCACCAGAGCTCTCCATTATTTACTAAGCTCTGGAGCAACTGCCCTTGCAGAGTGTAACTGCACTTTCAAAAGTGCACAGTCTATTTACCTTGATTAATCAACCCCCATGTTTCACTGCATACATTTTTAAAGCAAATATGTTTTTGTAAACATTTTCAGCTTCTTGCCTCGAAATCTTGTTGGTAACAGCACTTCTTATTTGCTTCTTGACAATACGAAAGCAGTGCCTTGTAATTAGCAAGTGTTGTCAGCCTTTAATGTGTGCTCCTTCAACTTAAGCCCCATACACACTATCAGATTTTCTGCTGATTTTTGTCTTCGGATTTACCAAAAGCATGTAGTACAAGGGCCGGCCTGACTGCATACAAATTGAAACTCCTAAGGTTTGACCTCAAATTATATGGTTTTGGTAAATCTGAAGACAAAAATCAGCAGAAAATCTGATAAATAATAATAAATAAATAATTTGATTAACCACCTCAATGCCAGCATGTTACTACCCTTTCCAGACCCATTTTTCAGTTTTCATTGCTGTACTAATTTGACCGACAATTACTCAAACATGCAACACGGTACACCAATGATTTTTTTATATATTTTTCCATGAGACACATAGAACTTTCTTTTGGTTGTACTTTTACCATATAAAGGAAAAAAGAACAACAATTAAAATAAACTGTATTCCTAACTTTCTATTATACAACATATTGACTAAAATGCCAGGAGAGTACACAAATGACTCCTTTTCAGAAAGTGGACCTCCCAAGGTGATCTCATTTTTTGCCACCATTTTTTGGAAAGGAAGAAACATGTTGTCATTTGGGTAGTTAAAAAATAAATTAAGGTTCCTTCGTTTTGAAATCCACCCACTGAAGCTAAGGCCAAGTCCTGGTGATCTGAGGACAATTACAGTTATATTGTCTTATACTTGTATTCTCTCTTTCTATTGAAACACTGTATAGAGCCACACAAAGCAGGAAGAGTTGGAGGATGGAACAGGAATGATTAACTCTTTTTTTGGTTGGGTGTAATCTAAGCTTCACCTATAACGCCTATAAAGTTACATGCAGGAAAAAACAACCATCAACCTTAGTCCAAGATATGTGCAAGTGACAATATTTTCCTTAAAGTGGGAATAAACTCCCCTGGTTGACTTGATTTTTACCTATAGGTAAGCCTATAGTAAGGCTTACCTATAGGTACAGTAAAAATCTCCCAAAAGTGCATACCTGTGCCATTCCTTCAGAACCCTGTGCCGTGAACAGAGGCTCCTGCACGCATGTGTGGGAGTGATGTCATTGCGGCTCATCCAATCAAAGGACTGGAGCCTGCCAACCTGGAAGGAAGACTGGGTAAAGATGGAAGCCCTGTCAATGGGCTTTGTTTTAGGGTAAGTTTCACATAATGTATGCAATGCATTCTAGCACATTATAACTGCTTTGCAAGTCTTACATAGTAGAAATGCATTCATCAACATTCATTGTTTTAATCATTAGTGGGGCCAAACCAATATTCGTTTTCAGCCACAATAAAGAGAAAATTTGTAGGAGCAGGATGGAAATTCTTTCTCAAGCAAACAAATTTTTGACAGTGAATAATAGTTTTTGTTTGGTGGATTCCATTCACACCAAAATCGAATGGTAAAAGCAATTTTTTTTGGAATTTGTCATGGCATTGAATGTACTGCTGACAATTTTCATACAAATGTTCATTCATTCAAAAATCTACTATTGTATGGTCAGCTTTAGGGTACTTTCACACTGAGGTACTTTTCAGGCATTTTAACTCTAAAAATAGCCCCTGTAAAGTGCCTGAAAAGCGCCTCTCATGCCTCCCCAATGTGAAAGCCAGAGTGTTTTCACACTGGGAAGGTGCGCTTGCGGGAAGGGAAAAAAAGTCCTGCAAGCAGCATCTTTGGGGCAGTTTGGGAGCGGTGTATACACCACTCTCAAAACACCTTGCCCATTGAAATGAATGGGCAGCGCTGCCAAAGCAACATGGGTGCTTTTAACCCTTTCTTCGGCTGCTAGTTGGGGTTAAAAGCACCCCGTTAGCAGCCAAAAAGCGCTGCTAAAACGACGGTAAAGTGCTACTAAAACTAGCGATGCTTGACTGCTAACACTGGGCGCTTTCAGTGTGAAAGTAGCCTTAGTCCTGAACATAGTAAATATAAACATCAAAACACTATACATATACATATGATTGGAGCAGAAGTATAGTTAATACTAAGGCTTGGTTCACACTAGTGCGGGACGTGCAGCCTGCGTTCGCTCGATCATGGCAGCTTATTAATTCGAATGGGCTGCTGTGCCACATGAAACATACAAAAAAGGTACATGCACCGTTTTAAAAAAGTGGGTGCGGGAACCGCATGGAAACCACATGGTCTTTTTGACCATACTGTTTCCATGTGGTTCCTGCACCCGTAATTGTGCTGCAGGCTGATATGCGCGGGGCTGCCATGCAGAATGCATGGCAGCCCTGCATGTCTCACAAGAGCAATGCAATTCAGTTGCGGGTGGTTGCAGGTGCTAGAATTGATGCAAATATAGTAAAAATAAATAAAAAATATGAGTTAAAAAAATAGAGACTTAAAAAAAAAGATCAAAATAAAATTAGCTGAAACCATTAGAGTTTACCTTTGTGCTGTCTGTGTTCCTGTTTGGGAGAAAAAATGTTGGTTTGGGGTGGGCTTTAAAGCAAACTTGGGCTTTGACTTTTTTAGGGTAAAGCCAGGGCTTTTTTTCAGGGGGAACTTGGTGGAACTCAGTTCCACCACCTCTGGCTCAGACCCTTGGGAGGGGGCTGCTCACCACAATCACTTGTAAACACAGAAGTCTGGTTTCTGTGTTTACAAGTGACAGCTCTACAGTCTGTGTGTAACCCCCTGAACACAGCACTCTGTATTTAATGCAACTCTGGTATTTAATGCCCCTTTAAGACCCTCCTACTGTTTGACTGACCACACCAACTATTTGATGTGATTTGGAGAGTGTGAGTGTGTGGAGGGGTTTTGGGGGGTCGTGGTTGAGTTCCAGCACCTCTTGTTTGAGAAAAAAAGCCCTGGGTAAAGCTATAGTTAAAATAATTATATTTTACTCTGCAGACAGGTACAATAATAATGTTTCTTTATTCCTCCCATTCTTAGCAGCATATAGTTCTCATTTTGCTCCCTTTGTTTTGTTCAGCACTTGGAGCGGAAAGATATAACCAGCAGTCTTGGGTTTTATGAAGCATGTGACTCAGTGACAGTGCTGGGTCAATGAGCGCTGTCACTCCTGTGTCCATACACACTATAGATACTTAGTCTACACAGGGTTTTACTGAATGAACTTAGTGGATGTTAAACATTACTGTTCTTAAATAGTTACACAAATAGGGCTTATGTATCCTATCTGCTCTTATTCAGCATCCTCTTTAGTTTGCCTAAAGAAGAGGGTATACAAAAGAACATAGTAAAGTGGTTTTAATGCCTAAACACTTTTTACCTTAATGCATTTTGTACATTAAGGTACACAAAGTTTTACCTCACCTTCTGCCTAGTTACCTAAGCCCTCAATCGATCCAGTGCTGTGCACAGATGGATCTCTTCTCTTCCATCTCTTCTTCTTCCCACAGGGACTTGGGCAGAAGCAGGAGCTCCTGCTGCAGTTAATGAAATGTTATAAAGGAGGTAGCAGGGTCAGGGACAAGCCACACTGTGTGTGTCTATGGAGCACTGTTCACTAGAGGCGCACACGGAGAGGAGCATGGGCCAAGATTGCTAGTGGAATACCTGGAAGAGGAGGTTCAGGACTGCACTGTGCAATAACATTGCACAAAGCAGGTGAGCATAACATGTTTATTTTTTTAATTTTAAAAAGCCTTTAGTAACACTTTAAGGGTTTGTGTACACATAGGGATGGATTTACTAAAGGCAAATAGATGGTGCACTTTGCAAGTGCATTGTACTAATTTCCTTGGTAAATGTAAATGTGGTAAAGCTGGCCAACAAAATCGTGGAATTTTGTCCGAAGGGTGTTGGCCCAAACTTGTCTTGCATACACGTGGTCACACAATTGTTGGTCAACAATTACATACGTAGTGACATACTAGATGTACTATGTGCTTTTTCAGCTCTTTAGCACCACCCTTTGGGCTCCTTCTACTAATTTCGTGTTAGTAGAGGTTTGGTGAGTGTTGATTCGCACTTTTCTTTTCGCATTTTTCATTTAGTGTTTTTCAGTTCGCACTTTTCATTTTGTGCTTTTCAGTTCGTTTCTGAACGGCTGTTTGTCAACCAGACATGTTGCGGAATCGGAGGAAATTACATTTTATTTATTATTGGCCTTGGAGTTATTGCTTTGACTTTATTTTTTTGGTTGAATAATGATTTAATTTGGTATATTTTCTATATTATTGGATGCATAGAATTCGCTTTTTGGCAGACAGCATGTCTAATTGTATTTGTTTTCTTTTTTAATGCACAATAAAAAAAAATGTGTAGAATAATACTTGGCTATGTTTTACTTCAAATGACAGTTTGGGAGTAGGCAGTTAAAACATTAAGAAATTTTAAAAAATACAATGTAAAATTGACAAGGGACACCAACATAGTTGTCTCTTTGATCTTAAAAACTACGGGATAATGGTGTTGTGGTAACTTGCCCAAATAAAAAAAAAGCATAATAATATTATTCTTGATATCACTAGAAAAGAAAAAGCCTTTAAAAATTTGTTTGCAATAACTCCATCAGTATCACCAGCAAAGCAGCTTCATTATTATCCCATTAACCACTTGCCGACCGGCGCACACCGATGTACGTTGGCAGAATGGCATGGACAGGCAAATGGGTGTACAGTAGTGCTGCACGATTCTGGCTAAAATGTGAATCACAATTTGTTTGCTTAGAAGATAGATCACAATTCTTTCACGATTCTTGCGGCGTATCATCATCTTTCACATTAAAACAAAAAAAATTGTGTTAACTTTACTGTTTCGCTTTTTTTTTATTTATTGAAGTGTATTTTTTCCCAAAAAATTGCATTTGAAAGATTGCTGGGCAAATACAGTGTGACATAAAATATTGCAGCAATTGCCATTTTATTCCCTAGGGGGTCTCTGCTAAAATGTGTATATATATATAATGTTTGGGGGTTCCAGGTAATTTTCTAGCAAAAAATATTGATTTTAACTTAAGAAAGAAGTGTCAGAAAAAGATTTAGACTTTAAGTGGTTAAACTTCCTGCATTTACATGTGGTTGAAAGCTTGGCAGACTGCCCAGATTATTTGTTTACACAAGAAGTTCTATCCCTTTGATCTAAGAAGTAAGCATAAATTACAAAGTCCTAAACTTGGCAGATTGCCCAGGATGCTTTCTTTTGACAGCTGAGTGAGCAGATAATCTCTCCACTTTATATGAAACAATCGCCTACTCTCAGCGGGAGAGATCATCAGGGGGGGTGAATCGAGATCGCGTTTTTTTAACGATTAATCGTGCAGCTCTAGCGTACAGGTGCGTCCCTCCGTGAGTCTAATCACGGGTCCTGCGGACTCGATCGCCGCGGGGATACCCTCGATCCTCTCACGGGGAGGAAGAACGGGGAGATGCTAATGTAAACAAGCATCTCCCCATTCTGCCTAGTGACAGTGTCACTGATCTCTGCTCCCTGTGATCGGAGCAGATATCAGTGATGTGTCATACACAGCCACGCCCCCCACAGTTAGAAACATTCCCCAGGGTTCACTTAACCCCTCCCCGCCCCCTAGTGGTTAACCCCTTTACTGCCAGTGTCATTTACACAGGAATCAGTGCATTTGTATAGCACTGATTGCTGTATAAATGACAATGGTCCCAAAAATGTGTCAAAAATGTCCAATGTGCCCGCCATAATGTCGCAGTCACAATAAAAATTGCTGATGGCCGCCATTACTAGTAAAAAAAAAGGATTAATAAAAATGCCATAAAACTATTCCGAGAATGCGTGTTTGTACTTTGGACTTTTGTCTGACGGACTTGTGTACACACGCTTGGAAAATCCGACAAGACATATTTGTCTTTGGAAAATTTGAAAACCTGCTAGCCAACATTTGTTGGCGTAAAGTCCGACAACAATTGTCCACTGGAGCGTACACATGGTCAGATTTACCACCAACAGCATGTCATCGAACATTTCCCGCCAGAAAGTCTGTGTATGAGGCTTTAGGGTCAAGGTCAGGAGCAAAGGTCATGGTCAGCATATTTTGGGTAGAATTTACATTTTTTTTTATTGGAATCAGTGTCAGTTAAGCCCCATACACACTATCAGTTTTTCTGCTAAGTTTTTCCTTCAGATTTACCAAAACCATATAATATGAGGTCAAACCTTAGGAGTTTCAATTTGTATGCAATCAGGCAGGCCCTTGCACTACATGGTTTTGGTAAATCTGAAGGAAAAAAATCATCATAAAAACTGATAGTGTGTATGGGGCTTTAGTGTCAGAGTGTTTTAGCAGGATAAAAAAAATGCAAAATGCACACCATTGTTTCTGGGCTGTACTACGGGTACAAACTAATATACACATATGTAGTATTGCTGCAATCGTCAGGATTGGGTTGTTCTTTGGAGGTAAATTATGATAATAGCAAGAAATATACAACTACATTTAAAAAAAATATATTTTTCCTACCATTTTGGCCCAGTTTTCCTTTGATAATAAAAAAAACTGGAGATATCCATTACCATTTACCACCAAAAGAAAGCCCAATTTGTCCTGAACAAAAACAAGGTATAATCCACCTGGATACACTAAGTACTTGTGATGATATGTACATTTTTACTAACACATGTCAATGTTGCAAAATTGTACTTTGGCATTTAGATTTGTTTTTCTTAACCCTTTGGGCATGAAGGGGTTAAGAAAGCTGAAATCTCTTTAGCTTATTGATACTTTTAAATTTAATTTATGTAATTTCACTACTGATTTCTCCAGTCAATACAGAAAAAACGGAGCCATCATTGCTGACTTGTTTTTGAAGGTACCTGTTTCAGGACTTTTATCCTTACCAATCTTTTACTAGGGGATGTCTCAATGACCCTGATGTTAAGAAAACTCATATGCACTTGTTTGACCCTGGCCAATAAATCCCTAAGTGATGCAGCAAAAAAAGAAAAAGATGTATGGCACCAGAGTATGCGCCTTCAAAAATAAGTCAATATTATCAGCTCTCATATTTCTGTTCCAGCATACTCCCTTCGGACAATGCATGTTTACCTGTTCATTGTACAGCTTTGCACAATAAATAAAGAGAATATTTCAGGAAATAATTTTAAAATTGGGTATGTATACTGTATAAACTAACTTCTCCTCTGCTGTCCAAACAGCAAAGTGTAAAGGCTGGAACAGTAATAAATTGGCAGCTAACATGTTCATAAATTGGCATGCTTATGTTCTTGTAGTTTTTGTTAAGCACAATAACATCTTCATGCAAAAAATCACTCTGCACACTCCTTTTTCTGTTAATAAACGATCCCTTAGGTTCCTAAAATAGGGCATTATGTAAGTATACATGACATTATACCCTTATCTCAAGGGGGTCCTTAATGGGATATACAGTAGTTAATGCCCCTATGGAATTCTCTGTGTGTCCTTCTTTGTCTCTGATTGGTGGATTTTACTAATTAAGAGAAAGCATGTGTATAAATGGTCTGATGCAGTTCAGCAGATACCAGAGGATTGAGAGGTCTTCACTTAGCTCACCTAAGAGAGTCAGTGGATGAGAAGATGTCATGTCGACATCATAAAGATTAACTGTCTGTGACATTTCTGTCAATTTCATAGGAAAGTAGTTTAATCTGGCTAATAACGATGGGTGAACAGTTTGGCTCCAGCCTGAGTTAGGGCTGAGCATTGGCGAGCACGTTCGTGAACATGTTCACGAGCAACCGAATTACCAGTGCGTTCGACCATTTGTTCGACCCGCCTAACAAACACAGTGCACTGCTCTGCCGCACAGTGCATTGAAAGCCCTGATTGGCCGACGCAATGAATGCTTTGCCCAATCAGGGCACAGAGCCCTGTCAGAGCCATGATTGAATGCTGTCATGATGGCTCTATCCAAACGTGGCTCATTGCTGTTAGTCCTGCCCCACACTATAAAAGTATTCTTTCAATAGCGGTCATTTTCAGTTTGATATCGGCATGGAGAGAGATAGGACAGGGCTCTTTTCAGTGCTATTAGACAGAGTGCTATCGTGTGCTATTCTGATTCTATTGTCAGTGTAGAATATCAGTTTAGTTTGCATTTAGCGATAGTTGAGTGTGAGTGTACTGCGACCATTCATCTTTACATTAGTTTGAATGTAGGGATAGTTAAGTCAGTGTAAGTGTAGTGACTGTTTAACACAGTATATTTCATTGCATTCCTGCAAATTTAACGCGGTATATTTCAGTGCATTACGTGCCGTTTAACGCAGTACATTTCTGTGCGTTACTGCACGCTTAACGCAGTATATTTCAGTGCATTACTGAAAGTTTAACACCATACATTTCAGTGTGTTATCTTCCTTTTAAAGCAGTACAGTTCTGTGCATTACTGCAAGTTTAACCAGTTCCCGACCAGCGCACGCCGATGTACGTTGGCAGAATGGTACGGGCAGGCGTATTGGCGTAAAGGTACGTCCAATCTTTAATGCCATCCTGCCATCGCGAGCGCGCCGCCGGCGGTCCGCTCGCATGCTGGTCGGAACGCCCGTGAGTCTGGTCGCGGGTCCCGCAGACTCGATCGCCGCGGGCATACCCACGATCATCTCACGGGGTGGCTGAACGGAGAGATGCCGTTGTAAACAGCAACTCCCCGTTCTGCCTAGCAACTAGTGACGCTGATCTCTGCTCCATGTGATTGGAGCAGAGATCAGTATTCACTAAATGAAAGCCCAGCCCCCAACAGTTAGTAACACACCCCTAGGAACACTTAACCCCTACACTGCCACCCACTAGTTAACCCCTTTACTGCCAGTGTCATTTACACAGGAATCACTGAATTTGCATAGCAGTGATTGCTGTATAAATGACAATGGTCCCAAAAATGTGTCAAAAATGTCCGATGTGTCCACCATAATGTCGCAGTCACAATAAAAATCGCTGATCGCCGTCATTATTAGTAAAAAAAAGATTAATAAATACGCCAGAAAACTATTCCCTATTTTGTAAACGCTATAGCTTTTGCGCAAACCAATCAATAATCGCTTGTTGCGATTTTTTTACCAAAAATATGTAGAAGAATACGTATCTGCCTAAATTGAGGGAAAATTTTTTTTATATATTTTTGGGGGATATTTATTATAACAAAAAGTAAAAAAAAATGTGTTTTTTCAAAATTTACGCTCTATTTTTGTTTCTAGCGCAAAAAATAAAAACCGCAGGGGTGATCAAATACCACCAAATGAAAGCTCTATCTAAGGGAAAAAAAGGATGTCAATTTTGTTTGGGAGCCATGTCGCACGACCGCGCAATTGTCAGTTAAAGCGACGCAGTGCCGAATCGCAAAAAGTGGTCTGGTCTTTGGAGAACAAAATGGTCCGGGGCTGAAGTGGTTAACGCCGTATATTTCAGTGCGTTATGTGCCATTTAATGCAGTACAGTTCTGTGCATTAGTGCAAGTTTAACGCCGTATATTGGAGTGCATTATGTGCCGTTTAATGCAGTACATTTATGTTTTGTTATTGCACGCTTAATGCAGTATATTTCAGTGCGTTACTGCAAGTTTAATGCCGTACAGTTCAATGCGTTACTGCAAGTTTAATACCAAAGTGCATTATCTTCTGTTTAACGCAGTACAGTTCAGGAGGTTACTGCAAGATTAACGCTGTATATTTCAGTGCGCTATCTACTGTTTAACGCAGTGCAGTTCAGCGCATTACTGCAAGTTTAACGCAGTATATTTGAGTGCATTATGTGCCATTTAATGCAGTACATTTATGTGCATTATTGCACACTTAACGCAGTATATTTCAGTGCGTCACTGCAAGTTTAACGCCATACAGTTCAATGCGTTACTGCAAGTTTAAAGCCAAAGTGCATTATCTTCTGTTTAACGCAGTACAGTTCAGGATGTTACTGCAAGTTTAACGCTGTATATTTCAGTGCTTTTTCTTCTGTTTAACAGAGTATAGTTCAGTGCATTACTGCAAGTTTAACACTGTATATTGCAGTGCATTACCTTCCATTTAACACATTAGATTTCTCTGCGTTAGTGCACCTTTGGAGCAGGATATTGCAGTGCGTCAGTGGAGTGTATAGTAGTAAGTACTCAAGTTAAAGTGCACCAAACATCACTTTCCATTGATTAAGGTGCATCCACGTACACATCTCCACATCTATATTACACTGTGTTAATAAATACCCCCCCACCATGTCTGGGAGAACAACAAAGAGAGGCAGACATTCCCATGGCACTGTGAGGGGACCAGCAGCGTATGTGTCCACAAGCAAAAGGTGCACATGGTCAGTCCTCAGGCAGGGCATCATTTCCTCTGTTTAGTTATGTTGCCCATGCTATCCAGCCACAGCATGTACAAGAGGTGGTGGGCTACTAAACCATCCTCAGCCTCCTCATCCTCTGTCACCCAAACAGAGACTGGTGCACAGTCTACTGAAGCTGTCAGAATGGCTAAACCTGCCTCCTTGTCCACAGCTATTCCTGCCATAGTCCCAGCATCAGGCATGGAGTCAGCTGTGTTATTTGAACACAGCGTCAGCCACTTGCTCCTTGAAGATGCACAGTTATTACTTGATTCAGATGTTGGTTCTGAAGTTGAGGTTGAGGAAGGCAGGAACATGAGCCCACACAGAGGGGATAACACTGGTACACAAATTGTCAGTCATGCTCCTCCAGCCACAGCGTATTTCCAAGTTGTCTCCAGTGGTAATGAGGATGGGGGAGATGATGATGATGAGGTCACTGACACGACTTGGGTGCCAGATAGAGCAGAGGAGGAGAGTGAGTGTGAGGCACAACCCCAGCTAGGCAGCCACCCTATTCCATTACATTGTGGAGCTGTTATCTCCTGACCCACTTCCCACAGCTTAGCTGTCTGGGTCTTTTTTTGCACATGTGAAGCTGATCGCACTATTGCAACTTTGTCTCAAGCACATCAAGCATGACAAAAACACCAACCATTTGCCTACCACATGCTTGACAAGGCATTTAACCTCCTGCCACGTTGGCAAGAGCACCTGAAAGTCACACAAAAGGGGTGTACATTTGTACCTCCTCCTTACTCACCTCAGTCTGCCTCATGACCTCTCAGCAGCCTCCACTGACAGGGATGATGGTATAGCGCAGGGTGTCCCAGGTCCTTGCAGCACATCTGCCAGCACCACCAACTATAGATTATAGCCAGAAAAATTTCCCTGCCCCCCCCCTGCAGCAAAAAAAAAATACAGTCACTGCCACCCACATGCCCAGCGACCAAATGCAAGGTTGTCAAAGCTCCTGGCTATACAAATTCTGCCTTTCTGTCTGGTGGATTCTGCCCCTTCCGTGAATTTGCAGAATGTGCTGTATCAGAATGGCAGGTTCCTAGTCCCTATTTCTTCTCACATAAGGCCATTCCACCTATGTACCATCACGTGGAAGACAACATTGTGGCATCATTGGGCAAAGCAATCAGCCGCAAAGTCCATGTTACTGCTGACAACCATGCTTATTCCTCAATGACCTGAGTAAACTGCTTCTCATGGCTCAGCAAATTTGAGGTGCATGAGCTCCCTCATGCTTCAAAGCCTGTGAAAGGGCCTAAGAATACGTGCCATAAAGGAGAAGATCACTATTGTTTGGCAACCCTCCTTGACCACCGTTACAAGGGGAAAGTCTCAGAACTCATCCTGTCCCCACAGAGAGGGCAGAAGATTAAATCTCTTGAGGACACCTTTAAAAGGGGTTTATCTAATGCTTTTCTGACTCTGGTAGGTTACAGTGTCGTGGAAAACGTAGTTTTGAGGCTTCTGTTGGTCAAGAGGTGAGCGGCCGCCTAAGTGATGCATTTCACTATTTTTTTAGTCCTTGCCAACCAAGGCTGTCAGCTTCCACATCCCATCTGCAGCATCTGCATCACACAGTGGACAATTATCTAGGGGAAAAAATAGATAGGGAGAGCTTTCCAGTTAACAGGCTTACTGGGTCATGAGAATAGACCGCTGGCCAGAACTTGCCTAGTACGCAATTAAGCTGCTGGACTGCCGTGCATCCAGTGTGCTTTCTGATTGGGCATTAAGTGCTGCTGGAGGTTTTGTTACTGATAATAGAATGCATCTGTCCACAGACTCAGTGGATCATCTGATATTTATCAAAATGAATCAGTCCTGGATTACTAGCAGCTATGATGCCCCTGATTCCAATGTCGCTGATTAAGTGTTTTTGGGATGTGGAATGTCTGCAGGACCTACAGGCTGCTTAGCATTGTGGGTGTTGATTTCAGCTGAAAGAATTTTTCCACACCCATTTAACAGATGCTAGATAGGTGTTTCTTCCTATTCTATACATTTGATAAATCTAAAGGAGATTGTACAATCAGATTGTATAGTATATGGCCACCTTTATACACCTAAAATTACCTAGTTGTACTTTTGGTGCCATTAATTGTTAACGGCACACCAAAGACAGAAGCAAACGCACATTTTGGCATGTGAAAAAACGAGTGGCAAATGCTGCAAAAAAATGCAACCCACAACACGCCAAAATGTCCCATGAGCCACATGTAGCATGGCTCATTGAAATCAACAGGCTGCGCTATGCATGTCGCAGGAAAAAATGAGCCACGAAATGTGTGCTCCCACTACGCTAGATGTGAGTGGATCCTGAAAGGGGAAATAGGTGTGATAACACAAGAACAATGAGGCTCCATTAACATCTGTGCATTTCCTTGCATTTCAGAAATGTGCTGCACCAAACATCACAGTAAAAAACGCCCAAGTTCTGCTCTAAAAAAAGTTCAGAAGCTTCTTTGGGGCGATTTTTGTCTGTAGGACATCCCATTCAGGTGGATGGGATGTCCGATGTGTGATGAGTGAAAATGCTCCAAAACACCTCCCTTCACAAAAAACAAAACAAATGCATGTGGGAATGTGAGTTACCGCTATGCAGAGATGTGAATGAGGTTTGACAGTTGAGTGTTTCTGTCCACTCCCTTCCATGTACTTGTATAAAGAAGGCCATGCAATCTGATTGTACAATCTCTGTACAATTTAATTTAGATTCACCAGGACTATGGATTAGGAGTAACCACCTATCTATCCATTCACTCTGCATACAATCAGACAGGCCCTTGCACTACAGAGTTGATGGCAGATCTAAGCCCATGTACACAAGGTTGGAGAATCCGTTGGAATGCGTCCTATCGGACCATGTTGTCGGATAATCCGACTGTGTGTGGTATGCATCGGACTGATTCCGTCGGACCCAATTTTCCAACATGTTGGAAATATTTCCCGACCAACTGGGCCGGTCGGACATACTCCGATCATGTGTAGAGAATTTTGATCTGACCAAGTGCCACGCATGCTCAGATCAAATTCCTACATCAAAGCTATTGGCTACTAGCCTGAATGTAGTCCCATCATAACGAAATTACGTCATCACGTTCTGAAAGATCAGATTTTTCGCCAACTTTGTCCGACCGTGTGTATGCAACAGTTTCGGACAAGATTCGACGGACAAAATCCGACCGGCAAAATCCGACGGATTTGGTTGTGGAAATCTCCGACCGTGTGTACAGGGGCTAAAGGAGATTGTACAATCAGATTGTATGGCATATGGTGAACTTTGCAGAACCCAGGGCACACTTCTCCTGTATATTGGTACATAGGGGAGCTGGAATTTATAAGAAAAAAAAGGTGAACAAGGGTAACCTTATTCTATAAGACATCCCCAAGCATGTTGTTTAAGAGAATTATATATTTTTTTTGTTACCCTTTGAGCTGCTCTAAAATGGCCTTTCCCTGTTGAACGATAATTTGTAATTTTTTTTGATACATATTCCCCAGGTTAGTGCCCCCCGGGCCCTTTACTAGTCAATCCCTTGACTTTTAGCTTAGAAAATGACCATTACTATAAACAAACATTTGGCTCCCACTGATTTCGATGGAGTTCAGATTCTGATCATTGATAATTTTTACTGAACTAAAACTAGGCATCTATTCGGCTCATCACTATCAATATCTGAAAGGGATTTCAGGTATGGTTATTACGTTTTCTTTAGAGAAAGCTGGTGTCAGGTATGTCTGCTCAACACATAAGCAAGTGTTTGCAGCTTGGATCACTGTAAAGCTGTTTTATCCTATAATATATTTCACAGCATTTGGTGCATTATTATATGACTTGATTTTCTTCTGCTATTCCTGGAGTGAAAAAGTGTAGACGATTCATTTTAGGAAATATTATTTAACTTTATACAGCATTTCTTTTAAATGTTTTTTTTTTTTTTCTGTACTGCAATTCATCAAAGCAGCATAAAAGGAGCCCCCTTATCTGCTACTTTTGCATTCAACATTTAAGAGCTCATAAACACACAGGGAGTTAGTCATCTAGGTTCCATACCTGTTATCAAGTAATGTCTAAAGCCATATTTCACTAGTAATTCATGGCTGTTTTCTCCATCACAGATGCTGATTTACTGCTCTTTTATCAGTAGGCAAGACTATTTCAGATTTTAGAGAATACATTTGGAAGAGCTGACTCTGACATATACAGTAGAGCCAGCAGCCTGGAATTTTTCAATTGGGTCACACAGCATGCTGGTAAGATCCATTTTTTAAATTAAAATACAGGATGATGTACTCTTTCAGGTAGCACAGTGGTGTAGTGGTTATCAGTCTCACCTAGCAGCAATAGGGTCACTGGTTCAAATCCCAACCATAACACCATAACACCATCTGCCTGAAGTTTGCATGATCCCCCTGTGCCTGCATGGGTTTCCTCCCACACTCCAAAGACATGCTGGTAGGTTAATCAGATCCTGTCCATAAATTGGCCCGTGTATGTGTTTGTAAGCATGTCGGGATCCTACGGGGTGCGACTGCACTATATCAAGATGCAACTCAACTCTTTTCTGAAACCAGTTTTGTATAAAAGGAAAATAAATATTTGAATTCATGTTAAAACCATAATATTAGAAAGCAAAGGCAGGTGCTTATATATTTTATTGCTACACCTCTTTGCTTATTGTTACTTGTGTTGGGAAAAAAAACATAATTTCAAACTTGTTTTTAACTACCCAACTGAACTCTCTCCACCAGAAGCCCCCAAAAACCAAAACTTGAATTCATCAGTTATCTGGGTGGTCCAATGACCTAACAGGCCCTTGCTTTTCTGCTCCAATGGCAGCAGTGACCCGCTCTTAATTCTGCACAAAAAAGTGTTCATGCTGTTTAGTTGTAGTACAGTGAGCCCCTGATGTCATAATCCGTGGCTGTCTGGTCCCAGGAAGTGGGTTAAATGGAACTGGGCATCACTTAACCTAAAAGCCTGGTGACATCTGGAAACTTACTGCAGGGAACAGCAAAAGCTTTTGTAATTCATGTTTGGTCAGGAAAACTATGTTGTGTTGCTGTAACATGCTGCACTATGCACACGTTAGTGTGTTGCACTGGCTTTCTTTTTGAATGGTACCCAACATGTCAAGGCAATGCAACTGTATGCTATAATGCAGGGCAATGCACTAATGTGCATTGCCATGTCTTGTGTTTGGAAAAGTAAGGCCGCGTACACACGCGGGGACTGTTCGCCCAACTTTGTCCGCTAAACAGTGTTTCAGCGGACAGTCCGCTCGTGTGTGGGCTTTCAGCGGACAGTTTCAGCGAACAGTCTGCTGAACAAAGTTTTTCGGAAATTCCGAAAAACTGTCCGCTGAAACTTTGTTTCAGCGAACAGTCCCCTCATGTGTAGGCTTGTTCGTCAAACTAAGTTCCGCGCATGCTCAGAAAGGATTTACACGCCGAAGTTTGCATTGCAGTGTATAGGACGTCGTTTTCTAGTCCCGTCGTACGTGCCGTTCACGTCATCGCGCACGGTTTCAGCAAACTGTTCGTTCGTCGTGTGTGGGCAAGTCCGTCCATGCTCATTTTGAGCGGACTGTTTGCTGAAACTGTTTGACGGACAAAGTTGAGCGAACAGTCCCCGCGTGTGTACGCGGCCTCAGAGTCAGGTGTGATTTTTGACTGCATTGGGGTGCCTTAACAAAATCCATGTTACGATGTAGCAGAATGTACTGCACACTTGTGAACTGTTTATTTTTATGTGTTGTGATTAGGGATGAGCTTGATGTTTGGGTCGAACATCAGTTTGACTCGAACATTGGGTGTTCTCCGAAGAACACCGTGAACCGTGAACATTATGGGGCACTTGTGGCAAATTCAAGCCCTGCGGAATGCCCCATAATGCACTGTGAGAACGCAGTGCATTGCTGTATGATGATTGGCCAAAGCATACCCCTAACCTGACCTAACATGCTTTTGCCAATCACAGCGCCATAATTGGCCAAAGGCAGAGGGGGACTAAGTCCATGCCCCACACTATATAAGGCTGTGTATATATATATATATATATATATATATATATATATATATATATATATATATATATATATATCGTATATATCGTCCGGGCACTAATACACTGCCCAGCAAGAATTCTCTTGCTGTTGTGGCTGTGTGTGGTGAGGAGATGAGCTTGGCGTGTTAATTGGATATACCATATTTATCGGCTTATAACACACACCTTCACTTTAAAAAGGAAGTTTCAGGAACAAATCTTACATTTTAAATAAGGAACTGTGAAGCAAAATAAGGGTCAGTGTCCATCAACGCAGTCTTATCAGTGCCCATCTGCAACCTCACAAGTCCCATGAAGGCAGCCCCACCATTGCCTTGAATGCAGCACCCACATTGACATGAATGCAGACTCACTGTTGCCATGAATGCAGCACCCACATTGCCATGAATGCAGCACCCCCGTTGCCATGACTGCAGCACTCTGTTTGTCATGAATGCAGCACCCACGTTGTCATGAATGCAGCACCCCGTTGCCATTAATGTAGCACCCCCGTTGCCATGAATGCAGCACTCACATTGCCATGAATGCAGCAAACCCCATTGACATGAATGCAGCACCCCCTTGCCATGAATGCAGCACCCCCCTTGCCATGAATGCAGCACTCCCATTGCCATGAATGCAGCACCCCCAGTGCCATGAATGCAGCACCCCCATTACCATGAATGCAGCACCCCCATTCCCATGAATGCAGCACCCACATTGCCATGAATGCAGCACCCAAATTGTAATGAATGCAGCACCCCTATTGACATGAATGCAGACTCATCAGTGCAGCCTCATTCATGCCCACCTGCAGCCTTGGAGGAGACAGGGAGGGGGCAGGACAAGCGCCAACAGACATACAGGAGAAACTCCTGTTTTTTCAGCGACCTCTTTAATAGAAAGTCCTGTCTCCTATGATGGACAAAACAGTTATCCAATGGCAGTGCAGGAGACAGGAGACAGGATTTAATTTTACAGAGGCCGCTGTGTAAACAGGAAATACTCCTCTATGTACGGCACTTGTCCCGCCCCTCCCCATCCCCTCCAAGGTAGTCAGCATATATATCTTTTGTGGCCCCCGCCACTCAGGGATTCATTGGAGGAAACAAAAGATATACATGTCCAAATTACCAAGTGGGCCATCCATTTGGCCCGCGGGCTGGACTTTGGACATGCCTGCCCTAGTCCAACATGGCCCAGGGCTAGGGCAACCATTTTCAGGGGGGCAGTACGAAAATAGTCCTTGCCGGCTTGCGCTACACTTTTAATGTAGCACCAATCTTATGGGATGGACTGGCCCAGGAGGCAAATCGGTCTGATGCCCCCATAAAGCATCTGCACTGGTGTCAGTATGACAGCCCATACATATGTAGGGGACCCGGGCGGCGGACCCCAAACAATGAATTGTTGTGTGGGCATTCTGCAACTGCGGGGGGGGGGGGCAGATGCTTTTAGTTTCTGTTCTATCATCACAGCGGACCTCTCACCTGAGTTCTGTGCTACAGTGAGACAGATGCCATATCTGGAGGCTGAAAGTGTCTGGAGGAGAAAGCCAGCTGATGATTGCGGGCCAATAGAGTGAAGCAGGAGGAGCTCACCACTATGTGAAGTGACCCAGTGTTGGAAGAGGTGCAGCTGAGACACAAGAAGGGAGCCAGGCAGACTGTAATTACACAGGCTGAAAGGAAAACCACACCAGTTGAGTGGAAATTGCAGGACAACTATTTAGCTGCCACTGGAGATGCAAGGGAGACTGAGGTGGTCAGCTACACTTAGGTAGGTAGTAAGACTTTCCTGCAAACCTTTGGGTGATCACAATCTAATATATAAACTGTATATACTAGAAACTCCTGAGGGCTTTCGAGGTTGCAATGGTGCCTATGGCAGTTAAATATTAGGAAATCTTCTTATTTATTTGCCTTTGGCAGGGGAGTTGTTATATATTATAGTGACTTACCCGAGATATCAGCTTAGCTACTGGTAATCAATATTGGAGGCAAGTGTTAATTTTTTTTCAGTTACTGACTAAATTATACTGTATAGCATGGGGTACCCAGGGTAGAAGGAAAGCTACACTATTTGGGTGAAATTTGCATTGCACTTACTTAGCTGCCAGGGCTTTTTATCTAGGGATAGTGCAGACACAAGGGACACTGACATGGTCACCTATACCTGGCAGGTAGGTAGTAGAACTCTCCTGCAATCCTTTGCTTGTGTCAGCTGTACATATTAAGGAATCTTAATTTTATTTCTGTTGATTCTTAATGAGAAAAATAAACAGATGGATTTATTTGTTCCTGCCCCAATCCTTCCTTTGCTCAATGCCTGGACCACATACCTCCATCACTGTGCTATATGTTTTCTGCTGCACCACTGGCAAGGTAATAGTCTCTTAGTCCTCTCCATAAATTTAACATAAATTTGTGTTTAAAGCAGAACTATTGGCAACACTTGTTTTCATTTTGGATAGAGTAAGGGAGGGTTATAGCCCCCGTCAGTTTATTTTTGGCCAACCCTGTTCCGTGGCAGAGATTTCCCTTCATTTCCTGCCCCATAGCTAAACAAGAAGTGAGAGGAAATCTCTGCAAATTAAGGGAATCCATTCCCCCCCCCCCCCCCAAGGCACTCAGAACTAGTGTCCCCACTGAAAAATTTCTGGGCAGGTCTTAAACAAGAAGGGGTGTGGCCTTGACAGAAAAGGGTGGGTCATATTTAAATTAGGGAATGCATGAGTTTAGTCAGGCCTAGGGAAGCACAAAACCTAAATACACCACTGGCAGAGGCTAGGAGGGGCTGTCTTGAATATTGCCAGGTCCAGAAGTAGACCTCGGAGGGGATTAAGAAACCCATAAATAGACATGGGCCATACCAGTAGGGGATTCAGGTAGAAAATGGAGAAGCAGTGCTGGGGGAGGCTGTCAGTGGCCCTTGAGGGACTCCTTAACAGGTGTGGCTTTACCTTTGGCTGGAGCTTTTGAGTCTGGCCTGGAAGGATCCCACCACAGGAGACAGTTGGAGAGATTCAAGCTGGAGAGACTGCAGACAGAGCAATGAGAGACAGTGAGTAGATCAGCACAGTGCAGGGAAAGACAAGGGGAGAGGCTGCCAGCTGTAGCAATGCTCTTTTGAAGACGGTGGTGTGCCAAAGTCTTCATCAAACCTTGCCATGGGGAATCTCCATGTGCTTGTTAGTCAGGAGGACTGGGAACAGGAAGACAGCCAGTTGCAGCTGTTGGCAGCCAAGTGAACTAGCATCTTCTTCAGGCAGTGAAACTGGGATCAGTGGCCACAGAGAGGCAGAAGAAGAGCATATGTGCTATTTTTCAAGAGACTGAGAGTTCCTGCCTGTAATGGGCTGTTGCAGAACTGACAAGAAGCCTGTCAGTTCCCTTAGGAGTGAACCAGCAGAAGTTGTGCAAAAGAGAAACAAAGTTTTTGCAAGTGGAAGGCTGAAGAGGAGTCTATAAATAGGGAGGAAGTGTCCCTGAACTTAAAGTTGTTTTCACACTGGGCATCCCATAATCCCTTACCATATCCAAGTTATTATCATCCCCTAATATATATACCCCTATATATAGGGATGAGCTTCATGTTCGAGTCGAACATACGTTCGACTCGAACATCGGCTGTTCGCCCGTTCGGCGAATTCCGAACGGTATGGGCCATTCGCACCAAATTCGTGTGGCGCTCACGGCCCACAATGCACTGCGATGGCGCAGTGTATTGCTGGCTCATGATTGGCCAAGCATGCACTGTGACCCCACATGCTTGGCCAATCACAGCGCCGGCAGCGAGGAAAGCCACGATTGGCCACAGACAGGATTGTGCGTGCTGTCTGCGTGCTCTGAATGCAGTATACACCGCTATATCCACCTATATAGCTAAATATCTTGCTCGTTTTAAATAGAGCTTTCAGTCAGTGTTAGGAGATTGTGCATGCTGTCTGCGTGCTCTGAACGCAGTATACACCGCTATATCCACCTATATAGCTAAATATCTTGCTCGTTTTAAATAGAGCTTTCAGTCAGTGTTAGGAGATTGTGCGTGCTGTCTGCGTGCTCTGAACGCAGTATACACCGCTATATCCACCTATATAGCTAACTATCTTGCTTGTTTTAAATAGAGCTTGCAGTCAGCGGTAGGAGATTGTGCGTGCTGTCTGCATGCTCTGAAAAAGACGGACAGCAAAACAAATTATACAGGGGTGATAACCCTTCCCTATGTTTTCCAAAAAGCTTAAAAATAGTTTTTTTGACTGGAGCTACACTTTAAAAATGTACCGGTTGAAAATTACAAACAGATTCAACTTAACACAACAAACCTACACAGTCCCTGTCTTGTTTGCACCGCCTGTATACTGCTGTTCTGAGTATATAGGGCCTGGGGGCCACACGTATTTCCTTTTTTTAATATGGGTACGGGGTTCCCCTTAATATGCGTACAAGACCCAAAGGGGCTGGTAATGGGCAGGGAGGGCTACCCATGCCATTTTTCTCAATGATTTTCAACCATATTGCAGGAACCAGATATAACATTAAAACCGCAAGCAGCTTTAAATGACGTTATTTCCGTTAAATGTCATTTTGTACAGGGACTGTTCTAAACACGGGAAACACGTGGCACTTCACAGGCATACTACAGACACCCCCCAGGCACGATATTTAAAGGAATATTTCACTTTTTTTTTTCACTTTAATCGTCATTAAAATCAGTGCTCCCGCCAAAACGGCCGTTTTTTTTGCATTGACCCATGTCCCCTGGGGCAGGAGCCAGGTCCCCAAACGCTTTTTAGGACAGTATCTTGCATATTAGCCGTTAAAATTAACACTTTTCATTTCGAACGTTCGAGTCCCATAGACTTCAATGGGGTTCTAACGTTCGTACGAATTTGGGGTCCGTTCGAAAGTTCTGGTGCGAACCGAAACGGGGGGTGTTCGGCTCATCCCTACCTATATATATCTATATATTTATCTATATATACAGTGGTGTGAAAAAGTGTTTGCCCCCTTCCTCATTTCCTGTTCCTTTGCATGTTTGTCACACTTGAGTGTTTCGGAACATCAAACCAATTTAAACAATAGTCAAGGACAACACAAGTAAACACAAAATGCAATTTGTAAATGAAGGTGTTTATTATTAAAGGTGAAAAAAAATCCAAACCATCATGGCCCTGTGTGAAAAAGTGATTGCCCCCTAAACCTAATAACTGGTTGGGCCACCCTTAGCAGCAACAACTGCAACCAAGCGTTTGCGATAACGTGCAATGAGGCTTTTACAGCGTCCTGGAGGAATTTTGGCCCACTCATCTTTGCAGAATTGTCCTAATTCAGTTACATTAGAGGGTTTTCGAGCATGAACGGCCTTTTTAAGGTCATACCACAACATCTCAATAGGATTCAGATCAGGACTTTGGCTAGGCCACTCCAAAGTCTTAATTTTGTTTTTTGTTCAGCCATTCAGTGGTGGACTTGCTGGTGTGTTTAGGATCATTGTCCTGCTGCAGAACCCAAGTTCGTTTCAGCTTGAGTACACGAACAGATGGTCGGACATTCTCCTTCAGGATCTCTTGGTAGACAGCAGAATTCATAGTTCCTTTTATCACGGCAAGTCTTCCAGGTCCTGAAGCAACAAAACAGCCCCAGACCATCACACTACCACCACCATATTTTACTGTTGGTATAATGTTCTTTTTATGAAATGCAGTGTTCCTTCTACGCCAGATATACTTGGACACACACCTTCCAAAGAGTTCCACTTTTGTCTCATCGGTCCACAGAATGTTGTCCCAAAAGTCTTGGGGATCATCAAGATGTGTTGTGGAGAAATTGAGACGAGCTTTGATGTTCTTTTTGCTCAGCAGTGGTTTTCTCCTTGGAACTCTGCCATGCAGGCCATTTTTGCCCAGTCTTTTCCTGATGGTGGAGGCATGAACGCTGACCTTAACTGAGGCAAGTGAGGCCTGCAGTTCCTTGGACGTTGTTGTGGGGTCTTTTGTGACCTCTTGGATGAGTCGTCGCTGCGCTCTTGGGGTAATTTTGGGCGGCCGGCCACTCCTGGGAAGGTTCACCACTGTTCCATGTCTTCGCCATTTGTGGATAATGGCTCTCACTGTGGTTCGCTGGATTCCCAAAGCTTTGGAAATGGCTTTATAACCCTTTCCAGACTGATAGATCTCAATTACTTTCTTTCTCAATTGTTCCTGAATTTCTTTGGGTCTCGGCATGATGTGTAGCTTTTAAGGATCTTCTGGTGGACCTTACTGTGTCAAGCAGCTCCTATTTAAGTCATGCCTTGATTGTGAACAGGTGTGGCAATAATCAGGCCTGGGTGTGGCTAGAGAAATTGAACTCAGGTGTGGACAACCACAGTTATAGTATGTTTTAACAAAGGGGGCAATCACTTTTTCACACAGGGCCATGATGGTTTGGATTTTTTTTCACCTTTAATAATAAACACCTTCATTTACAAATTGCATTTTGTGTTTACTTGTGTTGTCCTTGACTATTGTTTAAATTGGTTTGATGTTCCGAAACACTTAAGTGTGACAAACATGCAAAGGAACAGGAAATGAGGAAGGGGGCAAACACTTTTTCACACCACTGTATATATATATATATATATATATATATATATATATATATATATATAGATAAATATATATATATATATATATATATATATATATATATATATATATATATATATATATATATATGCATTTTTGGGATTGACACTTTATTCATTCAAGTTATTAAAGGGTAAGGACAATTTTGAAGATAAATTGCCATAGTGTCAAGCTGCGCAGTGAAGATGTCAGTGGATGGGAATCAGTAAGTATACACTCTGACTAAAATGCTGGGGGAGGACATTGGGAACCTATAAATGCAATTATTCTTTAAATTACTGGTACATAGAAAAAGAAATGTCCTACCTTTGATGATTTTAAAAGTGCTAGTTAGCTTCATAGATCCCCTGAACCTGTGCACCATCTCTTATCTACTGTTCTTTGCATGTTCATGTATTGTCCACTTGATTTGTCCATGTAGGAAGAGTGTGGTCATACTATAGATAGTAATGGATGACACAAACTTGACCATTGTTTGTCACTGAAAAAAGTAGCATCTTCATAGCTCTTCAATTTAGTTTGAATTTCCCCATTGTGCAGGAGAGGACATATTTAGAGATAAGGGTGCTATATTTATCATCCTTTTTGCGTAGCTGGATGCTGCTCATATGAAGCTCAGACACTCTCTATGGCACCAGTGCATGGATTTCTATGCTTCTACTAGGCTTTCAATTCTTCCAGAGGCTTCATGAATAGGCTTTTCAGAATGGTTTCCATTATGCCTGTAGGAAATATTCTTCACTTGTAATCAACACAAATTGATAATGGTATTGATATACACCTGAGCCCCACACTGCAAAGTTAGAGGCATTTGGAATATAATAGCTGTGTTTGCGCAGCTTTTATTGTAAACCATGGTTTGCCCTGCCACTGAAATGGAGGATGTGTGCACTCCATAATAATGAGATCTTCTATGTAATTGATTTTCAAGGACCTTTTTGTGGAAGCAACAATTAAAAGAGTGATTCATTCTTGTACATCAAGCACTACCATACTGCTAAAAGAAAAAATATATACCATTCCAAGAACTGAAAGTTCCCATTAAGAACAATACATGTTCAGCCACTCTATCTTATGTGGCGTCATTGCATTAAAGATTGTTTATTTTTTCAATTAGATCTATCTATCTATCTATCTATCTATCTATCTATCTATCTATCTATCTAGCTAGCTAGCTAGTTTTATTTTTTTTAACAAACTGATTCATTTAATTTGTTTTGAGGATTTTTTTTTTTTTTGTAGTAAAGTTTGAATTCTAGCGTGTCATGTAAGTGGTTTTAGTGATATCCTGTGTAGCACAAAATTAGAATGCAAGATTATCAATTGAAATCTTTTTTATTCACACTGAACTGCAGTTAAAAGTCATATTCTAAAACTTAGTGACAAAGCCAACACAGATTAGATAAGAGCTGACATTTTGGTAATTTGGTTACATGCACTCAAGTGACGATTGTCTTCAATCAATTTGTACACGGGACACAAAAATACAGTATAAGATGTATAGAACTATTCTCTTTAGAAGTGGGAACTCGTAGGAGCAGTAGCAGTAGCAGGTGATGGCTGGACTTCACCCTCAGGAAATGCAGTAAAACAGTAACTTACAATTCATTTTATTAGATCACTTAGAAGAATGTGTCAGAGCAACAATTTTGGAGTCTCCAACTTTGCTAATCTATGGCTTCCTTTCACATCAAAGTCTGCAAAGTACAATATGGAGGTAGGCTAAGAGCCTGTTGCTCCATATGCCATCGTCCATGGTACTCATGGTGATTCTTGCAATGTTTGACAAAAGGTTACAAACTTAATGAGCCAGGTGCAGGTCATTAGCAAGCTCTCAGCTCTCCGAGGTTGTAAGCCTAGAGTCCCAGCTGCAGAGTTCTTCCTAATATTTGTTGTCTGTGTGCACAGGCATTGAAATTTTAAATGTTGACATTATATGAGATAATATGGCTCTCAGTGTAAATTATAAGTATCTTAAATGTCACAGTGGAATTTCACAATCAAATAAAGGCACAGGGGTCACAGCAGTATTATTGCTTACAGACACCGATATATACAGGAAATTCTCTTTAAACTCTAAACTTTAAAAATTGTAAACCTGCAGGTTCATTACATTACATTCTGACTCAATATATTATTTTTGTAATGGTAGTAATATCATTGCATTAATTAATAATGTCATTATTTTGAATGCTTAAAAAAAATGTGATACAATGTACAAATGATATTTAGGATTGACAAAGTTATTTATGTTTAGCACTTTAAAGCAGCTTTCATTTTTTATATTATTTGTTTTAGCTCACTCCATTCTGTTAAGTGTCTAGGGATATCCTTCAACTGAACCAAGCTGTAACAAAAGATACTTTATGACAATATTATTATTATTATTACAGATTTATTGAAGAGTATGTACTAAACTGAGTAATAAATGTTTTAAAATTCTTTTTGGACATGGACATTTTTTTGAACATGGATAAATATGTGTTTTGGTCTACAATTGATATTCCACTTGATAACCTATTGCATTGAGCGAAGTGTGATAATTATGTACAGATTTTGATTTATTTGCTTTTTAAGTACACTCGGCCAATAAGATTTATGTGCTTGGCAGAGGAAAAGAAGTCATGCTCATAAATAAATTGTGCCAAATCGAAAATGAAGTAAGATGTACCCAATACACATTCTTGTGGGAGGACGGTGGCATCTGAAGGCCCTCTATTATTGAAGAGAGCTTCCAGATTCTGATAAGCCACCTGCCAACAGACCCCCACAACCAAAGTTGTGGGGAAGAAGCCCTTGCCCTATCCTCATCAACACGGGCCTTTTTTCACCCTGGCAATTCACCCCCCCCCCCCATGTTGGGGGTATGTGTCAAACACAAGGCCCGCCAGACCATTTCATGTGGCCCTTACGGCCAGGGTTTTTTTTCAGCCGGAGCATAGTGGAGCTCTCTTACACCACCTCCAACTCTTTCCCTCCCCACTGTCACTTGTCAACACAGGTGTCTTCTGTGTTTACAAGGAGAGCTTTCCTCTCTGTGGCTCTGCCGTTCCTTGCTCTGCACTCACAGCGGGGACAAGGAAGACGCAAATGCATTTGCAGTGCGGTCATGGGTGGGATGGGGCATCACATGGCAGGCTGCACTTTGGCCCCCATCTATGCCTGGGTGCAGAGATGCCAAATGATCTTGCTGCAAGTAAGAGGGAGAGGCAGAACCACCTACACTGATGGGAGGTACTAGAGCCCAGCCAGGTATCTTTTGAAAAGAAGAGATGTGAGGAAGCTTGGGGGGTGAGGGCTATAGAGTGAGGTGTGTGCAGCGGTGGGGGATGGGAGTAGAGTAGTGCAGAGGTCAGAGCCAAGGAGAGCAGTAAGTGAGGTGTGGACAGCATGTGATAGAGAGCTGAACCTTGCACACTGTGCGTGGTTGTTCCTGCACCTATTCTCTGAGAAAAAAAAACAGCCCTTTGAGGGCAACTATAATGCTGATGCAGCCCATGATAAAACTAAGTTTGACACCCCTGGTTTAAAAGGATGGGGAGGGGAGAGGTATCCTCTTAAAATCCATACCAGACTCAAAATGTATGAATTTTGGGGGGAACTTTAAGCTAATTTTTATTTTTGTTATTGCTGTAGAATGTCCTACAGAAAAAAAAATACAGTTTAAATAATTTAAATTGCTGGTAAATAAAACTTAATTGCCGGCTTCTTAAAAAAAAAAAAAGCACACAGACCCCTCCAAAGGTTCCCACATTACATGACAGATTCTTTAAAAAAAGAAGCCAGGAGAGAGATAGCATTTGCTGGCAATGTAACACTTGTGTTTGTAAACGTTAGTGCTTTAAAAATCACTGCTCCTGGCCACATGGAATTTAAAAAGTAAGAATTTTTTTGCATTGGTACATATTCTCAAGGGCAGTGGCCCCGTCTATGCTATTTTTTGACACCACCTTGCCTATTAGCCCAGAAAATTGGCATTTTTATTTTAAGAGATTCAGCTCCCATTAAATCAGAGCAAATTGTTTTGAGGTTTGACGAACCCTACTAGGACCAAACCCAGGGTAGTTTGGCTCATCTCTGGTCTCAAAAAACGTTCTACATATTACCCTTTCTTGCAGCACAATCAGTTACCACAATGATGCATTTGCAATGTGTATTTTCTCGTTTTATGGTTGATGTCTCTAGATTCGGTATCTGGAGTCAGAAGGTTAATTTCTGGAGGTGTACAGTATCTACTGAATTGAATTCACTTAACTTGTAGCCACCATCTACAACACCTGAAAACAGTAATGTTTTTGATTAGTTGTCTTTTGTTCCTTCTATACATACTACCTTCATTCTCTACTTCTTAACTGCATTTATATAACCAGGGCTGGGGCAATAATAGATGATTGCATCTGGATACTTCAGGAGCAGGTTATCTTCCTCCAAATGCTCCTGGATTATCTTTGCCCAGGAAAACACTTAAAAACGACTTTCTCATCGGTACACTCTGGACCGTATATCTAAATTTACCACACGTGTTTCCGTGGCTGTAGGGTACATAGCACCCTATTTAGTGGTCCTGCTCCAAGGCAACTCAGTTTTGGATGCAGGTATATAACATGATCAGATCAGTCCTTATAATCACTTTAATACGCAACCCTTGGGAGGTACTATTGTATGAGCAGATCCCCTCATTGACTCAGGGAAAGCTGTCAGGGCTTGTGTTCCTAGCTGCCTACCAAACTCTGGAAACTCTTTCGAAACAACCATTTCTCAATTTTGATGAAGTGTGACAGAGTCTCATGGTGCAGGAGAATCTCACCTCCATTCTAGAGGAAACCCATGCTAAATTCCTCAATTCCTATAATACCCAGGTGACTGTAGATAGGACCTTTTTTTTAGTTTGACCATGTTTGTAACTCCCTGGAATCTGGCAGATTCATGCAGAAGAGACTCCTTCAGCCCTTTCCCTCCTTTATCTCCTTTCCTCCTTCTTCTCAGGCATATCTCCCTTGTAACTGTTCTCACTCTCACCTTTTGTATTTATTTCCCTTCCCCTCCTTTTTTTTATTTATTTTTTATTCCTTATCCTTTATTTTTCTATGCTCATTGTGACTGTCAGGAATCCGTCCGTTCTGCATGATCGGGTCTCCGTTCGCGCACGCGCGTTCGTGCCGCGGGTCGTCGTGGGCACGCGCGTCTCCGAGCGCGAGCGGGTGCACGTCGTTCGGATGTGCGCGCGGCACACGCACGCACGTGTGCGCGTTAGCGCTATTGGCGCCAGTGGCCCTTTTTAAAGGAGCAGCTGCAGTTGTTCTGTGCTGTTCGTCTGCAGCTCGTGCCTGAAGAAACCTGTTTATCCGTCTGCTACCAATCTGATACCTGACCCGGCTCCGTCTGACCTTGTTGACCTCTCCTGCTCCGACCCCGGCTTGTTTGACCCTTCTTGGACTGTTTACCTGTTGCCGAACCTCTGCTTGTACCTGACACCTCTGCCAGCTCCTGCTTGCTTCTGCACCTGCTACCTCGCATCCTGAAGAGCCAGCCATCCTGTTCCCACGGTCTGCAGTCTCCTCCTAGCTGCTTTCCTGCTACAGCGAGTTCCTGCTCCAGAGGATCCTCTTCTACTCAGTGCCTGCTGCTGCACCGGGCCGGACTCTCCTACCCCGCTGTGCTCCGGTCTTCCTGTCCCCATTCCAGTGAGACCAGAACCAGAGCCGTAAGAGAGGTCTCCTTCCACTAAGTCAGACTCACCATCTGAAAACCTTAACAGTACGAACAGCCAAATGTCTGAGTCTGCGGAAGGGGCCTCCGCCATGGAGGAGATCTGCTCGCATCTCGCGGCCCTGACTCAAGCCGTGAAGTCCCTTCAGGATGGTTACTCCAGGCTGGAGGAACGTGTGCAACATCTGTCTACCTCCGGTCCTCCAATCACCGCTCCTCAGCCTCCTCCTGTTCAGCCAGCCATTCAACCGGCCGTGATGACACTTCCACCTGAACCTAGGGTTCCCATCCCAGAGAGGTTTTCCGGGGACCGCTCTAAGTTCCGGGCCTTCCGTAACGCCTGCCAACTATACTTTGCTCTCCAGCCTAGGACTTTTTCTCTGGAGGCTACTAAAGTGGGTTTCGTTATCTCCCTCTTGCAAGGAGAGCCCCAGTCCTGGGCCCATCACCTCCTGGAAAATGACAGTCCTCTCACCCAGACCCTTGCTACCTTTTTCGAGGGGATGGCCCAGCTCTACGATGATCCCCAACGGTCCGCTACCACGGAATCTGCATTAACTGCGCTCCAGCAAGGCCGAAGGTCGGCAGAAGACTATGTCTCGGACTTTAGACACTGGAGCGCAGATACCCAGTGGAACGAGTCGGCCCTAAGACATCAATTCCGCATGGGCCTGTCAGAGGGCCTTAAAGATGAGTTGGCCCGTGTTGGAATCCCAGATTCTTTGGAGGACTTGATCGCTTTGGCCATTCGGATTGATAGGAGACTCCGTGAACGTAGGGCGGAACGCTCCACCCAACCCCAAAGACCAGCCTGGATGTCCGCCAGGACCCCTTCTTCAGCACCCTTCTTCACTCCATCCCCTCAAGGGAGGCCTGCCAGTGTTGCCCAAGCATCTGAAGAACCCATGCAGCTCGGATTACTCCGGCCTACCCTGTCACCTGAAGAGCGAGCCCGCCGCCGGCAGATGAACTTGTGCCTATACTGTGGCGGCCCCGGACATTACGTGACCAACTGCCCTGTTAAGACACGTAAGTGCCTTTCTTCTGTGTCTCACAACCCTGTAACTCTGCCTTCCAACACTTTCCATGTTGCTCTTCTGCTCTCATTTCAGCTGCAGGGAAGAACGATTCACGTCAGCGCTATCCTTGACTCAGGGGCCTGCGGCTGCTTCATCGACGCTGCATTCACCAGCCTGCACTCCATCCCTCTTCGGAATAAACCCCATGAACTTTCCATCTTCCTGGCTGATGGTTCACAAATTAAGTCTGGCCGAGTCACCCAGGAGACTCTTCCACTACCCGCTACCACTTCCTGCCAACATACGGAACTGCTAACCTTGGATGTCATCTCATCACCACTGTTTCCTGTGATCTTGGGTATTCGGTGGCTGCAGGCACATAACCCCTCCATCGACTGGTCTTCCGGGGAAGTGAGTTTCCTCTCCTCTTACTGCCAGGATCACTGTCTTCCTGGAGCTTCTGTACAGCCCAGAACGCTCCTCTGTCTGGACCCAGACCAGGACTTATGTCAGTTAGTTCCAGAGCCCTACCAAGAGTTTCTGGATGTTTTCAGTAAACGGGGGGCTGATTCTCTTCCCCCACATCGCCCCTACGATTGTCCCATCGAGCTCCTTCCTGGGGCAGAAATCCCGTTCGGGCGTGTCTTCCCTTTGTCTGAGAAAGAGCAGGAAGCCCTAAAGGTCTTGGGTCTCCTTCACGATCACCCTCTCGCCGGGCACTTTGGTGTCCGCAAGACTCTGGAGCTTGTACAGCGCTCCTTCTGGTGGCCAGGCATGAGGGAGTACTGCAAGAAGTATGTGAATTCCTGCCCCGTGTGTAGCCGGAATAAGGTCCCCAGAAACCGGGCCTGGGGTCTGCTTAAACCACTTCCCGTACCCGACCGTCCCTGGCGAATGATTACAATGGACTTTATTGTGGAACTCCCTCCTTCTGAGAACTGTACAGCCATCTTTGTGATCTGTGACCGTTTGTCTAAGATGGCCCATTTTCTACCCTTGAAGGGAACTCCCACCGCATCGGAAACGGCTCACATCTTCATCAAGGAGATAGTCAGGCTTCACAGGGTACCCTCCAATATTGTTTCTGATAGGGGGGTGCAATTCACCTCTCGTTTCTGGAGAGCCTTATGTGAGGCCCTGAAAATAGAATTGGCCTTGTCCTCCGCCTACCACCCGCAGACCAACGGACAAACGGAACGCACCAACCAAACCCTCGAACAATACATTAGGTGCTTTTCATCCTTTGTTCAGGACGATTGGGTTTCCCTCTTACCTTTGGTGGAATTCGCCTACAACAATGCCAGCCATGCTACCACCGGCCAATCCCCGTTTTTTGCTAATTTTGGTTTTAACCTGTCCTTTCTTCCTGATATTCTTTCAGAATCCCACGTTCCTGCGGTACAGGACACTGTATCCTTTCTTCAGCGGAATAACCAAATCCTACAAGAGACCATAACCAAGGCTCAGGCGGATAGCAAGAGAAACTTCGATCGGGGAAGAAGGGGAGAACTGATTCTTCAAGTCGGGGACCAGGTATGGCTTTCCACTTCTAACTTGAAATTAGCTTGCCCCTCTAAGAAGTTGGCACCCAAATTTCTGGGTCCATTTCCAGTTAAGAGGAGGATCAATGAAGTATCTTATGAACTGTCCTTACCTGTTTCCATGAAAATTCACCCGGTCTTCCATGTAGCTCTGCTTAAGCCTGCTGTACCTGATCCTTTTCCCGGTAGAGGGACAGGTCCTCCTGATCCTGTGTTGATCGATGGCAATGAGGAATATGAAGTGGAGGCCATTCTGGATTTCAGAAGACGTCATGGACAAGGTCAGTTTTTAATTAAATGGAAGGGTTATGGCCTGGAAAATAATTCATGGGAACCTGCTGCTAACCTACATGCAGATAGATTAATTCAGGCCTTTTTTGCTGCACACCCTGAGAAGAGAGTCGTTAGGGGCACCCGGAGGTTGCCCCTTGTGGGGGGGCAATGTCAGGAATCCGTCCGTTCTGCACGATCGGGTCTCCGTTTGCGCACGCGCGTTCGTGCCGCGGGTCGTCGTGGGCACGCGCGTCTCCGAGCGCGAGCGGGTGCACGTCGTTCGGATGTGCGCGCGGCACACGCACGCACGTGTGCGCGTTAGCGCTATTGGCGCCAGTGGCCCTTTTTAAAGGAGCAGCTGCAGTTGTTCTGTGCTGTTCGTCTGCAGCTCGTGCCTGAAGAAACCTGTTTATCCGTCTGCTACCAATCTGATACCTGACCCGGCTCCGTCTGACCTTGTTGACCTCTCCTGCTCCGACCCCGGCTTGTTTGACCCTTCTTGGACTGTTTACCTGTTGCCGAACCTCTGCTTGTACCTGACACCTCTGCCAGCTCCTGCTTGCTTCTGCACCTGCTACCTCGCATCCTGAAGAGCCAGCCATCCTGTTCCCACGGTCTGCAGTCTCCTCCTAGCTGCTTTCCTGCTACAGCGAGTTCCTGCTCCAGAGGATCCTCTTCTACTCAGTGCCTGCTGCTACACCGGGCCGGACTCTCCTACCCCGCTGTGCTCCGGTCTTCCTGTCCCCATTCCAGTGAGACCAGAACCAGAGCCGTAAGAGAGGTCCCCTTCCACTAAGTCAGACTCACCATCTGAAAACCTTAACAGTGACATTGGTTATTAATAGCGAAGAGCAACCTTCATTGACAGATGCACCATACTGATCTTCTCAACTGTGATCTTTAAGCACACTGTTGGGAAGTGAATTTTACATTTGGCCTTGCTGGCATGGGTTACTGTGACCTTGAAGTCATTGATGCAGTTTGCCTTCTTTGTCACACAACTTGTACTACTTTGGTGCATTCTTGACTGCTGTTTACACCCCTTTTTTATTGTAAAACTTGGAAAACTAATACAACTTTTGTAAAACAAACTGAAAACTTTTAATCCCCTATATCTAGCCCTTGGGACATTATTGCTCCAAACAATAATGGGATGGTATTTCTCCCATTGACACCTATTATGGGACGCTACTCCACCCAATGACACTAATGATATAACACTATTCCTCCACTGATACCAATGATAGGACATTATTCCTCTTCCTACTAACCACAGATGCTATTTTTACTAACACTGACCACCAAGCCTAAGTCATTATTTAGTCCCACTGATGCTGGGGAATTTTCGACTCTCTCTGCCCCCCAATGTCCAAGGGTCAGAGAAATTGGCCCTTTGTTTAGCAAGTTTTTAGAACCCTAATTCTGGAGTAAAATAACTGGCTCATGAACAGCTCAGCATGTGATCCTATAGAATCAAAAGATGTATTCCTATACTTCTGCATGGCAATTTATGGATTACCTCCACTTTGATTCACCTTTAAGCCCTTGTACACACGGTCGGACATTCCGACAACAAAATCCATTGGATTTTGTCAGACGGATTTTGTCAGAAACTGGTGTTGCATACATACGGTCGGACAAAGTTGTTGGAAAATCCGATCGTACGTAACGTGATGACGTAATTTAGTTACGACGGGACTACGTTCAGGCTAGTAGCCAATAGCTTTGGTCTCGGAATTTGATCTGAGCATGCGTGGCACTTTGTCCAATCGGAATTCTCTACAATCGGATCATGTTGTCGGAAAATTGTATAGCCAAGCTCTCAAACTTTGTCCTTTGGATATTCCGACGGAAAACAGTCCGATGGAGCCCACACACGGTTGGATTATCCAACAACATGGTCCGATCGGACGTTTTCCGTCAGGGCTAAGAGAGGGCTAAGAGAAAATGATTGACACTTTAACCAGTTTTAATAATTTCTCCATTTTATTGGCAATAGATAAGACTGGAAAATGCGTGCTGAAAATTATAGTTTTCAGTAAATCTTTTAAAATTCTGTGGAAGTAAACTGAGAATCTCTAATGCCCCGTACACACGAGCGGACTTTTCGACATCCAAACTCCGACGGACTGAGTCCGTCAGACTATCCGATCGTGTGTGGGCTGCAACGGACTTTAGCTTCGCTAAAGTCTGACGGACTTTAGAAATGAAGCATGCTTCAAATTTTCCCGACGGAACTCCGCCGGACCCGGTCCCCTTCGAAAAATTCGCTCGTGTGTGTGCTACTCCGACGGACTAAAACCGACGCTAGGGCAGCTATTGGCTACTGGCTATGAACTTCCTTATTCGAGTCGGGTCGTACATCATCACGTTCGAATCCGTCGGAGTTTAGTGTGATCGTGTGTGGCCAAGTCCGTTCGGCCGAAAAGTCTGTCAGAACTCCGTCGGAACTCCGGCAGAACTCCTTTGGAAGTCTGTCGGACATAAGTCCTCTCGTGTGTACGGGGCATTAGTTGACACAACCTCTTTTGAAATTCAATATCTAGAAAATATTGCTTTTTGTTTCTCAGTGATGGTGAATACTAAGGTGTTTTTAAACATTATATTTTAAAGCTCTGCTGTAATCATTCACAGCTATAATATAGTATATTGCGATTTTCTAGTATAAAAGAATTGATGCAAATTTTTTCCATGTGCGAAATTATAGGTTCCCTGGGGTTAGAAGTGGGAGGCAGCAAGCAAATTGGACATTTGAACATCACTTCCTTAATTTGAGCATTACTTTCATACTAGTACATACAAAAAAATTGTTACATTTTTCCTTTTCTCAACTCCATTGTGACCTTAATTTAGTGGATTATCAATTAAAGTCAAACAACTGTCTAGTTTTGCAGATGAGGGCATCCAAAACAACCACTCAGCTCAAAGCGGAAGGGAGGAGGAGGGTGGTCTCTACTCATATAGTGTAATCAGTGCACCATGCATTAACAGAGAAAGAGGAATTTGAGCTGTCTACCGACAGCTCACACGCCATATTCCATCACTAATCTGTCAGGGATCTGTGGTGGTTTTCCATACACTGCATGTGAGCATCATAAAAAATGCAATTTTAAGTGGTTCTAAAGGCTTGTTTTTTTTTTTTACTTAATGCATTCCTTATGCACAAACATTGCACAGAGCAGCTAAATATGACATGTCTATTATTAAAAAAGAAGGTGTACAGTCACTTTAATAAAATTCTAACATTCAAAGCAAACCCACACATCCATCCATGCCTCCATGCTTTATTTGGCTAAGGAATCACACTGAAAAACACCCCCTAGCATTTCTGGCAATGGCCATCTTGAGTAAGGGCAGATCCCTTAGCTCAGGCATGCAGGCAGGAGGGTGTGTTTAGCTAAGTAAAACCCTCCTCTGTATTTTATAGTTAGTGAGGTTGAATAAAGACCTAAGTCCATCCAGTTCCACCTGTGTGGGTGTGTGTGCATTTGTGTCTCTAGCACATCCCATATCCCTGTATGTTGGTTACCCTAAGATGTCCCGTTCACACGATCCGACTATCTGGCGGACTTAGTCCGGCATACCAGAGTCCGCTGGACAATTTGACCGTGTGTGGGTTCCAGTGGACTTTTTCTTCCCAAAAGTCTGGCGGACTTTGAAAGAAGACTTGACTCAAAATTGTCAGCGGACAATCAGTTCGTCTGTGTGCTGGACTTTCCAAAGGAACAGACTTGACCACATATGGACTAAAGTCCGTTCATTTTGAACGTGACTTCAGGTATGACGAGACTAGAGAAGGAAGTCAATCTTGCCGCCTCCATCGGCGAGATGGTCAGGAAGGGGGTGGGGACGAGCAAGCGCCCCCCTCCTGAGCCGTACCAGGCCGCATGCCCTCAACCTGGGGGGGTGGGTGCTTTGGGGAAGGGGGGCGCCCTGTGGCCCCCCCACCCCAAAGCACCTTGTCTCCATGTTGATGAAGACAAGGGCTTCTTCCTGACAACCCTGGCCGTTGGTTATCAGGGTTTGCGAGCGGGGGGCTTATCGGAATCCAGGAGCCTTTCATAAGGTGGCCCCCAGATCCCGGCCTATGATAAAAGGTGTACTCACCAAGGCCAAGATGCCGAGAGAGGTTGCTGTTGCGACTTGGCGCACACTGCCCCTGAAGGTGGCACAGAGGATGGTTGGCACCAAGAGGCACAAGCTACCAGCAGAACAGTTACTTGCTTGGAGATCAGTAGGTAGCTTGAGCAGAGCAGGTAAGTAGCGACCCGTGCGGGTCCAGGAACAGTAGCAACAAGTCCGTTAGGCAAAGAGCAAAGTCCAACAGGCAGGCCGAGGGTCAAACAAAGTTCAGATCAGGAATCAGTAGTAACCAGGAACGCTGAGACAAAAGGGTAATCCAAGAACAGGCCAGGGGTCGATCACAGGAGACAAGACACAAAGTCCAGGTTTCAGGTCGAGGGTCAAACACGTGAGAGAGCGGAAGTCCGAGAAGCAAGCCAGAGGTCGAGTCCATGAGAGAATCAACAAGGTCAAAAGGCAATCCGGATCACAACGGGTAAGACAGGTCACAGGAACAAACGCAGGGATCACAGGTAGCTGAAGACGAACCAGCAGTTTGCTTAACACCCCTTTCACACTGGGGCGTTTTTCAGGAGTTTTTCATGCACTTTAGCGTTAAAAAAAAGCGCCTGAAAGAAGCCGCAACTGCAATCCCAATGTAAAAGCCCGAGTGCTTTCACACCGAGGCGCTGCGCTGGCAGGGCGTCAAAAAAAGTCCTGCAAGCAGCTTCTTTGCAGTGCTTTTGGAGCGGTGAATACAACGCTCCTAAAGCGCCCGTTCCCAGTGAAATCAATGGGAAGCGCCTGTAAAACGCCTGAAAAATGCTATTGGCAGCAGCGTTTTGTGGGCGCTTTTAACCCTTTATTTGGCCACTAGCAGGGGTTAAAAGCGCCCCAATAACGCTTGAAAAACGCTGGTAAAGCGCTGCTAGTTTAAGCGGCGCTTTACGAGCGTTTTTCGGGCGCTGACATTGCGAAAGGGCTCTCAAAGCACTTGGACTTTTACATTGGGACTGCAGATGAGGCTTCTTTCAAGCGCTTTACAAGCGCTTTTTTTAACGCTAAAGCGCCTGAAAAACGCCTGAAAAACGCCCCAGTGTGAAAGGGGTCTTAGTGCCAATGCTTCCTTTATAGGTCAGCAGAAGGGTCACACCATGCGTGCGCTTGTGCAAATGCACGCGCGCCACTCAGTGGGGCCACACATGCGCCGTAGCGCATTTCAAATGCGCACGAATATGCGCCAAAGCACTGTCCCCATTCGCATGCGCACGGGAATGCACAACTGCCGCAGCCTATTCTTATGACATGGCCCCCCACCCTATGTGAATAAGTATGGGGAACATCGTACACCTACCCATTCACCTGGGGGAAAAAGTGTTAATAAAAAAACACACTACACAGGCTTTTAAAAACCGGAAAGCGCGAAGAAGTCGGAAGAAGACCCCCGGATGGCGATGACGAAGGAGAAAGCTGGGCTCCTCTGCTATCTTCTGCTCTTTTTCCACTCTTTTGCTAGCGGAGGAGCCCAGCTTTCTCCTTCGTCATCACCATCCGGGGGTCTTCTTCCGACTTCGAGCCCAGTAAGAAGACCCCCGTAGTCGGAAGAAGATCCCCGGAGCTGCCTAATAAACTACTTTAAAAACCTGTGTAGTGTGTTTTTTTTATTGACACTTTTTCCCTCAGGCAAATGGGTAGGGGTACATAGGGTGGAGGCTGGGATCTGGGGGCCCCCTTATTAAAGGGGGATCCTAGATTCCGATAAGCCGCCCGCCCGCAAACCCCGACAACCAACGGCCAGGGTTATTAGGAAGAGGCCCTCGTCTTCATCAACATGGGAACAAGGGGCTATTTCTAGTCCCGTCGTACGTGCTGTACACATCATCGCGCAAGCTTTCGACGGACTGTTTGTGCATCCGTGTGTGGTCAAGTCCGTTCAATCGAAAGTATGACGGACTGTCCGTCGGATTGTATGACGGACTAAGTACGCCATACAGTCCGCTCGTGTGTACGCGGCATTAGTCCGCCGGAAAGTCCGTTTCCTGTGTGGTCGTGTGTGTGCAAGTCCGCTTGTTTGGAAAGTCTGGCAGACCTCCACTACGAAGTCCGGTGGATTGTCCGATCGTGTGTACGGGGCATAAGAGTTTTTTTTTAAATTGTTAACACTTCCCACTGAGACCACTGATTGTGAATGGGCGTTCCATATCCTTACCATTCTAAAAGTAAAGAACCTCTTACGCAGTTTAACCACTTCAGCCTCGGAAGGATATACCCCTTTCCTGACCAGAGCACTTTTTGCGATACGGCACTACGTCGCTTTAACTGACAATTGTCATGTGATGTTGCACCAAAACAAAATTGATGTCCTTTTTTTCCCACAAATAGAGCTTTCTTTTGGTGGTATTTTTTGCGCTATAAATAAAAAAACAACGTCAATTTTGAAAAAAAAAAACAATATTTTTTTTACTTTTTGCTATAATAAATATCCCCAAAAAATATAAACAAATTTCTTTCTAAGTTTAGGGCAATATGTATTCTTCTACTTATTTTTGGTAAAAAAATCGCAATAAGCGTATATTGATTGGTTTGCCCAAAAGTTATAGCATCTACAAAATAGGGGATAGATTTATGGAGTTTTTATTATTTTTTTTATTAGTAATGGTGGTGATCTGCAATTTTTATCATAACTGCGACATTATGGCAGACACATTGAACACTTTTGACACCATTTTGGGACCATTGTCATTTATACAGCGATCAGTGCTGTAAAAATGCAGTGATTACCGTGTAAATGACACTGGCAGGGAAGGGGTTAAACACTAGGGGGCGATCAAGAGGTTAAGTATGTCCTAGGGAGGTGTTCTAACTGTGGGGGGGTGGTGGTCTACCACTGACATGACAGAGATCACTGCTCCTAATGACAGGGAGCAGTAGATCCCTGTCATGTCACTAGGCAGAACATGGAAATCCCTTGTTTACAAAGGCATCTCTCCGTGACATGATCGCGGGTCCCCAGCAGACACTGAGTCTGCGGGACCTGATGGCATGGTCATGGAGTATGTGGTGCGCATACACAATGCCACGATTTAAAGGGGACGTACCTGTACTCCCATTTGCCCAGCCGTGCTATTGTGCCAACATACATCGTCGTGCACTGGTCGGCATGTGGTTAAAGTTAAACCGCTTCTGATATACCTTCATTGAGTGGCCACCTGTCTTCTTGAGTGATCTGAGACTGAACAATTTTCTCCTTATGCTGGAATCATTATTTTAATATTTATACATTGCAATCATATCCCCTCTACCAGGGGTCAAGTCCTGGGGAAAAAAGTGTGGGAACTCCCACCCAAGATCCACTCCCCTACCAAAAAAAAAAAGATACACTCATATGCATATATATATTTCACACAAAATACAGTGACTGCAAATGCGACATGCTACAAGAGATGACCAGACTGCGAATGTGACTACAGGAGATGATCAGACTGCGAATGCGACATAGTACAGGAGATGACTAGACTGCGAATGTAACTACAGGAGATGACCAGACTGCGAATGCGACTACAGGAGATGACCAGACTGCGAATGCGACTACAGGAGATGACCAGACTGCGAATGCGACTACAGGAGATGACCAGACTGCGAATGCGACTACAGGAGATGACCAGACTGCGAATGCGACTACAGGAGATGACCAGACTGCGAATGCGACATAGTACAGGAGATGACCAGACCGGGAATGAGACTACAGGAGATGACCAGACCGCGAATGCGACTACAGGAGATGACCAGACTGCGAATGCGACTACAGGAGATGATCAGACTGCGAATGCGACTACAGGAGATGATCAGACTGCGAATGCGACTACAGGAGATAACCAGAGTGCGAATGCGACTACAGATGACCAGACTGCGAATGCGACATAGTACAGGAGATGACTAGACTGCGAATGTAACTACAGGAGATGACCAGACTGCGAATGCGACTACAGGAGATGACCAGACTGCGAATGCGACTACAGGAGATGACCAGACTGCGAATGCGACTACAGGAGATGACCAGACTGCGAATGCGACATAGTACAGGAGATGACCAGACCGGGAATGAGACTACAGGAGATGACCAGACCGCGAATGCGACTACAGGAGATGACCAGACTGCGAATGCGACTACAGGAGATGATCAGACTGCGAATGCGACTACAGGAGATGACCAGACTGCGAATGCGACTACAGGAGATGACCAGACTGCGAATGCGACTACAGGAGATGATCAGACTGCGAATGCGACTACAGGAGATGATCAGACTGCGAATGCGACTACAGGAGATGACCAGACTGTGAATGCGACATACTACAGGAGATGATCAGACTGCGAATGCGACATAGTACAGAAGATGACCAAGTAGCTAGTTTTAAAATTTAAACATGTCCTCAGCCCCTTTATGGCACCTCCTTTACATTCCTGTCCTCACCCCCTTTGTAGAACCCCCCTTCACATTCCTGCCCTGCCTCCCTTTTATATCACCCCTCCTCATTCCTTTCTGTTTCTGATACTTTTCCCCCTCCCTCCTTCATAACAGTGCCCTCTTCCCTGTCTTACCTTACACAGGACACAGCAGATGACATCGGAAGTGCAGCAAAGGGATGGACAGAGGGCGGGACCTGCCCCAGTTAACTGATTGGTTGATAGAATGCAGAGCAGTTCTATTAACCAATCAGTTAACTGAGCCAGCCCCTGCCCTCCGTGCATCACTGTGCTGCTCTTCCGATGTCAGCTCTGTGAAGACAAAGCAGCTAGCAGACTGTGTTAGAGCCTCAGGCGGCTCTGGTCCTGCAAAGGGAACGGCGTTCCTGCTGTGAAAAAAGTGCGGGGACGCCGTTCCCACGCGTTCCCGCAGGACTCGAGCCCTGCCCTCTACAGCATCTCCTCTCTAAGGAATATAGGCTTAAAGTGTGTAGCCTTTCCTCAGAACTGAGGTCCTAATAGCTTTGTTTCCCTATTCTGGACTCTCTCCAATTCCAGCACATCTTTTCTTAGGACTAGTGACCAGAACTGGATGGCATACTCAAGATGCGGCTGTATCAGAGTTTTGTAAAGTGGTAGAATTATAGATTGATCTCTTGAGTATATCCCTTTTTTAATGCTTGCTAATAGTATGCTGGCCTTGTTTGCTGGAGCTTGACATTGCATACTATTTCTAACTAAGTCTGTCATCAATGAGGACCCCATATCCTTTTCCATTCCTGACTTCACGAGTGGTTCTCCCCCTAGTGTGTAGTTTTCATTTATATATTTAGCTCCCAAGTGTATTAATATACATGTATCAATAATAAACCTCATTTGCCATGTAGTTGCCCACCCCTCTAATTTGTTGAGGTCTTCATGTAAAGTTTAAATATCTTGTGCAGTGCTTAGCAGAGATTTCACTTTTTATACCAACTTCTATTATGGGGCATCCCACTCATGACTCAAGACTAGGGATGAGCTCAATGTTTGTGTCGAACATAAGTTTGACTCGAACATCGGGTGTTCGCCCGCTCACAGAACAGCAAACATTATGGATCATTCAGGGGAAATTTGAGCGCCGTGGAATGCCACATAATGCACTGCGAGTGCATTGCTGTATGATGATTGGCCAAAGCATGCACCTGACCTGCATGCTTTGGCCAATCACAGCGCAGAATGCTCTTGGCCAATCATGGCTCAGGGGAACTAAGTCCACTCCCCACACTATAAAAGGCTGCTAACATAGTGGCCATGTGTAGTATTGTTGGTGTGTAGCCTAAATCTACAGTGCATTTGGTGATGTACTATTTCTAATACACTTTAGGCGTTGTATTAATATATATATATATATATATATATATATATATATATATATATATATATATAGATATATAGATATATATATATTCTGCATTCAGTGTAGCAGTATACAGTGCATTTGGTGGTGTACTGTTTCTAATACACTTCAGGTGGTATATATATATATATATATATATATATATATATATATATATATATATATATATATATATTCTGCATTCAGTGTAGCGTATACAGTATATAATACACTTCAAGCGGTGTATAAAAAATTAAGTAAAATTAACAATAAAAATAAAATAAAAATTAAAGTGCCCCTGTCCCCATGTGCTTGCATATTTAAGTCCCACCCACATATAAAAACGGTGTTCAAACCACACATGTGCGGTATCGCCGTGAAAGTTAGAGCGAGACTAACAATTCTAACCCTAGACCTCCTCTGTAACTCAAAACATGTAACCAGTAAAACATTTTAAAGTGTCGCCTATGGGGATTTTTAAGTACTGAAGTTTGGCGCCATTCCACAAGCGTGTGCAATTTTGAGGCGTGTTAGGTATCTATTTACTCAGCGTAACTTCATCTTTCACATTATGCAAAAAAAATTGGGCCAACTTTAATGTTTTTTTTTTTTTTTTTTTTTTATGTTTGAAAAATACCGTGTGAGATAAAAAGTTGTAATGACCGCCATTGTATTGTCTAGGGCAGTGGTGGCGAACCTTGGCACCTCAGATGTTTTGGAACTGCATTTCCCATGATGCTCCACTACACTGCAGAGTGCCAGAGCATCATGGGAAATGTAGTTCCAAAACATCTGGGGTGCCAAGGTTCGCCATCACTGGTCTAGGGTCTTTGCTAAAAAAAAAACATATATAATGTTTGGGGGTTCTATGTAATTTTCTAGCAAAAAAAATATGAAGTACAGTTACCGATACAAGGTGTCCCAGAAAAATATGTAATACAGCTTTCCCCATAAAGCATATGTAAACTGATAGATTCAGTTTGGAAACACTCTGTCACTGTACAGCATAAGTAAGCATAGATATAGGAACCGTATGATAAACTATAATGGCACATAACAGTATTCCAGGTATTACAGGTTTGCATGCGATGTGTGGGTGCATGAAACCCCACTGCAGTACAGGTATGGGAATAAGTCCTTGCTGTGTTGCAGGGAAAGAAGATATACTAAAGTTATCTGTATATTTTTTGTATTGTTGTGATTTAATTGAATCTCTTGTTCAATATTTTTATTGAAAATTTTTCATCAAAATAACAAAACAATGGAGAAATAAATATCCCAAACCGGGAGCCAACATAGCCCTTCAGTAGGGTTTATCAAAAACAAAATTTAGGAAGGTAACAGCGATGTTAATGTAACAACATATTTATAACATAACAATGCTAATTAATGCCCTGAAGGGTTGTGATAAACCATTGATCAGAGCAAATTAGTGACACTAAATTCTTTATTTGCTATAGAATAATAAGATTGAGCAGGGGTCGGCAGAGTATCAAAATCTGATTTTGTTCCAGAGGGAACAAGGGAGACACGCAAGCCACCTCAACTGGGATCTAGCTGTGAACTGTACGTGTCCCCCTGATCCCCCCTGAAATTTCTGTTCTGCCCTCCGCCCCCTCCCAATTAATTAAATAAATGTAATAACTGCCTAGGTGCATTACTCCAAGTGATGTAGTTAATAATAGATGACTATTGATCAAATGGCATCCAAAATAATGTTTTTATGATAAGTAAAAAGAGAAGAGAGTAATAGGAAAGGAAAGAAAAAAGAGAGAGAATAAGTGCATCTGTGATGTGATTATCAAAAAGGAGCGGAGGAGGAAACCAATTATTTGAATCAATCGTTGAGAGAAATTAAGGTAAGTGGCCCGGATATAGGGGAACCTTGACATAGCGAGCCCAAGGATCCCAAGTAGCTTCAAACTTGGGCACCCTGTCTAATAATTTTGCAGTGATTTGTTCTTGGGTCATAATCCAAGTGATTTTCCGCTTGGTGACTATCAAAGAAACCTTGTTTGTTTTCCACGCTCTTGCAATAGTAAGTTTTGCTCCTAGGAGCATAAAAAAAATAAGATTATTGGTGTGTTTGGGAGCACCTTCTATTCCGAGGTTCAGTAGTCCAATAGTAGGAGTTTGTGGAATTCCAATGCCTGTAACTTTCCGTGCCATGTGGAAAAATCTGTTCCAGAAGCCTCTTATACGTGGACAAGTCCACCAAATATGGTGCATAGTACCCACCTGCTTACAATCCCGAAAACATAGAGGTGAGGTATCAGGAAAAATCTTAGCAAGCCTGGAGGGGACATAATACCAACGTGTGAAAACTTTAATATTTGCCTCTATTAGGTTTATGTTGAGTATTCCCTTATAAGATTTCTGGAAGAGATTGTTCCATTTATTCAGCTCCCAAGACAAACTCAGATCAGTCTCCCATGCCTGAGCATATGGAGGCAAGCTATGTTTACTCGCCAATAAGGCGTAGATCAGCGAGATACCACCCCTGATTTAATTGAATCTCATCTAATCAAAAGGAACTTTATCCTTAAATTCTAAAAAGAGCAACGTGGAGTGCATAGCCGAGGTGTATATATTAAGTGTAGATATTCAATAAAAGGAACATCCAGACATTGTAAAGTAAACAAAGTCCTATATTTATAATAAAACTGATATGTCTTCATAATTTAAATAGTGGTGATATAGGATTATTGCCATGTTAATTTTTTGTATATTTCCAAGCTTTCAGTCAGACAAAAGTAGCTCTGGGAATTATATATTAAATGTTTATTTGTTTGTCAACAGCGATTGTTGGCAAACAGCCCAGTGTAATCCTTAAAGGGTAACTCCACTTTCATGGGAAAAACATTGAAAATAAAAAAATATATAATATACCATATACAATTGCGACACACGTCAAACAGTGATTTCTTCATAATAACAAAAGGTAGGAATCCATACCTCCCAACCTTTAAACTTCAGAATGAGGGACACTTAAAGGAGGAAGTGACCGGCGACGTGCCTAGTGTGGAAAAAAGGGTGTAGCCAAATGCGTAAGAGTGGGAGGGGCTTAATGGGCGTGGTTACAAAAAACATGCTTCTTTGTAGTTATAAAATATGCTCTGATTGCTGTGCCAAAAGCTGGAGTCTGACAATCATTTAAAGAAAAACAAAGCTTCAATTATAAATAGTTTTGCACAAACGGTGGAAGAGCGTGTTACACTAAGTGTGGAATTATGCAAGAATGCGTTTTGTACAGAGTGCAAGCTTCACGGGTGCATTTTATACAGAATGCAACGTTCAAGAGTGCATTTCATACAGAGTGTAAGGTTCAGGAGTGTGTTTTGTACAGAGTGTAAGATTCAGGGGTGCATTTAATTCGGAGTGAAAGGTTAAGGAGTGCTTTATGTACAGAGTGCAAGGTTCAGGAGTGCTTTACATACACAGTGCAAGGTTCAGGAGTGCTTTACATACACAGTGCAAGGTTCAGAAGTGCTTTATGTACAGAAGTGTGTTTCATACAGAGTGCAAGGTTCAGGAGTGCGTTAGTAGAGAGTGCAAGGTTCAGGAGCGCATTAGTACTGATTACAAGGTTCAGGAGTTAAACTGCAAAGACACCAGTTTATTAAACACAGCACACTTACATTATAAAATCTTAATAAACAGCATACAGAAGCCGAGGCAAGAATACAGGCATCAGATGGATAACAAATGAATGCACCCAAGCAGGACATGCAGTAGTGTAAACAGTGTGAATAGCCATCCAGCACAGTTAGGGATTGGTGTGCAAGCTGGCGGGGTACGACCACATTGAGAGAGAGTGCAGCTGTCAAATCCAACCTCTGATGTCAATGGGTGATGGGCTCAGCCAATATACATTTCAGGGGCTCTGCCTCCTTTGTCAGGGAACCTGTGCATAGACAAACAGCCGGCGTTTATACATTGCTGGGCAGGGAAGAAGGTGGCAGGGGGTAGGACCAAATGTAACTACTGCATGTGCACCCACAGAGGTGTATAATAAACCTGAAGTATAATAAACCTTAATTATACACTGCTGTGGGTGCACATGCAGTAGTTACAATTTGTCCTGCCTCCTTCTTCCCTGGCCAGCAATGTATAAACGCTGGCTGTTTGAAATGCATATCAGCCCATCCCTGACATCAGAGGTTGGATTTGACAGCTGCACTCTCTCTCACTCTCATTGTGGCCGTAACCGGTTTCCCACCAATTTCTCACCAATCCCTGGCTGTGCTGGATGGATGCTCACACTATTTACACTGCTGCATGTCCTGCTAGGCTGTTAGCATATAATGGAGTAATGCGGGACAAAGCCCCTGTACACTGGGACCACGGGACAAAGGTTGAAATGCGGGAAAATCCCACTCAATCCGGGACTGTTGAGAGGTAGGAATCTGCAACAAAGTTTGCTAAAATCCTTGCAATGTACATAGATCACCCAGAGGGGAATGTTTTCACCGCAGCTTTGTCAAGGTCATTGGTCAAAGTACAACAACTGTTAATTGAGCAATAAAGAAGCAGAATTACACCAATGAGGCACCCCACTATTAAATGTATTTTCTCTTTCTGTCATCACATATGCATTGCACAATAGCTGGATTTATTCCCAGCGCTTCCCCTTCCTCTTTAGAAATAAATACTTGTGTACAGGGAATTGTATTATCAAAACAAGTTCAGGTATTACCCTGGCTATATTTAAAATATATTTAACTAAATATTTAATATATTTAATATTTAATTTGCTAATGAATACACAACTGTAGTAACTGGTTTATTATGATAGCCAGGAATTCAGCTTTGAAATAAATTCCAGTTATTAAAATGTAAAGAAAAAAAAGTGATTTCTATTTTTATGTTCAAACTTCTTTCTTTCAACTTTTTAAAGATGAATACGGAACAACAAAATTGATAGCTTAAGTCATCATTCTGTCCAGTAAGTTATGGTTGGTAAGCCTCTGACTCCAAAAGCAGGAGCTGAAGCACAGCTGATCACCATTTTAGATAAGCTCTGGAGCTGAGTTGAACCTTAGTTGTTGGAGCTGCAGTGGAACTGAAATCAGAACAGAGCTTAGCTCTGCATTACAATTATGAATCGTGAGAGTTCAGTTGGGCTTTGAAATACCCAGGCCATAAAAAGTATTCAACTTTTATTGGTTAAAGCCAGACGGCTCTGGAGTTGACTTAGGCCTCCTTCACATGACTTTTTAGCTGCATACACAGAATTCCAGCAGCAAGAACGAGCAGATTCTTATGGCTGGAATGAAAAGTGCATGTGAATAATGGCAGCCTCTCAGCCTATATAAACTACTGACAGGCTGACAGCGGCCATCACTGTTTGCATGTAGCTGCACACCATGGGTTACCTGCAGTTAGTGATGAATTTTTAAGCCTGGGTGCAGTCAACTGCATCCAGGCTCAGACATCTGTCCCTTGTCACAGATAACTGCTAAATGGCCACTTTGTAAGAGACACCTTGCTAGTACCAGGTTGGACCCCATTTTGCCTTCAGAACTGCCTTAATTCTTTGTGGCATAGACTCAACTGGATTTTGGTCCATATTGACATGATAGCATCATACAGTTGCTGCAGATATGTCGGCTGCACATCCATGATGTGATTCTCCTGTTCCGACACATCCCAAAGGTGCTCTATTGGATTGAGATCTGGGGACTGTGGAGGCCATTGGAATACAGTCATCTCATTGTCATGTTCAAGAAACCAGTGTGAAGTGATCTGATCTTTGGGATATGGTGCGTTATCCTGCTGGAAGTAGCAATCAGAAGATGGGTACACTGTAGTTATAAAGGGATGGACATGGTCAGCAACAATACTCAGGTAGTGCGTGGTGTTTAAAGGATGCTAAATTGGTACTATGGAGCTCAAAGTGTGCGAAGAAAATATCCCTCACAGTTTTAACTGATAGGAGTGGCACCTGATGTGGTCTTCTGCTGCTATAGCCCACCTGCTTCAACGCTCATTCAGAGATGGTATTCTGGCTACCTTGGTGGTAACGAGTGGGTATATGTGTTACTGTTGCCTTTCTATTATCTCAAACCAGTCTGCCCATTCTCCTCTAACCTCTGACATCAACAAGGTGTTTTCCTCCACATAACTGCCGCTCACTGAATATTTTCTCTTTTTCGGACTATTCTCTGTAAACTCTGGAGATGGTTGTGCGTGAAAATCCCAGCAGATCAGCAGTTTTTGAAATACTCAGATCAGCCCGTCTGGCATTAACAACCATGCCATGTTCAAAGTCACTTAAAGTATTACTAAACCCTTGCATTCACTATATCTGGTCTACCACAGTACACAGAACATGTGAATGCAATAGTTTTAGTAAATATAAACTGCTAAATACCTTTTCTCATCAGCAGTTAGAGCAGTCTTGTGACTTGTATCAGTGTCCAGTTAAAGCTTGTAGTAGGTGTTTTTATTTTTCCCTAATTGACCTTTAAGGCTGCAGGACCTCTGATGCTCTGTCTGGACAGTGCTGATTGGCCCTGTGCTGATCACATGCACTCTCCAAAAAAATAAAAAAATAAAACATCTCTAGCAATACACACAAAACTTAGCATGTGCAGCTTGTCCCCTAATGCTCTGTTCTATCAGGTGATGGATTGGAGTCAGTGGAAGAAGAGGAGGCTCAGAGAAACAGGCTCACACAGATTTATACACAATACAGAAGATTAACCCCTTAGGTTCCACAATGAGTATAATAAGCCTGTTTTACTGCATAAACAGACTTTAAATCCCCTTTCTAATGCTTGGTTTAAACTTCAGCAAGTCATCTTCACCACGTCAAAGATGCCTAAATGCATTGGTTTGCTGCCAAGTGACTGGCTTAACAATTTGTGTTACCAACAATTGAACAGGTATACCTAATGAAGTGGCTGATGAGTGTAGTTTTAATAGGGCCCTAAAGGTTTTGGTACAACAAATTTCACATGTCTTCTACACATGCAAAATTTTCATTACAGACCGGAAGGATTTACACACTTTCTGACCAGGTCATTTTTTGCGATACAGCACTGCGTCCCTTAAACTGACAATTGCACGGACATGCAACTTTGCAACTTTGTACACAAACAAAGCTTATGTCCATTTTTCCTCACAAATCCTTCTTTCTTTTGGCAGTATTTGATCACCTCTGAGGTTTTTCTTTTTTGCGCTATAAACAAAGAAAGATCAACCATTTAAAAACAAAACAAAAAAAACATATATTTTACATATAATAAATATCCCAAATTTAAAAACAAACACATTTCTTCATCAGTTTAGGCCAGGGGTAGGCAACCTTGGCCTTCCAGCTGTGGTGAAACTACAAATGCCATCATGCCTCTGCCTGTGATTATTAGGGTCTTGCAATGTTTCATGCAATGTCTCATGGGCACAATAAGCGTATATTGATTGGTTTGCACAAAAGTTATAGCATCTACAAAATAAGGAATATATTTAGGGCATTTTTATTATTATTTTTTACTAGTAATGTCAGTGATCTGTGATTTTTAGCAGGACTTTGACATTGTAGCTTACAGATCGAACACTTTTGACACTTTTTTGGGACCATCGACATACATACAGCGATCAGAGCTAAAAATAGCTGCTGATTACTGTATAAATGTCACTGGCAAGGAAAGAGTTAAGGGGTTAAGTGTTCCCTAGGGAGGTGTTTCTAACTGTGGGGGGAGTGGACTGACTGGAGGAGGTGAGAGATTGCTGTTCCTGATCACAAGGAACAGCAGATCTCTCTCTACTCCTCTGTCAGAACGAATATCTGCTTGTTTACATACACAGATCCTCATTCTGGCTCTCTGTAGAGCGATCGCGGGTGGCTGGTAGACATCACAGCCACCACTCATGTGCATTGGCTCTAGTGTCATGCCGAGGGAGCACGTGCGTGCCATAGCTTCTTTAAGTGGCAGACGTACAATGACGGGGATTCACGCAGTCGTGTCAACCTGCCACAGTACAACTGTGGCAGCTGGTCAGAAAGTAGTTAATACCGTGGGGTTGGTTTATTAAAGGCAAAAAGGCTGTTCACTTTGCAGGGGAAAATGCACTTTAAAATGAAACATTCCTCAGAGCTAGGTAAATTAACTCAATCTCTTCTGACTTCCATCATCCAATCATGTGCAAGAAAATATGCTGTTCTTTTTCTTTTCCTTTGTGATTGGGTGTTCTTTGCAAGGGGAAATTTCCTTAGATTCAATAAGCTCTGGGAGAACTTCCCCTGCAATGTGCAACTTTCTTTGCAAAGTGAACAGTCTACTTGCATTTAGTAAAAATTAATAAGATTTATGAACAGAAAAAAGGAATATTTCATCACAGTGTGAATGCTGGTTATTTAATTTGGACTGAGCACCTATTAATGATTTTTTTTCTTTTTATGCATAACTTCCATATTCTCATATTTGGACTTTTTTGAACATATACATTGCACAATATTTGCACATAATATTTGCATTAGCAAGCGCTTATCACTAAGTGTTTTACTGTTGTGAGCACATATTTAAAGGGGTGTTCCAGCGAGGATTTTTTTTTTTAAGTCAGCAGCTAAAAAAAAAGTAGCTGCTGACTTTTAATAATGACACTTACCTTTCCAGGGCGCCCACGATGTCGGCCGCCCGAGGTCGACCTGTCCCTCGGCTCTCGGGTCTTGGTGTCGCTATCCTCACTAAGGGAAACAGGCAGTTGGGCTTTGCGACTTCACTGCCCGTTTCCTACTGCGCGTGGGCAAGACGCGCTCCGCTTTGTGAATGGGATGCGCTGTGTTAGGAAACACACAGTTCCCAGAATACAGCGCACCCCATTACCCAGAAGACAACGTGAGGAGGAGAGAAGACCAAGATCACCACGGAGTAGGATGAGGCAGATTAGGAAGACTGCCTAGCAACAGGGGTTTCTGGTAAGAGAAAAAAAATATATATTTTTAAGAACATTAATGCTGTTTTTTTTGGGTGGCCCTCCAGTTGCATAGATGCTATGTTACCAGAGCTGCTTTGAGCCCATGCCAAATCGGTGGCTATTGCCCACAATGGAACCGTCGGAATCGTTGCCGTGCCGCAAAGTCAGCGCTGCACCAATTCCGACGGTTCCATTGCGGGCAAAAGTAGTTTCTGTACAACTTTGGAAATTTCAGGTGTGATTTCAATAGACATTTGTGCAGGAAACTGAAATCATAGGACTGACATGCACGAATGAAATCGTACGAGTTCAGCTGAACTTGAGCGATTTCAATCCCTCAGCAGTGTGAACCTAGGCTTAAGAGGATTCATTTCTAGAGCAGTTCTGAAGATAGAGTTTCTGGAGCTCCCACAGACCATTGTTGAAGGTTTGTTTAGGTTCAGAGTACACGTGGATCGGGAGCCAATTTGGGGCTGGCGAACACAGATCACTACCAAACCTACTGTAGCTGGGTAAAAATAAAAAGCAACATACATAGCTCCTCCCTAAGCGTAAAGCCTATTGTAATAAAAAGGAATTCTTTTCATTCCCCAGAAATGTGGCATATGCTTAAACAATGAAACATTTGGAGAATCCATATGCCAGGTTGTTTCACTTATTATTTTGTTGTCTTGTGGTAATAAAGCATAATAATGATTTTAAACAATGTAATTTCATCCTGTTAACATTTTATAGAGGCAACGGCAGACCTCCCTTTAAGTGTTTACTCTTAAAACATAGATCGGTTGAACAACAAAAAAAACAAAAAAAAAAAAAACGTAAAGAGTAGATTTTCTATCAGTTCTTTGAATTATATTTATATGCTGCTTTGAAGACCAAAATTAAATAGTTTTGTATTAAAAGGTATTTTCTTTTGATGGAGAGTGCTGTGTCCAACGTACAAGTCCTTAACATAACTTTCAAACTAAACCATCCACTAAAGAGCTGAGACTGAAGATTTAACATATAAAGTCTCCACATGTTGATTTAATCATTGGATGTCTCCTTTTGATCATTTCATCATTAAGCAGCATTGTAAAATAGCTACAAAGCTTTAATGAGGCCAAACTGTCCAGTATGCACAAAAAAGCCACAGTGAATGAAATATTTTGGCTTTTGATGAGCGAAAGAGCTGCTTGAAATAAAACATAAAGCATCTGTCTTTTAGAAAAAGGTGATGAATTCATAACATTTCATCTGAGCAATATGGTAAATATATATGAAAGTTCCTCCGGATGGCACATTCCAAATAACATAGTCATTTTCTGTGCAATAAAATATGCTTTAGCTCAGACACATGTTATTAAAAATATCCTGAAAGTATGAGGGAAGACACGAATACAGAAATATGACTGCTACCATGACATAGTTGGCTGTGGTTATATACAGTAAGGTCACATGTAAAACAGAGGAAGTGTCTGACCGAGCAGATTTCAGAGCAAAATAATACCAGGGACAACAGTTTGGAAAATCTGAACATAATTGGTTGCGATTAACTTATTTTTTTTCTCCTTTTTAAGAGAGTTTGACAATAATATATAAAAAATATCTCTCTTTAATTGAAATTTTTATCTTGGTATAACCAATATTACTTATGAACCATAATGTCTACCACAAAATGTAACATTTTTGTTTTGTTAACCATTTAGCATTCAAAATTAAAATATAACGCAGTAAGAAAAAGTTAAAAAAAATGCACTTTTGTTAGAAACGATTCATAAAACATATCATATACCTGCCACACACACTTTATTTTATAATTTGTTTTTTAAAGTACCTTATAGTTCAGGTTCAAATTAGCTTCTTTGAAACCAGTATTATCATTTTGTAAAGAACACTCCTGAAATCTCATTCCCTACCCATGTGATTCATTTCACTCCATTTATGTAATGCTGCGTTTCCCAGAAGTCTGCAGAGCTTTAGGTAAAATTTCAAAAATACCTTGTCATTAGGTTTGCTGCAATGATTTTTTGATCAATTTCTGAGCATGTCTTCAGGGACAGGGACAGGATACAATGATTCTCTTATTACGGTGATGATACAACACCTGCTCCAGCTCCCTCTGTACACGTACAGGGTAGTCATACTAAGGTGCAGATATAGGCGATTTCCCAGCCTTAACAACACCCAGATAAAGAAAAAGGAAAAATTGCACTCTAAGAAGTTAATTTGTTAAGGTCAAATAGGCTTTTTACTTTGCAAGGAAATTTTCCATTATCCTAGTGAATGAGGTGGAACTCTACTGACTTCCAATTATGATCATCCAATTATGTGCATACAAAAACAGTTTTTCTTTGTACTTGATTAAGTTTAGTGTATATTCTCACCAAAATCACTAAGGTAAGAAAAAATAGTCTTGCAAAGTGAACATCCCCTAGCAACGTGGACAGCCCATTTGACTTTAGCAAATCAATCCCTATGTATATATTTAATAATAGTATATATATATATAGAAATACTGTAGCTGCCGACTTTTAATATTAGGACACTTACCTGTTCAGGAATCCCGCTGTGTCTTCACCCTGGCCGATTTTTCAATAGGCTCTTAGGTGCTGCTGCCACCATCTCGGGTAAGGGAAACCAGCAGTGAAGCCTTGCACTTTGTGAATGGCCCGGTGGCAGGGGAAAGAGGGGGGCTGAACTTCCAGGTGACTTTGCCGTGGCAAAGTCGGATGGAATTGGGAATGGGTAGCTGTCAAAACCAAGTACCCGGTCCCCCCTCCTCTCCAAATTGTGCCAAATGTGGCAGTGGAGGGGGGAGGAGGCAAGCAAACGGGGTTTCCCCTTCTGGGTGGCGCTCCGCTTTAATTCCAAATTTCTGCAAGATACAAGATACATTTCTCATACATTTCTGGCTGTACTCTGCATTTTGTCAAAGCGTTATCTACCCAAAAGGCACCTCTTGATATTGAGAAATGTGTCCATTACCCACTAAATTCCTCCTAGATTTGCTTTTTCTTCTGTGGCAATTGTGTGTCCTGCAATGTATGTTTTTGCACAGCTTTTTTCCTGTTGCAAGAATCAGTACACCAGCATTCTTGCTTTTGGAATTTTGGATGTTCAGCCACCCAGTTACCTTTCTCCTCTTTTCCATCCACAGCTCTCTCACCTGCATTGGTATTAGAGCATTGCAGCCGACTTCCGTTTTGTTCTGTCAGATCAGGCTTTTTTTTCCCTCTTACTGTACAATCTCTTTCGTAAAACTCCACCTGTGAGATCAGTGTAGCAAAGAACCAAGGAGGAGTTTGAAAGAGCTTTACTCGGCCCCATGCTACACTGTTTTGACTGACAGCAGGTGGGGATAGCTGCCTCTAAATTCCCGCATTAATGCCGATAGTGGTGTTGTGTGCACTCGGTCCCAGGACACTGATCAGCCAGCTGTGGGGCACATGCTCTGGATGCCGGCGCTAGAATACACAAGCTGGTGGAGGAAGTGAATTGTATAGAAAACATCCTCTACCGGCTTCTGTTTTATGTGACAGGCTGCAGAGGAGAGGGCTGCCTGAGGTGGTGGAAATGCGTTCCTGGCACGTTCCAGCATAAAAAAAAGCCCTGGTAGGGCAAAAATCTAGAGATAATAGAAGTGTAATTTGTCAGCCCTGAAAGGGATTAAATTACATTAATATTGTCTTGCAACAACAACATTGATTAGACAATAGGTAGGAAATATTAAAAACTTGACAAGGGGAACAAATGGACAATAGTTACAAAATGCATGCAACTAACATAAGAGTGTGACAATGCTTGGACAACAAATGTGTAATATTTACAATACATTGGCAAAGAAAAACAAGCAGTTGTAACAATAAGTTTGGAACGGTTACCACGTGGAGGCAACAACATGCATTGGTTATGGTTACACTACACGGACCACAAACAGGCAATCATAACAATAAGCAGGTCCACTATTTACAATTATATGGTTACAAACAAGAAATCTGGGCAACAAACAAGCAATCACAATAACATGCAGGCTACAATTGGGCAATTGTGACAATACATGGACACAAATTGGCAACCATGACAATACATAACAAATGGGCAATGATACAATACATGGGTGGCAATAGTAAAAAAATAGTTACAATACACCACGGTGACAATGGTGACAATAGCTGAAGCACAGTCTGCCTTCCTCCAGCCCACCCCTTAGCATTACTCCTGATCTTCAGCTAGCTCTATGAACAGATCTCATTCCACTGGCCAGTGTGTGGTTAGAAGGAGAATGGAGAAGGAAAAAGCACAGTTTCTCACTCTCTGCTCTTGTTACTGACTGAGTGGTGTAGTGACAATATCATTATACCAACTACTGAGCTGGGGAGAACTCCAGCAGACCCAATACTAAAATGAATTAGCAGAAGACTCTAGGAAAAAGCTATGACAGCTTCTACGTCGGCTTCTATGTTATCAGTGGATCTAGTCAGGACAGTAAATTATTTATATATACAGCTGCTGTTGGTTATTCAGTGTTACGTTACTGTGTACTGTAATTCATTCAGTATTATTACCCCATGCTTATACAGAAACAGGGGTTATTGCAAATCTCAGCTGTTTGCATTTTATATTTCACTCCCATCTGTCAAATGGGAGTGTTGCATTATGACAACAGTGCTTTAACAAACCTTCAATGCAACACACTTGGAAATGTAAAAAACAAATGCAAAGCATTTACTGTATGTCAGTGATTATTTGCTTTCATATGGAACCATATAATGCATTATGTGCTCAAGCTATACAGAAAAAACCTGTAAGTGTTAGAAATCACCATGCTGAGAGAATTGTTCACCACTCTTATATTTACACCAGCTGTGCAGTGAACTGATAGCACAAAGACATCTTTAATATTACCTAAATCTGTCTTGTCCCATCTGGTCAAAAATATATTTTTACACTTTGCTATACATTGAAAAATGCTTTATGCTTTCAATATATTTTCAATTTACAGCTAGGATAACAAAACTGATTGTCATATATATTTTATGACCTTTCCCAAATGTAACCAGATTTTTTGTTGATCTTCCAAAATTTCTTCAGTAAGTCACATAAAAATACCTTTTCCAAATGTAACCAGATTTTTCTGTTGATCATCTGAAATTTCTTGAGTAAGTCACATAACAGTAGTAGTATGATTTTTGGTAGGATTGGTTGTCTAGGTATTAATATCAAAGTTCAATGGCACACATGTTTCTTTCACTGATTGGGTGGAATGTTTGAAGAGTGCAGCCTGCCTGTATCACGAACCTGTGGTGTATCGTCCAGATTTGTCCTTTAATTCCTTAGAGGGCAGGAACCACAGGGCTGTGTTGGTCTTTCCTGAAAATGACGTGTTGAATGGTGTGGTGACTCATTTAGGAAGTCTGTGTGGGAAAAGTTACTTTGTTGCTAAATCTTATCAAGGGTTATGCCTCGTACACACGTTCCGATTATCGTACGACAGATCGTTCACATTTTGTTGCATACAACTAAGATCGAATACAACAGTGCAAAATGTGTGTAAGATTTTTGTCGTACGATTCTGGAAAAATCTTCCGTTGTGCGTAGCTACGTATTTTAAATGATGTCAAATACATGTGACCCGTGTGTGCTTCTGGTTTATTTTTGTGTTTGTGATCATGCGTGGTGTTTATTGAACTACTTTTATCAGACACATACTGTACTGACTACACGATTGTCGTACGATGGGCTGTCATCCGACCAAAGTTTTCCTGTTTGTCCCTTCGGATTTGGTTGGACGGACTGTCGTGATCGGCTGTCGAAAGCTGCGTACTAACGATCAGATTATCGAACAATCTGTCCGAAAGCGACTTTTGTGGTCCGATAATCGGAACGTGTGTACGGGGCATTAGGATGTTTGGAAATTGCAGCCTGTCTGTATTAAGTACCTGTAGCACATCTTTCACATTTGTCCTTAGAGTATGTTTGTCTTGCCTGGAAGAGATTGAGCCACTTCACAATTTTCTATGACTCTTCAGATATATGGAATCATTTAGAAAACAAAAAAATGTTCCTGCTAGTTTCTTCTTTTTCTCATTCAGGGCATCGAGAAAGTGGTCAGATTGGAAGCCGTTTTAGGATGCTGAGATGCTATAAATATTATGATCCATGTCAATAGAGGTCCCTGGACTGGGAGGATAGATAGAGAAAATGTCCCACAGTTTCAAACTAATTACTTTATATATATATATATATATTAATATTGTATCAGGAACAGGGCTTTCACATGTTTGTGCTATGAGTTTGTGTAAAATAAATATATCAAACCATGTCGGCACTCTAACCAAAACCTAGCTGGTATTTATGTATTTTCATCAAATACATTGATATTTTCTAAAAGAAAGTGTATCTTGAAATTCCATATCTGGATTCCCTCCATGTATATTGCATAACAATATTGTTATTGTTCTCCTACTCTTCAAGGGGCATATTTATAAAGCAGTGCATATGATATTCACCAAACATTTACTGTAATGCCACATACACGCAATCAAATTGTCCGGCAGACTTAGTCCGGCAAACAATCCGCCGGACTTTCTAACGAACGGACTTGGCCACACACGGACACTCCGAAAGTCTGGCGATTTCTAACGCGATGACGTACAGCACGTACGACGGGACTAGAAAAAGGAAGTTCAATAGTCAGTAGCCAATAGCTTCCTTCTCGTACTTGCTTCTGAGCATGCGTCATTCTTAGTCCGCCGGACTAGCACATTGACGAACGGATTGTCCTCTGAAATCCAAGTCCGGCGGACAAATTTTGAGTCAAAACTACTTTCTAAGTCCGCCAGACTTTACGATGAAAAAGTCCGCTGGAGTCCACACGATCGAATTGTCCGGTGTAATGCGGTCCGGTGGACTAAGTCCGCCAGACAATTCGGCCGTGTATACGGAGCATAAGTAAATCAATTACTGTCATTTAAAACATATGCACCAGGAAGATACACCTGCTTAAAAGCTGCATGGGTGTGTGGTCAGATGAACAATAAAAAATAGGAGAAAAGAGATAAGGTCTCCTATGGATTAGGATCACTAGGCTATCAGTATACAAACAATTACAGATAATACAATGCTTGTTTGAAAGAACAGTGATTGTAAGCAATAAATATGTCCCGATCTATAGGCATAAAAGGGATTTAATTTTGTTAAGGAAAATTTATAGCATGGTAATTACATAGCTCCCAACTGTCCCTGATTTGGAACAAAGTCCCCCCAAGATACAATAGTTGGTTTTGTGTCCAAGATCTGAGAGCCCCAATTGATAGGGTGCTCTCAGATGGGCACAAATAAATACGGTACACAAAATGTTAATAAAATTGGTGTGTATTGTAATGTATTCAACTCAGTGGTGGTTGGTGCTCAATATTTTTTTGGGGGACAGCAAACAAACCTGCCTGCCCCCACATGGGGGCACATGGATTAGGGGGGTGGTGCCCCTAATGAACGGGTCGCCAATGGCTCAGCTCACAAGTCATCATGGATGCACAGAAATGTTTGAGATTTTCACACATGAGAGCTTCTGAGGTTAATGCTTCAATGTTTAGGAATTTGATGGGACAAATAATTAATTCACCTTAATTCACATCTGAAGGTCTTTTCTTCTCCTTCTTTTATAGGTAACAGACAAACAAAAGATGGAAAAAAAACAGTCACAGTGAAACAAATTCTAACTAAGATCTAAGATACCCCAGAAAAAGATTAATTAGAAATGATCGACTTAACATCTCATGATCTATTCAGTGACAAAATAGAGGTTATTAAAACAAGATCGTATGCCCCATACACACGAGCGGAATTTCCGACAGAAAAAGTCAGACGGGAGCTTTTCATCATATATTCCGACCATGTGTATGCCCCATCGGATTTTTTACGTCTAAAATTCAGACAGACCTAGAAAGAGAACATGTTCTATATTTTTCCGACCGAACCTATTCCTATCAGGAAAACCACTCGCTGTATGCTATTCCGACGTACCAAAACGACGCATGCTCTGAAGCAAGTACGAGACGGAAACTATTGATTACTGGCTATCGAACTTCCGTTTTCTAGTCCCGTCATACGCGTTGTACGTCACCGCGTTCTTGACGGTCGGACTTTGGTGTGACCGTGTGTATGCAAGACAGCTTGAGCAGAATTCCATCAGAACTCCGTCAGAAAATCCTTCAGAGTTTATTCCAATGGGAAAACTGGTCGTGTGTACAGGGCATTCATTTTTTCCACTTCCAAGACCTCAACAGGTTTGTAGTAATAAAGAGCTTACAATTTCATACTTAACTCTTTCATGATCAGAGATTTTTAAACCGTATTTGCCCAGGACAAGTTTAGCAGTGTTGATATGCATAAGTTAACTTGAGAATGTTTCTGGCAATTTTTTCTGATTGGCAGCAGGTTGAAATGGTAGGAACAGCATGCAGTTGCGCATTCCTAGATTTCTTCTGAAAGTGTAAGTAATGTTCTTATGGTAAGTAGCATTTTACATTTGGGCTTTTAATGTCATATTGCAATTGCAAAGGGGTATATCCTCCATGATAAAAACTGTAATGCATCACCCCAACAATGTAAACAACAATATAAACAAATAAATGTAAATCTAGAAACGTTGTCGATCTTCAAAGCATTGCAATATAAGTTACAAAGAAAGTAGAATAGCTTTACTTGGATAATAGGGGGTCCCAACAATTAACCATGTATACAGCATTAAAGAGGAAGTAAACCCTTCCAAACAACTTGGACCTATAGGTAAGCCTAGATTAAGGCTTACCTGTAGGTCCAAGCAATATCTCCTAAACCTATATGGTTTAGGAGATATTTGCCCGAAAATGGGCACCGCTGTCTACGGCGCATGCGCCGTAGACAGCGGCGCGCATGCGCACTAAATGCGGCAAATCCAAGAATGGATTTGCCAAATTTGTCGACTCCCGTGCGCATGCGCGGGAGTGACGTCATCGCGGCCTCGCCGTATGACAGCGGCGGAGCTGCGAGGCGCGACTCCCGTGCGCATGCGCGGGAGTGACGTCATCGCGGCTTCGCCGCTGTCATTGGTCGGAGCTGCGAGACGCCACCAGCAAGATGGACGCGGCGGACTACAGGGATCAGCGGCGACTTCGCTGGCTCCTGTGTCAGGTAAGTGACACATAATGAGCTACTATGCGATGCATAGTAGTCCATTATGCTTTACCTTTGCAGGGAAAAAAAGAGGAAGTAAACCCATCAGGGTTTACTTCCTCTTTAAGCTTATTTAAATATACAGAGAAACCACCATATTCTAATCAAGCAATTTGATAAATATGGTAAGATGATCATGGAAGTTTTTTTTTTTTTACTTAAAGTGGTTGTAAACCTCAGACATGAAATATGAAAAAGCACATTTACTCTGCAGCCTGGTTCCTCTGTTATCAGCATGAGTCACTTCTGGCAGTTTTTCCTGACACCAAGAGTTAAAAAGGTGACAGGGGAGGGAGATGTGGCACTCAGCCTGCTAATGTTATGCACAGCCGTGCGTGTTCTCCACACTGTGTGAAGGGGGTGTGTACTTTCCCTCCAATCAGGGTTTACAGCTGTCAGCTCTGTGAAGACTTCAGATCCCTGCTGAAGCTGATGAGAAATCCTTTCTTTGTGGCTTCAGAGCAATCTACAGAAGAAAGCCTGCAGATACAAAGGTACAACTTACTAAGGAGGATTTCTTTCATCTGTGTATCACCTAATGTTAGGGTTTACCATAACTTTAATGCAGAGAACTAATTGAGCTAAAAAAAACTTTAGCCTTTACAACCATTTTAAATGTAAAATGCTTACATATACCCCGCTTTTTATGGACTCCAAAAGAGCTATTGCTGGTAACAGGATTTTCCCTTCTCTTCTGCAAATTTTTCATCTGCCTGGTCATTTTTGCTCTTTTATAAGTGCATTTTATTCTAATGCATATACCTATTTGTGAGCTTTATAAATCATCCTGTCTTATTCACCTTGTTGATTATGATTTAGTCTACAGTTTTCTTCAGCCTACAGTTTTCTTCAGTTTACAGTTTTCTTCAGCCTACAGTTTTCTTTAGCCTACAGTTTTCTTCAGCCTACAGTTTTTCTTCAGCCTACAGTTTTTCTTCAGTTTACAGTTTTCTTCAGACTAGTTTTCTTCAGCCTACAGTTTTCTTCAGTTTACAGTTTTCTTCAGCCTACAGTTTTCTTCAGTTTACAGTTTTCTTCAGCCTACAGTTTTCTTCAATTTACAGTTTTCTTCAGTTTGCAGTTTTCTTCAGCCTACAGTTTTCTTCAGTTTACAGTTTTCTTCAGCCTACAGTTTTCTTCAGCCTACAGTTTTTCTTCAGTTTACAGATTTCTTCAGACTAGTTTTCTTCAGACTAGTTTTCTTCAGCCTACAGTTTTCTTCAGTTTACAGTTTTCTTCAGCCTACAGTTTTCTTCAGTTTACAGTTTTCTTCAGCCTACAGTTTTCTTCAGTTTACAGTTTTCTTCAGTCTACAGACTTCTATGTCCAACTAAGGCTCTGGTGATCTAGGTTACCCTCTTATGTGACCCTGAGGGTCTAGTCTTCTGAGGGAGATCAGATATATATAAGATAATATATATTTTTTACTTTATATTTACTTTATATATATTTATATTTACCAACTTAACAATCTCCCAATGAAGCAGAACACTGTATTTGGGAAACATGCTGAGATTTAACATCATACTACTGCAAGAATAAGCACTCTATCATTGGAATACATTTTGTGTGGTGGTATATGTGGTATATAGTATAATATCAATAAGCTGAGCCATGGGGTGCTTTGAGGGTCCTAGTATAAAAGCTCCGATATGAGGGATATGCTGAATACTAATGAAGCGCTGCCCCCTAGAGGGGCTGCTGAATTGTTTTATTATTTCTCTGCACACCTGAAGATGACAACCTCGCTCACCCAGCACCTACCGAAGCACTTTGAGATATTTTAAAGAACTTATTAGGTATAGCCTAAAAGAAGAAAGGATTAGTTTGACCATAGACAGAGCAAATTTCTTTCCTGCAACCATGGGTTGTGTTGACAGGGGAATGCAACCCATGGAAGCCATTGTGTTCACCCAGTGGGGGCAGGGAAAGCCTCCCTCTGGTAGTACACAGTGATTATTGCTAGTGCTTGTGATAATCACATGTAAAATCTGACAGGCTGGTTGTACCCAATTCCAAGTTGATTGATTGATCAACTTGGGTATATTCAGAGATTACCACAAAAAGGGGAAGGATCATCAACAAGCAGTCCCTCCCAAATAGTCCACTAGAACACCCTATATGTGTGGATTGCTGTACCAGAAAAATGATTTTAAGCAGTTTTGAAAATGAAATACTTTTTTATTTTAATTATTTTTTTGTTTAGTACCTAAAAAGTCCCATATTGGTATATTCGTATATTTTTAACATTGAACATTTATTTTGTTAAACTCTCAATCATGATCCTTCAGATAAAAACACATATATGTTTGGTACATGAGAAAATACATGTTAATCCTTCAAGAAAACTTCAGCTCACAATGTCAGCTGTGCACTCTGCCTGTGCTGCTTTCTTATCAGTTACATTGTTCAAAGCTATATCGAAACAAAAGAACTTATAGAATGAATAGAATTTATTCTATTCGAAATGAGAAATTCAGAAGATGGTTATAGCTTTCTATTTTATTCTATTCTATCAGTTTCAAAACTATTGAATTATATGTTATTGTCTTTCTATTCTAGTCTATTCTATTATTTTCTATTCTAATCTATTCTATTCAAATTCATTCTATTTGAAATTCAAATTTTGGAAGATGGTTATATTCTTTCTATTTCATTCCATTCTATTGTTTTTTCTCTTCTATTCTTTTATATTGTATTATTTTCAATTCTAATATATTCTATTCTAATTTGAATTTATTCTATTTGAAATTCAAATTTCAGAAGATGGTTATATTCTTTCTTTTTTTTGCATAAAAATTTTATTGAGAAGATACAAAATTAGCATACGCATACATGGCTCAGTGAGCCTGTCTTATCAATACATATGCGATTATAGTTCAATCAGATCGAGGCACGCTAAACCCAGATTAAACAACATTAGACTATGAACAGTGAGTCAAAGGTGAATATGATGTCTAGCTGTATATATCTTCAAAGGGAGGTTTAAGTGGGGTATAGGGTAGAGAGAGAGGGGTACATGAGGAAAAGACGGGAAGGAAAAGAGAGAAAGAAAAGAAAAACCGAAGATATATATAATAAATAAAAGGGGGGGGAAAGGGGGAGAGAAAGAAAAGGGGGAGGGAGAAGGGGGGAGGGGGAAGGCACTGAGGCAAAGAGCAAGGGGGGGAGTGCTGCTGAGGGGAGGGGGTGAAGTCTGCCCCAGCTACCCTCTCCAGCTTCTAGTGCTCAGTACCCTTAAAGTATAACAGGTGGGCTTGAGTCTGAATTCGGCTTCAAGGGCAGTGGGTGAATCACCCCATCTTTCTTTTGTTTGTTTTGTTTTTTTAAATCAGATTTTATACAGAGTTTTCAGTTTAAAAAATGCAAACATATTATTCAAGACACATATCACAAGACATTACAAAACAAGAAAAGAGAAAACAAAATATTCTTTCTATTTTATTCTATTCTTTTCTATAGTTTTTTTCTGTTTTATTATATTCTTTTATTTCTATTCTATTCCCTTTTACTCTGTTGTTTTTTATTCTATTCTTTTATATTATGTTATATTCTATTCCCTTCTATTATATTCTTTTCTGTTTTACTCGATTCTATTCTTTTATTTTTTCTATTATATTCCCTTATGTTCTGTTTTACTCTATTCTTTTATTTAATTTTTTTTCTATTCTGTTCTATTTCATTCTCTTCTATTGTAATCTCTACTATTCTATTCCTTTATTTTCTATTTAATTTTAGTCTATTCTTGTTTTCAGATTCAATTTCAAATTTGTTTTTTGAATCTGATTCAAATGCAGTTTGAATTCGCAATGCCACCTGAATTTTCTTTTCAGGAAATTCATTCATATTCATTTAAATTCATTACTATTGTAATTTGGAAATTTGGATACATCCAAATTTACAAAGAAACAAAACATTTGACTGAATTTCAATTGGGAATGAAATGTACTGCACATGTCTAGCATAAGCTAAGCTTGCAATTTGATAAACAGTTTGATAAACAGGTGCAAAGCTAAAAGCAATAATGTGAAATGGGTTTAGAATGCCAAAAACATGCATACACTGCAGAATAATAAAAGACCGGTTGATGATGGCACCATGAGAAAATGCATACACTACAGACTCTGATTATGAAGGCTGCACAGATATGACTCTTCATAGCAATGACTCTGTGACTCAACCAGGCTAACATGGCTGTATAGCATATATATATATATATATATATATATATATATATATATATAATATATAAAACCTTATACACACGATCAGACTTTGTACAAACTTTCCCGTGGACTTTTGTACAAAGGCCGCTGGCCGTAAATTTGTATTGCATGCACACAATCAGACTTTTTAGGCAACAAACACGAACGTAGTGACGTTTCAACGTACTGACGACACTTCAAAAGGGGATGTTCAATTACTTCAGCACCACCTTTGGTCAACTTCTGTATTGTTGTCTGATCTTTTGCATTGGTTCTGAGAATGCGTGTTTGTACTTTGTACAAAAGTCCGATGGTTTTGTGTACACACGATCGGACTTTGCTCCATCGGACTCATGTTGTCAAAAAGTTTGTCCATTCGCACAGACAACAAAAGTCAGATGAAAACGGAAAAAGTTTGTCGGATGGAGCATACACATGGTCGGATGTTGCTCCAAAACAGCTAATTTGTATGTTTGTTGTGAAAAAGTCAGATCGTGTGTACGAGCCTTAAGGCTCAGTATCTGGGTCTGTTGGAGTAGCTGCGTGCAATCAGGTTCGTGCCTGGCTGCCCACATGCTGGTTCTAACAGCGAAGGGCCTCTCACCGGGCTGCAGAACACTTGCCAAGATACCTCTGCCCCATCAGGTGTGGCTTCTCTGAACTTCTGAGAGAGGGAAACTGAGTAATGTATACTCCCTGGACTAGTCCAAGAGCCCAAAGGGTGATGGGAAATGGAGCTAACGGGACCTGTGCCTTCATCTGAGCACGATAAGTAAATTGGCAATCCGCTACACTTATACTGGTAGTTTGCTTTGTGAACTGAACCTGAAGTATTTCCATTGATAAAATTGTTACGTTGTTGTGTCTTGGTGCTTTGAATTACTGTTTCCATGAATGAAGGCACTATGCACTATGCATTGCCCCATGAGTCTATTTTAAGCCTTCCATTTTTTGGCTAGTGTTGGGAATAAGATAAATGTGGTTTTCTACTTCTGTGACTTTCTCAATTCAAAAGCTTTCTAATTGTGATACAGACAGCAATAAAAGCCTGATAGAAGATCTAACCCTTCCTCACTGCGTCTAAAACAAAAAAAATATAAAATTTGGGCTGAGCTTAAATTTTTATTGGCAAATATTTATGTCTGACATAAGTGAATCTTTAAAGTACAAACTAAACATTTTGAAGCAGATTTACAGTGAAAAAGCTAAGAAACATAAATCCATAATGGAACCATCTCAGCTGTATGCTGTCCCTGAATTACAGCATACACAAATGAAGCCAATCTAGTTTACGTATGACACTTGTTCCACAATCTGTAGGGGATCATAAATATTTCAGCACATCTGGCTGCTTAGACCCTTTTACCATCAGTATTTGGGTGTGTTTAAATATGCTCCAGGCCTGCAACTTTTCAAATCAATTGATATGAGCCCCTGAGTCATAGTATCCACAGTGTACACAATCTGTAACACCCAGATGAGAAGAAATATACAGTATAGTTGGTTTTATTTTTTTCTTGTTGGAGTGAGCAACTGTATTGTAAGCTTTCATAAGCATACTAGACCTAGGTTAAAAAATATTAAATGACTGAATATAGATCTTCCTTTAGTTTTCGATTATTATATAATATTTTGTCCTGCTATTATGTTGATTCAAAGGATTGTATTTTTTTCTTTTAGAGAATCTGGTTTTTTTTGTGCTTTTCAGTGGATTTACTACACTTTGACTTGAGACAGGAAATAGTCAAATCAAAATGCTGGAACATGTTTAGCCATCCTTTTAAATCATTCGCTCGTTGCTAGTAAATTCCATCCACATTCATATCTCATCCTATGGTATTTATGTGATGTAATACCTGTGAGTGAAGACAATATTTATTTTATTTGGAACCATATCAATCTGCTTTATGGTGTTTTACATTAGAATGCAGCAATCCTCAATGAGATATTTTAAACACAAACCATTTTTTAATGTTTTAATTTTTTTAATTTTATAAAAGGCAATGTATAGTAGACTTTATACATATTTTATTTCCTTTATTAATTAGGATCAGGACTAAAAAATATGAAAATAATTTTTTTTTTCATGTAAATATAAACTATTGTATATGAGTTTTATGGAATCTTCTATCCTACTAGTAAGGAAACGTTAGGCACTTTTCACATTTTCTAACTTCCCCTTTATTGTAAAGAGTCTGTTGTTTACAGAGGGCTATGGGCTGCTTAACTGGGAGAAGTACTGATTGCAATAAAGAGTCTAAGGCCCGGTTCACACCTATGCGAATTGGATACGGATTACACTGAATCCAATTCGCATGACATTTTTTGAATGAGGCTAGTTCATTCGCACTCCGCATTACCCAAAAAATGTGTGCGTTTTCTGGGCATTGCAGTGCGAATTGCTATGGGAATGCATCTGATTCGCAGATGCATTCCATTGTGAACAGGATAAAATACTGACCTGTTCCTGATGTAAACCTGACCTAATACTGATGCAATTCTGACCTGATCTTGATCAAAAACTGACATGAAACTCCGAGCAACTGATTTTTCTCTTCACAGGGAAACCTGAACTTCAATTTGCACCGCACATGTGTGAACCGGGCCTAAATGGACCAAGTGTGAGCAATAGGAGAGACATATTAAGGAACTTTCAAGGTACCAGATCAAATCATAAAGTACTTACAATTTAAAAGAGAAGTATGAGTTTCCTGAAAAAAACTAAATTATACTCACCTAGGTGGATGCTTGGTCTGATGCTGCATTTGTCTCCCTCTGGATCCAGACTGAGAACTGAGTGATTAAACACCGCTGATCATTCAACCCTCACTCTTCAGGCTGCAGAGCCAGCCAGTGACTGTCACTGGCCATCTGCTCTGCCCCTTCAGTACTCACTGGTGTACTGGGCAGTGTAGGAGCAGCTTGTTACTTTCTCCCCCAAGTAGGCCTTGCTCTCACCCAAGAGTTAGTTGAGTGAGTTAGCATTGATTGAGCTAAGATTTAAGGTCTTTCTCCTGACCTGCTGTCATGGCTGGGCTCAGCCCTTCCTTCTCTGAGCTGGCCGCTCAGCTATCAGCTAAATGCCAGCTCCTATCTCTCCACAGTGTTAATGATATCCTGCTCATCAGCCTTGCTCACTTAAGCCATTCAGCCCAGATGATCTCTGCCTTCTCCTTGGTAAACATCACAGAGACTTTCTCTTGTGCTCCTTTTAAAGACTTGCTTGGCTGACATTCCTTCTGGCTCCAGATCCTGCTTGCTGTTCCACTCCACTGATTCCTGGCTTCCTGACTTTTTGGCTTGCCTGACTATCCTTTCCGGTTATCAAACTTTGGCTATGTTTTGACTATGTTTGTTCTTCTTAGAGAAGTTGACGGTCTCAATAAGAAGAGCGTGATCTCTCCTCTGCTAGATCCATGGTTGGTTATGCAAATACACTACTTCTTGACAACCATCTGGCTGAGCAGAGTGTCTCAGGGACAGGTTTCCCCATTTAAGCAGCACTGCCTACACACCTCACCATTGGAACTTATACTATCCATCTCTTACTCCTTGATACATAATCTGTGGTGTACCTTACCCCTTTCTACTGAAATGGGAACGAGACCTGGATATGACCCAGACCCCTAAACAGAAGAATGTGCCTTTTACTTTACTCATCTGTTCTCCCTTTCCAGCAAATACCAGGAGGCAAGCTACAAAATTGCAGACAAATTGGTATAGGCACTTCTTCACAAGATCCCTATCTCCTACTCAGATAGGATTGCTGTTGCTTAAGGTACACCAGGAAATAATGTACTTTGAAAAAGTATTACACATACAAATCATGCGATGTCAGAATACAATGTTGCTGCCACCGTCCTAGGGAATCTTAATGTTCCGTAAGGCTGCGTACACACGCGGGGACTGTTCGCCCAACTTTGTCCGTTAAACAGTTTCAGCAAACAGTCCGCTCAAAATTAGCATGGACGGACATGGCCACACACGACGAACGAACAGTTTGCTGAAACCGTGCGCGATGACGTGAACGGCACGTACGACGGGACGAAAAATACAACGTCCTATACACTGCATTATAACTTTCGGCGTGTAAATCCTTTCTGAGCATGCGCGGAACTTAGTTTGACGAACAAGCCTACACACGAGGGGACTGTTCGCTGAAACAAAGTTTCAGCGGACAGTTTTTCGGAATTTCCGAAAAACCTTGTTCAGCGGACTGTTCGCTGAAACTGTCCGCTGAAACTGTCCGCTGAAAGCCCACACACGGGCGGACTGTCCGCCGAAACACTGTTCAGCGGACAAAGTTGGCCGAACAGTCCCCGCGTGTGTACGCGGCCTAACACTTATAGCTTAACCCTCTTATGATGGAGGGTAAAACAGATGTTAAGGCCTGAACACAGTTTTGCAACTTTAGCATGTGTTAGTAAAATTGTACATATCATCACAACTACTAATGCCGCGTAAACGCAAACGGATTTTCCGTCGGAAAAATCTTGGAAGGTTTTTTCCAACGGAATCCGCTCAAGCTTGGCTTGCATACACACGGTCACACAAAAGTTCTCTGAACTTTCGACTGTCAAGAATGTGGTGACATACAACCACCAAGAATACAAAGTGTTTGTAAATACAAAATGTTGCGCGTTGGAATTGGTGCAGACGATCAGAATTTCCATTCAGAACTTTTTCCGACCGAAAAATTGAGAACCTGCTCTCAATCTTTTGCTGGTGGGAATTCCGCCAGCAAAAGTCCAATGGAGCATACACACGGTCGTAATTTCCGATCAAAAGCTCTCATCTGACTTTTGCTGGTGGAATTTCCGATCGTATGTACGGGGCATTAGTGTAGCTAGGTGAATTATTGTTTTTGTTTTTTCAGGACAAAATGGGCTTTCATTTGATGTAACTGGTATGGGATATCAGCTGATTTTCTTATCAGAGGAAAGCTGGCACAAAATAGTACAAAAAATCCTTTTTAAAATGTACTGTAGCTGTTTATTTCTTGCTATTACAATAACCTACCACTATAAAACAACCCAAAATGATTTTTCCTGCTCTTCACAATTGCAGCAATACCACATATGTGGTATCATTTGCTTTTTGTACACATAGTAGGACTCAGAAATAATAATGTGCATTTTGCTAAAACACCCTGACACCAACACTATCTGACAATGAAACTAAATAATAAAATATCTTTATTAATCCTACCTAAAATACACTGACCCTGACCTTAGAACCCGACCATTGCCTCGACCATAAACTTTGACCCTCACCTTGACCTAAACAATAATCCTTATGCTGGCCTAGATCAAACCTTGACCTGGCTATTTCATCTTTATTAGTGCCTTTATTGCTGCAATGAAAACAGGGTGGTGGGAGGCACCAAGCCTTCTTGGGCTTCTGCTGCCCTGTGCTCAGCCAATCATCTGTAACCCTGGTGAGAAGTAAAACTAGTATTCCCCTGCTGCAAGGCAAGCGTTCTAAATACTAAACCATCAATCAAATATTACTGTTGGAGTTAAGATTCCACAGTTGTTCCAGACCAATACATTATTATTTATATAGATTAGGTTTATGCAATTATTTTTGAGAAGGGGGCCAGCACTCTATTATTATTAGAAAATATAAAGTATTTTCTTTATTGATTTTGTAATGTTAAATTAACATGTAAAAATCAGCAAAAACATTCTACTTATTTTTAATAATAATAAAGTGCCCCATCACATTATTCATTGCATAATCTCTGCTAATATCTGTTGGTATAATGCAAGGTGTTACCTCTCTTGACATACAAATGTTAACACATATTCTTGAAAAGAAAGTAGAATAAACGGAAAAAAAAATTGAAATGTTGTTTGTGTTATAGAAGGGGTCATTGCTCAGAAATTGCATACCTGTATATGACAGTCAAAGCAATCACTTTATAAAGGGATTGCAATGAACCCATTACTCTACTTAAATCAATAAAGCTTTTCATTTCTATGACTTTGACATTTTCTTGTATGTTATTTCATACTTCCAGGTCCATTGAACATGATTAGCCATCTGACTTAGTGAATTGGTTGGCTTGTTTAACTTTGCAACCCCAGAACTTAACTGACAGTACTAGAATACCTTTTACATTTTGGTCAGGCAAGAAGCATGCTACAGAAAGTATGAGATTTCTCAATAAATGTCAGGCATGGATAAGAGCGATGATGAATCTGGAGATCATGTTCTGGTTGGGTTGAGAAGACCACATTAGGTAAAAAAGGAAGATAATATAATGGAGGAGTTGAGTAAAGAAGGGTTGCACTCTTTCCTGAATTTACTCTTAGATCCAATTTCTGATACCCTCTGATTTCCCTTTGGCCTACTGTAGTCTTGATGGTGCACACTCCTATTGTAATCAAACTTGCTATGGCTACCAACAACAATGGTTGCAACTACATCTACATCAACCCCATAAATAGGCAATACAATGAAAATACAGTATTTCTATAGAACAAGGATGCCATTTGCATCTATTATAAATGTCACCACTGTGAAATTGAAAGAATTACATACAATTTACTATTATACAGTTTTAAAAACGCAAAATGAAAGTCACTTATGAATTCAAAGGCATACAATATATAAACATCATTTTGGGGACTGGAGATAGAAGCTGTATGATTAACTTTGTTTCAAGGTCCAGCAATGAACCAACCTGTCCTTTCAAGCTATTTGGCTTTCACTTTGGCTCCGTTAATTTCACTGAAAACACATTTTGGGCAGTTTGGGCAGGATTTCTCTAGTAAAAGTTACATATTAGATGTAACACACTTGAACAAATTGCCTGGAAACAGAAGGAACATTGATTTTTAATATTTGCTAAACTATACAGCATATTGTTCCAGTTGTGGCCCTGAATGAAGTATCAGTCTGCCAGATTCAAGTACCATTTCTCAATAAAAGTAATTTTACTTTTTTTCCTTAAATATCTCAAGCTGAGCATTGTTGACTCACCTACAATAAATTCATCAAGTGAGCATGGAAAATGTAATATGGGTATTGAGCTAAACCTGTGTAACTATTAGTAGCCAAATATTTTGTCACATGGTTGCGTGGTAAAATAAATATGTCTGGCAACATAGTGTACTTGTTGCTTTGCAAACATGCTGGATGAATGTTGGTCTGAGACACTGTTTGCAACATCTGCCCTGTCAAATCCTATTAAAAGAACTGGCAGTTCACTCTTCACCCTAACAATGCCAATGTTCCAAATTTTATTACTCCATTATGTAGGTTTTGTTTCTGCTAGACATTATTTGGAATCATCTTTGGTCCAGATGCATTTAAGTGAATTAGCAGACATTTTAGAAGGATTTTTCTACCGAAACATTTTATGGCTCTTTGTTACTGGATGGATGCAATGAAATAGAAGGCAGAGCACATATTAATTAATGTAGAAAAAAATTGAAAGCTAACATGACCTACACCTAGCACATTTTAAATAAAAATCTACTGTGAAAGTAAGAGGACTAGATTCTAGGACTTTATGTCAAAATTAACTAGCAAACTTAGACAAGAAGAGTATGAAGGTAGTACCACCGGCACTTAGAGTCATCAAACATGTTACAATCTAAACATACAAAAATCCAAAATTTGAAAAATTTTCAAAACTGGAATATAAGGACCTACCTAAATTATCAATTCAATCTACATGTAATCAAGCAGGCTGTATACTATATACTGTAGTTGTTGGAAGATATAAAAGAGATTCTAAACTTTTTTTTCCATTGTAGGCCAGCACTTCATATTCTTGTGCTTGTCTGGGACCAAAAGAGGTGCTAAAAAATACATCTATCAACTGATAAGAAAACCAAGGCCAGTGTAGTATAGTATAGTTCCCCTACCCTGCCTATGTTCTTGAGTATGAGGATGCTTTCTGCACCTACACCTATTACTACAGAAGTTTGAGCTTCTACAGCAGCAACCCATATATGATATATGTATATATTTGTCCAAACTGGTGATTTAGTTGTTGCTATCAGTTTGCTTATTAGAATTTGTCTATAAAATGTTTTCATACCTGAACCAGTGTGGTTGGGGGCAAGACCTCCTCCCGCCAATTCGTCCTCATGCTGTATATTATCTTTAAATGTAATCCTTACAGTTGTATGATTGTATGAGTAGGAAGGGGAGAGGTTATGTGATCATGTAGAGGTCTACCAATCCTCTCCTACCATTCTGTATGTGTGATAACAAACTTTTACTACTATTGCACTTGGGATGCAAGTGCTGTTGTCATTGTGTCTGCTAGGATTTTTACGCTTGGGAACTCGGAAGTGGTGGTCTTCCAAATTTTAGCTGCTTGCATTTTCACTTGTGTGTTGGGGTTTCAGGGCATGGATGTTGAGAAGGAAAATAGAGGCTCAACTCCATGGACCCTAAAGAATGGTGTACATACTTTACATGGACCATATGAAAGGTCTCTCACCATGCTCACCATGCTGTATACTATATATAAACCATGGTGAGAGACCACAAAATCCCAATAAAATACATACATTTTTGTTTGTAACATGACAAAATTTCAAGGGGTATGGGATACCAGGATATTTAAAAGGAGGATCACCAACCCCCCAAAACCTTTTAAAAGCCCACTGCATCCTTAAAAACTACCAAGATCATCTTCATTGTACCTTCTTTGGCTTCACTGAATTTTGCCAAAGTTTTTTTGCTCCAGATGGTGGGCAGGCCTAGCAGGACTGTGATTGGTTTTAGTGACCAAGACGGTCGTCCTCCTGCTGGAAACAGGGACCGCCCCACCTAGCAGAACTGCACCCAATCTCTTCCCCATCAAAAAAGCTGCCAATCGCAACTACAGCAAAGTTAGAGAACCAAACAACGTTTCCCATCATTTACAATGTGTGGGGGCACAGTGCCTCCCCCTCAGTGCAGGTGTGGTGTGGGGAATTCTGAAATTGGAATGCATTAGTGTCTCACTGACACTTCCTAGCACTGCTCTGCTAATAGGGAGGCTTTGTGTGCAGTTTGGTGCACCAGTGCCGGGGGTTACCTACCCGTTCTATACAGAAAACAAATGCTCTTGGTTCAAGTTCTACTTTGACATTTGAGAAGTAAAAGGCACTTAAAAATGTATGTTACATCAAAACGTAATATTTCATATTGGTGTCTGGGTTTTAGGACTGTGTTCATTACGGTAAGCCTTTTGAGTTATTTTTACATTGAGGGGGAAATATCGGGTGATCCTGGCATTCCTCCTTTTTATCCCAATACAACCTGACCATGCCAAGCATGAAGGCAGATCTGTACTGGTGTGGTCAATTTTGGCAGACCTAAAACTCAGTTTGGCAAATCCCTACTGATGTACTGGTACATTTCTATATCTAAAAAAGCTAGGACAGAATTGTGGTCTTTTAAAGGAAACCTGTTCTGAGAGATATGTGGAGGATTATTATACAGTATGTTATGAAATTGCTAGTTGTGTTGGTTGTAATCAGAATGGTTGTCATACTGATCCAATATCTTCAAAACCTTGGCTAAGCTGGAACACGAATGCAAAATCAAATTTCTGACTTAATTTGCTACATGTTTGTTTGAGGTACATTTCTCTTTTGAAGTCAACAGTGACAACTAGGCAACTAACATTTTTAGTAGAAGGTCAGCAGTAAGCTCCTGTTTGTTAGTAAATGTTTATCTCACACTGAAGTGTAGTTGCATGCTGTATGAAAATAGAAGGTTATAATAAGGGGAAATGTTTGTATCCAAACCGAACTGTACTAAAACATGCAGTACAGGAGGTTCTTGAAAAAGGGGGTTCTTATACCCTCGAAATGTCGGATGTTTACACTTTACCATGGTCTGCCTCATCTAGCATTCTCATCATTCTATTCTGGGTACTGAACACCTGTGGCGGAGTTTTACTAAAACAGGTGCACACCAAATCTGGTACAGTTCTACATAATAACCATAATAATCAGCTACTAACTTTACTTTGTTCAATTAATCTTTGACAACAAAACTTTGAAGCTGATTGGTTACTATGCACAGTTGCACCAGATTCTGTGTGCATCCATTTTAGTAACCCCCCTCCCCCCATGCATTTCTGAACACCAGCTGCTATGTATGACTTACTGATACACACTGTACATATGTACAGTATACTGTAGATATGTGTGTGTATTTTTGTTTGGAATGAAAATGTTTGAAATACCTATGCTTGATGTGATATGATAAACTTTGTACATATTGTATAATTGTGTGTGCTGTATATGTCTAATTCAACATTATTGCTAAAGCATTTTTGTTATATGGTGCTTACTCTATATATTTAAAATGATTGTTACTAGCAGACTGATAGACTGTGGAGGGGTTTAAGCACCCTAAAAATTTTCTAATGTCGGTTTCTAAATGGCATATATAATGCAGACCTTTGTTACAAATAACAAGCATTATATAGTGCTATCTGTAGAGATATGTATGGGTATCTCACAAAAGTGAGTACACCCCTCACATTTTTGTAAATATTTTTTTATATCTTTTCATGTGACAACACTGAAGGAATTACACTTTTCTACAATGTAAAGTAGTGAGTGTACAGCTTGTATAACAGTGTAAATTTGCTGTCCCCTCAAAATAACTCAACACACAGCCATTAAGGTCTAAACTGCTGGCAATAAAAATGAGAACACCCCTAATTGAAAATATCCAAATTGGGCCCAATTAGCCACCCCCCACCGTTGTCATATGACTCGTTAGTGTTACAAGGTCTCAGGTCTGAATGGGGAGCAGGTGTTTTAAATTTGGTTTTATCACTCTCACTCTCTCATACTGGTCACTGGAAATTCAACTTGGCACCTCATGGCAAAGAACTCTCTGAGGATCTGAACAAAAATAATTGTTGCTCTACATAAAGATGGCCTAGCCTATAAGAAGATTGCCAAGACCATACAGCAGTTAAACAGGTTCTACCTAGAACAGGCCTTGCCATGGTCAACCATACAAGTTGGGTGCACGTGCTCAGCGTCATATCCAGAGGTTGTCTTTGGGAAATAGACGCATGAGTGCTGCCAGCATTGCTGCAGAGGTTGAAGGGGCGGGGGGGGTGTCAGCCTGTCAATGCTCAGACCATACGCCACACGCTGCATCAAATTGGTCTGTATGGCTGTCGTCCCAGAATGAAGCCTCTTCTAAAGATGATGCACAAGAAAGCCCACAAACAGTTTGCTGAAGACAAACAGACTAAGGACATGGATTACTGGAACTATGTCCTGTGGTCTGATGAGACCTAGATAAATGTATTTGGTTCAGATCGTGTCAAGCGTGTGTGGCGGCAACCAGGTGAGGAGTACACAGACAAGTGTTTCTTGCCTACAGTCAAGAATGGTGGTGGGAGTGTCCTGGTCTGGGGCTGCATAAGTGCTGCCGGCACTGGGGTGCTACATTGAGGGAACCATGAATGCCAACATGTACTGTGACATACTGAATCAGAGCATGATCCCCTCCCTTGACCGGACCACAGGGCAGTATTCCAACATGATAAAGACCCCAAACACACCTCCAAGACGACCACTGCCTTGCTAAAGAAGCTGAGGGTAAAGGTGATGGACTGGCCAAGCATGTCTCCAGACATAAACCCTATTGAGCATCTGTGGGGCATCCTCAAATGGAAGGTGGAGGAGCGCATGGTTGCTAACATCCACCAGATCCGTGATGTCGTCTTAGAGGAGTGTAGGAGGATTCCAGTGGCTACATATCAAATTGTGGTGAACTCCATGCCCAAGAGGGTTAAGGCAGTGCTGGAAAATAATGGTGGCCACACAAAATATTGACACTTTGGGCCCAATTTGGACATTTTCCCTTATGTTCTCACTTTTGTTGCCAGCGGTTTAGACATTAATGGCTGTGTTTTGTGAGGGGACAGCACATTACACTGTCATACAAGCTGTACACTCACTACTTTACATTGTAGCAAAGTGTAATTTCTTCAGTGTTGTCACATGAAAATATAAACAAAAATGTGAGGGGTGTACTCACTTTTGTGAGATACTGTATATAGAGAGAGATTGGCTATACAAAATGCACAATTAAAACTTCATTAAAGCCTAAAGAAAACTATGAAACAAACAGGGCAGAAATGTCTGATAATTTATCTGACATACAAAATAAGTCTGTGCAATGCTTAACTGTAACTAACCATGGCATTTGCAAAAATAGAAAGACGATATGAAAGATAGCTCATGAAAGATATAAGAGACTGTCAGAAAAATAGTCTTATCTAATAACTGGTATCAATACATAGGAGTCTCTGCAAGAGTAAAATAACTTGACTGCTCTTAACACTACATTCAAGGGTAGATCATAAGACACAATTATGTGAAACCACATCTTTTGCTCAGCAGCTAGCATCTCATCCAGCTAAAAGAAAGCTGTTCACATCGCTAGGTGAGGACATACAGAAGACTTGCAAGCTTTCCCAAGATTGAAAGTTTCAAGAACTGAGTGATCTTAATCTTGAATGACAACTTGTTAAGGCAGATCTGTACTTACCAGGCCTCAGCTATTTAGACACTGCTTGTGGTGTGAATGCAATTGTTTCAGTTTCCAAATATTGTACAAGAAAAGTAGTCAACAGTGGGTTCAAAGTACAAGAAGGAAAACCAAATTTCCTTTCCACCATTCTTCTATTTCTGTGATTTTACCATGAACGTTGCAGAAACTAAAAATGACCAAAATTGTATGTACCTTAAACCAAGCACCCAGGGTTTAGCTATTTAGACACTGCTCGTGGTGTGAATGCAATTGTTTCAAAGTTTCCAAATATCGTACAAGAGAAGTAGTCAACAGTGGGTTCAAAGTACAAGAAGGAAAACCTTGAGCCAAGCACCCAGGGTTTAGCCATTCTGAAGGACAATTATTCAAAGACTCCAGGGTTCCCATGTCTATGAAAAAGGCGGTTATGTTACCAAGGCCTCACACAAACCCAGAAAGGATAAACATGATGTTCAATTCATAAGAAACTGTATCCTCTCAGGAAATAGCACTTGTTCTGCCTGCAAGGACCCTGCAAGAATATAAAGAACTCTTAAAACAATTTTGAATTTGCTTTAAGTGTTCTACAGAACATCTTGCAAAGGACTGTGAGGCCACAATGAAATAGAGTGCTGCAGCTATACTCAGCTCAAACGCTTCTTCCACTTCAGTACAACTCTTCCCTTGCAGATCCTCCTCCTTCCATGTCAGATCATGGCAGGTAGAACCATGAACAATCACCTGCAACAGTCATATCAAAGTGCAGTAAACTATACTGTAAAGGAAAATGGGGAAAAACGTATGTGAAAATACATCTTTTCAAGGTGTTCTTTGAAAGGCAGCCTAAGAAAGCAGTTCATCCATTATTACCTGAAAGTAAAATAAATACATTTTCTAACTGCAGTTATGCAACTTTGGCATGTGTGAGTAAAACTGTAAATATCATTACAATTACTTAGAATATCTAGGTGAATTATAGCTTGTTTTTTATTCATATGTTGGTATGATCCTGCAAGGAGATGCACACAGACAACTGTCATATATAAGAACTCTGGAAACATGAATTTTTGTTATGTGCACAGTGTAACACCATAGTGGGGATCTGAAGTGATTGTGAGCTCAACATCCTGGACTCCTTGATGTCCTCTCCCCCTACGTGCTTTGGCACAGTTTTGGCCATGGCTGCTGATAAGGGGGTACCACCCATCCTCCTGTAGGGGGCCCTTGCACACAGGGGGGCCCAGAAAGCAGGGGAAAGCAGGGCAGGACAGGGACAGGGATTGATGCGGGGGGGAAATTACAGGAAGGATGCACTGTTTGGGTTTGCTCCTGCAGCTGCTGCAGGGAGACACACACAGGGCATCATTCCTGTAATCCCCCCCTCCGCTGCACCCCTCCCCCTGTTCTGTCTACATATGGTCCCTCCTACTGTGTACCCCCCTCCCCAAAACGCTGTCCCAGGTTCCTTCTCCCTCCAGCTGCTGCAGGTACACAAGGGAATGTTCAGGATGGAGAGTGAAGGGAGGGGCCTGTAAATATGTAATTTACTGGCCCCTTCCTTCAGTGAATGAAGACCGTGAGTAAACGGTACAGATCACTTCTGTTTCCATTCATACCTGAAGCATAATACTTTACTATGCTCCAGTTTATGAATGAACAGGAACCTCTGTCTCCTGTTCATTCATCTGCAGTGCTGCTGAGGCTGCAGAAAAAGGAATTGAAGAATCTGTGTCCTAAATTCCTTTCTCTGTTTCAAAAGTGAGATGTCAGGGGTCTGTTTAGACCCCTGATATTTCACCCAAGCCTCCACAACAGCATTGTAAAAAAAAAAAAAGAAATAGTAAGAAAGAAGTAAAAATAATAACAAATTGAATTTTTTTTTTAAATTGTAAAACATCATTTAAAAAAATAAGGGCTCATATGCATGAGTTTTCTGGCCCATACACAATGAATGAGTGATTTGTTTGTGCAGTTTGGGTGAGTGACCCCAAATACACATGGTCAGTGCTTGGAGGCTTGCATCCACATGCCTGTAAAATAAGGACTTGCAGCTGTGTTCATACAGTTGCTGTGTGCCCATAACATGCCATAGGCTGCCTGCACACAGCAATAGCCACATAAAAAATAAAAAGAAAACACAAATTTACACTGTATAGGCCACAGCACCTATGTGATTGAGCCTCAATACCTATATGCTGACTGTTTTACATTGTATTATATATATGAAAACTTTTACAAGTTGCTTGAGCTACACGTTCTAATGTTCGGGTGGAACTAGTACTCATTTCATGTACAGTGTTTTTACATTGACATTTTTGTATATTTCTGTACACACAAATACTGTAAATGAATAGTTTTTAACCAATGTAAGGTTGTTGTTTTCTTCTTGAGAGTTTGTGCACCTAAAAGTCAGAGCTTTTTTTCTTTTTCTGCTTTTTGTATGAACAGCTGATCAAGAATCTACCAATGCTAAATTCCTATAAAACCATACTGATGTTCATCAGTTCATGGACAAGTGATGAGTGATTCTAAACCTCTATCTACTTCAGGAGATGCAACAGAGTTAGTCGCAGAGGACCAGCTGAAACCTCAAGCTACTCTTGACATTAATGAAACTACACCTATCAGCTATAAAACTGTAACATCTTTTTACATGGATAATTCCAGTGAGCGTTCCAAATACTTTGGTACTATATTCTTGCAATGGAGTCTTGAGCTGAACTGCAACTTAGCTGTGGATTCATTAGTTAGGTTGATTTAGCTATACATCTCACAAGTGTACTACTTTACAGGCAGGTTTAAGGCATCCCCCAAGCATATTGTTCAAAGTAATGGTATATGTTTAATCTTGCCCTTTAAGGACTTTAAGCATAATTAAAGAGCTGCTCCCTGATGAATGATATATATATTTTGCATTGTTACATATCCCAGCACCCAGAATCCCATGCCCCTCGTTTGATTTTGGGAGAAAGTTGGCAGGAACATGTAATTTATCAGCAATTTTTGCTTCAAATGTTGGTTTTACTGTATTACATCTAATGCCACGTACACACCATCAGACTATCTGGTGGACTTAGTCCGGTGGACAATCCGGCGGACTTTGCAGAAGAGGTCCGCCAGACTTTTCCAAACATGCGGACTTGCCCACACACGGCCACACGCCCAGAAGAGAAGAAGGGAGGAAGAGGAAGAAGGCGGCGACAGCGACAAGACCGGGCCAACGCTAGTAAAAGAGCTGTAAGAAGATAGCGGAGGCCAAGGTGCTATGGGGGTGGGGGGGCCGCAGGCCCCGCTTACCCAAAGCACCCACCTGCCCATGTTGAGGGCACGCTGCCTAGTACGGTTCAGGAGGGGGGTGCTCGCTCGTCCCCACCCTCTTTCCTGACCAGCCGAGCTGCGTGCTCGGATAAGGGTCTGGTATGGACTTCAGGGGGACCCCCACGCCATTTTTTCGGCGTAGGAGTTCCCCTTTAAATCCATACCAGGCGAAGGGGCTAGCAAGGTGTCAATCTCGCCGATGGAGGCGGCGACATTGACTTCCTTCTCTAGTCCTGTCTACCTGTATTCATGTTCAAAATGAACGGACTTTACTCTATGTGTGGGCAAGTCCGTTCATTAGAAAAGTTCGGCGGACAAGACTTCTTTCTAAGTCCGCCAGACTTTTGGGAAGAAATCTGCCAGATAGTCCGATCGTGTGTTCGCGGCATAACATGTGTGCCAGTTCAGAGGCAGGTCTAATGCCGCGTACACATGACTGGACTTTCCGGCAAACTAGGTCCGACGGGATTAGTCGTCAGACAATCCGATCGTGTGTGGGCTAATCCGTTAATTTTTCGGGAATAAAATCTGGTGGACTGTTGGATTGAATTCATATAATACTTCTGGTATTTGTTCATGGTTGAGGTAGCCACTTAGCCTCAAATGGATGAAGCACATGAAAGCTTTGTAATCAGAAGAACAATAGCTGGACTCGGACCCCCCCTGCTGTGATGTGTGTGTGGTTGCAGGCTTCAAAGGGAGTAAAAGCAAGCTGGGTGGCTCATCGTTGGGGACACTGATCAATAGTGGACAATACAGCATGCTTCCTGAAGAATGGACATACATGTGAAGGAATGCCTCTTGGCCAAATCTATTGGATTGAAGGCAAATGGGGGTGGCTACGAGTGGGTGTGTATGTTTGAATGAAAAGGCTCACACACAGACAATGCTTTCTGTTTGCTGTGAGACCCTGCCATGTGGTGACTCGGCCTACTTTGGGAGATGGCTCTGGCCTAAACCTCATGGTGAAGGCCCTGTCCTGGTCTGAGCCTAGCCGATGCAGCAAAGCCTCGGGGAGGACCGTGTGATAAGTATCTTGCATATTATTGTATTGTATGTTCTGAATGTAAGCTGCGTGATATTGTAATGTCCTTTTACTACTTTATGTTAGCTTTCCTAATTTCTTGGGAAATAAATAAGATAGTGTTTTACTAGCAGCAATGTGTGTGTTTTCATAAGTAACTTTATATCAGTGTGCTTAGTAGGGTTTTATAAATTAGATAATTATGGGAAGAGACAAGGTAGTAATAGTTTTTAGAGCACAGAATGTCTTTCATGGACCTAGAAATAGAACATGTTTCAAATCTATCCAACGGACTCAATTCCAACGGACTCAAATCGGGGAAATGGTTCGTCTGTTTGCTGGTCCGACGGACCAAATACGATACAAGGACAGCTATTGGCTACTGGCTATTGAAAGTCCCGCTTAGGTCACCATGTTCAAAATGAACGGACTTTCGAATGCACTTAGTTCGTTCGTTCGGAAAGTCCGTTGGAACTCCGCCTAAAGTCAGTCGGGAAGACCGATGGGCCTAGTTTGCTGGAAAGTCCGGTCATGTGTACGCGGCATAAGGCTTTTCCAATTATGTTAATTAAAGGTTTTGTGCATTTTTAATATTTTACTTTAAGCCTTATTAAAAGGGCTGCTCCCCAATAGAATGGTAATTTAGTATGTGGCGCTACTCATGAAGAAGCTGCTGGACTGTTTGGGTCCTCCTACCCTGTTCCAACTGGACCCAAGTAACATACCCGGATTTTTTACATGAGCTTTATTAACAGGAAAAGCTCTGTTGAAATAAAGGGCAGGCCAAACAAAAAGCAATGCAACATATACAAATATAATAGCACAGTTGACATAAAAATGGTCTATCTATGAACAAGAGGCTCTACCTACATTGCTGGCCTGAGGAAATAACTATAGAGTCTCTGCCAGCATTGGAGCCCTAATTTTCTTTTTGGAGTGCTTCCTCCTACTTGGGAGTACTTGTAATCCACTAATAATTTAATAAGCATGGTAGCCAACAGGCATCTTACCAATTTTAAAGGCCTTGTAATGTCCTTTGGAATACAGTAGTAGCCTTTCTGCAATACAGCAAAGGCAGCATTACCTAGCCGAGTGGGTACAGCCCCTTGATTTTGGCAGCAGTCAATCAAAGCCCTCCTTGCTCGCGTCAATCTACCAGCAAGGAGAGGGGAGCAGTTTGTTCATTTGTAAATATCCACTCTTGCAGTGACTTTCTCCCCATGACCTTTGTTTGACAATACCTTGGGCATTAACCTGGAAAATGGAAGGAATTCATTTTCAAGATTTGCCTTCTAAAATGTGCAGTTTTCAGATCTTTGGACATGAACCTGCTCTCAAATTAAACCCAATCAGATTCAACCATCTCTAAGCCCTTGTACACACGGTTGGACATTCTGACAACCAAATCCATTGGATTTTGTTCAACGGATTTTGTCCAACGGATTTTGTCCGAAACTGTTGCATACACACGATCGAACAAAGTTGTCGGAAAATCCGATTGTACATAACGTGATGACGTTATTTCGTTACGACGGGACTACGTTCAGGCTAGTAGCCAATAGCTTTGGTCTAGGAATTTGATCTGAGCATGCATGGCACTTTGTCCGTCGGAGTAGGCTACACATGATCGGAGTATGTCCGATCGGAGCATTTTGTGGAAAAATTTTCCGGACAAGTTGGAAAACTTGGCCCGTCGGGTACTCCGATGGAAACAGTCCGATGGAGACCACACACAGTCGGATTATCTGACAAAATGGTCCGATAGGACACATTCCGTCTGAATCTCCAACCGTGTGTACAAGGGCTAATAGTTACCTGTGAAAGAACAGGATATGCTTGCACAGTAGTCAAATGTATGAGGAGATAACATTAAGGAGAGAAGTTAGAGAGCAGGGAGCAACATGGGGGTTGCATGGAAATATTAAGGGGAATATAATAAAAATGAATAAAGAATATAACCTTAACCATTCCAATAATGGCTGTTGTAGTTAAATAATATGTAACCCCTTCATATTCCTGACATGTGCCTGCTGTACTATGTACGTGTAGAAAAAATATTACCTCCCTTGTGTATAATACTTGTTGATCCTGACAGTCCTCTGCTTTCCTATTAAAAACTGACCACACTAGCATAATAGCACAATGGTCAGTTTTCTGTCTGTGTGCTCCTCTAGTGCTGACATGCCCCCCTCCCCCTGCACGGCCATTCACTAGGAAGACAAGTGTGCTGATGTTTCTTCACCCCTAGCTCTCTGAGCTCCTTATGCAGCTAAGAACAGAGGTTATGAGATAATTTATAAATCTGTCAGAGGTGTGTAGAGGAGAGCCAATCGTCTTCTCCTCTCACAGGGGGGTCTGTGCTGATTGATTATCAGCGCAGCCCTCCCTGAAGATGCCCACAATGGACCACCAGGGACGCCACTAGGACCACCAGGGACGCCACTTGGACCACCAGGGATGTCACCACTAGGTATGCCACCCTAGACCACCAGGGATACAATCAGTGCCCACAATGGATGCCAATCAATGCCATAATGGCCATCACTGTTTGGCACTTATTGGCATCCATCCGTACCATCAATAACTGTACATCAGTGCCACCTATCAGTGCCCATCCATGCCCATCTGTGCCACCTATCAGTGCCCATCTGTGCCACCTATCAGTGCCCATCTGTGCCCCCTATCAGTCCCCATTCGTACCACTTATCAGTGTCCATCCGTGCCGCCTATCAGTGCCCATCCATGCCACTTTTCAGTGCCCATCTGTGCCACCTATGTGTACCCAACAGTGCTGCACATCAGTGCCCATCAGTGTCGCCTATCAGTGCCGCATATTAGTGCCCATCATCAGTGCCCAACAGTGCCACCTCATCAATGTCACCTCATTGGTGCCACCTCGGTGCCCATCATTGCCACCTTATCAGTGCCCATCAGTGCAGCCCCATCAGTGCCCATCAGTGAAGGACAAAACGTACTTATTTACAAAGTTTTGTAACAGAGACAAAAAAAACATTTTTTTTTCAAAATGTGTGGTCTTTTTTTTATTTGTTTAGCAGAAGATAAAAATCCCAGAGGATATCAAATACCACTAAAAGAAAGCTCTATTTGTGGGAACAAAATGATAAAAATGTAGTTTGGGTACAGTGTAGTATGACCGCGCAATTGTCATTCAAAGAGCAACAGCGCTGAAAGCTGAATATTGGTCTGGGCATAAAGGTGTATTGTATTGAAGTGGTTAATATTTGGAAAAAAAGGAATGTCCACACATGAAATGCATTTTCCACACTTTATTGTAACTTTAGAATGCCATACACAGGAGCAGACATTCTGTAGCTGTCATTTAGCTGTGGAATGCCACCAAATAATCTGTAAACCATCTTCCATTTGCACCTCCTCTCTCCTTGGGAGCACCACAGAGTTGGGACTACCTTCCCCATATATACTAAGTCCATAATATTAAGCTTCCATCACCAAGTATAAGCAAGGTGTCCTCATTAGTTTACCAGTTTCTCCCAATGTTAGGGGTAAAGTGTATGTACTGAGTATAGTTGCGATTTCCAGAATACTGTGTCCCTCCTCTAGGAGAAGGAACATACATTTTTGAGGAATTTCTCTGATTGATTAGTTTGAGGAATTTTCTTGATTTTGGTTGTTCAGATTTATATATATATATATATATATGTGTATATATATATATATATATATATATATATATATATATATATATATATATATATATATATATATATATATATACATATATGTATATATATATATATATATATATATATATATATATATATATATATATATATATATATATGTATATATATATATATATATATATATATATATATATATATATATATATATATGTATATATATATATATATGTATATATATATATATATACAGTTTTATTTATTTATTATTTTCCATTTTTACGTTCTTGTGGTGTTTGAAACATACGTACATCTCAGGGATTAAGCACTATAAAAACTAATTAAGAACACTATACACAATATTTCGTATGGTTAAAGTACAGTTAGGGCCATAAATATTTGGACAGTGACACAATTTTCGCAAGTTGGGCTCTGCATGCCACCGCATTGGATTTGAAATGAAACCTCTACAACAGAATTCAAGTGCAGATTGTAACGTTTAATTTGAAGGGTTGAACAAAAATACCTGATAGAAAATGTAGGAATTGTACACATTTCTTTACAAACACTCCACATTTTAGGAGCTCAAAAGTAATTGGACAAATAAACATAACCCAAACAAAATATTTATTTATTCAATATTTTGTTGCAAATCCTTTGGAGGCAATCACTGCCTTAAGTCTGGAACCCATGGACATCACCAAACGCTGGGTTTCCTCCTTCTTAATGCTTTGCCAGGCCTTTCCAGCCGCAGCCTTCAGGTCTTGCTTGTTTGTGGGTCTTTCCGTCTTAAGTCTGGATTTGAGCAAGTGAAATGCATGCTCAATTGGGTTAAGATCTGGTGATTGACTTGGCCATTGCAGAATGTTCCACTTTTTTGCACTCATGAACTCCTGGGTAGCTTTGGCTGTATGCTTGGGGTCATTGTCCATCTGTACTATGAAGCACCGTCCGATCAACTTTGCACCATTTGCCTGAATCTGGGCTGAAAGTATATCCCGGTACACTTCAGAATTCATCCGGCTACTCTTGTCTGCTGTTATGTCATCAATAAACACAAGTGACCCAGTGCCATTGAAAGCCATGCATGCCCATGCCATCACGTTGCCTCCACCATGTTTTACAGAGGATGTGGTGTGCCTTGGATCATGTGCCGTTCCCTTTCTTCTCCAAACTTTTTTCTTCCCATCATTCTGGTACAGGTTGATCTTTGTCTCATCTGTCCATAGAATACTTTTCCAGAACTGAGCTGGCTTCTTGAGGTGTTTTTGGGCAAATTTAACTCTGGCCTGTCTATTTTTGGAATTGATGAATGGTTTGCATCTACATGTGAACCCTTTGTATTTACTTTCATGGAGTCTTCTCTTTACTGTTGACTTAGAGACAGATACACCTACTTCCCTGAGAGTGTTCTGGACTTCAGTTGATGTTGTGAATGGGTACTTCTTCACCAAAGGAAGTATGCGGCGATCATCCACCACTGTTGTCTTCCGTGGACGCCCAGCCCTTTTTGAGTTCCCAAGCTCACCAGTCAATTCCTTTTTTCTCAGAATGTACCCGACTGTTGATATTGCTACTCCAAGCATGTCTGCTATCTCTCTGATGGATTTTTTCTTTTTTTTCAGCCTCAGGATGTTCTGCTTCACCTCAATTGAGAGTTCCTTTGACCGCATGTTGTCTGGTCACAGCAACAGCTTCTAAATGCAAAACCACACACCTGGAATCAACCCCAGACCTTTTAACTACTTCATTGATTACAGGTTAACGAGGGAGACGCCTTCAGAGTTAATTGCAGCCCTTAGGCCGGGTTCACACCGCTGCGATGCGGGAACGCCGCGAATCCGCTGCGTTTTCCCGCATCGCACGACTCCCGCCGGCAGTTCACACTGCCCTATGCGAACGGCTGGGAGTGTCAATGATATGTTAATGACACCCCCAGATCCGATCGCATATCGCAGTGCGATCTGCCGACTCGCACAAGAATCGGATCGCATGGTGTGAACGCCCATGCGATCCGATTCTGTTGCGGACGAAAAAAAGGGTCCCGTGCGAGTTTGCTGCGGGACCGCTGCGAGTTCAGTCATACTATCTGTATGGCTGAACTCGCAGCGCTACGGAGATCGGATGTGATTTGCGGTGCGAATCACATCCGGATCTCCCCCAGCAGCAGTGTGAACCCAGCCTTAGAGTCCATTGTCCAATTACTTTTGGTCCCTTGAAAAAGAGGAGGCTATGCATTACAGAGCTATGATTCCTAAACCCTTTCTCCGATTTGGATGTGTAAACTCTCATATTGCAGCTGGGAGTGTGCACTTTCAGCCCATATTATATATATAATTGTATTTCTGAACATGTTTTTGTAAACAGCTAAAATAACAAAACTTGTGTCACTGTCCAAATATTTATGGCCCTAACTGTATATCAGGTTGGGAACACTGTTCTATTTACATGAATTTTTAACCTTCTTGGCAGTATGATTATGTCAGATTTCTGATACTCAAACAAGTCTAGTAGACAGCCCAGGTATGATAAAGTTTGAAACATGAAATCATAAATTATATTATAATAAATAACTATAAATAAATATAACAAGCAATAACATAATAATAATAAAAATCATTCAATAATATAATCAAATCAAAAACACAGAAATTTGCTCAGTTGCAGAATTGTTCCTGTCATTACTTTCAGTGTTTGATGATGAATTTCCCCACAAATCACTATTGCTCAATTATTCAAATGATTCTAATTTATTATCGCTGTTTTCTAGCTGGTCCAAAACTGCTTTTGATGTAAAGGGACACTTTTTGGTTGCTATGGACAATCTCTAGTTTCCAGGCAGAAAGAACAGTACCGTATATACTCGAGTATAGGCCGACCCGAATATAAGCCGAGGTCCCCAATTTACCCCCAAAAAACTGGAAAAAATTATTGACTCGTGTATAAGCCGAGGGTGAGACATGCCTGTCCATCCCTGTGTGTCCGTCCATCCCTGTGGGTCCATCCATCCCTGTGTGTGTCCATGCATCCGTGTGTGTGTGTGTGTGTCCATGCATCCGTGTGTGTGTGTGTCCATGCATCCGTGTGTGTGTGTGTGTGTGTGTGTCCATGCATCCGTGTGTGTGTGTGTGTGTGTGTGTGTGTCCATGCATCCGTGTGTGTGTGTGTGTGTGTCCATGCATCCGTGTGTGTGTGTGTGTCCATCCATCCCTGTGTGTGTGTGTGTGTGTGTGTGTGCATGCATCCGTGTGTGTGTGCTTTTTCCCACCTTAGTTTGATTGGTTCATTAATATATCAAAATTGCCCTAAGGAATTAGAAACAACTGTCAAATAGGCTACTAAGGAATAAACCAGTAACACCAGTAATAGAAAGGTTTTACATTGCTGTTGTTACAAAAGCACTATAATAAGCATATGTGTATGTATATTATTTGCTAAACATTGTTTGATCATCATAAACACCAGTCAGAGGAAGTAGCCATTGAAGTAATGGGTTCCATATGGTACAAACTGAAAGAAAAATGGAATAGGGCACATGCATTGATTTCTTCATTTCCAGGAGAGGCACAGTAAAGACACAGTAGAGCCTACCTGTGTCCGTCCAGCCTGTGTCCGTCCCGGCCTGCGTCCCGTCCCGGCCTGCGTCCCGTCCCGGCCTGCGTCCCGGCCCGGCCTGCGTCCCGGCCCGTCCCGGCCCGTCCCGAGCCGAGCCTCCGTCCTTCAGCTCTTCGTCGGTGGCCATTCTAGGATTCAAAAGCCGCGCCTCCGTCGGTGATAGGCGGAACACTCAATTTCCCACTGACTGCTGGGAAATTGAGTGTTCCGCCTATCGGATGTCCGTGATAGGCGGAACACTCAATTTCCCAGCAGTCAGTGGTCCGCCTATCATGGACGTCCGCTCATCTTCATACTACGGACGAGGATGAGAGGATGTCCGTGATAGGCGGAACACAGACTGCTGGGAAATTCAGTGTTCCGCCTATCACAGGCGAAGGCGGAGAGGGAGGCGCGGCCTTTGAATCCTAGAATGGCCGCTGTCTGTCTGCTCGACACGCTGATCGGGCAGACAGACAGCGATGACTCGAGTATAAGCCGAGGGGGGCACTTTCAGCCTCAAAAAAGAGGCTGAAAATCTCGGCTTATACTCGAGTATATACGGTATCTATAATATAAAACTGCATGCAGGACACTTGATAAACCACTAGGGACAAAACAGATGTGAAATATTGTGATACAGTAATGTAATCTGTAAGAGTAAGTCTAATGTGTTTTTCACTTTTTGAATATGACGCTGTGATAGATCCAGTGGAGGACACAGCTCACACACACAGTGGGAGGACATTGCAGGATCCTGGGGACAAGGTAAGTAACTTTGCCTGGATCTTGTGATGCGATCCCGAATGTGGCTCGGGGTTACTGCTTTTGGTACTGAAAGTTCACCCTGAGCCACACTCAGGAATACCGCCAGGGAGGTTAATAATTACATTACTGGTAAACAATACTCCTTGTTATAAGTATTCAATCTAGCACTTGCATTTTTCCACTGAGAAGTGTGATTCACCCCTGGAGGTTCACTCTTCAGGTGATGAACAGCGCCACATACCACTCTATTAAAGTCTCCATGTACAGCTTAATGTCATGAAAGTTCACTGTTCCTGGAAGACTGAACCAGCTTAAGAAGATTTAGATTTTTTTTCCTTTCCTGATACAGATTGTAATTCCTGTATATCTTTATGTTTCATCAAAACAGGTATATTCCAGTGTTGCCAACCGTCAGTATTTTTACCGGCAGCCAGTAAAAAATGGGCACTTTTCTCCTGCCAGTAAATGCTAGTGACAGGAAAAGGATGCCAGTAAAAAATATGGCTGTGAAACTTGGCTTGTGCAGCTCTGGCCTGGGGCGGGCCCAAGACCATCCGTGTCTGCTACAGTATGTCTGGGCGCCGCCGTCAGGGGCGGCCTGGCAGAGGCGTTGCCTAAGCATGTGTTGTGTAATGTCATTGTGCAAGGGAGCTGAGCGGAGCAGCTGGAGCCTTGCATGCGGGTTTGGAGAAAGGAAAGCTAGGAGAGGGACTGTCAATGCTGTTTGGGCTGGAGTGAACTGAAGGGACCACCTGGCGTCAAGAGAAACTGTCACTGTGACTCATGAGGGGATGTGTTATGTTGGTGATCTGTGCTGCTACACACTGCTGCCAGTGTCACTATGAGAGTCAATTGTATGTGTGTACGTTTAAAGGAAGGGGGGGGTGGAGCGCTGTTTTAAGAGCTGTTAGTGAAGTATCATAGGGCAGTAAAAGAAAAACTGTTTCATGGGGATTAAAAAGCTGTTTAGTCAATCCAGACCTATGTTGGTAAGTTCTGGTGTGTGTTGCAAACAGCATCCAACTCTTGAGAGTAGAAGAGACTCTATATCATGGGAGAGATAGAGAGGTAGAGCAGTGCCACTCTAAGGGTAGTAAGTAGGTTAAAACAAGGCTTTGTTCAGTTTAAACTCACATTTGAGTTGGTAAAAACATGCATAGGATAGTGCTCTTTGCTGTCCTTGGTTGTCCTCCGGTTTCCTGCTGGGATGCGGTGGGGAGTCCGACCCCAGTCACCTCTGGTTGGCATCCGTAGCTTTGAGGCTGTGATATCACACAGTCAACGTGTCAGGGTGCGTGGCTTCAGTGCTCGCGTTCGAAGAATGCTTACTCCTTCATCAGGCGTGGATTCTGGCCATTACTGGCAATACGAGGTTGCTAACCCTTTCCCTTCTCTTGGCAAAATAGCTGCTCTGGTCCCACAAGGAGATCATCAGACGCCTTGCTGCAAAGCAGCCATATACATATACCACGATCTTGCATGCAAAGGTTCCACAATCTCCTAAGCAAAGATAGACTCCATGGAGGATGTTAAAGTACAGAGGAAAATCTGGCAAATCAGCAGTACCTCAAGAGGAGGGGCTGCTGATTTGCCAGATTTTCCTGTGTACTTTAACCACTACAATACAGGGCACTTTCACCCCCTTCCTTCCCAGCCCAATTTTCAGCTTTCATCGCTCTCGCGCTTTCAGTGACAATTGCGCGGTCATGCTACACTGTACCCAAATGAAATTGTTATCATTTTGTTCGCACAAATAGAGCTTTATTTTGGTGTTATTTATTCACGACTCCGTTTTTTTTTTTTTGCGATATAAGCGCAAAAAAAGCGGAAATTTGGAAAAAAAACAATATTTTCTTTTTTCTATTTGAAAAGAAATCCAATAAAATCAAATTTTGTCATAAATTTAAGCCAAAATGTATTCTGCTACATGTTTTTGGTAAAAAAAATTCCGTTAAGTGTATTATAATTGGTTTGTGTGATCACGGACATATGTACGCAAATGATCATGTACATATGTGTGCAGGTGATCACGTACATATGTGTGCAGATAATCATTGGGACATGTGATTTTAGTGGGACATATGTGGGGGACATGTTTTTATTATTAGGGACATGTGTTTTTATTATTTGGGGACATGTATGTTTTGGGGACATGTGTGGTTTGGGGACATATGTGGGGACTGTGTTTGTACTGTGTGGTGTGTTGTGTGTTGACACTAGACTGATGATCAGTGAGTAAAAAGCTGTAAAAAGCAGCTCATACTCACTGATCATCAGCCGGCTGCAGCGTTCTGCTCTCCTCTCCTCAGCGATGACTTCCGTGTGAGGAGAGGAGAGCCGATTGCCTAGCAACCGGCTGTTTGTTTACATCACATGACGGCCGTGATTGGACACGGCCGTCATGTGATCAGGAGGGCCAATCACAGAGCCCTCCTGCCGATCTCAGATGTGCCGTGTCCGGGTGACACGAGCACATCGGGATCGCGCCGCTGCGCGGGCACGCGCGCGCTCGATCCCGCTACTTCTGAATGACGTTCAGGAACGTCCTATCAGGGGTAGACAGCTCCCACCCGGCCGTATATATGCATTGGCCGGGTGGGAAGTGGTTAACATCCTCCATGGAATATATCTTTGCTTAGGAGATTGTGGAACCTTTGCATGCAAGATCGTGGTATACGTATATGGCTGCTATCGAAGTGAAACAGTGATTATTAAATACTACCAAAAGTGATTATTAAATACTACCAAACTACACTCTATCTGTCTAAAAAATATATACAAATTAATTTGGGTTCAATGTTGCATTACTGAGTAATATTCAAACTATAGCATTGAAAAGTAAAAAAGTGGCCCTAGATATGGAGGGGTGGCTCTTGATGCTTCGTGGTAGGCTGAAAGCTTCAAAAGCAGTGGTGCCTTATAAAATGCTAGTGCATATTAAAATGAATACATCATTTATATCCCCTTCATTTCAAATAAAGCCTGAAGGATTTAAAGTGGTTGTAAAGTCAGAAGGTTTTTTTTTATCTTAATGCATTATATGCATTGAGATAAAAAGCCTTCTGTGTGCAGCAGCCCCATAATACTTACCTGAGCCCCTCCTCTATCAAGTGAAGTTGTAGGATTGTCTCGGCTTCCTGGGACTCTTCTCCTCATTTGGCTGAAACAGCAGCGCAGCGACATTGGCCTCCTCTGCTGTCAATCAAAGTCAGACAACCAATGAGGAGAGAAAGGGGGCGGTGTTAGCCCGTAGCTCCATGTCTGAATGAATACACAGAGCTTCAGCTTGGCTCAGGTGCCCCTGCAAGCTGCTTGCTGTGGGGGCACTCGTCAGGAGTGAGAGGCCAGGAGCACCGAAGAGGGACCTGAGAAAGGAGGATCAAGGCCGCTCTGTACAAAACCACTGCACAGAGCAGGTAAGTATAACATGTTTATTATTTTTATCAAAAATAAAAATGAGACTTTACTATCACTTTAACATGGAAGTCGCCAACTCATCGTCTCACAATTGATTCTAAAATTGATTGCTAAAATTGCAAGACCCCCGTTATCGATGAGTCATCGATAATGGGGGTCTTGCAATTTTAGCTTTATTCGTTGTCTAGTGGAAAATGTAAAAAATAAGACTAATTGTGAAACTTCCAGGTAGGATGTATGCCCAAAGTGGCTTCCCTGACATTATGACTAATAGCAGGGGGGCTACACGACACGCATTTTCACCCTGATTAATACTTTGAAAGGAGTGGAAGACAGATCAGAAAGCTTGCAAGGCCTTAGAGGCTTTTAGATAAGAGGCACTGTGGTGGATTCCAGATGAGAGAGAATGGTTTTGGAAAGTGACATCACCAGCATTGTGACAGAGTCTAGCATCCCCTGTAAGAACAGCATATTTTGATTGGGATTAGGAATATCTGTGGATTTGAGATGGCAATAATGTTTTCAGGATGCCTGATTTCCAGCATAAAAACAGATTTAAAGAGCAGGTGGTCTGGTGCGCTAGATGAAAACCAGAAACCCAAGTCAGGTAGACTGTGTTCCCTCCATGCATTTGATAGTTTAGTTTTTATCTTTGACTGAAGTGCACCATTAAAAATTCCTAAAACAAACAAAAAAAAAAGGTTCCTGTATCACCCTATTTTTTTTTAAATAGAAAGCTATTTAAGTTAACCAGAAAAGATAATAAGAATTTGTCTCTCTCTGCTGACATCTCAGCACTTTTTGCTATATTTATTATGTTTCATTTAACCTCAACATTTCCAGCATATATAATTTATTTTGCTTCTGTCACTCAGGTTTACTTTGGTTTTAACCTCATAATCCTATTGATTCCTTCATTATAGCCCTGCACTGGGATTTATTTCAAATTATTGAGAGTACTTTGCACATTAATCTTCCACTCCTTTGGATATGTTCATTCCAGACCATTCATTATTCTGGATTTTTTTTCCTTTTCTGGGGAGTTTCTTTCCTAGTCTAAGGCCTGGCTCTATTCCCAAGCAACTAATTTCTATTTTTTTTTCTGCCAGTGATGGAAAGAAAAATACAAAGGAAACTTTATCTAGTGGGTGAGTACATGACTTACATGACATTTAATGGAAGCATCTCTTTAGCCTTCTGAATACACTTCCTGGCTATCACTGTAGCAAAGTCTCATTAGAATTTAATTACAGATCTAATATGATACTATTGTGATTTCCAAGTAATGCTTATATAATGTACATACATATGTTTTGAGAACAGTTCTTTAAGATTTATGGACTGGGGCTCATAAGGTATGTATGATTGTGCATGAAATGTTTATATTTTCTGAACTGTGTCACATTTAGGGTAATTGTTAGTTAACACAGACTGAAATATCATTTTTTAAAGTTTTTTAAAGCTCACAGTCTTTTTTTCCATAGCTCTTATGCTGTACTTTGTTGTGCAGTCACTTTAATTGTTATGCAATAGTAGGTCACATTGGGGTCAATTGACTAATGCAATTGGTAAATAAGCTTAATTGATTTATTCAACCAGTTACAGTTTGTCCTAACAAACATCCTGTTTTTTTTAAAAGTGGTAGTATACCTGCACAAAAAATAAATAAAATAAAAATAAAAAACCTCCTGGCTTGTCCCGAGATATCAACTCCTACCTGATGGGCTGTGACCTCCCTGTCCTCTCCCTTGCGGCTCTTGAGACCCTTAACTCCCCAATCACGGAAGAGGAGATAGGGGACGTGGTCAAATCTTTACCGAATGACAAAGCCCTGGGCCCGGACGGCCTTCCGTACCGGTACTATAAGACCTTTCTCCCGCATTTACTGCCCCATATGATGACCCTGTTCAACTCGTTCCTCTCATCTACGCCTGTCCCGAGAGACATGCAGGCCTCCTATCTCACGCTCATTCCTAAGGCGGGCAAAGACCACACCCTCCCGTCTAATTACAGACCAATTGCACTCCTCAATACCGATCTAAAGATATTTACGAAAACACTAGCTGGCAGATTAAATACCCTTTTGCCGTCCCTCATACACAGAGATCAAGTGGGCTTTGTTCCCCTTCGCCAAGCTGGGAACAACACAAGGAGGGTCATCGATCTAGTGGATGTTGCGAACAAGGCCAAGATGCAGGCCTTACTGCTCAGTTTGGATGCGGAAAAGGCCTTCGATAGGCTGAGTTGGCATTTCTTGTTTGCAACACTCCGACGGGCGGGCATCGAGGGGCCCTTCCTCAGAGCCATTATGCACCTGTACTCACCCCCCTCGGCCAGTGTACGCACCCAATTTGCCACCTCCCCTGCCTTCCAGATCTCTAACGGGACCTGGCAAGGCTGCCCGCTCTCCCCCTCCTAGCGGCCCACATCAGACAAAACCCGAACATTCATGGGATTCTGGTCCGTATTCGCGATTTCAAGATTTCTCTATTCGCTGATGACGTTCTCCTTACTCTTACACATCCCCATATATCTCTCCCGAACCTACACCTCGAACTGGATAGATATAGTGCTCTTTCGGGTTACAAAATCAATAGCTCTAAAACGGAAGCCCTCCCCCTTAATATTCCCCCCGTTAGCCCCCGTTCATCCGAACTCCATGCTTTGGAGCTCCGATATAACACATGGGGGGGCGCACCTTCTGGGCCCCATGGCGCTACTGCGCATGCTTTGGCGATGTGCGAAACTGTCGTATCCGCTTACTACCACCTCCTCACCGGTGACCTCATTTCTGTTCACGCCTAATATCCCGGACAGCATGACCTTGCAGATGTCTCACTTTTGGATGGAAAGAGACCTATTCCACTATGGCCACCTGATAGACCCCAGAACTAGACTTTTGAAATCCTTCCAGGACCTACAAAACACTTTTAATTTACCCAAACAGGCCTTCTTTAGCTATCTGCAACTACGGCACTATGCACAATCGTTTGTGGCCAACCTACGCTTTTCCCCTTTAACTGAATTTGAAAAAATATACCAAAGGGTATGATCTCCCGCACCTATCAGCTTCTGATCGTGTCCCCATCACCGGACGGGCCACGACATGCCTATAAGGGCAAGTGGGAGCAGGCCCTGGGTGAAACTATACCCCTAAGCACGTGGCAGCGTATCTGGTCGCAGGTTTCCAGAAGCTCCATCTGCACACTCTACAAGGAGAACCAATACAAGATCTTATTCCACTGGTATCAGACCCCGGACCTGCTCCACTCCATATACCCATTGACTGACTCTCGTTGCTGGCGATGCCATAAAGATAGGGGAATGCTATTCCATATCTACTGGATGCGCCCCCTACTTCTCCCATACTGGTTGATGATGCAATCCTTGCTCCGATCTATCTTCGGCGCTGAGGTGCCCTTAGATCCCAAAATGTATCTGTCTGCCACCCGTCTCCTTCACTAAAATGTCACAGAAACTATTCTCACATGTGTTAACCGCAGCACGCTGCCTAGTGGCCCTAAGATGGAAACAGACGGACCTCCCCTCCCTATCTGAACTGCACACCAGGATCAGAGATGTTAAGAGAATGGAATACCTGACAGCCTCCCTGAATGACACCCTTGATAAGCATGATAGAATATGGGAGCCTTGGGTCCTATTGGAGATTATACACGGCTTATGATACACGGCTCTTTTCTCATGGGCCTAATGCTGCCTGAGGTGGCTGTTTTTGGGACAATCCTGGGCACTTGGGGCGGAGGCTGCCTTAACCCTCTTACACCCTATCTCTATTCTTTCTCTCCTTTTCTTGACTTAGCTATTCCCTCCTCTAATGCTCCTATTTCTATTTGTTGAAGAGACCTGGTACAGGAGGTTCGCTATTGCGGCCCTTTTACTCTATAGTAGCTCACTATGATGTCAGGGGTCATAAACTTTATGAACCGTCACCTAGTCCTACCCCTAGTTGTGATGCTGGATCAACTGGCAATCTGATGTTGTGATTATTATTGTACTATGCATCCTCCTGTGCTCTTCATTGGAAATGCTTTGTTCTTTTTTTTTTTTTCCCTTCTTTTTGTTGATCCCCTCTTATTTCTGTTCCCCTCTCGTTTTTTTGAAATTAATAAAACTGTCAGTTTTCAAAAAAATAAAATAAATAACCTGGAAAGCAAAGGCATAATGAGCTAGTATGCACCGCAAATGACGCGATTACGTCACTCCTACGCATGCGCGCAGGAGTCTTCTTTCTGGAAAGTTATGGCAGCATCCGCCAGACCTTCAGCCATGCCTTCAGAGCACATGTACCCCTGACGTTAGTTGCTGCATGCGAGGTGAATATCTCCTAAACCGTACAGGTTTAAGAGATATTCATTTTACCTACACGAAAGCCTTATTACAGGCTTACTTGTATGTAATAATCGCCTACAGGGGTATACAATCACTTTAAAAATCTCTTACAAATGATGGGTTTTTGAAAGCGAACAGAAGTCCACCTATTTTATTAACACGCACAAAATGAACATACACTTTACATAATAAATATTAACTTTTTACATGTTTACTAAATTGACCATTTTTCTACTGCAGTATGTTTATCAACAGCAAAATGGTGAGTGTTTATTTACCCAGTACTGTTTATGAATGACACAAGATAAAGCCTGTTGGGCAGCTGTTACACAGCCCAATGTTTTTTAAAGGATCTTTTTTGTTTTTGGGTGGGGTCAACTTAAAAATTCAGAAAGGACCCTTATGCCGGCATGCAGCTTGGATGGCCAGGTGGGGGTATGAAGCATTGCAGCCCCTCTGCTCCTGAGCCATACCAGGCCACATGCCCTCATTGAAAGAGTACCTTGCAATAAGGAAGAGGCTTTTTTAGGTGCCTTATTCAGGTGAATAAGCAAGGGGTATGTAGTATACCTTCTTACTCATTCACAAAAAAAAAATGATGATATAGCTAAAAACAGCCACACCATGAAAAATAATTTATTAACCACTTGCTGACTGCCCACAATACATTTACTGTGGGCGGCTGACATGGGCAGGCTGGATCATGTACATGTATGTCCTCCAGCCTGTTCTGGGTTAGGGCATGCAGCACACCACTTTTGAGACTGCTATGTCCACCAGACACAGCGGATTGTAGATCCCAGTACCCGGCTGCTGAAGATCATGCGATCGCTATACGACATGTGATCACAATGTCATTCATAACAGCTGCGTTTTCTGCATTTTGTGATTGGCCCACAGCTATTAAAGGGTACCTGGGCCAGTCACAGCATCCTGTACCATATGATTAGCTGTAACAAATCACAGATCACTAGTAGTCACACCCATTCATGACAGTTGAAAACATTGCTGTACAATGTTCATCATTGTAACAGCAACCAAAGTGTAAAGAATTAAAATAAAATAGCCCTGATCACTCAACCAGGGTAGTACAGTGTTACTATGGTGCATTTACATGTTGGCCTAAATTTATGAAGAAATGTGATTTGATTGAATGTGTTTTATAACAGAAAGTAAAAAATATGTTTTTTTTCAAAATTTTCTTGTCTTTTTTAATTTATATAGCAATAAATAAAAAAGCAAGTGGCGATCAAATTCCCCCAAAAGAAAACTATATTTGTGTGAAAAAAATTATAAAAATTTAATTTGTCTATGGTTTTGCATGACGTCGCAATTGCCAATTAAAGGGGCGCAGTGCTAAATAGCAAAAAATGGCCTGGTCGTGAAGGGGTTAAAACCTTGCAAAGCTGTGGTGATTAAAAGATAAAAAAATAAACAAAATCCCCCCCCCCTATGTAAATCCAATGTCAATCACATTCATCCAGTGATGTAAATCAATGTCAATCATGATGAACCACCACACAATGATGTTCACTTACTGTTGCTCCCATCGCAAATGACAGATCCCCATGGACTTTGTATTAACCAACTAGAATGGGGGGGGGGGGGGTTGGTGATATCACTGGTTAATGATGACACTCAGGATCTCAACTGGCTTGTTCACAAACAGAAGTTGGTGGGAAGTTGTCATTTAGAGAAGACAGTGCTACTACCAGTAGATGACATTGCTCCTACCTGTAGATGACAGAACCCCTGGTTGGTTTACAAACAGAAGGTGGTGGGGATCTGTTATTTAGAGACAGTAGTACTATTGCTGCTAAATGTCAGATCCCTGGGCACTGTTTGTTAACACAAAATACCCCTTATTAAGAGCCACATCCTACTTAATTTGCAACTTCATGTGCAGGTTTAGGGGAATCCTCAAAGCATGTTATTTAAAGTATTTATATATTTTTAATGGTAACTTTTTAGCTGTATTAAAAAAATCCCCTCCTCACTGAATGGTATTTTTTTTCACTATAGGTATTTTTTAACATTTCTTTACATTAGTGCATGTTCTGTATGGCAATGACCAACTACCTATGGTCTTTATTAACAAACGCTTGCAAAATGGCCATGAAAAAGGCCAAAAAACCCAATATGGCTTTTATAGACTTCAATGGGGTTTAGCACCATGATTAGGTTTAGTGGACATTTTGCTATCTTTGCCGTTCCTCCTGCAAACTAAACTTTTCACAGTTATCTCATCCCTAGTAAAGAAAAGGGAAGATGGACACGAGACAATGATAAGCTAAAAAAATAGTATAATTAACCTACATTTATTATTTAAAACAAAAAAATCAAATTTTTAGGTTTATATGGGCAATTGACCAAAGTTTTATTTTAAAAAAATGCAGCTCTATGCCCTTCCCAGCTATTTATTATATTGTAGTAAGAGTGAACTACATACAATAATAATCTCCAAACCTCTTTACAGTCCCAAATTTAAATTCAGGACACATTTAACACTAATAACTAGAGGGCTTATTTTTACTGAGCCAAATTCCTAAGTGAATAATGAATTTTGAAATGACACTGCAAAATCAGAACAGTTATGGGATAGGTTCATTCTATCCCATGGAGAGATGAGTATGAAGTCTCCAATGATGGTGTCCATTAACAATAGTCAGCCTTAATGCAGTAACCTCACGGGAAAAGGACATAATAGATTGAGACCTTTGCTTTAGAATAATAAAAGCTGGTGAGTGTTGTGCACATTAGTTAAGACAAAGTCAATCTGTTGTAGTTGGATATTACTATTTTGCATCTATGAAAGCTCCATGAGCAAGCTATGAAAAACAAAATGTTTTATTTTATTTTACATCCTTTACAAACTAGCTTGACTAATAGCAGATACAATGGACAGCTGTTTGTGAAATGACAACATTTATGCTTCCCTTGAGAACTTATTAGCCTCTTAGGTTACAGTATTCATCCACATAATCAAATCTCACCAATTTTAAAATTCACAACTGGGTTTACTTATTTCCAAGGCAATGGATTTTCTTATGCTTTCTTTTATTATACCCGAACAATACTTTGAACTAAGAAATCCACTATAACCCAAGCAAAACTATAACTGTACATGACATACACTTACCTTTTCATACCTTCTCAAGAGATATGGTTTCCATGGGAATGTGATGAGTTTAACAGAAACATTTCAAGACTCGCGACTGTACAGAGATATTTTCTTTTAGTTGCTAAATGTTAAGCAAGCACAGGAATAAGCACTTTTTACTTACAGAACACTCCTTTGTGATTTTATACTGGTAGACATAAGACTTGATTATAAAGAGTCATATCAAGCAATTTGAATACTTGTAATGAATACACAAAAATCAGACTTAATTAATATTTGGATTGATTCTCTTGGAATTTGTAAACCAGTTCACAAAGCTTGAAAATTAGGTATTAAAATCTTTTACCTGTTCACTTGCTGTCATGCCCCAGATATGCTTGCTGTTTTCTGTTGGTATCCAGTAATGCTCTTAGGTTCATAAAATATCAGGGACCAATTGATCCTTAGATTTATATGTTGTATAAGCTGATACTTTCATTGGTATTAAAAATAATCTTTAGATCACATCTGTGTACAAAAAACATAGAAATAACCTCTTCTATAAAATGATGAAAAATTGTAGCATGGAGGTATGTTGTGAATGCATATATAGAGATCTGCTATCATCCAGGTAAACTGCCATGTTGAGGAGAAAACTCAATAATTATGGAACTTTAATTGTGCCAACAAAAAAGGAGTAGTGCACACCAAATATATAAAAGATACAAAATATTTATGTAGCAGCCATAAACCGTTGCAGGGCGGCCTTGACTTTATGGGCTTACCAGTTACCTTCTCTTGATCTGCTCCTCCACTTCTAGTGGTTCCCAGGGTTGATACCCAATGACTTGAACACTGACACAGATGAAGTCCTCTTTAACCACTTTCAGACCGGTCCATTTTGCTGGCTTCAGACCAGACCACTTTTTGCGATTCGGCACTGCGTCGCTTTAACTGACAATTGCGTGGTCATGCGATGTGGTTTCCAAACAAAATCGACATCCTTTTTTCCCCACAAATAGAGCTTTCTTTTGGTGGTATTTGATCATCCCTGCGGTTTTTATTTTTTGCGCTATAAATAAAAATAGAGCGACAATTTTGAAAAAACGCATTATTTTTTACTTTTTGTTATAATAAATATCCCCCAAAAATATATAAAAAACATTTTTTTCCCCTCAGTTTAGGCCAACACGTATTCTTCTACATATTTTTGGTAAAAAGAAATCACAATAAGCGATTCTTAATTGGTTTGCGTAAAAGTTATAGAGTTTACAAAATAAGGGATAGTTTAATGGCATTTTTATTAATAATTTTTTTTTACTAGTAATGGCAGCGATCAGCGATTTTTATTGTAACTGCAACATTATGGCGGACACATCGGGCATTTTTGACACATTTTTGGGACCATTGTCATTTATACAGCAATCAGTGCTATACAAATGCACTGATTCCTGTGTAAATGACACTGGCAGTGAAGGGGTTAACCAGGGGGTGGCATTGTAGGGGTTAAGTGTTCCTAGGTGCGTGTTACTAACTGTGGGGGCTGGGCTTTGTGTTAGTGAACACTGATCTCTGCTTCAATCACATGGAGCAGAGATCAGTGTCACTTGTTGCTAGACAGAACGGGGAGATGCTGTTTACAAGGCATCTCTCTCCGTTCAGCCTCCCCATGAGACAATTGTGGGTATCCCCGCGGCGATGGAGTCTGCGGGACCCACGACCGGACTCACTGGGGTCCCGACCGCGGTGCACACACGATGGCAGGGCGGCATATAGAAATGGATGTACCTGTACGCCAATATGCCTGCCTGTGCCATTCTGCTGACGTACATCGGCGTTCGCCAGTCGGGAAGTGGTTGAAAGGTTTTATTTTGCAGTAAGAACTCAATTAACACAGTCTCTTAGGGAACAGAGGGCACGGGTGAAAAACTCAGGCACCTTGAACTGCAGGTCTAGCAAAGTCTCTATTTCCACCCAGAGAGTAGCCACTCATAGCTGGGTACTTCAAGGCTGAACAGATCTCTAGCCAGAGATCATGGCAGTCAGCACTTTGACTAAAACTTGAACAATCAACTAAGGGTGAATAGGAACCTTTTTCCTCCATACCTGGAACATTCCCATCTCCTCAATGGTACTGGAAAAGGGCGAATTCCTCAATTTCCTTCTCAACTCAGTAACCAGGCACTTCTCAGGATGCCACTTGCTGGTCCTCCTCCCAAGAGTCCTCCCCCCGGTCACTTCCACGAGCTGCGGTGTCCCTCCAAGCTGAGAACACACCCAGACCCTTTGAAGCCTCCCTCAGTTACTGTGCCTTGGACCAGCAGGTTCTGAGACTCGGGAACGGACGAATCCCTACCCCAGACTAAGCAGGTCTATCAGGGGCCACTGACAGGAACATGTTGCAGGGTGTTGAACATCACGTGACCGGGACCCCTCACAGGGCTACCAAGGTCCTGGAACCAGTCGACACGGGACTCACGAACAACTCCGGAACCTCGAACACATGACCCACACCCCCTTAAGTACCCCTTCCCAGACTCCTCAGTGGGCCCCAGCACTCCCACTGATTGGCTCCAAGAAGGACGATACCTAAACATCCAACCAGACCTGGCTCTAACCTGTCATGTGCACCTCACCGTTCACATGAACTTCCAAACACAGCCTTGCCAGACTGGTGTTAAGGCCTACCTACACAATTAACCCTCAAAACCTTTATTGTTCTGAGGCCAAAAACTAAATTTACATGCGTATGACATTTGATCCCAAATGTCATCCGCTACATTTATTGCAAATATTACAAAACATGTGTGCAATTGACTATATCATCAACCCATTTAGACTTTTTTTCTTCACCAGTCCTTTATGAATATTGTAGGATATTGGAAGATGTATATTTTGTATAATTTATATACACTTGATTATGATTTTTTTTTAAGTATGTCTATATGTTATCCTTGTTAGTAAAGCAAATCAACTACTTATGTGTGAGCGTGGATCCTGAAGAAGCAAGCTTCACGAAACACGTTAATCTAACACACTTCTATACAATGATGACTGTATACACTTGAAACAAGTCTAAATGTTTTGATGATATAGTTAATTGTACATGTTTTTTAATATTTGCAATAAAGATTTTGTATCTTTTACATATATGGGGTGTAATCCTCCTATTTTGTGCCACAATTAACAATTATTGCGTTTTCTCCTCATCCGTGGGAGTTTTCCTGGATGACAGACGAACTCTATATATGTTTTTGTACTATTGATGGGGATAGTGCCTTAATAGGTGTTTTAATCTTAGATTCATCCAAGTTCTGTAATTATGTTGTGAATACCTTTCAGTTCTAACCTAAGCTTACATAATAATAGACGGTAATATTTAGAGATAAGCAAACTTAAAAATCTGAATGATTCACAAATTTTCCATTATGTTTTGGGAAAAATGCCTGCCATCATGTAGCAATCTCTTTACACCTGAATGCACATTCAAAAAGAAGTTCACATTAATATATTGTAGGTGAAAAGTGTTTTTTGCTAAATTAATTTCCAAAATAAATTGTCAGTTAGCAACAGCTACAGTACATCAACATCTTGCAAGAGAAGAAAAAAAGAAACACTTTTAGGATAAAACACCATCCCAGGCTTGCTTTGTAAAATAGCTCAATCAGGAAGACAGGCATTGAAAGAATGATATTCCTTTATATAGGGGGAAGTTTGATAGGTACAATGACTCAACTGTAGTCTCAGTTTTATTATCCTGCTGCAACTGTAAAATTGATGAAAATGACAAAAGTTGTCCAGTTCCCAATGTCATCTGTAATGAATGTACCTTGCTATAACTCTGAGATCAGTCTGCAAATAGTCACAGTCTCTTGCCGCTGCTGTTGGTGCTTTTGCTAGTGCTTCAACATTTTTACTGTGATCGAAGATGGTACTAAAATGTCATGACTCATGACCATTTCCACTGCCATGTGTATTTCCAGATGATGATGTCTTTTTAGATAGTAATTTGCTCCCAAAATTAGCTTGCCAGCCCTGTCGAGTTGGACTTTTTGTCACTGTAACCTTAAAAACAAAATATAGATACAAGTACTTGTACATGTTTTTGTACATGTTTTTAAAACCTTTGGAGTCATTTAGATCTCTGTGGAAATGGCTCCCAAAAAGTGGTCTTCAGCTAAACCACGATAATGTGCAAACAATTACTATCACACAAACATCTATCATGTTTCATGTGCTTATTGAATAATATGTTTAAACTTTCCCGTAGCCTCTGCTCCAGAATTTTAGACTATTCTTTACTGCACAACTATTTCTGTTCACATTTTTTTTAATTCCTTGTGTTAACAGTTCTCTTTACATCATGCCACAACATCTCCCATTTGGGCTGAATTCTGGATTTTGCCATTACAGACTATAAGATATATTTTCTTCTGTTTAAGTCATTTATGTTGTTGATTTAATTCTAGTCCAGGTTCACATTTATGTGGCTGTTGGGGCTCGTGTTTGTGTGGACACAGCAGCCTTTCATTTAACCACTTACAGACCGGACCATTTTGCTGGTCAAAGACCAGACCACTTTTTGCGATTCGGCACTGCGTCGCTTTAACTGACAATTGCACGGTCGTGCGACGTGGCTCCCAAACAAAATTGATGTCCTTTTTTTCCCACAAATAGAGCTTTCTTTTGGCGGTATTTGATCACTTCTGCGGTTTTTATTTTTTGCGCTATAAACTTTTGAAAAAAACGCATTATTTTTTACTTTTTGTTATAATAAATATCCCCAAAAATATATAAAAATAAATTTTTCCGTCAGTTTAGGCCGATACGTATCCTTCTACATATTTTTGGTAAAAAAAATCTCAATAAGGGATTATTGATTGGTGTGCGCAAAAGTTATAGCGTTTACAAAATAGGGATAGTTTTATGGCATTTTTATTAATAATCTTTTTTTTTTTTTACTAGTAATGGCGGCGATCAGCAATTTTTATTGTGACTATGACATTGTGGCAGACACATCTGACATTTTTGACACATTTTTGGGACCATTGTCATTTCTACAGTAATCACTGCTATATAAATGCAGTGATTCCTGTGGAAATGACACTGGCAGTGAAGGGGTTAACCAGTGTGTGGCAGTGTAGGGGTTAAGTGTTCCTAAGGGTGTGTTACTAACTGTGGGGGGGGGGGTTGGGCTTTCATTTAGTGAACACTGATCTCTGCTCCAATCACATAGAGCAGAGATCAGCGTCACTAGTTGCTAGGCAGAATGGAGAAATGCTGTTTACACGGCATTTCCTCCATTCAGCCGTCCCGTGAGATGATCGCGGGTATGCCCGCAGCAATCGAGTTCGCAGGACCCGCGACCGGACTCACGGGGGTCCCGACTGACACGCAAACGCGCCGCCGGTGGGGTGGAGCAGGGGATGGCAGGGCGGCATTGAAGATTGGACATACCTGTACGCCAATATGCCTGCCCGTGCCATTCTGCCGACGTACATCGGCGTGCGCTAGTCGGGAACCGGTTAAATAGGCAGCTGTACCTGCATTTTCTGCAGGGAAAAAGTCCCTGATACTTTTTTTTTAAATGCTGCAGCAGATAACAGTGGTGCTTTTGCACCATGCGGTTTCACACACCTGAAAACAAAACACATTCTCCAATGAATGAGGGTGCCATTATAGTGCCAATTCAATATCGCTTGTTAGAACTTACAATCTAGTAGGGAGGGTCAAGTGATACAAAATGTAATAACTGATAGAGGAAATTAACCACTACAATACAGGGCACTTTCGCCCCCTTCCTTCCCAGCCCAATTTTCAGCTTTCATCGCTCTCGCACTTTCAATGACAATTGCGCGGTCGTGCTACACTGTACCCAAATAAAATTTTTATCATTTTGTTCGCACAAATAGAGCTTTATTTTGGTGGTATTTATTCACGACTCCATTTTTTTTTGTGATATAAGCGCAAAAAAAACGGAAATTTGGAAAAAAAACAATATTTTCTTTTTTCTATTTTAAAAGAAATCCAATAAAATCAAATGTTGTCATAAATTTAAGCCAAAATGTATTCTGCTACATGTTTTTGGTAAAAAAAATTCCATTAAGTGTATAATAATTGGTTTGTGTGATCACGGACATATGTACGCAAATGATCATGTACAGATGTGTGCAGGTGATCACGTACATATGTGTGCAGATAATCATTGGAACATGTGATTTTAGTGGGACATATGTGGGGGACATGTGTTTTTTTATTTGGGGACATGTCTTTTTATTATTTGGGGACATGTGTGTTTTGGGGACATGTGTGGTGACATGTGTATTGTGGTGACATGTGTGTTTACACTGTGTTGTGTGTTGTGTGTTTACACTAGACTGGTGATCAGTTAGTAAAAAGCTGTAAAAACAGCTCATACTCACTGATCATCAGCCGGCTGCAGCGATCTGCTCTTCTCTCCTCAGCGATGACTTCTGTGTGAAGAGAGGAGGAGCCGATTGCCTAGCAACCGGCTGTTTGTTTACATCACATGACGGCCGTGATTGGACACGGCCGTCATGTGATCAGGAGGGCCAATCACAGAGCCCTCCTTCCGATCCGAGATACGCTGTGTCCGGGTGACACGGGCACATCGGGATTGTGCCGCTGCACGGGCACGCACCCGCGCGATCCCCCTCCTTCTGAAGGACGTTCCTGAATGTCCTCTCAGAAGTAGAGAGCTCCCACCCGGCCGTATATGTACATTGGCCGGGTGGGAAGTGGTTAAAGTACAGTTGTTGGATGGGGGCAGGATAGGCTTCTCTGAAAAATGATAATTGGACAGATTTGGGTAGGGAGTTCCATAGGATAGAAGAGGCTCAGGAAAAGTCCTGAAGGCGAGAATGGGAGGAGGTGACAAGGGAGTTAGAGAGCATGAGGTCTTGGGAGGAAGGAAGAGAATGATTAGGTTGGTACTTTGAAACTAGGCTAGTGATGTAGCTGGGGGCTGAGTTGTGGGTGGCTTTAAGTTGTTGTTAGTATTTTGAGCTTAATTCGTTGGGTGAGCTAGAGCCAATGGAGCGATTGACACTGAAGTGTAGCAGACACTAAGTGGTTGGTAAGGTGGATGAGCCTGGCAGCAGCATTCATAATGGACTGAAGAGGGGATAGCCTATGTAAATGTAAGCCAAACAGAAGTTGCAGGGGTCAAGGCGGGAGATGACCAGGGAGTGAATTAGGAGCTTTGTGGTGTCATTGGCTAGAAAGGAACGTAATTTGGATATGTTGCGGAGGTTGAGGGGACAAGATTAGGACAGTGATTGGATGTGGAAAATACAGTATATCATATTTACTTGTTTTAAACTTTTACATTTTACTTTTTACATTTCTTCATGTACTTCATGTTTTCCAGGTCTAGGAAAATGATGTCATACATCCCAGGAGTCTTCAGAAGGGAAGGATGGGTTTTCTTAGGCACACCTTCCTGCCTGAATGCCTGAGCTAAGGGCAGATGGATTCCAGTAAGTAAATGCTGCATTAATCATCTGCCCTTTCTCAAGATGGCCACAGCCAGAAATGCTAGGGGGAGTTTCTCAAAATGATTTCTCAGCAAACTAAAGCATTGATGGATGGGGGAATTTGCCTTGAACATTAAAAAATAATTATATAGGGTTTTTTTTTTTTTTTGGTTTATGGTGCTCAAATTTATTATACTTTCACTTTAAGGATTAGTGCACAACAGCAGCGCATTTTGACTGCGGGTGCCTGTGAGTGCAGGAATGCGTGCAATTTACACATAGTACTGTACCTGTAACAATTTGAACCTAGTCTTAAATCTTCATTCATTGTCTTGTTGTACCATGCAGTTTATACTTTAGATAACAGGTCATATTGTATCCTAGCATATTCCTTTTAAATGCATTCTTGCCTCTGTGATAGCAAGCTGTCTAGACCTTCAGACAACAAAACAACTCAAAGCCACCATGCTTTACAGTCGGGATGAAGTGTTGTTTGGTAATTTTTTCTCTCAATCAGTGTTCTGCCATATAATTCAACTGTTGTTTTACTGGTCTATTAAACATTATCATAGAAGTGGAACATTAACCCCCCTGGTGGTATTCCCGAGTCTGGCTCAGGGTGGAGATTTTGTACCAAAAGCGGTAACCCCGAGTCAGACTCGGGACCGCATTGCTGAATGCAGGGACAGGCTACTTACCCTTACTTGTCCCCTGGATCCAGCGATGTCCCCCCGTTGTACGAGCGAGCTGTGCTCCGCTCGATCTATCACAGAGCCGATCTCCGTTCCCTGCGAGCGTTGCGACGCACGGGAACGGAGAACGCCACCAAATTCAAAAATTGAAACACACAGTATACATACAGTATAATGTAATCTTACAGATTACATTGCTGTATGTAATTATTTCACATCCCCTTTGTCGCTAGTGTTCTGCCCAGTGTCCTGCATGCAGTTTTATATTATAAAAACTGTTCTTTATGCCTGGAAATTGGAGATTGTCCATAGCAACCAAAACTGTCACTTTACATCAAAAATGGTTTTAGACCAGCTAGAAAACAGCGATAATAAATTAGAATCACTAGTGATTTGTGGGGAGTTCCATCATCAAATACTGAAAAGTAATGACAGTAACAATTCTGCAACTGAGCAAATTTCAGTATTTTTCATTTGATTACATTATTGAATAATTTTTATTTTTATTATTGTTATATTATTATTTGGTATAATTATTTATAGTTATTTTATTATATTATAATTTATGATTTCATTTTTCAAACTTTATCATACCCAGGATGTTTAATAGACTCTGGTTTGGACAGATTTAAAGTGTAAGTAAACCCTGCTATCGTTTTCAGCCAAGGAAGCTGCCATCTTTGCCTCTGTTTAATCTACAACTGCCATGATGCTGCACATGTGATCAGTTATGACACCAGCCATTGGATGGTTTGACAGTTTGGTTGAGAGCACAACAAATGGGAGTGTTACATTTCCGGCACGTGCTGGAAATGAAACTGGTAAATGGATGGGTTTACTTCCGTTTTAAGTGAGTTATTCCTAAAGCCGCGTACACACGGGCGGACTGTATGGCCAACTTAGTCCGTCAGACAATCCGACGGACAGTCCGTCCTACTTTCGAATGAACGGACTTGACCACACACGGATGCAAAACAGTCCGTCGAAAGTTTGCGCGATGACGTGTACAGCACGTACAACGGGACTAGAAATAGGAAGTCCAATACACAGCAATGCAACCTTTCGCCGTGTAAATCCTTTCTGAGCATGCGCCATACTTAGTCCGTCGAACTAGCCTACTCACGAGCGGATTGCCCGCTGAAATCAAAGTACGACGGACAATATTACGGAAATTCCGAAATACTTAGTCCGCCAGACTGCACGCTGAAAAAGTCCGCTGAAGCCCACACACGAGCGGACTGTCCGCTGAAATGTGTTTCGACGGACTAAGTTGGCCAGACAGTCCGCCCGTGTGTACGCGGCTTAAGAATTACAGGACTACAATATAAAGCACCAAATTTTCATGCAAAATAATTGTACCGCTTTCAGCACCTTAAATCTGAAATAATCATACCACCAGGGAGGTTAATTTGGTATTATGGAAACTTGATATGTGAGAATGTTATTTTTCTTTTGGAGAACAATGGTTTCCAGCATAGTCCTATTCAGTTTGTTAACTGGTTGTTTTCAGCAGCAAATGTATGAGACTGTGTCCTGATTAAAATTTTGTAGTGATATTTTTGGGGTTTTTATAACCATAAGGGGTAGGATAGTAGCTTTTCAAATAAAAAAAACTGCTCAGAAGTTCTTTAACATGCGTTCCCATATTAATACACTCTAATGACCAGAATTCTGGCCAACAGAATGTATTACCACCAGATGCATTAACATTCATTAGCGCACATGCAAAACGTGGCTTTTTACTGAAAACATAATCAAGTGGTGTATATTGTTATCAACACTGTCTTTATAACTGTATCCAGAGTTATATTTTACTTGTATACTGTATACTATTTTTCTATCTGTTTATGAAATAAAATATTTTTGTATTATTTTCTAAGTAAGTTGTATGTGCCTTCAAAATCCACCCCCAGAAGATTTCTCCTTTAGTAACTATTTACTGAAAACATGACCTGTTGGGGCACCATGAGGACTGGAGTTGAGAAACACTGCCCTAGACTAGACAATATCTATTACAAAAGGGAAAGCACATATGAATAATTTTAAAATACAACCCTATCAAATATTTATTTAAATATTTTCTTTTCTGCTTTTGAATATGTGCAAAGAACTTCATGTGGTATCATATTGAGGTGTCATTACTTGAAAAGGGATGAAAACCACCTATCTATGTCCAGGGCTGCTTAGAAATCATGGGGCCCGTACAACCAACCAAACAGAGCCCTCTCTACCCGGGAAATATCAAATCGCTAAAATGCCATGGTCTCAATGGTATGCTTTGGAGCCATGGCTGAAATTATTGCCTTGCTACTGCCGCCTCCTGACACCTGTTTTTTTTTGTTTTTTTTTCTCTATTGCGAATGGCAATTTCACATTGCGAGACCGCACTGCAACTATAAGTTTTTAACACAATGGGGAGTTTGATAGGTGGTTCTGCCTGTCAAACTCTGCAGCACGCATTAAAAAATGCCACAACTGGAAAGTAATGCATTGCATGTATACAGCCCTGTCAAACTATGTCAGGATTTGGGTGGGCAGCCAGGGATTGCAGTAAATCCATGGCTCAGCTGCCCATCTAATTCTCTGCAGCTATTACCTTTTGTAGCACCACCTCTTCCCTTTAGAATGTAAGCTTTATGAGCAGGGCCCTCCTGTACCTTTTGTATTGTACTGTAATTGTGTTTCCCCCTCTTATACATTGTAAAGCGCTGCGTAAACTGTTGGTGCTATATAAATCATGTATAATAATAATAATAATAATTTGATGTTTCCTAAATGTGTGCACAGGTAGCAAATGTTTTGCAGTAGATTTCATAAATGCACTGCAAATGCACATAGCACTTGTGGTGCCATTAATTGTTAATGGCACCTCAAATGCTATTAGCATCTCTGCATTTTGTCATCTGGCAGACTTGCAAAGCTGCATGCCCTCAAAAGGTTCTAGAGCCTCTATGATGTATTTGTATTAACCAATTCAAGTTAATGGGCTTCCCTATGTGTGTACTCACTACAAGAAGTATGAATGGGGCCCTAGCGGTGCCAAATAGAAATGGCTGGGCAAAGATGTCTGTCAGATAGAGAGAGAGGTGTATTCAGTGGCCTCTAGCTTCAGCACTGCAGGGGCTAATATCTATCTACCTGTAGTTCTAGGCTGGCTCCTGGCATATTCAACCCCTCTCCAAAATTCTGTAGTTTCTGTTGCTTCTCTCCAGCAACAACCCCCCCCCCCCCCCTCACAACCCCCCTCACAACCACACCGCATCAACCACTCCCTCCAGCAGAAGCACTGCTCCATCCAAACGCTGCAGCCAGCACTGGAGTTCACAGTGAACACAGAGCACGGTCTGGAGGGAGGGGTCAGGATTTAAGGAGGAGGTGGAGCAAGCTTTCTAAGAGATAACACTGCCAACTGTGGGCAGTGGGGGAGACATAGGGTTTTGGGACACTTTGCAAGTATGTAGAAACACTCCCCCTGCAGATCTGCTGGAAGGAGAAAGCTGGCAGCGGTGCTGGGGATCCACAGGTGTCAAAAGGCAGTACAGCTATTCTCTTCTCTCCTGCAGGTGCCCAGGCCCCTCTTATGAAGTGATGGCGCACAGGCCCGATACAGGAGGGCTGGCTGTACTGCCCTGTCTACGTCATTCATTGACAAGTGATCAGTATATCAATGCATTCATTTTGATGTGAAGCTCTATGATTGTTGAACACTGAGAGGAAGCATGCTGTTTCAATGTGCTCTCAAAATTGAAACCATAGTGCTCATAGCAAAAATTTGTGAATCTGCCTGGGTTTGGTTTGAGAACAGTTTTGTGAATCTTGCTCGGAGATTGAAGCTTGCAAACCAAATTAAAGTGTATGGGAGTTGGAGGAGCAAATCCTGTTATTCAGTTCTGGCTATTTGTAGGGCTAATAAACAAGCAGTTATTAATAAAAAGAACATGGAAAGATGAACAGTGTAATGGGAGGTATTTACCAATACCAAAATTAAGAAAACAAAAAAAAAAACATTTTTCCCTACAAAAAACTGCTAGCTCTCCCTAAAAGCTCCAACACATGCTGAGAATATGACTGCTGTGAGACCATCTTTTTATGGAAAGGGAACTGATTTATAAATTATTAGCTTTTGTAAATCATCTAATAAGGGGCAAAGGTTAAGCACTGCATCATAGGTTTTTATTATTTCTGGCCACAAATCTGTAAAATACCAGGGATTTGCCATGATCCCATATTAGCAGTATACCCCCCCCCCCCTTTTCTACATGCTTGCATACGTGTCTGGCATTGACTTTTTTTAGGGGGCTGTCGTGCTTTTTTTTTCTTAATATTTGCATGGGCTCCCCCTTAAAATCTATACCAAACCCTAAGAGCCTGGTATTGAATTTGGGGGGGGGGGGGGGGCTCACCCTGTTTTTTTTTATGTGGCTCCTCTTAATGTTCATACCATACCTAAAGGTGTGAATTATGGGGGAACCTCACACTGGTTGTTAAGCACAGATTCCTTCACAACCACTGACAGTGAGAAGCTGACATGTAAAATAGTGGAAGTAATACCGCTGTAATACATGATGTTCAGCTCCCACTTAAATGTTCGAACAGCCAACGTACGTTATTTAAAGTGTTACTGAACCCAGAACCATGCATTTACTATATCTGATCTCGCACAGTACACAGAACATGGAAATGCAAATATTTTAGTAAATAGAAACTGCTAAATACCTTTTCTCATAAGCAGTATGTAGCAGTCTTGTGACTTCTATCAGTGCCTGGTTAAAGCTTGTAGAAGGAGTTTTCATACTGCACTGGCTGTCCTATCAGGATGCAGCACCCCTGACCCTCTGTCTGGACAGTTCCGGTTGGCCCTGTGCTGATCACATGCACTCTCCCAAGAGAAAACAACTCTCTAGCAATATACAGCACACCAAACTGGGCATGTGCAGCCTGACTCCATTAACTTTGTCTTATCTGGACATGTTTTGGAGTCAGTGAAAGAAGAGGAGGATCTGTGCATACAGGATCAAACAGCCTTTATACACAATACAGGGGATTAACAGCTTAGGTTCCACACTGAGTATAACAACCATGCTTTACTGCATATAGAGACTGATTTTACTGTTGTGGGTTAAGTAACACATTAACTTGTGTTTGGACATAACCATAAGCTCCTCCCTAATGGGGAAGTGTTACATTTTCTCTCAAACCTTATTTCTGTCTGAGAACCAACTTGGGAGATTTTTTTCACTTCCTTTTCTTGTGACACACATACAGGAAGCACAGTTTTTAGCAGAATAGAAAGGCACATTCAGTAATAAAACATTGTCAAAACTTCTAACCCTTTCTTCCCTCGTCGCTGTGTTTTTTCACTTATTGGATGTTGTGATTTGAGCAATGAATACTTTGATGAAGAAATATTTAAAATGTAGTCAATGGTCTTACTATTTGAGTATACATTTCACTCTCCCTTGTGTTTTAAACACCATCATGCACATTTGGACATATAAAGATTTTAGTGTACATGCCTGGTCATGATTACTTCTAAATGTCTCTGTCCATTTGGTCACTGCCTCATTACGTTTTAACAAGTATTGTAAAAGTAAAAGTATTGTAATTAAGGAAAGCTAATTTTGTAGACAGATGTGTATGACTACAATTATGTGTAGTTTTTGCATTCTCCAAATCACAGGTTTATAATTCGTTTTCTCTGCAAAAGTAACTATAAAGCTACCAAGCTCCTGCAGAGTTGTATGCACTTAATCTCTCCTAGTGGCATGTTTAAAAAGGAACACCAAGCTGAGGCAGGCTCATTAACTAACATTCTATGCCATTAATAAGACTGTACCTTAGGTGCAAGTTTCTTTGTAAAATTATAAGTACATAAGAGTGACGAGGGAAGCCTAGAGGTATGCGGAGAGTTACAGAAATTATAACCAACAATCTTGAGTGTATTTGATCATTATATAGTCAAAGAGAGGCCAAAGAGTAAGATATGCATGACAATTGCCAAATGGGGATGTTCCCACTGTAAGTGAGCCCTAATAATAAACATAACTTTCTCCATTCTATCCTGCATTTAAAATGTGCTCTACCACACGTTTAAAAGAGGTTGGCTTCTGTTCCTTAATTTTTTTTGGCAATATTAAAGAGACTTTTTTGATGCCGGTCTTAAACCAACTCAAAAAAGGAGAAGCCCATGGAGGCTTAAGGTACTTCCCATATGGCAAATATGAGACAAGACAATAGGCAATCCCAAACGTTGCAAGCAGCACCCACTACCCACTACCCATTTCAGCATCCCCATCAGATGGGAACTAACTGCCGTTGAAGGGGACAGAGACAGTCACGGTATGAAGGAGGGCTGTGCTGCTGGGGACACATGTGAGGAGGACTTTTGCTCTGCTGATGGGGACACATGTGAGGAGGACTCTGCTGCTGATGGGGACACAGATGTAAGGAGGGACTCCACTGATGGGGACACAGATGTAAGGAGGGACTCCGCTGATGGGGACACAGATGTAAGGAGGTACTCTGCTGATGGGTTTACAGATGTAAAGAGGGGCTCTGCTGATGGGGACACAGATGTAAGGAGGGGCTCCACTGATGGGGACACAGATGTAAGGAGCACTCCGCTGATGGAGATACAGATGTAAGGAGGGACTCTGCTGATGGGGATACAGATGTAAGGAGGGACTCCACTGATGGGGACACATATGTAAGGAGGGACTCCGCTGATGGGGACATAGATGTGAGGAGGGCTCCGCTGCTGGGGGCACCTTATGTAAAGAGGGACTCTGTTAGGGGCACCTGATGTAAGGAGGGACTCTGCTGGAGACAACTGATGTAAGGAAGGACTCTGCTGGGGCACCTGATGTAAGGAGGGACTCCGCTGGGGGCACCTGATGTAAGGAGGGACTCTGCCGGGGGCACCTGTTATAAGGGGGGACTCTGCTGGGGCACCTGATGTAAGAGGGGACTCCGCTGGGGGTGCCTGATGTAAGGAGGGACTCAGCTGGGAACACCTGATGTAAGGACGGACTCTGCTGGGGGCACCTGATGGCATCTGGTGGCAGGCAAGGTGGCAGGAGACATGCTCAGGGCTCCCAATGATTCTGCATTATGGTGAGTTGAATGATTTAATTTTATATTACAATGTAATAATAGAAATAATGCGCATCAATCATCCTGACACCATAACAACCGTGCCAGGATGATTGAAGCGCTAACACTAGGTGTTTGGAGTATCTTCATCTGCTGATTGTTAAACATTCTGGAATACACATATTTCTATTGTTGTGTAGGATCTGGGCCTGCTGTCCCTCCATCTCTCTCTCCCTCCCTCTCCCTCCATCCCTTGTTCATCTCAGATGCTAACCACCCTCCCTTAGAGCTACACCCCGCTAAGTCATGCCCACTATTTTGCAGAAACCACACCTGTTTTTGCAAGTGGGAGGGGTCAAAAAGGAAAGTCTGGCGCCCCTCCATCCCTAAACTTCACCAGCTGCCACTGGTTTACAATAATGGGTAGGGGTATTAGAGGGCCTGAAATGAGAGTCACAACACATTTTCACATCCTAATGTACCCCTGACGATAAAACATTTGCAATACCCAATCTTTAGTTTTTTTCATATCCCAATAGTCTCCCAAAAGTCCGCAAAATTAAACACAGTGCTTTCGTTGTGTTGAACTACAAATCTTTCTCTCTGTACCTCTTCCACCCAATACAGCAGGTCATTCGCTATGTATAAGTTGGAAAAATGTATCAGCTCCTGGCTCTATGGGCACCCCATTAGTAAAGTCCCAACGCCCCCTGGCCGCCCTCTTTTTTGAACCCCATTAGTGACTTTGACCTGCTCCCTGATCTTATCTGAGTTGTCCCAAATTTATCCTACGAAAAGGGCAAATGTTTGCAATTTGGCAAACAGCTTACAGGGGTTTAGGTTTGCTGGACGAGGGGGGTCTGAATGTCCCAGACTTTAGAAAATATTACGAAGCAGCAGTGTTAACACGGGTGGTGGAATGGGCAAAATTAGAAAGTAAAAAAAGATGGGGAAAAATAGAACACAGTTTATCAGGCACAAATTTAGGTAGAGAAATCTGGACTCCTTTAAAATATAGATCACTAGGGAAGACAACACCTTTGGTCACAAAAAATGTGTTTAGAGTATGGGAGGGAATACACAAACATAACAAGTGGAAATATAATTCCCCTTTAATTTATTTAAAAGATAATGATTTTTTTGCACCTGGTAAAAGTACAATAGGAGGGAAATGGATAAAACAAGATAATATGCAATTACGACACATAATTAAAGAGGGGAAATTGAAAACACTAGCAATATTACAGAAAGAAAATGATTGGATGGATTTGAACGAGTGGCGATACCTGCAGCTTAGACATTTCGTCTCAAGACTACCACAACCGCTTAGAGATGGAGAAAATTTGACTGCCTTGGAGCGGATATGTGAGGGGAAATCCCCAAGGGCAGGTATTGCCCAGTTTTATAAGGTCTTGAGACGGGGATGTGAAGCGGAGGTACCAACTTTCATTAAAAAATGGGAAGAAGAGATAGGAGCACGGGGTGAAAACCAAAATATAGAAAAAATATTGAAGATGGTGCACAGATCCACAGAAAATAGTAAGATGATAGAAACAAATTATAAAATTTTAGTAAGATGGTATAGGACCCCAGATATAATGGCAAAGTACCAGGAGGGACAATCTGGGAAATGTTGGAGGAATTGTGGACAAACGGGAAGTTTGGCCCATATATGGTGGGATTGTCCCAAGATTAAAGAATATTGGAGAGAAATAATAAGATATATAGAAGTAATAGCTAAAATACAGTTACCTGAGAACCCATGGTTATGCCTATTCCATGCAGTAGATACCCCAATTAAGGAGTATAGGAATTCCCTCACAAGCTCATTAATAAACGTGGCAAAAAGCCTGATTCCGAAAAAATGGAAAGAAATAGAAGCACCCAAAGTAAAGGAATGGCTAGGAAAAGTTGAGGAAATGCATAGTATTGAAGGGCTGGGAATGGAGGAAGAAAGAGAAAGAAAGAGATTCCATGTGAAATGGAAATACTGGAAAATCTTTAGACAATCTATGATTTTTAACGAGGTAATGGGTCGGTAGGGGTGGGGAGAGGGGTGGGAGGGAGATATTTTAGAAGAACTCGAGAAGTAAAGAAAGAAAACTAGGATAATGGGAAAAATTGAAGGGCATGAATGTATTTTGGTCCTATGGTTTTCTTTTATAATACTTGATTATGTTTTGTACGCAACTTAAATGAAAAATTTAAATAAGAAAAAAAAAAAAGGTTTGCTGGGGTTGAAGACAAGTTTGGGCATATTCTCATAACATCTCCCTTTCCTTGCAAGTCCCAGAAGAAAGGGAATCATGCCCCAATATCCCAGTGTATATGAAAGCCTTTACAACTTACACTTTATGGTTCTGTGTTTGCAACGGTCACTTCCGCAGTGAGATAGATCTTGGTATTCCCATGTATACAGAAAACTTATTTGTTTGTAGTTTCTGGAAGTCAACCAGACTGTCATGTACAAGAGTCACCAAGCTACTAGAGTGCAGTAAGGCCATAACCTCAGGGCCATCCACCTTAAAGGCACCCCTGTGTCTTGTTCTCCCTACTCTGGTGTGCTGTGCATGCTAGTTTAGTAAATAAGGACATACAACTGGCTACTCCTCATTCTATGAGCTCCTTGAACAATGAGCAACTTCTTTGGGGACACATCTATCTTATGCATAGGCAACCTTATAGGCTGAGCACCTGGGTCAACTCTGCTCTTAGCAGCAGGAGAGGCCTTTGTTGCTAGAGTCTTGATTTTGTGGATCACATCCTGTATAAAGTCCTCAGCTTTTAGATAGCACTCCACCAGGGCCTTCAGTTAATCTGTGGCCTTAGGGTTAACTCTCAAATAATACAGTCTAGTAAGTATTTCAAGATAAATTCAACCTCAGCTCTCCCTTTTTTATTGCGGCATAAAAAATCTGCTTACATACTGTCCAGCTACTGAGCTATATTTGTGGCTATTGTCTTTCAAACAGTACACCGATCAGCCATAACTTTATGACCACCCACCCAATATTGAGTAGGTCCCCCTTTTGCCACCAAAACAGCCCTGACACCAAAACAACATATGAACTCTGTACATTAGTACTGCACACAAGTGGCTCAGCTCTGAGTCAGGGGACTGCCTTAATGTTTGATTCTTCACATGACCCCAGCCTCTGCCTGGTCCCAGACACTGAGAAGCATGCCTTTGGATGAGGTGTTACCCCAAGTGCATGAGCTAGACCCCACCTACAAGCTATTAAGTCTATATAGACAGCCTACATTTTACTAGTGATTTAACAGGCGTTTAGCATCCTTAAAAAAAAATGGTGAAAAAACATACAGGTTTACACCACAGATGGAATGTCTGTTTGGACAGGCTGCAATTTCTGAGAGCTTGAGCAGTCAGTTTGCATTGGGGGAAAAAAAACATAAAAGAGAGTTTTTGTTTTTTTTTGAGAATGGAAAGCCTTTTTGAATAGGGCACAGTTTCTGGGAGATTGAGCAGGCATTTAGCAGTTGTAAAAACAAATATTAGTGTATTTCTTGGACACAGATCATGAATATAGCATACAGGTTTGCACCGCAGTTAAAAAGCCTGTTTGGACTGGCTGCAATTTCTTAGACACCAATGATGGAAAAAGCATACAGGTTTGCACCACAATTAGAAAATCTTATTTGATTATGCCACAATTACTAACAGATTGAGCAGGCATGTAGCATCAAGAAATAAACTCAGGATGGAAAAAGTATACATCTTAGCAAAACAACTAACACACCATGAGGAGATGATTGGCCCTAGCCAAACATTGCATGTTTTGTGCTATCATCACAAACATATTGGGTGATGGGTGTTGGTGGTGCCCAAATACCCATAAAATCATGCAGAGCATAGGATGGACCCTGCTTTAACAAACCTTCATGTATGTGCAACTGTTTCATAGCTGTAAAAAAATGGGTTTTGGAGGTAGATGGTACCCAAACACTGTAGCGACCAGTGATGTAAGTAACCCAGTTAAACTTAACGCAGTTACTTTAGAGGGTAGCGAGTAATCTAACTGATTACTCTTCCCCTCATGGTAACACCGTTCCCATTAATTGGGCGGTGTTACCGCAATTACATCTACCGCTCAGGACCAGGTAGATGGGACTAGCGAAGGAAGTCAATGTCGCCACCTCCATCGGCGAGATTGACACCTTGCTAGCCCCGTCACTGGTATGGATTTAAAGGGGAACCCCTATGCCAAAAAAACGGCATGGGGTCCTCCAAAGTCCATAGAAGACCCTTATCCGAGAAGCCATGTTGATGGCATGCAGCCCGGCAGCCCGGCCGGTCAGGAATGGGGGTGGGGGCGAGCGAGCGCCCCCCCCTCCTGAACCGTACCAGACTGCGTGCCATCAACATGGGGGGTGCTTTGGGGAGGTGGGCCCTGCGACCCCCCACCCCAAAGCACCTTGTCCACATGTTGATGGGGACAAGGGCCTCTTCCTGACAACCTTGGCCGTTGGTTGTCGGGGTCTGCGGGCGGGGGGCTTATCAGAATCCGGGAGCCACATTTAATGAGGGGGCCCCCAGATTCCAGACCCCTACCCCATGGGAATGAGTATGGGGTACGATGTACCCCTACCCATTCACCTGAGGAAAAAAGTGTTAATAAAAAAACCACAACACAGGTTTTTAAAGTACTTTATTAGACAGCTCCGGGGGTCTTCTTCTGACTTCGGGGGTCTTCTGGTCAGGCTCCTCCGCTATCTTCTGCTCGTTTACCGCTAGCTCTTTTACTAGCGAAGGAGCCCGGCTTTCTCCTTCGTTGCCACCACCGTCTGGGGGTCTTCTTCTGATTTCGGGGGTCTTGTCCCGCTCTTCGCTTCTTCTGCGGGGCCTCTGCTATCTTCTTACAGCTCTTTTACTAGCGTTGGCCTGGTCTTGTCCCTTGTCGCCGCCACCGCCTTCTTCTTTTCTGCTTCCTCTTCCTTCCGATGTTGACACAACTCTCTCTCCAGCCGTAATGGCAGGGGTGCGTCGTGCATTGTGCAACGACTTATATAGGCATATGGGGCGGGGTCACCGGGTGATATCACATGGTGACCCCGCTTCTTATGCCAGCATCCCCCGGGACTGTGACATCATAAGGTGGGGGGTCAGCCTGTCAGTGCTCAGACCATACGCCATGAGCTGCATCAAATTAGTCTGCATGGCTGTCATCCCAGAAGGAAGCCTCCTCTAAAGATGATGCACAAGAAAGCCTGCAAACAGTTCGCTAAAGACTAGCAGACTAAGGACATGGATTACTGGAACCATGTCCCATGGTCTGATGAGACCAAGACAAACTTATTTGGTTCAGATGGTGTCAAGCGTGTGTGGTGGCAACCAGGGGAGGAGTGCAAAGACAAGTGTGTCTTGCCTACAGTCAAGCATGGTGATGGGAGTGTCATGGTCTGGGGCTGCATGAGTGCTGTCTGCACTGGGAAGCTACAATTCATTGTGGCAAAAAAACATGATATCGACCCCAAACACACCTCCAAGATGACCATTGCCTTGTTAAAGAAGCTGAGGGTAAAGGTGATGTACTGGCCAAGCATGTCTCCAGACCTAAACCCTATTGAGCATCTGTGGGGCATCCTCAAATGAAAGGTGGAAGAGCGCACGGTCTCTAACATCCACCAGCTCCATGATGTCGTCATGGAGGAGTGGAAGAGGACTCAAGTGGCAACCTGTGGAGCTCTGGTGAACTGCATGCCCAAGAGGGTTAAGTTGGTGCTGGAAAGTAATGGCTGTCACACAAAATATTGACACGTTGGACCCAATTTACACATTTTCACTTAGGGGTGTACTCACTTTTGTTGTCAGTGGTTTAGACATTAATGGCTGTGCGTTGAGTAGTTTTAAAAGCTGTATACTTACTACTTTACATTGTATTTTTTGTCATTTGTCATTGTCATTTCTTCGGTGTCGTCACATGAAAAGATATAATAAAATATTTTAAAAATGTGTGGGTGTATTTACTTTTGTGAGATAATGTAACAGTGTTTCAAATAGCTTAATGCAATGTAAAATGATGAACATTTGCTGTGGCTGTCCCCCAGAAAATCACCTTACCCAGAAATGCAGAGCTGCCGAAGGCCCAAAGAAGGATGGCCCACCCCGGAGGGCAAAGGAGCTTAAGAAGGCACAGTACACCAGTTATAGGTCTATTAAAAGATAGATTGTGTTTAAAATGGTGATTTGATTGACCAGAATAACATAAATGGTCAACAATAACGAATGATCATACCATAGGGGGCTTAGCTCAGTCAAAACAAGAAGGGGAGAAGAGGCGCCTCTAGGTTTAACAGGTTTAATATACAATAGGTAATCAAATGGCAGCTCACATTTTAGGAGTTAAAAACAAGCATTAATATAGTCCCAACAATGGGGGGATCATCAGTGTGGTTAGTCCCTCATTCTTCCAGTGGAGGTGCTCTGTGTCATCTTATCCTACACCGCTAGATGGTTCTCTGGCAGCCACGATGGAGTGTGTGGATCAGCACGAGTCTTGAAGTGCAAACTGGTATCCAGGCGAAAGGTGATGACGTCACGGGTGCGACAGGTTTCCTGAGCATACGGGCCGTGAATGACATGACGGCGCTCCTTCTTCAAAGCTGATTGACAGGCATGGGCGTCCGCAGAACTTTTTCCAAGGGGGGGCATCATTTCAAGGCCACTCATGCTCCGCTCCTTTTGGACATTCTCATGAAAATCTTTCCACTGGTAATACATATGTGTTATATAACAGATAATTCATCTTCACTTTGTATTGGAAGTTACTCTGGCAGCTGTGTTCCATGCCCATATAGCCTAGAGAATGTACATCTTTTTACATTGCAAAACATATGTTGTGGCCATATTTTGATCTCATACTGTCACTGTATAGGCTGTTTTCATCAAGATAAAAATATGGCAACAACAGATGTATTGCAATGTAAAAAGATGTACATTCTCTAGGCGATATGGGCATGGTACGCAGCCGCCTGAGTAACCTTGCAGACGCCCATGCTTTCAAAAACCAGCCCTGGAAAAAATTTCATACCAGCCTCACAGCATTATTATACCAGCCCAACAGTATAACGTCATTATTTTCTTGTTCGTGAAAGGGAAAAACCATGCATTTTAAAGCACATTTGATGAAGAGAGTATTAGATATAGATATGAAATCACATAGGGCTTTATATATATATATATATATATATATATATATATATATATATATATATTCAAATTCCAGTTAATAGTGGTAAGTGATCAATCATCAAGGGGGACCCCAGAAACTCAGAACGTGGGGGGGACCACCTTCTGCAGAAAGAATACTCTAATATAAGGGGGGTGGGTTACTAATATAAGGAGGAAACCCTTTATATCAGTGCCCCTTACATTATCGTATTCACCTCCCCCTTACATCAGTGACCCCCGACTGGCCTGGCGGTGCTTTCACTGACCTCCTCTCAGGTGCACTGTGCAGGGCTCAGTCAGTCGGCTCCAGCTTGGAGGTTTTATCCTATAGTCTCCTGTCCACAGTCCACACAAGTCTGACTTCTCCCATGACCCCCATCCCGGCGGTGCTCCCACTCTTGACTCCTCTCCAGACTCCCTCAGAGACTGCAGACATGCTACAGGAGATGGACAGAGACTGCAGACTTGATGCAAGAGCTCAATGCAGCCTCACCAGTGCCCATCAAATTCAGCCTCACTGTGCCCACCAATGCAGCCTCATTGTGCCCACCAAAGCAGCCTCACTGTGCCCACCAAATGCAGCCTCACTGTGCCCACCAAATGCAGCCTCACTGTGCCCATTAAATGCAGCCTCACTGTGCCCATCATTGCAGCCCCTCCTGTGCCCCATGTCCCAGTCTGCAGTCCCGGTCTGTGGGAAGGTGTATTGTTGATGCTCGGTACAGTACCTTGCATGCCAGCAGGATATCCATGACGGCCAGCAGCAGGCAGGGTCTGTTCTCGTTTTGGATGGAGACTGTGCTCCCTCCAGAGGATCTGTCTGCTGTGAGATGGAGTGGTCCCTGGCCACCTGCACCTTCAGCTGTCCTCATTTTCCGGCCCCAGTCAGCCTGCCCTCTGGTCCTGGGGAAGTGGAGAGCACTGAGTGGGAGTTGGAGAGAAGGGGAGCAAAGAGTACTGGTGGGGTTGGAGAACACATGGGTGGGGACAAAGAGCGAGGGGGAGTGGAGGTCACAGGGGTGGGGAGCGGAGAGCACTGGGGGGGAACTTGAGAGTACTGGGGGGCCAACAAGAACAGGGACTAAGAGTGTGGGGTGGTGGAGAGCACTGGGGGGGGCTAAGAGTGTGGGGTGGTGAAGAGCACTGGGGGGGCAGAAAAACAGGGGTGGAGAGCACGAGGGCTGGAGAGTACTGGGGGGTACAAAGAGCAGGGGGGAGTGGAGAGCAATGGGGGGGAGCTTGAGAGCACCAGTGGGGGCCAGAAAGAACAGGGATGGAAAGCACGGGGGACTGGAGAGCACTATGGGGGGTGGAGAGCACATGGGTGGGGGCAAAATGCAGGGGGAGTGGAGAGTACAGGGATGGGGAGTGGAGAGTGCTAGGGGGGAGCCAAAAAGAACAGGGGTGGGGAGCACAGAGGATAGAGAGCACTGGGGGGGGGGGGGCTGGAGAGCACCAGGGGGGCAGAAAGAACAGGGGTGGGGAGAATGGGGGGCTGGAGAGCACTGGGTTGGGGGCTGGAGAGTGATGGGGAGAGCTGAAGAGCACTGGGGGGAAAGAACAGGGGGAGAGAGGAGAGCGCTGGGGGGGGGGGAGGAGAGCGCTGGGGGGGGAGGAGAGCACTGGGGAGAGCACTGGGGGGAGTGGAGGGCACTGGGGGGGAGAGCACTGGAGGGAGGGGAGAGCATTGGGGGGGAAAGAACAGGGGGGAGAGCACTGGGGAGGAGAATGGGGGAGAGCACGGAGGGGAGAGGACTGGGGGGAGTGGAGAGCACTGTGGGGGGGGAGAACAGGGGGGAGAGCACTGGGCGGAGTGGAGAGCACTGGGGGGAACAGGGGGGGAGAACAGGGGGTAGAGCACTGGGGGGAGAGCACTGGGATGGTGGCTAGAGAAGGATGGGGAGAGCTGGAGAGCAGCAAGAACAGGGGAGGAGAAAACTGGGGGGGGGCAGGAGAGTGTGGTGGTGGAGGAGAGCACTGTGGGGGGGGGGCAGGAGAGTGTGGTGGAGGAGGCAGGAGAGTGTGGTGGTGGAGGAGACCACTGGGGGGGGCAGGGGAGTGTGGTGGTGGAGGAGTGCACTGGGGGGGCAGGAGAGTGTGGTGGTGGTGGAGGAGAGCACTGGAGGGGGTGGTAGGAGAGTGTGGTGGTGGAGGAAACCACTGGGGGGGCAGGAGAGTGCGGTGGTGGAGGAGAGCACTGGGGGGGCAGGAGAGTGTGGTGGTGGAGGAGAGCACTGGGGGGCGGGGAGAGTGCGGTGGTGGAGGAGAGCACTGGGGGGGAGGGGGCAGGAGAGTGTGGTGGTGGAGGAGAGCACTGGAGGGGGTGGCAGGAGAGTGTGGTGGTGGAGGAGACCACTGGGGGGGGGCAGGAGAGTGTGGTGGTGGAGGGGAGCACTGGAGGGGGGTCAGGAGAGTGTGGTGGTGGAGGAGACCACTGGGGGGCAGGAGAGTTCGGTGGTGGAGGAAAGCACTGGGGGGGGGGGTGCGGTGGTGGAAGAGAGCACTGGGGGGGGCAGGAGAGTGGGGTGGTGGAGGAGAGCACTGGGGGGGCAGGAGAGTGTGGTGGTGGAGGAGAGCACTGGGGGGGCAAGAGAGTGTGGTGGTGGAAGAGAGCACAGGGGGTGGGAGAGTGTGGTGGTGGAGGAGAGCACTGGGGGGCAGGAGAGTGTGGTGGTGGAGGAGAGCACTGGGGGGGCAGGAGAGTGTGGTGGAGGAGCAGAGCACTGGGGGGGCAGGAGAGTGTGGTGGTGGAGGAGAGCACTGGGGGGGGCAGGAGAGTGTGGTGGTGGAGGAGAGCACGGGGGGGGGGCAGGAGAGTGTGGTGGTGGAAGAGAGCACTGGGGGGGTGGGAGAGTGCGGTGGTGGAGGAGAGCACTGCAGCCCCCCCCTCAATCCTCCTATCCAGGCACTGTGGCACGGATGGGCATCTACTCCTCTGGATCACAGCGCTGGATGGCTGTGTTCAGGCTCATGTGATAGGCGGAACATGATTCTCTCTATTATCGCACGAGCTGGTCTGGGAAAGGGCGGGACTGTGTTACAGACGGCCGCCGAACACAGAGCCAGCACTGTGAACCAGAAGAGAGAGCGGAGGATGCAGCATGGCGGCGGCAACACCTTGGGGATTCCAGGGGGGCACTTGACCCCCCTTGCCCCCTGCTGCGGACGCCCATGTTGACAGGGACTGCATCAAGTGATATATAAAGGAAGAGAAGGGGAGTGGCCAATGTATGAGATGCACCGCAATAAACCAGAAGCACGGAACATTAGAGGAACAGCAGAATACTATGTGAAAGTAGCATCGATAAAAACATGTTATAAATAGGGATGAGCTTCGAGTTCGACTTGAACATTGCCTGTTTGCAGAACAGCGTACAATTTGGGGTGTTCCTGGCAAATTCGAAAAGCCGCAGAACACCCTGTAAAAATCTATAGGAGAAATCTAAAGTGCTAATTTTAAAGGCTTTTATGCAAGTTATTGCCATAAAAAGTGTTTGGGGACCTGGGTCCTGCCCTAGGGGACATGTATCAATGCAATTTTTTTTTTTTAAAACGGTCGTTTATTCGGGTGCAGTGATTTTAATAATGCTTAAAGTGAAACAATAAAAGTAAAATGTTCCTTTAAATTTCGTACCTAGGGGGTATGTATAGTATGCCTGTAAAGTAGCGCTTGTTTTTTCGTGCTTAGAACTGTCCCTGCACAAAGTGTCTTTTCTGAAGGAAAAAAGTCATTTAAAAGCACTCGCGACAATGAATTGTCGGCTCCAGGTAATACAGAGAACAGTCATTGAAAGTCATTGATAAAAAAAGAAAAACAATGCGTGGGGATCCCCCCAAATTCAATTACCAGGCCCTTCAGGTCTGGTATGGATATTAAAGGGAACCTAGCGTCAAATGAAAAAAAAATTATGTGGGGTTCCCCCCAAATATCCATACCAGACCCTTCAGGTCTAGTATGAATTTTAAGGGGAACTCCATGCCAGATTAAAAAAAAAAGGCGTAGAGTTCCCCCCAAAAATCCATACCAGACCCTTTATCCGAGCAGGCAACCTGGCAGACCACAGGAAAAGAGGGAGGATGAGAGAGCGCCCCCCCTCCTGAACCATACCAGCCTACATGCCCTCAACATGGGGAGGATGCTTTTTGGGTCTGTGACCCCCTCAAAGCACCATGTCCCCATGTTGATGGGGGCAAGGGCCTCATCCCCACAAACCTTGCCCAGTGGTTGTGGGGGTCTGCAGGCAGGGGCTCATCAGAATCTGGAAGCCCCCTTTAACAAGGGGACCCCCAGATCCTGGCCCCCCCATTTGAAATGGTAACGGGTACATTGTACCCCTACCATTTCACAAAGAAAGTGTAAAAAATTGTAAAAAAACACACAGACACCGTTGGGATAAGTCCTTTATTAAAAATTTAAAAAATTTTAAAAAGATTCCAGAGGTGGTAATCCACTCTCAGTATCCTGTGATGGGTGATCTCCTCTCCGGGGTCCAATGATGGATGATCTCTCCTCTCCAGGTCCAGGGTCCAACGATGATGTCCAGCACAGTGTATCCTGTCTCTACCGGAGACACCGCGGGAATCCCTGCAGCCTGACAGGTCTCTTAGCTGAGGACGGGACACCCGTCACGTGACCCCATCCCCCTCTGACACAAGGGGAAACCCAGGCTTCCCTAGTGACGTGCGGGTGACCCCGCCCCCCTCTGATGTAACAAGGTTTCCGTTATAAGTTATAAGTCTAAAGGATGAAAGGATATATGGTGGAGTTCTCAAATTAAATGCTGCATAGGACTAACAATAGGCCCATATAGATTCAATGAGGGATATACATTTATATCCCTCATTGAATCTATACATTGAATATTGAATCTTTTATGTTATTCTGATCAATAAAATCATAATTTTAAACACAATCTATCTTTTAATAGACCTATATCTGGTGTCCTTTGCCTTGTTAGGGGCTCCCTTGCCTTCTGGGGTGGGCCATCTTCCTTTGGGCCTCCAACAACTCAGTGTTTCTGGGTAAGGTGATTTTCTGGGGGACAGCCACAGCATATGTGCATTATTTTGTATTAAGCTATTTGAAACAATGTTATGTACGGTTGACTAATGTACATTCATTTTACTTCATAGTTATATAGTAATCGCCTATAATCCTCATGTATGTGTACAATATATCTAATAAAGAAGAAGTAAATGTGCTCTACGAAACATGTAGAGCAACTAATACACAGATTGTGATAATGCTATAGTTGCCACACTTCGGTGTGACTATAAAAAGAAAGCATTGTTGATTATCATTGCCGGTTTTTAAAAACTTTATTTTTAAATATGTATATTTTTGTAAGAAAATGTATCTAAATATTTTACATATGACTGTCTGAATTCAGTTGTTTTACGGTACCACCAAAGTCCATCATAGCCTCCTATTCTGAATTTTTTTCTGAGCCATAGAATAGACTCGTGAATGCTAAATAGGGACTGGTGAATCAGAAAATGGCTCAGCAGAAGGGGTAATAGAGGAGTTGGTGGATGGGACAGCTCTAGCATAGTCACCACCAGCTGTAAAGGACGTGAGGTGGCTGAACAAGTTCCAGCAGTGTGCCCTGTCCTTCATCCTTCCCAGCTGCCAACAAAGTCAGCCAGTGGGCCATAAATTAAATATAGTGCCCCTGCCTATATTTGCCACTGCACATGCTGCAAATTTCCAAACGGGGGCAGATTCCACCAGCTGGAAAGGCAGGAGTTGTAAAGCCAGTAATTTGGCCAAGCTGGCATTTAGGTGCTGAGCATGAGGGTGGCTGAGGGTGCCTTTTTTTGGCACTCTAGCAGTTGGGACAGCTAAACTTCTCTGCTCAATGCTACAGCTGATAGAATGGGGTTGGAAGAAACAAAGCATGGTATCAGCATATGCTTGCCCCAATATTGCATACCACTGTGTAACAATCTGTGTGTCTCTATATTATACTCCCGATACAATTAATGAAATAATAAGCATCAAATTAATAAACGTGTTTAAAGTGTCAAGTGCCCAATGCATACACTGGTGTGTATTGGTGCTGGCAATACACATATGCAAAAAAGGTAGATATGCTGTGATCATATATAATCCATTCATCAATCCAAAGTTAGAATTAAAGTGCTCTTCAAAACCATGCCTTGGTGAACCTTACACATTAAAAGAATTCATGTGAAAAATTTATAATTATTCTGTGATCATATACAGTCCATTAGTTAGTCCAAATAGTAAAAAAAATAAAAATAAAATAATAAACAATAAAAAAAAAAAAGTGACAAGTGCTCCGTGATCCTTATAGGCCCTTATAGATATTGCAATCACTGGAACCACTCATCCCACACAGGGGTATCTCGCTTTCACAGTATCTGCCACTGTGCAGCAATCTCCAGATCTGTGTCTGCAGTATCAGCTATGTCTTTCCGTGCTTGCGGTGTCAGGTGTATCTTTCTACTTTTATAAATCGTACTCCACATCACCCACATATAGGAAAGAGGAATCTCCATAGTGTGATTCAGTTTTAAATTACATTTATTATCACAAATAGATTGAAAACTTACTCACATTGCGTCAAATACATATACAGCCCTTAAAACAGAAAGCCGGGATGATTCACGTTCCATGGCCAGAAACTGTAAGTGACGGAAAAACGTGAGATGCTCCGCCCTACGCATTTAGTCATCAAATGGACTGAACATGCAGCTCATACCTATTAACCATCAGGAATAAAGAAAGGATCACAAAATGCATTTTTACTACTATATCCTCTATTCTGTAACTCAGAAGCAAGTTACATTTACAAATTGTTGTTTTTAATGCATTGAAAGTACATACAGAAGAATCAAATACTGTAAAACATACATTTTTAAAAAACAAGAAAATTAAATACATTTTTGTGGACTAACCCTTTTTTTATATATTTTTATAAACTTGTATAGTAAGACTATATGTTCTGGGTATACAAATGGGAATGCAGCAACTACATTAATGGAACAGCAGGTATAAGAAACCAGAACAAAAATCAAAACATTGGCCAATCTTAAGTGAGGATCCCCATCTCAAATCCACACTCACAGATTGACCATTGGTCACTTACAGAAGAGCCAAAAATATCAAGGCCGGTAAAATTAAAAAACTAACATCTAGATTGACTGCCAGTACTTCCCTTACCTTTTTTAATCTGAAGGGAATGTACCGGTGTAACAAACCCTTGTGTCTTACTTGCAAACATGTTATACACAGACAAAAGGAATTTATGTGCAAAGGCAAGCAATACACCATACCAGATTTTTTGAACTGTTCTGAGTATTTTGTGTATTGCTTGATCTGTCCTCGTGGCCTATTTTATGTAGGCTGCACCATCCGGACCCTTCACAAAAGGTTGTGTGAGAACCGTCATTTTGTAGAAAAAGGTTTGGAAAAATATAGTGTTGCAAGGCACTACAAGGAATGTCACCAACAGTCCTCCGTAGGACTGTGCGTTTGTGTCATAGAGGCCATCTCCAAGCAGCTCCCCAAGGCAGAACGTTACAAGAGATTATGCGAAAGGGAAAACTATTGGATTTTCACCTTAGATAGTCTCTGGCCTGAGGGCTTAAATGAAGGCATAGAAATAAACATTTTATTATAATTTATATTTATAATTAAGTGTTATTAATCGTTCCCAGATTTCGCTTATTGTCCTCATATTCACAATTGTAGTTTTTGCACATAGACCATACAGCGGTCACATCTATTGTTTTTATATGAACATAAATAATAATATACATTTCCATCATGTCTGGTGATTAACATCTATGCTCTGACCCTTGAACCTTTCAATTTCAATCAATTAATTACTTTTTCAATCAATTTTGTAATCAATTATTGATTCCTAGTCTATATTTATATTTCTTATAAAAGCATATATAATCATGGGTATATGTATGTGTGCATATACATCTATATGTGTGTTGCACATGTTCCAATCATAATTACATACATCTATATAATTATATATCTATATATATTTTTATATTATATCACAATTGTTTAACCGATCATGTTGACTTATTTGATATTATCATCTCGCCATTCCTATATATAATTTTTAGGTTCTCGTTCTTTCCCTTTCTTTACATCCTTTATAATGGATCAATGTGTCTATGGAGCATTAATCTCTCTATTCCCCTACTACCATAGCTCTTTTATTTGTCCTACATTTTGCAGTGACACCCATACATTTATTATTTGAACTATTTTGTCATGATTTTTATTAACAATCTCTTAATATTATAACATTTTAGTAATTTTTTAATCAAATAAATAATTTTGATTTCCAGAGGTCTTCAGTGCCATCCTCTTAGGCAATCAGGTGCTACTGAGATTAGTATATCACATATCTCTTCTAAGATGGCCCCCATTGGAGCCTAAGGAAGAGGCACGCATGCGTCGAACGCGCGCACCCTCCCGCTGACCTTGTACCCAGAAGTGACGACATCATAGCACTGGGTCCAGTGCCCTGCTGATTCCTTTCCCTGGATCTCGAGAGCGCTGGGTTCCACCACCGCAATCGTCACAAGTGACAAATACGGACATCACAGCTCACACCAGGCTACATTTTGCTGTCCAGGACAAGAGCGAATGATTTTTTATGAAACATACCCTTCACTATCTTCTGTTTGTGAGTGCATCTGTCATTTGTTTTACATTTATATATTAAACTATTTAATTGCTATGCTTAGAAGGCGCCGCTTCCTGTTTTTGTTTTTCCTTTTTCTTTTTTTTTTTCTCTTTCCCCTTTCCTTTTTCTCCCCTTTTTTTCTCTTTCTCTCTCTCCCTTTCCTTTTTCCTTTGCCACCTCAGTGAATCCCTCCGAGAGACTCAAATCAACTCCTCCGTTCATCCCAGTCCCAACCCATCTCAACATCATTGCAGAAAAAATTCATCCCCTGAGTGTGGCGCCCTCTTTCGTTTCTTTTTTCTTCCTTTTTTTAACTTTGCTCCTTGGGCAGCAAAACTGACGTTTCACCATATACAATGTTTACCAAATAATATCCCGTCTAACCCAACTCCCCACCCACACCCCACCCTCGGTCTCACCAAATATCTAAGATCCTACCCTTTCGGCCCTGAGTCATGTTATGCTACAACAGCCATCCTTTCGGCATATCTCACTGATTGCTTATATTTTTCCCAGTCTTTCCATCTTGTAACAAACCCCACTTCACCTATTTCTCCACTGAACTTTATATACTCGAGGTTGTAGATTTTATTTATGTTACAAAACCAAATTTTCAGAGAGGGACTTTTTGGGTTTTTCCACATCCGAGGAATTAAACTCTTTTCTGCATTTAGTAAGCAAGGTATAAGTGTTTTCTTATATTGTATAATGGACAACGTAGCTCCATGTAGCAAACATGCCCTTGGCTCTTCTGGTATTTTTAAGCCTGTAATTTCCTCAGTTGTTAATATTACCTCTTTCCAGAATTCTCAAATTTTGGGGCATGTCCACCATATATGGATCATAGATCCTATTTCTGAACATCCTCGCCAACATAAATTAGAGACCTCTCTTTGAAAATGGTGTGCTTTGTCTGGGGTTAAATACCACAAGCCATACATTTGTAGTTCATTTCCAAAAAACTACAGTCTGGTGAAATTGTATGCGGCATTCTTAGTATTTTATGCACTTCTGCCTCTGTACTATTTGTCCCAATCTCTTCATCCCATTTTTTTATATATGGGGGGGGGCTCCAATATTTTAAATCCCATCAAGATTTTATATATCTTCGAAAAGCCTCTTCTTCCGTCCGTCGCCACACACAGCCGCTCAAATAGACACAGGCTGTCTGCCGACCTGACCAGACAGAGGAGGGATTCCACAAAGCGTTTCAACTGTGTATACCTCCACCAATTTATGTCTAACACCTCTGTTTTACTCCTAAGCTCCTGAAAAGTACATATTTTACCTTTACTTATGATGTCTTTTAATTGTGCGTCCTTATTCCTAAACCACCCACCCTGAAAACTTTCTTTCCCCGGTGTGAACATAGTGGTATTCGTGGGGAATTATAAACCCATTTTTGTTTTTTATGGACACTATCCCACGTTACAATTGCTATCTGAGTGATCGCGTGTGTGTGTCCGTCTAATTCTCTGAAATGTGGTGGAATCCATATCATTTTACCCAAAGAGGCTTTACTAATCCCATTTTCTAACTTAACCCATCTTTTTTATTTATTATTTTTTTACCCATTCCACCACACGTGCCAATAAAATTGAGTGATAGTAAGATCTAATATCGGGCACCCCCCAAACCCCCTTGCGTCTTATCTCTTAACAGAATTCCCAGACTTATTTGTGTTTTTTTATATTTCCAAATAAACCTGTGGAATAACAGATTTAAGTTTTTTAAATACAATTCAGGAATCGGGATTGGAATCATTTGTATTTTATATAATATTTTAGGTAGTATTATCATCTTCAGACAATTTATCCTGTTAATCCAGGATCTTTTCTGGAGGCAATAATGTTAAACTCAGTTTTTAAGTCGTTCATTAATGGAATAAAATTATGTTGGTACATCATTTTGTATGTAGGTGTTATTTTTACCCCAGATACTTAATTTCCTTGTCTCTCCAAATGAATGGGAAAACCTGTTTGAGCCTACATACTTCCTTTGGAGCAACATTTATATTTAAAATTTCTGATTTTGAGGGATTCATCTTAAAATTTGAAACTTCGCCGTACATTTTCAAGATGAGCATTAAATTGGGAAGGGTTGTCATAGGTCTGGAAACGTAAAAAAAAATATCGTCAGCATATGCCACTATTTTGTGTGCGTCATTGTCAATCTGCACTCCCGTAATATCGGGGTTCGATCTTATCCTGTCCAACAAAGGTTCCATTGTTAAGAAAAATAACAAGGGGGACAAGGGGCAGCCCTGCCGCGTCCCATTAGGCATTTCGAAGGGGTGTGATAGAGACCCGTTTATTTTAACCCTCACAGTGGGATGTTTATATAGGGCATATAGCCACCTTAACATCTTAGGGCCAACCCCCAATACCTCCAGAGAGTTTTGCATGAATCCCCAGTCTACTCTGTCAAACACTTTCTAGACGTCTATAGACAGTATTAGACCTGGGGACCCACACTTTCAGTTTGTGTATAGCCAAAAGAGTTCTATTGCCATTGTCCCTACTCTCCCTACCAGGTGTTGCCTTATGAGCTTATGTGAAATCTTCATTAATATCTGTAAAATATTGTTATTGTAGATGTATATATTAGGATAAGAAATAAAGAAGGTTTATAAGAGTTTTAGCTTAACATGGCCATATGGTTTGACTTACAGGAACAGACTTCTGGTCAGCGTATATAATTCAATTAAAAATACCTTTGTCTTACAGGTATGCTAAGTGTGGGTGTGAGGGAGATGTCCTGCTGTTTGCCTAATGTGGTAGTCAAAACCCAGGAACAGATACCATTTGGGTGTGTAGTCGGTACGGAGCCAAATTCATTTGCTAGATAAAGGCTTGTGTATTCTTCCGTGCTAATCAACCATTTATCCATTGATATGCTTAAAATATTTCTTTGATCTGTTAAGGAATGGACAATTTACCCCGGCTAGGACTATGCATAGTTAAGTGCCCTATTCAAGAGCAAACTTCCTCTTTAATTAAGTGAGCTTCAGACTAATTATCACTAACCAATTAAACCCAAAAGAGGAGGTGCTATTGAGGGGAAATTAAGTTATGAGAAAATGGACCAATCTTGCAAGAAATACGCCCAGGGGAGGAGAGGGCTAACCAATCAGGGTGGTCCTATGCAAGTCAATGAGAAATGGCCCTTATTAAGGGGACCCCAAACCCAGCATAATGGCAGATGAGACTGGCCAGAGCTATGGACCAATATTAGGTAAATTATCAGATCATCTCCCAGCACTTAAAAGGTATACCTGCTTGTCATATGTCTTGTTTTGTATTGTAATGAATGTAATCTGTACTATTGTATTTTAACCTAATATTTTACTCCCTCACTTAGACTATAGATATTTTCTGTGTATTAGATAGACCTGTAACTTACTCTAATAAATGGTGTTATGTTAAACCTTTCTTTCCCTTGTCAATAGAATTCTCTTTTAAACCCATATCATATCTTCTGAGTAATAAATCCGAAATATAGATTTTAAAGGTTAACACAGGGACGAATCCCACTTGGTCCGTATGCACCAGATCATTCATTACCGACTTCATTCAGTTCGCTAGGATCTTTTCAAACAATTTTACATCAGCATTCAGTAGGGAGATGGGCCGATAGCTAGAACACAAAGAGGGGTCTTTTCCTTCCTTGGGGATAATCGTAATCTCGGCCTCAATCGCTTCCCGTCGGATTTCTTAGTCTACGCCTATTCCATTCATTTATGATACCATTTTAGGCACCAAGGTGTCACAATTTTTTTTATAATAAGCGGTTGTAAACCTGTCTGGGCCGAGACTTTTCCCATTTGCAGACTCTTGTAACATATTGAGTGTTTCTTTTTCTGTTATGGGGTCTTCCAGGGGGCCAATTTTATCTGAGGATATTTTTTTCAGATCACAACTGTTTAGAAAGGCTCTGGTTTTATCTAGTCTCTTATTAACAATATCCGGGGAGTCTTTCTGGGTTATTGAATAATGGTTCTCGTAATATTCTTGAAAAGCCTGAGCAATCTCTGGGGTAGAAAAGACCCTTCCCCCTTTCCCTGTTTGTATATTTTCAATAAAATTAGCACTGTTTTTCTTTTTTTAACATTTTCGCAAGGTATTTACTCGACATATCACCCCATAGACACCTCTCTTTCTTGAACCAATAGAAAAGATCTCTATTTTCTTGTTCTATCATTTCTTTTAGTTGTTCTTTCTTTATACTAATATCCCGTTCTACCCTATTCGCACCTAGGATTTGTTGACTCTGTTTGAGGGCATCAATTGTATAACCCTTCCCCTTTCTCTATGGTCGCCCTTTTTTTTGCCATTTCTATCGCAATCAGAATCCCCCTAACGTAGGCCTTGTGGGCCTCCCATATTGTGGCTTCCAAGGTGGAGCTTCTGCTATTTGTTATAAAGTACCATTCCAATTCTCTTTTTATCCTTTTGACTACCTCTTTATCTTGCAACAGTGCTTCATTCAGTCTCCACCTATTAGCCCCCTTTCTTTCCTCTACTATCTCTAATTTTATTGATACTGGGGCATGATCCGAGAAAAAAACCCAATCTCTATGTCTGAACTCTTCACTGCATTCAGCATCCTATGTTCTACTAAGAAAAAAATCAATCCTCGAAGATGTCCCGTGCACAGCAGAGTGGAAAGAGTAGTTCTGACTTCTTGCATGTTGTATTCTCCACACATCCATCAATTGATGTTGGTGAAGCCTTTTTTTCAATAATTTCTGCTGCTCCTTCTCCCACCACTGTGCCCAGGACGTGCTATCTACTCCAGGATCCATAATAAAATTAAAATCCCCAGCCAGCAAGGCCCAACCACTTTTAAACTCCATAAACTGTTCCACTATTCCCAGGAAAAACCCTATTATATTTATATTAGGACCATATATGTTTGCTATTGAGTACCTTGTTTTGTTTATTCTTCCCCTTAGGAATAAGTAGCGCCCTTCCGAGTCCGCCTTTCTTTCCTAGGGTACAAACCTAATATGTCTCGAAAATCCTATAGCGACTCCCTTAGCCTGATTAGTTGGGGAGTCCCCATAAAACCAATATGGGTACTCACTGGACCAAATCCTCAGACTGGAGTCCTGCGCAATATGCGTTTCCTGAAGTAACATTATATCTGCCTTTAAGTGTTTCATTTCTCTTAGGATGTTAGCTCTTTTAAACCGCTACCCAGAGTGCGCTTAATTTACCCAAATTTGTTTGCATTGTTCAAATGAATGAATGTTAAAGCACTAAACACATCTAGCGTTTAGGTGTGTTAGGTGCGTTAACACGCATTTAGGCACGTAGGGCATTTTTTCTAGACATGTGCATTTGTTTTCGTCCGAATGCATTTTTGTCTTAATTTCAGGGATTTTTGCGTTTGTTTTAACAAATGATAACAAACGTGCAGAATCCGAAATCCAAAAGATCCAAAATAAAACATTTCTTTATTTTGGTAACGTGGCAACAACAGTTCGATTTAGATTCGAGATGACGGTAACAATAGAAATCTGTGTCTATCACACCTGCGGCTGAATATGCCTAACCTAACTCGATTAGTCGAAGATTATTCGACATAGAGATAAAAGATTCAACATTATAAACACATGAAGATTCGAGGAAGCAGCTAAAAACATATGCGAGCAGACATTTGCGGTCAAATGCTCCGTCCATAAGCTATAGGAGAATTTTAATGTTGTTTGACTGGTAATAATAATTCATAAATATAATTATTTCTTGTCATATAACATTAGAATTCTACTATAGCTTGTGGGCGGAGCATTTGACCGGAAATGTACAATCGCAGCGTCATACAATTTAGCTGCTTCGTTAAATCTTTTTAGATCTGACAGACACCATAAGCCCTCAATTGACAGGTTTGACTTTAGTTAATTCAGATTTTTGGATGAATGCATTTTTTAATGAAAGAAAATAAATAAAACGAATTTCGGGAGTAACTAAATAAATGTATTTTTTGGACGAAACCAAAATTCCAAAACAAAATATTTCAGTCTGCACATGTCTATTTTTTTCTGCCCAAACACTGCTCTCCTGATTGCACAAGTGTTTTTTTCTGCCTCCAAATGCTCCTGTTTCTAAAGGTCTTTAAAAACCTATGTGTGCATGGACACATAGGCTAACATAGAGGAGAATTTAGAGGCAGAAAAAAAGCCAAAGGAGTATTTGATGCCCAATGTACATAAGACCTAAAGTGCAAGATATGCTGCTCCAATTGCTGCTAAATTATTAAAGGGGCTGTATACCCTTGTTTTTTTCACCTTAATGCATCCTATGCTTGTCCTACGGGATTATCTGATGTGAGAAGGAGCCACGAGAGCCACTGAGGGACCCAGAAGACTGTGTTTGGGGCCATTCAGTGCAAAATGAGCTGCATAGTGGAGATAAGTATGACATGTTTGTAATTTTTTTTTTAAATGAACAAAGCTTTACAATCACTTTAGGTCTAAATGGAAGCAAGGCCAGGACCAGAGAAAAGGTGCCTCACAGCTAGAGAGTCATCATTTTTTTTTCCACAGTTAATCCTGGATCACCTGCCAGCTGGGATGGTGCAGATGCACTCAGCATTGACCCGTGAAGCTGAATTTATAGACATCTTCTCCAGACGTGTACAGTTCTAATTACAGCCTCTCTCAGGAGCCAAGCTGACTGCAAACACCTGTCCTGTAGGTTACCAACCTGGCAAGTGGAGAGGCTACACAGAAACCCACTTCTCACCCACAGGATGAACTACTGGGCACCCTGCAGCAGTATAAAGTCTTTACATACGTGGGTCCAGTGCACAGGGAAAAGGTGCACACACTATAGACATAGATCTGAGCCTACCTAAAAGAAGCACTTCATTAAAATGTAATTAAATCTATTTCCCATACAGTCGTTAGACTGTGAACCCTTATCCAATGCTCACCTCTGTTCCCTTGTCCAAAGCTCGCCTTTGCACTTATGTCCAAATCTTATCTCTGAACCCCTGTCAAAAATACACCTCTGCACCTTACCATCTACACCTCACTACTGTATCCCCATCCACAGCTCATTGCTATACCTCCCATCCACAGTTCACCTCTGCACCCCCACCCACAACTAAACTTTGCACCTCTGTCTGCAACTCTCCTCTGCACCCCAAGTAACAACTCACCTCTGCATTCCTTGTCCCAGCGCACTGAATGCGTGTTCAGTAGACATGTGCAATTCGTTTTGTTCCAAATTTGTTGTTTTGACGAAATTCAACAAATTTGTTAATTTGGAAATATTCAAATTAACGAAAACCTGCTTAAGGAATTTTTTCCGAAATTTGAAAATCTGAAAATCCGAAAATATAAAAATTCAGAAATTCAAAGATTCGTAAATGTGAAAATCTGAAAATCGAAAGTTTGGAAATTTGGGGAGTGGCCAAGACCGGCATGTGAGAGCACGCACTTCTCACAGCTCCTGCTTGATCGTTCAGCCAAAACTCTGCTTTTTCCGGCTCCCCAGCTGGCGACCGACCCCCTGCACCTCCCGGACCCACCGCCGGCCCTCTGTACCCGTGGGAAGACCCCCAGAGGCCCGTTGGAGATGGCGGGACCGGACTCCCAAGATGGCGCCGCAGCGTCGGCGGCCATGTCACAGCGCACCCCGCGGCATGTGAACAAGTCCAGAGAGGGAGGCAGCAGGCGGACTTTAAAGACCCAGGGTAAGGAACAGTACCCAGACATTCTGTATTATGCTCAAAAGCTGCAGGGCCCTGAAGCTATTGATACAGCGGAGGAGACACAGGAGGGGGAGAATTACTTGTTTACCCAAGCAGACTGGGGACATGATACCGGCGGCAATCCGGGCAACTCTATGGAGGATGCAGCTCCTCCACCCTCACCCCCCTCATATCTGATACAGCGGAGCCTCCTGAACAACCCACGCTAGCTGCTATATTGAAGGCTGTTCATGTATGTACGGCATCAGTGAATGATATGAAGGAGCAGTTTGGGGGCTTGAGGGAAGAAGTCTCACTTCTCAGGCAAGATTTGCAAAAACGTAGAGAAAGGGCGTCGGCGGTGGAGAGCAGAGTGAGTGATATAGAGGACAAGCTACCCCCCCTTGCTAGTGAGGCCAGGGCAGCACACTGCATGGCACAAGACATATACAATAGAGCCGAGGACACGGAAAATCGCTTACGCAGAAACAATGTTCGCATTGTGGGTCTACCTGAGAAGTCAGAGGGTAAGGACCCCACATTATTCGTGGAAAACTGGCTGGTGGATATTTTTTGCCGTGACTCGTTCTCCCCATTCTTTACAGTGGAGAGGGCCCACAGAGTACCGGGCAGACCCCCCCCCCCACAGGGCCCCCCCCCCCCCAGGTCCATGCTGGCCAAGATGCTACACTACAGGGACAGAGAGGCAATCCTGAAATGTGAAAGGGAACGTGAAAACATCAAATTCAACAGGGTCCGGGTTTCAATCTACCCGGACTTTTCAGCTGAAGTTCAACAGGCCAGGGCAAAGTTCGGGGAGGTGAAGAAACGCCTGAGAGCTCTGCAACTGCCATATGCCATGCTTTACCCAGCCAAGTTACGTGTGACAGCGGAAGGACATGCACAATTCTTTGAGTCGGCTAAAGATGCAGCAGCCTGGTTGGATCACAATGAGCAGGCCCTGCGACATCACAGGGTGCATGCAGCTGGTGATTGACATTGCTGTGAAGATATGTGACTACTACATCAGTTAAGGCCCGAAGGACTGCACATGCACATGTTTGACCTACCTTCCTTTGATGGCCCTACATCATCTTGGGGGGCTCCCCCCCACACCGTTTCTTCTTCCTTTTATTTTTCCCTACTTCCGGGGAAAACTGTGATCTTATTACAGAGCGAGGATCTTATCTGTGACTTTTGATTCTACGACCACCCCTTTCTGTACACGCTTTCTTTTTTCGAGGCAGTATTTTTCATTGTTTTGTTTTTCCGGGAATATTCTGTACCCCAAAGTTGGCCGCCAGTTAGGCCGCACTGTAATGAACAAATTTGCCCTGTTGGCTGAGTTGGTCTGGAGACCTGAATCTGTGCAGACTATTTAGCGATATTACGTTGAAGGTGCTTTTTGGGAGTCATTGACCCCCCACGCCGCCTGTGCAAGTCCCAATGTGCCTTATTACACCATGCAGTATGGATTATCATGCAGTCCGAATGACTTTACTAGTTTGCTTTATGGAAGTCCTAAGGACATGACGTTTTACCCAATTTCTGCCTTCCCCTCCCCTAAGGGATACCTACTACAAGGGGGGTATGGGAGTCCTGTCTGGCTTACACTCTTCCCTCCATGATGGCGGGTGTAGCAGTAGTTTCATGGAATATTAGGGGCCTGAACTCCCCTCTTAAGCGCACCATGATATTTACTTGTTTAAAGAAGTTTTACCCTGCTGTTTTATGTTTACAGGAAACGCACCTTACTGGGGCCACCAGGGGTTGTCTGAGATATCCGTGGGTTGGCTGGGCATATCACTCCACTCACACCTCCTTTTCCCGGGGGGTGAGTGTAATGGTACATAGGTCCCTGGATTATCAGGAATATGCCTCCAAAATAGATTCAGAGGGGAGATTTGTATTTTTACATTGTCGTATTGGTCTTTTGCACTGTGTACTGGCTTGTGTGTATATACCTCCTCCATTTGACGCACGGGTGCTCCGGCTGCTCCTAGAATTTTTAGGGGAGCGCCTGGACCTCCCGTTGCTGATGGTGGGGGACTTTAACAGTTGGTTGGATGCGGGTTTGGACAAACATCCGGCTCTGGGGCCGCATAGCCCTCCGAAGCTAACTCCTCTGGCCAGGTTATTACAGGAGGTGGGCTGGGTAGACCTATGGAAGCAGCGTAATCCCTTTAGTAGACAATTCTCCTGCTTCTCAAAAACTCACGGGTCTTTGTCCAGGATAGACCTAGCGGTGGGGAACTCAACCATGCTCCCTTCAGTTCTGGATGTTACTTATAAACCTAGATGTGTTTCGGACCACTCGTATTTAGTGGTCAATCTGCTAGTCACCCAACCGTCCTCCCTCTCTAGGGCCTCCTGGAAATTTAATGCCTTTTGGCTTCAGCTTTTTATAACACCCGAGGTGGCGGAAGGGAGCATCCGAGAGTTTTTCACTCAGCAGCCTGATGCATTATCAATACTTACTGAATGGGAAGACTTTAAGGCTTTTCTGAGACAGCTGCTCAGTAAGGAGGTTACTAAGGTTAAGAGGCGGTCAGAGTCTCTCAGGGAGGCACTTGAGGCACAGGTACATTCTCTGGAGGTGCAATATATTCAGGACCCAACAGAGGCCGCAAAGGGGGCTTGGCAGTCGGCTCAATCAGCGTATGACCGCCTGTTGGCCTCCTCTACGGAAAAAAAGAGATTTTTCTCGAGGGCAGCTTTCTTTGAGGAAGGGGAGGTCACGGGTAGGCTCTTGGCCAGGATAGCTAACTCTGAGCAGAGATCTCTGGTTATTGGCAGTATACGCACGAAGGAGGGGAAAATGGTTCACTCCCCTGATGGAGTGATACAGACGCTAGCTGCATACTACAAGGACCTCTACCGCCCATCCTCACAGTATGGCTCTGAGGAGCTGAGGGCATACTTAGATGAAAGACCGTTCCCGCAACTCTCGGAGTCTCAGTGTGCGGCATTGGATGCCCCACTCACCCTTGAGGAGTTACAGACTACAGTGGCGGGGTTCCCCAACTGTAAGGCCCCGGGGGGTGATGGGATCCCTATTGAAATCTACAAGCACTTTTTGGAGATATTGCTCCCCAAACTGCTGAACGTGTTCAAGGCTGCCAGGGAGGTGGAGACTCTGCCCCCCTCTATGTCTGAAGCAATTATTGTTTTAATTTTGAAACCTGATAAAGACCCGGTAGATCCGGCCTCTTACAGGCTGATCTTCCTGCTGCAATCTGATATAAAAATTTTGGCCAAGGTGCTAGCGCCGTCTAAATAAAGTAATCTCCTCGGTGATACATGCAGACCAGGCAGGGTTTATGCCGAATAAGTCCACGGCAGTGAATCTCCGGAGATTGTTCCTTAATATACAGTCAGTGGCTGACAATGTGGGCAGGAGAGCTCTCCTGTCCCTTGATGCTATGAAAGCATTTGATAGTGTGGAGTGGCCGTATCTTTGGGAGATACTGAGGCGCTTTGGCTTTGGCGCTGGGTACATATCCTGGGTACGGCTGCTTTATTACCACCCGAGCGCGGCCATTAGGGAGGCCGGTAGGCTATCTTTGCCATTCTGTCTTGGTCGAGGCACTCGGCAGGGGTGCCCTTTATCTCCCCTGCTGTTTGCCCTGGCAATAGAACCACTGGCCATTAGGATCAGGGAGCACAGAGGCATCACAGGTTTCTGCTATGGGGATAGACAGGAAAAGGTAATGCTTTATGCAGATGATACTATGATTTTGCTGGGGGACTCAGAACAGTCTCTGGATAACACGTTAAATACAGTGACCCGCTTTGGGGAGTTCTCTGGTCTTAGGATAAACTGGTCCAAATCCGCACTTATGCCTATAGATGAGCCACAACCACAGCAGTGGGGACGAGTGGGAGAGATCCCTATCGCCCTCCAGTTTAAATATCTGGGGATACAGGTGACGCCGCAAATCAGAGACTATGTTGCGCTAAACATTGCACCGCTGCTGACCAGGTTTCGCTCCAGGACTAAGACTTGAAATTTGCTGTGTATGTCGGCTGCGGGCAAGGTGAACCTTATTAAAATAATTCTAATGCCCCAACTGTTATACATGTTGCACAACTCTCCTGTAGTGACCCCGCTGAAGACTTTCAGGATAGTGAACTCCATCTTTCGTGAGCTAATATGGAAAGGCCGACCCCCTAGGATTAAATTAGAGCATCTCCAACGCCCAAGGGGGGACGGGGGGCTTGTGCTGCCGAACCCCTGGCTGTACTATTTAGCCTCTCAACTACAACATTTAATAGGCACTATGGCCCCTGAGAGTGACCCCACTGGCAGAGTCCCTAGCGCTTCTGAGGCCATCATGTTGCGCACGGTGGGCGGGGATCTGTTCTGACTGCCCTGGAGGCTCAGGCCTTCGGCAAACCCCCCAAAAAAAGTTTCCCCACATATAACTTAATACAGAAAGTATGGAACAAAACCAAATATTTGCAGGGAGCTACGGGTATTAGTGAATACAGCCCTATCTGGGCTAATGATCTAATAATCTATCCTGAATTAGCAAAGCTGCAGCATAAGGAAAGGTGGCAGAGGAGGGGAGTGTTTTATCTAACGCAGATAATCAGTAATGGTCAACTGTTATCCTTTGATACTCTGAGAGTGTGATATCAACTCCCAGCACATATGTACTTTTATTATATGCAACTTAGGCACGCCTTTCTGGCCCAATCAAAGGTTTCGGACTGGCAGCTGGAGGGATTGCCTCTTGTGTCCCAGCTTAAATCAGCTGCCAACTCGAAAGGATTTATCTCGCAGAGCTATGCTACCCTTTTAAGCAGGTTCTTGTTGAAACACCCCCTGACGGTTAGGAAATGGGAATTAGATGTGGGACCCCTGGAAGATGAGCAGTGGGAGGAGGTGTTGCAATCGGTGGCAATCTGCTTGCTGAATGTGACGCACAGACTTACCCAACTGTACACCATACTGAGAATTTACTTGTCAGGTACTCACCAAAGCCGAAGTGCTGAGAGCGGCTTCCCTTGCAGCTGGGTGCACAGTACCCCTGAGGGTGGAACAGTGGGTACAAGGCACGGAGAGGCATGGGTTGCCAGCAAGTGACTAGTATGCAGCAGGTCTTCTGAAGGAAGAGATGCCCGTGCAGAAGATCTTGGAACTGGTAGAAGTAAACGCCTGCCAGGGGTTCTAACACCTGGAGTGAAGGCCGAGGGTCAAACACAGGTATCAGTCCATGAGACAGAGGATATTCCAGAGGCAGGCTGATGGTCAAACACAGGTATCAGTCAGTGAGACAAAGGATATTCCAGAGGCAGGCCGAGGGTCAAACACAGGTAACAGTCCATAAGGCAGCAAGGCTAAGTGCAGAAAGTCTGTTTAAACAAGCCAGGGGTCAGATCAGGAGAGAATCAGAGTGGTCTTCAAGCAAGCCGGGTCACAACAGGAAGTGGTCAACAGGAACAGGAAACAGGAACACAGGTGAGCTGAGGAGACAAACAAGCAAAGACACAGAGCACATTGATGCCTTTTATAGGACTGTCAGGCCAATCAGGTAAGTCCCATAGCCGTGTGCATAGGTTTGCACATGCGTGTACGACATTGTATCGTATCATGCATATGCATGCGTCGTTGTGCAGCTCTCCCCCGCAGGCGCACAGGGAAGTCCCGACGTTGAAGTGTGGTGATTCTCTGACATTACTATACTCCCCATAGGCTACACTCTATGGGCCTTACACCGACACCGGTGTGTACCAGATGTGAAAGGGATCACGGTGACTTACTACACATGCTGTGGCGATGCCCCAAACTTCATGTCTATTGGAGGGGGGTGACGGGCACCCTGAGCACAGTGTTTCGGGTGTCAGTCCCCTGGGATCCTCGGTGTTGCATTCTGAACTTGCTGGAAGAGTTGGACTGGGAATCGCACACTAGAGAGGCCCTGACCAGGGCGCTCTTTATTGCCCGCAAGTTGATAATGCTCCACTGGAAATCGGACTCACCCCCATCGGTCCGGGAGTGGACCACCACTGTTGGTAATACTTGGTCCAGGGGTGCTCTAGGCGCTGCAGTTTACATTTATCTTTATCTACATGGCTGCGGACTGATGGTTTGATGCATGTACCGATTGCTAACATTATTGTGTTATTGATTGGAGGGGGGGAGGGGACTTGAATGTACTCATGTACTGTATGTTCTCGGGCTATTCTGCACTGTACTGCATTGTTTTGCACTGATTGTGTTTATTTGGACTCTATGTGTATACTATTGAATAAAGTTTTTTTCTGGATAAAAAAAAAAAAGTTTGGAAATTTGAAAAATCTAAAATCCAAAAATTAAAGAATTCGAAAATCCAAAAATCCTAATTCTAAAAAATTCTAAAATTCCTCTTACCATGGGCAGAGTTTACTTACAATAGTGCCTTGAATTCTATTTCTCGATTGTCCCCATTTATGGCGAACTATGGTTTCCAACCTTCCATATTGCCTGACTCATTTGTTCTGCAGCGTATTCCTGCATTAGAGGAGCATCTCCATGGTTTTTGTTCCACTTGGGCACAAGTCCAGGAGCCTTTGCGACATGCTAATGATAGGTAGAGACTCCATGCTGACCGCAGACACCTGCCTGCGCCTTCCTACCAGGTTGGGGACAGGGTTTGGCTGTTATCTCGCAACCTCTGACTTCGTATTCCCTCTCTGAATTTCGCACCTCAGTTTATTGGGACTTTTACGTATTCTTTGCAGGATTAACCCAGTGGCTTACGCATTAGACCTTCCTTCTAAAATGCGTATCTCAAATGTATTTCATGTCTCCTCATTAAAACCTTTGGTCTGCAACCGCTTTACCAGCTCAGTGCCTCGTCCTCACCCTGTACAGGTTGAGAACCATGAGGAGTATGAAGTACAGTCCATTGTTGACTCCCGTAGGTTCCATGGGCTCATACAGTATGTGGTGCATTGGAAAGGGTACGGTCCAGAGGAACTCTCCTGGGTTTCATCCTCGGACGTACATGCCCCTGTCCTCCTCCATGATTTTCCCCTCAAGCCTGGTGGTCCTCCGAGGGGGAGGGGTCATTGAGGAGGGGGTACTGTCAGAGCTGTGCTCAGCCCTTCCTTCTCAAAGCTGACTGCTCAGCTATCGGCTAATTGCCAGCTCCTATCTCTCCACAGTGACTCACCTGTTGATGATATCCTGCTCGTCAGTCCTACCTACTTAAGCCATCCAGCCCAGATGACCTCTGTCTTCTCCTTGACCACATCTCTAGAGACGCTCTCCTGTGTTCCTGTTAAAGACTTGCTTGGATGACATTCCTTCTGGCTCCAGATCCCTCTTGCTGTTCTACTACGCTCATATCTGGCTCCCTGACCTTTTGGCTTGTCTGACTATTTGTTACGATTCCTGAACTCTGGCTATGTTTTGACTATGTTTACTCTGTTTACCTTTTTTTTATTATTATTAAACAAGTGTGATTTAACTGTATTTCTGTCTCAGTTTCATTCATGGTTTCTGACATGCATTTTGTTTGTTACTTTTTTTTCAGTGTCACATACCAAGGAAAAAAAAACACAGACGATTTTTTTTTTTTAGTTTGTTACATATTTTTGTTTATAGATTGCATAGAAAATTAAATCATTTTGCTCAAGGAGAGCCTAACATTTCCTCCAAATAACAATGTATGCATTATTTTGTTATAGTATGTAATGACAATGTTATTGCCAAATAAACAGGCACATAGTGGAATTGTGAAAAATGTCCTGCTACCAGAGCTGAATTGGTTAAAATCCAGCGTTTGATAAAGGTTTGTTGTTTTTTTACTGCTCTTTCCATAGAAATTCACGAAACCTTCATATAAAAGTGCTCCAAGTGCGTATTATAAAGATGGTGAGTGATGACGGTGAATGGGCAGTGAATGTGAGCAAATCCAGTAGGATGAATATGCCTGCAATCCCTCAGAACAAAGAGGAAATTAACTGCAGCACATTAATAGAGATATAGCATATATAGATTCAGAGTCAGATAGAGAGCCAAGAGTACTACAAAAAAAAATACAAAAGAACATAAAAGGATTTTGCACTTTTTGGCAAGATTCCATATTACATAAAAAACCCATGAGAGATAAAGAAAATTACATAGCAAAATTCAAAAGGTATCTTTGTTGGTTGTTAATTTTTCTCTATGCATATTCTATTCCAATTTATTGTCCATGAACATTCAAGGGCATGACCAGTGAACAAAAGCATATACACCCTCACTGAATACAGATCCTGATAAGTGACATATGATGTTTTTAAGCCTCTGTTTGAGCTGGCAACATAGCCTGAACTTACATAGCCTTTTCAGTGCGATCACGTTGTTACCATTGTAGAGCCTACATTACTGTAACTAAAAATATTTATTAATAGATATTTATTCACAAATATTGGAACCATTATTTAAGCAGTGAGCCTTTTAATCACATGCTTCATGCAACCTCATGTTTAATCACATGTTTTATTTCACATATTGCTTTGTATTATTCCTATATATTTATCTGAGATATAAAGCAAAAGTGATGGGTAATATATGGAGGTGGTGGTGGAATTCAGTGACTGCACACACTGTCGAAAAGTTCAAATGAGTAATGGAAAAATCTGACCATTTATATACAGTATATGTACTTCCTGCAATAAAGTTCAAGTGCATTGGAACACGGTGAGTGCCTTTTGGTATTTTTTTCTTTCCTTATGCCAAATACACTTTGTTCCAGAACTTCAAAGAAAGAACAAAAAAGCTCAGTATGGGAAACATCTAATGACATTATTATGCGCTGTTAGACTGAGTTGCTTTGTGAGATGCAAAACCCTATTTAAATGACTCTATGATCACTGCATTAAATTAGGCATGTTCTTAGTGTTTAGATAGGAACTTAGGCTCTTGCAAGATTACTATTATTCTATTTTTTATTTTATTTTTCGCTTTGATTGTAATGGCTATGGCCAACCATAGTAAGTCAGTTATTTTAACAGAAATGATGGAGCAATGCATCCATGCTATTTTTTATTTACTTGCTGGTTCTGAGAATTCAAGACCTAATTCAAAGGACCCTCACCCTGTTCACTATTATTGTAAAGAATTTGAGGCAGGGTTTTATGTTTCTAACACAAATTTTCCCTGATGATGCCTCGATTTGTTGGCTTGCTAGCAAAAACGGCATTGTCCAGAACACATTTATGAAGCCAATAACTAATCAATTAAAATTCCATTTGACTTTTCAAACTCAACCTCTTTAGCTTTAATAAAGTTGTGTCTAGGTAAAAATGTAGTCCAGTTTAATGCACAGGAGTCAAGAGTAAGCCACACACAGAACAAAAGACTCAGGACTAAGTAGTAAATAACACACAGAGTGCAGAGGTCAGGCATATTTAATGCAGGCAGACAATTCACACATACTGTATGTTACAGTCCTTATATTCACAAGAAAAAACTTTGTGCCACAAAGGCAAACATAAACCTCAGTACAAAGGATCATTACCAAAAAAAAAACCTCTTTCGTTACATATGCTTTTCTACACAAAATAAATCACTTTGTCTCAGTCTACCTTAAAAAAAAAAAAACTTCTTTAACAGAAGCTGTTGAGATAATGAACACTTTGATCAGGACTAAGTAGAAGGAGGGAGAGGGAGAAGGCTGTGGCATGAACAGACACGCTGACTGAGCGTGTTGCTCAGTGATCCCCGGGCTCCAGGAAGATAGGCTGTGGTGTTTAGCAGGCTCAAGACCAGCTAAAGCATGTACACACGCCGCCATACAGCTGCACCTCTGCCTGGTGATGGTAGAAAGAGCCAGGCTAACGGACTTAGAGCTTACTTCTTGGCACAGAGTGCAGATCTTGGGAGCACAATTAAAAGAACCCTGGTCCAGGAGAGAAGGTAGTTTGGCTCCCCTGATATGAGGGGGGGGGGACCGGGAGGTCGGATGCGATCCCTCTGTACAGGGCCAAGGAGTGACAGGCTTTGGAAGGGGTGTTGCAGCACATGACAATGACCAAATACCCTGAGCCCAAAGCAGAGCTGTACAACCCTGATCTCCCAGGAGAAGGGAAAGACACCTCGGTTTATGCTGGTAGAATGGAGGGCCCAGAGGGGGAGTGTATTGGAGGGGACCCGAGTCTTCAGGAGATGGAAGGAATTCCAGGAGGGACAGTTGAATCCCTGGAAGTTGGAAGTCGTGGTACTACAAAACCCAGCAGTGAATCAGCAAAAATCAGCAAAGGACTTGTGATGAATCCAGAGACAGCCTCTACAGCATAGGTGCAGTATGTTAAGCCTTTGTATGGTGATCTTAATAATGAACTGCATCTCAATCAGAGCTAATAGTGGATTGGGACTTAAGAGAACATTTGGAAGCACTTCCTACAAAGAAAGACATTAAATTACTTATAACCGCTGTTGAATCATCCTGCAAACAGGCTGTGGAGGGGTTAAGGGAGGTAATAGGGGCACTGGGACACAGAGTGGAGGAAATGGAGATGGGCCAGAATGATATTAGACAAGGAGTGGTTGACATCCAAGATATGACAAAACATCATGAGGAAGTGTTGAATTCTCTGTTAGATCAAATGGATAATCAAGAAAATAGAGATCGTAGGCAAAATATACATATAAGGGGCCTGCCTGAAATAAAACAACATTTTGAATTGTTTCCAAAGGTGATTAGTCTGTTCCAGTTAATTCTGGGGCCATCTGCACCGGATAAGATTGAAATAGACAGAGTCCACTGTGCCCTTGCCCCTACCCCCCAAAATTCAGAAAAAACAAGAGATGTAATTTGTAAACAACATAGATATCCAGTGAAAGAAGCCATCATGAAAGCAGCCCTCAATAAATCCATGGTTAATTTTGAAGGTGCACAAACAGCCTTATTTCCAGATTTATCATATAGAACTCTTATGCAACGCAGAATGATTAAACCCTTGTTGGAAGTTCTACAAGCAGCTAATGTTAAATATCCCTGGGGATATCCCTTTAAGGTTTTAGCAACCCGGGAATGGGAAAATAGCAACACATTAAACGAAAGATGTCTTGCAACACTTCATAGAGGTGCTGGAGCTCCCCCTGGTGGAATTTCCAGATTGGAGCTTGAATAACTACAAACCATTACTACAATAACCAGAATGATGGCAACAAGTGCCAGTTAAAGGTCGATGGAAAATTAATGCGGATGTGGATAAGACAAGACTATAATCCAGTCATAGAAAGAGTAGTGGTGTAAAGGGAAAAAGGCTAAGAGGAAAGGAGCAGATTGCCTAGAGTTGACTGGGGGGATGTTTTGGGTGGGGGGGGTTCTTTTTTCCCTCTGTTCTTCCTTAATCCCCCACCACCCTCCCCCTTTTATTTTATGTTTTATTACCCCCCTTTTTTTTCTTTGGGGGGGGAGATGTTGTTTTCCCTCTGACCTCTCATAGTCCCCCACCACCCTGCCCATCCCCCCTTTTTTCCCCCTTCTCCCCCCAATATTTTTTGTTTTCTCCCCTTTGGTGGGAATTTTTGGGGCAATATGCTGAAATACCGCAAAAAAATTATATCAAAATATAAACGGAAGCCCGGGGTTCACAAGGTACCCTGTTCATGTTTTCATTCATCTTTTCCCCAATAGGTTAGTCCCGAAACAAGGGACTTTGTTTTCTGCCAAATGGTGGAAGGGGGATGGACACCGGGCACAGGTGGTGCACCCCTGCCCTTATTCACCCTCCCTTTAGGGGGATGTGTCACAGACAGTGGCATAGCAGGTCATGGTTTTTAGATGGTTTTGTGTGTTTTTTTTGTTCTTCTCCTCCACTTCCGCATCCAGGGTGACAGAGCTCAGATGGACACCGATCAGGCACAGCAGTACAATAAGAGAGTCATGGGAGTAATGAGAGAATGGCAAGTAGAATGAAGATTGTATCATATAATGTGAGAGGGCTTTGTTCGATTGGTAAGATGGGCCACCTCTGGCATGAACTGTGTCATATGAAGGCAGAGATAGTTTTTTTCAAGAGAGGCACTTTGTGGCAGGGTCGACTACTCATATGCCTCTTTTTCCATATAATCAATGGTTTCATGCACCTTCACCCATTCCTAGGGCTAGAAAAGTTACAATAGCTATACAGAAACAGTGTCCCCTAGTACCTACAGAAATACGAGTAGATCCTGAGGGCCGCTTTCTTTTTGTTAAAGAAAAGATCCAGGGCCAGTGTTATACCCTAGCTACTATATATGCCCGGAATAGCCATACAGATACATTTTTATCTAAAACTTTGGATATTTTGGGGAAGTTTCAGGAAGGGTTACTGGTTATAGGAGGGGATTTTAACATTAGGACCTTAGTCTAGACATCTGTTCGGGGAAAACCTTTGTGTCTCATAAGGCACTAAGATATGTTAAACAGCGCCTTCACTCTTCGCATTTGGTGGACAGTTGGAGGGTGCTGCATGACCGGGACAGGGATTTCAGTTATTACTCCAAAATACACGATGTATATTCAAGGATCGATGTGTTGTTGATTGATCAATATTATCTGAATTATGTAAATTCACCAACTATTAAGTCAATCACCATGTCAGACCATGCTCCAATAAGTGTAACGATATGTTCGGCATTGATTGGGGGCCTGGAACATGGTGATTGAATGCATCTATTTTGGAGATAAACAGAATGTGGAATCCTTGTCCCGCACATTAATATTATATTTTGAGACCAATACTTCAGAGGAGGTGTCTGACCAAGTGGTATGGGAAGCCCACAAGGCAGTCATCGGAGGGGAGTTCATTTCAATGGGTGTGCGTATTAAAAATGAGAGATAGAAGGAAATGGTCGGGCTCTTAGAGGAAATACATAAACTTGAAATTAAACATAAGGCCCAACATGCAGGGACTGGAGAAACTGTGGGCAGACTTAAAACAGCTTCTCGATTGAAAACTTCAAAATAAACATAGATACTTTGCCCATCGATTCTATGAATACGGGAATAAGGGTGGGAGACTATTGGCTAGACAACTAAAGAAACAACAGGATTCACGCCATGTTCACACTATAAAGGCAGGCGATAAGTAGATAGTGGACTCCCGAGCAATAACAGCTGAATTTCATTGCTTTTATGCATCTCTATATAACATAGACTCAGTTCCTGTGGGGGTGGAGGAGGGTGGATGCTTGGATAGAATTTGGGAATATCTTGAGGTCTCAGAGCTACAAGCCATTCCATCTGCGGCCTTGGAGGAAATTGGAAAAAGCAATCTCCATCGAAGAACTGGGCGGAGCGATTGTGGCTTTACCATTAGGTAAAAGCCCAGGACCTGATGGTTTCACAAATATGTATTATAAAAAGTTTTCCTCAATCCTGTTGGTTCCTCTTTGCAGATAGCTTAACTCTGCCTTGGTCTCTAACCCACTGCCTCCAGAGGCACTGTTGGCTTATGTGACGGTTCTCCCAAAGGTAGGTAGAGACCCTCATTGCTATGCCAGCTACAGACCCATCTCCCTCTTTAACTCTGACACTACGCTCCTGGCTAAAATTCTGATTCTTAGGTTACAAGAACATATAGTTAAATTGATTCACCCAGATCAAACAGAGTTATGAAGGGCCAAGAGGCTAGAGATAATACTATGCGGGTTCTGCATGTATTGCATTGGATGCATAATGGACCGAACCAGACCCTGAGTGCAGTAATTTTAATGGGTCTGAGAGAGCGGATGATGGGATGGGTGACGGCACTGTATGTAGATCCGAGAACAAGCGTTAAAGTTAATGGTAGACTATCAGATTATTTTGAGATACAGAATGGGACTAGGCAGGGATGCCCACTGTCCCCATTGTTATTTGCTATGGTACTGGAACCCTTTCTGCATATGATTAGGAGAAATAGAAAGATCAAGGGGATTTGTATTGGGTCAACGGAACATAAGATCTCAGCTCATGCAGATGATCTACTGTTGTACCTCTCCTCTTTACCCTTGTACACACGGTCGGAGATTCCGTCGGAATGTGTCCGATCGGAGCGTTTTGTCGGATATTCCGACTGTGTGTGGTCTGCATCGGACTGTTTCCGTCGGACCAACTTTTCCAACTTGCCGGAAATATTTTCCGACAAAATGCTCCGATCGGACATACTCCGATCATGTGTAGAGAATTCCGATCGGACAAAGTGCCACACATGCTCAGAACAAATTCCTACACCAAAGCTATTGGCTACTAGCGTGAACATAGTCCCGTTGTAATGAAATAACGGCATCACGTCGGATTTTCCGACAACTTTGTCCGACCGTGTGTATACAACAGTTTCGGACAAAATCCGTCGGACAAAATCCGACGGACAAAATCCGACAGATTTGGTTGTCTGAATCTCCGACCGTGTGTACCATGGCTTTGACAGAAATGATGTTGGAAATAGACATGTTTGGCCTTATATCTCATTTTAAAATAAATATTGAGAAATCAGCCATGTGCCTTTGGGGATGAAGACTACCTTGCAACAATCTTTTCCTTTTGATCTATATCTCTTAAGATATAAAGTGCCTATGTGATTTAAACTATGGACCCTTGATGGTATCCATAATAAAAGACTTGCAAAAGTGTAGAAGTCATACTCTGACATGGTTTTGGCAGGGTAAACACGCTTAAAATTTGTGTAATTCCCAGGCTCCGTTTTACATACTGTACCCATAACACTCCCACAGACATTCTTTAAACAAATATGAAGGGCTTTTATGACCTTTGTGTGGGGAGATAAACATCCCAGCTTGGCACACGAGATTTTGAGGAGACCAAAACTGGAGGGTAGGGTTGGACTCCCAGATATAGTATTTTATTACAGAGCCATGGCCCTGGTTTGTATAATGAACTGGTGCCATGACTCTGCTAGTAAAATTTGGGTGCCCTTGGAGAAAAGGCAGGTAGGAACCTGGCCGGAGCCACCTGGATTCCAGTTTCTCAGGGGTTGTTGGAATATGCATCACCACTGATAAAGACAACACTATCCATTTGGGATAGAATGAACAGTACGGAAAAGTTTGCTCCCCCCAATATCCCCTATAACACCATTGGAAGGATTTCCCTGTTTTTTCCTGGGGGAAGAGAAAGGGGAATGGACGGGAAGGGTAATTGCGCTGGTGTGGCCCCACTGGGTAAATTGCTTCCATAGGTGGATTTTGTTCGAATACTGGGGAAAGTACCAATGGCTGTATGGAAATACCATCAACTGACAGACTTGTTCAATAAGTGGAAGCACCAGATTATGCCAGTGAACCCACTTACTACTTTTGAGGAATGGTGTGTTAACTTATCAGAGCCGGGTCATATGTTGTCTCGAATGTATAGGCTGGTTCTGAGCTCCCAAAATATGCCAACTCCCTATTTCATTTGATAATGGCAAAGAGAACTGGGCTATAATTTTACATCAGAGCAAATTAAAAGGCTGATGGGAGCGACACACCATACTTTAATAAGTTCACCTATACAGGAGATGTCTTATAAGTTCCTGACAAGATGGTATCGTACACCAGTTCGATTGGCTCAGATATATCCATCGGTGGATGTTAACTGCTGGAGGGGATGTAACCAAAGGGGTTAATTTCTGCATTTATGGTGGCATTGCCCAAAGATTAAAGTTTTCTGGGAGGATTAAGAAAATTACACTTAGACCTATAGCATTCTCTCCATTACATTTCCTTTTTCATGGGATGCCATCATCTGCTAGGTTTTAAAAGAGAAGCGTTACTCCCCATTTGCTAAATGCAGCCAAAGTATTGATACCTAGATTTTGGAAACAGTCCGGATGTCCCACTATAATGGATTGGAAAAAGTGAGGTATAATGGAAGCAGAGAGATGGATACATATGGTTAAAGACCAACAGAATAAATTTAAAGATACATGAGCAGGATGGCTGTATTATGCCTCAGAAATAGGGGTGGATTAAACCCTTTGGGGGCAATGCTGCGTTATGGATCAGATACTCTACGGAATGCATCTTGTGGGGGGAAATTGGAAGGAAGTGGGTTTTTAAAATGATTTATTTATTTTTTTGTGTTGTTTTTTTGTGTTGTTTCTTTTTTGCTCCTCTGGGAGGCACGGTGGAGAGATGATTGATGTCATTAAAGGAAGAGGATAAGTTATAATAGTAAATTAGGCACGGGATTGGCAACACGTAATGGAATCACATAAAGAAGGGTAGACTGAAATGAAAGGTGGAGAGGTATAAAAATGAAATAGTAGAGTGAGATTACATTGAATTAAAACACTAAACATAAAAGGACACAAAAATAGTAATTTGAAAATTGTACACTTTTCTTTATTTTTTATTTTGTATTGTTGGTTGTTTGACACACGTAAAAGGGCGCTGTAAAGCCCCCTTCTTAATTATACTTTGAATAATGTTTTGCACAAATTGAGTTTTGGTTATGGGTAGGCAAGTGGATGGGCTTTTTCCTTTTTTTTTTTTCTCTTTTGAAGAGGACATGATCAAGGATCTGGTGTGTTTTCTTGGTGGGGGGGGGGGGGGGGGGGGGGGGCTAGTGTGGTGTTTGTTAATGAAAAGATTTATATAGATATATTGTGCTATGTGTTTTTCTATGTTGTATGTTAGAATTTGTCTTAATAAAGAAAAAGTGATTATAAAAAAAGAAGGAGGGGGAGAGAGAGAGGGAAGAGGGTGTTGGAGGAATTGGAGTGGTAGGGAGGGGAATGGGGGGGAATAGAGGTGGAAAAGAGTGAGGGGGAGAGGGAAAGGGGGTAGGAAGGGATGGAGAGTGAGGTGCTGAGAAAAGGGGGAAAGGCAGTGTTTCAATGAGAGCAGACACACTCCAATGCAGGCTCCAGTCTCTGTCCACCACCTGTCAGATCTGCAGCACAGAAATGAGGAGAAATTTCACAGCACTCCCCTTGATGCTGTGCTATGGGTTTGATAGACTGCAGCTGAATAGAAAAAATGTCAGGCGGTGGTGGATAGTGTTGAAAACAAAAATAGGGCATCCAGCAGTAGATACAGGACACATGCCCCACATGTCCGATGCTAGCTACACCCCTGGGGCATATTCATAAGGCAGTGACCAGTTTCTATATTCATAAGGCAGGTAACAGTTACCATTAAACTAATAGATTCATGTAAATAATGATTTTATTAGAGTCTGGGGAAGCATCTTTTTTTGGCATAAGAACAAAGAAAATGTTTCATACAATAATGTTGGAAAGCGCTGTGCAAACTGTTGGCGCTATATAAAACCTGTATAAAAATAATAATAATAATAATTTACAGTATAAGCATAATGGACTGAATATTTTGTGTAAAATTTGATTTAGGCATATGCAAACTGGTCTGGCAAGCCTGGGAGTCAACCCAGGTAGAGCTAATATGCTCTTACCAAAGATTTAAAGATATAATCTATCAGAAATGAAAACTGTTACATTTTTCAGGACTAAGGCCTGGTTCATACTGGTACGCTCCGACACTGGGAGCACATGTCGCATGACGTGTGCAAATCAATGTTTGCCTATGAGAGCCATCTTAACTGGTCCGACACAATTCAGTCCAACTTTAAAAATGTTCCCTGCGCTACTTTGGTCTGACTTTGATTCTACTTCAAGCCATTGAATATCACTCAAGTCGGATCGCCGTCTTATATGATCTGACTTTGGCAATGTGACTTGTGCTCTAAAGATCTTGAATTGGAACCCCACGTCAATTTTTTTTTAAAAAAGGGCATGGGTTTCCCCTCCAAGAGCATACCAGGCTCTTCGGTCTGTTATGGATCTTAAGGGGAAACCCCCCACGCCAAAAAAAAACGGCATGGGCCCCCCCAAAATCCATACCAGACCCTCATCTAAGCCCGCAGTCCAGCAGGTCAGGAAAGGGGGTGGAGATGAGCAAGCACCCCCCCCCCAAACCATACCAGGCCAAATACCCTCAACATGAGGGGTGGTGCTTCAGGGTAGGGGGGGACAGTTGCCTCTTCCCGACAACCCTGGCTGTTGGTTGTTGGGGTCTGAGGGCAGGGGGCCTGTAGGAATCTGACAGCCCCCTATAACAAGGTGGCCCCCAAATCCTGGCCCCCACCCTATGTGAATGAGTATGGGGTACATTGTACCCCTAACCATTCACCTAAAAAAAGTATCAAAAATAAAATGCAGTACACAGGTTCTTAACCACTTGCCACCCGCCCTATAGCAAAATGTTTCGTACAATAATGTTGGAAAGCGCTGTGCAAACTGTTGGCGCTATATAAAACCTGTATAATAATAATAATAATAATTTACAGTATAAGCATAATGGACTGAATATTTTGTGTAAAATTTGATTTAGGCATATGCAAACTGGTCTGGCAAGCCTGGGAGTCAACCCAGGTAGAGCTAATATGCTCTTACCAAAGATTTAAAGATATAATCTATCAGAAATGAATACTGTTACATTTTTCCAGACTAAGGCCTGATTCATACTGGTACGCTCCGACACTGGGAGCACATGTCGCATGACGTGTGCAAATCAATGTTTGCCTATGAGAGCCATCTTAACTGGTCCGACACAATTCAGTCCAACTTTAAAAATGTTCCCTGCGCTACTTTGGTCCGACTTTGATGCTACTTCAAGCCATTGAATATCACTCAAGTCGGATCGCCGTCTTATATGATCTGACTTTGGCAATGTGACTTGTGCTCTAAAGATCTTGAATTGGAACCCCACGTAAATTTTTTTTTTAAAAAGGGCGTGGGTTTCCCCTCCAAGAGCATACCAGGCTCTTCGGTCTGTTATGGATCTTAAGGGAAAACCCCCCCACGCCAAAAAAACGGCATGGGCCCCCCCCCAAAATCCATACCAGACCCTCATCTGAGCCCGCAGTCCAGCAGGTCAGGAAAGGGGGTGGAGATGAGCAAGCACCCCCCCAAACCATACCAGGCCAAATACCCTCAACATGAGGGGTGGTGCTTCAGGGTAGGGGGGGACAGTTGCCTCTTCCCGACAACCCTGGCTGTTGGTTGTTGGGGTCTGAGGGCAGGGGGCCTGTAGGAATCTGACAGCCCCCTATAACAAGGTGGCCCCCAAATCCTGGCCCCCACCCTATGTGAATGAGTATGGGGTACATTGTACCCCTAACCATTCACCTAAAAAAAGTATCAAAAATAAAATGCAGTACACAGGTTCTTAACCACTTGACACCCGCCCTATAGCAAAATGATGGCGGCAAAGTGGTTTCAAAATCCTGACCGGACATCATATGACGTGATCAGGATTTTGAGCCGCTACACGCCCCCTGGGGTGTGCATCGTGGTGATCGTTGTTGCGGGGTGTCAGTTTGACACACCGCAACTACGACCTCGGTAAAGAGTCTCCGACCGAAACTGTCAGACGCGAGTAGAGGAGAGCCGATCGGCTGCTCCTCTTACAGGGGGTCTGTGCTGAGCGATTATCAGAGCAGCCCCCTGAGGATGCCCACACTGGACCACCAGGGACGCCACCAGACCACCAGGGATGCCCAGCATCAGGTATGCCACCCTAGTACACCAGGGATGCCAGTCAGTGGCCACAATGGATGCCAATCAGTGCCCACAATGGGCATCACTGATTGGCATGCATTATTGTTTGGCACTGATTGGCATCCATCAGTACAATATAATACAATACAATGCAGCCTATCAATGCCTATCCATGCTGTCTATCAGTGCCCATCCGTGCCACCTATCAGTGCCCATCCTTGCCACCTATCAGTGCCCCTCCGTGCCACCTATCAATGCCCATCCATGCCGCCTATCAGTGCCTATCTATGCCCATCTATGCCGCCTATCTATGCCCATGTGTGCCGCCTATCATGCCCATCCATGCCGCCTATCCATGCCAATCCGTGCCCCCTATCAGTGCCAATTTGTGCCACCTATCAGTGCCTATCCGTGTCACCAATCATTGCCACCTATCAGTGCCGCCTATCAGTGCCACATATCAGTGTCCATCAATGCCACCTCATCAGTGCCACTTCATTGGTGCCACCTCATTGGTGCCCATCAGTGTCACCTTATCAGTGCCCGTCAGTGCAGCGCCATCAGTTCCCATCAGTGAAGGAGAAAACTTACTTATTTACAACGTTTTGAAACTGAAACAAAAAACATATTTTTAAAAAAAAAATTCGGCCTTTTTTTATTTGTTTAGCAAAAAATAAAAACCGTAGAGGTGATCAAATACCACCAAAAGAAAGCTCTATTTGTGGGAAAAAAATTATAAAAATTTCATTTTGGGTACAGTGTAGCATGACGTGCAATTGTCATTCAAAATGCGACAGCGCTGAAAGCTCAAAATTGGTCTGGGCAAGAAGGTGTTTAAGTGCCTGGTATTGAAGTGGTTAAAGTAATTTATTAAGGCAGCTCCAACGGCTCTTCTGATGATGTCTTCTGCCTCTGCCTGTTCTTCTCCCCTCTCCGGTTCTTCTCCGCTCTCTGCTGATGTCTTCTAGTCCTCTCTGGTTCTTCTCTGTCTGGTATGGCTCTTGGGGGGACCCTCACACAGTTTTTTTCGGAGTGGGGGTTTCCCCTTAAAATCCATTATTCTAAAGTATGCTGCGCTTTCAAACTTGAAATCCAAATAGTGAAACGAATAAAATGTGCTGTATAACAACAGCAATAAAGTGATAACGTACTAAAATACATACAATGTTCCAAATAAAGTGCTTTCATGTGGGATATGATAAAATGTCCATATGGATGAGAAAAAAACAATTAATAAAATCTTTAACCGCTTCGGCTACAGAGCGGACACTAACTGCCGGGAGGCCGTCCCTGGATGGCCTCCTGTTTACTTCCGCAATGCGCGCTCCCGCGAGCGCGCATCGGGGAAGTTCTGTGCTGGCCGTGTCCCTCGGACACAGCCAGTCACAGATCGCTGTAAACGGCCAATCACAATGGCCGTTTACAGCGCAATCGGCCTATCCAATGAGAGATGATCTCATATGTAAACATATGAGATCATCTCTCAGCGCCGCTCTCCCTCCTCACACAGACAGCGTGTAAGAAGGGACAGATGAACGGCTGCAGCGGCCGTAAGTAAAAAAAAAAGTAAAAAAAAGTGCCATCCGCCCCAGTGCCATCCTCCCCCAGTGCCATCATCCCCCAGTGCCATCCTCCCCAGTGCCATCCTCCCCAGTGCCATCCTCGCCTAGTGCCATCCTCTCCAGTGCCATCCTCCCCAGTGCTACCTACCCCCAATGCCACCTGTTAGTGCTATCTGTCCCCAGTGCCACCTGTTCGTGCTAAATGTCCCCAGTGCCACCTGTTGTCAGTGCCATTTGTCCCCAGTGCCATCTGTCATCAGTGCCACGTATAAGTGCCATCTGTCATCAGTGCCACGTGTCATCAGTGCCACATAGTGCCATCTGTCATCAGTGCCACATATTAGTGCCATCTGTCATCAGTGCCATGTATCAGTGCCATTTGTCATCATTGCCATCTTTCATTAGTGTCACATGTCATTATCCTGGTGCTCCAGGGCCTTCAAAAGTGTAATAGGTAGTCAACAAGTTAGATGTGTAATTTATGCTCCTAGAACACCTGATGGCGCTCCCTGAATGTTGGGCCTCTCTATGTGGCCAGGCTGTGAAAAAGTCCCACACATGTGGTATTGTAATACTCAGGAGGAGTAGCAGAATTTTTTTGGGGGTGTCATTTGTGGTATACACATGCCATGTGAGAGAAATAACCTATTACAATGACAATTTTGTGGAAAAAACTAAAAAAAATAAAAAATCTTAATTTTGCAAAGAATTGTGGGAAAAAAATTACAATATCAAAAAGCTCACTATGCCTCTTACTAAATACCTTGGATTGTCTACTTTCCAAAAAGTGGTAATTTGGGGGGTATTTGTACTTTCCTGGCTTGTTCGGGTCACAAGAAATGAGATAGACCACCAGTACATCAGATGTCATCAATTTTGTATGATTCACACCACAGCTTGTAGACTCTCTAACTTTCACAAAGACCAAATAATATCCACTAATTTGGGTCATTTTTACCGAAGATATGTAGCAGTATAAATTGTGACCAAAATTTATGAAGAAAAATTAATAATTTGCATAATTTTGTCACAGAAACAAAGAAATATGCGTTTTTTTCAACATTTTCGGTCTTTTTTCATTTATATCGCAAAAAATAAAAACCCCAGAGGTGATCAAATACCACCAAAAGAAAGCTCTATTTGTGGGAAAAAAAGGACAAAAAATTCATTTGGGTACAGTGTTGCATGACTGAGTAATTGTCATTCAAAGTGTGAGAGCACCGAAAGCTGAAAATTGGTCTGGGCAGGAAGGGTGTTTAAGTGCCCAGTAAGCAAGTGGTTAAACAAATATAATGGTATAATGGTGAACCAAACTATAAAATCTTTATTAAAAAAAATAAAAAAATAATATATATATATATATATATATATATATATGTGTGTGTGTGTGTGTGTAATATATATATATATATATATATATATATATATATATATATATATATATATATATATATATATATATATATATATATATATATATATATATATATATATGAGAAAAAAGTGCTACAATGTGCTGTGCAATCAAAAAAAGTTCAAAAGTGCTCCAAAGTAATCCATGCGATTCAGTGGTTGGTATGATATCAGTCTAATATTAGAGTGCTGCGTGTGCACTCAGGAGTTCCCCCCAGGTAATGGCTGCTCACTTTAAAGCGTGTGACCGTGCTGATTAGGCTTGGTCAGTATACGCATTGGAACCTGTAAATGGTTCAGTGGTAAATCCTGATTCCTGTGGTGGCCTCACTCTGTGCTTCAATATGGCAATGGAGTCCCTTTTGTGCCTCAGTAATACCAATAGAAAAAGGAGGACTTCATAGTGTAGTATGTTAAAACTTTTATTATCAACACAGTAAAAAATCCCTTGCAGGGTACTCACATTTGCATGGCGCATCAGGGCTCCACTCTAAAATCACATAAAACCAAGCTGTAGCGGCTGATGTCAGGGTGTATGCTGATCGTCCTTAGTGGGTGCACTAACTAGCTTTCCATCCTGTCCCCTTTCCCTACGTGTGTCGATACAAGGGGTTAATTCGTATCTTCCTCAGGGGGTAATTGGAAGATACGAATTAACCCCTTGTATCGACACTACCTGGGGGGAACACGCAGCACCTTAATATTGGACTGATATCACAGTAACCACTGAATCGCATGGATTACATTGGGGCACTTTTGAACTTTTTTCTCACACATATATATATATATATATATACAGTGGTGTGAAAAAGTGTTTGCCCCCTTCCTCATTTCCTGTTCCTTTGCATGTTTGTCACACTTAAGTGTTTCGGAACATCAAACCAATTTAAACAATAGTCAAGGACAACACAAGTAAACACAAAATGCAATTTGTAAATGAAGGTGTTTATTATTAAAGGTGAAAAAAAATCCAAACCATCATGGCCCTGTGTGAAAAAGTGATTGCCCCCTAAACCTAATAACTGGTTGGGCCACCCTTAGCAGCAACAACTGCAACCAAGCATTTGCGATAACGTGCAATGAGGCTTTTACAGCGTCCTGGAGGAATTTTGGCCCACTCATCTTTGCAGAATTGTCCTAATTCAGTTACATTAGAGGGTTTTCGAGCATGAACGGCCTTTTTAAGGTCATACCACAACATCTCAATAGGATTCAGGTCAGGACTTTGGCTAGGCCACTCCAAAGTCTTCATTTTGTTTTTCTTCAGCCATTCGGTGGTGGACTTGCTGGTGTGTTTAGGATCATTGTCCTGCTGCAGAACCCAAGTTCGTTTCAGCTTGAGTACACGAACAGATGGTCGGACATTCTCCTTCAGGATCTCTTGGTAGACAGCAGAATTCATAGTTCCTTTTATCACGGCAAGTCTTCCAGGTCCTGAAGCAGCAAAACAGCCCCAGACCATCACACTACCACCACCATATTTTACTGTTGGTATAATGTTCTTTTTATGAAATGCAGTGTTCCTTCTACGCCAGATATACTTGGACACACACCTTCCAAAGAGTTCCACTTTTGTCTCATCGGTCCACAGAATGTTGTCCCAAAAGTCTTGGGGATCATCAAGATGTGTTGTGGAGAAATTGAGACAAGCTTTGATGTTCTTTTTTCTCAGCAGTGGTTTTCTCCTTGGAACTCTGCCATGCAGGCCATTTTTGCCCAGTCTTTTCCTGATGGTGGAGGCATGAACGCTGACCTTAACTGAGGCAAGTGAGGCCTGCAGTTCCTTGGACGTTGTTGTGGGGTCTTTTGTGACCTCTTGGATGAGTCGTCGCTGCGCTCTTGGGGTAATTTTGGGCGGCCTGCCACTCCTGGGAAGGTTCACCACTGTTCCATGTCTTCGCCATTTGTGGATAATGGCTCTCACTGTGGTTCGCTGGATTCCCAAAGCTTTGGAAATGGCTTTATAACCCTTTCCAGACTGATAGATCTCAATTACTTTCTTTCTCAATTGTTCCTGAATTTCTTTGGGTCTCGGCATGATGTGTAGCTTTTAAGGATCTTCTGGTGGACCTTACTGTGTCAAGCAGCTCCTATTTAAGTGATGCCTTGATTGTGAACAGGTGTGGCAATAATCAGGCCTGGGTGTGGCTAGAGAAATTGAACTCAGGTGTGGACAACCACAGTTATAGTATGTTTTAACAAGGGGGGCAATCACTTTTTCACACAGGGCCATGATGGTTTGGATTTTTTTTCACCTTTAATAATAAACACCTTCATTTACAAATTGCATTTTGTGTTTACTTGTGTTGTCCTTGACTATTGTTTAAATTGGTTTGATGTTCCAAAACACTTAAGTGTGACAAACATGCAAAGGAACAGGAAATGAGGAAGGGGGCAAACACTTTTTCACACCACTGTATATATATATATATATATATATATATATATATATATATATATATATATATATATATATTGGTTCACCATTATATTGGTTTAAGGATTTTACTGATTGCTTTTTTCTCACCATATGGACGTTTTATCATATCCCGCATGAAAGCACTTTATTTGGAATATTGTATGTATTTTAGCACGTTATCACTTTATTGCTTTTGTTATATAGCACATTTTTTTCTTTCACTATTTGGATTTTAAGTTTGAAAGGGCAGCGTACTTTAGAATATTGGATGATCTTTGCATGATTTATGAGACATGTGCAACGCTAGCTGCTGATTCTTAATAATAATAATGTAATTTGAGAGGCCCTATTTGGGCTTATAGCAAGTGGTGGCTCGCAGGACATTACATTGTTTCTCCCTTAAAATCCATGCCGGACCGAAGGGTCTGATATGATCTTGGAGGGGAAACTCATGTCGTTTTTTTTTTTATTTGGCATGGAGTTTCCCCTAAAGATACATACCAGACACAAAGTGCCTGACATTGTCGGGTTCAAAGTCGGATCCCCGTTCATTGAAGTCACATGGATGTTGAATTTCAAGTCGCAGGGCAAAGTAGGATCTACAGTTGTACAGTTGTACCACTGTGTGAACCTGGCCTAGTGCTTTATATCCAAAAAAGTTATTTTAAATCTTGTTTTGGTGTTACTTTAAAGTTTTTCAAAGTTCTGTTTGTAAACAGTGTTGTTTGAATTTGTCCAAATTTGCTCAATGATGTCATCTGGGATTCCCGATGTAAATTAAAAAATAGACCACAGTCAGATATCTGTCATTTACTCAGTACTTTTTATATCACCTTATAGGGTTTACTGTGGTACTGTGGTATGGAAGACCCCTTATCTGTACCACTTTGCTGATGTTGCAATACGGTCTCATTTTTTAAACCTTTCCTTAAAACAAGTCATTGCCAAAAGCAATATGGATTAACATCTGTGTAGTGTGTAGTGTAGGCCTATTTCTGGCCCTCCAGCTATGGGAATACAAATCTCTATGCCTGGTTTGTAAGGCCTATATCTTCTTTTGTAGATGGAGTTGCATTTTTTTAATTAAAAAAAAGTTTTTGAAAAGAAAGCAAAACTTTGTGGGATTAACTACTAGTAGATTGTAGCTGTCGATTAAGTGAATTACCAGTGAAAGCTTATTTTTTTGCTGGCCTTTACCTCTCAACTTATATTACTGACTTTAAAAAAAAAAATAATTAGGTGATATATTAGAGGATTATGCATAAAAAAAACTATGAAATTATTCACAAGTAAAACAAATGTTAAAGTACTTCAATGCTTCTAAAATATTTCCACAGACATTAAATCATGTACATGAATCATGTCCTAATATTCAAAATGATGAGCAGTTATCAGAAAATTTGTTTTAAAGAATGACTTTATTTAACACTGACATGTTTTACTTTAATGTGTATATGAATATATGAATATATATATATATATACAGATAATAAAAATTTGAGATTGTGACATTAAATGGAAAGAACAACATACGACCATTATAAAATAAATGTAATTAAATGCATTCCAGAGGTGTTTTTAAAAGGGTTTCTTTAATATAACACTTGTTAAAGAAAAAAAGATTTCTGTGCACATCCCCCCAACCCTGTAAAACTAAAGCTTTATTGGCACCTGTGTTTCATCACACTTTGGTTTTTGCGTTAAATCTTGTGAATGTTGTCTCTATGCAATGTTTTTGATTTTTTTTGGTTTTAATAAATGCCAATCATGAAGACATAGATCTCACAGTTAAAAGGGATTATTTTCTGATGTTCTATTCACTCAGGTCCTGTGTATGTTGTTACTAATGACCATATCAGTTTTAAAAAGAAATGTAAATCATTGCTTATTTTTTGTTTACTTTATTATTCACTGCTAATAAAATTTGAACTAAATAAAAGATGAAGAAAGATAAAAACATACATATTTACATATGTAATATGTGCACACAGTGTTATAGATGTATGTGTGCAATATTGGTACAATTTAAAATTTACCAACAACATTTTAAAGTATTAAGAATTTAAGAAGCCTGCCTTACTAGACAAATTAGCCATAATACCCATAAATGGGATTCAGGTTTACTGAAATGACAAGCCATAACAGCCTACTGCCTGTAAGGCACTTTCTGGCCTTTGGGGGTCCAGGGACATCAAAGTTACTTAGATTGAGAGGAAACATTTTAAGGCACCACATCCAATTTACATCAAAATTGAGAAATTCCCACCTGAAACTGTTACAAATGCACCCTCTTCTTCCTCCTCCTCTTCTGCTAATCTTGCCTTAGCCTTAAAAACTGGACTTGGTTGAATTATTTCACCGTACTATCAGTCACTTGATGTAGGAAGAAGATCTTGGTCATGAGCACAAATGCTAACAATGAGTAAGCGAGTGGCAGCCAGGCCGGGGGGGGGGGGGGGGGGCATAAGGTAGAAAGAGACAGTGATGTTCCTGCAGTTACAGTTTACTGTCAAGTGAGCTCCAGTAATGAGAAGAATGGGGATGACAAGATGATTGACCGCTCGGGCGCCACAGGTTGGAGAACAGGGAAGTGATGGAAAGGCAGATGAACAGTAAATGAGGATTTCATCCAGGGGCAGGACTAGAGGGAGCAGCCAATCTACTGCACTGGATGGTCCTGCCTATAGGTACAAGTCACTGCTGTCTCCAGGGTCAGCCCACAGGACTCTCCAGTCTGGACATTTTTTTCACACGTCTGCTGCCAACAGCACTGTTATGGTCTGCAGCCCTTGCCTGCAGGTTACCAGTTGTGGTACCATGTGCATAAGGAGACACATGAACCTACACCACAAAGCTCAGTGACAGCACTTCAGAAATGGTTGGCTAGTTCACTGTCTGCAGCAGGGCCCACATGACCAAGATATGTCATTCAGTAAGCTATATGCATACTGGGTAAATCTTTTGGCAGCTGGGAAGGATTCAGTTTAAGGGCACACTGCTGGAGCTGGTGGTGCCCTCTCCTTCTTCTAACTTAGTCTGGATGACAGCACAGTTCCCTCTACCCCATCCTCCTAATGCCCTCATCCTCCTACTCCTCAAAACTACCAGTCCCCCTCAAGCACTCCAGAGGTTATGCAACAGCTGGACAAAACACTGTCATGCTGTTTTGCAGATGGTATTGTGGGGGAACAGGAGCCACATGGCAGCTGCTATACTATCAACCAATGGCTTATCCCCACCCAGCCCATTCAGTTGTCAGCCAGGGATTCAGCATCATTTGCCTGGTCTTTATTCCTTGGCAGATGTACCAGGAGGCATAAGAGGAGTACAAAGAGGAGGTAAAGGGTTGGTGTGCTGGTGGTGAGGAGGAGGCAATGGGACAGGGTTCAAAGGAGATGTTTCACCCCTGCCAAATCCAGTTACAGTATATGTGGGTGGAGTGGGTTCACTAAGGACCCTGTTGTCCTCTGTGACACCAAGGACTCAGTGTCCCCTGCTGCATGTAATTTATGGTGAATGAGCTCTTTCTTGCTGAAATGTGCAAGGTCTCCAAGATTTGGGCCAGGAAGGAGAGGGGCCATTATCGGGTGACCACCCATCTGGATCCCTGATACAAGGGGAATATGAAGGATCTAATGGACCACTTAAGGAGGTGTTGTGGAAAACCTACTGACCACATTTCCTTATAGCTGTAGGATCCCCTCTCATGCCTAATGTGCTTCAGGTCCCTGAAAAAGAACCTGTGGTCGTGGTGGTGGTGTCTGATTCCGTAATGCTTGAAAGATTTTTTTTAACCACAGGTGCTAACTGTCAAGTTCTGCAGACTGAGCTAAAAATGTAGGTGCTGTGGCATGTGTACAGCCCTGTCAGGATGTCATGTTAGAATTCGGGTGAGTGGCAGGGGCTTGTAAATCTGCGTCTCAGCCACTTGTTTTTATTGCTCCCTTAATCGCCCATGTGAAAGAACCCTTTGTCCATGGATGATTTAGTGTACAGTCTGGACCACTGGCCAGTAAATGCTGGAGCTTCTGACTTGCCCTGAAGCCACTTTGCTGCCTGAGAGGGCCTTCAGTGAATCAGAAGATATTGTTGAAGAGAGCTGAATCTACCAATTCCATGACAGTGTGAACCAGTAAATGTGTACTGTAAAGGTGTCACACAATGAGGGGAATTTACCAAGACTGGAGCAGCCAGAACCCGGAGCACTGTGCATGGCAACCAATCATCTTCTAAGTTTTGTTGTCAAAGATAATGTTAGAAGTTGATGGTTACTATACAAAGCTGCACAAGATTCTGTCTGCTCCAGTTTTAGTAACTACCATACAATGTTTTTTACAGCAAGTTCTCAACTTTCAAATGTTTGATGTAGCGTAAACCAAGTGTCTCCAAGTTTGAAGCCTATTCCAGTACTTCAGCATTGTAAAGGTGCAACACAATGGTTCTGCAGCTGGACCTCAGTTACCTAATTTCAATGGCTCCTGCAGGGCAAATCATGCTCTGTGTCTCAAGATGTGCAGATTATTCCAGTTTTCTGGGACTTTAAATGAGGCACACAATGTTTCCCCCGCTGGACCGAGCTGCCAAATATGTAATATTTACTGTAGTGCAAATCCTGCTTTCCATCTCCATTTGCAGCCAATACTGGTGTTCTAGTTCTCAAAAATATCTGTGCCAATTGTGCCTCAAATAACATATTCTACTTCTTGTTTCTAGACAAAACCTGTCTTGTCTCTCCTTACTTACTGTGGCGAGCCTCTACATTATTTGTGGCTATTATCCTGCAATAAAACACACCAATCATGTATTTGACTGTAAACAATTTTTTGTAGGTAATGTTTCTGAAATAAAACACTGCCATGTTTTTTTGTGTTAAAAGCTGTCTTATCTCTCCCTCTTATATTGCTGTTTGCAAACTGTCCAGCAACTGTATAATATTTGTGGCTATTGTCTCTAATACTCTCTCATTTTTATTTTAGAATAAAATCTGCTTTGTTGTCCCCTTGTTGAATTGCAGCTTAACCACTTCCCACCCGGCCAATGCACATATACGGCCGGGTGGGAGCCGTCTACTTCTGATAGGACGTTCAGGAACGTCCTTCAGAAGGAGCGGGATCATGCCCGCGCAGCGGCGCGATCCCGATGTGCTTGTGTCACCCAGACACGGCGCATCTCAGATCGGCAGGAGGGCTCTGTGATTGGCCCTCCTGATCACATGACGGCCGTGTTCAATCACGGCCGTCATGTGATGTAAACAAACATCCGGTTGCTAGGCAATTGGCTCCTCCTCTCCTTACACAGAAGTCATCGCTGAGGAGAGGAGAGCAGATCGCTGCAGCCGGCTGATGATCAGTGAGTATGAGCTGTTTTTTACAGATTTTTACTCACTGATCACCAGTCTAGTGTAAACACAAAACACACCACACAGTATAAACACAATGTCCCCACATATGTCCCCAAAACACACATGTCCCCAAAACATACATGTCCCCAAATAATAAAAACACATGTCCCTAATAATAAAAACATGTCCCCCACATATGTCCCACTAAAATCACATGTCCCAATGATTATCTGCAACATATGTACGTGATCACCTGCACACATACAGTGGTGTGAAAAAGTGTTTGCCCCCTTTCTCATTTCCTGTTCCTTTGCATGTTTGTCACACTTAAGTGTTTCGGAACATCAAACCAATTTAAACAATAGTCAAGGACAACACAAGTAAACACAAAATGCAATTTGTAAATGAAGGTGTTTATTATTAAAGGTGAAAAAAAATCCAAACCATCATGGCCCTGTGTGAAAAAGTGATTGCCCCCCTTGTTAAAACATACTATAAGGCTGCTTTCACACTGGGGCGGTATTCAGGCGTTACAGCGCTAAAAATAGCGCCTGTGTAACGCCTGAAAAAAAACGGCCCCTTTAACTCCAGTGTGAAAGCCGGAGGGCTTTCACACTGGAGCGATGCGCTGGCAGGACGGTGAAAAAAGTCCTGCTAGCCGCATCTTTGCAGCGGTGAAGGAGCGGTGTATTCACCGCTCCTATACCGCTCCTATCCATTGAAATCAATGGGACACAGCGGCAATACCGCCGGCAAAGCGCCGCTGCAGAACAACATTCTGTGGACCGATGAGACAAAAGTGGAATTCTTTGGAAGGTGTGTGTCCAAGTATATCTGGCATAGAAGGAACACTGCATTTCATAAAAAGAACATTATACCAACAGTAAAATATGGTGGTGGTAGTGTGATGGTCTGGGGCTGTTTTGCTGCTTCAGGACCTGGAAGACTTGCCGTGATAAAAGGAACTATGAATTCTGCTGTCTACCAAGAGATCCTGAAGGAGAATGTCCGACCATCTGTTCGTGTACTCAAGCTGAAACGAACTTGGGTTCTGCAGCAGGACAATGATCCTAAACACACCAGCAAGTCCACCACCGAATGGCTGAAGAAAAACAAAATGAAGACTTTGGAGTGGCCTAGCCAAAGTCCTGACCTGAATCCTATTGAGATGTTGTGGTATGACCTTAAAAAGGCCGTTCATGCTCGAAAACCCTCTAATGTAACTGAATTAGGACAATTCTGCAAAGATGAGTGGGCCAAAATTCCTCCAGGACGCTGTAAAAGCCTCATTGCACGTTATCGCAAACGCTTGGTTGCAGTTGTTGCTGCTAAGGGTGGCCCAACCAGTTATTAGGTTTAGGGTGCAATCACTTTTTCACACAGGGCCATGATGGTTTGGATTTTTTTTCACCTTTAATAATAAACACCTTCATCTACATATTGCATTTTGTGTTTACTTGTGTTGTCCTTGACTATTGTTTAAATTGGTTTGATGTTCCGAAACACTTAAGTGTGACAAACATGCAAAGGAACAGGAAATGAGGACGGGGCAAACACTTTTTCACACCACTGTATGTACATGATCATTTGCGTACATATGTCCGTGATCACACAAACCAATTATTATACACTTAACTGAATTTTTTTTACCAAAAACATGTAGCAGAATACATTTTGGCTTAAATTTATGACAAAATTTGATTTTATTGGATTTCTTTTAAAATAGAAAAAAGAAAATATTGTTTTTTTTCCAAATTTCCGCTTTTTTTGCGCTTATATCGCAAAAAATAAAAAACGGAGTCGTGAATAAATACCACCAAAATAAAGCTCTATTTGTGCGAACAAAATGATAAAAATTTCATTTGGGTACAGTGTAGCATGACCACGCAATTGTCATTGAAAGTGCGATAGTGATGAAAGCTGAAAATTGGGCTGGGAAGGAAGGGGGCGAAAGTGCCCTGTATTGAAGTGGTTAAAGAAGTAGCTTACATAATGTCCATTGATAATACAATATTAATTTAAATTTTTTCTGAAATAATACACTATCATTTTTATTTCAGGATAAAACCTGCCTTGGGTCTTCCTCTTACATTGTGGCCTCCTTTTGTTTTCCCAGGCAAAGCTGTACCTCATGCTTCTCCTTCTGACTCTACTTTAGCCGCAGTCTCCTACTCCTGCTTCTCAACTGGTTGCAGGATCCTATTTTCAGGCAGCTTGCCTGTGGTTCAGGCTTGCGTAACAATAAGGAGAGTCTCCAGATATCAGCCCCTACACAAAAAAGTGTCTACTGTAAACAACAACATACTCCAAATCAATCATCATCAATTATCAATCATGTCATCAAGCAATGTAGATCCACATCAGTCACAATAAACAATGCCCACTAAAAGGAAAAAATAATTCTACTGACCAATGTACATGTTTGATCCTGACTACTGCTCATGCTGAAGACAATCTCCAGGAACCCTGCTGCTAACAACAGTTAAGAAAGTGGCAGCATCTGCTGGGTGATGTCGTTGCCCCAATATGGCCATTTGGGATACCAAACGTGAGCTAGAGGTTAGAGGGTAGAGAATGAAGGTTGATACCATATGGTTTACTTGTGATGTAACAGCACTGTATTCTTGGATAACATACAGCTTAGGATTACGGTGTTTGAACATCATTTAATTTTGGATGCAGTTACTGTCTTGCTAACCCACAAATATTTTTTCTTGAAAGCTGATGGTCCCTTCAAAGACATAGAGCTTCCATGGGTCCAAAATTTTTACCTACATATGCCAACCTATACATGGGTCAGTGGTGGGAACACCACATCTTTGGAGACTCCATTTCTTTCAGAGGACAGGTAATATTTTTTCCTCAATATATACAGTATATTATCTGGTCTTCATTGTGCATCAAGATTTTTCTCAGTGAATTTCTGGGGGACATAAACTCTGATGAAAAAAGACAAAAAAGTAGTGATGCGCAGTACTATGACAGGGAATTTAGCCTGGAGGCAAATAAATTCTATAGGCACTAAGATTATTAGGTGATATATATACTACCGCATAAAGTAAAAAGATGGTGTGTGAACCGGTATGCGTGTTATATGGGGGGATGGTAAGGGACCCTCACCACTATAACATGGTAATATTCAGGATAAAAATCAAATGTATATACAAATATAAAAAAGAAAAATAATCACAGTAATTCAAACTAGTGATTCCCAATGCGATTTGTTAAAGCTGACAAAATCGCATAAAGTGCCAGTGCTGGACAGTAGTGATGGACGAACTTCCGACGGGACGTTTCGCGAAAGCGAAATGCGAACGGACCCAAACGTTCGCGAAACCGAACGTTCGCCGCGGGCCCCATTGACTTCAATGGGAGGCGAACTTTGCAAACCTTCATGTCGAATTTGCGGCCACGTGGTAATTATTAGGGGGTAAAACGTAGTCCCACCATCTGGACAATGACATAATACATGTATGAGGTGAATTTGGGATCGATAACTACAAGCATTTTTATTTTATTTGGGAAATTGTTCTAACAATTCAGGACTATGGAGCTAATGAAGGCAATGGAGGAGAGGGAAGGTCAGGGACCAGGGTAGGCAAAGAAGAGGGTGCAGGAGATGATCACCAGCAGCGTGACATACCGGAATGACACATGCACCGTGATAGAGGCATCTGACAGCAGCACCGTAATACAGAGCACTGACAGCAGCACCGTGACATACAGCGCTGACAGCAGCACCGTGACATACAGCGCTGACAGCAGCACCGTGACATACAGCGCTGACAGCAGCACCGTGACATACAGCGCTGACAGCAGCACCGTGACATACAGCGCTGACAGCAGCACCGTGACATACAGCGCTGACAGCAGCACCGTGACATACAGCGCTGACAGCAGCACCGTGACATACAGCACTGACAGCAGCACCGTAAGCAGCCCCAGGAGGAAGTCAGCACAGCACAGGGATGGTGTGATCCCCTCATAATAAGAACCCCCAGGAGGAAGTCAGCACAGCACAGGGATAGTGTGATCCCTTCATAATAAGAACCCCCAGGAGGAAGTCAGCACAGCACAGGGATATCATAAGCAGCCCCAGTAGAAATATGACACCGCTCAACCTCTTCAAAGAGGAGGGTAGGGGCATATAGTACGGTGTGCTTTTTTGGGTCAATGAAGTGAGCAGACTGTACGTCAGTCCCTATACCGCTGAAGGACTGCTGCAGTATAGGGCAGCGGTCAGCAGTGGTGCACGTCAACCCTATCTATTGTGGACCTATAGCGGTCCTTACAGAACAGCAGACTGTACCGCACTCAAGCCTATGTACCGTAGCACCCTATACCAAGTTACCAGTCCTTATAAGAACTTTTGTGGACCAAGCAGGTTGTGTATTAGTGTTTAGCAGACTGTACGTCAGTCCCTATACCGCTGAAGGACTGCTGCAGTATAGGGCAGCGGTCAGCAGTGGTGCACGTCAACCCTATCTATTGTGGACCGATAGCGGTCCTTACAGAACAGCAGACTGTACCGCACTCAAGCCTATGTACCGTAGCACCCTATACCAAGTTACCAGTCCTTATAAGAACTTTTGTGGACCAAGCAGGTTGTGTATTAGTGTTTAGCAGACTGTACGTCAGTCCCTATACCGCTGAAGGACTGCTGCAGTATAGGGCAGCGGTCAGCAGTGGTGCACGTCAACCCTATCTATTGTGGACCGATAGCGGTCCTTACAGAACAGCAGACTGTACCGCACTCAAGCCTATGTACCGTAGCACCCTATACCAAGTTACCAGTCCTTATAAGAACTTTTGTGGACCAAGCAGGTTGTGTATTAGTGTTTAGCAGACTGTACGTCAGTCCCTATACCGCTGAAGGACTGCTGCAGTATAGGGCAGCGGTCAGCAGTGGTGCACGTCAACCCTATCTATTGTGGACCGATAGCGGTCCTTACAGAACAGCAGACTGTACCGCACTCAAGCCTATGTACCGTAGCACCCTATACCAAGTTACCAGTCCTTATAAGAACTTTTGTGGACCAAGCAGGTTGTGTATTAGTGTTTAGCAGACTGTACGTCAGTCCCTATACCGCTGAAGGACTGCTGCAGTATAGGGCAGCGGTCAGCAGTGGTGCACGTCAACCCTATCTATTGTGGACCGATAGCGGTCCTTACAGAACAGCAGACTGTACCGCACTCAAGCCTATGTACCGTAGCACCCTATACCAAGTTACCAGTCCTTATAAGAACTTTTGTGGACCAAGCAGGTTGTGTATTAGTGTTTAGCAGACTGTACGTCAGTCCCTATACCGCTGAAGGACTGCTGCAGTATAGGGCAGCGGTCAGCAGTGGTGCACGTCAACCCTATCTATTGTGGACCGATAGCGGTCCTTACAGAACAGCAGACTGTACCGCACTCAAGCCTATGTACCGTAGCACCCTATACCAAGTTACCAGTCCTTATAAGAACTTTTGTGGACCAAGCAGGTTGTGTATTAGTGTTTAGCAGACTGTACGTCAGTCCCTATACCGCTGAAGGACTGCTGCAGTATAGGGCAGCGGTCAGCAGTGGTGCACGTCAACCCTATCTATTGTGGACCGATAGCGGTCCTTACAGAACAGCAGACTGTACCGCACTCAAGCCTATGTACCGTAGCACCCTATACCAAGTTACCAGTCCTTATAAGAACTTTTGTGGAACAAGTGAGTTGTGAATGTTTAGCAGACTGCAGCAGAAGGGCAGCAGTCAAGTATAATATCCTTTCTATATTTGGAAGAAAGAATATTATACATGTACAAGCCTATTACTGTACCACTGATACCAGTCCTGAAAAGAACCTTTGTGGAACTAATAATAACAGCAAGTCTTTAAAATTACCCTCACTGCCTGACAACACTGCTTCCTTCCTGTCCCTATACAAATTGGCAAAAAAAGAGAACGATTAGTGGTTACTGGAACAGCTCTTTTGTGGACCTTGATAGTAACAGCTAATGATGATGATGATGATGATGATGATGAAAGACTAATCTGGCTGTCCCTGTAGCATACACCGTCCTTTCCCTTTCTCTAAACTAACAAAAGACACTCAGGCTGCTGCAAGAATCAGCAGCACAGCAAACCTATCAACACCTAACACCTATACCAGTCCTGAAAAGAACTTTTGTGTACCAAATAGCTAGTGGTTTATCTCTCCCTACTCCACACAGGAACCTGTCCCTATCGTAACAGAAGAAAGAATGTAAAATGGCCACCGGATCGGGTGTATTTATAGGTTAGGGGGAATGTCCAAGTGTCCATGTGCTGTCATGTCTCAATTGGCTGTCCTGTATCACATGATAAACGTGTCACCAAAGGTTAAAGTTCTTGTATACATTAAACACGTAAGTCCGCCGCGGCGAACGACGGAAAAAGGCGTTCGAACGTGCGGACCGCGAATGTCGGAAATTCGCCGCGAAACGACCGCCGGGCGAAACGTTCGTCCATCACTACTGGACAGTAAATAGGTCCATGACAATATCTTCTACACCATAAAGTAAATTAAACAGTATACATAAAGCAGTCACCAACTCAATAAATCATTTGTGCAGAGAGTGGTTAGTTGTAACTGACAAAATCGCATAAGGTGCCAGTGCCAAAAAAAAATATATAAAAATAAATACGTGCAGGTGTCCTCTACCATAAAATAATCAAAGCAATATCAATGCAACAGTAAACAGCTCAGTAATTCAATTGTGCAAAGAGTGACAAAGAATCAAAATAAACGCATAAAAAATGTTGGTGCTGAGGGAATAAAAGCAAAATCCCTCTAGGGTAATCAAGAAGCTGTGCACAATACCTAAAATCTATGCATACAAAAAGAAAATTATATAAAATTGAACAATTACATCTATCAGAAAATGTCCATTTTTACTCTGTGACTGGGGTTCAAGTACCCCACTTCAGTGTGTGCAGCAGTACGAATACTCGCTTCTTTCCTGATTAGGCGCAGGAATAACTTCTTTTATATTCACCTTGATATCTATCTTGACTCATTCTTGCAGCCATCATGGAGGTTTTTTCATTTTTATTCTATAGAATGTATTTGCCTCCAGGCTAAATTCCCTGTCATAGTACTGCGCATCACTACTTTTTTGTCTTTTTACTCTGTGACTGGGGTTCAAGTACCCCACTTCAGTGTGTGCAGCAGTACGAATACTCACTTCTTTCCTGATTAGGCGCAGAAATAACTTCTTTTATATTCACCTTTTATATAAACTCTAATGAATTCAACCATAGCTTCATAGGGGAAGAACAGTTTGTACATCAACACCTAGACATGAATCTGATATGGACTGTAAAATATATGTACAAGCCTACCTAAAGTCAATTTCAAGATCTCTCTTCACGGAGCTGTTGGCTAATATAATACTCCCTAATTGGTCAGAACTCCTAGCAAATATGTATGGACTGTAGCCTGATTGGAGGATTCAAAGAAGGCTGCTGTTTACAACTAGGGATGGGCCAAATGACCCCCTATTCGGTTCGCACCAGAACTTTTGAACATCCCGAAGTTCGGAACCAAATAACGAACCCCATTGGAGTCTATGGGACCTGAATGTGAAAAATCAAAAGTGCTATTTTTGAAGGCTTGTATGTAAGGTATTGGACATATAATGGTTATGAAGATCCAGGTAGTGGCCTGGGGAACATGTATCAATGACAAAAACGTTTTTAAAAAAGGTAATTTTTAACCACTTGAGATCCGCGCTATAGCCAAATGACGGCTACAGCGCGGATCTCCTTTTCCGGGACTACGTCTATTGACGTCGTCCCGTGTACGAGCGGCCTGCGCGCGGCGCGCTCTGTGATCGGCGAGTCCATCACCGTCACCATCACCGATCCGTGCAAGGGGTCGATCCCGACCCCTTATCACGTGATCAGCTGTCAGCCAATGACAGCTGATCAGGTGACATAACGTAGCCGGTAATCGGCTAGTATTCCTATTAAAAAAAAGCCGATCACCGGCGGCCGTGATCGGGACATCAGTCCCGATCACGGCCAGCAATGCAAGCACCCACCTGCCCCCTGCCAGTGCCCACCTGCCCCCTGCAGTGCCACCCTAATAAAAAGTAAGTACCCCCCGTCATTGCCACCCAGCAGTGCCCATAGTGCCACCCAGCAGTGCCCACAGTGCCACCCACAGTGCCACCCACAGTGCCCACAATCTGCCTCAAAGGTGCTGCACCCCAGTGCCGCCCATCAGTGCCCAGCAGTGCCGCCCACCTATCAGAGCCACCTATCAGTGCCCATCAGTCCCATCTATCAGTGGTACCTATCAGTGCCCATCCGTGCCACCCATCCGTGCCACCCATCCGTGCCACCCATCCGTGCCACCCATCCGTGCCATCTTATCTGTGCCCATCTTTGCCCATCAGTGCCGCCTTATCTGTGCCCATCGGTGCCGCCTTATCTGTGCCTATTAGTGCTGCCTTAACTATGCCTATCAGTGCCCACCAGTGCAGCCTATCAGTGCCCACCAATTCAGCCTATCAGTGCCCACCAATGCAGCCCATCAGTGCCCACCAATGCAGCCTAACAGTGCCGCCTAATCAGCGCACTTCAATGAAGGAGAAAAATGACCCGTTTGCAAAATTTTATAACAAACTATTAAAACATGATTTATTTATTTATTTTTTTTGCATCTTTTTTTGTTTGTTTAGCAAAAAATAAAACTCCGAGCTGTAACTAAATACCACCAAAAGAAAGCTCTATTTGTGGGAAAAAAATGATAAAAATGTAATTTGGGTACAGTGTTGTATGCCCGCGCAATTGTCATTCAAAGTGCATCAGCGCTGAAAGCTGAAAATTGGTCTGGGACTGAGGGGGTTTAAGTGCCCAGTAAGCAAGTGGTTAAATGAACAGTGATTTATTGATGCTTACAGTGAAAGCATAAAAATGAAAAATTCCTTTCGATATAGTGCCTGGCGGGGGGGTCTCCTTAGTTAACTAGTAAAATGCCACATCTGAACTGTGTATAGAAGCTGCTGCATAAATAATTGCATTTTTTAAAGCCCAAAAATTTCATTTTTCCTGCAAGTTTTCTTTATTTTGCAGAGAAAGTCTGTATGATGAGGCTTCAATGTAGTGCACTGAGAACAAGTTTATACATTTTATTGGATAAATTCTGGTGTCTCTCCCACAGACTTTGGATAGAAGTAACAGGTGTGGAAAAATTGGTCTTTGGGTATAGGTGGCACCTTCATACTGTAACTTTATAGAGGTACTCTTGATGAAAGCAAGAATTGTCCTTGCTGTCAAGAATTAAAATGATATGCACCTGTCAAACAGGTGTGCAAAAATTGGTTGTTTTTTAAGTGGTAATTGTAATGATATGCATTTGCTAAACAGTTGCGGAAAAATTGGTCTTTGGGTGTCATTGGCGCCTTCACACCATAACCCTATCAAACCTGTCCTCAGGGCCCACTAACAGGCCAGGTTTTATGTACTACCTTGGAGAGATTCAGACTAGAATACTGCAAGTGCAATCACTGAGCAGCAAATGATATCACCTGTGATATATTTCAGTTATCTTGCAAACTTGGCCTATTAGTGGGCCCTCAGGGTTGATGGCCACTGCTATAGAGGTACTCTTGATGAAAGTAAGGATTTCCCTTGCTGTCAAAAATTAAAATGACATGCACCTGTCAAACAGGTGTGGAGAAATTGGTCTTTTTTGGGTGGTAATTGTAACCCACATCATGAAAATTGTAACCTACATCAAAACTTATATAATAAAAATTCTTCCAGATGCAATCAACACCCAGAACGCTAGACAGCCTGGAAGTCCTACAGAGATTCCACATTCCAAAAACACGTTATCAGCAACATTGGCATCAGGGGCTTCATAGCTGCTAATAATCCAGGACTGATTCTTTTTGATAAATGTCAGAAGACCCACCGAGTTTGTGGACAGATGCATTCTATATATATATTTATATATATATATATATATATATATATATATATATATATATATTTATATATATATAGTTATATATATATATATGTTCACACATATATACACAAATAATAAAAAAATGTAAAATAGAAAATGGAAAGGAAAATGTATTAGATGATATAATGGAATAAACCACCATTCCCGGACAATAAAAATGTATGTTATTTCGCCATCAAAGGATAGAGGCCTGCTATAATATTACATGTGGTGTGGCGCATAAGATGATTGTGACATTATAATGCATGATTTATACTATAACTGCGGGTACTTACTTTAGTTGATGAAGACCTTAAGGGTTATGTATAAACTGAAAGGGTTTTTTTATGTCATTTATTATATATTTTTTATAATAATTATAATTATATAGACACATATATATGTGTGTATATATGTGTATAACTGTGTAAATTTGCTGCCCCCTCAAAATAACTCAACACACAGCCATTAATGTCTAAACTGCTGACAACAAAAGTGAGTACATCCTGAAAATGTCCAAATTGGGCCCAAAGTGTCAATATTTTGTGTGGCCACCATTATTTCTCAGCGGTCTTAACCCTCTTGGGCATGGAGTTTATCAGAGCTTCACAGGTTGCCACTGGAGTTTTATTTCACTCCTCCATGATGACCACGGAGCTGGAGGATATTAGAAACCTTGTGCTCATCCACCTTCCATTTGAGGATGTCCCACAGATGCTCAATAGGGTTTAGGTCTGGTGACATGCTTGGCCAGTCCATCACCTTTACCCTCAGCTTCTTTAGCAAGGCAGTGGTCGTCTTTGAGGTGTGTTTGGGGTCATTATCATGTTGGAAAACTGCCCTGTGGCCCAGTCTCTGAAGGGAGGGGATTATGCTCTGCTTCAGTATGTCACAGTATATTTTTTTTATCATTTATGGTTCCCTCAATGAACTGTAGCTCCCAAGTGCCGGCAGCACTCCTCCAGCCCCAGACCATGACACTCCCACCACCATGGTTAACTGTAGGCAAGACACACTTGTCTTTGTACCCCTTACCTGGTTGCTGCGACACATGATTGACATCATCTGAACCAAATACGTTTATTTTGGTCTCATCAGACGGCAGGACATGGTTTCAGTAATCCATGTCCTTAGCCTGCTTGTCTTCAGCAAACTGTTTGCAGGCTTTCTTGTGCATCATCTTTAGAAAAGGCTTCCTTCTGGGATGACAGCAATGCAGACCAATTTGATGCTGTGTGCGGCGCATGGTCTGAGAACTGACAGGCTGACCCCCCCATCCCTTCAACTTCTGCAGCAATGCTGGTAGCACTCATACATCTATTTCCCAAAGTCAACCTCTGGATGTGATGCTGAGCACATGCATTCAACTTGTTTGGTCAATCATGGCGAGGCCTGTTCTGAGTGGAACCTGTCCTGTTAAACCACAGTATGGTCTTGGCCACTGTGCTGCAGCTTGTTTTCCGGACGTTGGCAATCTTCTTATAGACTAGGCCATCTTTATGTTTTGTTGCCTCACAACCTTTAATTGACATGGATTGTTTGAGGATTTGCATCATTTAATTTACAGAATATGCCCCCAACTTTGAAGATTTTTTTTATTGTGAAGCAAAAAACAAATAGGGCAAAATAACAGAAAAAGTCAATGCACGTAACGATTCCTCCTCCTAGGTCAATATTTTGTACAGCCACCCTTTGCGGCTATCACAGCTCCAAGTCACTTTGGATAAGTCTCTATGAGCTTGCCACATCTTACCACTGGGATTTTTGCCCATTCCTCCTTACAAAACTGCTGCAGCTCCATCAAGTTGGATGGTTTGCACTTGTGAACAGCAATCTTTAAGTCTGACCATAGATTTTCATTCCAACACATTTATATGTTTCCCCTTAAACCACTCAAGCGTTACTTTAGCAGTGTGTTTGGGGTCATTGTCCTGCTGGAAGGTGAACCTCTATCCTAGCCTCAAATAACACACAGAATGGTACAGGCTTTGCTCAAGAATATCCCTGTATTAAGCACCATCCATCTTTCCCTCAACTCTGATCATGTGACACTTAAGCCGCGTACACACGGGCGGACTGTCTGTCCAACTTAGTCCGCCGAAACACATTTCAGCGGACAGTCCGCTCGTGTGTCCGCTTCAGCGGACTTTTTCAGCGTGCAGTCTGGCGGACTAAGTATTTTGGAATTTCCGTAATATTGTCCGTCCAACTTTGGTTTCAGCGGACAGTCCGCTCGTGAGTAGGCTAGTTGGACGGACTAAGTATGGCGCATGCTCAGAAAGGATTTACATGGCGGAAGGTTGCATTGCTGTGTATTGGACGTCCTATTTCTAGTCCCATCGTACGTGCTGTACACGTCATCGCGCAAGCTTTCAACGGACTGTTTGTTCATCGTGTGTGGTCAAGTCCGTTCATTCGAAAGTAGGACGGACTGTCCGTCGGATTGTCTGACGGACTTAGTTGGCCAGACAGTCCGCCCGTGTGTACGCGGCTTAAGATTGCACACAGGTGGACATCATTTCACTAATTATGTGACTTCTGAAGGTAATTGGTTGCACCAGATATTTTTATGGGCTTCATAACAAAGGAGTTGACTACATACGAACATGGCAATTATGTTTTTTTATTTCTAAAAAATAGTTTTATGAATATATTTTTCTTATTTTACTTCACCAACTTAGACTATTGTGTTCTGATCCATTATATATAATTCAGATTTAAAAAAAATTTAGCTAAAGGCTGTAATGTAGCAAAATAGGTAAAAAGCCAAGGGGGTGAATACTTTTGCAAGGCATTGTATATTTAGCAAGATAATCATACAGTTTTAGACCTGTTTATATAGCCCCAGATAGTAACTGCCATGATATAGATTAGTTCTACTAAACGGTGGTATAAAATCCCAGGAATAAGGGCTCTCAGAACTCTCACCTCAAAAAGAAGAAAACCAAGCACATCACAAAGGGGGTATCCCACTCCACTCCTCGTATCCAGCCACCAAAGGGGTCTTTTATTGTGCCAGATCAAAAATGATGATTTCCATACTGGGCCACTAGAGGGCCATCAGTAGCACATATACTTATTACGATGACCTAGAGGGTATTTTCCGTGATAAATGGCTCAGATAAAAGTAAAAAAAGGGGGGAGGAGAGAGAAGGGAAGCTCCAATGGTGTAGTATTTAGAATAAAATAATCGTTTTAATGATAAAAACAAATCGGACTCTCACATTTAGACAGGAAAATAACAGCACAAGAAGTAAAAAAATGGTGGTGTGGCGTCTTCTGCCAGTCCTACTTCACTTCCGGTACGTCATACGGCCACTCCCTATGCGTTACGTCAGAACACGTGACTTCTTTAGGGGATAGAAGAAGAAGTCACGTGTTCTGACGTAACGCATAGGGAGTGGACTGGGATACCCCCTTTGTGATGTGCTTGGTTTTCTTCTTTTTGAGGTGAGAGTTCTGAGAGCCCTTATTCCTGGGATTTTATACCACCGTTTTCATCAACTTATTTTTATTACTGGCGCTTGTGATTATATGGACTTTTAATTCATACATATTCATTTTTTTATATGTTTTTTGCACTTAACCATTTTAAGGACTATTTTTTGGCATATTTGCGCAGGACCTTTTCACGTTTATCACTTTATTGGGTAGTTTGTGTTTACTATCAGTTCTGCTGCATTTTTTGCACCTTATATTTGCACGTGCACTTTGTGATTATTCATGTATATTTTTTATATTTATTTATACTGATTAGTTGAAGAGGTAATTTTTACCCTATTTGTATTTAATTAGATAGATTTTTATATAGTAACGCGAAGGCCCCCCCTTTTTTCACTATACTGTTTAAAAGCCCCTATCCAAAATGTCGCCATTTCTTTCTTTTCGCGGTCCGTTCGAGTGCCCACCACAGCAGACACCTGGATGTACTAGCTTCAGACACGCTCTTACACTTTATGCTCAACACCTTCTGATATTTTACCGTTGTGAGCACTTGTATCTACACTTGCATTATATCTTAAATCATCTACTTACTACACTTAGATTGGCACTTGTGCTTTTTCCTCAGTTGTCCCAGAGCTGTTTCTTGCTTATCACTGGGCTGCCTTTCAAGGTGCACTTGTATGGACTTTATACAAGCCATTTTTATGTTATTTTAATGAACCTTTAATGATTGTTCTTCATTCCATATGGTTTACATCTAACCTTGTGGACTGATAGCAGGCCTGTAAGCAGACATGCAAGTGCCAATTCGTCCATGTGTGTATACAGAGCTGGAATTGCCTTACATGAAAACCTGCCATTGTGGTACAGCACATTCTGAAAATTCACGGAAGGGGGCAGAATCCACCAGTTGTAGAGCCGGCATCTTTGACAAGCTTGCATTTAGACGCTGGGCATGTGGGTGTCAGTGACTGTTTTTTTTTTTTTGCTGCACCAAATGCGGCAGAGAAATTTACTGGCTATAGTCTACAGCTGGTGGTGTGCTGCTGGCAGATGGGCTGCAAGGACCTGGGAAACCCTGCACTATACCATCGGCAGACTGAGGTGAGTAAGGAGGAGGTACAGATTTGTGGCCCTTTTGTGTGGCTTTCAGGTGCTCTTGCCAATGGGCTGAGCGGTGGGAGGTTAAATGCCTTGTCAAGGATGTGGTACCCAAGTGTCTGGTGTTTTTGCCATGCTTGATGTGCTTGAGACAAAGTTTGCAAATTGCAACAGTGTGATCAGCTGCACATGTGTTAAAAAGGCCCAGACAGCTGAGCTGTGGAAATTGGGCCGGGAGATAGCAGCTCCACAATGTGATGGAATAGGGTGGCTGCTCTCTACTCTTCCTTGATGGCTGCCTCATTGGGGTAGTGCCTCACTTTCACTTTCCTCTTCTGCTCTATCTGGCACCCAAGTCAGGTCAGTGACCTCATCATCTCTTCCATCCTCATTACCACTGGAGACAACTTGGCAAGGAACATGGCTGCCAATTTGTGTATCAGTGTTCTCTCCTCTCTCTAGGCTCAACCTCAGAACCAACATCTGACTGTCATTTCCTCCAGATGAAACCACATGGAAAGGGGCATAACTAGTAGAGGTGGAGCCAGGCGTTGGAACCTCTCGCAAAAAATGAGGTACACCTGATGGATTTTATATCAATGTTTTTATATTCCTAAATAAATGTAAGTTGAATATTAGCTGGGGTGGTGAGGTTCTGTTTTTAATCCCCTTGGTACTGCACATCGGAAGCATTTCTGTTTTTATATGTTGCTGTATAACTACCGGAAAAAAATGAGGAGCCAAATTTGAATCAGCTCACTGGGAGGCCATTCTATTTGCTGTGGAGCTTTATCTATCCAGAGGGACCATAAGGAACTACCCGGGACCACTGTGGAGCATTCAGCATAGGAGAGGTGCACTGTGTGCAAAAGTGTGTTTGACCCCCTGCTGGGTCTTGCAGTGAGGTGAGAAAGCATTGCACGCAGTGGTGGGAGCACTGTTATGTGCAGTGAAGCACATAGAAACAGCTTTCTTTCTTGTATTTTGTTTTACTTGCTTTTTAGCAGAAGAATTGTTACACATATTTGTATGTTTTTCATTGAGCACCGTTCACCTGTATTTATATATGGATATTTCACACTAAAATATTTACTGCGTTAAGCGTGCACTAATGCACAGAAATGTACTGCATTAAACGGCACGTAATGCACTGAAATATACATCGTTAAATGGAAGAGAACATACTGAAATATATGGCGTTAAACTTGCAGTAAAGCACTGAACTGTACGGCGTTAAACTTGCAGTAAGGCACTGAAATATACTGCGTTAAGCTTCCACTAAAGAACAGAAATTTACTGCATTAAACGGCACGTAACGCACTGCAATATACAGAGTTAAACTTGCAGTAACACACTGAAATGTACTGCATTAAACGGAAGATAACATACTGAAATATATGGCGTTAAACTTGCAGTAACACACAGAACTGTGCAGTGTTAAACTTGCAGTAATGCAGTAAAATATATATTGCGCTAAGCGTGCACTAACGCACAGAAATGTACTGCAATAAAAGGCATGTAACTCACTGAAATATACAGCGTTAAACTTGCAGAAACACACTGAACTGTAGGGCTTTAAACTTGCAGTAACGCACTGAAATATACAGCTTTAAGCATGCACTAACGCACAGAAATGTACTGCATTAAATGGCATGTAACGCACTGGAATATACAGCGTTAAACTTGCAGTAATGCACTGGACTATACTGCATTAAACTGAAGATAACGCACTGAAATATACAGCATTAAACTTACATTAACGCACTGAACTGTACTGCATTAAACGGAAGATAGCACACTGAAAAATATGGCCTTAAACTTGCAGTAACACACTGAACTGTACTGCGTTGAACAGAAGATAACACACTGCAATATATAGCGCATTAAACTTGCAGTAACACACTAAAATATACTGCATTAAGTGCGCACTAATGCACAGAAATATATTGCAATAAACGGCACTTAATGCACGGAAATATATGGCATTAAACTTGAAGTAACACACTGAACTGTACTGCATTAAATGGAAAATGACGCACTGAAATATACAGCTTTAAACTTGCAGTAATGCACTGAACTGTACGGTGTTAAACTTGCAGTAACACACATATTATGGTTATTATTATGGATATTCTGCGTTAAGCGTGCAGTAACGCACTGAAATATGCTGTGTTAAGCGGGCAGTAACGCACATAAATGTACTGTGTTAAACTTGTAGTAAAACAATGAAATATATTGTGTTAAACGATCACTATAGTCACACTGGCTGAACTATCCCTACATTCACACTAATGTAAAGGTAAATGGTCGCACTACACTCACACTGACTGAATTATCCCTACTAATGTAAAGATGAATGGTCACACTACACTTACTACACTGAACTATCCCTAGATGCATACTAAACTTATATTCTACACTGACAATAGAATCAGAATACCACACTATAGCTAACTGTCTAATAGCACTGAACAGAGCCCTGTTCTATTTCTCTCAATGCTAATATCACACTGAAAATGGCCACTATTGAAAGAATACATTTATAGTGTGGGACAGGACTAACAGCAATGAGCCATGATTGGATAGAGTCATCATTACAGCGTCCAATCTTGGCTCTGACAGTTTTCGGTACCCTGATTGGGTAAAGCTTTCACTGCTTCAGCCAATCAGGGCTTTCAATGCACTGTGCCATAGACATGTGCATTCATTTTCGTCTGAATGCATTTTCGTCCAAATTTCAGGTATTTTCGTTATTGTTTTAACAAATGATAATGAAAGTGCAGAATCCGAAAAATGAAAAATCAGACATAAATAAATGCTTTATTTATAGATAGGAGATTCGACATGACACTGACAATAACAATCTGTGTCTATCTAACCTGTGGTTGAATGTGCCTAACCTTAAAGTGGTGTTGCCCCCCAAAAAATAAAACTACTTAAAATTCTTTAAAAAAATCAAAAAAAAATAATTGCCAAAAAAAAAATTTTTTACTCACCTCTAAATACCGGTTGCTAGGGGGTCCCTCGTAGTCTGCCTTCTTCATTGCCCAGGCTGGTGACATCACTTCCCCTCGCGCCGCACATTCACCTGGGACCTGTCACGTGTCCCTGTCACGTGTCACGGCGCCCTGCGCCGCTCGCGCATGCGCAGTGGGTGCCCGGCTGTGAAGCCACAGCCGGGTGCCCACAGTATGCATGACGGCGCCGCGAGCGGAGCGGGGAGCGAGGGGGGGGGGCTTCGTTCCCCCGCATCGCTGGACCCTGGGGCAGGTAAGTGTCCGATTATTAAAAGCCAGCAGCTGCAGTATTTGTAGCTGCTGACTTTTAATTTTTTTTTTTTAGGGGGTACCCCACTTTAACTCTATTAGTCCAGGATTACTCTACATAGAGAGAAAAGATTTGACAGAGAGAAACGATTCAACAGAGAGAGAAAAGATTACTGCTGGAATTGGGTGGGGGAAGTAAAATAAAAATAATGATGATGATGAATGTTATTGGCTGATTGTAACCAAAGAGGAGGAGCAGTAAAATAGCTAGAACTAAGTATACACAGGGCTCAAGTCCTGCGGGAACTCACGGGAACGGAGTTCCTGTACTTTTTCCACAACAGGAACTCCGTTCCCATTAGCAGCCGTGTCCTGCAAGACTTTGAAGTATGCGAGCTGTGTGGCAGGTGCTACACCAGCAGCCGCCGACGCAGCTCGCAATAGTAAGTGCCGCACACCTGACCATTCAGGCATTGCCAGTAGGGGGCCCCATGACAACTTCCGCTTTGATCTACCTGTCAATCACAGCTAGCTGCTGCTAAGAGATTGTATTTAGTCAGACCTCTCGTGATGCGCTCCTCCCCGCCGGCCCCTCCTGATTTTCTGTCTCCTCATCCCCCCCCCCCCCCCAGTCTCCTGCATACTTGCTCTGTGTGTCCCGCTGAATCCCCCCCTCCTCTATCTTCAGTGCCATATGATGAGAGAACCCAGAGGAGGAGCACAGCTATTCTGCTTACAGGACATGCAGGGAGAGAGGTGAGCTGAGGGAGGAACATCAATTTGGGGTGGTAAGCTGAGCACAATACCTGGCAAAGTTTAATGCCAGGAGGGAAGTTTATGTGGAAATATATGAAGGGTTGGAATAGCAGCGAGTGTGTGTTGGAGCCCTGCAGAGTTTGCAGCCCCCCCCCCCCAAGCTAACATACATAGGGTTGCCACCTTTTCTTCAAGTCAAACCCTTACACTTTAGCGGCGCACAGCAATTATTTTTTTATACTATAAACTATATCTATATATTTTGCGATTAAATAACATTTCTAATCATATGAAATTAATAACAAGAGTCCCCCTTTACATCAGAGTCCGCAGAGTTCCCCTTTTACATCTGAACTTACAGAGTTCCCTTTCACTGTAAGGGGGGACTCTGCAGACTCTGATGGAAAGGAGAACTCTGGAGACTCTGACATAAGGGATCCTCTGGGAACCCGGATTTAAGGAGGAACACTGAGAACTCTGATGTATGGAGAGGAAACACTGTGGCCTCTGGTGTAAAGGGGAAATCTGATGTAAGGGGTGCTCTGAGAACCCTGATATACCTTAGTGTACTCTCTCAGAGGCAGGAGAGAAAAGGGGGGAGACTTCAGTCACAGACAGGGGTGGATGGTGAGCTCACTCACTCCTTGGCAGTCAGCACCTCTCATCTAGATGTATCTGAGGCTGCTGGACTTCAAATTTCCAGCCCCCGCTTTCCTTTTCTGAAGTACAGTCCCCATGATTGGAGTGTTGGCAGACACAGAGGGGTAGGGGGTGGGGGGAGAGGTGCAGATCGAGCCCTCTCATCTCTCCCATCTGTGTGTGTGTTTGGGGGGATTGTTAGTGCTGGCTTTGGGCAGCATGAAAGAATGTAACAGTCACTCTCAGCTTAGACAACTGCAGCCAGAAACCCTGCTGGGAAGCAATAGTCCAGTGTAAATAATGTGTCCAGGTTTCAGGCAGTCTGAAACCCGGACGCATGGTTCCAAACCCAAACTGTCCGGGTGAATCCTGGACAGGTGGCAACCCTAAACATACATCTCCTAAGCAGGAACACATCACTATCTCCCCAAGCATTCTGTCCAGATAATGTGCAGTTCATTTATGACCTTTCCATTTAACCCTGTGTTATCCAAACTCTGTTCAATGAAAAGTGTAACCTCACCACATAAACACTCTATATACAAAATAACATTCCCCAATAAAGATCAGAACATGATGTTCACATTTACATGGAAGCACAATTGAATGAATGCTGATTATTCAGAGAATTACCGTATTTATGTTTATTGAGAATCGTTTTTTTTTATGTACTAACAGTTAAGCTTCATACATACAATACGAAAATTGGATGAAAAATACCACTTTTGAAGTGTTCGTGCATATGAGCGTATCATTTTTTGTTTTTTTTTGGTGGGGGGAGTGGATCTTGGGTGGGAGTTCCCACACTTTTTTCCCCAGGACTTGACCCCTGAGTACACACGTACAGCCAACTTACTTATGATTGCTAGCAGAGAGAGACATACACACCGAATCATTTCAGAAGACAGTCAATCATAGTTGGTCCGTTTGTCAGAGAACCTAAATTATTTAGCAATTAAGCATAAGCACAGAAGCAGAACAATAGTGAAGCAAGCTACAGTTCAACTTAACTTTTTCATAATAATCTGCTGCTACTGTGTTAGTGCTGTAAACTTGATAGTGATACTAGTGTTGCTAGTGTTGTGATAGCCTCAGAGGCTGCCCGTGTTGTGGGGGGGGGGGGGGATTTATTATTATAGATCTATATACCCTATCTTGTTACCTGTCTGATCAGTGATCACTATCACCAGTCCATTTTCTGTTTGAGCTATATACATTCTATATACATATTCTATATACATACTATATACATTCAACATGAATCACAAAGATTCGACAAAGCAGCGAAAAACATACAAACGTTGAATCTTTGACTTACTCCTGAAATTCGTTTTTATTTATTTAGTTTTTCGTTAAAGATTCGGCCAAAAATCCAAATGAATTAAGGTCGAATCTATCATTGAAGGCTTATGATGTCTGTCGAAAATTCTAAGAAGATTAGACGGAGCAGCTAAACTATACGGAGTCATACAGTTTAGCTGCTCCGTCAAATCATCTTTGAACATTCGACAGACACCATAAGCCTTCAATGATAGATTCAACCTTAATTCATTTGGATTTTTGGACGAATCTTTAACGAAAAACAAAATAAATAAAAACGAATTTCGGGAGTAACTAAATAAATGTATTTTTCGGACGAAAACGAAATTCTGAAACAAAATATTTCGGTGTGCACATGTCTACTGTGCCATGGAAAACTGTCTTTTCTTCCAACTTACATTGCGGCCTAACCAGGCTGCTTACATATTGTCCAGGCACTGTAAAATATTACTGGCTATTATGTCTTAAATAATACACTCTAATGCTCAACATACAACCTGCCTCATATCTCCCTCTAACTTTACATTCAAATGAAACTGTTGACATATTGTTCAGCCACTGTACAATATGTGTGGATATTGTCATTGAAATAATACACTTTAATGTTTATTTGAAGATAAAACCTGCCACATCTCTCCCTTTTTAAATTACCACTACCAAGCTTTTTATATGCGGTCCAGCAGCTGAACAATATTTTGGCTATTACATCTTAGATAGTACATTCTAATTTATAATGTATATTGCAAGAGAAAACCTGCCATGTCTTTTTTAATTTGGAACATTTTTAAGGGCTCATGTTCTGTTCTGACTCTAGTTACTTTCTACCAAACACATTGCAGTATATTTTAAATATTATGGAATCATTGGGTATAAAGGGATGGGAGAGGGTTCAGGGAATGAAGGTGTATTCCTGCTGGATAAATAAAAATCAGGTGCTGCAAGCAAAAACTGCCAAATTAGCTATTTTTGAAGTTGTAATGAATATAATTACACAATCCAAATTTGTAATGTAGAATACAGTGTCACTGACACATACAGCTTAAAGGTATCTCCCAAGTAATTTAAATGCTACAGTATACTTTAAACATGTTTTAACCACTTAAATACTGGGCACTTTCACCCCCTTCCTGCCCAAGTGATTTTCAGCTTTCAGCGTTGTCCCACTTAAATGGCGATTGAGTAGCCATAAGCTGTACCCAAATGAAACAAACAGGAAGACTGGGGGTTGGAACTTTAAATGAAGCAGGCAGGTGTAAAATAAAAGTGGTCAGCCTTCGCGCCGCTAAGTGGTAATAAGTGACTAAAGTGGAACAAAATCCAAAATCAGATATAATGAAACACAGATGCTGTGAAAAAGAGCCTGAGTGATATAAAGTGCAAATGCTAACTAAAAAATGCAGCAGGACAAAATAGTGAGCACAAACTATCAAATAATGAATATAAAGGGGTGGGTCCTGCGCAAATCGTGCCACTCAAATAAAATACACAAATTCAAAATAATATAAATATGTGCATACATACAATGCCGTGAAAAAAATATAGTCCAAAAAACAGCACGCATAAAAATATATAAAAAATATATAAAAAAATGGAAAAAAGGTTTAATGATAGAACAATAATAAAATGTCCGCTACTCAAGGCTCCCAGAACTCTCACCTTTAAACGAAGTGAATAAGCATATCAAACAAACTCCAGGATTCTCTTATTTCATTCATAAATAATAAATAATAGCCATCAGGAAATCCAAAGGAGGGATGCAATGATACAATTCCGCCACTAGAGGGCCAGTCCCAGCTTCCAGAACAGGTGAAATGGATCTTCACTTCTATTTCACAGTGTATGGCTCAAAATAAGAGAGAGGAGGGGGAGAGAGAGAAACAGGAGACTTCCATAGTGTAGTAGTTTAAAAAACGGCAGGTAGATTTATTAAAAAGCAGTAGAGCCTCTCACATTTTAATTGCAAAAACAAGCACAATCAGGAAGAGGGTATAATGACAACTTACTCCCGCCTTACTCTACTTCCGGTTCGTCCTCTGGCCAATCCCTACGCGTTACGTCATGTGACTTCTTCATGGGGATCTTATATATTTTTTATATATTTTTATGCGTGCTGTTTTTTTGGACTATATTTTTTTCCCGGCATTGTATGTATGCACATATTTATATTATTTTGAATTTGTGTATTTTATTTGAGAGGCAGGTGTAAAACACTTCAATTTATTGGAAATCAGTGATAAGTTACATGAGGATAATCATGAGTACACCAAGAAAACCAATATATTTCATTTAGTGGATAAACATACAGCAATGACAATTAACCACTAATAATACAAATCACATATTACAGGTAATCATTAAGTAGGTAAAACATATAGTTTGCATAAAAACATGGCATATAATAGCTCTCTGCATTTCATGGATTCATCCACTCTTCTGGAACATGCACGTGGAAAACAGCAGCAATTAGTAATAGCGTGATGGCAGGTCTATGAATCTCTGTCCAATCCATTTAGTCACAAGTGGACTTCTTCCAGGGCATGAGTAACACTTCCTGTCATCACCATAGATAGTCAGTGTGCCCAGCCAGGCCTTAGCAATGTGCACAATGAGCCTAACACTAAAGTGCCCGTGTAGTTCGGCCCACATACTGTAGCCCACATGGGCACTGAAGAAGATATACCAGGTGAGTGGTACTACACGTGAAAAATGGTTTGATTGTGTAAGTCCTAGAGATAATATTGGAGGAGAAGACAAGCAATTTCTTAGTTTTGTATCACTCACGTGGTATATCTTCTTCAGCGCCTATGTGGGCTGGACTACCCGGGCACTTAGTGTTAGGCTCAATGAGCACATTGCTAACATTAGAAAAAGGTATAAAAATCATAGCGTCTCACGGAACCTTGACCTTGCACACAATACAGATCCATCTGGGACCCTCTTTATGGGCATAGACAACTTTGTTTCCCATTCGAGGGATAATCTTAGGGTGAGAGAACTAAAATGGAGACCAAATAGATATATCCTTAAGAGTTATACTCCATACTGTTTAAACGTAGACTGGGACGTTAACTGTTTTATTTATAATTCCTGAACCTGCATTTTTTTTACATTCATGTTTTTTATTAAATATTATGTTTCTTTTGTATTTTCGTTTTTATTCAATTCATGTTTCAGCTATCATATTCACATTTTTGATATACGTTTGACTTTTTCCAGCCATTTCCGGCTTTTGCCGCTTTTATGCAATATCCTGTTTGCCTATAAGGTCTTTTGTGTACGGGGACACTTGTGCCATGTACACATCATGTCCACTATGGGTGGAGATGCATACCCTCTTCCTCGGGTTCCGCAATTGAAAGTGAGGCCTGAAGTTGCCGTTCTTTATAGAATGAGGCTTGGTTGCTTGTTTGAACCACAGGATTGCACTAGCAAAAGCGAGGCCTGGCTGGGCACACTGGCTATATATGGCAATGACAGAAAGTGAAAAATAATAATTATAAACTCGCGCTGTGGAAATATAAAATATAAAATATGTCCTAGGGCTACTGCTGAAGTGGGAGGTAAATACCCCAATATAGTGCTAGTGAAAATTTTAAAATCAGCGCTGCACATGTTGCTATATAAATTAGTATCAACAAACATCACACATTTATATGTGTGCTATACAAATAACCAACCAAAGTGCTATGCAAATAAAATATGATCACTTGGCCAATTAAAGTGCTATGTGCCAAACTATAACATTCAGTAAATCAAAAATACATATAAAGTCCATGCATAGGTATCCTGTGCAATCAAAGGGAGTTCATCCAAATATATCCTTTGCACATATGATATGGGTGAGAACATATATCAATACTGTGCTTGGGAAATTCATCAAACATGCAGTGCACTATAGATGCAAATATCCAGATGACTTCTTGTGCTCCCCTCCTGGTTCCCCACTCACCAGATGAAGCAGATAATAAAGCCTGTAGTCACAAATTACTTCCGTCCACCGAGTAGGATGGTGTATCCTCCTCTCACAGAATGGCTTCCCCCATCCTTCTCCACTATATTGCAGGTCATACACGCTTTACACGGTCACAGACCGTAGAGGTAAGGTTTGGACAAAATGGAGGAAAGGGGTATATAGTATAATACTGCAGAGTTTTATTATAAAAGGTTTAAAATCATTGCACTTACATCAATGCGTAAAAACCATTCAAAATTGCTGCCTTGGCATCCAAACAGTCTTCACAGACTAGTTTCGCTCCTCCCTCTGGGTGTCATCAGAAGCTTGGCCACATACAGAGGCATGGATGGGGCACATATGAGCATGAATAAGTCACAGATGGGCATGAATTAGGCACAGATGAGACATGAATGTGTGTGTGCTGCTGTGCCCCATGTGCTAACAAGCTGGCATGATTGAGTTGAATTGTGGAAAATGGATGAGGATGACTCTGGGTGGAAATGAGTTACATTGTTTAGAGCCTCTTCATTATGTAACTCATCCCCAACCAGAGTCATCCTCATCCATTTTCCACAATTTAGCTCAATCATCTTCATTTCCACCCAACACCATCCACACATCCATCAATCCTTCTCCACCATGCACCCCCATGCCCACCCAGCACCATCCATCCCTCTCCACCATGCACCCCCATCCCCACCCAGCACCATCCATCCATCCAACCCTCTCCACCATGCATACCCATCCACGTCCAGCACCATCCATCCATCCCTCTCCACCATGCACCCCATTCCCACCCAGCACCATCCAACCCTCTCTACCATGCATCCCCATCCACGTCCAGCACCATCCATCCATCCCTCTCCACCATGCACCCCCATCCCCAGCACATTGGCCATGGTACCACATATGGTACCATGAGGCACAGATGAGACATGAATGAGGCACATATGGGCATGCATAATGGACAGATGAGGCATGAATGAGGCAGGCACAGAAGAGGCATGAATGAGGCACAGATGGGCATGAATGAGGCACAGATGAGGCATTAATGAGGCACAGATGGGCATGAATGAGGCACGGATGAGGTACAGATGAGGCATGAATGAGGCGTGAATGAGGCAAAGATGAGGCATGAATGAGGCACGTATGGGCATTAATGAGGCAGAGATGAGACATGAATGAGGCACATATGGGAATGAATGAGGAACAGATGAGACATGAATGAGGCACATATAGGCGTGAATGAGGCACAGATGAGCATGAATGAAGCACGAGTGAACACTGCTGCGGTCTCCCTCCTCTCCTCGCGCGCTGTACCAATCGGCGTGTACAGCATGTGAGGAGAGGAGAGAGCTGAACTGGATATGCGCTGGTTTGTTGACAAGTTGACGAGTGCTGCCATTGGCCCTTTACCCCAATCTGTGATGCGACGGGTCCAGAAAAGTCGATGGTCACATGCATTCTCAGAAAGCACGATTTTAGGAGGACATCCTTGTACGCCCCTTCAGAATAATCCAACCTTGCTGTAGCCATCATTAAGCTAAAGCCCGGTTGGAAGGTTAACCATGCTCCTTTAGATCCTTCCATGCGCTTAGCATACTCCATTAGTGCTCTGCTTGAGATGCTCATAGATTCCCCAAGTCTTTTACAATCCTAGCAATGGTGCCAACAGGAAGACCATAAACACGTGTTGTATTGTTTATTAAATACACCCCTATGTACACCCCTAAATGAAAATGTCCAAATTGGGCCCAATTAGCCATTTTCCCTCCCTGGTGTCATGCGACTCATTAGTGTTAAAAGGTCTCAGGTATGAATGGGGAGCAGGTGTGTTAAATTTGGTGTTATCACTCTGAGGCCGCGTACACACGGGCGGACTGTTCGCCCAACTTTGTCCGCTGAACAGTGTTTCAGCGGACAGTCCGCTCGTGTGTGGGCTTCAGCGGACTGTTTCAGTGGACAGTCTGACGAACAAAGTTTTTCGGAATTTCCGTAAGACAGTCCGCTGAAACTTGGTTTCAGCAGACAGTCCGCTCGTGTGTAGGCTCGTTCGACAGACTAAGTTTCGCGCATGCCCAGAAAGGATTTACAGGGCGGACAGGGCGGAAGCGCTCGGTCTTGTAAAACTAGTGTTCGTATTGAAGCTAGCATATTCGTCATGCTGCTAATTTTGTGTTTTTTTAATATAGCCCGTTCTTTTCTTCTTCGTAATGCAAGAAAAGTGAAGTAGCTTTGCTGCTTATATTCACACAGAGTTATACCACATGTTTTTATTCATCCTCATCCTATGATTAATCTTCCAATTATAGAAAAAATATATTCTAAATTATTTTAAAAAAAAACCCCCCAAAAAAAAAAAAAAAAAAAAAATATATATATATATATATATATATATATAGATATATATATATATATATATAGATATATATATATATATATATATATATATATATATATATATATATATATATATATATATATAAAAAAAACCAAAAAATTAAAAAAAATATATATATATATATATATTTTTTTTATTTATTAAAAAAAATATAGAATTTATCTATTACTATATATTTTTGGAACTACTATTGTCATTTTTTTTTTTTTTGTGGGGGGGGTTGAAACAAGATGGACTTGCATTTTTTTTGGCCAAGCAGGACTATGCAAGTAGAGATAGATAGATAGATAGATAGATAGATAGATAGATAGATAGATAGATAGATAGATACCCAAACCAGCATTTTAGCTTACACATGATTGCATGTTCAAAATCAGCAGAGCTTCCCCTCATTTCAAATGTTAAGCCTCAAATTTACAGCGACTGCACTTCCAAGTGCACTTGCAGTGCTTTAAAAATTGCACTTGAAGTTAGCATATTTACATGAACGTGTGTTTTGTAAATAACCCCCAGAGTCTTTTGACATGTATCTGCCTACTCACAAATAAACTTTGTTTTTTAAGCCAAAAAAATAAAAAAAAAATAAAAAAACATACAATATTTTTTTGAAATAATACATTTTTATTTTTCTTTAGAACAAAACTAAATCAAGAGGGAGGCAACACTGGAGACAATTTTGACGTTTGTGAAGCCTTTTGTCCCCCAGGCACACATCAAGTGAGTGGCCACCAAAATTCCGAACCTGTGTAGCATGTAAATAGGGAGCACAACATGGTCCTAGAATCCCAAAGACCAGGAACAGCAGCAGATGAGATCTATGTCCCCAGACTGTGGTACTACAACAGCCTGCGTCTTCTTTCAGAGCAGACTGAAGCCAGGCAGTCACTTGCGACTCTTCCGTCTAGCCTTCCCTCCACGCGTCGCTGGAGGCTGTGCCTCTGGTGGTGGACTTGTGGTAGGAGGAGGAGGAGGAGGAGGAGGAGGAGGAGGAGCAGTAGGGTCTGCGTTATAAAGCTTGGTGGTCAGTGTGAGCTCACCCTTCAGACCCCGTTGGATGGCATCAAAAAATATTGCTTCACACAAGTTGCGCTGTGGTTTTTCCATTTCGAGTAGCTTACTAGCCAGATAAGTGCCATAGGCCTCCTCCGGATTGGGGGGTTTGGACAGAACTTGGGTGGCTTGGCGTATAAGTGCCAAGGACTCCTCCTCTATACGGGTCATCCTCCTGGGCCTTTTGCTGGCTAGGCGGAGGGGAGGGACCTGGCTTTCCGTCCGACTCCTGCTGGGCCCAGCTAGCTCCTGTGTGTGGCTAGTCCCGGCCTCCTCCTCCATACCACTGGTCCTGGCCTCCTCCTGGGTGAGCTCATCCTGTGTAAAAAACAAAGAAATCAATAAATAAAATATGTCTATATTTTGAAATCATCAATCACTAACAATTTTACAGTTCTCACTTGCAAATACATTTGTCTTGAAATACAAAAGGCTATCATTTTGACACCATCATTTTTCCATCAGTTCACCAAGATTTGAGCCACATTTGTGTAAACTACTGTATCCTTCTATCTAATTTAATTTGTGATGAAATCCTAGATTTGGAAGCAATTCAAACATTGAACTTTACATCATTAATATTTGAGCAATCCAAACTTTAGAAACTAAAATATACCTGGCTCCAGCTGGGCGCATCAACTTCGTCCAGCAAGGAAGGGTCTGGATCTTCCAGGGATGGCTCACCTGAGGTGGAGGGAAGGGTGGAGGGACGGGTAGACGGAAGAGTAGAAAGTGACTGCCTGGCTTCTGATGTGTCATCCAGAAAACGCAGCCTGTCATAATACCACAGCTTAGGTACATAGACCTGACCTGCTGCTGATCCTGATGTTTGGGACTCTAGGATCTTTCTGCGCTCCCGCCTATACACGCTACGCAGGTTCTTAATTTTGGCGTTCACAAAGTCAGTGTCTGCCTGGGGGAGTCGGGTTTTCACAAACGTCAAAACTGTCTCCAGTGTCTTCTTCCGGGCAGCACGGCTAGAATATTGGGGGTGTTTTGAATCCCAAAGACTACTGTGCGACTCAATTAAATCCAGAAATGTGGAGAGGAAGGCCTCCTCCTTAAAGGGGTCTGGGGTATACCTTTGCATTTTCTGTTTATGTTGTTTTCTGATAAAAAAAAATAAAAATAAATAAAAAAATAAATACAAAAAAAAAAGTCAGACCAAATGCACACTATTTATATTGTGACAATGTAGGCGAGACACACACTACCACACACGCTACCCCCCCACACACACACTACCCCCCACACACACACTACCCCCCACACACACACTACCCCTCCCACACACACACTACCCCTCCCACACACACAAACACTACCCCCCCACACACACACACACACACACACACACTACCCCTCCCACACACACACTACCCCTCCCACACACACAAACACACACACACACACACACACACTACCCCTCCCACACACACAAACACTACCCCCCCCACACACACACACACACACTACCCCTCCCACACACACAAACACTACCCCCCCCACACACACACACACACACACACACACTACCCCTCCCACACACACACTACCCCTCCCACACACACACACACACAAACACTACCCCTCCCACACACACAAACACTACCCCCCCCACACACACACACACACACACTACCCCTCCCACACACACAAACACTACCCCCCCCACACACACACACACACACACACACACACACTACCCCTCCCACACACACAAACACTACCCCCCCCCCCCCCCACACACACACACACACTACCCCTCCCACACACACACACACACACACACACACACACACACACACACACTACCCCTCCCACACACACAAACACTACCCCCCCCCCCCACACACACACACACACACACACTACCCCTCCCACACACACACACAAACACACACTACCCCCCCTATACACCCACCCCCACCCCCACACTACCACACAAAACACCAACCCCACTCAACCACCAACCCACATAAAAATCAATTAAACATCAATAAGATTAAATTTCAATATACACATTTCTAACGCAGGCTTAAAATTAAACTAAAATAAAACGATAACTATCTTACCGTCGCGTGTAGCACTCGCTGCTTCCGTTCGGACAAGCGTACGGCCTCGCGGTAACGCTTTATATACAGCGCATGCGTTCAGGCTCCGCCTGCGTCGCCCGCCCCTGACGTTCCTTGTGACCGTATTTCCCCGTCCCTTTTACCCTCGTTCCGCTGTGGGTGAATGATAGGAGAAAATGGCGGACGCAAATTCAATTAGCAGCGTGAGCAGCGCGGAGGAAAGCCATGGACCCCATGCTTCCGGAGCAAGGAGGAGATATAAGACCACCAATATGGCCTTTGAAGAGATGGTGGAGATGGTGGCTATATTAAGAAGGGAGGACTATGATGGGAACATGGCCCGTACCCCAAACCTAATGTCCGGAAAAGCGGCATCTTGGATAAGGTCGTGACAACGTTGCAGAACAAATTTGGGGTACAAAGAGGCAAGGACCAGCTCCGGAAACGATGGTCCGACATCAAGTCCAGGGAGCCGGACCAATATCACCGCATCAAAAAGGCCCTGAAAAAAAGTGAGTAAACTCCGCGTTTATCGTGACTGTCGGACATAATCGTTCGTATAGGTATTATATGTAAATCTGGTGGATTTGTTCGTAATCGTTCGTGTAGGTATTGTATGTAAATCTGGCAGATTTGTTCGTAATCGTTCGTGTAGGTATTATATGTAAATCTGGCGGATTTGATCGTTCGTGTAGTTAATAGTTCATGTAATGAGCGCATATGGTTGTTCGTATATGTGGGCGTAAATAGCATGAATTTGTATATGGTGTAAATTTATCTGGTGTTGGATTAGATTTTAATTAGTTATTAAAGCGGAGGTCCACCCTAAAATGGACCTCTGCTCATCGGAATCCCCCCCCCTCCGGCGCCACAATCGGCACCTTTCAGGGGGGAGGGGGGTGCAGTTACCTGGATAATCCAGGTAACTGCACCCACTTCCGGGCTAGCTCTCTGCGGAACGGGGCGTACGTTACGCCCCGTTCCGCAAGCGCCCGCCCCCTTCAGCAAGTGCCCCGCTGCCTGCTGGGAAACACACAGCTCCCAGAGGCAGCGGGGACCGTCCGGATTGCGCCGCGCGGCTCGCGCATGCGCAGTAGGGAACCGGGAAATGAAGCCGAAAGGCTCCATTTCCTGATTCCCATACCCAAGATGGCGGCGGGACCCGGCAGCCGAGCGAGCGATCGGCTTCGGGTGCCGACATCGCGGGCGCGCTGGACAGGTAAGTGTCACTATTTAAAAGTCAGCAGCTGCAGTATTTGTAGCTGCTGGCTTTTAAAAAAAAAAAAAAAAAACACGGAGTCCCGGTGGACTCCCGCTTTAATTTTTTTGTATTGTTCATGATAAACTGAATTGTCACACTCAGTTTATAGGATATACATTTTTAATAAAGTTTCAGAAATTTATTCAGTGCAATGTAGACTCAATAAAAAAAATGAGATAGATAGATAGATAGATAAAATGCTGGTTCAACATCTGGACTGGGAAACATTTAGTGTAGTTTGGGACATCATAGAACATTTTTTGACATAATCACACACAGGTACTCCAGGGGATGATTCGAGTGTATCCGTCTGTGAAACTTGGACAAAAGATATAAAGTATCACAGTTTGGTTAAAGGCTAGGTTCACATTGCTGCAATGTACGAGATCAAATGTGATTTGCACCGCACTGCAGTGCAAATCACATGTGATCTCTGTGTGATGCGATTTCAGCCATACATATAGTATGGCTGAATTCGCATCGCATCCGGCCCAAACTTGTACATGGCCCTTTTTTTAGTCCACAGCCGAATCGGATCACATGGGTGTTCACACCATGTGGTCCGATTCCTGTCCGAGTTTAAAGATTGCACTGTGAAATGAGAACTAATTTGGAGGTGTCAATAAAACTTTACACTGATACTCCCAGCAGGTCACATAGGGCAGTGCGAACTGCGCATGCGATGCGTGAAACCACAGTAGATTTGCAGTGTTCACACATCGCAGCAGTCTGAACACAGCCTAACTAAAAAAAAGTCATTTTAATGATGTATTAAACTATGAGCTTGTAATAACCAGCTAATAATTGTACACCACTTCAAACCAATGTTTCATATTCAAATTTCTGAACTCAAATATCACTATGCTTAAAAGTATCCTTTTTTTTTTTTTCATTCTCATAGGGGAACAAAGACTCAGACAAGAGGCGGAGCAGCCCAGGACCCCCCGACCTCGCCAGCCTGATTGGGCACTTAGCCCCAGCCCCGCGTCAGTATTGGAGCTGCCCAGCCCAGTGTCCGAGAGGGAACAGCCAAGCTCCGTATCCTCCGCTGGACCAAGCTCCGAGAGGGAACAGCCAAACTCCGTATCCTCCGCTGGACCAAGCTCCGAGAGGGAACAGCCAAGCTCCGTATCCTCCGCTGGACCAAGCTCCGTAGCTCCACTGGATCAGCCGAGCCCAGGGCTAGATGTGGAGGAGGAAGAGCAGGTGGAGATACACACCCCACAAAGTGAGTGTCTGACAACCCAGCTTAAGGTAAACAATTAATGGCTGTATATTTTAACCAATTTTTTATCTACACATGTTTTTAGGTGATGATCTGGTTGTGGTAGGAGAAGCCGCGGAGCCATTTTCCACGGACAGTGCCCAGAGGCTGATTGGTGACATCATGGCCTGGAATGGGCAGATTGACCGTATGGAGAAACAAATTCTCAACATACAAAGAGAACTGATCACTATGAGGCAGGGAATGAAGAACATGATCGATGTTTTAGGGAGAATCTAAGCCCCTTTTCCGTAAAACGCAATTGATCATGTTCTTCATTCCCTTGGAAAAACGTTTTTAATGTTTTTACAACATCGTTTTTAGAGGCCAAATTTTGAAGATGCACACGGTGTGTCAACATGTGCTATGTGCCATTAGAGGATCGCAATGGACGCATTTGGTGTTTGCAAACCCTTTCTCATTCTAGTATGTGAGAGGAAGGGATTGCACACACCAAACACGTCCATTGATCACTCATGATGGTACATAGCACATGTTGACATTACCAATTTTTGGTGTGCATCTTCAAAATTTGGCTTTACCCCTTGTTTTATGTAAATAGTTAAAAATATGCTTTTATTTTTAATTTTTGTGATAATTGTATTTTAGATATAGATATATCTATATATTTCTATGTTTACAAAAAAAAGAAAAAAAAAAAAAAAGAAAAAAATTCAAAAAAAAAACACAAAAAAATGAAAAATATCTAAAAAAGAGACACTGGTTGGAATGTGCACTATTAAAAAATCAAAAAAAAGGATGTGTGTGTGTGTGTGTGTGTCTACTTCTTTCAATACTCAATACCAGTTTGGGAAGTCATTTTGTGTTTTCTGTCACAAAGGGCCTTATTTCCTATTGTCAAAAAACACTTTGCTATACAAATGCACTAGGACAGGAATATGCAATTAGTGGAAATCCAGCTGTTGCAGAACTACAAGTCCCATGAAGCATAGCAAGACTGACAGCCACAAGCATGAGACCCAGAGGCATGATTGACTTGTAGTTTTGCACCAGCTGGAGGTTGGCCAAATGCATATCCCTGAATTAGGACAATGTAGGAGACAAGCAACGTGAAAAGCAAACAAGAACCAAACTTAAAAATTTGAACAGACAATACATATTTCAAGAAAAATACATTTTTATTGCTCAGCTGGCATTGGAATAGCCCCCCTACGATTAAAATAGCTGACATAGCGGTCACGCACCTCACGTGCTGTTTGGGGGGCTAAGCCAGGAAGGGCATGATCCAGCCCTGTCAGTTCTGTAAATATTAGTCCGGCCTCAGGCCCAATAGGCTGCAGGTACTGGTTACCTGAAAATTTACATAGAAAATTGTGCAGAATGCAGCAGCACAGAATCACATAGTTCAGTTTATATTCTGCAAGGTTGATCGCTGTCAGTAACAGACGGAACCGGCTGGCCATAATGCCAAAGGCACTCTCCACAACCCTTCTTGCTCTGGCCAGCCGGTAATTAAAAACCCTCCTCTCCGGGGTGAGGGTCCTTTGGGGGAAGGGTCTCATAAGATGTTCACTCAGACCGAACGCTTCATCAGCCAGAAACACAAACGGTAGACCCTCCACATTCTCGGCATCTGGTGGCAAGTCCAGGCCACCAGTGATAAGACGGTGGCAGAACTCGGTCTGCCTAAAGACTCCTCCGTCAGACATCCGGCCGTTCTTCCCCACATCCACATAAAGAAAGTCACATTGTGCCGACACCACCGCCATTAGCACCACACTATGGAACCCCTTATAATTCCAATAGTAGGACCCCGAATGGGGTGGGGGCACAATCCTCACATGTTTCCCGTCGATCGCCCCTCCGCAGTTGGGAAAGTCCCAACGGGCAGCGAATTTGGAAGCCACAGTCTGCCATTCCTGTGGCGCGGAAGGACACTGGGGAGTCAAACACAGGAAAAAAATAAAAACTAGTCATTAAATAAAAACAATTCATAACAAATAAAACTCAAAAACATTTTGGAACAACAGTTAAACAGAAATATTGCAAATTTGTTTTCTGCAAAAAAAAAAATAGGCGGACCAATTCACAGATTAATCAGCCCTCTGATGGACCAGGGGACATAAATTAGGTGGGTAAGTGGGGTGGGGGGACTAATTAATGAGTATCCAACACCTGCAAGCAATTTGATTGGGGTGGGGGGACTAATTAATGAGTATCCAACACCTGCAAGCAATTTGAGTGGGGTGGGGGGACTAATTAATGAGTATCCAACACCTGCAACCAATTTGAGTGGGGGGACTAATTAATGAGTTGACAATCCATATATATCAATCCATATCTATCTATCTATCTATCTATCTATCTATCTATCTATCTATCTATCTATCTATCTATCTATCTATATCTATATCTATATCTATCTCTATATCTATCTCTATATCTATATCTATCTATCTATATCTATATATCTATCTCTATATCTATCTATCTATATCTATATATCTATCTCTATATCTATATCTATCTATCTATATCTATATATCTATCTATATATCTATCTATATCTATATCTATATCTATCTATCTATCTATCTATCTATCTATCTATCTATCTATCTATCTATCTATTTATCTATCTATCTATCTATCTATCTATCTATCTATCTATCTATCTATATCTATATCTATATCTATCTCTATCTCTATATCTATCTATCTATCTATCTATCTATCTATCTATCTATCTATCTATATCTATATCTATCTCTATCTCTATCTCTATCTCTATCTCTATATCTATCTATATCTATATCTATATATCTATCTCTATATCTATATCTATCTATCTATATCTATCTATCTATATCTATATATCTATCTCTATATCTATATCTATCTATCTATATTTATCTATCTATCTATCTATCTATCTATCTATCTATCTATCTATCTATCTATCTATCTATCTATCTATCTATCTATCTATATCTATATCTATATCTATATCTATATCTATCTCTATATCTATATCTATCTATCTATCTATCTATCTATCTATCTATCTATCTATCTATCTATCTATCTATCTATCTATCTATCTATCTATCTATATCTATATCTATATCTATCTCTATATCTATATCTATCTATCTATCTATCTATCTATCTATCTATCTATCTATCTATCTATCTATCTATCTATCTATCTATATCTATATCTATCTCTATATCTATCTCTATATCTATATCTATATCTATCTATCTATCTATCTATCTATCTATCTATCTATCTATCTATCTATCTATCTATCTATCTATCTATCTATCTACACACACACACACACACACACACACACACACACACACACACACACACACACACACACACACACACAGGGTGTATACAAGGAGTATACAAAGGGTGGGGGGGGGGGCAAGTAAAATAGTACAATGGAGCTGACAATATGAATTATAGAGAAAAACAGTCTCGGCTGTGGGTGTATATGGGGCCCAGGATTGAATGCTGAGGACGTTAATGAAAGCAAATATGCACGTGGGACACAAAAAGGTAAAAAGCTAAAAAAAAAAAAAAAAAATGCATGCATTCATATAAAGGGGACATTCACATCATATTCCTGTCATGGATATTAAAAGTCATGATGAAATGAATACAAACATACAATGCATATAATGCATATAATGCAATATTAAAAGAACAAACTTACCTTCATATATTCCTTCTGCAGGACCCGAATAATGGCAGAACAGGTCTCTGGAATAATGATCCCCAGAGCCCGGGGGGAGATGCCTGTCGAGAACTTGAGGTCCTGAAGGCTTCTCCCTGTCGCCAAGTAGCGCAACGTGGCGACGAGCCTCTGCTCCGGAGTGATGGCTTGCCGCATGCAGGTATCCTGCCTGCTGATATAAGGGGTCAGCAAAGCCAGCAGACGGTGAAAAACGGGGTCCGTCATCCTGAGATAATTCCTGAAATCATCAGGATTATTCTCACGGATCTCACGGAGTAAAGGCATATGCGAGAATTGGTCACGCTGGCGCAACCAATTCTTTGTCCATGAACTCCTCCTCACCCTGTTCACAGACTGGGCTCGGGTCAAAGTATTAACCCCAACACCAAGCCCCAATATAGCACAAACTCGTTCCCGAGTACGTCCACTCTCCATGGCTTTGAAACGGTCGGCTGGACAGACAAGCTCAACTGAACGCACTGAAGAACAGCCAGACCTATGAAGAACGACCTGAAACCCAGAAACGAGCGGACCAGAAGCGCCTAATAACAGGTACAACTGATCCACGCGTACCGAAAGACAGATACAAACCTCACAGGTAGACTGCGCCGCAGTGAACGGACAAATTAAGCTGAAGTCTGAAAAGCGCGAATCGTCTCTAACCAAACTTCTACTAACACAAAGTCAGCAGAAGGAGCCCAAAGGGTGCTTTGCTGTGTCTTGGACTTCCTATTTCTAGTCCCGTCGTACGTGACGTACGTCATCGCGCACGCTTTCAGCGGACTGTTCGTTCATCGTGTGTGGTCAAGTCCGTTCATGCAGATTTTGAGCGGACTGTTTGTCGGATTGTCTGACGAACTAAGTTGGGCGAACAGTCCGCCCGTGTGTACGCGGCCTCACTCTCTCATATTGGTCACTGGAAGTTCAACATGGCACCTCATGGCAAAGAAATCTCTGAGAATCTGAAAACAATTATTTTTGATCTACATAAAGATGGTTTAGGCTATAAGAAGATTGCCAAGACCCTGAAACTGAGGTCCAGCTTGGTGGCCAAGACCATACAGCAATTTAACAGGACAGGTTCCACACAGAACAGGCCTCTTCAGGGTTGAGCAAAGAAGTTGAGTGCATGTGCTCAGCATCATAGCCAGAGGTTGTTCTTGGGAAATAGATGTATGAGTGCTGCCAGCCCTGCTGCAGAGGTTGAAGGGGTGGGGAGTCAGCCTGTCAGTGCCGCACACTGCATCAAATTGATCTGCAGGGCTGTCATCCCAGAAGGAAGCCTCTTCTAAAGATGATGCACAAGAAAGTCCGCAGACAGTTTTCTGAAGACAAGTAGACTAAGGACATGGATTACTGGAACTATATCCTGTGGTCTGATGAGACCAAGATAAACGTATTTGGTTCAGATGGTGTCAAGCGTGTGTGGCGGCAAGCAGGTAAGCAGTACAAAGACAAGTGTGTCTTGCCTACAGTCAAGCATGGTGGTGGGAGTGTCGTGGTCTGAGTGCTGCTGGCACTGGGGAGCTACAGTTCATTGAGGGAACCAAGAATGCCAACATGTACTGTGACATATTGAAGCAGAGCATGATCCCCTCCCTTCAGAGACTGGGCCACAGGGCAGTATTCCAACATGATAACAACCACAAACACACCTCCAAGATGACCATTGCTTTGCTAAAGAAGCTGAGGGGAAAGGTGATGGACTGGCCAAGCATGTCTCCAGACCTAAATCCTATTGAGCATCTGTGGGGCATCCTCAAATGGAAGGTGGGGGAGCGCAAGGTTTCTAACATCCACCAACTCCGTGATGTTGTCATGGAGGAATGGAAGAGGACTCCAGTGGCAACCTAGGAAGCTCTGGTGAACTCCATGCCCAAGGGGGTTAAGGCAGTGCTGGAAAATAATAGTGGCCATTTGGGCCCAATTTGGACATTTTCACTTTCACTAATGGCTGTGTGTTGAGTTATTTTGAGGGCCAGCAAATTGACACTGTTATACAAGCTGTACACTCACTAATTTAAATCGTAGCAAAGTGTCATTTCTTCAGTGTTGTCACATGAACATATATAATAAAATATTTACAAAAATATGGGGGGTGTACTCACTTTTGTGAGATACTGTATATACCTCGACATGGTCCAGTGATCCTGAAAACAGTAGCAATGTTAGCACACCTTTCCCTTGAAGGTCTTTAGCAATGACCCAAGTAGTTTGCAATTAATAGCAAGCACATACAATATCAAAAATAGCTTACATACAATAAATATGTATTGAATATTTTAGGAAGCTATACATATATAATTGCAGACTAAACTGGATTTTAATGGTGGTCTTAGTTCAACCATATATAGCCAATTTTTTGTAACGCAAATCAGACAGTATTGGAGCAAACAATCAAGTGAATTACTTAAGCAGAGCGCCTAAAGAACATTATATGTACATCAGAAATATTACAACATGCTGAAAAATGAATACACCCTCCAGACATTGAAAGACATATTAATATTAGTATTGATGTTAATGTGTTATAGGAAAAGTAGCTGATATCTAGCTTAAAGGTCCTAGTGAATTTGGGAGAGGGTGCTATGGCAAGATCCTAGATGCGTTAACAATAACGTGTGGTTCCACAGAATGCATGAGCCCTTGTACACACGGTCGGAGATTCCAATGGAATGTGTCCTATCGGACCTTTTTGTCTGATAATCCGACTGTGTGTGGTCTCCATCAGACTGTTTCCGTCGGAGTATCCGTCGGACCAACTTTTCCAACTTGCCGGAAATATTTTCCGACAAAATGCTCCGATCGGACATACTCCGATCATGTGTAGAGAATTCCGATCGGACAAAGTGCCACGCATGCTCAGATCAAATTCCTAGACCAAAGCTATTGGCTACTAGCCTGAACGTAGTCCCGTCGTAACGAAATAACATCATCACATTATGTACAATCTGATTTTCTGACAACTTTGTCCGACCGTGTGTATGCAACAGTTTTGGACAAAATCCGTCGGACAAAATCCAACGGATTTGGTTGTCAGAATGTCCGACCGTGTGTACAAGGGCTGATACTTTTTCTGCACTACACTCCTTGCAACTGGAGCTCACTCATAGACGACATCGGGCTACTTACATAGTTTGAGGTCTGCTTAGGAGTAGCTAGATCTGAGAATTAACAAGGCAGAGTGGGGCATACAAAGAATTATACAAGCCACCAAACCACCAATGTTGTTTTGTCATTTCCATTTTTTCAGACACTGTCCTAATCACATTGATCTAGAAATAGCTTAGTATGATAGAATATTATTAACTAATAATAACTAATTTGAATATATCTATCAAATAATCTGTACAGCATAGCTTTCATAAATATTCTGATACTATGTGCTATATGGAATATGTGCAAAAAAAATAGAACTTGTTCTCCCTACATATACAAAACAAATATTGTAAAATACATTGTACAAATATTAATGAACTTGATATATTACAGTCAAAAATTCATCCAGTCAAGCATTCTTAGCACCTTGGATGCTGGTAAAAACAATTAATTGAACAAACATAAATCATTTGATAGTCAAGACAGGTTTTAGATCTAGATTTTCCAGGATGTGAAAGCATACAAAAAACTAATAGACTTCAAGTATGGATAAGACAGATAGGCTAAGAGAGACAGCGCTGCAAATTATCTTGAACCAGACTGGGAGGCTGACAATAAAAATGTTAATATTCTTTCATAGTCTTTTTATACCACAGCAAAGTACCATTGACTTTCAGCCACATAATGATCAACAATGATACCGATCAACATATCAGAGTAGGCAAGGAGGTTGATGTACATATGGCTCCCTGGTTGGTTTCAAAATATTTATTCCTATATTTTTTTGATTTGCTGACATTGGGCAATAAATATCCACACTATTGCTTTGCGCTCAAATGTATTAGGCAGCACGTATCCCTGTAGCTCCTTAGTAATTTCAAATGCAATCTTCCAACTACTTCTGGGAAAGGAAAGGGAGAGAAAATAATAAATAATAAACAGTAAAAAAAACTGTAGATCTGCAGTTTTGTTCCTTTTATTTCAAATGATTTTCTTGCATTATTTAACCACTTGCCGCCCGCCCTATAGGCAATTGACGGTGGCAAAGTGGTTGCATAATCCTGATCGGACGTCATATGACGTGATCAGGATTATGAGCCGCTGGGCACCCCCAGGGGCGCGCATCGCGGCGATCGTTGTTGCGGGGTGTCACTCTGACACCCGGCAACTACGATCTCGGTAAAGAGTCTCAGACGGAGACTCTTTACCATGTGATCAGCCGTGTCCAATCACGGCTGATCACAGTGTAAATAGGAAGAGCCGGTGATCGGCTTTTCCTCACTCGCGTCTGTCAGACGCGAGTAGAGGAGAGCCGATCGGCTGCTCCTCTGACGGGGGGGTCTGTGCTGATCGATTATCAGCACAGCCCCCCGAGGATGCCCACACTGGACCACCAGGGACGCCACCAGACCACCAGGGATGTCCAGCAAAAGGTAATCCTCCCTAGACCACCAGGGATGCCAGTCAGTGCCACAATGGATGCCAATCAGTGCCCATAATGGATGCCAATCAGTGCCCACAATGGGCATCACTGATTGGCATGTATTATTGTTTGGCACTGATTGGCATCCATTAGTACAGTATAACACCAATGCCGCCTATCAGTGCCCACCTGTGCCGCCTATCAGTGCCCACCTGTGCCGCTTATCAGTGCCCATCCGTGCCACCTATCAGTGCCCACCCATGCCCATCTGTGCCTCCTATCCATGCCCATCTGTGCCGCCTATCCATGCCCATCTGTGCCGCCCATCCATGCCAATCCGTGCCAGCTATCAGTGCCAATTTGTGCCACCTATCAGTGCCCATCTGTGTCGCCCATCAGTGCCACCCATCAGTGCCGCCTATCAGTCCATCAATGCCACCTCATCAGTGCCACTTCATTGGTGCCACATCATTGGTGCCCATCAGTGCCGCCTTATCAGTGCCCATCAGTGTAGCCCCATCAGTGCCCATCAGTGATGGAGAAAACATACTTATTTACAAAGTTTTGAAACTGAAACAAAAAAAAACATCTTTTTTTTCAAAATTTTCGGTATTTTTTTATTTGTAGCGCAAAAAATAAAAACCGTAGAGGTGATCAAATACCAACAAAAGAAAGCTCTATTTGTGGGAAAAAAATTATAAAAATGTCATTTGGGTACAATGTAGCATGACCGCGCAATTGTCATTCAAAGTGACAAGCTGAAAGCTCAAAATTGGTCTGGGCAGGAAGGTGTTTAAGTGCCCTGTATTGAAGTGGTTAAAGTGTTGTAATCCACTACAAGTTTAGGGCAGCAATGAAAAGCAAATTACTCTTGCAATGTCTCTTAACCTCCTCGCGCCCGCCCTATAGCCGAATTACGGCCGTAGAGCAGGCGCGTTCGTTCGGGCGGTCGTCCCTGGACGGCCTGATGTTTACTTCCGCAATGCGCGCCGCCGCGGGCGCGCATCGCGGAAGTTCTGTGTTCGCCGTGTCCCCCGGGGACAGGCAAACACAGATCGCTGTAAACGGCCAATCACAGCGGCCGTTTACAGCGTGATCGGCGTGTCCAATGGGAGATGATCTCATATGTAAACATATGAGATCATCTCGCAGCGCCGCTCTCCTTCCTCGCACAGACAGTGCGAGAGGGGAGAGATGAACGGCTGCAGCGGCAGCCGTTCTGATTCTGGAAAAAAAAAAAATTAAAAAAATGAAATAAAAAGTGCCATCCGCCCCCAGCAGTGCCATCCGCCCCCAGCAGTGCCATCCGCCCCCAGCAGTGCTATCTGCCCCAGTGCCATCCACCCCAGTGCTACCTGCCCCCAGTGCCATCCACCCCAGTGCTACCTGCCCCCAGTGCCATCCACCCCAGTGCTACCTGCCCCTAGTGCCATCCACCCCAGTGCTACCTGCCCCTAGTGCCATCCACCCCAGTGCTACCTGCCCCCAGTGCCATCCACCCCAGTGCTACCTGCCCCCAGTGCCATCCACCCCAGTGCTACCTGCCCCCAGTGCCATCCACCCCAGTGCCACCTGCCGTCAGTGCCACCTGCCCCCAGTGCCACCTGCCCCCAGTGCCACCTGCCGTCAGTGCCACCTGCCGTCAGTGCCACGTGTCATCAGTGCCACATAGTGCCATCTGTCATCAGTGCCACGTATCAGTGCCATTTGTCATCAGTGCCACCTGTCAGTGTCACGTGCCATCTGTTGTCAGTGTCACGTGTCATCAATGCCACTTATCAGTGCCATCTGTCATCAGTGTCACGCGTCATCGGTGCCATGTATTAGTGCCATCTGTCATCGGTGGCACATATTAGTGCCACGTATTAGTGCCATCTGTCATCGGTGCCACGTTTCAGTGCCACGTGTCATCAGTGCCACGTATTAGTGCCACGTGTCATCAGTGCCACGTATAAGTGCCACGCGTCATCAGTGCCACATATTAGTGCCATCTGTCATCAGTGCCACATATTAGTGCCATCTGTCATCAGTGCCACCTGTCATCATTGCCACGTATCAGTGCCATCTGTCATCAGTGTCACGTGTCATTGTCCTGGTGCTTCAAAAGTGTAATAAATAGTCAACAAGTTAGATGTGTAACTTATGTTCCTAGAACACATGATGGCGCTACCTGCATGTTGGGCCTCTCTATGTGGTCAGGCTGTGAAAAAGTCCCACACATGTGGTATTGTAATACTCAGGAGGAGTAGCAGAATTTTTTGGGGGGTGTCATTTGTGGTATACACATGCCACGTGAGAGAAATAACCTATTACAATGACAATTTTGTGGAGAAAAAAAAAAAAATGAAAAATCTTAATTTTGCAAAGAATTGTGGGAAAAAAATGACAACATCAAAAAGCTCACTATACCTCTTACTAAATACCTTAGAATGTCTACTTTCCAAAAAGGGGTCATTTGGGGGGTATTTGTACTTTCCTGACTTGTTCGGGTCACAAGAAGCGAGATAGGCCACCAGTACATCAGATGTGATCAATTTTGTGCGATTCGCACCACAGCTTGTAGACTCTCTAACTTTCACAAAGACCAAATAATATCCACTAATTTGGGTTATTTTTACCAAAGACATGTAGCAGTATAAATTGTGACCAAAATTTATGAAGAAAAATTAATAATTTGCATAATTCTGTCACAGAAACAAAGAAATATGCGTTTTTTTTCAAAATTTTCGGTCTTTTTTCATTTATAGCGCAAAAAATAAAAACCCCAGAGGTGATCAAATACCACCAAAAGAAAGCTCTATTTGTGGGAAAAAAAGGACAAAAAATTCATTTGGGTACAGTGTTGCATGACTGAGTAATTGTCATTCAAATTGTGAGAGCACCGAAAGCTGAAAATTGGTCTGGGCAGGAAGGTGTTTAAGTGCCCTGTAAGCAAGTGGTTAAGCATTGAATAAAAACATTAAAACAAAAAAAGTGGAACAAACATTTTTTACCAGTCACCAAAACTATATGCAACCCATTCTAATGACTGGTAAAAAAAATTCCTGTGTAAAATACCACGTATTGCTGGGATGTATTGCCACTGGGTCACTCCTGCATCTGGCTCATAAGTCACCAAATTACATAAGGAAGAAAGAAGAAACAGCCTCCAATGGTACAGTAAACCTTCAACAGTCCTTTTTATTTATTCATTAATTCAAAATCCACTAACAAAAGTCCAATAAAATGCGCTCAGCACATATTAGAAGAGGTAGGCAATAGTGTGAGTGACCATAGCTAATTCTAACCACACCCGGAAAGCTAGGCAACTACCACTGTGTCACTTCTGACGTTACTTCTAGTTAGCCATGCCCCAATGCGTTAAGTCCTTCTGATGTTGTTACAGGGGGTACATACGCTCAGCAATCCAAGTTATATACCCTCTTCCTCCTAATCTTTAACCTTAACTGCTCCAAAGAAGTGCTCAGCAGTCAATAACTAAATACCAGAGATGTAACCAGGTATGGCATTTCAGATTTATCTACCTTTGCATTTAACTCCTATTTTTGCCCAATCCAGCATGGAGCTTAACCCCTCCATTGCTGCAATTGTTAAGACTGGCAAAATGGTAATATTATACATGTTTTAAAGCGCCACTCCTCTGAAAATGCCATTTTATATCAAAAATACTTCAGATACACAGACGATGGTATACAGTGCCTTGAAAAAGTATTCATACCCCTTGAAATTTTCCACATTTTGTCATGTTACAACCAAAAATGTATTTTATTGGGATTTTATGTGGTAGACAAACACAAAGTGGCACGTAATTGTGCAGTGGAAGAAAAATGATACATGGTTTTCAACAATTTTTACACAAAAATATGTGAAAAGTGTGGGTGTGCATTTGTATTCATCCCCCTAAATCAATACTTTGTAGAATCACCTTTTGCTACAATTAAAGCTGTAAGTCTTTTTGGGGCTATCTCTACCAGCTTTGCACATCTAGAGAGGGAGATTTTTCTTCTTTGCAAAATAGCTCAAGTTCTGTCAGATTGGATGGAGGGCATCTGTGAACAGCAATTTTAAAGTCTTACCACATATTTTCGTTGGATTTAAGTCTGAACTTTTACTGGACCATTCTAACACATGAATAGACATGTGCACACGGAAATATTTTTTTTTTCGGAATTTAGTTTTCGTCCAAAAAATACATTTATTTAGTTACTCCCGAAATTCATTTTTATTTATTTAGTTTTTCGTTAAAAAATGCATTGGTCCGAAAATCCAAATTAATTAAGGTCGAATCTGTCATTGAAGGCTTATGGTGTCTGTCGAATGTTCAAAGAAAATTTGACGGAGCAGCTAAACTGTATGACTCCATATAGTTTAGCTGCTCCGTCAAATCTTCTTAGAACTTTCAACAGATACAATAAGCCAAAGATTCAACGTTTGTATGTTTTTTGCTGCTTTGCCGAATATTTATCGTTCATGTTGAATGTATACAGTTCAAACAGAAAATGGACTGGTGATAGTGATCACTGATCAGACAGGTAACAAGATATATAGGGTATATAGAATCTCAATCTATAATATAGAATCTATAATAATAAATACCCCCCCCCCATAACACAGGCAGCCTCTGAGGCTATCACAACACTAGTAACACTAGTATCACTATCAAGTTCACAACACTAACACAATAGCAGCAGATTATTATGAAAAAGTTAAAGGGATTGTAAAGGTATTTTTTTTTCTTAAAATAACAAACATGTTATACTTACCTCCTCTGTGCAGCTCGTTTTGCACAGAGTGGCCCCGAACCTGCTCTTCTGGGGTCCCTCGGCGGCTGTCTCTGCTTCTTCCCGCAGGTACTTCTCACGTTCATGCGAGCTCCCTCGCATGGTGAGAAGCACCTGCGGGCGCGCTCCCGTGATATAGCCGGCGGCTATAGCCGCTCGCTGTATCACACGGCCCTGCCCCCCAGCGCGCCGCGTCATTGGATGTGATTGACAGCAGCGCGAGCCAATGGCTGCGCTGCCTTCAATCCATCCACTCCAGCCAATCAGCGGCCAGGCTGAGTGGTAAAGAGGAAGTCGGGGGTGAGCGCGGAACTTTCGAGGGGTGAGGTAAGTAAAACGGGGGGGCTGGGGGGCCGGCATTGTCAGATGTTTTTTCACCTTAATGCATAGAATGCATTAAGGTGAAAAAACGTTTACCTTTACAACCCCTTTAAGTTGAACTGTAGCTTGCTTCAAAATTGTTCTGCCGCTGTGCTTATGCTTAATTGCTAAATAATTTAGGTTCTCTGACAAACTGACCAGCTAAGATTGACTGTCTTCTGAAATGATTCAGTGTGTGTGTCTCTCTCTCTGCTAACAATTGTAAGTGAAAGTAAGTTGGCTGTACGTGTGTATTTAGTTCTAGCTATTTTACTGCTCCTCCTCTTTGGTTACAATCAGCCAATAACATTCATCATCATCATTATTATTATTTTACTTCTCCCACCCAATTTCAGCAGCAATCTTTTCTCTCCCTGTCAAATCTTTTCTCTCTGTTGAATCTTTTCTCTCTATGTCGAATCTTTTCTCTCTGTTGAATCTTTTCTCTCTATGTAGAATAATCCTGGACTAATAGAGTTAAGGTTAGGCACATTTGACCACATGTTAGATAGACACAGATTGTTGTTGTCAGTGTCATGTCGAATTTTCCTATCCATATCGAACTGTTGTCACAACGAAAATGAAAATAAAGCATTTATTTATGTCGGATCTTTCGTTTTTCAGATTCTGCACTTTTGTTATCATTTGTTAAAATGATAAAAGAATACCTGAAATTCTACACATGAATATGCTTTGTTATAAACCATTGCAGTTCAGGTCCGGCTGTATGTTTAAGGTCATTGTCCTGCTGGAAGGTGAACCTCTGCCCCAGTCTCAAGTTTTTTGCAGAGTCTAACAGGCTTTCTTCTAAGATTGCCCTATATTTGGCTCCTTCCATCCTCCAATCAACTCTGACCAGTCTCCCTGTCCCTGCTGAAGAAAAGCATCCCCATAACATGATGCCTCCACCACCATGTTTCACGGTGGGGATGGTGGGGTCAGGGTGATGTGCAGTGTTGGGTTTCCAAAGCACTTTTTGATTTTTGGCCAAAAAGTAAAATTTTGGTCTTATCTAACCAGAGCACCTTCTTCCACATGTTTTCTTTGTCCCCCACATGGCTTCTCGCAAACTGCAAATGGGACTTCTTATGGCCTTCTTTCAACAATGGCTTATTTCTTGCTACTCTTTCATAAAGGCCAGATTTGTGGCATGCACGACTAATAGTTGTCCTGTAGACAGATTCTCCCACCTGAGCTGTGGATCTCTGTAGCTCCTCCAGGGTTACCATGGGCCTCTTGGCTGCCTCTCTGATGAATGCTCTCCTTGCCTGGCCTGTCAGTTTAGGTGGATGGCCACATCTTGTTAGGTTTGCAGTTGTGCCATACTCTTTCCATTTTCAGATGATGGATTAAACAGTGCTCTGTGAGATGTTCAAAGCTTGGGATATTTTTTTATAACCTATCCCTGCTGTAAACTTCTCCACAACTTATTATCCCTGACCTGTCTCATGTGTTCTTCGCCTTTATGATGCTGTTTGTTCACTATGGTTCGCTAACAAACCTCCTGTGGGCTTCACAGAACAGGTGTATTTATACTGAGATTAAATTACACACTGGTGGGCTCTATTTACTAATTAGGTGACTTCTGAAGGCAATTGATTCCACTAGATTTTAGTTAGGGATATCAAAGTAAAGGGGGCTGGATACAAATGTATATCACACTTTTCAGCTATTTATTTGTAAAACATTTTGAAACTCATTTATCATTTTCCTTCCCCTTCACAATTATGTGCCACTTTGTGTTGGTCTATCACATAAAATCCCAATAAATACATTTACTTTTTGGTTGTCACATGACAAAATGTGCAACATTTCAAGGGGTATCAATACCTTTCAAGGCTATTGAATATACCACATGAATACATTAAAATACAAATACCATTAAAAAATCTTTAAAAAATGATTGGGATGGAATCAATAAAATATAAAAAAAGTAAGTGCCCCCTGTTACATCGATGGCCAATATAACCCTGCCCCTCCCATGAAATTAGTGGTCAATGTTCTTATTGTGGCTTACATTTGGCATCAGTGCAGAGGTGCCCCTTAACACCGGTGGTCAGTGAGGTGTCCCAGTTGGTGGTCAATGTAGTGCCCTAAATACATTCTCTATATTGCTCTCTTACATTGGTGCTCAGTGAAGTGTCCCCATTTCATTAGTAGATGGTGTAGCGTCTGCCATTTCAATGATGGTCAATCATGATGGAGAGGTGAGAGTCCCTCCCTCCCTTTCTCCCTCCTTCTTCTACCCTCTCCAACCCCCATTCTCTTTCCTTTTTAACCCCCCTCTTCCTCCTTTCCATCTCCTCCATCACTTCCCCCCTTTTTTTCTTCTTTTTTTTCTTTCTTTATTCTTTTGGCTTGGCAGTCCTCGTAATGCATTTGATACGTCATCTATTGTTATTTCCAGTTTCATGTTTCTACATTATGAGCAGAACCTTTGAATAAAGGTGTTACAATGCCTGTTACTATTGAAGCTTTGGATAATTAAGAGAATTTGTTTATTTTATCACTTTGATATTTGAGGTTTTTGAAACATGATATGATGGTTGATCATTTTTGTTACTCGTAGGTGATGCTGTAGGCCCCTGGGCCATGTATATATGCATGCTTTCCAATAAAGCATTTTGTGGAATTAAAAATAAAATAAAATAATGAAATCAAACTGGTCCGCTAGCCATCTGTTTGACACACAGTTTAGCATGTTAACAATAAGAAGAGCTATGATTGCTAAGTGGGAAATAGAAAGAAATTGTAATTAAACAGAAAATCATAATTTTTCTTATGAGAACTTTCTGTTGTCATAAAATTGTAAAAAAAAATATACTTCAAAAGTATTTTTTATTAAAACATGGTGATTATTTTTTATTTACTAGGTTTACTTCTAAATTTTACTCTCAAATGGTAAACTTTATAACTTCAGAAAAAGATGAGTATTGCTGGCACTAAATCCAGGACACCATAGTATTTTTGAACACTGCACAATAAAGTGTAAAGTTTAAAGTGACCCTGTCAACAGCATGAGGCAATGGGGCATATTTACCTTTCTGGCGAATATCAAGTGATGTTTTTGCTGTCTTGCACAGCTCCAGTCACCACTGCTACCCAACTTTCTGGATGTATTGGATAGCGTGTCCCTTTTTAGGTGCTTTAGTTCCTCCCACCGGCCCTTATGCCACTACAGAATCCTTCGAAGTGTAAAATAACAAAATTGCTGTTCAAGACAGCAAAATTTTTACTTGTTACTCATGGGAAATGTAAGGGTGCATCGTGTTTTTCCTTACAAGACACTACTGCTTAAAATTTCTGACATTGCTGAGAGAATTACTTCAAAATTAATACAATATTCTGTAGATGCCTGTTTCAGTTACTTTTTGGTTTTAAATTTGACACCTTATAATGACAAAAATGACCAAAATGTACCAAAACGACACCTTTGTTGTACTTCATTTGTAATGAACTCCTGAACTGATTCAAAACCCAATAATGTTTGATCTGTGATGGAGTTGAGAGGAACAGAGAGCTTCTGCTTTAAAGTGGAAGTCCCGCAACTTTTTTTTTTTTTTTTAAGTCAGCAGCTACAAATACTGCAGCTGCTGACTTTTAAAATAAGGGCACTCACCTGTCCCAGGGTCCAGCGTTGTCGGCACCCGAGGCTGAACCATCCCTCGGTCCTCAGATGCTGCCGCTTGCGGCTTCACTTCCCAGTTCCCTAATGCACATGTGCGAGTCGAATGGTCCCTGCTATCTCTGAGACCCGTGTGTGTCCCAGCAGACAGCACAGTGGGACAGGAAGAGGCATAGACTCTGGGAGTCTATGCACAGAAGTGGGTGCAAATAACTGCTCGATTCACATTGAGGAACAGAGTAGCTCACAGCAAGGGGTCCTGTGCATCTCTATTTCACAATAGTGTGAACCCAGCCTAAAAGAGCATTTCCCCTAACTTTACAGACATCTACTCTCACTTTTTGTTGTGTCCAAAGACTGCAAGTGAATGATATCTCCTCAATGGACAAGGTCAGAAAAAACATGCCAGTGGTTTTAACCATTTCCTATTCAGACATTCAGCTTACGAACAAAGCTATTTTTGTTTGCGGGCTTGCAAATCCCATGTGATTTACAACTGTTTAGCAAGCAGACACCTATATGTAACACCCAGAAAGTCAAGGTAAAAAGCATTAGGTAATAATTTACCAAGTGAGTTAAATGCCCTATCCATAGCAGTACAGTAAAGTAGCAAATCATTAACTTAGACTGCAAATCGTATGATCTTGTCATTAGTACATGTTCAGTGAAATACTTCTTTTAAAGAACAGCTCTTGTCTCCAAGGAACTATAACAGTGTTATCACACTTGCTAGCTTTCTTGAGCAAGCCATGAATATGTTAAGCTGCTCAGCAGGTTCCCTTGTTTCAGATCCAACCTGCAGACCACTTCTCAACCTATTCTTGTTGGGTACCTCTTCTATAGACCATGATGCAAGTGAAAAATAGCATCACCGTGTAATTAAGTGAGTCTGAATGTTTTTTTTAAAGAGCATTAATGCACCCTGGGTGCACAGTACTTCATAGTAATAAGAAACCACTCGTCATAGCTTGATAAAGGGTTAGAAGAAATCCGCTTGCTTGTAAAAATAATGCATTGACTGATATGCCTTACTGTATACTGTAGCTAGAAATGCAATGCTTGGCATTTTCTGTGAATAAAAAGAACTGAATAAAGAACAACACCACACAAATTGCCACATGTGTACTTATTCATGTTAATATAAAATACAATGTATGGTCTATTTAGAAGGAATTTGCCTTTTTTTGTCATTTGAATAAATGCAAATTTGGCTTAAAGTAAAACTATAGGCAAAATAAAACAATTGCATGTACAGTATGATACAATCTGTCAATACCATTAGCACATCAGTTTTAGTTTTTCTCAGTACCCTTATCTACTGTAACTTATTTTGTCTACCTGTTGATTCTGCCAATATATCAGTTGTTTTTCTTCTTCCTTTAATAGGCCAAGCTGTCCAGTCCTGCAAAATGTCAGTCAAGCCATATAACAATGATAAAGGTTCTGGCTATAGTCAGTTTTTATTCAGGACGATTAAACCCCTTTGAAAAAAGAAAATACAAATGTTTGCAGTGCACTGTAAAACTGCAGTGTTAGCTTTGAATTGATCATTAATTTATTTATCCGTTACTTAACCACTTCAGCCCTGGAAGGATTTGCCCCCTTAATGACCAGAGAATTTTTTGCGATGTGGCACTGCATTGCTTTAACTGATAATTGTGCGGTCGTGCGGCGCTGTACCCAAACAAAATTTATGTTTTTTCCCCACAAATAGAGCTTTCTTTTGGGGGTATTTGATCACCTCTGCAATTTTTATTTTTTACGCTATAAACAAAGAAATACCCAACAATTTTGGAAAAAAAGCAACAGTTTTCTTCCTCAGTTTAGGCCGATACATATTCTACTAATATTTTTGGTGAAAAAATCACAATAAGTGTATGCACAAAAGTTATAGCATCTACAAAATAGGGGCTAGACTTTGGGTATTTTTATTATTAATTTTTTTACTACTAATGTCGGTGATCTGCGATTTTTCTCGGGACTTCGACATTGCGGTGGACAAATCAGACCCTTTTGACACTGTTTTGGGACCATTGACACCTAAAGCTAAAACTAGCCACTGATTACTGTATAAATGTCACTGGCAGGGAAGGGGTTAAAGACTAGGGGGCAATCAAGGGGTTAACAGTGTTCCCTCAGTGTGTTCTAACTGTAGGGGGATGGGCTATCTAGGACATGGCAGAGATCATTGCTCCTGATGACAGGGAGCAGTAGAACCTTGTCATGTCACTAGGCAGAACAGGGAAATGCCTTGTTTACAATTTCCCGTTCTGCCTCTTCTTAGCACGATCACAGGTCACTGGCGGACATCAAGTCTGCGGGACCCACGGGCATGCTCCCTCTAGGCGGCTCACATAGAGGGACGTACAGGTACGCCCTTTTGCCCACCCATGCTATTGTGCCAGCTTATATCAGTGTGCGGTGGTTGGGAAGGGATTAAAGTTAATTTAAAACCAAATATCCTTTTAAGACCACCCAGTGCACAGGGTGACACTGCTGCAATGCAATTTCACAGTGCTTTATCCGTTTTTACTCTTTGGTTTACCTTACAAGTTATATAAGCATAAATATGTATCAAATTTACAGATTTATATCTGATTTCAACACATACAGCTCTGAGTTGTCTACTAAGTAATGACTCATCAAGGTAAAGTCTTTCTCGTCACTGCATCTAGGTTGCTGAAGTGCAATGTATAATTCACTAGATTCTAGGGACCCTTTTCCCAGTGAATTTAACTTGAATGGTCAATGACCACTGGAGGAGGGAGCTCTAGTGACTCACTCTGCCTCTACAAATATTGCAGGTGTAGCTGTGCATAGTAATCAATCAGATTCTAATTTCAGCTTGTTCAATTAAGTTTTGGTTACTATGCACAGCTGCACCAAATTCTGTGTGCACCAGTTTTCGAAACAATAAGAGTATCGCCTCAAATGCATGAAGGTTTACAGAGTATAAGAATTGATGGGCCCTCTGGTCTGCAAGTTTTTACCCAGGTGGGGGTGAGCTGATCTCCTTATATTATTTTTCATTGTTTGTAATCCTTTTGCACAATTATACTTATTAATATAATTGTTGCTCTAAAATGTTATTAAATGTACGTTTGCTTTATAGATCATCCTCCTGATGAAGCGGTTACCCGTGAAACTAGTCAAGGGATTTATGTATACTCCTCTTTGTTCAAAACTCCTCAGGGAAACCCGCTAGTAGTTTGTTAACTGTGGTGTATACTATGTATTATTTTATAGTTTTGTTGTTTGCATAAAAAAAACTTTTTTCGTCTCTATTAAACTATATACATTTTAAAATATCTTTCTAATTTTTGACTACTATGTACCGGGAAAGTCCAACCAATATTTTTTCTTCGATGTAGGTGCACAGGGTCAGCATGAGCAACTGCTTTGGCACCCACATACCAACCAATTTCTGTGCACCAGTTTTTGTTATGGTATTTGCAGAGGTAACACTGAGTCTATACATGCATGTGGTCTGACACTGAATGTTACCCTTCAGACTGCATGAATTTTGGTGCCAATTTACTACAGGCATAATATCTTCACTGGTCTGTGCTCATTTCAAACACACTTAAGGATCTGGGGAATTGATTGTGTTTTAATTGTCCTTAACCTTATTGCAGTAAGCACAGCACAGTGTAAGTAATAGTCCTTCACTTCCTTACTGACTGTTTAAAAAAAAGCTATGGATTATTCCTAAAGCTCATACCTTTCGAAGTGGGCAAGCAGGCAACTCCAGTCTGGCATCAACTGACATACTTAAAGAGAATATTTATTTTTTCAACTTTTTCTTGAGTATACTTGTTAAAGATATGTTAAGAAGCTAGATGTAAAAACAGTATCGTTTGTATGTATATTTTTTGTTAGTATATATACAGTATATCTATCTATCTATCTATACACATATATATAGTATTTATGAGGGAGACATATTTGCATACTATATATGCAAGCTCTGCATCCTCCTTTGAAATGCTACACAATGGTTGTTATTTACTGCTCCCTTCTCAAAGTGTACGTTGTTTATTTTACTAAGAAAGTGAGGGCTGTAAACTTAGCAAGAGGGGGAAGCTGTGTTGACATGATTGCTCTAATTATATACAAGCAAAAAAAAATATATAATTTCCCTCTAGAAATTATTGAGTACTAAACGTAAACACAACTTCACCATATTCATATAGGCCTTGTGCACATTGGGAATGAGAGACTGAAAATATGCCCAGCGCAAAACTCTTGGCTTTTGTGCATCTGCTTTTATCTGTGCATGCGCATAGTGCATATTTCCTGAATGTGAAACCTCTGTGCTCAGGAAATACATTGCACAGAAGCTTTCACTTGTATGGAAGGCTGCATGTGGCACCTGTGGCTTCCAGAAGTTGGAAAAAGCATGAAACTTTCCGGTGGGCATATTTTCAGCCTCTCATCATCCATATGAACGAGGACACATAGATAAACATCACACTTTGGCAAGGTATACAATAACAAAAATATTAAAGAGCAGTACACAGGGGACACTATCCGACAGGGGACAGTATTTGACAGGACACAGGCATGTATGAATGTAACAATATATAAAACAATTACTTTAAGGTAATCATTCACTAAAGTAATACCATAAAATGTGTGATCACTACCACTAAACATTATTATTTTCCTCTAACAGTATAGGATTGGTATTCTCCTCTATGTGACAGTAACTGACAAAAACAGAATAGTACCTCAAACCATTTTACTGAATATAGCCAATGCCTTGGCTACACATACGGTGGGTATTGGCTGTATTCAATAAAACTATTTTGGAAAATGACCTATGTGCCAGTTCCTACTTCCCCATTTCAACTCTTGTTGCCAAATGCTAACACAGGTCCCTTGAGAGCCAACAATGATCCCCCTTCAGAGGTCCACTGAGAGCTTCTGATTGCCTGCCCAACATCATCTTCCATGTATTAAATATTCATCAGCAGACTTCTGGAGAAGGACTGCTACTTTAATAGCTCCAGGAGTCCCTGGTTTAAACAAGTGCTTCTACTGAACATTTACCTTTTTAGCCAGGAAAAGATGTAAGAAATTCCTATATGCATCTGAAAAGGGGATTTCACAAAACTGTTTTTATTTTTTTTCTACAAAAAGTGCTGCTGTTTGCGGCTTTACTGAACTGTAGGTTCTGTGCTAACTCTCATTAATTACTATTGGGGTAATCCTATTATATGGCTTGAGAAGTAAATGAGGAAATTGTCAGCTTGTTGTGTTTTAAAGCATATGTCAAGACAAAATAAAATAAAAACATATAGTACATCTCTGAAAGACACACACACTTTCCCACGTTTTATCCGTTTAAAAATGGTTACACAGTTAAATAGTAGGTGAGGTTGAAAAAAGACACAAGTCCATCAAGCGGATTATATATCAGTATTACATTGTATATCCCTGTAAACACACTACAAGTACAGGAAAAATAACTGTTAATGTGCCAGAAATATATTGTGTTTCTACCTACCTTTTAGACATGACAACACAGCTCTGAATTCTTAGGCAGGTATTGTTAGCCCTGCCTACTTCAGTTGTGATGGGTTGAAAAGAACACAGAACTCATCCAATCTCCTTCTCCCCTCCACATCTTCATAATCCCTCCTTGTGCACAGGCTGAGAGCACAGGACGTTAACAGCTCACAAGATTTTTTAGAAGAATCAACAGATCTTTTGCATTTATTAAACAGACATAATAAACACTCATATATTTAGCGGACCAAAAGGAAGCAAATAAGAAAGGTTCATTGCTACGGTTGGCATAAACTTAAAGCTTCACTTAAAGCATGGTGGCTTTTACTTCCAAGTCAATAGGGAAGTTAAAGGGTCCTCTGAATAAGTGATTCCTCAGACTTGGCTCTTCTAGCCAAAAGCCCACTGGTCTCTGGTGGGAAATACAGCTTTGATGATCCTTGAATGGTTTATCCATTTTGGGGGTTGTTATTATAGTATAATTGTAAATAAATCTATGTAAATCAGGTGTGAGTATCAATCTAATCAGGTACAAGATTTTTACAAGTAGAATTGCCTTATTTGGGAACAACTCCAGTGTTGAAATAATGATTTTTGAAATGTGATCGATGGTAACAAGCAAACCAAAATCAATTTTGGGAATTTGTATATAGTAAAAACTCTGTGAAGCTTTACTGAGTCCTAGGTGCAATAAGTGAATTACTCCTGTGATCGGGCTTGTGTACCTCCACACACAAATATTAGTGGTCTGTTGCGACTGCTTTAACACCTTACACCTTTTATTGAATATGAGTGTAGATCTTGCCAGTCAATTGCAACTTGTCTTTAGATTGTTGTCTTCATGATCAATTTTCAATGTGTTTATGTGCAGAGAATTTGGAAGCAGTGAGGAGCTCCAAGCAATGTTGATGTCAGAATATTTTTTGTACATTGTGACAACCACATCAACCACTGTGGCTATGTTAATGCTTAACCACAAGGAAAAGACTGCATTCCCTTATTGTTGCTCTGGTCATGCTATTAGTCAGTACTGCTGGTAGAAACAAGTACAAAAAAAACAGGGAATATTTCCTGAAAAAAATCTATATTTTTTTCGGCCTTCATTTGAACATTTAAATAATGGTATTTTTAACATTTTCAATAGCCAAATGATATCATATGTTTGAAAGGCTGTTGCACAGCTTTACATAAGTCAACCAATCTATGAAGAAAGTTTTACTTTAAACAGATACAAACAATATATTACAAAGTCAGTCCTAATATTTTTTGGATTAAATTTTACATTTAAGAATTTAAAGTATGTATTTAAGTTTGCACCAAGAACAGTCATTCAGTAATACCAGCTTAACCCCCCTAGCGGTAATCCCGAGTCTGGCTCGGGTTGGGATTTTAATTACAGGAGCGGTAACCCCGAGCCAGACTCGGGATGGCTTCGCTCGATGCAGGGGAGGACACAGGGAGAGTTACTCACCTTGTCCCCTGGATCCAGCGATGTCCGCCGCGCTGTGTGATCAAGCTGTCCTGCGCTCAATTCACAGTGCCGAATGCCGCCGAGCTCCGTTCCCTGCGACGTTACGGCACACGGGAGCGGAGAACCCCGGCAAATTCAAAAAAGTAAAAGTACACAAAACACACACAGCACTGTAATCTTACAGATTACAGTGCTGTATTAAAAAATACACACCCCCTTTGTCCCTAGTGGTCTGTGCAGTGCCCTGCATGCACTTTTATATTATAAATACTGTTTTTTTCTGCCTGAAATTTGGAGATTGTCCATAGCAACCAAAAACTGTCCCTTTTTCAGTGTTTTAGGATTTGATTACATTATTGAATATTTTATATTATAAACTTTATCATACCCGGGATGACTGCTAGACTCTGGTTTGAACAGATTTAAGAGCGTTATTCCTAAGAATTACAGCACTACAAAATAAAATGCCAGATTTCCATGCAAAATAATTGTACCGCTTTCAGCACCTTATTCCAGACTGAATCATACCGCCAGGGAGGTTAAGTTGTAAGGGGCCTATAGGATTCTCAATTCTAGACAGATTCTGGAAAACCCTGAGGATAGCTAACTGCCCTTTAACACTTATGCGTACCTTTACTAGACTACATTTTGTTGAAAACTATTCCTTGACATGGCAATACAGTTGTGCCCAAGTTGAGGTCAAAGGTCTAATTTTTTTATAAACACTTTAAAATATCTAATAATCTATTAATAGCTCAAAAGAAAAAAAACACATTCAGATGAAAACAATATATAATTAATTACTTAATTCCTGTTTAATTTTTTTTTTAACTGCAGAAACAATAGTTGAAACAAATCTTAAAGATTCTTTTTAAAAAACTTGTTTACAACAGAATACTTAGTTTTAGAGACATCCAAAACTTACAAAACTTCTTGACAAACTGACCCACCTATATATATATATGTTTTTCATACTACAGGTTAGATCATTTGTGCAGGCAAAAGTTATTATGTTGATAATACAAATGCTGTATATGATTTTAGATCATAGTACTTAGCTATCTTTGATTTAATGGTTATGATATTTGTTATATTGTATGTAATGATTTATAACAATCTATAGCATTCAATCGATTTAATTTTTCAGCGGTATTGTAAATTTAGATGAATGAAAGAGGATTCTTGATTTGCTGCTAATTTTTGACCAAACTACACTTAATACAATATGATGCTGAATGAACATAATCGCAAACGTTTCTTCTTTCTGTTGACAAGCAGTTCATCACTGCATTCTGGATAAGTTCTCCAGACACCGTGATGGAGGGTACCCACTTTTCTCCACAATAATCAGCCAATGTTTTTCAAATGGTTGGATCTCTTCTGAAAGTAAACCATGATTCAGTGTTGTGATTGTACCCAATACACTGTGAATAAATAATTGCTTTGAAAGTACCTGTGCTATATGTAAATCTTTCCAGATATGTGAACTTATCCAGAGTGAAATTATTGAATTTAACCCAAATAACTGTTTCCTAAGCTCATAATATATAAATATATCAAATATAGTCATTGGGGGAGATTTACTAAAACTAACCGATTGCTTACTATGCAGAGCTGCACTAGATTCTGTGTGCAACAGTTTTAGTAAATCTCCGCCATTGCTTTATTATCAACATAATATGGTCTCCACCTAATTCTTAATTTTTTTTATCACACTGATCTCTTAAATTAATATTTTGTAGCATCCGTGTCTATTGTCTATCTATCTATCTATCTATCTATCTATCTATCTATCTATCTATCTATCTATCTATCTATCTATCTACGCCAGTGTTTGTCTACTTCAGTCCACCAACAGGTCATGTTTTCAGGCTTTCCATTATTTTGCACGGGCGATTTGGTCAGTTTCACTGCTTTAGTAATTACCACAGCCAGAAAGAGAGAGAGAGAGAGAGAGAGAGAGAGAGAGAGAGAGAGAGAGAGAGAGAGAGAGAGAGAGAAGAGAATCATATATATCTGCTGTGAGTACCATTACTTGTATTTTCTTACACAGTATTGATTCATTTTCTGATTTCAGTAACACTTATGAACTGCTACTGAGCCTTGTGACCCAGTGTGATGCCAATCTAATAAGCACAACAGAAAATTTAGCATGTTTGTATTTTATTGTCTGTAATCAAACCTATTTGGACATTCTGTTCCAACAGCTTTACAATAATATTTTAATATTCATATTTTGGACCTTTGCAATTGAGACAAAACATTGGGGATGGTTTATCAAGTTTTACATGTAATCCATATTCAGAATTAAAGAGGATAAATACAAGCACACATTTTGTGAACAGTCCCTTTAGTTCCTAAGAGTACATTATTTCATTAATCACATTTGTTGTTAATTGTTATCATATTTTTAGCATGCACTGACATCTCCCTAATATGAAAGCATGCCCTTTTTTAATTCAATATGAGAGAATATTTGTACATTTCTGTGAATCGCATAATAATTTGTAGCAATGTTAAATCCACTGTCTTCTGCTTTGCAGCACAATAGTTTAACTAGACTGCACTGGATTTTTTTTAAGACTCATGAAAATCTTAATGTTTCCACAAAAGGAAATAAATGAGCCCCACACACTTTCAAAAATCTGTCTAATTATTATTAAGTTAGGCTAAAACACCTAGTAAAAAATCTACAAATGTAATTTTTTGTGCACTGATATGATGAAATCATTACTGAAGCTATATAAAATTTTATAATATTAATTGCACACAAATGTTACTCAAAACTATGATATAGCTGCTCATTTCACCCTCCAAAAATTGAAGGTAGTTTTGTTATCTAAGTCACTAAAAAGTTCAAAAGTACATTAAAATCACTGTGTGCCTATTCACATCTGTTTTATTTATGATTGACATAATTTACTCATTAATTTATACACAAATACATAATGCAGAATTAATGAATCTCTGATCTGTTGCCAAGTTTTTTTTTCTGATGTGGATACCAGGTCAGTAACTGAAAATGAAAGAAATTAAGTTAACATTTCTAAATGCAAGTCAAGTGCTTCTAATAGGCTGTTGAGGTCTTTGTATTAAGGAATTAGATTTGCCCAGTGCTATCCAGCCATGCTGGACTTCCAGACCACTGATAAATCCTGCAAATCTAATATTATACTAACTGCTGTTTTGCGACCAGATGCTGACAAGGGGTTTTAGGCTGTCCTTAGGTTTTTTTCTGTACCTCAAACCATGTTCAGTATCAGACACCTTGATAATAAAAAATCTGTAAAATATACTATGTAACAGCTAATGTCATTCACTTAACCACAAACAAATCATAATTCTCATCATAGGATAGAAAGTCAAGCCAAAGATTTGCTTGCTTAATCAGAACCTCCATACAAAATTATTTTGTGTAACATTTTTATATAAAGCATTTACATTCACATTTTTTTCAGTTTTAGTTTAAAAGAATGGCATTCTTATTTTAGTTAAAATGTGTTGTTAATTGTTAAATAATAAATAAATATGAGACACAGCATTTTGGAATATATTTTAATAATTGTTCAAAGCATATAAACACATACAAAGTGCCAGTATGTTATTTTTTTTACATGTAACAGGAAGACATTATAAATGTCAATTAATAAAAATAAATAATGAATCATAGTCAATGGATTTTTATTTTGTTAACTAGTTAACTAGAGGAGACTGTTATTATCTTTAAAACCAAGTCATTCCATAAGTGTGAAAATGGATCACTCCACTAACAGCGTGTCTAAGACTTTATCTTGTGGTGCTAGCAGTCTGCTCTTGTCATTCTTCATGGCCTTTAAAAAACAAACAAATCATCTTCTCACACTCTACAAGATACCATACCCCTTACTCGTCATCACCTTGCATCCTAGAAACCATAGAAGACATATTAGCTATTTGCTTGAAGATTTTTTTTTATCTGCCAAAAAAAAAAAATCACAGGTCATAACACACTTTTCAACAATCTCCTTGCACTGCCACATTTTAATCCCCTCATATTTTTTTAATTATAATTATATCATTACCAGCGATGCTTCTTAAGTACTGGAGATACTTTGGATGCAAAAAATATGAATGGTTTATACTCTAAACCCTGCTGATTACTATATAATATACGTAAACCAAATTTCCAGCTGTAAAAGACAGTGTTTTGAAAAATGTAATATTTGAAAAAAATAAACCAGACATTCAGAAGATAAGGGAAAAAAAATAGAAAAAGAAAAAAATTCAAAAGTATGACATTTCTAACATTTATTATCTGCTAATAAATGCTAATACGTTGCTGTGCATTTGGAAACAGACAATTAGAACTATTGAAATGCATGCTATTGTTTCCTGAAAATGCAAAGCAAATTATGTTTCCAACAGGGACCGTAAGGTCTAATATAACAAAAGTATGGCAATACCTTAAAAGCGTGTGAGGTGATATTTTGTATCCTGACAAGGTTAAACAAATAAGGTTTTCTATATGAACACAGTCCAGGAACAAATGACTCCATGTGATATGTTAAATATTTAAACAAGATTTTTCATGTAAATTCATTTTCTTCATGTATGTAAACGTCCTGTCTCATTTTATGACAAATAATGTGCAACCAGTAGTATTTACCAGTAGTAAGAGGCATATTGATGCAGTTAAATATTTTTGGCTTTGGGATCAAGAAGATTTTCAGTTTATTTCTCAGCCCTTATATAGAAATGTAAAAGGCTAAGTTCAAAGTGAGGAGACTTGACAGATTTTGTATGCAGTCACTTGCTCCGTTTACATATCATATACGTCTTAAACTTTTTTTTATAATAATAAGAAAAATTGGTTTCTGAAGGGATCTGAGAATTGTAAAACTGCGCCATCAAATCACTTAACAAAGGCAGCTTATAACGTTTGCATTACATGAAAGACAGTTTGCAATAAGCGTCTACTTAAAATAATCACTTATTACATATAGGTGTTGATCTGAGTTGCCATCTAATCTCTTTAATTACTGTTGCATCAAGGTTTTGTGTTTAATTATATTACATTAGTGCCTCTTTGCATTTAGTTAGCCACACAATCTGTATACATCATCTAAAGACAGGAGTTTACAACTTATGTGTTAATTCCAATTGCACTTTCAGTGAGTTAATTACCTAACAAGAGTATATTAATATTGTGGTTGTAGTGCAAACTGAAAAATCTAATTGTATGCAAAATATACATATAGAGGGTCCAAATACAGCCAGTATGAAGAATTTACATTCGCAGGAAGGTAGCAAATTAGTTATTAGCAAAAGATAAATATTTTAGGCAGACTAGACCTTTCAAACACTAGGCTAGGTTTTGTGAAATTTCTATTTTGTTCAAAAACACATGAATTCACTGTAGCAGTGCAAGCATAGTTCCTTTTGTAATGTAACCACATTGTTTTAATTAGGGTTACAGCTTGGACAAAGGGCAGCCATTGGAGTTCATTTTAAATCTCAAAGATATTGTGTAAAAACTAAGGCAAAGAAAATTGTATAAAAATTTGAGAAACTGTCAGTAGCAGCAAGTTAAGTGCTTGAAAAGCACCATAGATACTGATTGGTTGCTATGGCTATCTGCTCCTCTTGTTTTCTTTGCTTTAGTTTTTGTAAATTAGCCTGGTTTGACTTTTGCTGGTACTTTTTCATTTACTCTGTTTAACACTACAGCCCCCCTTTACTTGTTAATTACTAAGAGGAAGTTATGCCTTCAAAGCTGCCTTCAAATGAAACCCCCATAAGGGGTAGGAAAGCAGGAGGAGGGAACACAAAATAGTATGAACAGTTCTGGTTGGAAATGTAAAAAAAAATTGCAGGGCGCATTTAGAATACATTTCTGCTCCTCTTATAGAGATTCACAGTATGCTCTACTAAAAAAATAAATTTTTTATATTCCATTTATTGCTATTCTTGAGTTATGCAAAAATATGAGCCTTTAAAACATATAATGTAAAGGCCATCAATTGTAAGTCATTAATAAGTATTCAATCATTTTAATTGAGCGTGGAGCTTGTGTCATGTGCACTTGTGCCACATTTTTATCATCTTTAAACACTGTAAAAGTGAGCCATAACCAGATGATTAGTAATTATATGGGTAAATTACAAACTATGTAATTTACAGACAAAATGTGAGCATGAGTGCATACCAGCATGAGTATATATATATCTATATCACATATCTTTACAGATGTGTATTATCCAGACATGCACAGACTGAGTGTATATATATATATATATATATATATATATATATATAAAATCTATATACATATGTGTGGATATATATATATGTGTATATATATATATATATATATATATATATATATATATATATATATATATATATATATATATGAGCGACAACACAGTAAATGCCCATATGGTGCCTGTGAAATTAGAACCACATTTGATCACGTAATGAAGCCAATTCCCTTTCAAAATCTTTACATCATCTATAAATTATGCTCTTTATCCTACTTTCAGAATAAAGTCTAAATTCTTGAATTTACACTAAAAGCCTGTCTTTTAACCTGACCTATATTACAGATAAGGTAATCCTATGGTTGTAAATTGTTGGTCCTTTAGGAGCTTGTATGTAATATACTGTGAGGCTTCATGGGGAAGATGACCATTATCTTCACTTTACACAGATTACTAAGTGTGTAGATTGAATTTCTTCATATAAGCACTTCTCACCCTGTTTTACACATATTGTTCTTCAACAAAGCTCCAAGTTTCTACTTAATACAAGAAAACAGCCACAAAGAAAATCTATATATATATATATATATATATATATATATATATATATATATATATATATATATATATTATAAACCAACATACTCTTGTATAACAGTGAATAAAATTATTTAATAATAGAGAAAAATAGGGGAAAAAATTACACTGTTATTGGTGTAAAAATCAACAATGACCCTTTCATGTAAATTATGACTTACCGGGGTTGATTTACTATAGATGTAGAGGCTATTCAGTTAGCAAAGTAAATGTTCACTTAGGTTAAAAAACTTTGGGGTTGATTTACTAAAACTGAAGAGTATACAATCTGGTGCAGTTCTGCATAGAAACCAATCAGTGTCCAGGTTTTTGTTTGTCAAAGCTTAATTGAACAAGCTTATGTTGGAAGCTGATTGGCTACCATGCACAGCTGCATCAGATTTTGCACGCTTTAGTTTTAGTAAATCAACCCCAATGTGCAGGTGTGTTCACTTTGATGACCCAACCACATGCACAGCAGTGGGAATTGAAAAAGAAGTATATTACTTGCATGTCATTGGATGTTTGAAATTGTCTGAGCATTCAGTTTGCAAAGTGAGCATTCACGTTGCTAAGGGAACAATATCTATTTTTAAATAAATAAACCTTGATGTGTATGTAGCAATGTTAAAGAATATGAATAATTTTTTGCTAATTTTTCATATACTCAATAGCTTATCTAGATAGGTTTGTTCAGTTTTCTCTGGTGCATTATTAGCAAATCTAGAAAATCTCACCACAGAGAAGAAATTGGCAGGCCTTTGATTGCTTTAGTGTGAGAAGCGCAAGGATCCATGCATAGAGATCACCTTCCTTGAGTGCACAGACATCAACTGGGGAGTTCCCATAAGGACCTTACTTTCTCACCTAGACCCACTAAGTGAGATCATGCTTTGGAGTTGATCAGAAAAAAACATTTTTAAGATCCCAAGGCAAGTAAAAGATCATGCACTTTCCTTCCGTGTTCCCACATTTAATTCCTGACTGTCTCTTCGACACTAATTCTTTCATGTGCTGTACTATGACACTCAGATATTCTTCAAAAAGTTTTGCAACCCTGTTAAAACCATTTGCATCCTTTCTTTTTTTCATTGGTAACTCATTGTCTAGCTCTGTTTTCACAAGATCCTCAGACATATCAGACATCATTAGCTGTTACATTCAAAAAATCTGCATCTACAATTGACAGTTGTGCTTTTTTTAAAAATCAAAACTGAACCTAGGCATTCATCATTCCTAGAACATGTTCTGGAAATAATAAGGGTTCATTGGTCTCTAAGAAATGGTTATTTCCACTTTAGTGCCCTATATGCGTGCTTACAGTGACTACAGCTCTGCTATCGATGGATAACTTTATGCCAAAACCTAACATCAGTAAAAAAGTTTAAAAAGCAAAAACCACATCTGAACTAAATCAACTGCTTGCATGGATGCCCGTGTTTGATCTATGTCTAATGGATTCATGGCACCTCCAAAAAATGGCATTTAATTTTGAAGACCAGTTTATTTATTAATGTATCTAGTTCACTAAACTACTAAATTATCAGCAGTTCTAAAGCAGAAGAACGTTTCAACTTCAACAAAAGAGATTAACATATTTGCATCATACTACATTTTAAAATTATTAATTGTGCAATGCCAGAGATTATAATGATTATTGTTATTTTTGCACAATACGTTTACAAATAAGCTTAAAAATAAACATGGTTAAATTAAACAGAAATACAATTAATGTTGTACAAATGGTATATGAGCACAACCTTTAGTACATGTACACAAACAGATCAACTGAAACTTTTCTATAAAGTGCCAAATATATTAACTTCTAATGATAAATAGCCTATACATATGTTTTTAAACAGGGCAGCAATATGTGATTTTTTTTATTGCATTTCTGCAGTTCTTACCAGGCCGTGCAAGTTTCTTCATGCTCTTAGGAAAAAAAAAATCACTGTATCTCCCCTTCACCCTTTTTTTTTGAGAGTGGGAAAATGGTTCATTAAAAGGTTGACCCCTGTTTACTTTATCCTGCTTCTGTTCCCAATTTCTGGACCACGTGACTGTGGGAGTGAGTTTGGTTTAAATTTACTTTCAAGAAAATCTGATAAAATCTTGCCCATAAAGAACCAGTAGTTTTATAGCATTGTCTTTCTTAAAGTATTCGTATGCTGGAGAATTGGTTGTCTTTGCAAATTTGAGGTTGTGAAAAAATCTAACTCTCCTAGCATCTCAGTGAGAGGACCAACTGAAATCTATCTGGTAAGCATCTAATCTCAATTACATTCTAGGAACAACTAAGAAAGATCAATCGGAATTAACTAAGTACATTCTATCAGCATTCATTTGATTACTATTAATATATTTTATGTCTAGGTTGCTTATGTTCCTTTTACTATATTGTTATATTATTGCTTGATCAGCACATACATAACAATGGGACATATCTTGTTCATTACATATTGTTTAGAAAATGGTAATGTGTATACATGTTTAGAATGTACAGGCTATTGGTAAATTATCATTTTTAGACATTAATACACAGCTATGCTCGTATCTTTGCTCTTGCTACCAAGACCTAGGTTATATTTTAGACACAAATATTAAATTATAATGTACAAAATATACCATGACAAATTGTCAATTATATAAAATAGTCAGTAATGTATGAAAATAATAAGTAATGGTAAGCAACACTCTATTTTATTTTTTTATGATATTTAGAATTCATGTTTAGGTATCGAAATCTATCTAAAATATAAAATTCCTATAAAATACCATGCCCATCAAACTTTAAAACCATTCCTGGAAGCTATAGCATTCACATTTAAAGATTTTTTTTCTTTTCAGGGATACCAAATACACTCCCATTTTAAGAAATTTGTGCACAAATAAGTAAAAAATAATTGCACAAAAAAAATAACAGAAAAATAAAATGTACACGTATAGGGAGAAAACAGCTGTTTAAACATTTTAAATAGTATAATGAATCATTATGACTATATATGGGGAATCATACCATTTCTATATTATACATATACAGGAAAACTTTATTTTTGGAATTTTTAGTTATTTTTGTTACTTCTCTATGGCAGATCACTAATATTTACATTTAGCTTAGTAAATACGTAGACCGTGAGAAAGATGATTGACAATTATGACGTGGCAGCAGAAATAATTTGTACATGTAAGTAGTAATTGGAGTACCATATCAAAATACCAAACATCTTTTATTCTATTCCCTTACACATATCGCCTTGGTTGAAAGGCCGCTGATCCCAGTAGCAGTCAAGAGAGGTTGGTGAAAGGAAAATAAATGTATACTACTAGACCTTTTGTGTTTGGTTCAAGCAGTGCTGGTCACTGCCCTGTTTTTTTTCTCAATCTACGCTGAATACAAATTGCTTGCCATAATTTGAAGCAAGACCTTAGAACTGTAATAATATCCACTAGTTTGACATTCTACAGACTTTCCAAAATATTTATTTATTACCGTCTACATACTTGGCTCCTTAATAGCCTTTGGCACTAACTGAATAGTTTGCTTTGTTTGGTGATATGCAGCCAACAGCTCAGTGAAGCCATGCCATTGTTCATATATGACTAAGAAACCATATTTCCATCTCTGGGCATTAACCTTCTTGACCGCAGATAAAAAAATTAAACATTTTGCCTCATCTCATTCACATTCAGCGTTGCCTACTGGATGTGATATAATCATTAGGCAAAGCATTTTGATAATGAGAGTAACACTCCACTGGAGCAATTTTTATTCTAGGAAGATGTGTATATCAGTAGAAAAAAACTGCAGATCCATATCCATCTTATAGATCAACTTCTACGGGATAAAAACTTTTTTTTTTGGATGGGTGTTTTCATTATTAGAATTTCTGATTTGGGTAACTATGCATTTTTGCAATGGTGTCTCAATCTACAAACTATTTGATGTGACAAATTGTACAGTAAAAGATATGCAGGCTGGTATATATAAGTATATGTAGTTTGTGTTGAAAAACATTTAATTTATTGGAGGCAAACTGTATAAAAAGGATATGCAGGTTCAAACTAAAGGTCGCATCTACATATTTGCGCCTTTGACATACCCGTTGTTTGAACGAGAAACTCGGCAGTGAAAATACGTAACACAATTATCAACACTACTTTGCTTTTCTGTAGACATAGTTTTTCTCTCTTGGCGCAGAAAAATATTTTTATTTACTCCTTTTTATGCCATTCACTTCAGACTGTAGGAAATGCATTTTGTACTCTCTGATTTTCCAGGAAAGCCTAGGTACGATGTATCGTTCTCTTTTCCAGTCCGTTCAAACTTAGATTTTTTTTAATGCAATTTGCAATTCAATTAGCAAACTTTAATTGGAATTGGGCTTTTTAAAAAATCACATACACATCCACATATAAAATTTAGGCCATGCTGATTTCTTGCATATAGAAAATAAGTGAATTAAATCATACATGAATATATTGAAACAAGTATACATTAAACAGGTATATGCCTATATACACATAAATTAAGTATGTATAATACATATATATATATATATATATATATATATATATATATATATAGTCATTTGTTTTTAATATTCTGAATTTTTACTTTATATTTATATTGCATGCCACAATACACTTTAAAATAAATAAAGAGAAACTTTCCTAAAACTGTTATTTCACACTTGGCTTTATAATAAAATACATTTTTGCTTATGAATGATTCTTGCAAACTTGCTTAGTGGTTATCATATCTGTTATTTTGTTTACTGCAGTCACAGGGGAATTTAGAAAAATAGTTGTGAGTTATAAATTGAAATGGTCAGACACTAAGGTTTTGAATTAGGCTGGGAGTTGTTTTCATAAAGTAGTAGCATGGTGATATATAAAGGACCAAAACAGTTAAGTTCAGTGTGTATAATATTGCTGGAGCATAGTCCTAAAGGAACTGATTGACAGCAGCAACGTCAGCAAGAGGGGGGAGACTCAAAGGGGAGGGAGAAAGAAGGCCAAAAATTCTATCTCTGAGAAACATTTTTTAGAGAAGATCAAGGAAAAGTTTCTGTGGGATCTGGGAATGTCTCCTCACTGCAGTCTGCGATCAGTGTGAAGGATGCATATACTGGACAGGGACCATTTCAGCAGTACCACTAGTTGTTTCTAAATCTTCTGTCAAAAGCTGACCCTCATCTCTCAGCCTTCAGTTTCTGCACCATCATCGGTCTTACTCAGAACCAATCTGATTCTGGCCAGACTTCACTGCCTCGGTAACAGCACAAAGAAGAAAAGGGCTTGTAATCGAACCTATTACTTTCAGGACATGCTACTTCTTTTTATTTGGATGCAATTGTCAAAGTATAAGTGAAGTTTAAGAGTTTGGACCCACTGAAGCCAGTGTAAGTGCAACTCATCTTTTTTCATTCTTCCTCTCCGTTTGCCTGTGATACTAGTATGTGATTATAAAAATGTATTCTGTTACACATGGTATATTAATTGAATTGTGACGTGTGTAGACAACGTAATCCATTATTGCCTCAGTTAAGGCAGAAAAAATGTATGTGGCATCCCCCATAAAGTTTCTACAGACACGACACGATAATAATCTAGAGTTACTTGATAAACAAACTGAACTTTAAAGTCAAAGGGAGTCACTGGCATGATAACGGTTTCAGAGACACATCACACTAGTGTAAACACTGTCTTCAGAAATCGCTTGGTACCTTCTGCAGGTACACAGAAACTGCAAGTTCACTCTTTTCATCTCCAGCCCCCTTCTCCTCCCCCAGCCTGCCAAATCCTTTTCACTACAAGTGCTTTGTCCTATAGCTGCCTATGTTGGGCCTGGTTACTCTGAAAGTGGATGTTCCACAACTACTTTTAGATTTTTTTTCAGACTGAGGCCTGCAAATGTTTTGCATTTTTAGAATATATGTAAGCTACAGAGAAACTTGTACTGCATTACAAATTCTTCTAATGTTATAAGAAAATGCCATACAAAATGAAATGTTTGTAATAATTCTATTGCATAGCTGGTGCATTGCTTTATCAGTCAAGGATGCATATTTTGGTACATTATTTGCGTTTCATGAATTTAGTGATCAAGTAAGGTAAGGATTTTGAAAATTGCATCCTGCATATATTATACAATGTATACAATTGGGATTGTCAAATATTTACCTAATACTAATGCTATTTCCGATGGGTAAATTCCAGAGTATTAGTAATAAACCATCATATATATATCTAAATGCATTTAATAAAGTTTACAAATATCTAGCAGCACTTAATCTACCAGTAAATCAGCAATCATACAATAATGAAAAAGTGAACATATATCACCAAAGTGATATAAAACAAAATATTTACCTGCGTGAAAATTACTTTAGTTTTATATCAAACTTCATGGAATACTTTTTGCAATATTATCAAAAACCATACTAATTAATCTGTCATTATTAGTGCAGTTATACACCTTGAGGTAAATTTACTAAAACTTGAGAGTCAAAAATGGTGCAGCTCTGCATAGAAACCAATCAGCTTTTAGTTTGTTTTGTCAAAGCTTAAGTAAACAAGCTGAAGTTAGAAGCTGATTGGCTACCACGCCCAGCACATCAGATTTTGCACTCTCTTGTTTTAGTAAATTAACTTGCTTCTATGGGGTTGATTCACTAAAACTGGTGAGTGCAAAATCCGGTGCAGCTCTTCATATAAACCAAACGGCCTCCAGGTTTTATTGTCATAGCTTAATTGAACAAGCTGAAGTTAGAAGCTGATTGGCTACCATGCCCAGCGCATCAGATTTTGCGCTCTCCAGTTTTAGTAAATCAAACCCTATGATACCTAAATCACACTGTAAATAATATTAGTGCTTCGTATTTTTAAACCAAGGCTGGAAATACCTAATTCTGTTTTTATTATATCTGGACAAATCTGAGGCAAAAATTTCTCATAATTCCCGACAGCACTGTAAACATTGCTAAAAAAAAGATACAATAACTTAATTTTTGTTTTCTTCTTTAAACATGTCATAAAAAAATAATATATATATATATATATATATATATATATATATTAATAATTGCTAATTGTGTATCCAGATTAAAACATAGCAAAACGGATTCATTACACAATAACTATCACTAAATAATAGTGAAAGTATGTAAAAAAACATCAAATATGTAACAGTTATCAAAGGAAAAAAAGTGTCAAAGCAGAGTAATATATGAAAGGAATGAATGCACATAGGCTTTGAAAATGGCACATTTAACATGATTCATAGCAAATTTCATAGTTTCATGTGCTGAAAGAAATTACATGATTATTTTTTTTTTGTATTTCAGTTAAATCATGTGACAGAATTATTTTTTCATTAAATATAGGTTTTATATATATATATATATATATATATATATATATATATATATATATATATATATATATATATATATATATATATATATAGAGAGAGAGAGAGAGAGAGAGAGAGAGAGAGAGAGAGAGAGAGAGATAGATATATTAATAGATAGATATATATTTAAAAAAACATAGGAGAAAATATTTAACCCAAAGAGGTGAAACAAGTCACCTGTAAAACCACATGACGTTGAGTCTCTAGAAGTGACTGTTGCTGACTGCTGGCTGCACATACATATAGCTTTGATTTCGGCATAGTCAAGTAAAGAATTATGTTGATGAGCAACAGGTCCTGCAATGCTGTTGTCATACCTTATCTTTATTGCTTCTTCCCTGTCTCTGTTCAAGTTTAAGAGAGGTCCTTTCTAATTCCACTCTGCTTACATTTGAACTGCATAGATTATCTCAGATGTCTTTTTTTTCCATAATCAACATATTTGGGATAAAATGTCCGTGCGCACATATACACACACACATATATATATATATATATATATATATATATAGATAGATAGATATATCTATCTATCTATATAGAGAGATATATAAACACAGTGTTACCATATTAAATTATCAGGATAAAAAAAAATTGAATTGAATAAACTACTTTGTAATATTTTTTATCGGAATGTTTTTGTGTCTTTCTATTTTGGTTTAAAAATCTAGAAATACTAAACACTTCTATTTGGATGTGCTCTGTATGTGGTCTGTGACAGATAGCAACTCTTTTCCAGTTCTAACTAAGCAATTACACTATTTCATTCATATTCCTGCAAACCTATGGATTTTCCTGAGCAGAATATTTAAACTATCAAACTTTGTTTGAGAACGGAAGCATTTTTGTCTTGCTGTTGGTGCTGCAGTGCATTTGGCACTGCATCCCAAAACTCCTCCATGCAGTAATTTGGATACATTTCAAAAAGGGTGCTGTGATGCACATCCTTCAATAAAGCTTTAGCACTGTAATGAAACTGTACTTTGAAACTACTGGTTGTTTTGACCCTCAGTTTTTGGTGAATGATCCCTAACATGCTTTATTGGATATGACTTGTTTATGGATCATCCTCCATGTATTTATCACATGTATAATTCAAGAACTCCTTTTTTTAATAGTTCTTGTTTACTTATATGAACATACATAACTGGGAGACTGCCCAGGTTGGGTAAATACTTACACAGCCTGGAAATAATGTACTTTTCTATTATGCATAATACTGCAATATTTGATATTTATGTCTACAGGTTATTTTGATTACGTGTTAATAATAGAACAATAAAAATATATGCACCCTCTGGAAATAATTGGATGAATTTACTGAAGCATCGGCCTTGATGTTGGCCCAATGAACCAGTGTTCACTTAAACTATCCAATTCGTTTTTAGTGAAAATTCAATATTTTTTAAATTACCATTAACCCGACTAGGGGCCTGGTTTACTAAAGAGTGACAAAGTGAACCTGTGAGAGAATGAGTGAGGGTATTAAAAAAATAATATCCTGGTTTGTGAACACACTTTGCTTCCGTAAACCTTGCCATATGTCACACTTTAGTAAATCAAACATTCATACGAGAGTATATATGTGTGTGTATGTGCTTGAATGAAACTACTCACACATTTTTAAAACAAATACTTTTATTAAATACACTTACAGAATTACAAATGGAACATAGTACTGTGTTATACTAGAAAAAATGATAAAGATGATTTCTAACCTATTGATACAGCAAAGGTGGCATGTTGTGCTTTGGATGGAAAACGTGGTATAAATTGAAGGAGTAAATCAACCCAGTTTGCTTTAATTATCAAATGATTGATGTAAAATCAAAATCTATGACTTTTTTATGTGACATCTAAGAATCCATATAGGATTATTATTTAATAAATATTAATAAAAAATAAGGATATACTGCTTAAAAGAAAAAAAATACACTACAAATCATGTTTCAGATTACCTTTGGATATACAACCATAAGAGCACAATTGTTTCTATTGTCAAACAAGTCCCTAAAATATTTGAATAATGTACATGTCAGAAATGAATTTGAATTTTAGGGTAAACTGTACCATTTATTAAAACTTTTAAATGCTAACACTTTAACATGCATCTGTCATTGACATGGATTTGCTTGGTGCTTTGATGTACAATTAGAACAGATCAGTCTTCAGTTAACCCTATATTTATAAAATGACATTTCTCACCATATGGAACCTCATTCATCTCACTTAAGCAAAGCATTTATTTAAAAGTGCTCCATTACTTACTGTATATTGCATCTCTTCTAACAGCGATCAAATATTGCACTCCTTTTTTTTAAAGACTACATGTTTCACAAGCTAAACGTTCACAGTTTGAGAAAGCAAATGTTAAAATAAATTCAATTTTTCATAGAAGTTTGGTACGCACTGAACATATACTTTCAACAGAATAGACTGATTAGGATTGTGTTGTGATAATTCTGCTTCAATGACAGTGTCAGATCCTCATTATTTAGGAGAGTTTGATAAATGAAGCTCTTTGCATGAAAGTTGTTTTAAATCTAGAGGGAAAAAAAAACAGCCAAGAGTTTAACTAAATTATATGGCAAGGTTGCAAAAGTAGTAAATTGGTAAAAAAAAAATTCATTTAAGATTAATCACATCAACTTAGTATGTCTTGCAGCTGGAAATGATTTACGATGGAAAAAATAATAATACAAATATTTTAGTGTATATATATATATATATATATATATATATATATATATATATATATATATATATATATACACCAAATCTAATATTCTCAAAGATACATTACTACTCTTGAATATAAGGTATAATGTTTAATGACAACTCTATCAATGCCCAGATTAATATTATACTTAAATTAAAATTACATAGTGGGTGTGGCTTTATACAATTATTATCAAGGGGAAGAATCATGCCTCATCACATAAAATTAAGGAATACTTCTAAGTCTTACACTTAGAAGCAACATTCTGTAGTTAGAAATTTATATAAACAGCACATTATAAATTCTTTATAAATTTTCACTGTTGATTACTCAGCACTTTTTGCATGCATTTAAAGTAAGGACCATTTCTACGTTGTGTAAATCTCTACTAGAAATTGATCTTATTTAATCAGTTTCTGAAATGTAAACTGGGCTTGCAGCAAAATTGTTTCTTTAGTATGCAACTGGTATTTCTCAGGGCATTTTGCATTTATAATATGACAAGATTTGGGTTTCAAAATTATATACTGCTTTTGAAAGCAGGGCAGGAAGTATTTTAGTGAGGCACACAGATTTCTTTATTTTTGTGCCCAATCAGTGTCCACTGTTATCCTGTGGTGCATAAAGTTAGAATTTTATGTGGTGTAGTGGTAAAAAAAAAAAACACCAATTGTGAATAACCTTTCTCAAATAAAAGTCAAACTAGTTTTCTCAAAGTTCCTCAGCTACCATTAGAGGGCCATTTCCCAATGCACAGCTTCAGTCTTTGTGGGCCCATAATTAAATGTGTTGATATTGCTGCTTCAGCAAATGGCTAGGTGAATAGATCAGTCATTTTGATTGACACACATGTGCTCTGCAACGGTTGCCTTAAAAAGGTAATCTGTAATTGGATGAGTATGATTGCGGCTCTATCCAACTGAATTTCCACATTTATATTACTAATCATTTATGTTTACGTAGCTTCATAAGTCATGTTTAGATAAACAGGTAAATATACTTTGCTGGAATTAGACTGCTGCTTGCACATGGAAGTATCCATGACCAAAACTACTGTTAGAACAAGGCCAAAACAGGATATATATAATTGAAAATTGAATATTCTTAGAATGCTGTAATTTATTTTAATGGTAGGCAAAAAAAAATGAAGAAAAATAAAATAAAATCAAAAGATTTGTCAAGCAGGGAAACCCATGTTTAAGGTAAACTCTCAGTTTGCGTTTTAAGCAAATACAGTGCTACTGACTCTGCTCACCTGTAGCAAAGCAATCTGTGACTTTTAAATACATGTAAAAAGAATATGCACAAAGAGAAAAATCACTTTTTTATGTTTAATGCCATTTGTAGTATTTAAAAATGTACATATAAGTGCATGAGTTGTACATAAGAAAAGACAAAAGGGATAATTATGTATAATGTATAGTTTCTATTTATGTAAAATAGTGTTAGTTGACCTATGTTTAACTTTTTTTATAGTATACTTTTACAATTGTACATAAACACATTAAAAAAATAATAATATCAATGTGTCTTAAACATTTCATCAGGGGACATATTTGAAAATAAAAGTATTACCTTAATTAGATAGTAAGCACTTTTACAACAAAATTACAATTGTTTACTTTTTGAAAATAAAATTGATAATGATGATAATGATTGTTTTTTGTTATCATTAGCAGCATTAGCAAAAATAGGGAGGATGGGTGGCAGAAAAAACACAAGTAAGCAGGCAATGGTAACAGCATTTCTTAAAATAAATTCCCTGTATGGGGGTATGGTTATAGCCTTTAGGATACAATTAAGTCCTAATTTATAGCAACTACGGTATTGTTGTAACTGACCAGTTCATATTATCACTACATACAGACATGTTGTATTTAAGTTGAATTCTTTAAAACTGGTAGAAATATGTTGTTTTCTGGAAGGGAATTTTTTTTTAGAGAATTATTATTTTAAAAGGACTGGAAAGGGAAACACGACTAGGTAGATATTACAAGTATGCATAAAACTTACAATTTCCTCTCAAAATTTTAACGTGGTTTCAGTATAGCTTCTGCACTTACTTAAAAAAAAAAATGTAATGTATTTTTAGCTATCCTTAAATGGCTGCTAAAGAGATGTGATGAGATATCATATAAGAATGTTCCTCTCTAAAATGACCAGTTTACTAATCAAACTCATACACTATTCAGTAAATTTCATGTTGCTCCCATTATGGGATTTATGTGAAGAATCTGCTTATCTCACAAAACTATTTGGCTGCCAGATCTAAACCTTAAGTAATAAGACTAGTAGTATCTTGTATTCAAGCTATAAGAGAAAACATTTATGACTGTAAAGTCAACTTTATAACGACACAAAACTGTACCTCTCACAAATGCTTTTTGATATTGTTAATGGCACAATAGCACAAAATGCTGAGCTTTTGATGAAGCTTCTGAGAATAAACAGTGATTTTTTTCCAGTAAGGAAAAAATCACTGTTCAAGTCTAGACTGATGAGCAACAGATTCTAAAAACCCCTGTCATACCTTATCTTTATTGAGTTTCCCTGTCTTTTCCCAAATCTAAAAGAAGTCTTTTTATCTCACTCTACTTATATATACATGGTTTACATAGGTGTATACTACTGTTCTATCTAAGTGATTAACATATACAGTATTTGAAGTGCATACAAAAGTTCTAAATATCACTGTAGCAACAATCTACAGTGCAAAACATCATCATATTAGGTTAGGTTCAATAATAACAAAAATTAGCTGGGGGGGGGGGATTACTGGTTTTAATTCTAGTTTGTTTCACAAACCTGGTTAGCCTGAGTGACAATTTAAGGATGTCAAGTACTCCGTTCGAAAATATAATATTTAAATTTTGTACATACAGGCATACCCCACTTTTAAGTACACAATGGGGTTTATTTACTAAAGCTGGAAAGTGCAAATTCAGGCTCATTTCTGCATAGAAACCAATGAATGTCCAGGTTTTATTACCAAAGCTTAATTGAACAAGCTGGGGTTAGAAGCTCTTTGGTTTCTATGCAGAAGTGAGCCTGATTTTGCACTTTCCAGCTTTAGTAAATAAACCCTATTGTGTACTTAAAAGTGGGGTATGCCTGTATGTACAAAATTTGAATATTATATTTTCAAACGGAGTACTTGATATCCTTAAATTGTCACTCAGGCTAACTAGGTTTGTGAAACAAACTAAAATAAAAGCAGTAATTCCCCCCCCCCCCCAGCTAATTTTTGTGCAATTAAAAGTGGGGTATGTCTGTGTGTTGTTGATGGGTCGATTTACTAAGGGACTAGTTCTTCCATAGCCAATGTACACTAGACATGTGCATTCGTTTTCGTCCGAATGCATTTTCGTCCGAATTTCAGCTATTTTCGTTTTCGTTTTGCCAAACGATAACGAAAGCACAAAATCCGAAAAACGAAAGATCCGACATAAATAAATGCTTTATTTTCGTTTTCATTGTTACAACAGTTCGATATAGAATAGGAGATTCGACGTGACTCTGACAACGTGTCTATAGAACCTGTGTTCGAATGTGCCTAACCTTACCTCTATTAGTCCAAGATTATATAGAGAAAATATTCGACAGAGAAAAAAGATTTGACAGAGAGAAAAGATTCTGCAAGATACTGTCCTAAAAAGTGTTTGGGGACCCGGGTCCTGCCCCAGGGGACATGTATCAATGCAAAAAAAAGTTTTAAAAACGGCCGTTTTTTCGGGAGCAGTGATTTTAATAATGATTAAAGTGAAACAATAAAAGTGTAATATTCCTTTAAATTTCGTAGGGGGGGGTTGTCTATAGTATGCCTGTGAAGGGGCGCATGTTTCCCGTGCTTAGAATTGTCCCTGCACAAAGTGTCATTTATGCAGGAAAAAAAGTCCTTTAAAATCACTCGCAGCTATAATGAATTGTCGGCTCCCGTAATACAGAGAACACTCATTGAAAGTCATTGATAAAAAAATAAATAAATAAATAAAAAAAAAAGCGTGGGGGTCCCCCAAATTCAATTACCAGGCCCTTCAGGTCTGGTATGGATATTAAGGGGAACCCTGCCTCAAATTTAAGAAAAAATTTGACGTGGGGTTCCCCCTAAATATCCATAACCAGACCCTTCAGGTCTGGTATGGATATTAAGGGGAACCCCGCGTCAAATTTAAAAAAAAATTGACGTGGGGTTCCCCCTAAAAATCCATACCAGACCCTTTATCCGAGCACGCAACCTGGCAGGCCGCAGGAAAAGAGGGGGGGACGAGAGAGCGGCCCCCCCTCCCTCCTGAACCGTACCAGGCCACATGCCCTCAACATTGGGAGGATGCTTTGGGGGTCTGTGACCCCTCAAAGCACCTTGTCCCCATGTTGATGAGGACAAGGGCCTCATCCCCACAACCCTGGCCGGTGGTTGTGGAGGTCTGCGGGCGGGGGGCTTATCAGAATCTGGAAGCCCCCTTTAACAAGGGGACCCCCAGATCCCGGCCCCCCCCCTGTTTGAAATGGTAAGGGGGTACAAAAGTACCCCTACCATTTCACAAAGAAAGTGTAAAAAATGTTTAAATAAAACAAACACACTTTTGAAAAATTCCTTTATTAAAAATAAAAAAATAAAAAAAAGATTCCAGCGGCGGTAATCCACTCTTGCTATCCATCGACGGACGGTCATATCTCCAGCGATGTCTAATATCATCCAGCGCAGCGCAGCATCCTTCTTCTGTCTCCGTGGAGGAGACACTACAGGCATTCCGGCGGCTGACGTTTGTTATATACGGAGGGCGGGGCCACCCGTCACCTGACCCCGCCCCCCTCTGACGCAAGGGGAAACCCGGGGTTCCCCGTGACGTAGGGGTGACCCGCACCCCTCTGATGTAACACAGGCAGGTTTCCGTTACATCAGAGGGGGGCGGGGTCACCCCTACGTCACGGGGAACCCCGGGTTTCCCCTTGCGTCAGAGGGGGGCGGGGTCAGGTGACGGGTGGCCCCGCCCTCCGTATATAACAAACGTCAGCCGCCGGAATGCCTGTAGTGTCTCCTCCACGGAGACAGAAGAAGGATGCTGCGCTGCGCTGGATGATATTAGACATCGCTGGAGATATGACCGTCCGTCGATGGATAGCAAGAGTGGATTACCGCCGCTGGAATCTTTTTTTTATTTTTTTATTTTTAATAAAGGAATTTTTCAAAAGTGTGTTTGTTTTATTTAAACATTTTTTACACTTTCTTTGTGAAATGGTAGGGGTACTTTTGTACCCCCTTACCATTTCAAACAGGGGGGGGGCCGGGATCTGGGGGTCCCCTTGTTAAAGGGGGCTTCCAGATTCTGATAAGCCCCCCGCCCGCAGACCTCCACAACCACCGGCCAGGGTTGTGGGGATGAGGCCCTTGTCCTCATCAACATGGGGACAAGGTGCTTTGAGGGGTCACAGACCCCCAAAGCATCCTCCCAATGTTGAGGGCATGTGGCCTGGTACGGTTCAGGAGGGAGGGGGGGCCGCTCTCTCGTCCCCCCCTCTTTTCCTGCGGCCTGCCAGGTTGCGTGCTCGGATAAAGGGTCTGGTATGGATTTTTAGGGGGAACCCCACGTCAATTTTTTTTTAAATTTGACGCGGGGTTCCCCTTAATATCCATACCAGACCTGAAGGGTCTGGTTATGGATATTTAGGGGGAACCCCACGTCAAATTTTTTCTTAAATTTGAGGCAGGGTTCCCCTTAATATCCATACCAGACCTGAAGGGCCTGGTAATTGAATTTGGGGGACCCCCACGCTTTTTTATTTATTTATTTATTTATTTTTTTATCAATGACTTTCAATGAGTGTTCTCTGTATTACGGGAGCCGACAATTCATTATAGCTGCGAGTGATTTTAAAGGACTTTTTTTCCTGCATAAATGACACTTTGTGCAGGGACAATTCTAAGCACGGGAAACATGCGCCCCTTCACAGGCATACTATAGACAACCCCCCCCTACGAAATTTAAAGGAATATTACACTTTTATTGTTTCACTTTAATCATTATTAAAATTACTGCTCCCGAAAAAACGGCCGTTTTTAAAACTTTTTTTTGCATTGATCCATGTCCCCTGGGGCAGGACCCAGGTCCCCAAACACTTTTTAGGACAGTAACTTGCAAATTAGCCTTTAAAATGAGCACTTTAGATTTTGAACGTTGGAGTCCCATAGACTTTAATAGGGTTCTAAAGTATGCTATATACTAGCTCCGTCGAATCTTCTTTATACATTCGACAGACACCATAAGCCTTCAAAGACAGATTCGACCGTGAGTCATGTGGATTTTCGGACGAATGCAATTTTTGAACGAAAAATGAAATAAATAAAAACGAATTTCGGGAGTAACTAAATAAATTAAGTTTTCAGACGAAAACGAAATTCCGAAACGAAATATTTTACTCTGCACATGTCTAATGTACACTTTTAACTCCCCAAGCAAGTTCAGAGGAATATAAAAGGAATGAAAACAAGCTTTTCTGTGAATCAGCTCCATTATATAGAGTTACAAAGCTAAGGGAGTGAGTTTTATATCAGCTTAGCAAATGTTTGTATATATGGGCATTTTTGTACTTTTCTGCTGACCTATGTTTGTGAAGCAGTTTAAAGCGTTTTGAAAGGCTACATTTGAATTTCTGGTGCGATCTTATGAGTTTTGGTGAGCTTAGTGTTTTGGTAAATGCACCATGTACTATTCTAATGCATTTTCCACCATTCAAGAGAATCATAAACCAATTTCAAACACATCCCAATTGGATCTTAAATGCATTCCATCTTGCCTGAATGCTTAAGAAGAATGCTGTATTTGATTTGATACTGGCTCACTTGCAAACTAACCCAAAAATCTTACTCTCAATTTCCAATTTACAGGAAAAAAAAACTAATAAAAATAAATAAAGAAGATAAATTAATTTTTTTTAATAGAAACATAGGTATGGATTAACTAAAACGGGATAATCCAAAATTTGGTGCAGCTATGCATACAAACCGATCAGCTTCCAGGTTTTTTGTCAAAGCTTGACTGAACAAACTGAAGTTAGCTACCATGCACAACTGCACCAGATTTAGCAAATTACATTTTTTTCATATCATATGTCATATCTATCAACCTATGGGGTTGATTTACTAAAGCTAGATTTTGCACTCTCTAGCTTTAGTAAATAAACCCCATAGATTGATAGATATGACATATTATATGAAAAATGTGAAATGTTCATAACACCCTTTAAACAACATCATTGATAATTTCACAACACATAGACACACATGGATGGTTTAACTGGTAAACAAAATAGAAAATGCAAAACACAATTTTTAGAAGTTTAGACTTAAAATTACTTTTCCAAACCATCAGCAATACATAGGAGCACACTACATCAAAGTTCACTGATTAATGTTTTAAAAGAACGCAATACTTAATAATTTGACGTGCCAGCTAAGAAAAAAGTGTGAAACATTTTGAAGAAATCTAATCCTAACCAGTTTTCTTTCATTAAGTGAAAATGAAATTAAGTTCTTTTTAAATAAAATCCAGCTAGGAAAAAATGTTCTAGGGAAAAAAAAAAAAAATGGAGCTGTCTCATAAAAGAAGAAATATGCCACATGTCAAGGATATTAGTACCCCTAGTATGTTCAACTGGCAGGACACACAATCCTTGTTTTCCAACACTGCATGCCCATGACTTTAGAAAGTCTTAGCAAGGGGTAAATAAAATAAAGATTAAAGATACATCTTATTTAGCAGTGTAAACTTAACTATTTAATAAGGCTCTTAGCTTTAAGATGTTAAAGTACGTCTATTCTGAAGTTTACATGAACTTGATTGGTGCTTTGATGGACAGTTAAAACACACCAGGCTTTAGCTGAACTGTTTATTTGTAACAGCACATTTATATCCAGAAAGCTCCTATGCACTTAATTCACATGAACCATTGTTTACATGGAATTTAATAAAGGATTCTTATTTTTACCTGAAACAATCCTATACTTTATATAACTATTGGTTCCGGCAAATAGATCATATTTATTTTTAGATTTGTATTTGATACTGAGACTGAGATTTTAAAACAAACATAGGTTTGCTATATTGGTATAAATCTTACATAGTTTACCAAACCAATACCAGTTCCTTAATTAACAGCTTCTAGTTAGCATGCCATAGTTTTTTTTCATAGTCGTAACAAATGACATTGGGCTTGTGTTGAAAGTGGGTTTATACTAAAATTATTTTATAAAAATATCAAATCAAATGCTGTATCCTATGGCTTTTTGTAAACAGTATGTGTGGGTGTGTGTATATATATATATATATATATATATATATATATATATATATATATATATATATATATATTTTTTTTTGGTTTGATTTGGGTACAGATATACTGCTAAATAATTTCAGCATTTTCCAGTGACAGCTGGAAACTATTACCATTATATAATACACAGATTTTATAACAATAGATTGAAATAGAAGGAAATATTGTTTTCCAATTCAGAGACATTTGCTTACAGTGGTATTTTTCCTAAAGCCCAGGTCAAAATTTGGAAACACTTATCTACGCTTCCTGATATAAAAATGTATCCCTATTACTGCTACAACTGCTATTAGTATATTTGATACTACTAATACTACCTCTGATAGCATGATACAACAGTGCAATATTAAATGTTTGTAAAAAACAATATACTCCTGAAATCCAACAAATTCACGAAAACAGCATACTTAAAAATATCTTTTGGAGCAATACCAACGTTTCAACTAATAACCTCAAAATGTAGTAGCATCAGAAGTTTGTATGATTGGCATGGATTGCTAGCTTTCAGTAACCTAAATATGGTATATATTTATTTATTATCAGACCTTTGTGACACATACAAATGTTTTATCCACTATTTTAGTGGATATACACTCATGACCCACATTATGCTGTTCTTATTCCTTCAAAATTACAGAGCAAGAGTTATTATTTACTATGGGGTACTTAAACCAACTCAGTAAACAAAGTTCATAAAAATATTCATTTTACCATTGTGTATTTAGGCAAATACCCATCTGCAGCACTCACATAACACATATATCATTTAGCCCCTTGCCAAATGTGTAATGCATATATACAGTGGCAGAAATAGTGAGTGGGCTTTAATGTCCCACCACTGCACATATGTGTTCATGGTGGCCTGAGGTTGTGTGCTGATGGCATGCTCATTGTCCTTTCACAGCACACTGATGGAGCTGCTATCAACAGCTCTACAAATATACAAAAGCCTGAAAGCCAGTGCTGTCAATATCAACAGCTCTAGGTAGCAGTTTCTGAGCTAATGGGATGGGATCCTAATCATGTGACCACTGTAAGATCCAATCACATGATAGCGAATCTGTGCTGCTTCCAACTTAAAGGGCAATTGGAGGGTGGCGTGAAGGGGGTTGTTTAAAACACATTAACATGAGATATACAAGGGTGGTGAAAGAACCAAGTAGCCATAGCCAGAATTCAAACCTTTTCACCACTTTGTTACAACATTAGGACATTTGATAGGTTCTTTCATGGTTCTTTGCAGTTTTGAGAATCTCTTCCTTCTAACATTTGCATCAACCAATAAGTAGAGACTGTGTTAACAGATACAAGCCTTTAAGCATAGCTGGAATGTTGTTTTCTATACGTGCTGGAGCTGACTACATCCCTCAAAGACAGCTCAGAGACACAACTGTAGGAATACACTGCACAGGGGAGTGAAGTCAGCAATAAATCTGCTTACCATCATCATATAAACAGCATTGTACTACCAAGTGACAGGCAGTTGTCAAGTCCTTACTATGTGTCAAGGTTTGCTGTGCTGGCTAGTGCCACACATCGTAGCTGAACAGGGAGTCTTCCAGTGATAGGATGGCTATAAAAACCAACTACCTATAAGGACAAACATAGGAGATGTAGATAATTTTTCCTGCTTAGACTCACTGGGTGAGATTTATGTAAACTTGTGCTCATAGTATCTGGTGCAGTTTTGCATAGTAACCAATAAGTTTCTAGGTTGTATTGTGAAAGCTTAATTGAACAAGCTGAAGTTAGAAGCTGATTGATTACTATGCAACAGCTACACCCGATTCTGTGAGCACCAGAGTTAGTAAATCTCCCCTTGTATGCTCCAGCAAAAGCTATTTTTTACTATCCTTGCACAATTAATTTCATACCACCTTAACTAGCCACTATGCCCCCTTTTCTCAATGCATTAGCAACACAAATGTAGGCTAATTCAAGTGCATGCATAGTCCAAATTTTTTTTCTAGTTTTGAATAGGATTGGGAAGAGTTAATACTCCTGCCAATCTATTTTTTACTGTTGCCCACTGCTGTGGAACTTCCCTCTACTTCCACCTCACTGACCCAAAGATGCAACCGGAAGTTAGAGGGAATCTTGAAAAGTGAGGCAAGTGCAATTCCCCTCTTGGACTTCTATCCCTTTACCCAGGTGTTCCCACTGGCTGAGCTCCCCTTACCTATTTGTCTGGGGACAACCCTAAAATTTAGGATTTTCCATCACTTTATGTCTTATTCTGTGACAGCAGTAATGAGTGCAAAACAGAGTAGTGAAGATCTCCAATGGGGACACTGAAGGCAATAAAAACCTGACAGAAGGTGTAATCCTTTCCCATTCTATCGAAAATTATATAAAACAAAAAAAAAGATTTTGCCTAGAGATACACTTTAAAACTGGAGAAAAAAAGTGAGCTCAAACGTGAAGTTATTGCACACAGTAACAAATCAGAATATTTGTTGAACTCTCCCTATATAATCTTAATAGTATAAAGTATAATCTTACCGGTTGTTATTGGCAACAACTTCACATTTGTTCTAATTTTCTAATCTCCACTTTAAATGAACCAGCTTTTCAATGTTTTTCACTCTTCACACTAAACTGAGTATCAGTGGGACATATAAATTGTATTGTGCATACATCAATGAGTATATTTAAAGTCATACATTCCCAATAACATGATGATGAATGTAACATAAGTTCTTCTACAATACTGAAGCTGTTGGCACCTAAAAATATAGACTAGACATGGTCACTGTTGTCACGTTGTGTGTACACTGTAACCACTATATATTTCAAGTCAATCTACTGTAAATGCATCACTAAAATTACATATAAACTTTAACATGGTACTGCAATTTCATAAGTTAGTTTCAATTATCCATCTTCAACTAAAATACCACCTATTGATACTGCTCTAAAATGTGTTGTTCAGTCATTTCTTGCTGTGGAGTGACAACTATCAGTTTTACTCACGTTTTGTTACCCTGTCAAATGCACCCATAGCTGCAACTGCAAGTAGCCATGCCATCACTATCAATAAACTGATCAAAAGTAAAGCTGTGATTCTGATGTTGAACTGCACACTAAAGTGGTTGATAACGTTTTTAGAAGACCAACAGCACTTCAATGCAAAAAAAGTATGAAAATGGGGGAAAAAAATATGAAAAAAAGATTTCAGTTGTTTATGATACACAAGATACATTCTGTCGATTTATGGTTTAGCTTATTTTAAATTATATCTAAACCAAAGAACACATATTTGATGTATTTACACTTACCACTCATTAAATGCGGTGGCTGCATTTGTTATCTTTTCTTAAGGCTAAGAAACTTTTCAGCAAGTGCAGAGAAAATTGAGTACTGTCCCTTATACTTTTTAATTTTTTTTTATTTGCAATAACATACAATTTTTCAGGACAAGCTTTTGGGGTATGTCCCCTTCTTCAAGGTCCAAGCAGTTGTATGTTAGTGCAAATAAAAAAAGTATCACAAACAGTACTCAGTTTTCTCTGTTACAACTGCACTAATACAGCTACAATCACATCCAGCAAGTACAGAAAATATATGTTGCGTTTGGCAAAAATGTAGTGTAGTCCTGTGAAATTCACCTAAATCACAAACAAAGAGAATCATATCATAGGATCATTGGGATGCTTGAACATCATAAGATGTTTTTAAAGGGCACGGTAGTTACTATTATGTAAATATAGTTTTTTGTATGTAGATAAAGGTTTTGATTTCTTCTCTATAAAAGATTCATGTAGTAGGACATAGAGAGGACACCTGTCCCAATAAATGGGAAGAAACCTCCAATTATTTAAATACTTCTCTGGATGCTACCTTAACATCTTATAAAATGACTGCCTAAAGATCATGGGATCAGTGAAAACTTAATGAAAACCATGGATCCCCCAGTAGATACAGTGCAGTGACTGCTACATTTACTACATATTTACTATAATGCTTTAATTTTTCAGCAGAGCATGTTAACTAGAATGGCAATAGCCTCATATATACATATGGCAAGCGTTTAAGTGGCACTGGGAAACAATGCTCCTTCCATGTTACAATACATTTGTCAAGGTACAAGTGAAGGTAATAAAAATGTCAGTGGCTGGAGGAAAAGTAACACTAGCAGCAGCAAGCACATCCCCAGCAGGAGAAATGTGCAGTTCCCAAAGAGATGAAAAATACTAGCATTGATTAATCCTAACTATGCTTATGACATAGTATAGGGCTGATTAACTAAAAGTGTAGAGAATGTTCCTTTTGCAAAGTTAATGTTTATTTTGTTAATGAATACAGATGTGTAAGATCTGTTGACTTTCAACTTTTTATTATAATAACACAATATAACAAAGTATTATATTATTTACCAAGGTAAGTGAACATTTATCCTACAAAGCAAACTTTCATTTTGGAAAGTCCAAATTTTGTACTTTTTTGGTAATTCAAGCCCAGTGATTTGTGTTAAAATGTTGTTCAGTCCTTTTCAACCCATAGGAGCATTTTCCTTCATAGTTTGGGCTGTTAGTGGCTACAAATTTTCAGTCACAATGTGCTTTTTGAAAAACGTACACAATATATTTCCCTGGATCTAAACAAGGCATGCAATAAACTGCATAGGAACACCCAAAGTTTTGAATATGCTAAGTATTTGAATGTGTTTATATTGTTGATGGACATTAGTAGAATATTCAGTAATGTAAAAATAATTGCTTTTGACATGACATGCTTTTGACATGAGATGAGATTTAAGATGGAGACAGCTGATGGACAGAATATGAATACTGGCCATGTTGATTTAACAGAAGCAGAAAAGAAGTTTTAGCTATGTTGGATCAAAAAGCACAATTATCTGAGGGCAGAGTGGCTTCTAAAAGGGGTACCTCTGACACTGGTTATGTTATCTTGCTGGTTGTCCAGGCTGTTGTTGAAGTGCCAATCCAGACCATGCTAGAAAAAGTATGTACCCAACCATCCACTTATCTTTCAGATAAATGTCAGTCCATTTAGACTGGGGGTACGGAAGTCACTACCAAACCATTTACTGGATTTAAGATCCTTTTGCATACTTCTAAAGAGCCACCATTCCTTCAACAATGCTATCCTTGCACAATATGTTCAGGCTGCAGTTAGAAAACTTCCTGTTGCTGTGTATCCAAAAATTATCATGAAATTACAAACTAGATTTTAGATGTTTGTGCTAAAGCCTCAAAGGGCAATAGGAACATGTGGGGCAGGAGCAAGCAAGCCAGAGTATTATCTTTGTTTTGGTATGTGTTTGTACAATGGTGTGTTCTATTTTTGGGGCTCTGAGGATGTTCTGCAATTAAAAAAGGATTGTCGTTATTGGGGTCCCTGCTGCAGTGTCTATTTGGCAAAAATGGCCACACAGGTACATTTTTACTTCTGCATTTGGTATATTACTATACCGAGTTGTTAAACTGCGAAGGAAGAGTATATATTACTTGTTCTGATTGCTTCTGTGTGACGTAGATTTTTTCATAATTTCACACATATAATTTCATGATTCCACACCCCTACACACAAACTGTAAGACTGTGATTAGACATTCTTCTGCAGCGAAACCAACCATCACCACAAGCCACTTCCAGATATACTTCATGTACATTCACACGCACAAGAGGGTTTCATTCTATTCCCTCTTTTCCATGCAAACACATACATTGATTCTGCTTGCATATATACACTAGGCACACTGTGCTGCTCTCTAGACATTCTGTGCTACTCATTATATATTCTACACCGTCACACAAGGTAACTGTTCTTACATGTCCACATACACATTGAGACAGTTTTGTTAAGCAGCGATGAATGAATTTATTTAAAATCAGGTGAATCAGGAATTTGCGTTTTAATTTGCTTTAATGTAGCAAGCATGTTTGTTTAATCTGCAGAGAATAATACATTTATTACATGATTGCCTGTATCCCTATATTGCAGACATGTTTATGAAACAGACAGATCTTTATGCAAATACTCAGCTAAATTATTTTCATGAAAAGGCTACTGGTAGAAAGACTACTTACTAGTTCACAAAATGAGTGGTGGAAAGTCCCTCCCCCACCCCAAGAAAGAATTCGAGCACAGACTCTATTGTCTCGGTGATTCTAAGCACCCCCTAAGAACTAATTATCATTGCGCTTTTAAAGTGTAAGTAAACCCTACTATTGTTTTCAGTAATCTTCAACTGCCATGATGCTGCACATGTGATCAGTTAAGACACCAGCCATTGGATGGTTTGACAGTTCGGTTGCGAGCACAACGAATGTGACAGTTACATTCCCAACACGTGTCGGGAATGTAACTGTTTTTTTAAAACTGTAAAATCAAGAGGTTTACTTCCGCATTAATATTGAAGGGCATTACAAGGTTAATAATCTCCACCTCCATGTCATTGGCCTTATTAGGAATAAATATAGTTCCTAATTAGATGCTATGCTTGAAGAGGACTTATTTGCCTCTCTGCTAAGGAGTGTGAACTGGTAAGTGGTCTGTGGACTGGTGAACTGGTCCACAGAAAACATAACTTGACTAGTTCCCCCAAACATATGTTCTGTAATCATCCCTACATACATTTAAACAAAATGATCATACTAACATGCACATACATATGCAGTCACTTAAGTTAAATGTGTAATGTGTCAATTATTTAGCAAAGGAAAGAAACAAAAGATACAAAGACCAAGCTTATTATAACAACATTATACCTAAAAGTTTCTAAAATTATGCAGCTATGTAAATTAAAATAGATTACAAACCAAAAACTATTTTATGACAAATTAATTTTTAATACTAAATCATTGTTTTCCGTGAAAAGCCAAAGGTTAACAAATAAGCCAACAAAGCAGTTGACTTATTAAGAACTTTTAACACATGGAAACATTTACGTAAACAAATACATGCCAGCAAATGGTTTAGCTATGATCCAGCTGTAAAGCTGTGGAATGTCGTATATAAGTTAAGCTAAAAAATTTGAATCAAGAAAAGGACTTTCAGAATCATCACGGCTCCACCAATCACCAGAAATTGACAAATGGATCCTGCTTAGCAGGAAAGTCAGGAATGGCTTTAGACAGTTTGCATTCAGGAATCAGAACCATGTCAGAAATAAGACAGACAGAAATAGAAACCAAATGGTAGGTAGCCAAGTCATTTGAGAGAAGTCAGAATATACATTGAAGATACACAAGCCACATAGAACAGAGCAACAGAGCAGATCTGAATTCATGCTCTTTGGTTTGTAGGGACCACCTTTCTCCTACAGAAAATATGCTATCAGCCCCTAGATGTCACTTAAACACACCCCACTAAACACTCTTTTCTTGTTCCTGGACAAGCATGGCTGCCATTATCTATAGGAAAGATGAATGAATTTTACAGAATCCAGGGAAATACACACACAGGTCACAAATGTAAAAGCAAAATATCTATAAGAACACTACAAACAAAAGACGAAGGCCCCAGGCAGAGAAAAAAAAATCACATCATACACACAAAGGGGGGATTTACTAAAACTGGTGCACTCAGAATCTGGTGCAGATGTGCATGGTAGCCAATCAGCTTCTGACCTCAGCTTGTTCAATTAAGCTTTGGCAATAAAACCTGGAAGTTGATTGGTTTTTATGCAGAAGTTAGTTTGATGTTGCACTCTCCCGTTTTTGTAAATAAACCCCAAGGACAGCTAGATAAGCAAAGATACCCAGAGGATGTGATATCTATGGGATCTAATGGGCAAAATAGAGACATATGTCATAGGAAAACTGACATCATATACACTGATAAATGGGGACAAAAGTTAAAGTTAAACAAGTGATACAAAAAGAGAAATAGGATTGGGATGATCGAGGCTGTAAACAAAGACACACATTCACAGTAACAGCTGTATTTCCCATGTGGTGTGGCCACATTAAGGAAAGTGCACCTGGTTGCAGTGTATTCATTATCCCAAACTGGTATTTGTAAAAATGTATGAATGTAGACATTTTTCACGGAAACCTAACTTTTCGTACTTTTTCTATGACCCATTGTGATAAATGTGGAACACTGAGAAGCAATGTAAATGTAACAACTTGCACTGACCCATGTTGGAATGAAATTGTAATGCTCTTAAAGTTCTCTACAGATATTATAACATGTAAAAATACATTCACAGGAAGTGCTGCAACTACATGAAATCCATAAAATCATTCTGTTAATTTTTTCCAATGCAGTTGGTAAGGAACAACCAAGAAAAATCTCTTAAAATGAAGCAGGGTCCATTATTCTGTTGTTTCAATTAATTTCATATTTAATTCTAAAGGTTATATTGATGGACATTGTTATTAATGAGTTACGTGTCATGTATTTAAGTCATATTTTATCATTGAATTATATTTTTAATGTGATTACGAGACTTTTGGGACTTTTGATAATCCAAGTTGGAATACTACACAACTTGTAATGATATCTTAAGTTTCTACATATTACATGTTTTATGGCATGATTTAAAAAAAAATCTATTGCAGTTTTGGGTTTGCTTCACTCATAAAACTGCTTACATGGCCCTTGGGGGTGTTTGAGGGCAAAGCCTGGGGCCCGTTGATGCTATTTAGTTAACTATAACTGCATATAACATGACTTACATTGGCCTTGCATCAAGATAAATGCATTTTCCTATAGAGAAGGTGTTCAACTTTAACACTAGTTAAAGTCTGCATACCTATTTTATTGTTTTAAAGGTGAAAAGCACAAAGTAATACTACTCTGTTTATTTTAAAAAGGAAATGCTACAGGAGAAAAGCTTATCTGAAGGTGAGGATGGGTTTACAACAGGCCAAACTTCTGGACATGTTGAAGCAGCAGCAGGATCACCAGCATTGGGAGTAGCTGGACTAAGCAACACGTTGAACAGTCCACAGAGCCAAGATCCAGAGCAGGTAAGAACTAACCAAACTGTGTATTTTGACTGAATAAAAATCTAAATCCAAAAATGTTCTTATTTTTGTATAGAGTAAGGAACCTCTGTCAAGTTTATTTATTTATTTTGCTGTCTGTATCCCATTGTGGATATTGGTCAACAAGTGACACATTGAAACAATTCTCCTCATGATTTTTACTCATTTCAAAATCTTTCTACTGTTGCTTTTTTTTTTTTACATGTTAATTATACTATAAAGACATTTAGGTGCGTTCTGGTGCGTTTTTTTAATGCATTTTACAGCATCCCAGTGCAGAATTGGAATGCACTGGAACTGCAAGCATTAGTGTGAACTGTGCCATTGAAAGCTACATAACCTATTTTCCATGCGTTTTTGAAGCAGGAAAAAAATGCACTGGACTGTGGTGTGAACTAGCCCTAAAAGATTAGTAATTCAAACCTTTCTTCTACCTAAATTAGACATACAGTATCTCACAAAAGTGAGTACACCCCTCACACCCCTCAAATATTTTATTATATCTATTTATGTGACAACACTGAAGAAATTACACTTTGCTACAATGTAAAGTAGTGAGTGAACAGCTTGTATAACAGTGCAAATTTGCTGTCCCCTCAAAATAACTCAACACACAGCCAATAAAACAAAAGTGAGTACACCCCTAGGTGAAAATGTTTCAATTGGGCCCAAAGTGTCAATATTTTATTTGGCCACCATTATTTTCCAGCACTGCATTAACCCTCTTGAGCATGGAGTTCATCAGAGTTTCACAGGTTGCCACTGGAGTCCTCTTCCACTCCTCCATGACAACATCACGGAACTGGTGGATGTTAAAGAACTTGCGCTCCTTCACCCTCCGTTTGAGGATGCCCCACAGATGCTCAATAGGGTTTAGGTCTGGAGACATGCTTGGCCAGTCCATCACCTTTACCCTCAGTTTCTTAAGCAAGATAGTGGTCGTCTTGAAGGTGTGTTTGGGGTTGTTATCATGTTGGAATACTGCCCTGCAGCCCATTCTCCAAAGGGAGGGGATCATGCTCTGCTTAAGTATGTCACAGTACATGTTGGCATTCATGTTTCCCTCAATGAACTGTAGCTCCCCAGTGTTGGCAGCACTCATGCAGCCCCAGACCATGACACTCCTACCACCATGCTTGACTGTAGGCAAGACACACTTGTCTTTGTACTCCTCACCTGGTTGCTGCCACACACGCTTGCCACCATCTGAACTAAATAAGTTTATCTTGGTCTGATCAGACCACAGGACATGGTTCCCGTAATCCATGCCCTTAGTCTGCTAGCCTTCAGCAAACTATTTGCGGGCTTTCTTGTGCATCATCTTTAGAAGAGGCTTCCTTCTGGGACGACAGCCATGCAGACCACTGAGAACTGGCAGGCTGACCCCCCACCCCTTCAACCTCTGCAGCAATGCTGGCAGCACTCATACATCTATTTTCTAAAGACAACCTCTGGATATGGTGCTGAGCACATGCACTCAACTTCTTTGCTCGACCATGGTGAAGCCTGTTCTGAGTGGAACCTGTCCTGTTAAACCACTGTATGGTCTTGGCCACTGTGCTGCAGCTTAGTTTCAGGGTCTTGGCAATCTTCTTATAGCCTAGGCCATCTTTACGTAGAGCAACAATTCTTTTTTCCAGATCCTCAGAGAGTTCTTTGCCATTAAGTGTCATGTTGAACTTCCAGTGGCCAGTATGAGAGAGTGAGAGTGATAACACCAAATTTAACACACCCGCTCCCCATTCATACCTGAGACCTTGTAATACTAACAAGTCACATGACATGAGGGAGGGAAAATGGCTAATTGGGCCTAATTTGGACATTTTCACTTAGGGGTTTACTCACTTTTGTTGCCAGCTGTTTAGACATTAATGGCTGTGTGTTGAGTTATTTTGAGGGGACAGCAAATTTATACTGTTATACAAGCCGTACACTCACTACTTTACATTGTAACAAAGTGAAATTTCTTGTCACATGAAAAGATATAATAAAATATTTACAAAAATGCGAGGGGTGTACTCACTTTTATGAGATACTGTAGGTTCTAACTCTTCCACACTTCATCCTAAACGGTTGTAAATACACTTTAAAGTGAACCTATTCTGAGGCTCTGCTTGTTAAAGTATTTACATAATATAAACAGGAAAAAAAACAATTTAAAACAAACCCTTATCTACCTCTGTAGCTATAGCAATTGTGGAGAGATTGATCTTCAAAATTTAAACATTTTCTAAGGTACACAGCAAAAGCAATGAAGACACAGCCCCCCTCATGGCAGCAGAGATGTATCATCCTGCCAGCCTTTCTGTTGTGCATGTTAGCCTGGCAGTACCAAGTACACACCAGGTTTGTTTTTTAAGTTGTTAGAAACTGACTTCAAAGTCTCTGTTGTGATCCTTGAGTTGGATAAATTCACAATACATGCAGCTAGAGAGATCAGTGATGGCTTGTTTTAAAGTTTTTTTTTTACTTATTTTACAAGAATATGTATATAAAGTCAATAGTCTGGGCAAAGGTGAACTTTATGTTTTTGGTCTAGAAAAAAAATGCACTCAGCTATTCAACTATTTTTGTAATTTTGAAAAATAATAAGCACTGGCTCTTTTTTAAACAATCATTTTGGCCCTTTTGCGCACATTTTGGCACAGGTTATTTTAACACGCATTTCAGTATGGCTTGTAAAGAACATTTTGGTGCTTCTTTTAGCATGTCGTTTGAAACTTTTTTAATGTGCATTTTGATTTGCTTTTTATGCTTATTTTGGCAAATAGCACATTTGCTAGCCACTTTTGGGGTGACATTAACAATTAATGGCACTGCAAGCATATCATGCATTTTGCAAGTGTTTCCAGAATGCACACAAAAAGGCAGGTAAAAAATGAGCCAAAATACAGCTTAAAAAAGCACCAAATGCACATAAAAATGTGCTAAAATGCGTTTTAAAAAACAAGCCAAAATGTGTGTGGAAAAAAGCAGCAAAAAAGTGCATCAAAAACTGGACCAAAATGGCGCAAAAAGCCAAATTAAAAAATTTTTTGGGCATGGAACATCGTGCATTTTTTCAATGCACATTTTGGCATGTTGGTAGTGTATTTGTCAAATGACGAAATGTGTGGCAAAATGCATATCTGATAACTGCATTTGGGGTGCCATTAACTATGAATGGCACCCAAAAGCGCATTGCGTATTTTGACACAATTTTACCACAATTTGGAATCGTGGCAAGAATTGCTCGATTCTGCCAACAATTCTGCATTGCTCAGATGGGAATGGGTCCTAAAAGAATATACATTATAACTATACTGTGGGCGTGTGTTTATACTGTGTGTTTGTAATGTGTGCATATATATATATATATATATATATATATATATATATATATATATATATTGTAAATATATATATTATATATAAAACACATATATACACAAACACATAAACATATTTAGCTATTATTTATATCAATCTTTAAGCTTGCTGTTGTTGATATTAGCAAGAAAGAAGCTTCCTTCCTCACATCACAGCAGCTTCTCACCCATATTCTCAACCCCTGCACTGGAGAGTCTGGGAGGAGATATTTTACAGACATGGCCAGTGAGATCTTCAGATCTCACCGTCATAAACTGGTCATCTGTGTAAAAGTGAATGACAGAAGGGTGTGTCCTGTGATGAGAAGTGAAGAACATGTTCTCCACTCCTCATCTCAGCTTGAACAAACACACCTGAGTGATCAGCCGTGATCATCAGGATCTCAGCTCTTCTCTGTTTGATAAACGTACAATAATGTCCTATGTGCAGGTCTTGTCATAAATCTCCATTAAAAAGCAAACAGTTGTGGCAGCTTCAGCTTTTTATTAGTTACTGTAGGAAATGTTAGCTCTTCAATAAATACATTGCGGTTAAGGGGAAATGTTTGAGGCAGATAAACAGGGAAAGGTTGTGTTATAGTTCAAAAATAAATGCTGCAAAAACAAGCAGAGGGGTTGATTTACTAAAACTGAAGAGTGTAAAATCTGATGTAGCTGTGCATGGTAGCCAATCCGCTTCTAACTTCAGGTTGTTCAGTTAGGCCTTGACATAAAAACCCGGAAGCTGATTTTTATGGAGAACTGCACCAGATTTTGCACTCTCAGATTTTAGTAAATCAACCGCACAATTTGATACTTATTATCCATGACTGCCAGCTTGCACCAACTACAGCACTGCCTACTTGCATTGCATAAGAGTGTGGTAATAATCATATATTAAGCACCAATACTAGCTAAAGCATTCAACAACATTTGTGGCATTTACTGGAAAACTGTGTGTAAATGACAAAAAAGGAAGTGCCTTTTTAAGTTTAGATCTTGATTCTTTAGCATTCAACTAAAGTTGTATGCCTACATTTATTTGAAGTGTATACTGTAGAGGGTCATATATGTAGCTCACAATAGGAGTTTTTGTACATATGTTGGTTTTAAGTATGCCTCTTATGTGTGCGCTTCTGTCATAAATGTATGTTTTTTATATTTATGTTTTGTTTCTGTTTTACATCGTGCTACTTCTTTGTACTATGAATAGCACAGGGAAAATAAGGGGGAAAAAGCTTGAAAACAAACAATTTGATGCCCATTAATCATGCCCATTAATCATGTGTTTCTCAAACATAGTAGCCTCACATGTCTTGCCTGACAATCTACAATTGCAATTTCTAAAGTATCATCATTTAAAGGGGTTGTAAACCCTTGAGGTTTTTCATCTTAAGGCATTCTATGCATTAAGGTGAAATACCTCTTGTAGTGCACCAGCCCCCCAGATCCCCTGTTTTTTTGAACCCGTTCTTTCCCATGACATGGACGAGCACACCATGTCCAGGCTTTGTCTAGGTTCCTGGATAGATCGATAGCACCACAGCCATTGGTTCCTTCTGATGTCAATCAAATCCAGGACCGGAGGTGGGGCCGAGTCCTGCTTTCTGTGTCAATAGACGCAGCAGCAGGACACGGGAGCACCCTCACATGAGTGTCCCAAAGGAGATCGCTTCTCCTTTAGGACACCCGAGGAGCCATGAGAAGAGGATCGGGGTCACTCTGCGCAAAGCCAACTGCACAGTGGAGGTAAGTATGACATGTTTGTTATTTAAAAAAAAAATAACCTGAAGCTGTAGTGTCCCTTTAATCAAATAAAGATGTTTAAGTGATCATTGGTAAAGCTAAAATTATTCAGACACTATTTATAATGATACAATTGGTAGTCAGTGGTACATTGGCTACAAAATACAGCACTGTAAAACCTTGAAACTGGGTTTTAACTATTTTCATTGCAGAAAATCTTGTTGGTAGCAACAATTATGTAAAATAAAGAAAATGCACAAAAGAAAATTAGACAGTTTACTAATATGTGCTAATGCTAAGCTGTAAACATTAATAATACCTTGCAAAAATGTTTATTTTGATGTAAATAAATAAATCACAAACATTGTAGGAAAAAAAGTGGTGATGCAACACTCCAGAGTAAAAGATGATGTGCAAATGTATTCATTCACAAGATGTGAAGGGCAAGATCACTCAAACCTCCAGTCTCTAACAACAGTGCTAATATGCAGCATAGGATGGAAAATGGTGAAAACTGTATTTTATTTAAATAAAAACAATGCCAGTTGTTTATGATACAGAGTGCTTTGGTAAACCAAATGTCATTCAGTTAGCCATTACAAACTTTTCAAAATAGAAATTATCTTTGCTATCAATAAATCAAATTTGTTAAAGTATCTTTTATATGGATACATCTGTTAACAATGCATTCATATTAATTAAAGACATTTGCTAATAAGCAGGGCATACTTCTAAATAATCTAGGAGAGCTTACCACCAGAAATTGATCACATCAATTTGTATGTGCAGGCTGAAAATGAGTGCATTTATCAACAATAATGTTGGCTGTCACTTGTATCAGCTAAAGGAATGCTGCACACCAAGATGGAAAAAATAATCTTCCCTTACTAAAATAACCAGCTGGAACAAATTCTATTCTGACATGTTTCAAGCCGGGCACAACACTTTCTCAAATAATGTTGGCTGTGCTATCATCACAAGCATTACTGTTGAGTTTTGTTTTCTGCATGCAGGTTGTGCTGTCTTTTCACTTAATATCTTCCCCTGATTCTTCTTTTAACAGAGCTTCAGTTGTAAGTTAGGGTTACATTCAACAATCTGTTTTACGATATTTGCCTTTTTAAACTTGAGCTGTCTTTAAAATCAACCAACATAAATATATTATCTGGCAGGGCATTGTAAAGTATTTGACCAGATCTTTAGGACAAGATTGCATAAAAAAAAGACATTCTATTTTAAAATTTAAAAATGGAATGTTTTTTTTTAAAAAGTGCAGCACTAGAAATGCAGTTGAAAAATGAGTTGGTTGTATTTACAGTATTCCGGATTAAACAGTAGGGAGATCCCTCTTTGATTCTTTGATATGCTGCATTTGATTGCTGAAGGGGAGCAAATATTGAGCCAAAAAAAAAGACTTGTACTTTCTTTCCATGGTAATTATATCAAGTTCCTATATACCCTAATGGGGTACCTAATATGTAATCCTGCAGTTCCGGGTCTGGGGCACGCATGTGGGCTGCTGGCGACCCGCTCCTGCTGTGATTTTACACAGCAGAGCTGACCAGTGGGTACCACGGACTCGATGTCCATTAGCACCTATCGTTCATTAGGCAGAGAGCCAGAACAGTGATCTGCGAGGCAGATCGCTGTTCTGTCAGTAGGGAAGGCACTGATCTATGTTCCTGCAAAGCAGGAACATGAATCAATGCCTTCCCCTAGTAAAAGCACCCCCCACACAGTACACAAGCACTGGCTAAGCACACAGTTAACCCTTTGATTGCCCCTGATATTAACTCCTTCCCATCCAGTGTCAGTACAGTGACGGTGCATATTTTTTAGCACTGATCATTCTGTTAGTGTCACTGATCCCCAAAAAGTGTCAGAAGTGTCCGTTAGTGTCCAATATCGCAGTCCCACTATAAGTTGCTGATCGCCGCTATTACTAGTAAAAAAAGAATTTGACAAATATATCCCATTGTTTGTAAACGCTATAACTTGCTATAACATGTAAAAAGTGTTTTTTTTTTAATTGTCAGTATTTTTTGTTTATAGCGCAAATAATAAAAAATGCAGAGGTGATCAAATTCCATCAAAAGAAATCTCTGTTTGTGAGAAAAATAGGACATAAATTTTATTCGCGTACAGCGATGCATGACTGCGCAATTGTCAGTTAAAATGCAGTGCCGTAGCGCAAAAAAAGGCCTGATCATGAAGGAGGGTAAATCTTCTGGAGGTCAAGTGGTTAAATAATGTGCTTGGAGATGCTCTAAATCTGCAACTGTTGTTATGAAAATGATTTAAGTCCCTTAAAAGAGAGATATAAAATGGCAGAAAATTGGAAAAATGCCAGAAGTTTCACCTTAAAATTCCAAACAGACCTTCATCCAGGCATGCATCTTTATTGGAAAGGAAAGGGAGGGCAATGGGCATCCAGCCACATTCCTGAACCACACCAGACCACATGACTTTCAACATTGGGGTGCTACCTTGAAAGAAGGTGGCAAAGTCTCACTCGCTTGCAAGGCACCTTGTTCCATTGTTGAGGGACAAGGAACTCTTCTCCACATCTACTCCATTATCAATCACATCATCCAGCAATGGCGATCTATCATGAATCGTGATGACCCTCCGCCCCAACAATGTTTCTCCTGCACCATAGTGACCTACATCCTGCAGCAATTTCTAATATAAATGACAGAATTCCTGGCTAGAATGTATACAAACACTATGATTGATCGTAGAGATATTGGGGTTGATTTACTAAAGGCAAATAGACTGTGCAATTTGCAAAGTACATTTGCACTCTGCAAGTGCAGTTGTTTCAGAGCTATGCAAAAAAGCAGAAGCTTTGCTGACTTCCATCACCCAGTCATGTACAGGCAAAAATGCAGTTTGCTTGCATAGGATTGGGTATTCTTTGCAAAGTGAAGCTTTAGCTAATTTCCTAAGATTTGGAACAATTCCACTTGCAAAGTGCATAGTCTATGTGCCTTTAGTACATCAACCCTATTGTTTTAATTTTTTTCAAGAAAGGACTTTATTACGTTGTCTATGTTGACTCTTTTGGAGAGTGAATAACAAGGAATACTAATGTACCCCATATGCATACCCCTGGGAAGTGGCAGATATCAGAGAGGGGTTCCTCTTCAGACCCACACATCCGCTTCAGGATGATGTGGGGAAAATGCCCTTATCTCTCAACAATGGGACAAGCTTTCTTGCAAGAGGAGGAGGCTTTGCTATCCCCTTGCAGGGTATCACCCCAAACTGGAAAGGCATGTATGCTAGTATGGTACAGGAAGGGGGCCACATCTTTACATGTGTAAGGACAGGGCTAGAGAATAGAACATGTTTGTTTTACAAAGAGCTTGGTGTTTGGGAGTGCACCACATGCTGTATTGATGTTTAATGCATATTTTTTTATTTGCTGTTTGTGTACAACACGTCCTTTACCACGGAACATACTTTACTTTAAAAGATTGGCAGTCTCCTCAGCTGGCAATTTAGTAAATGGACTGGCAACATGGCACAAGACTGTCAGGTAATAAAGTCCACAGGCATATTTGTAATAGTGAAAAAAATCACAAGTTAAAAAAATACATGGTTAAAAAAAAAAAAATGTTAAATACCAAAAGAAGTCTCCTTTCTTGCCAATTGGGCTAATGGATTTACAGTGTGATGACATTTATGTGAGTGTCATATACAGAATGTCCCAGGTATTTTTTTTTACGCCAAAACAGAGATTTAACAGCTATGCAGAAGTTCAAAAGACCTGGCCACACATGTTACAATCAGTTTGCATTATCTTGAAAGCTTACACACAATTGTACACAAATCTAAAAATGTGTGAACGCACATAAGATCCCATGCATTTCACTGAGGTTGGAATGATGGTAAAAACTGGAACACAAGCAAATTGTGAAGCTGGACATACACCTTACAATATCATTGTACAATCTCTTTAAAAATGTCTACAGCTACTATAACACATGTGTAGTGTGAAGGTCCTGGTAAATGGCTTATTAAGTAGGTCTTTGGCTTATACAGATGTTTTAAAATTCCATAGACTGTAAGGCCGCGTACACACGGGCGGACTGTCTGACGGACTTGGTCCGCTGAAACGTGTTTCAGCGGACAATCCGCTCGTGTGTGGGCTTCAGCGGACTTTTTCAGCGGACAGTCTGGCGGACTAAGTCTTTCGGAATTTCCGTAATATTGTCCGTCCAAACTTGGTTTCAGCGGACAGTCCGCTCGTGAGTAGGCTAGTTCGACGGACTGAGTATGGCGCATGCTCAGAAAGGATTTACACGGCCGAAGGTTGCATTGCAGTGTATTGGACGTCGTATTTCTAGTCCCATCGTACGTGCCATACACGTCATCGCGCAAGCTTTCAGCGGACTGTCTGTTCGTTGTGTGTGGTCAAGTCCGTTCATTCAAAAGTAGGACGGACTGTCTGTCGGATTGTCTGACGGACTTAGTTGGACGGATAGTCCGCCCGTGTGTACGCGGCCTAACAAGTATAACTAGTTTAAGGCACCTTAACATCTCTACTTTCAATCAATTTTTGTAAAATGTGATACAACTATATTTAATTTATAAACAATTCAACCTTATTAGATTTTAAAATCATACTGTAACATGTAGGCAGCCTAAAGTGTACAGTATGTATACCCAAAAAATATTTTTTTATATGGTCTTTTGTGGGCTGCTAAATTTGCCATTGAAATTATTTTGTTATATCTTTCTACATACTGTAAGTACAAATAATATATGCTGATTTTTTCCTGAGACCCCTGCCTTTACTGCACTATTATCAGCTAACATAGTTCCCAGCTACAGTGCCTTGCGAAAGTATTCGGCCCCCTTGAACTTTTCAACCTTTTGCCACATTTCAGGCTTCAAACATAAAGATATAAAATTTTAATTTTTTGTGAAGAATCACCATCAAGTGGGACACAATTGTGAAGTGGAACCAAATCTATTGGATAATTTAAACTTTTTTAGCAAATAAAAAATTGAAAAGTGGTGCGTGCAAAATTATTCGGCCCCTTTACTTTCAGTGCAGCAAACTCACTCCAGAAGTTCAGCGAGGATCTCTGAATGATCCAATGTTGTCCTAAATGACTGATGGTGATAAATAGAATCCACCTGTGTGTAATCAGGTCTCTGTATAAATGCACCTGCTCTGTGATAGTCTCAGGGTTCTGTTGAAAGCGCAGAGAGCATCATGAAGACCTAGGAACACACCAGGCAGGTCCGTAATACTGTTGTGGAGAAGTTTAAAGCCGGATTTGGATACAAAAAGATTTCCCAAGTTTTAAACATCCCAAGGAGCACTGTGCAAGCGATCATTTTGAAATGGAAGGAGTATCAGACCACTGGAAATCTACCAAGACCTGGCCGTCCCTCTAAACTTTCAGCTCAGACAAGGAGAAGACTGATCAGAGATGCAGCCAAGAGGCCCATGATCACTATGGATGAACTGCAGAGAACTACAGCTGAGGTGGGAGAGTCTGTCCATAGGACAACAATCGTACACTGCACAAATCTGGCCTTTATGGAAGAGTGGCAAGAAGAAAGCCATTTCTCAAAGATATCCATAAAAAGTCTTGTCTAAAGTTTGCCACAAGCCACCTGGGAGACACACCAAACATGTGGAAGAAGGTGCTCTGGTCAGATGAAACCAAAATCGAACTTTTTGGATACAATGCAAAACGATATGTTTAGCGTAAAAGCAACACAGCTCATCACCCTCAACACACCATCCCCACTGTCAAACATGGTGGTGGCAGCATCATGGTTTGGGCCTGCTTTTCTTCAGCAGGGACAGGGAAGATGGTTAAAATTGAGGGGAAGATGGATGCAGCCAAATACAGGACCATTCTGGATGAAAACCTGTTGGAGTCTGCAAAAGACCTGAAACTGGGACAGAGATTTATCTTCCAACAAGACAATGATCCCAAACATACAGCAAAATCTACAAAGGAATGGTTCACAAATAAACGTATCCAGGTGTTAGAATGGCCAAGTCAAAGTCCAGACCTGAATCCAATCGAGAATCTGTGGAAAGAGCTGAAAACTGCTGTTCACAAACGCTCTCCATCCAACCTCACTGAGCTCGAGCTATTTTTCAAGGAAGAATGGGCAAGAATTTCAGTCTCTCGATGTGCAAAACTGATAGAGAAATACCCCAAGCGACTTGCAGCTGTAATCGCAGCAAAAGGTGGCTCTACAAAGTATTAACGCAAGGGGGCCGAATAATTTTGCACGCCCCACTTTTCATTTTTTTATTAGTTAAAAAAGTTTCAAAAATACAATAGATTTCGTTCCACTTCACAATTGTGTCCCACTTGTTGGTGATTCTTCACAAAAAATAAAAATTTTATATCTTTATGTTTGAAGCCTGAAATGTGGGAAAAGGTTGAAAAGTTCAAGGGGGCCGAATACTTTCGCAAGGCACTGTATCTCTGATGACTACAAAACCTTGCCCCTCTTTGATGTCAGCTGGTGCAGTAAAGATGCAGCTTGTGGGACTTTTGGTGCGCTTTCAGAAAATGCTGAAAAAAACATGCAACCTAATAGAAATCTATAGGACTGCAGCTCTAAAGTGGTTGTAAACCCTTACACACCACTTTTACCTACAAGGAAGCCTAAAATAAGGCTTACCTGTAGGTACTGTGAATATCTCCTAAACACCGTTTAGGAGATATTCATTGTATCAGAATGTGCCAACGTCATCAGCACATGTGCACTGAAGAAACGGCTCGCTCGTGCCATTTCTTCAGCTGCTGTGCTGTTTCCGTGGGACAGACGTCATCACGGTTCCGGCCAATCACAGCACCGAAACCCGCGATACCAAGAAATGACTCCAGGAGACATGTCCCCAGCCACAACGATGTACGGGATCCACTGCAGGGGCTTCGATCTAAGGTAAGTATTTCAGAATGAGCTAGTATGCTATGCATACTAGCTCATTATGCCTTTGTCTTGCGGGTTTTTAAAAAAAATTCTGTGGGTTTACAACCACGTTAACTGCAGGTAAGACTTAGGAAAACCCCCTTCGCATTACATTTTCCATGCACCTCTGCCCCCCTTTACATTACACAACCAGCAGCTCTGGCACCCCTTTACATTACGTGGCCCCGCACCTCTGACTCCCTTTACATTTTACAGCCCTGCACCTCCGGTCCCCTTTACATTACACACCTCTGGACCCCTTTATATTACACTTAACCCCGCACCTTTGGACCCCTTTAAATTTAACCTCCCCTGCACCTCTGGTCCCCCTTACATTACACAGCTCCATGCCTCTGGACCTTTTTAGTCCCTGCACCTCTGGACCCCTTTATATTACACAGCCCCCTGTACATTACACAGTCCCTCTGCACATTACACAGCCACTCTGCACATTTCACAGGCCCCCACACATTGCACAACCCCCGCATTACAAAACCCCCAGCACATTACACAGCCCCCTTGCACATTACACAGCCCCCTGCACATTACACAGCTCCCCTGCATATTACACAGCCCCTTGCACATTAAACAGCCCCCTGCACAATAAACAGCCCCCTGCATATTACGCAGCCCCTCGCACATTACATAGCCCCCCCACACATTACATAGCCCCCCACACATTACATAGCCCCCCCACACATTACACAGCCCCACCACAGCCCTGCCCTTTCCTATCTTACTTAGATATGCAGAACGGGAGACATGGCAGCAATGAATAGATGATGGGAGCTGCTGGAGTTCATTTTTTATATTAACAATCTGGTGATTGGTTTCTAGCACCACCTAGCAACCAATCACCTGCTGCTTAACTTGGAAAGTTAACTCTCACTCCTGACCTCTATTCAGCTATGCTGTGTCTCTTTCCTGCTGTACGAAAGTGTTCTCATTCTGCCTCCTGCTCCCTGCTCCCCTCTGTGGTATTAGTGAGCTGTGGAGGCAATCTGGCCGCTGGCCCTGGGTGTCACCCCTCTGTTGGGTGTCACCCGTGTGCGGTCTGCACTCTGAGAACCCCCACTGTTGTCGGATGATAACACAGCTCTTATACATATACCACATAGAGTCAACATTGCCACCCTAGGACAGGAAGAGTGTTACTGGCAGCATTATCAGGTGAAGTTGCTATGGGACAGACCTGAAGTGGTTAAGGACAAACATTTTTAGGACTAATAGGCAAGCTGTTGTCAAACAAAATTGTGGCCTTGTTAGGAAGTATATGTATCAATGCCAAAAAACTTTTTTTTTTTTTTAAATACAGTGGATAGAGGGTCATTTTTAATGCAGCTTTGAGGATGACTTAAATCAGAGCAAAGCTGTGAAAAATCAGCCAGCAGCAGGACAGTTTATTGTACAGAGAATAGGCCTGGTGTATGCTGCACCTTTAATTAAATCTGGTATGGTGAATATGGGTAATATATTGTGTGGTGGTTTAGGCGCACACAGTTCCTGCAAATAGCTTTTATTTCTTTCAAACAATGCAACAGTTTGCTGTTCTTTGAGTACCTCAAACTTCAAAAAAAGTTTATAGCGAAAAAAATTTAAACAACAGAGGTGATCAAATACCACAAAGAGAAAGCTCAATTTGTGGGGAAAAAAACATCAATTTTGTTTGGGTACAGCTTCGCATGACCATGCAATTGTCAATTAAAGCGACGCAGTGCCGTATCGCAAAAAATGACCAGGTCAGGAAGGGGGCAAATCCTTCCAGGGCCGAAGTGGTTAAATTGACGAGAAAAAAAAGACAAAAAAATTGCCTGGATAAAAAGAACCAAAAAAACAGGCATCAAATAGGGTCGATTTAATAACTGATCGTGATCATTCCCTATGGATCTTCAACACCATTCAACACTTGTGCCATGGCTGTTCTGAGCCCCCTTTTATAGTAAATTGTTGGCTTATCCAAACGCTCCTTATTGGCTCTTCTAAGCCAGCTGATCATTGTTGAGAAGCCATGCAGTGTATTCTGGTGTGTGAAAACAATATATTAGCATACAAATTTTTCTAGGATCATGAATTGTGAACTAACAAGATTAAAAAAACCCAAGCCTCATCCTTACTGGTGACATAGATATTAGGAAGTGACGTTTCTGTGTTAAACTGCAGATCTCTATAGTACCATGGATACTGGGAAGTAATATATACTGTATGTGCTAAAGTGCATATCTTATTGTAACCACAGATACTGAAAATTGAGATGTGTGTGCTATGGCATACATACATACATAAGGGTGTACATAAATATCAATAAATGAAAATAATAAATAGAAAATAAAAACTAATACATGTATGACATATTAAAGTTAGAATATATGGGGTAAAAAAGCAAAAATTCATAAAAATGTACAATGTAAATAAAATTATGTTTGAATAAATAAACAAACAAACAGTCATACATGCTAACATGTGTCCAAAAATACAGTTTAAAAAAAAAAAAAGGACATACACCATAATACACCATAATTGTGAAAAAAGGTTCATCCATATGAAATATTTCCCAGTTCATTCACTGGGGTTGATGATCATTACATATCTATCATTGCAATAAACAATGTGCCCCATAAACCTCCTATAGTGAAGGTAAATGGTGTTTTGCACTTAATGTTAATAGACATTGAAAGTGATGCTTCAATATGTAATATTAGGCTATGGTAACTATAGTATAAACTAAGAAATTTACAGGGCATACACTTTATTACAATGACAGATATGTAGCAACCCCAGTGGATACACTGGGCATATGCCCTTTTTTAAACTAAGTTTTAAACTATTTTATGTCAACATGTATGTCTGTTTCTATATTTATATATTCAAACATATAGGATTTCAATTAATTAATTTCATTAGTTATTGTAATCCCTATATTTCAATTGTATAGGTTTATGTCATGAATGTATTTTTTTTATTATTATTATTGATATTTATATATACTAATATGCATATATGTCATCTCATGATTGTTCAAGGAGTATCTTTTTACTTATTTTATTATTTATTTCAACTTCATGTTAAATTTTAGCCCTAATGAAGGGAGTTATGTTAGCCCCCCGAAACACATTGGTTATTGTACCCAATTAATATTTGGAATAAACTTAATTTTGGACTTTAACCCATGGGTATGGTGCTGTAACTTCCTGTTCAGAATTTTGCCTACATCACTGTGGAACAAGTCAGTACTCCTATACTAATGTCTATGTTGGTATGGTCACTACCGATACCTAGTAAACTTTAAAATCTCATCCAACGATTGGGCCTGCTCTTAGTGTAGTGCATAGGATTTTCCCTCTTCCAAGATTCCAGCAAAGATGGCAAGCAGCTAAGGTGACTCCTACAGATGGGCAAGGGAAAAATTCATGCACTATATTCGAAATCAGGACTGGCTGGATCAATAGCAGATCCCGGCAAAGCTCTCACCCCCTGTGGGGTTATTATCTGCCACTCAGATCAGACATTTTCTCAGGGTTCTACCTCCTCCTAAGCAGTTTGCGAGATCTCCTATTAGATTTTCTGCAGATTTTTGTCTTCAGATTTACCAAAACCATGTAGTGCAAGGGCCTGCCTGATTACATACAAATTGAAACTCTTAAGGTTTGACCTCATATTATATGGTTTTGGTAAATCTGAAGGAAAAAATCAGCATAAAATCTGATAGTCTGTATAGGGCTTTAACCTTCGAGTCATTTTGTCAGAATCAGCTACCTACTACATATCTACTTTCGGCAGTTTACAAATTAACTGGACTCCCAGATAACTATGTCCCTTCTTTTATTTGCAAGTGGGAATTTATGTCACAAATTACATCTACAAACTCCCAGATTAGGCAGGCAATTTTACTTTCACATTGATCCTCGTTGTGTAACAGGTTCCAGGAACAAAGTTACAAGCTCCTTACCAATTGGTATTGTGTTCCTGCCCCTCTTCATGAACATTTTCTTCAGACTTTGAGCTCTTGCTGGCGATGCCAGCAAGGCATGGGGTACAACATACATATCGGCTCTAGTTTAGATCAGGATAGCTGTGGGACACTTTTTATTTTGTTCTATTTTTATTTTTAGTCACATCCGTGGCACAGGTAGTTTTGTTTGTTTTTAGAAATCCTGTGCAGGGTACTTTCACTTTTAGTAGATCAGGTCCCAGGTCTTTTGCACGGCCATTGAAATAAAAATGTATTGAATACAGTATATCTTTGTTTAATATTTATACAAATATAACCAATTTGATTAAAATGAACATTTCTAGAGATGATGACATTTCTAAGGCCGCGTACACACGAGAGGACTGTCCGTCCAACTTAGTCCGCTGAAACACATTTCAGCGGACAGTCCGCTCGTGTGTGGGCTTTAGGGGACTTTTTCAGCAGACAGTCTGGCGGACTAAGTCTTTCGGAATTTCCGTAATATTGTCCGTCCAACTTTGGTTTCAGCGGACAGTCCGCTCGTGAGTAGGCAAGTTGGATGGACTAAGTATGGCGCATGCTCAGAAAGGATTTACACGGCCGAAGGTTGCATTGCAGTGTATTGGACGTCGTATTTCTAGTCCCGTCGTACGTGCTGTACACGTCATCGCGCAAGCTTTCAACGGACTGTCTGTTCATCGTGTGTGGTCAAGTCCGTTTATTCAAAAGTAGGACGGACTGTCTGTCGGATTGTCTGACGGACTTAGTTGGCCAGACAGTCCGTCCGTGTGTACGCGGCTTAAGAGTTAATTCATAGGGAGGATTAGTCACCAAAGTGATGGCTTCTAGAATTCTACCCAAGTATGAATCCCCCACTCACAATTGCTGAACTTCACCAGTTCACCAAGCAAATCGGAGATAATCTGTTGGCATCTACTTTGCTTATCATTCAGCACTATGGGGATATTCATTAAAAAAAACTGGATAAAACAAAATATGGACAAACAAGGAGTTGCCTGTGGTGATCAATCATGTTTCATCTTTTATTCTCCTGTAGAATATATAAAGAAATCATTCATTCTGTTCCCATTTGCTCTCCATTTTATATAATTGCATATTTACTGTATTAGCAGCTTTCTCATTTTTATCTTTATGCATTTCTACAGCTACTCATGAGCAATACTGACAATCTCATTTCGATAGGAGACCCACAATCCAAACAGCTGTTTTCATGGGTAAGAGTCAACCAAAAAGGTTAAAAAATAACCTGGTTGATATTGTTCCCCTTTAGATAAAAAGCATTGGCATCAAATGCCAGAACTGCTTTTTCTCCCTTGTATCTCTATTGGCATGAGCAGGAATTTGTTTTGCGCAGAAATTTTTTGTTTTATAGAGCACTCAAGTCTTACATGTTCCACAGGGTAGATGGGACCAGGTGCACATACAATCACCCAACTATGTCTAAGGGCTATGATAAAGGGGATGAAGCCCCAAAATCGAACCAAAGTGTGGTCAACAGAGGCACTTATTAAATATAAATGTGTTTCCAAGTAGATTCTTCAGGAAGGTTGGTATTTATTGATCATACAAACAGGTTAAAACACACCATCAATGCATTTCAAGGCTCTTTGGAGGCCACTATGTCAGGAAAATGGGAGGTACACTTTAATGGGTGGAATCTATGTGTATTCTATCAGCCCAGAGTAAGCTGCAGATTCCAGAAGGCAGATAGAAATGGCTACACAGCCAACTACCCAACTTTGTCTAGTTGACTTTTGATTATTAATGAATGTCAGATTTAATAGCTAATGAAATCTTTTATTAAACAAAAAAACTGTTTATTTATTAATAGCTATGTTTGCAGTGAAATTTTATGTCATATGCACAAAACATGTATCATCACTAGAAATCAGTTGAAAGACATTAACTTTAAAAATATGAATTTATATAGTTATAGTTTGAAAACATTTATTGCCGTTTGGAAAGTAGAAATTGTTGGAGAAATGGAAAAATAGGTTTAAATACAGCCACCTGTGGTAATGGTAGTAAATTATTTGCTTTATAACAGTATTTTTGGATGGAACTTACATACAAGAGATTGAGGGAGAACCTTAGTCTTATGAGAAAATATATTTATAATACTCCACTTGGTCATAATGACTAGAAAAGTTTTCCATAAAATGATGCTTTTATTCCAAATAGTAAGAAAAATATGTGCAAATATTTCTATGATATGAGGTAAATGGAGGTCACTGTTTTAGTACTCTATACTAGCATAAAAAGTTTGATTTATTTTCAGAGCAGCAAAATAATAATATCTTATCCACTTTAGAAAAATATGTAAATAATTGAATCTAAAAAAAAGATAAATCTGTTTTTCTCTCTCCTACCTTCCCTATCTTTTTCTTTTATTCTTCCCCTCCTTCAATCCTTCAAATTCTTACCCACCCCCATCAATTCTTTCATTTTCATCAGTAGTTCCTTTGTAGTTTTTACTTCTGCTTCCCTATTTGTTGTTTTTCTCTGGTTAAAATCTGTTCTAAAAGGTATTACATTTTATTTTTAAAGATATGTGCCAAGCCATGCAATGAAACCTGTATGCTTGTTTATGGAACTGTACCTCACCTACACAGTTAAAGGGGTTGTAAACCCTCGTGATTTTTAACCTTAATGCATCCGATGCATTAAGGTGAAAAAACACCTGGCAGTCACCGGCCCCGCAGCCCCCCATTTTACTTACCTGAGCCCCTTCATCTGTTCAGCGGGGATGTGCTGTCCCACTCGCCACAGGGTCCTGGCCCTTGATTGGCTAGATTGATAGCAGCACAACCATTGGCTCTCACTGCTGTCAATCAAATCCAATGATGTGGGTGCCGGGGGGTGGGGCCCAGACCAGCATTCGTGTCTATGGGCGCAAATGCTGGACCCGGGAGTGCGCATGCAAGGTAACCCCCTTGGGAGAGCGCTTCTCCTAAGGGGTTATCTGATGCGGGGAGGAGCCGTGAGAGATGCCGGGGGACCCCAGAAGAGGATGTTCGGGGCCACTCTGTTCAAAATCAGCTGCACAGTGGAGGTAAGTATGACATGTTAGTTATTTAAAAAAAACAATCACTTTAATGTAGATTTGCATTGCTTATTAGAATTCCTATGGATGTTTAACTACTTGCCGACCGGCTCCTGTATATATACATCGGCACTTTGAAGATGGATACCTCGGTAATGGCAGCAGCTGCTACCACAACCAAGGTATCCATCTCTTCAGGAGCCGGTCGTGTTTACGATAATGGTGGTCTCTGCATTGGATTCGCCGCAAGATCACTGTTATCAGCGACGGGAGAGGTGCCACCCCCCTCCTGCTGCTCTTCCGTACCCTCCGCTGCTTACCAGAGGCGATCGGGAACTTTCCGTGGCCAGGTATGGAGATGAGCGAGGGGATGAGTGAGGGGAAGATGGCCCCCACCCATCTCCATACTATAGCAGGGCGGAACCGCTGTCAAAACATCGTCTTAAAGGGCCATTTTTTCAAATGACAACATTTTTTATTTTTTGTATTTTAGTCCAAATATGAGATATGAGGACTTTTTGACCCCAGATCTCATATTTAAGATGACCTCTCATGCTTTTTTCTATTACATTCCTTGTAATAGGAATAAAAGTGATCCAAATAAAAAAAAAAAAAATACAGTGAAAAAATAAATATAATCAAGTAAAATAATTATTTTTTAAAGTGCCCCATCATGACGAGCTTGTGTACAGAAGCGAACGCAAGTTTGACGCCATTCCACGAGCGAGCGCAATTTTGGAGCATTACTTGTTGGGTCTCAATTTACCTTACGTAACATTATCTTTCACAATATAACAAAAAATTGGGCTAACTTTACTGTTCTCTTATTTTTTTTATTCAAAAAAGTGATTTTTTTCCCAAAAAATTGCGCTTGTAAGACCGCTGCGGAAATACCGTGTGAAAAAAGGTATTGCAATGACTGACATTTTATTCTCTAGCGTGTTAGAAAAAAAAACAGTATATCATTTTTAGGGTTCTAAGTATTTTTCTAGCAAAAAAAACTTGGAAACACCAAAATATCAAAACGAGGCTAGTCCTTAAGTGGATTATTAACCACTTCCCGACCGGCGCACGCCAATGTACATCAGCAGAATGGCACGGGCAGGCATATTGGTATACAGGTACGTTCATTTCTATATGCCGCCCTGCCATCACGTGCACATCACCGGCGGCGTGCTCACGGGGGGTGAGTCAGGTGGCGGGTCCCGAGGACTCGATCGCTACGGGCATACCCGCGATCGTCTCACGGGAAGGCTGAACGGGGAGATGCCGTTGTAAACAGCATCTCCCGGTTCTGCCTAGCAACAAGTGACACTGATCTCTGCTCCATGTGATTGGAGCAGAGATCAGTGTTCACTAACACAAAGCCCAGCCCCCCACAGTTAGTAACATGCCCCTAGGAACACTCAACCCCTACACTGCCACCCCCTGGTTAACCCCTTCACTGCCAGTGTCATTTATACAGGAATCAGTGCATTTGTATAGCACTGAATGCTGTATAAATGGCAATGGTCCCAAAAATGTGTCAAAAATGTCCGATGTGTCCGCCATAATGTCGCAGTCACAATAAAAATCTCTGATCGCCGCCATTACTAGTAAAAAAAAAAATTCATAAAAATGCCATAAAACTATCCCCTATTTTGTAAACGCTATAACTTTTGCGCAAACCAATGAATAATCGCTTAATTATGTAGAAGAATATGTATCGGCCTAAACTGAGGGAAAAAAAATTCTTATATGTTTTTGGGGGATATTTATTATAACAACAAGTAAAAAATAATGCGTTTTTTTTTTTTTTTAATTGTCGCTCTATTTTTGTTTATAGCGCAAAAAATAAAAACCGCAGGGGTGATCAAATACCACCAAAAGAAAGCTCTATTTGTGGGAAAAAAGGAAGGCAATTTTTTTTGGTAGCCCCGACCTCCCAATTGTCAGTTAAAGCGACGCAGTGACGAATCGCAAAAAGTGATCTGGTCTTAAGCCAGCATAATGGTCCGGTCTGAAAGGGGTTAACGTTTAAATCTCATAAAAAGATCAGTAGATATGCTTTTAATGGTATACATTCTCCATTATAAGTAAGGGCAGGGGCAGAAATCAGCCATTTCTGATTTATTTCTAAAGGTGCAGGTCAATGACCCAGAACAATTGTGTGTATATTGGTGTTCTGACACATCTCGGGGTGCATTATTTTGGTCAGTGACTCACTAAGTTGTTAAAAATATAAGGAAGACAGTCCTGAATTTTTCATAAAAGGCATTCTCAAATACCAACATCAATTTCTACAATGCAATGGTTTCTCAACAGCCTGACAATTTACCTTTGTTTTTAGGATTAGATGTCAGTAAATGCATACTTCCAGAATGTTATAGGACTTGGCTTATAATATGAAAATGTTATAGACTGGCGTTTGATTTTGCAATTGTAATTATCCCAAGGTATGACTTTACACATTGTACATCTCCTAATATATAATTGTTTATTGCAGTTATCAGATCTACTTGTAGATAATTAATACATCTTTAACACCAGCTTATGAATAGATCTTTCATGTTTATTAGGCTATGCACCTAATATGCTGAGCATGCTGCTAAACATACCTTTACATATTAATTATAGGTTATTCTAGGCAGAGTTCTACATCTCAGACTTGCCAATAAATATACTCACTGGCCACTTTTCTAGCTTTACTTGCTAGTACGAGGTTGGACCCCCTTTTACCTTCAGAACTGCCTTAATTCTTCGTGGCATAGATTCAACAAGGTGTGGGAAACATTCCTCAGAGATTTTGGTCCATATAGACCTGATAGCATCACACAGTTGCGGCAGATTTGTCGGCTGCACATCCATGATGCAAACCTCCCGTTCCTCCACATTCCAAAGGTTCTCTATTGAATTGATATCTGGTAACTGTGGAAGCCATTGGAGTACAGCGACTTATTGTCATGTTCTAGAAAGATTTGAGGTATTATTCTGCTGGAAGTTGTCATCAGAAGATGGGTACATTGCAATTATAAAGGAATGGACATGGTTAGCTACAATACTCAGGTAGGCCGTGGCAAGGAAACAATGCTTAGTTGGTAATAAAGGGCCCAAAGTGTGCCAAGACAATATCCCCCACACTATTACATCACCGCCACATGCCTGAAATGTATTACAAGGCAGGGTCGATCCATGCTTTCATGCTGTTTACCCAAAATTCTGACCCTACCATTTGAATGTCTCAGCTGAAATCGAGACTTTTCAGACCAGGCAACATTTTTCCAATCTATTGTCCAATTTTGGTGAGCCTGTGCGAATTGTAGCCTCAGTTTCCTGACAGGAGTGGCACCCGGTGTGGTCTCCCGTAGCCCATATGCTTCAAAGTTCAATGTGTTGTGCATTCAGAGATGATATGCTGCATACCTTGGTTGTAACGAGTGGTTATTTGAGTTACTGTTACTTTTCTATCATCTTGAACCAGTCTGCCCATTCTCCTCTGACCTCTGACATCATCAAGGCATTTTCATCCAGACAACTAACGCTCACTGGATATTTACTCTTTTTCTCTTTTATCGGCCATTCTCTGTAAACCCTGGAGATGGTCATGCATGAAATTCCCACTATATTAGTAGTCTATTAAACACTCAGACCAGCCCATCTGGCGCCAACAACCCTGTAACGTTCAAAGTCACTTAAATCCCCTTTCTTCCCCATTCTGATGCTCAGGTTGAACTTCAGAAAGTCCTTCTCCCCATGTCTAGAAGCCTAAATGCATTGAGTTGCTGCCATGTGATTGGCTGATTAGCAATTTGTGTTTCCAAGAAATTAAACAGGTGTACTTAATAAAGTGGCCGGTGTGTGTATCTATGTATTATACTAAGTACCAGAATAGGATCTGCTTACTGTTCATTCCAAACAGTTCAGTATGTTATACTTGTATACAAGTATCTGTGCATGTAGAACCACTTATACCTCATTTATCTTAGCAGCAGATGTGGTTTAGCTTTGTACTTTTGACACAAGAAATCCCTAGAATAAAATATTAAAGATATAGCTCTGCACCAAATATAGTGTATCATGCTGTTATTCCTGGCTTTGAAACTTAATATTAGCTTTTCTTTGTTAACACTTAATGGCTTATACTATGAGTGATGCAGGACCTGACCTCAATAACCACAAAACAGACAAATATGGTCAGCTTTCATTCAGGTAATCATGATATGCATTGCTTTGAGAAAAACATAATTTTAAATTCATCAAGTTCTCCTCCAGCTAGCCTGTATTTGCTCCGCTAGGTGCTACTGATGGAGTTTACAGTGAGCTAACTCATGTATTTTCAAAGCAAAAGAGCCAACAGAGTCTCTTATACAACAGCAAGGTTATACGCTTGAAAAATGACACATTTCTGTTTTTGTTATAATATTATTGTTACATTGTATTCTTCTATGGTTATTGTATTTATGGGTTTCTAAAACTCTGAATTAAAGAATATGAATAGAGGGGAAATATAATGGGGACGCTTGTAATTACTGGTGACAACTCAATAAGAAAAATGTTCCCTTCCTTTGAAAAGATTTACTCTTCCAGATGTGAGGGTACACCAACAGGGGTTTTAACCCTTTTACTATTGTACCCAAAAGGAAATGTCTCAGCTTTAGTTTAATGATAAATCACTATAGGTCATACTTTACTGGATCTTTTACTCCATACAACTATATTTTATTGTGATGAAAAAAATGTGTACTAAAATGCTGATTATTCAAGTGTGACCAAGGGCAGACTGACAGTTCGGATACATGACCACTTCCTGAGGGCCCAGGGGGGTCCCATTATCTGGTCGGTCTTTTTGCCCACCGAGCATTGCACAGGTCGGGTGCATGAAGGGGACATCTCTGAGAATTCCAGGAGGATGCTGGGCACCGTGCAGAGTGGGGGAACTAGAGAAAAGAGCTGAGTGGACACCCTCTCCTCTCTAATCCCTTCATGCGGTCTGTGTGCTTGAGGCAAGGGGTCTGCTGTCTATGTGACCAAGCCAGGCAAGGGGAATACAGCCTGGACCAGGGCATCATGGGTGTCAGATGGGGGGGCACTGAGTGTCTGTACTAGCTGCTGTTGCATGGGTGTCATTGGAGCATGTTAAAGAGAGGGATCACTACATGCTGCTTGTGTATAGATGATGGGGCCATTACATGGTACATGTATATATTGGGGTGACTACTACATGCTTCCTGTCTACAGATGATGGGATTTAATTTATGTTACCTGTCAGTAGATGATGGGGTGGAGGTTACTACATGTTGTCTGATTGTAGATTATGGGGGGTCACTGCATGTTGCCCATCTATAGTTGATGGGAGAGGGGTCACTGCATGCTACCTGTCTACCAGGGGTGACTGACCATACGGGCAATCGTGCACTGCCCAAGGGCCTGTGGCCAGTAGTGGGCCCCATGAGCAGAGCTGTCTTTTCACACGGACAGCCCTATGTACAGCCCCAGAGGCTCTAGGTGCCCAATAAGAGGGATGGTGTGTGGATAGAGTGGGTGATCAGTGCAGCGCATGGGGAAAATATCTGAAACCAATCTTTTGTGGCTCTCACTTAAGCGGCTAAAACTTGACATCTCCTGCTCCAGGTGCTGCAGTGTGAGACAAAAAAGATTGGTTCCAGTTATTTCCCCCACCCACTGCACTGATCCAAATTTCTCTTGCTACTTGAACCCCCCACAGTGCTGCCAGCTTCTTTCCTTTCCTCTCCTGCTTGCAACAGCTGTAGGTACACGGGGGATCTTCAGGATGGAGAGTGGGGAAGGGGCTGGTTAATATGTAATTTACCTGTCCCTTCCTTTTCTAAGTGAACACAGTGAGTGATTGGTACTAATCACTCACTGTGTTTATAACTGAAGCTTAATAAACGGTTTATTATGCTTCAGCTTATGAATGGACAGGAGCCTGTTCCTTTATCTGCAGTGCAGCTGAGACTACAGAGTAGGGGGCTGCAGAATGTGTCCTCAGTCACTTTCTCTATCTCAAATGTGAGACTTCAGGGGTCTGTTTAGACATTTCACCAAAGCTTCCCCCCAACAGCGTTGTGAAATTTAAAAAAAAAACATATTGAAGTAAAATTAATTAAAAATTTAAATTAAAAAGTTAAAAATTTAAAACATTTGTAAAAAAAAATACAAAAATGTCAAATCAGACTAAAAAGCCACTCTCCATCTGTGGCATAATTTAGCCCCAATCACTGTGTGTTGTGGTATGTTATGCATGTCGCAGTTTACCATCTACCTGGTAAGAGCCACAGTGCATTATGTTGCCTAGGGGTCCATGGTGTTGTTAAGGTGGCACTGCCCATGAGAGGCTCATGGTACCTTTATTTGGTTGCCAGCTTTAAGTTTCTTGACACTCTACATGTTTTGCGAAGCTCAGTGTCCCTTCACGAGGGCCTGCCCCATTAATGTTGCATGATAAAGATGGCTGCCATGCAACAGCCATCTTTAAACCTGGGGGCACCATAATCTCCTTTTTCCCAGGGGCCCCATGAGTTGTCAGTGTGCCACTGGATGTAACAGCATTCTGTGTATATTAGAAATTGGTTAAATGGGAGATTAGGGCTTTGCAATATATGAACATTTGCTGATTGTTTAAAATTTTGATAAGAATATTTATGTGCTGCTATGTGGAAGAAAAATATATATATATCAAATAAAAATACAACAACCTGATGATTAGTGAACTGCTGGAACTATTTCTCAAGTGAACTCAAACACTCTCAAACAAAGGATTTATTTGAAATGAATGGTGTGCTGTTCAAAAATCAACGTATAGACCCTTATAACTCTCCTTAATAATCTAAATCCATAAACATCACATTAAATCAATAAATGCATGAACTTTTATCTCACAGTGAATCCTTAATTGATACACATTGTGCTCAAATTCCATACAGTGATTAAATAGTGTGGGTGAGATTTTCTATTTAATCATGATGTGTATCAATTAAGAATTCAATGTGCATGCATTTATTATTTTAATGTGATGTTTTTACAGATTTAATTTATTAAGGAAAGTTATAAGGGTATATAATTTTATTTTTTAACAGCGCACCATTAATTTAAAATTATGCTGAATGTTGCCACTTATAATAGATTAATGTACTGATTTTGAATGCAGGTAATATTTTTAGGCTATCTTTGAACAAACTGTGTGCCACCAAAGTGCTATACTGATGTACTTTAATAAGCTGCCACTTCAGGTAGTCATAGGGTCAGTAAATGTTACAATATAATAAGCTGTTGGAGTCTTTTATGTTCACACTGCGCTTCCAAGAATCCTAAACCATGTCTAGAAGAATCCACATCATCCAGACATTCTGACATGCCAGTAATGAAGTGCTAAAAAATGTTTTTTTTTTGTGTAGCACAGTGCAGCCGAGACCCACCACTATCTTCTTCCCAATTCAGCCAATGAATGGATGCAGCACATGTGCAATAAAAGTGTTGTTACCTTTTCTCCCAAGAAATGAGAAAACAATAACCTATCAGCTGTAATATCTAGACGTGTGGATAACAAGTTCTGACTTCTTGGAGTGTTCATTACAGCGGTAATACACAGACAAACTACTGTAGGGGATATATTTAACTGGCAACATCACTTGCATTTATTAAGAAATAGGTGTATCTCAATGAGATAGAGAAATGTGTCAATGGAATAAATTCACTGCTGTAGATATATCAAAACAACATATGGAAAACATTTTTATAGGAAAAAAAAACTTTGAAACATAGAAATTGTCATTCAAGATTAATAGATTAGATAGAATAGATAGAACAGATAAGATAGGTAAGATAGATAAGATAGATAAGATAGTTAAATTTGCTATGATTTTCCACCGGGCAGCCACAGCCTGATTGATTATGAGTAATGCCTCAATGTTGCTATATAGTATACCCCAGAATTTCTGTGTTTTCAGCATCCGTTACTCAAATGGGTCTCCAGTGATCCCAGAATATCACATGTCCCCCAGTGACCCATGAGGAATCCTGTGTCACTCGGTATGTCTAGCACTTCCTGTGTCATTCAGTGTTCCTCTGCTCCTGTTTTCCAGTTCTTGTCATCCTTGGCTTAGTATCAGATCACACTCGTTCACTGCATGCCCCTATTTCTGATCTGTCCTCACTTACATGATCTATTAATTCTGTACTATGCCCTGATCCTTTTCTATGTCAGCTGCCATCTCCCTCAACTGTTTTTTTAGGGGCGCCACCTGGGATGTAATCACTGACCAGGCCTGATATATACCCTACACGATTTGTATATTTCTGTGGCATCTAGTAATTAAGCAAGAGCATACAGTGCCTTGAAAAAGTATTCATAGCCATGTGAGGAACACAGAAAACATGTGAAATAAGGTGTTAAGGTCAGATGAGACCAAAATGTAACTTTTTGGCCTAAAAGAAAAGATCTATGTGTGGTGGAAAACTAACACTGCACATCATCCTGAACACACCATCCCCATTGTGAAACATGGTGGTGGCAGCATCATGTTGCGGGGAAGCTTTTCTTCAGCAGGGACATGGAAGCTGGTCAAAGTTGATGGGAAGATGGATGGAGTCAAATAAAGGTTAATCTTCGAAAAAACCTGTTAGATTATGCAATAAACTTGAGACTGGGGTGGAGGTTTACCTTCCAGCAGGACAACAGTCCTAAACACACAGCCAGAGCTACAATGGAATAGTTTAGTTCAAAGCATATTCATGTGTTAGAATGGCCCAGTCAAAGCACAGACCTAAATCCATTTGAGAATCTGTGGCAAGACTTGAAAATTGCTGTTCACAGATGCTCTGCACCCTATCTGACAGAGCTTGAGCTATTTTGCAGAATAATGGGCAAAGCTGGTAGAGACATATCCAAAAAGACTTGCATCTATAATTGCAGCAAAAGGTGGTTCTACAAAGACTCAGGGGGGCTGAAAAAAATGCAAGCCACGCTTTTCAGATATTTATTTGTAAAACCATTTATCATTTTTCTTCTACTTCACAATTCTGTGCTAATTTGTGTTGGTCTATCACATAAAATCCCAATAAAATAAATTTACATTTTTGGTTGTAACATGACAAAATGTGGAAAATTTCAAGGGGTATGAATACTTTTTCAAGACATTTAATAAAACTCCAATTCCCAAAAAGTTTACTGTTTGCTATTATAAATATCCCCAAAAAATATATATAATATATATATCCTCAGTTTAGGCTGATAAGTATTCTTCTACATATTTTTGGTAAACAAAATCACAATAAGCAGTAATTGTGCGCAAAAGTTATAGTGTTTACAAAAAAGGGGTAGTTTTATGGCATATTTATAAATTTTTTCTTTTTTTTAGTAATGTCGGCGATCATCGATTTTAATCATGACTGCGACATTATGGCGGACAGATTCGACACTTTTGGTGTGATTTTGGGACCATTCACATTTATACAGCGACCAGTGCAATTAAAAATGCATTAATTACTGTGTAAATGTGACTGGCAGTGAAGGGGTTAACCACTAGGTGGAGCTGTAGGGGTTAACTGTGTCCTAGGGAGTGATTCTAACTTTGGGGGGAAGGGCTGTGTGTGACAGGGAATGCTTGTTTATTAGCATTTCCCCGTTCTTCCTCTCCGTGAGATGATTGCAGGTATCCCCACGGACATTGAGTCAGCGGTACCCGCGATAACGCTCACGGAGGTCGCAGCGGCGCGCCCGCAAACTGCTTCTTAAAGGGCAATGTACAGGTACGTTAATCTGCCTGTACATGTCCTTCTGCCAACGTATATTGGTGTGAGCCAGTCAGCAAGCGGTTAAACATTTAATATGTTTCAAACAAGGTTTTTTTAGGTAAACCAAACCTAGGAAATGGGACATTAACGGTGCAGGAAATCAGAATTATAAAAAAGATTTTTCCATACAAAATTTATTTATACAAATTTCATAAAAACAAAGCAGTAATCTGTATAGTCATACTAAAGTTGTATACAGCTTTGTGGTCCAACGAAAGGTAAAGTTGAGGTAGTTGCGATTGATTTATCCCGACATGTTTCGCTTAATGCTTCATCAGAGGATAAGCCAACTACCAACATAACAGATTCAAAGATAAAAGAGAAAACATAAATTAATTTCACAAAATACATTTCTTTTTACACCATCAATACATATAATCAACATATCTAGTGTTTAAAAGACACGAGTAAGGCTCAAAAGATGGAAATATGCTCACCCCCACTTTACCGACCCATTCGTCACCCAAAAAGAAATATATAACTGCCAGATGGATTGAAGAAAGCAGGGCAACAAATACAGCAGCCAGGCAATATAGCTGGGGAGGGCATAGACGGCGGCTAATCGGGACAGAAAGATTATACAATATTTCAGCATACTATTTATAAACAAGAGCTATTTTATCATTTCAATTATACTGTAATCTAAATATAGGTAGATCCTATGGCCATTTTAATTTGTTTTGTCATGTATAACAATCATTTTAAATTATGCATTTTGCTTTAGATAAATATATTTTACATATTCTGGTGGCTGTAACATTAAACCTTGGACTAAAAAAACTAAGGAACTTCTACTCTATCGTCAGTGAATGTAAGTGGATGATCTTAAAGTAATAATAACTTTGCTCCACTAAATAAAATATATTTATCTAAAGCAAAATGCATAATTTAAAATGATTGTTATACATGACAAAACAAATTAAAATGGCCATAGGATCTACCTATATTTAGATTACAGTATAATTGAAATGATAAAATAGCTCTTGTTTATAAATAGTATGCTGAAATATTGTATAATCTTTCTGTCCCGATTAGCCGCCGTCTATGCCCTCCCCAGCTATATTGCCTGGCTGCTGTATTTGTTGCCCTGCATTCTTCAATCCATCTGGCAGTTATATATTTCTTTTTGGGTGACGAATGGGTCGGTAAAGTGGGGGTGAGCATATTTCCATCTTTTGAGCCTTACTCGTGTCTTTTAAACACTAGATATGTTGATTATATGTATTTACGCAGCTTTTAGTTTACGACTGCCTATCTCATTTCTTGAGGTGCTAAATTGGCAGGGCAGTACAAAACCCCCCCAAATGACCCCATTTTGGAAAGTAGACCCCCTAAGGAAATTGATAAGAGGCATGTTGAGCCCATTGAATATTTTATTTTTTTGCCTCAAGCGATTGAATAATGACAAAAAAAAAATATTTTTTTTTTTTTACACAAAGTTGTCACTAAATGATATATTGCTCACACATGCTATGGGCATATGTGAAATGACACCCCAAAATAAATTCTGCTGCTTCTCCTGAGTACGGGGATACCACATATGTGGGACTTTTTGGGAGCCTAGCCGCGTACGGGGCCCCGAAAACCAAGCACCGCCTTCAGGCTTTCTAAGGGCGTAAATTTTTGAGTTCACTTCTCACTACCTATTACAGTTTTGAAGGCCATAAAATGCCAAGATGGCACAAAACCCCCACAAATGACCCCATTTTAGAAAGTAGACACCCCAAGCTATTTGCTGAGAGGCATGTTGAGTTCATGGAATATTTTATATTTTGCCACAAGTTGCGGGAAAATTACAAACTTTTATTTTTTTTTTATTTTTTTCACAAAGTTGTCACTAAATGATATATTGCTCATGCATGCCATGGGCATATGTGAAATGACACCCCAAAATAAATTCTGCTGCTTCTCCTGAGTACGGGGATACCACATATGTGGGACTTTTTGGGAGCCTAGCCGCGTACGGGGCCCCGAAAACCAAGCACCGCCTTCAGGCTTTCTAAGGGCGTAAATTTTTGAGTTCACTTCTCACTATTACAGTTTTGAAGGCCATAAAATGCCAAGATGGCACAAAACCCCCACAAATGACCCCATTTTAGAAAGTAGACACCCCAAGCTATTTGCTGAGAGGCATGTTGAGTCCATGGAATATTTTATATTTTGCCACAAGTTGCGGGAAAATTACAAACTTTTTTTTTTTTTTTTTTTTTTCACAAAGTTGTCACTAAATGATATATTGCTCACGCATGCCATGGGCATATGTGAAATAACACCCCAAAATAAATTCTGCTGCTTCTCCTGAGTACGGGGATACCACATATGTGGGACTTTTTGGGAGCCTAGCCGTGTACGGGGCCCCGAAAACCAAGCACCGCCTTCAGGCTTTCTAAGGGCGTTACAGTTTTGAAGGCCATAAAATGCCAAGATGGCACAAACCCCCCCCAAATGACCCCATTTTGGAAAGTAGACACCCCTAAATTTAGGGGTACACTAGTGAGACTAGGTAATAAATGGCGGGTGCCCTGAAACTATAAAAAAATAACTAACCAACCAGCGTCACCTGTAACAGTTATATGGTGATCACTGGTGAAAGGGTTAACTAGGGGGCAATCAGGGGGCTTTATGCGGTAGTATATGGGGGTCCCTGGCGCTATAAAAAGCTGCGGCGAACCTAAATACCTACCTGCCTAACTAGCGTCACCTGTGACACTAATACAGCGATCAGAAAAACGATCGCTTATTAGGCTGGGTTCACACTGGAGCGATGCGGGAACGCCACCAATGCGCGGCGGGTTCCCGCATCGCATGCCTCCCGGCGGCAGTTCACACTGCCCTATGCGAACTGCTGGGAGTGTCAGTGAAATGTTAATGACACCCCCAGATCAGTTCGCATATCGCAGTGCGATCTGCAAACTTGGATCGCATGGTGTGAACACCCATGCGATCCAATTCTGCTGTGGACCAAAAAAAGGGTCCCGTGCGAGTTTGCGGCGGGTGCGGCGGGTGCGACACGAATTCAGCCATACTATCTGTATAGCTGAACTCGAATCGCATAGAGATCGGATGTGATTTGCACTGCAGTGCGGTGAGAATCACATCCGTTCTCATAAACCGCTGCAATGTGAACCCAGCCTTAGTGACACTGGCGACGGGGGGTGATCACGGGGTTAAACCTTTATTGGGGGGGTTAGGGGGGTACCTTAGAACTAAAGGGGGCTAACCCTAACTGCCCTAACAGTTATTACAGTCACAAATGACACCCGCCGGGTGATCAGGGGGTTAAACCTTTATTAGGTAATAAATGGCGGGTGCCCTGAAACTATAAAAAAATAACTAACCAACCAGCGTCACCTGTAACAGTTATATGGTGATCACTGGTGAAAGGGTTAACTAGGGGGCAATCAGGGGGCTTTATGCGGTAGTATATGGGGGTCCCTGGCGCTATAAAAAGCTGCGGCGAACCTAAATACCTACCTGCCTAACTAGCATCACCTGTGACACTAATACGGCGATCAGAAAAATGATCGCTTATTAGGCTGGGTTCACACTGGAGCGATGCGGAAACGCCACAAATCCGCGGCGGGTTCCCGCATCGCATGCCTCCCGGCGGCAGTTCACACTGCCCTATGCGAACTGCTGGGAGTGTCAGTGAAATGTTAATGACACCCCCAGATCAGTTCGCATATCGCAGTGCGATCTGCAAACTTGGATCGCATGGTGTGAACACCCATGCGATCCAATTCTGCTGTGGACCAAAAAAAGGGTCCCGTGCGAGTTTGCGGCGGGTGCGGCGGGTGCGACACGAATTCAGCCATACTATCTGTATAGCTGAACTCGAATCGCATAGAGATCGGATGTGATTTGCACTGCAGTGCGGTGAGAATCACATCCGTTCTCATAAACCGCTGCAATGTGAACCCAGCCTTAGTGACACTGGCGACGGGGGGTGATCACGGGGTTAAACCTTTATTGGGGGGGTTAGGGGGGTACCTTAGAACTAAAGGGGGCTAACCCTAACTGCCCTAACAGTTATTACAGTCACAAATGACACCCGCCGGGTGATCAGGGGGTTAAACCTTTATTAGGTAATAAATGGCGGGTGCCCTGAAACTATAAAAAAATAACTAACCAACCAGCGTCACCTGTAACAGTTATATGGTGATCACTGGTGAAAGGGTTAACTAGGGGGCAATCAGGGGGCTTTATGCGGTAGTATATGGGGGTCCCTGGCGCTATAAAAAGCTGCGGCGAACCTAAATACCTACCTGCCTAACTAGCATCACCTGTGACACTAATACGGCGATCAGAAAAATGATCGCTTATTAGGCTGGGTTCACACTGGAGCGATGCGGAAACGCCACAAATCCGCGGCGGGTTCCCGCATCGCATGCCTCCCGGCGGCAGTTCACACTGCCCTATGCGAACTGCTGGGAGTGTCAGTGAAATGTTACTGACACCCCCAGATCAGTTCGCATATCGGAGTGCGATCTGCAAACTCGGATCGCATGGTGTGAACACCCATGCGATCCGATTCTGCTACGGGCCAAAAAAAGGGTCCCGTGCGAATTTGCGGCGGGTGCGGCGGGTGTGGCGGGTGCGGCGAATGGCTGAACTCGAATCGCACAGAGATCGGATGTGATTTGAACTGCAGTGCGGTGCGAATCACATTCGTTCTCATAAACCGCTGCAATGTGAACCCAGCCTTAGTGACACTGGCGACGGGGGGTGATCACGGGGTTAAACCTTTATTGGGGGGGTTAGGGGGGTACCTTAGAACTAAAGGGGGCTAACCCTAACTGCCCTAACAGTTATTACAGTCACAAATGACACCCGCCGGGTGATCAGGGGGTTAAACCTTTATTAGGTAATAAATGGCGGGTGCCCTGAAACTATAAAAAAATAACTAACCAACCAGCGTCACCTGTAACAGTTATATGGTGATCACTGGTGAAAGGGTTAACTAGGGGGCAATCAGGGGGCTTTATGCGGTAGTATATGGGGGTCCCTGGCGCTATAAAAAGCTGCGGCGAACCTAAATACCTACCTGCCTAACTAGCATCACCTGTGACACTAATACGGCGATCAGAAAAATGATCGCTTATTAGGCTGGGTTCACACTGGAGCGATGCGGAAACGCCACAAATCCGCGGCGGGTTCCCGCATCGCATGCCTCCCGGCGGCAGTTCACACTGCCCTATGCGAACTGCTGGGAGTGTCAGTGAAATGTTACTGACACCCCCAGATCAGTTCGCATATCGGAGTGCGATCTGCAAACTCGGATCGCATGGTGTGAACACCCATGCGATCCGATTCTGCTACGGGCCAAAAAAAGGGTCCCGTGCGAATTTGCGGCGGGTGCGGCGGGTGTGGCGGGTGCGGCGAATGGCTGAACTCGAATCGCACAGAGATCGGATGTGATTTGAACTGCAGTGCGGTGCGAATCACATTCGTTCTCATAAACCGCTGCAATGTGAACCCAGCCTTAGTGACACTGGCGACAGGGGGTGATCACGGGGTTAAACCTTTATTGGGGGGGTTAGGGGGGTACATTAGAACTAAAGGGGGCTAACCCTAACTGCCCTAACAGTTATTACAGTCACAAATGACACCAATGCAAAAAAAAAAAAAAAAAATGACATTGGTGTCACTGTGACTGGGGGGCAGGCAGTGGCGGAATTATCAGGGTCGCAACAGTCGCAAGTGCGACTGGGCCCTGTAATTCTCTGCCACTATGCCGTGGTGAGGGGGGGGGGCTTCCTTCACCAGCGTGAGAGAAGTGCTCCGTTGGCTCCGCCCCCGCCTATCCAGAGCGACTGTAAGGGAGGCAGGGCGAACACAAAAAAAACAGCCAATTCAGTGAAGGCGGGGGAGGAGCTCTCTGAAGCAAGGCTTTCCTGGAGGAGCGGAGGCACGCTTCGTGGAGGAACTTTGTGTCACTCTGCAGTATGCAGGATTCTGAGGAGGGGGAATCGATCATCATCGGTTGATTGGCGGTAAGTCGCCATCCCCCCTCCAGATTGTGCCAGCCCGCCACCCCCCTCCAGTGCCACCACCTGCCCTCCAGTGCCCCTCCAGTGCCACCACCACCCCTCCAGTGCCAGCAGCCCACCACCCCCCCAGACTGTTCCACCCCATCCCCCCCAGACTGTTCCACCCCACCCCCCCCCAGACTGTTTCACCCCATCCCCCCCCCCCAGACTGTTCCACCCCATCCCCCCCAGACTGTTCCACCCCATCCCCCCCCAGACTGTTCCACCCCATCCCCCTCCAGACTGTTCCACCCATCCCCCTCCAGACTGTTCCACCCATCCCCCTCCAGACTGTTCCACCCCACCCCCCCCCCCCCAGACTGTTCCACCCCACCCCCCCCCAGACTGTTCCACCCCATCCCCCTCCAGACTGTTCCACCCCATCCCCCCCCCAGACTGTTCCACCCCATCCCCCCCCAGACTGTTCCACCCCATCCCCCCCCCAGACTGTTCCACCCCACCCCCCCAGACTGTTCCACCCCATCCCCCCCAGGCTGTTCCACCCCATCCCCCCAGACTGTTCCACCCCATCCCCCCCAGACTGTTCCACCCCATCCCCCCCAGGCTGTTCCACCCCATCCCCCTCCAGACTGTTCCACCCCATCCCCCTCCAGACTGTGCCACCACCTCCCTCCAGTGCCACCACCACCCCTCCAGTGCCACCACCCCCTCTCCAGTGCCACCAGCCCACCACCCCCTCCAGTGCCACCACCACCCCTCCAGACTGTGCCACCCGCCCTCCAGTGCCATCACCACCCCTCCAAACTGTTCCACCACCCCCCTCCAGACTGTTCCACCACTTCCCCTCCAGACTGCCACCACCGCCCCTCCAGTGCCACCCCTCCCTCCAGTGCCACCATAGTGCCACCAGCCCACCACCCCCCTCCTGTGCCACCACCACCCCTCCAGACTGTGCCACCCCCCCTCCAGTGCCCCCACCACCCCCCTCCAGTGCCACCACCATCCCCCTCCAGTGCCACCACCATCCCCCTCCAGTGCCGCTACCCCCACCTCCCTCCAGTGCCACCACCCCCCCTCCAGACTGTGCCACCACCACCCCTCGAGTGCTACTAGCCCACCACCCCCCTTCAGTGCTACCGCCACCCCCCTCCAGTGCCACCACCCTTCCAATGCCACCACCCGCCCTCCAGTGCCACCAGCCCACCACCACCCCTCCAGACTGTGCCACCACCACCACCCCTCCAGACTGTGCCACCACCACCACCCCTCCAGACTGTGCCACCACCACCTCTCCAGACTGCCACCACCTCCCTCCAGTGCCATCCCTCCCTCCAATGCCACCATCCCCCCTCCAGTGCCACCACCCCCCCTCCAGTACCACCAGCCCAACACCACCCCTCTAGACTGTGCCACCACCCCCCGGACTGTGCCATCACCCCTCCAGTGCCACCACCACCCCCCTCTAGTGCCTCACCACCCCTCCAGACTGTGCCACCAGCCCCCTCTAGTGCCACCACCACCCCTCGAGTGCCACTAGCGTACCACCCCCCCTCCAGTGCCACCACCACCCCTCCAGACTGTGCCACCACCACCCCCCTCTAGTGCCTCACCACCCCTCCAGACTGTGCCACCAGCCCCCTCTAGTGCCACCACCACCCCTCGAGTGCCACTAGCGTACCACCCCCCCTCCAGTGCCACCACCCCCCCTCCAGACTGCCACCACCCACCCTCCAGTGCCACCCCTCCCTCCAATGCCACCATCCCCCCTCCAGTGCCACCACCCCCCCGGACTGTGCCAGTGCCACCACCACCCCCCCTCTAGTGCCTTCACCACCCCTCCAGACTGTGCCACCAGCCCCCTCTAGTGCCACCACCACCCCTCCAGACTGTGCCACCACCCCTCCAGTGCCACCACCCGCCCTCCAGTGCCACCAGCCCTCCACCCCCCCTCCAGTGCCACCCCCCCTCCAGACTGTGCCACCACCACCACCCCTCCAGACTGTGCCATCACCACCACCCCTCCAGCCTGTGCCACCACCACCACCCCTCCAGACTGCCACCACTGCCCTCCAGTGCCACCCCTCCCTCCAATGCCACCATCCCCCCTCCAGTGCCACCACCCCCCCCCTCCAGTACCACCAGCCCACCACCCCCCCTACAGACTGCCAACACCACCCCTCCAGACTGTGCCACCACCCCCGGACTGTGCCATCACCCCTCCAGTGCCACCACCACCCCCCCCTCTAGTGCCTCCACCACCCCTCCAGACTGTGCCACCAGCCCCCTCTAGTGCCACCACCACCCCTCGAGTGCCACCACCACCCCTCCAGACTGTGCCACCACCCCTCCAGACCCCTCCAGACTGTGCCGCCACCACCACCACCCCTCCAGACTGCCACCACCACCACCCCTCCAGACTGTGCCACCACCCCTCCAGACTTCCGCCACCCCTCCCTCCAATGCCACCATCCCCCCCTCCAGACTGTGCCACCACCACCCCCCCCTCCAGACTGTGCCACCACCACCCCCCCTCCAGACTGTGCCACCACCACCCCCCTCCAGACTGTGCCACCACCACCCCCCCTCCAGACTGTGCCACCACCACCACTCCTCCAGACTGTGCCACCACCACCACTCCTCCAGACTGTGCCACCACCACCCCCCCTCCAGACTGTTCCACCACCCCCCCTCCAGACTGTCACCACCGCCCCTCCAGTGCCACCCCTCCCTCCAGTGCCACCATAGTGCCACCAGCCCACCACCCCCCTCCTGTGCCACCACCACCCCTCCAGACTGTGCCACCCCCCCTCCAGTGCCCCCACCACCCCCCTCCAGTGCCACCACCACCACCCCTCCAGACTGTGCCACCACCACCACCCCTCCAGACTGTGCCACCACCACCTCTCCAGACTGCCACCACCTCCCTCCAGTGCCATCCCTCCCTCCAATGCCACCATCCCCCCTCCAGTGCCACCACCCCCCCTCCAGTACCACCAGCCCAACACCACCCCTCTAGACTGTGCCACCACCCCCCGGACTGTGCCATCACCCCTCCAGTGCCACCACCACCCCCCTCTAGTGCCTCACCACCCCTCCAGACTGTGCCACCAGCCCCCTCTAGTGCCACCACCACCCCTCGAGTGCCACTAGCGTACCACCCCCCCTCCAGTGCCACCACCACCCCTCCAGACTGTGCCACCACCACCCCCCTCTAGTGCCTCACCACCCCTCCAGACTGTGCCACCAGCCCCCTCTAGTGCCACCACCACCCCTCGAGTGCCACTAGCGTACCACCCCCCCTCCAGTGCCACCACCCCCCCTCCAGACTGCCACCACCCACCCTCCAGTGCCACCCCTCCCTCCAATGCCACCATCCCCCCTCCAGTGCCACCACCCCCCCGGACTGTGCCAGTGCCACCACCACCCCCCCTCTAGTGCCTTCACCACCCCTCCAGACTGTGCCACCAGCCCCCTCTAGTGCCACCACCACCCCTCCAGACTGTGCCACCACCCCTCCAGTGCCACCACCCGCCCTCCAGTGCCACCAGCCCTCCACCCCCCCTCCAGTGCCACCCCCCCTCCAGACTGTGCCACCACCACCACCCCTCCAGACTGTGCCATCACCACCACCCCTCCAGCCTGTGCCACCACCACCACCCCTCCAGACTGCCACCACTGCCCTCCAGTGCCACCCCTCCCTCCAATGCCACCATCCCCCCTCCAGTGCCACCACCCCCCCCTCCAGTACCACCAGCCCACCACCCCCCCTACAGACTGCCAACACCACCCCTCCAGACTGTGCCACCACCCCCCGGACTGTGCCATCACCCCTCCAGTGCCACCACCACCCCCCCCTCTAGTGCCTCCACCACCCCTCCAGACTGTGCCACCAGCCCCCTCTAGTGCCACCACCACCCCTCGAGTGCCACCACCACCCCTCCAGACTGTGCCACCACCCCTCCAGACCCCTCCAGACTGTGCCGCCACCACCACCACCCCTCCAGACTGCCACCACCACCACCCCTCCAGACTGTGCCACCACCCCTCCAGACTTCCGCCACCCCTCCCTCCAATGCCACCATCCCCCCCCTCCAGACTGTGCCACCACCACCCCCCCCTCCAGACTGTGCCACCACCACCCCCCTCCAGACTGTGCCACCACCACCCCCCCTCCAGACTGTGCCACCACCACCCCCCCTCCAGACTGTGCCACCACCACCACTCCTCCAGACTGTGCCACCACCACCACTCCTCCAGACTGTGCCACCACCACCCCCCCTCCAGACTGTTCCACCACCCCCCCTCCAGACTGTTCCACCACCGCCCTCCAGTGCCACCCCTCCCTCCAATGCCACCATCCCCCCTCCAGTGCCACCAGCCCACCACCCTCCCTCCAGACTGCCACCACCCCTCCAGACTGTGCCACCACCACCACCCCTCCAGACTGTGCCACCACCACCCCTCCAGACTGCCGCCACCCCTCCCTCCAATGCCACCATCCCCCCTCCAGACTGTGCCACCACCACCCACCTCCAGCACCACTGCCACCCCCCCTCCAGTACCACCACTGCACTGGTGACACAGGTTTCACTCGGGACACAGGCTGCACAGAAATGTTTTACTTTGTTCTACAGTGGAAAAAAATATAGTATCAAAATCATGCTTTTCGGGGGGGGGGGGGGGGGCCCTTCCTGATTTCTTGCATCGGGGCCCTGAGGTTTCTAGTTACGCCTCTGGGGGCAGGGGTAATTGGGGGGGTGATCGGGGGGGTGTGAGTGTGCCTGGCATGTTCTACTGTGTGTGTAGAGTGTTGGTGCAACTCACCGATCCGCTCTCCTCCGTGTCGGAACGAAAAATACTGACACGGAGGAGAGAATACATCACTTCCTCTCCTGTGTTTACATTACAGGAGAGGAAGTGATGTCACGGGGGATTTCTATTCGTCGGGAGCGATCGCGAGGGGGTGGCCATGAATGAATGGCCGCCCCCTCGTCCCGGATCGCTCCCGGACGAAAACCGACTGCCGCAGGCACCGGGCGGGGGCCCGATCGGGCCCCCGACCCGCGGGAAGGCAGGGACGTACAGGTACGCCCATATGCCTGCCCGTGCCATGCTGTCGACGTGCATCGTCGTGCAGCGGTCGGCAACTGGTTAAACCGCTGTATGGTCTTGGAAACTGTGCTGCGGCACAGTTTCAGGGTCTTGGCAATCTTAGATAGACGTAGTACTGAAAAATGGGAATTAATTGTCCAATGCTGTTAATTGTCCAATGTTGGGAGACAATGTGGGCTCTAGTCATCGCCAGTGTCCTTATTTAGATATTAAATAACAAGATTGGAGTCATTCCTAAAAATAAGGAATAATGATAATTTAAAAATACACAACTTGCTGGACTCACAGCAGCATGGCTTTACTGAGGGCAGATCATGCCACACTAATCTTATTTACATGTTTTTACTATAATACAAATGGTTTGGACCAGGGTGGTGCTGTGGATATCTTGATTTAAGAAAAGCATTTTGCTTCCTGGTTTAGCACAATCTTGCATAGTTTCATATGCTATTGCTTGTACATTCAATACCAGCACACTACCTCTTCTCGTGCCCCAGCACAGTCAAAGTCTGTCTACTTTACATAATTGGCCTGTTCACTGATTTGTTCTTAATTGAGTTATAGGACTAGGGCAGTGTATTGCATGGTGGTGATGGCAGTGGGAACCAATGGCTAACTCTCTAATGTTAGCCTCATCCTTAATTTTTGGAAAACTGATTCTTTGCTTACAACCTCTTGCTTTCCCTGCCTTATTTTAATGGTGTGTTCTACATCTGAGAATTGTCTAGGTGGTCCTCAAATAAATCTCAATCCATTGTCTCATCTACCAGGTCCATAACTTCAACACAGGTCCTAGATCCTGCCCTGGATTCCTCTAAACATTCAAACAATCTCCCCTATGCTGCCCTTAAGTGTCTCATGCTCTCATGTTCCCTACACCTTCACCAACTTTTGCATTTATGTATGGCATATATAGAGATGGGAAGAAATCCCCCATGCTCATTAACACGGTGGGGGGGTGGAATCTGGGGGACTTCCAGATTTAGATAAACCCCCCTGCCCGCAGACCCCCACAACCCCCAGCCAGGGTTGTGGGGAAGAAGCATTTGTCCCCATCAACATGGCCCTCGCTTTTCTCCCCCCCTTTCCTAGCCTGCTGGGCTGCATGCTCAGATAGTGGTCTGCTATGGATTTTGTGTGGACCTGATGCCATTTTCTTTTAACATTTTGCTGCGGTTTTCCCCTCAAATTTTATACTAGACCCAAACTCCTCCTTGACAACCGGCTATTCACAGCCTGTAATGGAGAAAAGAAAATGCAAAATGCACATAAAAACGCATTTAAGTGCAACCCTTATGTTTTTGGTTGTGGGTCCATTGAAGTCTGTTACACACGAAACGCAAACTGCTGTGGGAAATAAGTCCCTGACCTTTTCCAAAAAGCAACAGTTCAAAAACAGATAGATGTGAATGTGTCCCATAAGAAACCATGTTAAATGGACTGTAGTGCTTTTGCAGCAGCTGCAAAACACATTACAAATGGATAGGTTTAAACCTAGCCTTACTTGAGGTTAGACCTCTATACAGAAAGCTTATTACAAGGATTGCAGCTTTTGAGCTTTCATGGATTTTGGATACCTGCATGGTCTATATGTTGGTGTATGCCATACCTTTAATACACAAGCTATTGTATCATTAATTGCTATTTAGCAGTGGAAGCTTATGCTGTTTTGAGTGAGCATTACATAGCTATTTATGCTTAAAACAGGCAATTTGATGGGTAACTTTTCACTAAAAGAGCAACCTGCTTTAATGATCCCCCATATATAAGCCCTAAATATATACATATAACCACAGGGAATATGCCCAAGTAAGGAAGTTATAAGCCCTTGTACACACGGTCGGAGATTCCAACAACCAAATGCGTCGGAGTAATTCCGACGGATTAATTCCAGAAGAGGTCCGGAAGTGATGTTGCATACACACGGTCGGACTAAGTTGTCGGAAAATCTGATTGTACATAACATGATGACGTTATTTCGTTACGACGGGACTACGTTCAGGCTAGTAGCCAATAGCTTTGGTCTAGGAATTTGATCTGAGCATGCGTGGCACTTTGTCCGTCGGAGTAGGCTACACATGATCGGAGTATGTCCGATAGGAGCATTTTGTCGGAAAATTTTACCGGAAAGTTGGAAAACTTGGTCCGTCGGATATTCCGATGGAAACAGTCCGATGCAGACCACACACAGTCGGAATATCCGACAAAATGGTCCGATAGGAAACATTCCGTCGGAATCTCCGACCGTGTGTACAAGGGCTAAGGGTCTATTGGAGGGTGAAATTGTTTGTATTGTATGGTTGTTTCTTTGCAGGTACCCATCACTTTACAATAGGGCCCCTACTCAGCAATATGAGATGCCCAGATTGGGATGGGAGGCTCTGGATATCTAAAGCCATTTGATTGACAGTGTCAGATGGGCAAAATTACTAGAGTATTCTATAACACATAGAGTATATTCAAAATTGACCTATTTGGTATTTTCTAGTCTCTGTGGTAAAGTGCCTGTGGTGGTGATCCTGCCAGAAAAAGGTGATGCTGTAACTTCCATATGGGTGATATCCCTATCACTGTATGCTATGTATACCACATGTGTTGTTTCAATTGGTATTACTCTCATTGTAATAGCTGATGGTTTATTATATATGGACATCTTCAATAGCTCTGATACTAACGTCTTTTTTATGTATAGTCTTTTTTATGTATAGTCTTTTTTAGGTATTCTGTGTTTTTTTTTTTTATGAAAAAGAACGTTTATTGAGCATTTTAAAAACACAGGGCAATATAAACACAGGTGGGGTGCAACATGCACCAAATGCAAGGATAGGACACCTGTTAACGGTATTACAGACAAAAAAGAATTTACATTGATGGAGGGAGAAGGATTTCAGAAAATGAGGGCCATGGGCAAGTCCGCAGCATATACTGCAGGAGGTCGCCCAGAGGGAAGGGGCATGGGAGTGCCAGCCAGGGCTGGGGACCCCCATTGCACATATGAGGGCCGACTAGTGATACCGTACAGGTTCCTGTTAGTTTTGGGATGGAGTAGTCTCGGGTTGCATTTATTCTGTGCAGGGATTGGAATCCCCCACCCACCTATCCCATATCACAGCAACTTTTTGTAGGGGAGGGTAGCGTTGACCAATGCCTTCCATTTCCAGACAGTGGGGGGGGGTGGGCTCATCCAAGTGCGGGCTATCAGTATCCTGGCGAGAAATAGAGTCTGGAGGAAAATGGTTGGGATCCTTGTCTCCTCGGGTATTAGAAGAATTCCCAATAAACATTGGTGGGTGCAGAGTGTCAATGGGAAGCCCATTTGGTCGTGGAGGAATTCGACAATCTGAATCCAGTAGTCCTGCAGCATAGGGCATGACCACATTAGGTGGTAAAATGTGGCTTGGGGATCCCCGCATTTAGGGCATGTCGGGTTGTGGTTGGGTCTGAATTTGGACAGTCGTATGGGGGTTAGGTAGGATCTATGAAGCATGTAGAGGTGTGTGAGTCTGTCTGATAATTTAGGGAAAACCATCTTGAGAGCGCTCAGCGCGTTATCCCAGTCCCCGTCCTCGAGAGCCCCAACATCCGCCTCCCATCTAGCCTTAAGTCGGTACGTGCGTAGGGTGGCCCCCGGCGTGAGTAGGTTGTTGTAAAAGAAAGATATCATTCTCTTAGGGTCGTCGCCGAGGACCACGGTCACAAGCTGGAGCGTCTCAAGTCTGGGGACAGAGGCTCCGAACTGTGAGCCAAGGGCATGTCGGAGTTGGAAGTATCGGAAGAGCATGCGGTTGGAGAGGCCAAACTCGTCTTTAAAGGCTTGAAAAGGTCTGATAGTTCCATTAGCGATGACCTGGGACAGAAAAAGAACACCCTTGGTCATCCATTGGGAGCGGTCAGGGATAGTAAGCAATTCAGGGAGCAAGGGGTTATCCCAAAGGGGGGTGTGGGAATGAAACCTGGGGGCCCCAGTTATGGACATAGCCTGTTGCCAGACAAAGCAGTGGTGAGACAGCATATTGCTCTTCTGAGTGGGAAGTCCTTGAGTGCCGCGCATAAGGAGACAGAACGGGTGTGTGAGCTGTTCGGAGTGCGGGGAGCACACCAAGGCGGTTTTGCGGTCCCTGTCGGTCTGATTGTAGTAGTAGAAGTGGGACAGTTGGGAGGCCAGATAGTAAAAAGAAAGATCCAGCAAGGCGGTCCTGCCCAAATGGGCAGGACACTTCAAGGCACTCCATGAGAGCTTATGACGGGATGGGCCCCACACAAACGTGTTGATGAGGGCCTCCATGGACTTAAAGACTCTAAGGGGGATGCGCAGGGGAGCGTGCCAGAACAGATAGAGCAGCTTGTGGAGGAGGATCATTTTAACTAAATTTACACGGCCCATCACCCCAAGGGGGAGACGGGGCCAAATCTGAGTTTTATTTTTGAGGAGGGTGAATAAAGGTTCTATGTTTAGGGCAGTGTAGTCTGTCAGTGAGCGCGAGCACTGTATTCCCAGATACTTTATCAGACTTGCTCTGACCAGGGGCAGTGCCAGAGGGGGCACCCAGGTCCAGGGGGAGGACCTTGGACTTAGACCAGTTAATCCGCAACCCAGAGTATTCCCCAAACTGCTCTATCAGTCGCAACGCCGCAGTCGGGGAGGGGCCCGAGTCTTCCAGGTATAACAACATGTCGTCTGCATACAAACTTAGGGTTTCTGTCAGAGGGCCCAACCTCAGACCTCTAATGTGTGGGTGGTCCCGAATAGCAATGGCCAACGGTTCAACCGCCAGGGCTTATAGGAGGGGGGATAATGGGCATCCCTGACGAGTTCCCCGGGACAGGGGGAAAGAGTCTGAGATCCTGCCATTGACCTGGATCCGGGCAGTGGGAGCTCTATATAGAAGTTGGAGCCATTTGATAAAATTAGGGCCAAAGCCAAAGTTGGTCAGACACTCCCATAAATAACTCCATTCAATGGAGTCAAACGCCTTTGCGGCGTCAAGGCTCACCACTACCCGCGATCCAGTATTGTCATGAGTGGCCTGCAGATTCATGAAGAGCCTGCGGAGATTAAAGGCGGTATTTTTGTTGGGCATGAACCCTGTCTGGTCAGGGTGGATCAGGCTGAGAATAACTTTGTTCGGCGAGGGATCTGCCACAAATTGTTGTTCGAGGGAATTCAATCGCTCCTGAGCCTGTATCAATACCTGCTTGGAGGTGGCCTTATATCTATTGACATGTGTGGACAGGAGCAGCCTGGCATGGAGTTTAAACGCCTCCCACACTGACCCTGCGGGCGCAGAACCCAGTTTCGTGCTGAGGAAATAGACCAACTCCCTCTGCAGTTCCTCTGACCCCGATACTACAGTAATCCAGAAAGGGTTCAGTCTCCAGATGCGGGCAGGTACAGCCGATGGCAGTCGCAACGTCAGCGAGTACGGAGAGTGATCCAACAGCACCCTGGCGTCGAAGCCCACGTCCAATAGTTCGGGCAGTAAAGCAGGGGTGAGCAGGGCCATGTCAATACGGGACATGGCACGGCTTGAGGGGGTAAAGCAGGAGAAGGCCTTTTTGATTGGGTGTTTATGTCTCCAAGAGTCAGTCATGGTCAACTCTGCTGCAAATTTGCCGAATCTAGTGGTATAGATGGGGGGGGTGTCTGGTCTGTCGCGCTGAGTCTGTGAAGTCTGGGATTGAGTGTCATATTGAAGTCACCTATCCAGATTACAGGCACCGTGGGGAATTTGGTCATAAAAGTAAGATCCTCCTGCAGGGCATGAAATTGAAAGGGTGGTGGGATGTAAAATGCCATGATAAGCGCCGTCAGGCCACTCACGGTGGCATGAAGGAATAGGAACCTACCCTGCGGGTCCGACTGCAGGTCATGTAGCTGGAACTGCACAGTCTTGGCAATTAGTATGGCAATACCTCGCGAATGGGAGGTGTAAGGGGCGCTGTACATCCAGCTGACCCAGGGTTTCTTAAGCGCCCACTGGGATTGACCTGTGAGGTGGGTCTCAACAAGGATCGAGATGTCCACTTGCAGGCGCTTAAGGTGGGTAAGGACAGCCAGGCGTTTAGGTTTAGCGCCGAGGCCCCTGACGTTCCAGGTGGCTATTTTAAGCGCAGCCATGAGTCATCCAGATGGGTGTAGACCCGCAGTCAGCCCCTGCAGTGAGAGCCACTGGCAAGCATGGTACGGAAGTATCCTCAAAACCCACCCAGGCAGCCCCCCATAAAGTCAAGAACACACTGTAAGCATAGCATCAGCTGTAAATAAAACAGTATATAAAACATATAAACTTAAAAACATTTGTAACAGTGCCTACACTGGACCAGCAGGGCATAACATCGTAACAGTGACTCGCCACGGCCGCGGTAGTGACAGCTGGCCAGGGAAACATAGCATCATTGGGCGCAATTGTAAAAAACTGCAGAGCACACAGTGTAGTGGGTTGCAGGGTGTGCATTAACCGAACTAAGAGTCTGCTAGTTGTCTGAGAGATCAAAGGGGTAAATATCGTGGGGGGCTCACAGGAGAAAAGGGGCAAAAAGGGCAGGTAGGGGATCATCCAGGTGAATGTGTCAGACAGGCATACAAGTAGGGGGTCCGCTTGGACGTGGGGGTAATCCCGCAGGTGATGGCAGAGGAAGACAGGGGAGGGGGGAAGGGGGTAGGAAAAGGGAGAAGCAAGGCCAAACGCCAGAGGTAAAGTGTCCCGGTCCAGTTCCCCGGCGTGTCCCACAGCACCCGCAGGGAATTGTTCAAGGTTTGCAAATCGGTGTAGGCTGTGCCCACCGCCCCCTGCCAAAACACCGAAGTAGGCCGACCGCAGAGCCGCATAGGGAAGGAAGTTATCAGGGGGGTGACAGTTGCAGTGGATCCGGAGTGCACAAGGGATATGGGGGTGGCTAGTCCCATGCATCAGTAGCAGAGCGTTCTCCAGGGCAGGGGATACCCATAGTGTCAGGGGAAGCAGGTCAGGGGATCGGTGGGAAAAGGGAGACACACCGGGGGGGCAAGCAGGAACAAGGATCACTCACGGTTGTAGAAGCATGTAGGTAAGCACCCTCCGGGTCCCCTGGAGGCGGCACTGATCATCAGTGAGCAGGGCTCTATGCCTCTTCCCGCTCCAGCCACAACAGGAGGGCGGCAGGGTCCTCGAAGAAGTGCGTCTTGCCATCCCGGGTCACCCGGGGCCGAGCAGGAAACAACATTGTGTAGGGCAGATGGCGGACGCGCAGCTGGCGCTTGGCCTCGGTGAATTGCGCCCGCTTCCTTTGGACCTCTGCGGAAAAATCCGGGAATACCGCAACCATGGCGTTGTCGACTGGTATATTTCTCCGCTCGCGAGTGAGGCGAAGCACTGTATCTTGGTCCCTGTAGTTGAGTAGCTTGGCTATAAATGTCCGTGGGGGTGCGCCAGCCGGCGGAGGACGAGCTGCTAGGCGGTGTGCCCTCTCAATCACAAACGTGGAGGAGAAGGATTCTCTGCTGAAGGTCTTGATAAGGAGGTTTTCCAGGTAGGTGGGGGGGTCGGAGCCCTTGGATCGCTCCGGGAGACCCACGAACTGAAGGTTGCATCTTCAGAGCCTATTTTCCATGTCGTCCTGTTTGTGGAGGACGACACTAAGTTGGTGTGGCAGGGGCTCCACTGAGGTCTGTAGTGGAGGAATGTCTGCCTCCACGTGGCCAGGTATTCTGTGTTATTTAATACATTTTTGGATTCATTACTTTGGATATTTTTGAATATTGAATAAAACTTTTTAAAATATATTTACCTCCCTATATTAGTAGCAAGCGTGGCCAATAGTAACCTTTCTTCAAAACTCAGGCACTCTTGCTGTAGTTCTTCTTCGGCAGTAACACAGCTGCAACAAAGCTTTCATTTGCAAATCTGACAAACCAGAGCTATCCAGTCTTGCAAATTTAAGATGAAAATGCTGCTAATAAGAGAATGTACGTGGAAATGTATGAATAAAGTCAGGTCAGAACATCCTTCAGATGAGTGAATAGAAAAATATCAGAAAGCTCAGAGCACAATATCTGCAAAAAAAAATATATAGCAAAAAAGATGATCAAATCTTACATACAGTATATGTAAGTTTGAAACTGCTAAAGAAATGTGGGAAAGATTACAAAAGGTGCATGCAAGAGATAATCTCAGAAATAAACAGTATATGCATGATTACATAAGGCACACCTTGTAAGTGGTTGAACGTCTGAGAGCCATTGGAAAAGAAATAAAATATTTTCATGTCACAGCACTATTACTCAGTGGCATACCAGAAAGTTATGAAACGGTTGTAAAAACACTTGATGCATGTTCATGTGATGAACTGACACTGGAATATGTTAAGGGTAAGCTTGTGGATGAATATACACGTAAAACAGAAAACATTATTAGTGACAGTGCTTCTTTTGCAGAGTCTGCTTTAAAGATGAAAAAATAGGAACAAAAACAGAAACACTTGAATGTTTTGTGTGCCAGAAACAAGCAGATTGCAGAATATGATAAGCTAGAGTGCAAAAATAAACTAAACGACAAAAGGCTAAAAGTGTGAATATTTTTTTCAATCAAAAAGTTGCACCTGATCTTTGCAGGGATGGTGTGTTGATTCAGGAGCTAGCAGTCACATGACAAATTACAGACATTTCTTTATTCACCTTGACTAGAGTAAAACAGAAAAAAATCACCACAGCTTACTGGCAAGTAATGGAATCATAAGGAATAGGAAATGGTTTTCTTTACTGTCCTATTTCCTAGAGTGTCACCAGAAAGATACCTGTGATGAACGTCCTCTATGTCGATGCTCTTAAATAAATCTTTTGTCAGTGAAGAAGCTCACAAAACAAGGCAATGTAGTGGCCTTCCACTATAACAGGTGTGCCATCACAAAAGGGGATATCTTACTTTCAAAGGCTAAAATTACAAATAAACTGTATCAGCTGAGTTGCAATGAGATGGTTATTACTGTTTGCTTAAAGTTCACACCACACTCCATTCTGGTGGGTTTTTGATACATTTTGCTGTGTTCCAGTACAGTTCTGTGCAGTAAAATGCAGCATGTTCTACTTTTTTCACTGACTGCACCAGTGTGAACTAAGGCAATTGGAATACATAGAAAACACTGCGCATGCATTTTTGATACAGAAAAAAATGCACTGGACTGCATCTGGCCTCAATAGGCTTCAATCGGGAAATTCACCAGAAGCAATAAAGGCATCCCAGCCAAAAGTCTGTCTTATGTCTTTTTTTGGATTTAGATAGATCAGGAAAGGGTAAAACCCCTATCAGGTGATTTTTGTACTGTCTTTGTCCCAGTGGAAAGAAAGTTTGTCCCCTGCAAAGAAAACTCTAAAGAGTTGTTATAGGGCATTAGATGGCTTTTGTTTACCTCTTGCTCTGGTAACCTGTACTGAAGAATATGGAGGTTGCCATTGGTGACATATTCTTCTGAAATAATACTTACCTATCATTCTATTCCAATTGTTTTGATATTGACTAAAACACTGGCTTGGAACAAGTGCACAGATCAGTTGTTTTTACTTCACTCAGACAATCTAAGCTGCAGAAATGTAATCTATGGGTCAATGATGGGGTGAGCTTTGCATGTTTGGAGTTCGATGAATGGCCAAAATAAATGTAGTGTTTGCCAGAGTCAAACTTGCATGCAGTGGGAAGTGAAATATTTAGCAGCAGTATTACCACCATTGCTAAATGTGTCAGCTTCCCACTCAGGCTGGTTGCTGGGATTCCAGCTGACAGGAGGGTGTAAACAAATAGGTAAGGATGGGGGCTGATACATACAAAAAAAATGGGATGGGATTCCCCAAAATTTCATTTTGCACAGAATGCAGGTGTTAGGGAAAAATAATGCACAAAATGCTTGGACCAGGTGTGTGTAATGTGCAGAGTGCTAGTATCAAGAGTACAAAATGAAGATCCTCCCAGCAATAACTCTCCCCCTCAATCCCATCTCCCAGCACTAAAACTTCCCCTCTCCCAGCACTAAAGCTCTCCCTCCAAAATTCCCCCAGCACAAATCTTATCTCTCCCACATCTCCCTTCCTCAGCACAAATCAACCCCCCAGCACAAACCCTTTCCTCCCCCAGCACAACCCTTTCCTCCCCCAAATCCCCATCCAATAATAACCCCTCCCAGCACTAAACCTCTTCCCTCAAATACCTTCCACCGATTTGCCTCTAACACTAATCTTCTCCTCCAGCCCCCCCCCCCCCCGCACAAATCGTCTTTTCCCTTCCAAATCCCCTATTAGAACAAATCATCTTCCTCCCAAAATAGCCCTCTTAGCACAAATCCCCTTCCCCAAATTCCCCCTCCCCAGCACAAATCTTCCCTATCCTTGCCAGTAACCCCCCTAAATACTCTACTTAGCACAAATTCTCTCCCTCTCCAAATCCCCCTCCTCAGCAAAAAATTTCTCCCCCCAACACAGCACCTTTTCTCCCCAGAATCGCCCCAGCAGTAATCCTCCCTACTAAAATCCCTTTCTCTGTCCCAAAAGACTCCCCTCCAAGCACTAAACATAGACCCCAATCCCTCCAGTAAAAATTATCCCCTCATCAAATTCCCCTCCCAGCACCCTGCTGGTTGCTGCAGTGGTATTGGATTGCCCAGCGCTAGCAACATCACCGGTGTGTGGTTCCTCCAAATTCCATACCAGATCCTCCAGGTCTGGCATGGATTTCAAGGAGGAATCCCATGAAAAAAAAATACAGGGTCTCTCCAAAATCCTTACAAAATGTTTATCTAAACTTGCAACCTGGCTGCATGTGGCCCCTCCTCCTGAACCCTATCAGGCTATATGCCTCGCCAGGCAAAAAACCTGAGGACAAGGACCTCTTCCCCAAAACCCTTGCATGGTGGTTGTGAGAGCCTTCGGGTGGGGGGCTTATCAGAATCTGGAAGACATGCACATCATTGACCAAATAAGGTCATTTCCAAATTTTGGTCAAAGATGTCACTTGGGATATCACGCTCCTTTGTTCACATTCAGCTGTCAGCTAAGGAGCTGTTATAAGGGGAGATAACAAAGGAAGCACCATCTAAGTGCAGTATTAAAACAGTTTTTTTAATGGCACAATATACATGAACACTCACAAGAAGCAGATAGGGTACAGGCTCATCATTGTGTATTATCCTGGAGTCTTCTTGGATCCGGAAATGGTACCTGGAGGGTGGTGTTACGGTAGCAGGTCATCAGCGCATCCTGTGGCCACAGGAGAAGAGCCAGGAGCAGCGTGGAGCGCACGGAAGTGATGTCCCACGTCACTGGGACACATCCGGAGGATACTATCTCCTCCTTACTAATTCATGTAGGGTAGGAGTGGACATCTGGAGCTAGCCTTACTATAAGATTTTGATAAGCCTTCCTACCCACAGACCTCTACAACCAACAGGCCACGGTTTTTGAGAAGAGACTCTTCTCCTCATCAACATGGGGAGCATGGGGGTAAAGTGTTTTGCCAGGGGGGCCCTCGCATGTGATCATGTATGGTTTGGTGGTGGGGCTGCTCTCCACATCTTTCTCGGCCTGTAAGACTACATTCTCAAATAAGGCAGGGATGGGTTTTATGGGAGACATCATGCTTTTTTTTTTAAACATGCCCCATTAAAGTGGTTGTAAACCATTTACAACAACTTTATGCTACAGGTAAGCCTATAATAAGTCTTACTTGTAGCTACCCAGGATATCTCCCAAACCTGCACGGTTTAGGAGACATCCCCTGTCCCCTGCATGTCCCGATGACATCAGCACATGCGCACTGGGGCAAAATGCATGTATGTGCCGTTGCTTCAGTCTGTGTGGCGTTACTGGGAGTGACGTCATCGCCGCTTCGGCCAATCACATCGCCGGGGCCGAGAAACCCAGAAGTAACCCCTGGGAGAGATGTTGCCGGCCGGAGTGGCAGACGAGGATGGCTGCGGGGGCTTTGTTCTCGGGTAATTCATACTGAGCTAGTATGCTATACATACTAGCTCATTATGCCTTTGCCTTGCAGTTTTATATATATATATATATATATATATATATATATATATATATATATATATGTATATATATATATATTTTTTTTTTTTTTACAAGGGTTTACAACCACTTTAACATCTGTAACAGACCTTCTTATACAATAAGAGTTTGGTGTAGATGAAGGGAATCCCAGGATTTATTTTTACAAACAGAACAAAGCATTCAGTGACTGCCACTTACTGGCAATTTAAACTGCATTCTTTTCTTTGTGTATGTCAGTTTTGCTGCAGAAGGTTGTATATATTAGACAGATGCAACATTTCATAGGCAGGTTCAGGGCATCCCCCAAACATGTAATTTAAAGGAAGTTTGCATTTATTTTATGTTTTTCTTTAAGCATTGGTAAAATTTCTGCTCCCCACAAAACAGAATTAATAATAATAATAATAAAAAAAAATTTTTTTTGCTTTGGTAAATGGCCCTCAGGAACATTGCCCAGCTCTATAAGACATTGCCTCTAGCCTAGAAAATGGACAAATTTGGCTAAGTTCGCCTTAGGCGAGGTTTGATGACCATACACTGAACCAAACTCAGATACATTTGGCGCATTGCTAGTCAGTGACTAAGAAAGTCCTGAAGCAAAAGACAGATGTATAGATGTACTAGTATTTTTAGAAAAGGATCAGCAAAGGTAACTTTCTTATTAACCCCTGTATAGGTTTCCTTTAACCCCTTCCCGTCCAGGCTATTGTAATATGAAGGCTGAACAGGAGCTACCTGGTTCCTGGAGGATCTCATATAACACCATTAGAGTCATGTGCCTCCTGCGTGTTTTAGCAGCTGCTCTGTAGCTTGATCTGTCCATCAGACACAGCAGATGACAGATCAGGGGTTCCAGGCCAGCCCCAGCACTGTAATCACTGTGAGCAATCACATGACAGTTGTACACAAGGAAAGGCTTTCATTCATAGCCATTCATTGTGTTTTTATTGTGTTGATCTCTGTGATTAGTCACTGTGATCACATTGTGCAGACAGCCAATCACAGTGCACTGTATCGTGTGTCTCAACAGAACATAATGGCTATGAATGTGTACATTCATAAAACAGTTTGCTTCTAACAGTGATCAGCATTGTTATAAGCAATCATAGTTTGAAAAAAAAATACTGATCACCCCCCCTCCCCCCCAGTAAATAAATACTGTCACCAGTCAAAATCTCTGACCAACACTACACCAGCCATATGATGATGCTGTACTGTTGTGGTGACAGTATATTAAAAGATTGTGAAAAAATAGCATATTTTATTTATTTCCTTCATTTTCCAAAAAAATCATGACATAAAAATGACAACTTCCAAAAATTCAACATGCCTCTTATTAAATACCCCAGACTGTCTGCATTACAAAAAAAAGTAGTTTGGAGGGTATTTGTACTGTTCTGGTATTTTGGGGCCTCAAAAAATGAAATGAGGCAGTCAGTATATATGGATTGATCAATTATCAATATATGTACCGTAGCTTATAGACTCTATACTTTACACACAGACTAAATAATATGCACTGATTTCAGTTATTTTTACCAAATAAATGTAGCAGTATATATTTCTGAAGAAAAATCAGTTATTTTAAACTGATTTTCAACTAAGAAAAGTTTTTCATCTTTTTTTTGTTTATTTATTTAGCAAACAATAAAAAAACTGGTGAATAAATACCACCCAATGAAGGTTCTATATGTCTCAAAAAAGGATAAAAATCTTGTTTGGGTACAGTGTTGCATGACTGAGTAATTGTCATTCAAAGTGTGACATTGCTAAAACCTGAATATTGGCATGGGCAGAAAAGGGGTAAAAGTGCCCAGTAGGCAAGTAGTTAAAGGGGAATTTTATTGCTTACTGTATACATACTCTGTATTACATTTTTGTTCATAAAGATGTTATACACATAGTAGGGGTATATGTCACAGACACACACTAGTGGTCTCCAGTTGCCCTGAGAAGGTCTTTGGCTATCAGCCCATGCTGTAGTTCAGACTGAAATTTGTGTTTTATCTCTTCCATATAGACGAAACATGTTATTTTAAAATGCACATAAATGTCGCCTAGTACATGTAAAAATAAGTGCATACTCATAAGCCCATGTTGCAAGTACATGGGTATGATGTGGCAATAATACGAATAAAACTCAACTTTTTTGGTGTATTGCAAATGTAAATTCTGTCTATGACATTAAAGACTAATAATTATTTTTAACATCCTTTGTCCTTTTCAACTTGCAGACAATAGAAAATATCAAAGTTTACCTTCATGAAAAGGAACTGTGGAAGAAGTTTCATGAAGCAGGAACTGAAATGATCATAACCAAAGCTGGCAGGTTTGTAATAATTCTAGTTCATTATTTGCTGGGATTTTACAGTATTATTACTTATTCAGCCTGCTCTACAAATGTTTTGCTCTCAATTACTGGGTCTTCATTCTGAAAGCATGAAAGGTCCAATAAGTGCAGCATCATCATTACACAACTAAAAAAAGTAGTTTTCCACCTATTTATACGGTATGTCTTTGTAGAAACTTATTGCAAGATAATTTACAATGCTAAAGGTTCACATTCATGGGACAAATACTATGCATTGTTAAAGCTTTAGGTGTTGCTATCTTTGATTTACTACTAAGTTTGAGTTGAATTTCTATAGGCAAATAGACTCTGTATTTTGAAAGTGCAGTTGCACTCATTTTCCCTTAGAGCTTAGTGGTAGTGAAGCTGTGCTGATTTCACCATCGCCCAATCATGTGCAAAAAATCTTCTTTTTTTTTTTCCTTGCACCTGATTGGGTGTTCTTTACATATTGAAGCTTCACCAATTCACTAATTTGTGGGAAAATGATTGCAACTGTACTTGCAAAATGCTCAGTCTATTTGTCTTTAGTAAATCAACACCAGTGCCCTGAAAATTTAAAGTGGAAGTAAACCCATGGATTTAAAAAAAAAAAAAAAGGCATGTTGGGAATGCTAACTGCACGTTGGCTGTGCTCTCAGCCAAACTATCAAACCATCCAATGGCTGGTGTCATAACAAATCACATGTGCAGCACCATAGCAGTTGAATATTAAACAGATGCAAAGATGGCAGCTTCCTTGGCTGAAAACGATAGGGGAGTTTACTTCCACTTTAAGCAGAGTGGCTAATAAGCAAGGAAAGAAATAACAGCTAACCCCTATCCTCAGAAGTTCCCTTTAAAGGCAGATTAGAAAATTAAACTTACACAGAAATGTACATGTTTTCAGTTCCTCCCTCTTTTGGAAGTACACACTTAGCCTTTGTAAATATACTGTGTGGGACAGTAGAGCCTTCTTAGAACAGAAATTATTCATATTTCTCATTCCAGCACATATCCTAAAATTAAGAGGATTATTCCTAATTTTAGGAAAGTGAGCATGAAAAATCATTCTTTCACACACACCCATGGTCATATGCACATTCAGAACCACTGGGGTATAGGGAAAATATAGTCTAATATTATAGCACCATTTATTACAAAGTACCTATAGCTGTTTTAGACTTTTTGGACATCATCAGTGCAATGTATTGAAGCCATTGTTTCTGGTGAGAAGGGATTGTGACTCATCAAGCATATACAACCCTTACATTGTTTGTTGGGTCAAAAGCCCTACTACATTTGGCTATTGGGGCATACATGGATTGTAGCATTACCCCTGTAGGAGCTGATGAATAGGATGGGTCCTCTGTTCTTTGCCTTGACCTTCTCAAGAACTTCAGCCCCTCTGACATTTGGTGTTCAGACAAGCATAAACAGGGGCAATGTCACCTCAAGTGCAACAGTGAGCAGTAGTACAGTTCAATAAACCAAGTGTTTGAATATGCATTGATAGCAGTGATGCTAGTCCTAGACCAACTGAACATGCAGTGTCCAAAAGTAAGGAGGATGGTAGTGAAAGGTGCAGGGGAAAAAAAGCGGGCTTGCAGAATAATTATTACCGGAATGGTAGTTCTCTGAGATGTTATTCTGGCGGCTATCATTGGGGCCCTTTAAGAGCATCGGTGCACTTAACCACAGTTTTTGTTAACCTGCATGCAGTATAGTTACAGTATAGTCTAAACACAAGTGCAAGGTGGATGTGGTTAAGATGCAGTAAAGGTTCACTATAATGCTATATAGGGTTGGTGGTGGTGCAGTCTATGTTTGAAATAATGTGCCGTGTGGAGCACAGTATGGGGCGGTGTTGATTGGGTACACCTGGTGTTCTGCTCTCAGTGGCTCAGTTTCTATTATCAGTATCAGCAATGGGTGAATAGCCCTCTCAGCAGATGCTCACTGTAGAAGGGGGCCCCCTTGGTCTCTCCACAAAAGCCTCAAGTGATTAGAGGAGGGAAGCAGAGTATGAGTGGGTGCTCCAGTCACCCTGCGGCAGCGGTGCAAGTACCGTGATGTGGGCAGTGATGTGCTGCGCCCGGGTGTCCTCATTCCCAATCTCTATCTTGGATCTCTGCTGGTAAGGTCTCCTGTTAGCAGGCAAATATACATAGAGGTGCTCTCTCTCTAATTACCTTGGTGCCAAGAGGAATAACTTTCTTAGGTTGTTTAATAAAAAAATCATCTCTTCACTGCACAGTGCCTCCTACTGCACATGCCGACTGGGATCTGCAGTGTAAGGAGTCTATTCATCCTATTATATTGCAGCCATCTCAAACTAGATCTCCCAGCTTCTCAGCACCCTGCATAAACATCCATGGGCTTGCTTGGCTTTAGCTTTCCTCCTGCTGGCTGGAGGAGAATGGTGCAGCAAAACATCAGTATCTCAGTAGAGGGAGAGAAGAATAAAAGGCCGTGACTCCTTCTCCATACTGCTTTAGCCCAGCACCTGGCTACAGGATGAATATGCATGGCTCTACCCACTATCCTAAAATGAGGACTAATGCCGCGTACACACGGGCGGACTGTATGGCCTACTTAGTCCGCCGAAACACATTTCAGCGGACAGTCCGCTCGTGTGTGGGCTTCAGCAGACTTTTTCAGCGTGCAGTACGGCGGACTAAGTATTTCGGAATGTTCGATAATAAAATAAATAAATTAATAAAAATAATAAAAATGTTATAAAACTATCCCTATTTTTTAAACGCTATAACTTTTGCGCAAACCAATCAATATTCGCTTATTGCGATTTTTTTTACCAAAAATATGTAGAAGAATATGTATCGGCCTAAACTGAGGGAAAAAAAGTTTTTTTATATATTTTTGGGGGATATTTATTATAACAAAAAGTAAAAAATAATGCATTTTTTTCAAAATTTTTGTTTATAGCGCAAAAAATAAAAACCGCAGGGGTGATCAAATACCACCAAAAGAAAGCTCTATTTGTGGGAAAAAAAGGACGTCAATTTTGTTTGGGAGCCACGTCGCACGACCACGCAATTGTCAGTTAAAGCGACGCAGTGCCGAATCGCAAAAAGTGGTCTGGTCTTTGACCAGCAAAATGGTGCGGCCTGAAAGTGGTTAAGACTGATGGAGTCTTCACAACTGAAACCACAAAGAGAAAGAGAGGACACTTAGACCTAGTGCATTATCCTTAAACTATCACTTTATTATTAAAAAATGATAAGTATTATACTCACAAGATGACAAATGTATCAAGCTCCTCTCATAGTTCATTATCATCTAGTCCACACTGCATCATATCACATGGTAGGAGAAGTTAAAGCTCCAATAGGCTAACATGTTTTGCCAAGACTACCCTCTTCCTCAGAGTCCTTTGTTACACTGTGTCTGGGACAGGCAGCACAGAGAACGTGAGAGCAGCAGCTGCATGCTTCATTCTCTCTGCCTGTTCTCAACCTCCATCCCCCCCCCCCCCCCCCGCTTGGTTGAGAGTGGGAAGGAGGGGTAGGGCAGTATCTGCTCCTGTAGTGTAATCACTGCACGGGACAGAGAGATATGTGTGCTGTTTACTGATAGCTCACATCCCATACCACAGGTCACACCTAGAGGGAATATGCAACAGTTTTCTATGTGGCGTATGAGATCCATTCATCCATCCATTTTTGGTGTATACCTGTGCTTTTTAGCCCATTTGATTTCATCTTGGGCATTTGAAACTGGTAAGTGTGGGGCCATAAGTAGGTGGCGGACTGCGCCAGATTGGATATTGTTCACAGTGGTAAATAAGAAGTTTTAAAAAGTGTGTTTAAAGTTTGCACATAATGAGTTAACAAGAAAAGTGGACTATGCACTTAATGAAATGGACGCTTGGATGATTTATGTATTTATTTATGAACACAGTTTTATTGTGGTGTAATGCTATGTACAATAAGGATCAGCCTAATATGTATGGTCATCTTAAGGGTGTTTATATACAGCTGCTGCTTTTTGGGGGTTATGTTTGTTTGGTTTTGGATTTTTATCACCATCTTTTATTTTATACTTTTTTTTAGTCCACTGTTTATCGCTTTTTTGTTTTTACATTTTGCTTGGATTTCAGATGCCATTAATCGTGGAATGGGGTTACTAATATTAATAAATAGGTTGTGATGTGATGATGATATTCAAATATATATATATATATATATATATATATATATACATATACATATATACATACATACATACATACACACACAGTATATATATATATATATATATATATATATAGTGATGATCCGGGGTGATTAGGTTGTGGTGCATGCAATTTTCCAGAAACGTGCCACTACAGACTTGCGTTTTTAGGGCATGGCAGCCCACTTTTATTTAAAGGAATAGAAAAAGTTCAAACAAACAGTAATCTTCCCTCGCAGGGGGTTCCACCATCACTGTATAAACAAACCATAGCTTCCTGGCTTACTTACTGTCAGCTTCGTGCTGCTTTAGTCACAGGCTACACCTGCCTGCTTCAGACATACACACAGACTGTCACCTGCAGTCTTATACTCCAAGACCTCCTGTCTCTCTTTCGCATGGAGCCGTCTCCTACTGAAACCCTCCTGGCCAGACTTCCTGTCTGCCGGGCGGAGCTGTCTCCAAGTCTGAGCACTGACTTCTTTTCCTGCCATGTTTATGAGCCCAGCCCACAGGTGTGTAATTAGTGTTCCTGCCAAAATCAAGCATATACTGCTTATATACACCTGTGACATGGGGTCGCATATCCACAATATATATATATTTATTTATATTATATATCATGAAATAGGACTTGCTCAAATAGTAGCTCTGTGATAGGAAGGCACCATACAATGCAGTTTCTAAGGAATTACGATCCTATGTTTATTTTTGGACATCAGAAACCCACTTCACTTTGGCAAAGGAACAACTAACAAACTAGGTTCATACAGCAGGCCTTTTTACCAGCCTATACAACTCACTGCACTTTCCCAAGTGTTCTCACGCAGTAATCCGCCTGTCTGATTACCTTCCCCAGAGGTTTTAAAGGTTCTCTTTCACAGCCACTTCCTCTATGGCTTTCCAACCCTTTTAACAGACCAAGTATTCTGGGAGGTGGATTCGTGAACTGGTCACCCATTCTTTTCCGCAGCCCAAAATCCAGGACCAACAGAGGTGTTTTACGAACAGTCTCTTAAAGGGGGATTGGTTTGTGTTCCTAAGTCCCTAGAGCCCAAAACCATCAAAATTCTATTCAATTCAATAGAAGTCTGTGGGAAACTGTAGGTAACCTACACAAAAACCGTGGGTATGCTGCATTGCACCCATGCTGTGGCCAAACTGCAGTGGAGCAGTGTGAAAGGGGTCTTGGCCACCCCTTACTAATTAGTTTCAGATGTCCACAGGCATATATAGCTTACTGATGATAGAGGATCTCTTGCTTTCTTGGCTGTGATGGGTGGAAAGTTAGACTGCTGACATACCACTTAAAAGGTACCAGCGCTGCCTGCTTGTATTGGGGATGAGGAACCTGTTGAAGGGCATCCTGTTAGCCAGGAATGAATTTGAGCTTAGTAAATGGCTTGGATTAGCAGATGTTTTGTTTTGTTTTATAATGTGGAATTGCTATATAAAGCCCTCCTGCATTGATGCTATGTTTGTTTACTGCCTTGCTGAATAAAAGTGCAGGACAAACCAACTGGGACTGTTCCTGGGGGTCCTATCTCACCTCTGGTTCACTGCTGCCACTACCAGTTAAGCCTGTCCTTAGAATGCTAAATACTGTCAATCCTGAATAATAATGACTATAGACAAAAAAATAGACTAAATTTGATACAGTGTTTTGCTCTTTGGAATCAAAAGGTTAACTAACTTTTCAGCTGCAGCCTATGTACACCATGGCATGTTGTCCAGAGCATTCAGAGCCAATGTTCTAAAGCTATTTTACCTGTGAGTGTCTCAAAACGATGAAAGCGGCGAGATTGACTTCCGTCTCTAGTCCCGTCGTACCTGGAGTCACGTTCAAAATGAACAGACTTTAGTCCATGTGTGGGCAAGTCCGCTCGTTCGGAAAGTCCAGCGCACCTCCGCTGCAAAGTCAGGCGGATTGTCCGCCGGACCAAGTCTGCTGGAAAGTCCAATCATGTGTACGCGGCATTAGTGTCACTGCAGTGGTAAAACAAAAAAAAATGTAATTGAGCACACCGCACGAGACACCAGATGTGCACCCTGGTTGCCCAGAGCTAACAACATCTATGTGATGAAGGAAGCTGAATGTGGTATCTTCTATTTTTCTGGTTTGTTGTCTATTAAAATTACTCATAGTGGGAAAAAGTCAAAGTTTCCTCTTACGATCTTTCTAAGTATGACCAGGAGTCCAAGAATTGTTAGCTTGTGTGAACATTTCTTCCCTAGGTGACATTGGGTGCAGTACAATTTATATTTAAAGTGGATGGCCACCCTAAAATAAAAAAATACATTAATATGTTCAAAAAAAGAAATAGAAAAAAATGTTTTTTTAACTTACTTGAAACTGCTGTTGCTAGGCAGTCTTCCTAATCTGTCTATTCCTATTCTTCTGAGACATGTGTGTGTCCCAGGAAACAACCTGGCCATTCACAAAGCGCCACGCAACTTGCGCATGCGTAGTAGGAAATGGGCAGTGAAGCCGCAAGGCTCTATTGCCTGTTTCCCTTCCTTAAGATGGAGGTGCCGGCAGCTGATCCGATGGACGGATTGGCCTCGGGCAGCCGACATTGCGGGCTTGCTGGACAGGTAAGTGTCTTTATTAAAAGTCAGCAGCTACGGTGTTTGTAGATGCTGACTTTTTTTTAAAATAATTTGCGGCGGGAACACCACTTTAAATTAGAGATTTATTCAACCGATTGAAGCAGGATACATATAGCTCTGTGAGTAACAAACACAGGATACCTGACTTATAGAGGGTTCAAGTAGCTTTTTGCAATGGAATTAAGCAGAGGGTCGGGTTCCAGAACTGGAGACCAGTTCAGGGGCAAGCACTTCTGAGCTGCACAGGGTAAAGCTGAGGGTAAAGATGATGGACTGGCCAAGCATGTCTCCAGACCTAAACTCTATTGAGCATCTGTGGAGCATCCTCAAATGGAAGGCAGAGGAGCGCAAGGTCTCTAAAAAATCCACCAGCTCAGTGATGTTGTCTTGGAGGAGTGGAAGAGGACTCAAGTGTCAACCTTTGAAGCTCTGGTGAACTCCAAGCACAAGAAGGTTAAGACAGTGCTGGAAAATAATGGTGGCTACACAAACTATTGACACTTTGGGCCCAATTTGGACATTTTCACTTAGGGGTGTAGTCACTTTTGTTGCCAGCAGTTTATACATTAATGACTGTGTGTTGAGTTATTTTGAGGGAACAGCAAATATTCACTGTTATACAAGCACTGTTACTCACTACTTTACATTGTAGCAAAGTGTAATTTCTTCAGCGTTGTCACATGAAAAGATATAATAAAATATTTACAAAAATGTGAGCGGTGTACTCACTTTTGTGAGATGCTCTATATATAAAAATACACATACTGTACTATATATATATATATATATATATATATATATATATATATATATATATATATATATATATATACACACTATATTGTCAAATCAAACCTAATTTGACAAGGATGAGTGAGTTTGGGGTGGAGGAACTTGACCGGCCTGCACAGTTCTGATCTCAACCCGAAAGAACACCTTTGGGATGAATTAGTGTGGAGATTGCAAGCCAAGCTTTCTCGTCCCACATCAGGCCCTGACCTCACAAATGCACTTCTGGAAGAATGGTCTAACATTCCCATAGACACACCCCTAAACCTTGTGGACAGTCTTCCCAGAAGAGTTGAAGCTGTTATAGTTGCAATAATTTTGACACTATAGTATATATATATATATATATATATATATATATATATATATAGAAAGTAAAGAAAATAATTACCCCATTAAACCTATAAAGTAATGACATTTTTATTGCTTTGCAGCCTGAAATGAAGACAGACGTGTTTTTTGTTTTACCCAGCTGTATTTACTAAGTGAAAGATATAACCCCAACAGGTCAGGAAAAAAATGTAAAATATTCAAAAACAGAATCACTGAGTTGGAAAAAGGATCACCCCCTCCTAAAAATGACTTGTAAATTCAATCAGGTGTAGCTAATCGCCTTCTCAATGGCACACAAAGCCATTTGACTTTCAACTGTGATGAACTGTGGTCATTTTGATTAGTTTAGCATTTCCGGGAGCATTTCAGTCTCTGGTAGTGCAACTGAAGTAAGCAATCTCTGGGATAAAGTTGTGGGCCGGCACAAGTCAGGAGATGGATACAAAAAAATTCCAAAGGATTTATTAATGCCTAGTAGCACAGTAAAGTCTATTATTAAGAAGTGGAAGAAATTTGGTACAACACAGACCCTCCCTGGATCAGGACATCGCTACCAAGAGGCCTATAGCAATTCTGTAGCAGTTGCAGGAATTTATGACAAAGTGTGGTCATTGTGTGCGTGTGACAACAATATCAAATATTATCCATAAATGTGGATTATATGAGAGGGTTGCAAGAAAAAAAAACACTCCTCAAGAAAAGCCACATGCAGTCATGACTGAGCTTTGCCAAAATGCACCTAGAAGATTCTGAGGCATGGAAAAACGTGCTATGGCCAGATGAGACAAAAAATATTGTTTGACCTTAACACCAAATGATGTCTGGCGGAAATCCAATGCAGCTCACCATCCAAATATCACCATTCCTAGAGTAAAGCATGGAGGTGGTAATATCCTGTTATCGGGATGTTTCTCTGCAGCAGGGATTGGAGTACTTGCCAGGATAGAAGGAAAAATGAATGAGGCAAACTACCATCCAATTTTTGAGGAAAATCTGCTACCCTCTGCAAGAAAGTTGTCAATGGGAAGAAGGTTTATCTTTCGACATGACAATGACCCAAAACACACAGCAAAAATTACCACCCAGTGGTCGAAGGAGAAAAAGGTGAATGTCCTTGCATGACCTAGTCAGAGCCCAGAATATTGAAAATCTGTAGAATGACTTGAAGACTGAAGTTCACAAACAGTCACCATCAAGTGTAAGCAGTCACCATCAAGTGTAAGCAGTCCTACAAAGAAAAGCAGGAAAATATTGTTTGATTCTGTTTTTGATTATTTTTTTTGACATGTTGGTTTTATATATTTTACCTCTCCAGGATAAATAGAAAAATTCTGAGAAACTCACGCAAGTTTTGATGTAATGTTTTTTATGTATGTGCTTTCGCTTACATTAAAATGCCAAAGTCTAACTGTATAGTTTAGTATAAAAAAAATTATCACATTATAAGAATTTTACAATATCCCAATTCAAGTTGCGACCTATTCTATTAACTTGGAGTGCCACTGTCACGGCCCAGGGTCAGACTCAGAGATCAGAATCTATAGCAGTAGAGAGGCTCCCACCGACTAGCTGGGTAAGTGCAGAAGCAGGTCACCCTGGCAAAAGACACAGGCTCATCCAAGCGCAGAGTACAAGCACTAAACGACATTTATCAGAGCTCCTGATGGTGGAGATGGGTTTTGTTGCGGTTATTACCAGGTATAATTCCTCAGGATCACCCCACCAGGAGATGAGCAAGCTGGGATCCGGTAGCAAGTATAGCAGGTAGGGATCAAACAGAAGCATAGTCAGTAAACAAGCCACAGGTCAGTAACATTTGTTCACAGGTTGGGATTAAGCAGAAGCATAGTCAAGAAACAAGGAAAAGGTCAGTAACAAGTGGTAGTGGAGATATGAATGACAGCAGGACTGACAAGAGCAAGATATTGGCTGGAGAGAGCACAAAAATCTGGCAAACAGAAAGTACAGAGACAAAGCTTAAATCAGGAAGTTCATGGAAAGAGCAAAGAGTTCAAGGTTCACCAAAAACCAAGAGACAAGAAAATCCAAACAATCAGGCAGGAAGATGTCCAGCATCTCAGGTGGTTCAGCAAGAAGAGACTTCACCAGACATGGCAGAGGTCGCAAGTTCAGACTTGGGTCCTGACAGCCACTCAAAGGATTACTGTATCCACTCTGGTCATCCATGCTAATGTGGATGCCAGCATCTAAGATATTTATACAGCAATCATGATAATCAGTGTAATGTGGAGACATCACACTCCCAAAAGCTTAATGTAATACAAAAGTGCAACGCGGCCTCAGCCTTGGCTCCTCCCAAGCCATGCCACCTGATAGATTTTACCCCGCCCTCAAGGCTTAGACTCTGTGACTAAGTTCCAGAGGTGGGGAATGGCTTGGGTGGAGCTGAGGCCATTTTCCTTTTTTTTCACACATGTGTCTGAAGTGTGGCATCTCTCCGCATTACACTGATTGTCATAATCCAAATTCCGGTTACCATTAAAAACTCCTGTTCCATCATTAGTAGTGTGGCACCTCTTAGGGATCATTCATACAAGTCTGCATGTTGTAGCATGTAATGCAATGTTGCAATACATGGCACAGTTTACTTATCTCTTAAAACTCAATTGAAGTGTAGCAAAATTACACTTTATTCAACTCTGCACCATGCCCTATTGCAACATGCTGCAGTGACATGCGGTGAGGTGAGGTACAGTACGCAAAAATGTTGACATGCTGGCAATGCAAACACACAAAAAAGGTAAAACTAAAGAGAGAATTTTATAAAGGAGAGAGTCTTGTACCAATGCGCCAACAGTTTATATTCTGTCTCTTGATATCTGCTGGAGATGGAAGATCAGTGAAAAGGACACAGTTCCTCTTGCATGTCAAGGTCCTATCCAGGTCACACTCCCACTTCTGCAGAAAGGTGGGGACATATTCCCCAGTAAGATTGTTGCTCCGAAAATAGGAAATCGACTGTATGACATAGCAGGGCAGTGTTCCGGCGGCATTGCTCCAATGGTACCCTCTGCACAATTGGATAGTACAGTATTTAGAAAACGTTGTATTTGCATACTTAACCAGTTTTCCATTGGAGGAGAAAGAATATCTTGGATCTCAGGAATTGACTGTCAATGTCCCTCATGCAAAAAATGATAAATCCTGAACTAGTTAGTCAGGAGGAAGAAATATGGTATTATTGGCATAATTTCCAGTACGCAAGGAAATATGCCACACATCTAACTACCCTGATCACACAGGCAACATCTCACTAGAGATCACATTCCATTTTCTGTTCCCAAATGTGTAATGCCCTCATGAATATGCTTTCAGTCTCGTATATGGACTCCATTCTCTCAACCCCCACCCATTATCCTACCCCTTCCTCTTTCTTTTTCTACCTCTTTCCTTTAACTTCTTTTCTCCATTTTGCTCTCTCTCTCCTCTCTACCTACATCGCCTTTCCTGGCCTCTCTTCACTTATTCTTCTTCTTAGTTTGAGTCATTCTGAAATACCTGAATTTTTTTTTTTGGAAAAATAAGACCTTTCAGCTTAGCTAAGCCTCATGGTTTTCTACCTACAGTTGGAGTATACAGGGTCAGGAAATGTATCTACCACCTATCCACAAGGAAACTTTGTATTTTACTATGATATTATTACTTAGTTGACCTCCTTGGTATTTAAACCCTTATGGACTCCACTCTGACTTTTTTTTTTGTATCTGATGTTAGTCTTGTTAACAGTTCTGTATGCTTTGCTAAAGATTAAAATAAAACTTATAAATATAAAAAAAAGGGAAGGAAGCGTGATTATGTCAAGCTTCCTTCTATAGGGCTGGTATCATTGGCACAGCACAAGGACGCAAACCAATCGCATCCATTGATTGGCAGCTCTGTATTGAATAATATTTTATAAATTATTAAAAACATCAAAAGATCATATATATATATATATATATATATATATATATATATATATATATATATATATATATATATATATATATATATATTATTGTTATGGTTATAGTCAAATTTATTTTACATTATGACCCCAAATTTTTGCTCCAAGACCCATCCACCCATGCATACACATACACGTCTGATGGGAAACTGACCACAACATTTCCCATTAATTCATGGAAAAAGGAGTGCTTGGTTTACCCTCAGATATCACATATAGCTTGCACATATACTTTCATCTCTGCACCCAAAAACAGTGCATTGTTCTAACACAGAAAATGACATCACAGGGAATAATATAAAATTGTCTTTGAAAAGTAAGGCATTGGTTACCAAAATGTACTGCAAGTTAATTGAGCATGGAGAGTGGGAACCAAAAATAAATAGTGGGCACAATTCCAGAGTTCAACTTTAATACCAGACATTTTACATCTATGGTAGTACTATACTGTGACATTTACTGCAAAAAAAGGAAACAGTTAATTGACGTGTGGATCTTGCTATTTCTGTATTGTTTTGCCTCATTTTTTTTGTAATGCTGTGCCATTTTAAAAGATTTTATATGTTCACATAACAAAATATTTACTACATCACGCACAGATTTTGGCAGCTAACGGAAAAGAATTTTGATGCCAACAATGACTATTATATGAAAACGTCAGAAATTAGCTAAGTGAAAGCCTAATTCATGGCATATTACACACATACATAAAGGTTTCAGTGCATAAATGACAAAGTTGCAATAAAAGACATGATTGCGCCTACTTTGGAACATCTGCTTCCCAAAACTTGCTGCCTCCAACAGGTTCCAAGTAATGTCCAGTAAGTAATATTATAGGCTGGCTGCACAGAAACATAATTGATTAGCTTGGAGCAAACTGCAGCCCACAGGGCAGATGCGGACCTATGCTTGCTTTTATCTGGCCCTTGGTGCACTGTTCCTCTCACTGATTGCTCCCACTGACCTCGATGATGGGACACTATTCCTCCCTTGACATCAATGATGGGGCAGTATTCCTTCCACTAAAAGCAACAATGGGGCAATATTTCTCCACCTTATTTACGCGGTGACGTACAACATGTACAATGACCCGAGAAAAATTAAGTTCAATAGCCAGTGCTGCTCTTCTGCTTGATTCCGAGCATGCGTGGCATTTTGTGCATCAGAATTGTGTACACACGATTGGAATTTCCGACAACGGATTTGAGAACCAGATCTCAAATTTTGTGTGACGGAAATTCCTATGGAAAATGTGTGATGAAGCCTACACATGGTCTGAATTTCCGACAACAAGGTCCTATCACACATTTTCCATCGGAAAATACTATTGTGTGTACAGGGCATTGTTCTTTCTCTCCCTTTTTCTTTGTTCCTCCCCCTCTTTTCCTCTCCCTTCCATGTATTCTCTATTTTTATTCCTTCTTTTACTCCTTGGCAGGGAGTTGGGATGAGTGACAATGTTCTGATCAGCCAACTTAGGTGCTCTTGATGAAGGTCATCTTCTGATCTGAGAACTGTAGTAGGGACTTTTAATGGCAGCTCTAATCACTGGTAGTGTTACTCACTGTGTCTCCAACCTTGTGGTGTCTCGGAGCAGTGACACCCATGCCAAAATCAGGAGATGGGGTCTCCTTCAGCCCCTCCCACTTCACAATTCTCACCAGTCAGCTGACCTCTAGTATCTGCCCCCCCCAGCCATGCTGTGAACTGAATGGGAGGCTGCGAATAGGCTGAGTGGGTGACTACAGGCTCCAGGGACAGCCCAGCTGGGCGACCGCAAAAAGGCTGGGAGAGGGACGTGGGCTTCAGGAACAGGGAAAGGATTTGGTGACCCCTGACAAATCATCATTCAACCCCCAGGTTGAGAACCACTGGTTTAGAGAATGTGCTAAGAATCCCCCCAAATAAAAACTTTTTTTATTTTCATTAAACACTAAATAAGAAAATGATTTGACTCAGTATTTTAATTATTTATCTGACTTTCATGATTACTCAAGGGATTTAATGATTTAACAAATAGTTGCTTTTGTTATTTTTTCTTTTGTTTTTGTTGTTGTGTGGAATATGTTTCTTTAATACTTTTCCTATAAAACTACAGGTCCTATGGGATTTGAAAATTATTTTAAAATTTTTTGTAGTATGCTAATTATTTTATTTGCCATCTGTGTCCCATTGGGGGGGATTCACCTTCACTTCTTGTCCCATAGCTAAAACAGGAAGTTAGAGGAAATCTCTCCAAAGTGAGGGTTCTTAATGGTGCTATTCATGCTGTGCATTTACCTACCCTTAAGTACAGCCAGTTTAGCTGCATTGAGAAAAAAACGTATTCTGTGAATACAGGATCCGATTAAACACTATAAATGTAACTAAATGCATGTAAACAAGGCTAAAATCAGGAACATCTATATTTAGGAAAAGTGTTCCTTGATCAACAATCTTCTGCTATTTACTTTAAACAACATATTGTATATACAAGCCTGTTTTGGGGGATTACCGGTACATTTTCTCAGTAATTATTCCCCAAACAACATTTTGTGTCCCCCCCACCTCTTCATCAGTATGTAAGCAGTGAGATGATTCCCATTTTTCCAGCCATCTCGCCTCATAGTGCAATTGCCTACAGTATGAATCAGAGTCATTAACTACCCACTGGTAAGCAGACCCAACTGTTTCCTAAACCTACCAACTCCTTACTCCTACTGTTTTCTATCACTCACAATGCCTCCACCTGGCAGCCAACCCCCTAGAGTCCCACACAGTCAATATTGCTCCTTGGAAACCTCTGGGGCTGCTGTGCAATTCTTATTGGCTCTCACTATTGTATGCATTTTTGATAGCTGTGTTACCCTAGTGCTTCAATGGTAGGTTTTTTAGAATCATCTATATTTGTGATTCCCACATTATAGAATTCTCTATATAGTAGTCTCTCTAAGTTTTTTATCTGTAATTATTGCAATAGTTTTTCCGTTTAGTAATGCATTGTAATTAATGCAGTTTTAAGTATTTTTGGATTCACATTTAATACGCTCTCTGAATATTTTATTTTGGATGATTTTATGTTTATTAATTGAGGCTCTGTAGTGTAATTTATCACACACTTCATGCCTAAAACACACTGAAACACTAACTGACACTGATCCAAAAAAATACTGAACCTGACCTTTGACCCAGACATTGACCTTTGACTTTGACCCTGACATTGTCCCAAACACAAACCCTGTCATTTACCTAGATCAAACCTTGATCTAGGTAATTTTTTTTTTTAAATGATTATTATTATTTTTCCCTACACCCACTTTCTTTTTTATCTCTGCAAGGTATCTTTCTCGTCCATTCACAAAGACAGAGAATACAGGAGTGGGCTTCACAGTGACTGATCACTGTGATAGTCAATCAGAGGCTATAACAGAGATCAGGTGACCCAGAATCCGATGTTCCTGGTCCCGATCATTAGAACGAGACCCAGAGCTCTAGGTGAGACCCTGGTCACTGTGCTGGGAGCGCACCATGCAGCACGCTCCCAGCACAAAGAGTGGTTTGCAAATATGCGGCTCCTCAGCTCCATCTTAGATATTTCTTCATAGTGCAGCAGTAAGCACATTTTGGATCTAATGATAACCAGTTAAAATGAAGTAACATATTTATACCATTGCAAAAATTCAGGAATGAAATGAATGAAAAAGCTGTTATCCCTGTAAGAAGTGTAAGAAGTGTACTATATGTCGAATTAATAGGATAAGTCTACTTATTTTACATAATTTAGAATTGGCAAACATTATCAGGCATATGGATAATCCCCAATATCTCAGGCAGACTGCAGGGACACTGCAGGTATGTTTGAGGGAACATGGCACTTGCCCACAGTGTCAAAAGTACCAATACCTGGTTTAATGATCATGGTATCACTGTGCTTGATAGGCCAGCAAACTTGCTTGACCTAAACCCCATAGAGAATTTGTGGGGTTATGTCAAGAGGAAGATGAGACACCAGACCCAACAATGCAGATGAGGTAAAAGCCACTATCAAAGAAACCTGGGCCTCCCTAATACCTAAGCAGTGCCACAGGCTGATCGCCTCCATACTACGCTGCAATGATGAAGTAATTCATGCAAAAAGAGCCCCAACCAAGTATTCAGTGTATACTATACTGTACATGGACATACTTTTCAGTAAGTCAACATTTCTGTATTAAAAATCCTTATTTTTTTATTGGTCTTATGTAATATGAATTTTTTTGGAGATACTGAATTTTGTAAGCCATAATCATCAAAATTAAAAGAAATGCTTAAAATACATCACTCTGTGTGTAACAAATCTATATAAAATATATGAGTTTCACTTTTTGAATTGAATTACTGAAATAAATTAGCTTTTTGATGATATCCTAATTTTATGAGATGTACCTCTATACCCCCAATGTGGAATGGTACATTCATTGTTTAACAAATAATATCAGAACAGAACATTGCTTGTGCGTGGATGGTTTTGTTATATAGTTTATGTTTACCATTATAGTGGTGAGAATATAGTGCAATATAGATTACGTGTTTTCAGAATGATATCGCAATGCTATATTAGAAGCTAGGAGTTGTACATGTTGATCCTTGCTTACATGCATGTGGAATGCATATAGTATTGTACATTTTTGTACATTCCTCTGCCTTGCAATAGAACCCTGCCTGGTGGCTATTATGTGCTGTTTTATGTATTACTTTGCCTTATGCTGAAAAACGTTTATATTGTTTTAATAAAGGTCAAAATGATACTTGAACTAAAGCCGCGTACACACGTAGCCGTCTGTCCGACGTACTTAGTCTGGCGGACTTCCCGCCAGACTGTCCGTCGGACTTTCCGAACGGGCTACTTGCCCACACACGGCACTTTTTCAGCGGACTAATACTGCGTACTAAGTCTGCCGTACTATCCGCCCTACTTTTGAAATGAACGGACTCGCCCACACACGCGGAGAAAAGTCCGCTCATTTCGAGCGCGTCTCCAGGTAGGCGGGGCCCGCAAAGGAGACGTCACTGGCCCCGCCGCCTGGTATGGACTTAAAGGGGAACCCCAACGCCGAAAAAAATCGGCGTGGGGGTCCCCCCAAAGTCCACAACAGACCCTTGTCCGAGCACGCTACCCGGCTGGGCCAGGAAAGGAGGGGCGAGCGAGCGCCCCCCCTCCTGAGCTGTACCAGGCCGCGTGCCCTCAACATGGGGGGTGCCTTGGGGAAGGGGGGGCCGCGCGGCCCCCCACCCCAAAGCACCTTGTCCCTATGTTGATGAGGACAAGGGCCTCTTCCCGACAACCCTGGCCGTTGGTTGTCAGGGTCTGCGGGCGGGAGGCTTATCGGAATCCGGGAGCCCCCATTAATAAGGGGGCCCCCGGATACCGGCCCCCCACCCTATGTGAATGAGTAAGGGGTACAATGTACCCCTACCCATTCACCTGTAAAATAAAGTACAAAAAACAAAACAACACACAAGATAAAATTATTTATTGCACAGCTCCGGGGGTCTTCCGTCTTCGGGGGTCTTCTCGCCTGACTCCTCCGCTATCTTCTTGTAGCTCTTTTACTAGCGGAGGAGCCCGGCATTCTTCTTCGTCGCCGCGGCCTCTTCTTCCGACTTCGGGGGTCTTGTCCCCCTCTTCGGTTCTTCTGCCGGGCCACCGCGCCTTCTTATAGCTCTTTTACAGGCGGTGGCCCGGTCTTCTGTCAAAACTACATTCTAAGTTCGCCGTACTTTCGGGTCAAAAAAGTATGCCGGAGGCTACACACGGGGGGATTGTCCGGCGGACTTGAGTTTGCCGGACTTTTCCACCCGCTTGTTTGATCGTGTGTACGCGGCATAATTCAAGCTTCTCTCCTTCCTATGGACTTTGCACTCTTCTCCACTAGAGTGCTGGCGCTGCCCTGCCCCCTGATTAAAAATACATAATCTAGCACAAAATATGATTCTCTGGGGGCTAGAACAGATAGCAGAAAATGGCTTACTGGCCACCATAGAAGTTGGACAGAAAAAACTAAAATTCACATGCATGAAGTTTTAAAGAATGTTTAACCACTTCAATACCAGGCACTTTCCACCCTTCCTGCCCAGTCCAATTTTCAGCTTTCAGAGCTATCACTTTTTAAATGACAATTGCGTGATCACACTGTACCCAAACAAAATCTTTATTATTTTGTTCCCACAAATAGAGCTTTCTTTTGGTGCTATTTAAATATCTCTGCATTTTATTTTTTTGCTAAACAAATAAAAAAGCCCTAAAATTTTGAAAAAAAATGTTTTTCTTTGTTGAGATCTGATGGGCACTGATAGGTGGCACTGATGGACACTGATAGGTGACACTGATAGGCATCATTGATGGCACTGGCACTGGCAGGCATTACTGATGGGCACTGATTGGCATCATGTCTGGGCCCTGATTCACATCATATCTGGGCACTGACTGGCATCCCTGGTGGTCCAGGGTGGCATACCTGGTGGCCATCATAATTAGCATCCCTGGTGGTCCTGGCGGCATCCCTGGTGGTCATGGGTGGGCATCTGTGGGGGACTGCACTGATAATCAATCTGTCAGGAGAGCAGCTGATCGGCTCTCCTCTAGTTGCGTCTGTCAGACGCGGGTGAGGAAAGAATGATAAACTGCTGTTTCCTGTTTACACTGTGATCAGCTGTGATTCGACATGGATGATCACGTGGTAAAGAGCCTCCATCAAAGGCTCTTTACTGAGATCAGTATTGTGGTGTGTAAGACTGACACACCGCACAACTGTGCTGTTATCCTGAAAGACGTTATATGTCAGTCATGATAACCGAACCCCCGCCCGGCCATCATTTTGCTATAGGCTGAGCGGGAAATGGTTAAAATGAGCCTACAACTTGATAATGTTGAGCATACTCTCATGAAGAGGTTAGCATAGTAAATGAGTTAAGTGTTAGCTGTGTTTTACCTCTAGTTGGTGCTGCCATTAGGTGATGTCTAAACTCTTCCATGGTGGTCAGATTTACTGACACACGCTAACCACTCTCATACAAGCAAAGTACACTGTGCTCTTAGGAGCTGCCTGTTGGCTGTTAACTTCTTTGCCTTCTGCTTGGAACTACAAAATATTTTTAAATGAAGTAGTGTGTGACCCTTAAAGGAAACCTGTATTAAGAGAAACACAGAAGCTGCCAATGATGACATCTTAAAAACGCTAGGTTCCTGAGTGTCTGTGGCTGCAATACTTTGAGACACTGACCCAAAACAAGCATTTCGTAAAGTTAAAACTCCAAATCTGCACATATACTCTAAGTCAAAATATTACTTAGAATATAAAGCATTGATTTAGAAAGTGCTGAAGCAAGCTATAGAACGCTCATTTTAAGAAGAGTTAGCAAAGACAAGCTTCAAACTTCCAATAGTAGAAATATATTTTATGATTCTTTTTGTTGTTTGATTACCACTTCATTAGCCTTCAGTTGCTAGCTCTGTAAATCTTTTAATAATACTACTATTAATTCCACCACCTTACCAATTCTTTTTAAATGAACCCCAAAATGTTTGGGTTGCCAGGAATTGGAAATGTTTTTGGCTTGATCTCTGTGAAACTAAACAAATGCTGTGACATTTAATAGACACAATTTATATCATAAAGGATTTAATGGTAAAACAAGAATAGTCTCCAATTCCCCCAGTATTAAATTAACTTATTCTGTAAAGGATTATGGAGTGGCAAAATGTACTACAGTCTTCACAAATGTAAAACCCCTGTTCCTGTCTGCAATCAGCTCAAGCTTCTTCCTACATTCCTAAAGCAAAACCTTTTCTGCTTGGGACAGAAACTGGCCCACAGGGATCACAAGACAGTTGCATCGTCCAACCACATCTGTCTGTTCACTAAGGGCTGAAGCCAGCTCAAGGGAGTACAGTATAAAAATCTTTTTCTTTTTTGAGTAGCTACTTTTTTGGTTAATCTTTTTTCTTCGTAAAGTACTGCTTCCTCTTTTTTTTTTTTATTATCTCCTTCAACCTCTTTCAGACACTTCCTGTCTACATGTACTCCAGTCCAGTTTTGGCTGCACATCATTATACATATAAACAAATGTGAAAAATTAAATATCACCCCTGCAAAATTATTTACAACGTTACAGTGCCTTGAAAAAGTATTCACACCCCTTGAAATGTTCTACATTTTGTCATGTTACAACTAAAAACATAAATGTATTTTATTGGGATTTTTTGTGATAGACCAACACAAAATGGCACATAATTGTGAAGTCGAGGGAAAATGATAAATGGTTTTTACAATTTTTTACAAACAAATATGTGAAAAGTGTGGCGTGCATTTTCAGCCTCCCTGAGACTACACTTTGTAGAACCACCTTTCGCTGCAATTACAGCTAGAAGTCTTTTTGGGTATGTCTCTACCAGCTTTGCCCAATATCCTTTGCAAAATAGCTCAAGGTCTGTCAGACTGGGTGAAGAGCATCTGTGAAGTCTTTTTGGGGATGTCTCTTCTTCTTTGCAAAATAGTTCAAGCTCTGTTTGGGCGGAGAGTGTCTGTGAACAGCAATTTTCAAGTCTTGCCACAGATTCTCAATTGGATTTAGGTCTGGACTTTGACTGGCCCTTTCTAACACATGAATATGCTTTGATCTAAACCATTCCATTGTAACTCTGGCTGTATGTTTAGGTTCATTATTCTACTGGAAAGTGAGCCTCTGCCCCAGTCTCAAGTCTTTTGCAGACTTTAACTTTTCTTCTAAAATTACCCTGTATTTGACTTCATCCATCTTCTCATCAACTCTAACCAGCATCCCTGCCCCTGCTAAAGAAAAGCATCCCCACTACATGATGCTGCCACCACCATGTTTCAACGTGGGGATGGTGTTTTCAGGGTGATGTGCAGTGTTAGTTTTCCGCCACATGGACAAAATGTGGAAAATTCTAAAGGGTATGAATACTTCAATCCAAAGACATGCTGGTAGGTTAATTGGCTTCTGTCCAAAATTGGCCCTAGTATATGTATGTACCTTGGATTGTGGGCTCCTTGAGGGCAGGGACCGATGTAAGTGTTCAATTTATTTGTAGAGCGCTGCGTAAATTGACAGCGCTATATGGGTACCTTAAATAAATAGTAATATAATAGTGGAGCATCTTAATGAGACATTATGTACAGGGATAGGGACAATTGTAGACACTCACTCAGGTTGAACTGGATGGACTGGTGTCTTTATTCAACCTTACTAACTATGTAACTTTTTCAAGGCACTGTAAATATAATGTGCGCACAATGTGCTTCTACTGAAATGCTTCTGTGCATTCTCCACATCAGTTAAAGATATCTTTTACCACAATGATCCAGTGCTGCATCATGAGATCACCATTTATTCACAGGGAACGCTTACACCATTATATGTTATTGGGTTTACTAAAGCCGGAGAGTGCAAAATCTGGTGCAGCTGTTCATGGTAGCCAATCAGCATTAACAAAAACCTGGAAGCTGATTGGTTGCAAGGATATTTGACACCCTAGGCGAAACCTCATTTTTCCGCCCCCCGGCTCCACCCCTGACTCCAGCCCTGTTGCCCTGGCCATGTATACCCCACCTTTTTAATGAAGAGTCCATCAAATGCAGCCTCACCAGTGCCCATCAAGGCAGCCTACCAGTGCCCATCAATCAATATTTGCTTGCTTCCATTAATTCGGGAGTCGGGACACAGACACAGTCCTCTGCCGCCCCTGCGCCTCTAACACTATGTAAGAATGGAGTGGCAGCTGCCTGCTGATGCTGAGATTTAGTTGCTTGCTGCAAAGAAAATAGAGTAGGAACACCAGTGGCTGATGCCCTAGGCAGCAGTGCACCCTAGGCGGCTGCCTAGTTTGCTTAGTGGTAGCACTGGCCCTGTGGAGGAGTCCCCAATGTTAGAATATAATAACACTGTGGGGAAAATTCTTCCATCAACCTCACTTGTGTGGATGGGGGAATCCATTCAGTTTTTTTTTCTTCAATCAACCCGCTGGCTAATCAAAAAAACAGATCCATGTATGGCCATACAGGAAATTAAAAAAACCAGCATAGGATTCAACTTACCAGCAACAATGCAAAACTAAAATAACAGATGGACCTCAGCTTTAATATTTTACTACCAATAATCAGGATAAAATCTCTAGTTAAATAAAAGGTTCCCCAAATATATAATTTTACCAACTGCTGCTAATAACATGCAATCTGAATGTTATCTGCATCACTGTCCTTTTACCCAAACTATACAGAAGTAGGCAATGATAAGCTTGTATAAGAACATGTGTTAATCACCTGTGCTGGCACAGAGAAACTCTTACAGGAAGTACGTTGTGCTAAAAACACTAGAGCTATTTTTGAAGATGCTTGCTTCTAGGCTTTTTATACTCCCCTTACTTCAGTAATTATTGAATCATTTACTCAAAACAAGCATTTGCATATAAATGTCCCAGCACTAAGTAGGAAAGGCCCTGAAACATGTATCTTCAAAACATTTCAGTAATGGGAGCTTTCCTATCTTTCCTATATTAACAGGTTCCTTTTGAAAGATAGCACATTTACAGAATAATTAAAAAGAACACCCTGACCTTGGTCTCCTGTAACATATATGTGCATTATTTTCAATAAATGTTAAAAAAAAAGAACACCCAAATACCTGACAATATTTTCTTCAGCCATACAGAATACACAACGTTTATGCTATAATGGTTTTGGCTACTGTTACCTGAAATTTTAGAAAACTGCCATCAGAAAACAGCCTACGATATACAGAACCAAAGATGTCTTTGAAATAAATGATAAAAGCAGTCCAACAAATGTCATATATAATCTCTCAAAAATGTAATTTTCCTTACTGTCTGACTCTCTAGTCATTAGGACAACAGATAAATCTCCACTATCTAACCAGAGACTATGAGTTCAATGTTTTTTATGTAAGTGGCAGTGAAATTGGGTTTGAAAAATGAATCACTGATGAGAACTCCTGCTGAACCTGTATTGTTTGTTATTTTGTGACTGGGATCTGGCAAGGTCTAATCCAGCACTTCAAAGCTAACGGCTATTACTTTGTATACAGAATGTCATTATGGAGTGGCGTGAGTGATAAGACCAGTAAGGGACGGCAAGTTCTGAATACACTGAGAAAAATGGTATTTTGTCGGTAAAACTTTGATCTCTTTAGAATCTGGTGAAAGCAAGAGTGGCTTAAGAAATAATAGTTCATAAAAAATATTTTCACATCATTCCTGTGACTCATTTTGACAATGAATTGTCTGTCCAATTTTGCGAAAAACGCAAGTCCATTTCTGGAAACATACTCTGTATGGTCATATGAAAACTACAGAAAAAAAGTCAAACTGGTCATACAGAAAGAGCTCTGATTGTTCAAAAGCAAATGGTTCGATCCTAAGAAACTTTCATGCTTACTTAAGTTATTCCCTGCTCATGTCCCTTAGTTAGTGAGATTCAGAGATGGATCACTTACAAGGTAACCTAGGCAGGAGTCTAGGGCACTATGGATGTCCATCTGCAACGTTTATGCTCCTGCAGTAACCCAGGATGATAGAGCAGTTGGTCAAATTTGTGTAACTGTCTGTCACTTCACGAGGGAGGATGCACTTGTAAGCAGGTGGTGTCTGATAGAACAGACCATGCAGATATTGGCAATACAAATGGGGCAGCTTCTCTGCTATTTTTTTAACCTTACTTCAGGGGTGCAAAGCTGCTACATTGTGTTGGGCCTTACATCATATCCAAACTCAAAAACAAAATATTTAATATATTGCAGTTTACCCAGCTCTGGTGGCTACATTAGTTTTCTATTTTTAGGCTTTTTTTTTCTCTTTATTTTTACCTGGTGATCCACTCTATCAATGGAGGAACAACACAGCTACCCTTGGGCAACACAATTTTCAACCTATGGAGAGGGTAAAGTTAAATTAACTAGTAGATGGGTTTCGGGTTGTGGTGGTCCATGGAAAACCAAAGTGTTTAGCTGCAAAAGGGGTGGTTGCAGACCAGGGAGGCAGAAGAGCTCCTATAGTGTCATGAATAGCTCAAATATAAATAATACCTCAAAATGGTTTCTTCAAGAGACAAGAAATTAAAAAGGGAGTGACTTACATCTGCTGAGGTTGCTGTGACCCATAGGAGAAATAAACGCAAAGCTCCATGTGTGCAGGTGGACAATACTCTGTTCTCATGCAAGATAAGATAGGTCACTCGCGATGCCATAGGCGTACCAGTCTTGGATCCTCTGCAGGGTTCTCTGATGGGTGTTCAATAAGGTGATGTCAAAAAAGCCCATCAGTGATCCGATCAGCAGAGCTGTCCTTAATCATGTGTTTAAAATAGGATCAAGGTCATTGTCAGTAATAGGACTTGGGCAAGGCCTTTAAGGCTGAGCAAAACCCACTTGAGACAAACTTTACTTGGAAACAACAGTGATTGCGACATGTTTAAAGCACCTGTTACACACACCACAGCTCTGAAACGCATGCACATTTCCTCATGCTGTACCCCTTTAAAAACACTGTAAATACAGAAAAATAACTGTTTTTGTGCAAAAATATAGTATATTTCTACTTCCTTTTTAACATGACACACCTCTGAATTGCTAGGAATGTGGTGTCAGCTCTACAAAAATTAATTGAAAATGAATTAATGGATTACAAAGAACATAGATGTCTCCTCATACCTGCCCCCTAAACTCTATAAGCCCTTCTGATAGTAACCCCTACCAGATTTCTGGCAAAATAAACAAGTATTTTTTTCAACTATTGAACAGTTATAGCAGTGTTCCTCAAACTGTGTGCCCCAACACACTAGTGTGCTGGGGCACATTTGTGGGTGTGCCGCATGGAGCTTGGGAGCCATCACTGTAACAGTCGGGTCGGGGGCACAGCCGCCGGCAGCTGTTGTATTCTGGGAGTTGTAGTCCACGCTTAAGCACAGAGGAAACTACAACTCTCAGAGACCGGAGTCTTAGAGGCAAGGCACGTAAGGGAGTCGGGACACGTGACTGACTCAGGTTGTGGTTTTATTGCTGCTATTTCTTGTGCTTTCACCTACTTTCCATACAATATGAGCTTGTCCCCTGGCCGATCCTTAGGGTGGCTCCTTTTCCCTTGCAAGGTCCCGTTGAACCACCTGTACCTGCCTGCTAGCACTAAGAACTAGTCTCCTTGAGTTGTTCACTAAAAAATATAACCCTGGCAACAAGCCACCCACCTTCTACCTTCCTATATTTTTTTCTGTGAGTGACTGATAGCAGCTGGACCCTGGGCACTAATGCACTGTGCATGTGAAGACCTTAGGACACTCACTCAGAAATTTACATAAACCATTCTGTAGACCTGGTGATGATGGTGGTGGGTGGCAGAGTATGTAATGATTGGGCACATATACAGTAGATGAAATATGTATGTATTGTAATTTTTCACTCATAGCATAGAATGCATTGAAATAAGAAAAAAAACTTAGTGTTTAATATTGCTTTATTTTTTGCAAACAGTGTTAGTACCTAAATTTGACTTGGTATCAGTCTCTTGCAGCTCAGAGTGGGAGAGGAAGATAGAGCCCAAGGATCTAATCAGCTCATCTGCTGTCAGGGAGCTTCTGACAGAGGGAGAAAGCAGAGTGTCAGAGATATAAGCCCATCGCTGTGCTCCTTCTCCTGGTCATGTCTAAGGGTGAGGTAGATTCATAACAGCCTGGACTAAGAAAAAGTGGTTTGAATGATGTTGGTAATCATTCAACCCAAAAGTCTGGGGTCATCCAGTGGTAGAAAAGAAGTACCGTACAGCTGTGCGTGTACAGCGCCAAACGTAAGGAAAGTATTACAATAAAAGCTGTTTTTATATTATTTTTAAAGGGCTACTCATATTTTTGTACTGGAGTTCTGCTGTAAATGAGCCAATAACCTTAAATGACAGATAGATAGCTAAATATATTTATGTATCACACACACATATATCTATATCTATCTATCTATATATATATATATATATATATATATATATATATATATACTGTATACATATTAGTCTGTGTCGTTTCAGTGCTATTAAAATGCATATGTGGAATTTTTTTGGCCTTTACATTTACCTAAATACTAAAAACGTTTTTCCTACCAAACCACTTAACAAAAATAGACAGGGTGTGGGTCTGTATTAATGCCAATACTACATATTTCTGGCTTACCAAATAAAACCAGAACAAGGAAAATCCCAAATGGAGAGTTTCACTTGCAAACTAATCAGTTCCAGATACCATATAGTAATGAAATCTTTTTTTTCTTCTTTTAAAAAAAAAAAAAAGTTGTAACCGGGAGAAGATAACATGGATAAAGTGCTTTAAAAAGTTGGCAAATTTTCATGCATTTGTGTGTGGTAATACCGGTTTGAGCAAACTTGCCTTTAAATCTTTGACATCTCCAAAAGAACTTATCATGGCACAGTTAATTTTAAAACAATTTGTGAATATAAAACATATAAAATATACACAGCGTAAATTAAATAAACACTAAAAGAATAGATTAGTTTTATGAACTGTGCCGGTAATTTGTTTGCATACCTCCGTCTCCTCTTTTGCAAGGAAGATATCATTTGTCTTTGTCTTATTTTATATTACTCACTGGCAATGTAAATCCTGGCAAAGAATAACAAATAGAATTTTTTTTTACCAAATATTATTTTAAAGAGGAGCTGCCTTTGAGGTAATACATTTCATTTACATAGGGCCCAAAAGGTTGGGGGGAAAATATTTTAATATACTCTCAGATCTTGGAAAAGTGCATGGAAAAGGAAGAGGCTTATTATACCAGCCTGTAGTTTAGCATGTAGCTTTCCAAAAAAATAGTTCTCCCTTCTTTATTGGTGGTTTGCTTTTTCTTTTATACTGCTTGGTCTGGAAGTTGAATTTCTTGCCACTTTTTCTAGTGGCTGTCCAAAATCATGTTTTTAGTCAGAATTTTGCAATCTGCAATGCAATTTTAAAAATAATAACGTTCTATATACCAAAAATTGTGGAATGGAAGCCTTTTTTGGGGGGTATTGCATATTCTCTATTATTTAATGAAAGCAAATAAATCGACTGATATGAAAGCTATGAGGGGCTGTCTCCGATTACCAAGGCTGCTTTGTTCCCTTGCAGGTTGTTTTGCTTTTGACACCTAATACTTTTGACAAAGAGAAGGTAAGCATGAATTAGAGGCAGTTGAGAATGTTAGGGGCTAGGGGTGAGGTTATTATTTGTGTTAGCGTCAGGGGTTTGGTATAGTGGGGTCAATGAAAGCAATTTTCACCTCTGGGTACCTTATATCTCCTACAAGCTTCATTTTTTTAAGTGACAGAGTCGTGTTCAATCCTTACTATGGTCAGTTAAAAAAATGTATACAAAATTGCCTTGCCTACCAAAGGATGCTCTAGCACTTGATTTGTCCAGATGATCAGATAAAACACAGGAATGCTCATCCTAATTGGTGGTCCTGAGATCTTTCTCCCTGCCAGTTCCAAAGTGATGACTGGTCCCAAGACACCACTATTGCTAGTCTCCAACCAGTCACCTTTTTGCCAACACTATCACATCTACACTTTATTCTGCCCAGGAGGAAGATGGGGCATGGCCGCAGGTTCCAGCAATTAGGAGGAAAGAATTTGATCACCGGCTATTAGTGTGGGTTAGCCCATACTAAAAAATTATCACTTTATGTTTTATCCATTGACTTGGCAGTTTTATTTTTGAAATGCCCTTAGTATGTTTTTAAGTTTTAGGTGATTTAGGTGAATGGCTATGCATTGAGCTAGGTTGGTAGTTAAGTGTTGGGAGTTAAGTTTAAGGTTAAGGTTGAGGTTTAGCAATTGGGGTCAGAATGCTAATTTAGTGATTAGGTTAAGGATAAAGGGGATTGGGAGGAGTCACTTAATTTTTGGGGGGTTTTCAAATGCAATGTTCCACAAAATGCTGTTTTCATTGAAGCATTTTCTTTATAATAATTCATACTACTGTTTATAATGTGAAATAGCTTTGCATAGGTCAGTTTCATTTTATAGCTCTCACCGCCACATATATGCCCCCAAGGTGGGGCACATAGAGCTATGAGAGTTTTTGGTCATCTCTATATGACAAAAGTGAATATAAATCAGTGGTCAGGAAGAGTGGGCTATAGCACAAATACTACTTTTGCTTCCACCAAGGAACTTATATCCACACAGTTAGTAACAGTAAAGTAACTATTGGATAAGGGGTCAGAGGTGTTTTCAAAGGGGGGGCATGGCCTAAGATGTAGCAATGAGAAAATGAGATACCCACAGGAGAGGGCCAACCCATCTTAGAGAGCTAACAAAACGTACTTTCACACATCTACAGGGAAGTGTAGAAGATGTTAGAACAGATGATGCAAAAAGGGGCAATTCAAAGTGAGTATAGCCTACAATCATCTTGGCAAGGAAGAAGGATGTCAGTCTCAGCTTTTTTGTGAACTATAAGAATCCTAATGCTAGGAGGTACACTTATCCTCTTCCAGGAATTAAGGAATCCCATGCCATCCTAGGAGAAGTCAAATTTTTACCCACCCTTGATCTTACCATAAGGTATTTTCAGATCCCTGTCTTCAAGGTGGACCAACCAAAGACTGCTTTTATTACTCCTTTAGGGTTGTACCACTTCAAAAGGACACCCTTTAAGTTGAACAATGTGCCCACCAGATTCCAGAGGACAATGGAACACTGCCTTGAGGACATGAACTGGGATAGTACCTTGAACAATCTAGGCAATGTCATTTGATTTTTTGCCACATTCAAGGACCATCTTGCACACTTAGATGATGTGTTGATCCAGCTTGCTCAAACTCAAACCTGCTATCTATTCAAGTGTGAGATTGAGTTCCTAGAACAAATCATCTTCCCAACCTCAACAAAGTAAAGCCCATACAAGAATGGAGCTCCCCACTATGATCAAAATGAGAGCTTTCTTTGACTGGTAGGTTATTATTTCATCAAGCACTATGGCCATCACTCTGCCCCAATTTCAAAGCTTCTACATGAAAGTGGAATGGGGATCACAACAACAGGAAGCACTTGACTTCTTCGAGCTGCAGCTTGCCTTCACTAACGTCTCCCTTCGATCCCAGAGAAAAACCAGTTCCAGCACTCAAGGCCTAGTGATAGTATTCTTGCAAGTACAAGGTGTCCATGATAAAGAGAGTCATTGCCTATTTCAGTCAAAGACTATGTGTGACTAAGAAGAACCCTGCAAACGATAGCTTATTTAAGCTGGAGCTCAAGTTTGAAGGCTGGATGGATAACAATTCATTAATGCACCACCAAAAAACCTAGATAAACCTAGAGATGTGGAGCAATGTAGCCTGTATGGGGAACTTTGAGTTCACCTTGTGTTATACTGGAAAGCACAACAAGGGGATAGACTGTTGTCATGGCATCCAGTATCCAGGCCTCACGATGATGTGGCTAAAGAAGCTGATGAAATAGAAAGCACTGACTTAACTGAATAAAGGCCTAAGAGTAGGCCTCCGGTGAATTCAAGGATGGTAATGTGTGGGAATCTTCACAAAGTAAGTTTACACATTTTAAAATCTTTTATAAGATTTATAAGATTTGGCTAGAAATAATTAAAATACAATGTGAAAATTAATATGAAGTTTTAATTTTGACCATAGACATGCTTTAAAAGGTTGCACACTTCCCCGCATCATCCATAAGGAAAAAGAGCATCTGAGAGGTTCAGTTGCACTCTAATACTATTGCTGAGAGGCATAGTTTATGATAAATAGAGGAAATGAATCCATTACCTTTGCAAAGTGCTAAAATTACAAGCATACAGTACATTTCTACAGGCTGTTCACCTTAGCATGTTATATTTGGCTGCACTCTCAGGAGGGATACAACCTATGGGCCACAGTGCTCAGAGAAGAATTTGAACATACTCTGACTTTCTGAGTTTGGAGGTGGGAATGGTGCATGGTGCACAGTAGGGATGAGCCCGGTGTTCGACTCAAACACATGTTCGACTTGAACAACGGCCGTTCGTCTGTTCGGTGAATTCAGAACTTTGTGGACCGTTCGCACCAAATTTGTGTGGCACGAATGCCCCACAATGCACTACGCCATCGCAGTGCATTGCTGGCTCATGATTGGCCAAGCATGCACTGTGACCCCGCATTCTTGGCCAATCACAGCGCCGGCAGCGAGGAGAGCCATAATTGGCCACAGGCAGGATGCCTGTGGCCAATTATAGCTCAGGGGGTTTAGTACATGCCCCATACTATATAAGCCTGCCATCGAGGCAGCCTTGTGTAGTGTGTTCCGGCATGCAGGGAAAGAGCTAGATAGGCAGGGACAATGTGTTCTTTTCTCAGGCATCTTAAAGTTAAAGTGGTGTTGTGTGCCTCCAGCACAGTATACACCTGTATCTACCCCTTATTGCTATTTTTCTCTAATTAAGGCATCTGCAGGAGTTAGTGGGTGTTGTGTGCCTCCAGCATAGTATACACCTGTATCTATCCTTTATTGCTGGTGTTCTATAATAAAGGCGTCTGCAAGAATTAATGGGTGTTGTGTGCCTCCAGCACAGCACAGTATACACCTGTATCTACCCTTTATTGCTGGTGTTCTCTAATACAGGCATCTGCAGGAGTTAAAGTGGGTGTTGTGTGCTTCCAAAACAGTATACACCTGAAGATACCCCTTATTGATGGTGTTGTCTGTTACATATCTTGCATATTAGCCTTTAAAATTAGCACATTTGATTTTTAACGATCGAGTCCCATAGACTTTAATAGGGTTCTAAAGTTCGTATGAATTTTAGGTCCGTTCGAAAGGTTCTGGTGCGAACTGAACTGGGGGTGTTTGGCTCATCCCTAGTGCACAGCTGTTCATCTAAGTTACCAGAGCTACCCTGGACCGAGAGGAAGGTTGTATATGAGGATATAGGCAACTAGCTGTTCATGTTGTGAACTGTTTAAATGAAGTACTGGCCTTCAGTTGGACTCTCTATTGCTATAGAGTCTTATAAACTATTTTATGCAGCCAAATGTTACCCTGAATAAACCACAGTAACATTGCCGTGAATAGTCCATGTTTGTGCAGCTTTCTTTCATAATCTGTTATGTATTAGTCTGCAGTGCATACATGCTCTTTGCCATCCTGACCCTGTTTAAGCATTATTAATTCTAACTTTTGTACCTGTTTAGTAAGCTGCAAGCTACTGTGAATTTCTGTCTGATCGTTTTGTAGATTACCCATCCTGTTACTATGCTACATTCACTTAAATGTGTTGCAAATAGTGATATATTGTATCTAAGTTGTAGTCAAATATCAAAGTAGCAAAGAGATTTAAGAGCCACTTGACATGCTCTAGCCTTTCAAAGCAGTGAGGGAAACAATCTAGATCTTTACACATTTAGGGTAAACACCCATATATAGTTGTTTTAAGCCGATCTTGACACATTTGTGTGTATGTTTTCATACATTTTTCTTCATGCATTTATATGTATTTTGTTCTTTTTCACAGTTTTTGCAGTGTATGCATGCTCTTCACCATTGTGGCCCCTGTTTTGCATCATTGATTCTAACTTTACAACTGTTTACCAAACTACTGAAAATTACAATTACTCTCTATCTCATCATTGAGCAGATTACTGTTACCACCCTGTTACAGTATGTTAACAATAACATCGTTCATTGACTGGCCTGTGTTCAAATGTGTCTGATTAGTCTAACCTCTATGGCCAGCAAGTCTGCTTTCAAAAGTCACATGAAGAAGATGTGTTTGAAACCTCATTGTTTCTTGAATGATGTTGGGAATAGTAGGAAGAAGCTGTATTATTTGCTCCCAGAACCTTAAAGTGTATTTAATCCCCAACAATGATCTTTTTGCATTTTTTCCCTTTTGATATGTTGAATATACCATTAAGAGGATTTTATGATATTTGTTTAAAATGTTTTAAAATAATAAGAAAAACATAACTGCAGGAAGATTGTGAGCTGATAACGTACTGTGCTGTTTATCTGTGCGACAGTCATTGTTGTGTGAACCACACAACACCACCACCTTTGTTATGGAGTGAGGGGAAGTTCTGTAGTCAGCTTGTAATGGGTATAATAGCTTTTAATAAAAGCAGGTAAGGTAGTACTAAAGTGAAAAAAAATCCATGTTAGCCAACCATAAAGTTAGTCATACACATTAGGTTCCCCCTAAACAGTGTTGATGAAGGAATCTCCCCTGCTGACAAATGCACTTTGACAGCCACTACTCCTGCAGCTCTCAGAATACCCAAACAATGACTGCATCTGATTGGCTGCAGTCACTTTTTGGCAGAGAATTTTCCACCCAGCTTCTTTCTTGATGATGCCCTTTTGAGGGTGAACGCATTGAGGTGGGTCTAAAGGACATTTACATCACTTCTGGTGACATCATTTATGGAAGGAAGAGCACATGCTGGTTCCAGGTTCAGAAAAGCAGTGGCTCCCATCTCTCTATAGTTGCCTCGCTGAATACACTGGGTGCCAGCGAGGCACCCCATCAAGTGAGTGGGTATTATAGTGTTTTGTTTTACAATAGATGCTGCTCATTATAGTTATCACACTTTATTACCTTTGATTTTCAGATCAAAGTTTGTTAAGCCTGGTGGTGCTGGTAGAGCCTCCCACAGCTCCAATTTTGTCCATTTCAGTATTTGGCTAAATTTCAAGACATGTATAGCCAGCATAAACACTTTCTTTTTTATTTGTGTATGATGTCTCCATGTTAATATACACCTCACTGGCCTTTCAATGTTTCATTTTGCAAAAGCAAGACAGATGAAGCCAAATAATGATTACCTATGCTTATCATTTGACAAAGAGAAAGGAAGGTGGTCAGCAAGACTTTAAATGAGGTCAATCACTATATGAAGTAAACATGTAGGATACCGAACATTGTTGCTTTTATGGGTTCCAACAAAAAAGGGGGAATGTGAGTGAGAGATGTATACCAAGAAGCAATCTTGGCAAAGAACATTTTATTATACCATGTGAAATCATGTATACCATATTGAATACCACAAAAATGCATTCACAGAATCGCATACACGCAGGGTATGCTGAAAACTGCATATAAAAATTGACACCATGGTAATAAGCATAATAAAGTAAAAACAAGTCCTGCACAATGTGGGCCACTGGAAGGGCTGAATGATGTTACAAAGTCTAGAGTAAAACAAAATAAGAGACATAAAATCATCTGTATGGACATCATGCATCTATGTAAGCCCGACGCGTTTCATTGGGATATACCAACTCTTCAGGGGCGGATGCAATGGGGATCTATAAAGAAACATAACCATATGGTATAATATTGTAGCTGAGTAATAGGAATAAATAATGGGTAAGGGACAGGATGGACATCCCTATAGGTTCTCACGTCAGCTGCATAGATGTGAACAGAGGATCAAAGCCGTTAAACATGTCTGGCATGGGAGCAGAGGTAGAGACACGTGGACAAGTAGGGAGCACTGTAGATTCACCAAGGTAATTGTGCTACTGTGGGTGATGGTGAGCCAAAACTTCTGTGAATTGAGATCAGTAATATATTTTGAATGTATAGTATTGTATTGATAGAGTGTGAAAAGCCCATACACCAGGTCAGATGAAAGGAAGAACTAAGCATAGATGAAAAAACAGATACTCAAAAAACACCAAATGGGAAAGAGAAAAAAAAAAAGGGAAAGAAAAATGTAGAAAAGAAGAAGAAAATGATATCCTGAGTGAAATAGTGAAGGAACCAAAAAGAAAGAAAAACAAAGTGCAGAAAGTATAGGTGAAACCTATGGTGATTTACTTTGTTGGTTCACAAGGAAATGGGGACCAAGAATCAACAGGTGAATGCTTGCATATGAGGTGTTGCCAGAAAGACAAACACCAAGTGAGGCGAATTTAAATGCTCCCAGCTGATACAACGTGTCCACACGCGTCACATGAGCATGGCAAAAGGAGGGAGGCATCCGTGCCAGACCGAAAAAATCCGCCCATACAGGCTCAGGTACCTCCCCAGTGTCAGCCTAGCTGGAAAGAAAAACCTGCTCTTGCGGTGCAACATCAAAAGGTGTCGCACACACAGAGCGGTGACATGGTGCTGATGCGATAGTGAACACCCGCCCAAACCACCTCCCCCATCCACCACAAACGGGGAGGAAAGGAACAGGTGGAAGAGGGAGGGGTGCCAAAAATCACATCGCAGCTCCCAGGGAACAGAGGAGAAAACAGTCCAAAATTCAACGCACACACTAAGCAAACCCTACCATGGGGAACAGGGCACCCACCCCCCATGTTGAGGGCACGCCGGCCTGGTACAGTTCAGGAGGGGGGGCTGCGTGCTCGGATAAGGGTCTGGTATGGATTTTGGGGGGATCCCCTTAAAATCCATACCAGACCTAAGGGACATTATCGCCTCTCTCTTGCGCTTGCTGCAAAAGAAAAATTTGTTTTTCCTATTGCAGCAAGCGCAAGATGTACAGTACCCTGCAGCCGAGAACCAGCGTGATAGGATCGCGCTGGGAACATCCTTGCGGGCAGGCTCTGTAGCTGCCCTTGCATCGTATTTGGTCCATCGGATCAGCATACAGACGAACGGGTTTCCCCCCAAGAACTGGGACCAGCGGGAAGATTTAAAACGTGTTCTATTTCTAAAGTCCGTATCTATTTCTAAAGTCTGGATTTTTGGACAGCAAAGGTCCAATAAAGCACACACACAATCGAATTGTCCGACAGGCTCGTTCCGTCGGACCTTTGCTGTCAAAAAGTCCGGTCGTGTGTACGTGGCATTATAACAAAGTGGGGTCCCACAGTGTCTGGACACATTTGTTAAAGTTCCTGCATGTAATCATTCCTCCAGAAAACTGCAGTCTTGTAAAAAAAAAATCTTTTTTTAGTACTTATTATAACAATATATAGAGTTATACTAATTTTCATCATAGCTGTCATTTCATGTTTCAATAACAAAACTGTTGAATGTAATCATTCATGCCAAAAATGATACATCTTGGCACAAGTTCCAATTGGATTTGAGAAAATTAAGTGCATGTAGCACCAAAACTTGTATTTTTTAAGTTAAGGATAAAGTAGGAAAGAATTATAACTCCTGGCAGGTTCTTATTGCTGTCCACGTCCCTGTTAGGTAATTTCACCCTCTGTACTTGTGCTGACTACCACTGTCACTAAAACCAAAAATTATGAGAAAACCTAAATTTTACAGCTGACACTGGAACATAAGGTAAGGGGAAATCTTCCAATAAAGACACATTTTCCAGTGACAAATGTCTAAAAGGAGGATTCCCCTTTACTTTCTACAGATTGTGTCTCTAGGACAGGAAGTGAAGGAAACTTTCCCCCATGAGACAAAGACAAAAAAAAAAGAAAAAAAAAGAAACTAACAGCAGTTTTAACCGTTCAGTACAATAACCAAAACAAGAAAAAAAAAGTCACTTTCAATATGTATTTGTTGTGTCTAATTTCATTCATAAAAACATTGTTTTGGAATCATTGAATCTATGATTCATCAATTGTTTACCTTACCAATTGTTTATCATTGATTAATTGTGTATGAAACTATTTAAAAAGGAATGTTGATGTCTCTGGTCTCCTATTAGAGGTGTCAACAGAGAAAGTGTGAGCATGGGGACTATTACGGGGCACATATAATTTTTTTTAAAGAAAGATTAGGATCAAGACATTCATAAATATAAAAACAATTTATTCAAAAGAAAAAAAAAAAAAAATATAAAGATATAATATCTCAGAAGTATGGATCACAGTTTTTAGAGACGGGTGAGGTAATTGCTCGACTAGTTTCGCTTCACAGCTTCATCAGGACATTACCTACGTCTAGAGATATATTAGTTTAGTATGACAAATCATTAAACATTACAATCACAATATAAAAAATATAGTCATTTTAGTATGGATACATAATTAAGACATTTCAATGTGAGAGCATGTTCCTCCCTCTCCAGCCCTGTTCCAGCACTAGGTCAGATTCAATGGTGCAAAAGAGAGGAGAGAGTCTTTCCCGGCGACTGGGAGGGGAATTTTCCGAAACGCCGACTTGGATCCAGATATAGTTACCATCAACTGAGTATAGAAAGGTATAGAGTATAAATAAAAAATTTTGGGAATAAAGTTATGAAAAAAGGAGACCACGGAAAGAAGTGAGGTTGAAAGGAAATAAAAGAGTGTGAATAAATATGAATGTGAATAGGGGATTAAAATTACTAAATGAAAAAAGTGCAGTGAATAAGCAATGAGTGAATCCTAATGTCTAATTTCAATAGTGTAAGATCCAAGATTCTGGATGTAGCAGATAACACCAATGTGTGGGAAGAGTGTAGGTGACATACCATAGGGGTGGAGAAATAGACCAAAAAAACGTGAAGATCAGAATGGTATCAAAAAAATCTTCAATCATAGTTACCCCTTATTGAATTGAAAGGGGGAACATGGATCCCGGAGGTACATAAATGGTCTAGCTTGACCACTGATGATATACACAGGGAGTGTAGGCGGGTGGCGAGTTTAAGATAATTTCCATTCAAATCAATTGGTTAGTATGCACAGGCTCTGTTCACCGCCAATGCCGCACTGTCAGAGTGAAGATAAACTGTCAGAGTGAAGATAAATTTTTAAAATTTTTAAAATTTTTTACATTTTATCTTCACTCTGACAGTGCACATTGGCGGTGAACAGAGCCTGTGCATACTAACCAATTGATTTGAATGGAAATGTCCCGATCACAGCCGCCGGTGATCAGCTTTTTTTTTCTCAGCACGAGGAGGAAAAATAGCCGATTACCGGTTCTGTTGTGATCACATGATCAGCTGTCATTGGCTGACGGCTGATTATGTGGTAAGGGGTCGGGATCGATCTGTGATCAGGCGAGTCTCATAGACTCGCTGATCACAGAGCTCGACGCGCGCGCCCCTCAGGCATGGGATGACGTCAATAGACGTAGTCCCAACAAAGCAGGTCCGCACTGTAGCCGTCATTCGGCTATAGCGCGGATCTCAAGAAGTTAAGCACCCCTGCCAGTGTTAAATGCTCTGTCTCATTCCTGTAACTGCAAGAGTGCTTTTCTGTTGAAAAACAACAGACTCACTAGCTGAATCCCCAGATGAAAATAGAAGAAAGAAAGCATAAAAAAGGAAACGAATACAGCCATCACATCTAAGAATTGGTAAGCTGCAACATAACAAATGTCTGCATTTGGGTTTTATACTGCTGTAATTATGTCAGCAGTTTAAACAGAAATTAAAATTCTGGCTTTCTTTATATGATGCATTTTTTTAATATCTGTACTAGTTGATGGTCATTAAAGGTCAGCTCCCTTGACAGAAGCTACTGTCTATACAATTTAAAATTGTAGCTGTGGTGGGTCCTTTAGCTTTCATGTAAACAAAATCTGAACAGGAAGGCTCTTACTTCTTTTCCAGGATCCACATTATTCTCTTCCAACCTGGCTGAGCAATTTCACATTCAGTACTTTTTTAGTGGCCAAACGTGTAATCATGTCAATATAGAGGCAATCCTTTTTTTCAGACAACAAGTGGTCTGGTCAAGTCAGTCTTTAAAGCAGAGAGATGCTGATTTTAAAATTCCACATTTCTGGTCAACAGAAAAGTAGTTTGACCAATCACCTTAGTTATTTTTATAAAAAGCTGCCTTTTGGTAGCATTTCCATTTTTATATTGGACAGATTTATCTTTTTTTAAATGTTTACATTTTATTACAAATTCTTTATTTAAAGGAGATGTACAGCCAAAGCTGATTTGGCTATCCTATGGATCACAGGAGTGCAGTTCGTTCTACTGCTGCCACTTCCTTAGCAACCGATGAGTCATCAGCTGTCAGCTGACTTCCCGCTGAATGTAAAAAAAAAAATGGTGAAAAAAAAACAGGCCCTTGGGTCTAGTATGGATTCGGGGTGGACCCCCACACCAAAATTTAAAAACTACAGAAACGCTCAAAAGCAACATGCATAGATGTGAATCGAGCCTAAGGGGACATATTGAGAGCAGTGCAAGTCAACCAAGAACACCCCAAAATCTCTACTTTAACTCTAAGAGCAGCCATATGCTGTGCAATACCGCCATGTGTTTTCTTGAATATCGACTTGTTTGTCTGAACCTTTCACCATTTTTGTGCACCTGCATCATTACTCCTACTAGCGAGCAGAATAAGTCAGCTGAAGTTTAGCAGCCAGAAACTTTAGCAGTCCCTCAACTGTTTTTTTGACGTTTACAGGCTCTTCAGTTTTGGCCATCCCATGGACACAGGGCTTTTTTCTCATAGAAAATGTGAAAAAACTCACACACCCTCCCCTAGGTCACGCCCTCATATCCAGCAAAAGACAGTCCTCATATCCAGCAAGAGACAGGCCCATATTCATCCAGCGGCAGCACTGACAATTAAACAATTAAGCAATGTATTTGGTCAGGCCGTGAGCAGTCTGGAGCTTCAAGACTGGATAGGGCACCACACGGCTGTCACTGGCTCCAAAAAAGGAACATCCAGTGTGCTACAAGGAGAGGCGGAGTGATGCTGATTTCACTCCGTCTTCCACTCTCTTGAGGCTGCAGCTGCCACTAAAGGGACTGCGTCAGTTTATGCGGCCACCAGCTCTCTCCGGTGCCAGAATTAAACATACTGTGAAAATAAAATTCTGCTCCCTGGCAGAGGTGCCAGAACGCCATACCGCCAAGTTCTGCCAGAAAATGGCCCTGCGTGTACCCAAATCCCTATCCAAGTTCAATGTTCCTAAAATATACAACCTAAGCTGAAATCCCTAGACTGTTTTATTGAGACAATTGGAGACTGTGGAAAATTCCTGTTGCCTGGCTGTGGCCTGTGGGTGCTGTGTGGGGGGGAAAAAGGCCTGAGTTTCAGCAGGTCTTTCCTGGGATAGTGCTACACTGTGATATGACAGCAAGAAATTAAAGAAAGACATACAAAACTAACAGGGGTTCTAACTCTTCTCCATTTTATTAAAAATAAACTTTAAAGCATATCTAAGCCCAAAATAACAAATGTTACATTTTTCAGCAAACCAGTCATTACATGTGGGGGTAGCATTGGTATTGATTTTTAAGGCTAAGAACATTTTTAACAAATACAGAAAACTTTGCATTCTGGGTTTAGATATTCTTTAACTAAAAGTAGGAGTTTATTTTTTGTAATGTGTGTTTTTTTTTTTTTGCTGCCTCTGTCCCGGTTTAAGGAGATTTTTTATTACTTTAGGTCCCTGTTACACCTTGTCATTTGAACAGGAAGCAAGGGGAAATTTTCTCAGTGGGAACATAGACTGGTATGAAAACTTAGTGGTGCTAAGCATTTCCAGCTCTAGCAAGCAAAATAATTTGGCCTTAGTTTAATTTATTCCCTTTAGATTTTCCTTTCAGACTTCCACTAGGCTGCCAAAAGTTAGAATCCTCCTCAGGGCAAGTCCAAACACAATTAATTGCTGTATAGTTTTATTTATGAACACCCTGTATAGCTGTATAGTTTTATTTATAGCTATAATTGTTTTATAGTTTTATTTATGAAGACCCTATCTTAATAATTCTGAAGATTTTATTATTGGTTACAGACTCTGGACTGTTCTTTGTTGGTTTTCCTTGTATTGTTTTATTTGATTGTCTTTCCAAAAAGTTTACTTTGCCTTGGCAGCCAATCAGATGCAGTGTGTGGCGTATGGTCTGAGCACTGACAGGCTGACCCCCCACCCGTTCAACCTGTGTAGCAATACTCATACGTTTATTTCCCAAAGACAACCTCTGGATATAATGCTGAGCATGTGCACTCAACTTCTTTGGTTGACCATGGCGAGGCCTGTTCTGAGTGGAACCTGTCCTGTTAAACTGCTGTATGGTCTTGGCCACCATGCTGCAGCTCAGTTTTAGGGTCTTGGCAATCTTCGTATAGCCTAGGCCGTATTTATGTAGAGCAACAATTCTTTTTTTCAGATCCTCAGAGAGTTCTTTGCCGTGAGGTGCCATGTTGAAGTTCCAGTGACCAGTATGAGAGAGTGAGAACGATAACACCGAATTTAACACACCTGCTCCCCATTCACACCTAAGACATTGTAACACTAACGCGTCACATGACACCGGGGGGAGAAAATGGCTAATTGGGCCTAATTTGGACATTTTCACTTAAGGGTGTATTCCCTTGTGTTGCCAGCGGTTTAGACATTAATGGCTGTGTGTTGAGTTATTTTGAAGGGACAGTTATTTAACTAAATAACAGTTGAGGGGGCAGTTATTTTGAGATAAAGGTTTTACATAAATAAATACAACCCCATACTTTAAGCACCCCTGCCAGTGTTAAATGCTCTGTCTCATTCCTGTAACTGCAAGAGAGCTTTTCTGTTGAAAAACAACAGACTCACTGGCTGGATCACCAGATGAAAATAGAAGAAAGAAAGCATAAAAAAGGAAACAAATTTTTGCATTTGGGTTTTATACTGCTGTAATTTGTTATGTCAGCAGTTTAAACAGAAATTAAAATTCTGGCTTTCTTTATATGATGCATTTTTTTAATATCTGTACTAGTTGATGGTCATTAAAGGTCAGCTCCCTTGACAGGAGCTACTGTCTATACAATTTAAAATTGTAGCTGTGGTGGGTCCTTTAGCTTTCATGTAAACAAAATCTGAACAGGAAGGCTCTTACTTCTTTTCCAGGATCCACATTATTCTCTTCCAACCTGGCTGAGCAATTTCACATTCAGTACTTTTTTAGTGGCCAAACGTGTAATCATGTCAATATAGAGGCAATCCTTTTTTTCAGACAACAAGTGGTCTGGTCAAGTCAGTCTTTAAAGCAGAGAGATGCTGATTTTAAAATTCCACATTTCTGCTCAACAGAAAAGTAGTTTAATTAATCACCTTAGTTATTTTTTCAAAAGCTGCCTGTTGGTTTTCCATTTTCATATTGGACAGATATATATTTTTTAAAATGTAAACATTTTTTTGAAAATTCTTTATTTAAAGGAGAAGTTTGGCTATAGTTCTCCTGTGGATCACAGGAGTGCAGTTCGTTCTGCACAACTGTGATACGTCTTCAGCTGACAGTGGGCTGAAGTCCGCTGTTGGCTGATGTCCCAGAGCTGGGCCAGGCTCAGGCAAGATCGTGACAATGAAGTCGGGGTCCACCCACATGCCTGTACTGGCACACGGCTCAGCCTCTCAGGGAGCCGCTGACAGGATGAGCCAGCCGCCCTGCCCCCTCCACAGCCCAGCACTCTAGTGAGTTCGGAGGGGGGGGACAAAGCAAAAAGCAGGTGACTGACAGTCATTGGCTCTCTGCTCACGGAGCTGTGAGATCCGCGCAATCGGTGGTGTTTGATCGCTTGGTTCTCAGTGTTAGAGCCAGCGGGGGGACAGATGCCACATCAGACTGATGCTGCATCCACCTAGGTTGGTATGAATCTGCAAAATAAAATAAAAGTCCATACTTCTCTTTTAATAAAAACAGTCCCCAACATCACAAGACAATATAAGCAACTTTGTACAACCTGTCTCAAAATGGCAAAGGAATAACATGTATCTAAATGGGAACCCACAATATCTACTGTGTGCAACATTGAATAACAGGGAGGGTACCTACAAAGGGCAAGGCATCAAAGGTGAACTTGATCATGGAGAGAGAGTTCCCAGGTATGTATTGGACAGTAGAGCGGTATATGCAAGTATGCGGAAGCATGGTCAAAACTGAGTAGGACACTGCATACGTTTTAGTTTAAAGGGTGGAGCAACAGGAAGGGGGTAGTGGGGAGGTAGAGGAACAATGATCTTGGGTATGGAAGGAAATAAAACACAGAGCTCATTATCTGATGGGGCCCATCTCAAAGAAAGCCTCCTCAGATTAGACAAACATGTTCCAAACAGTCCAGTTTTCATGTTTGTTTTGAGGAAAGCACACGTTCCATCTGATTCAGCTTCTCTACTCTATTAAGCCAAAGCCTAATGGATGAAGGTTGTGAGTCTTTCCATCTGAGAGTGAAATGCATGATTTGGTAACGTTAAGACGATGACACATTAAGGATTTTTTGATACGTTTTGGCCTCCAGGATTTGAAAATCATAGAATTTTTTGCGATATTCTATGGACCTCTTTCCAAAAATGACTACGTTTGGGACAAGACCAAAAGATATGGATATAGCAGCTTCCCCCGCTCATGCTGGGATTTCCAGCAATGAACAGAATTTGTAAAGGACAGATGGGGGAAGGAACAATCTGGTCATAATCTTAAAATTATTTTCCCGAATGCGCATTATTTCAGAGCAAAAACTGATGATGTTATTCTTTTGATCTGCGTGTAGGTCCTGCCTAAGTCTGATTCCCATTTGTCAAGATAGGGCAGCGAGAAAACATCTGGAGGTAATACCAGCATGGAGTACATTTTAGAGAAAGCTTGAGGAAAAACTCCCTGTTCCATACAATATTGTTCTAGGGTAGTCATTGGATGCCAATAAATACTCAAGAAAGGGAGAGAACTGAATTTTTTTTAAAATTGCAATGCCCTCCAGAAATCCAAACCAAAGGGTCTTGTCTGGTCCATTAACATCTGAATGATAGGCCAACCATTTGCGCTTAGAATGTAAGATGCCTGGAAGCACCTGGAATCATGTATACTGTGGAAAGAGCCATCCTGAAGGCCCGTAGGGCCTCTCTTATTTAGGATTTGGGAGAATAGCTAGAGAATAAAAAAGTGATGGAAAAGAGCAAATAACACATTCTCAGTGTGGTGCCTATCAGTGGGTGCATTTTGGGGACCTTCAAAGTGGTATCCTACTTTGCATTTGTTCGAGCTGTAGCCTTAGCTTGATGTCTGAATGATGGCACCAGTCTATCAATTTTCCCAAGTGAGCCGCCTAATTATATTTTTGAATATCTGAAACGGTGAGGCCACTGTATTGTTTGGGCAAGGACAACGATCGGAGATGAATTCTGGGCTGTTTTTGTGCCCATATAAAATTGGTAAATAGATTACAGACTTGCTTGAAATAATTGGGGGGATCGCGATAGATAAGACTTGGAAGACATACAAAAATGTAGGCATCATACTAATTTTAATGATATTACAGCGCCCAAACCAGGATGTAATGAATGTAAGCCATGATGCCATGTGCCCAATAAGGCATCTCAAAGGCTTGGGACAAGTATGGAGGGATGCAGGCGCCCAAATATTTTAAGGTCATAGAGGTCCACTTAAATTTAGAATTGAACTGTAAATTGTGGATCAGTGATTGCGGCATAGCAACTCCCACATGGAAAGCCTCAAGTTTTCACTCAGTCTAGTCTCAGCTAGGCTTAGCTGTAGACACCAAGCTAAGCCAGGAACACCCTACCCAGCAGAGAGGCCAGTGCAGAAGCTTTCTAGATCTACCTAAAGGGGACTAAGTAAGTACAAATCTTCACCCCACCCAAAGCTACAGAAAATACCTAAGGGGACATCTGCAGCTGCATCATTAACTCCTACTAGCAAGCAGAATAAGTCAGCTGAAGTTTAGCAGCCAGAAATTTTAGCAGTCCCTCAACCATTTTCGGAACCTTACGAGTTCTTAAGTTTTGGGCATCCCATGTACCCAGGGCTTTTTTTCTCAGAGAAAAATGTGAAGAAACTCACCCTCCTCCGCTAGGCCACACCCCCATATTCAGCAAGAAACAGTCCCATATCCATCAAGAGACAGGCAAACAACAATTACCAAATGCAATGTACTTGGTCAGGCAGTGAGCAGTCTTGAGTCTCAGGACAGGATAGGACACCTCTTACTCTCAGCTGCCACTGGCACCAGCTGATATCACTCTGCCTTCATCTCTTGAGGCTGCAGCTGGCACTAAAGGGACTGTGTCAGCTTATGTGGCCACCAGCTCACTCTGGTGCCAGAATTAAACAAACTGTGAAAATAAAGTTCTCCCTGGCAGAGGTGCCAGAACGCCATACCGCCAAGTTCTGCCAGAAAAAAAGCCCTGCTTGTTCCCCAATCCCTATCCAAGTTCAACGTTCCCAAAATATAAAACCTAAACTGAAACCCCTAGACTGTTTTATTGACACAATTGGAGATTATGGAAATTTTCTGTTGCAGCCGTGTGGCTGTTTTTTTTTTTTGCTGCATCTGTCCCTTGAACAGGAAGCAAGGGGAAATTTCTCAGTGGGAACATAGACTTGTATAAAAAATTGACAGTGGTTCTAAGCCTTTCCAGTTCTAGCAAACAAAATAATTTGGCCTTAGTTTAATTATTCCCTTTAGATTCTCTTTTTAGACTTCCACTAGGCTGCCAAAAGTTAGAATCCCCCTCAGGTCAAGTCCAAACACAATTAATTGCTTTATAGTTTTATTTATGAAGACCCTATCTTAATAATTTTAAAGATTTTATTATTGGTTACAGACTCTGGGCTGTTCTTTCTTGGTTTTCCTCGTGTTGTTTATTTGATTGTCTTTCCAAAAAGTTTACTTTGACTTTGCAGCCAATCAGATGCAGTGTACGGCGTATGGTCTGAGCATTGACCCCCACCCCTTCAACCTCTGCAGCAATGCTGGCAACACTCATATGTCTATTTCCCAAAGACAACCTCTGGATCTGACACTGAGCACGTGCACTCAACTTCTTTGGTCGACCATGGCGAGGCCTGTTCTGAGTGTAACATCCTGTTAAACTGCTATATGGTCTTGGCCACCGCCCTGCTGCTCAATTTCAAGGTGTTGGAAATCTTCTTATAGCCTAGGGCATATTTATGTAGAACGACAATTCTTTTTGTCAGATACTCAGAGAGGTCTTTGTCATGAGGTGCCATGTTGAACTTCCAGTAACCAGAGAGAGTGAGAGTGATAACACAAAATTGAACACACCTACTCCCCATTCACACCTGAAACCTTGTAACACTAATGAGTAACATGACACCGGGGAGAGAAAATGGCTAATTGGGCCTAATTTGGACATTTACACTTAAGATTGTATTCCCTTGTCTTGCCAGCGGTTTAGACATTAATGGCTGTGTGTTGAGTTATTTTGAGGAGACAGCAAATTTACACTTGTATACAAGCTGTACACTCACTACTTTACACTGTAGCAAAGCGTCATTTCTTCAGTGTTGTCACATGAAAAGATATAATAAAATATTTACAAAAATGTGAGGGGTGTACTCACTTTTGTGAGATACTGTATATATATATATATATATATATATATATATATATATATATATATATATATATGAATATATATATATATATATACACACATATGTATATATGTATATTGTATTTATTGGCATATAGCACGCGTCAGCGTATAACACGCACCCAAAGTTTAGGAGGGAAGTTTAAGGAAAAAACTTTTAGGAGGGAAGTTTAAGGAAACAAAACTTACATTTAAATGCCCATCAATGAAGCCTTGCACAGCGCCCATCTGCAGCCTTGTACAGCATCCATCTGCAGCCTTGCACACTGTCCATCTGCAGCCTTCCCCAGTGTCCATCTGCAGCCTTGCACAGTGCCCACCTGCAGCCTTGCACAGTGTCCACCTACAGCCTTCCCCAGTGTCCATCTGCAGCCTTACTCGGCTAATCAGCTATTCAGCTCCGCTCGCAGTCATGCCCTGTCCCGCCCCTTGGCCCGGCTTCTATGATGGACACAGCACCAGTCCAATGGGGGGACGTAAGGGCTAGGAGGTTGGACTGGGCGTGACTGCGAATGGAGCCAAGTGGAGCCGAGTGGAGCCGAGTAGAGCCGAGCCTAGCCGAGTACACAGTACACTAGGCCCGGCTTGGCGGCTCTCCTCTTGCCCTCACAGACAGCGGAGATTGGCATATAACACGCATCCACGATTTTCCCCTCATTTTAAGGGGGAAAAAATGCATGTTATACACAGATAAATATGGTGCATATATAGGCACTTTTATCAAGATGCTAAAAAGTCCTTAGGCATACTTCCGAGAAGGAATCTAGAGACAGAATTTTACAGCTGGACATAGCAAACTTACTGACACATATTATATATGTTTGCTATGTTCAGCTGTAAAATTCTGTCAGTCCACGTTGTCCTTTGCAGGGGTGGCTCTAGCTCTGCTCCACTCCTTTGCTGTACACTCTGCTGGGCTGGTGCACTGTACACACAGCGCAGACGTGCGAACTGTCACGCTGCTGCGTCTCATGACATCATGCTGGCACACCGCTAACACGAATGCCCACCCTACGCTGGTCTGACCCTGTCCCTGATTTAATAGGCCCACAAGGGAGCGTTTCACAGTGGCAGCGCCTATTAATTAAATTCAGTGCTCTCTTCGGCTGACAGCTGGTGGTGCCATGGTGGCAACAAACCACTGTCTTTTTTTAATTAAAAAAAAAATACAAAAAAAGGCTTTTTTATTGGGGGGGGGCACATGGGGGAACAATATAATATTGGGGGGGCCACATATGCTTTATGTTATTGCATGCTGGGCACTGGAGGCCTAGTCAATTTTAATTTTAGGATCAATTACATTTCGTGGAGTGTAGTAACGCGTTTGTGTTAATGCACCTTATGTGAAGCATTGTCATGCAAATTCAGAATGCATAGGCTTCAAACACAATGCTTAACAAAAGCACATGACCTTTTCTTTTTCAACTGCAACACACCATAATGCATGAATGAATGGTACTGAAATGTAGAAATGCATGTTGCTAACTCAATCTGGAAGCAAAATCTGGCATTGCTCTGCATAGAAACTTCCAAGTTTTATTGTCAAAGCTTAATTGAACAAGCTGAAGTTAGAAGCTGATTGGCTACCATGCACAGCTGCACCAGATTCTGGTTTTAGAAAACCTCCTCCTAAGTTTTTCTTTTATCTCTCTTTATCTGTCTTTGACAAATGTATGTTAACACATACTGATGAGAATGAAGTACCTTTGTGGTTGTCAGAAAATAAGGTTCAAAGCAGACTCAAAGAGCTAAATATAAACAAAGCATCAGGCCTGATGGCTTACATCCATGATTACTCAGTAAGCTGAGTTTGGCAATAGTCAAGCTGCTCTTCCTAATTTTTAAAGACTCCCTAATGAAAGGAATGTCACCAACTGATTGGCATAGTGCAAATGTGGTCCAAATATTCCATAAAGGTTCCAGGTGTATGTCCAGGAACTACAGACCAGTCAACCTAATATTAATAGTATGCAAGGTATTTGAGGGTATGCTAACAGAATATGGTATTATAATTAACACTCAAAATGGATTTATGAAAGACCACTGTTGCCAGACCAAACCTGTTTTCTACCAAAGAGAGAGCATAGTTTAGATAAAGGAAGGGATAAACAGAATTTTTCTCCATTTCAAAATAAGTATTTGACACTGTACCCCACAAAAACTTAATTTACAAACTAAAAGTCTATTGGAGTGGAGGAAATGGTATGTATATGGATAGAGGGCTGACTCTCAGGAATTTGGCACCGTATATAAAACTTTACAGGAAGGTCTGGACACGGTAGGGGAATGGGTTAAAACCTGGTAGATGAGGTTCAATGTTGAAAAATGCGAACTTATGCATTTGGGTGCTAAAATTATTTTCAGGTAAGATATTTATTATGATGGGTTACACTGGCAGAATCAGAAATTGAAAAAGATTTGGGGGTCCTAGTGGAACACAAACTTAGCAAGCAATGCAAGGTCACTGCTAGCAAAGCAACCAGAACACTTTCAAGAATAAAAAAGGGTATATGTTCCATCTTATGCAGTTCAATTTTTTTCACCAACCCACAGAAAGGATGTGCTAGAACTGAAGAGAGTTAAGCAAAGGGCAACAAAATTAATAAGGGGCTGGATGACCTCAGCTTTAAGGAAATATTAAGTAAATAAAATGATTTATATTAGAGAGGTGGTACTTAAGAGAAGACATGATCAATGTCTGCAAATTAATCAATTATAAAAGTTGCTAACAAATATTTTAACTGCTTAAAGCCGGCATCTGCCAGCCCTTTAAGAGCTTTGCTGGGAGGCGGGGCTTATGGTCATGTGACCACCGTGATTGGCTGTCACGAGGGTCACATGTTTGGAAAGCTTGCAAATGGGAGCTTTCAGTTAGCCGCTGGTATCTGCACAGCTCTATCTGCGCTATTGTACATTTAGCTCTAGGGCCCAGCCCCCGAGAGGCCGCATATTTGCGTGCGCTCTACGCCAAGAGGCTAATCCTAGGGTAAGGACACATGGTCACAAATTAAGACTGTAGGGAAGAAGGTTTAACCCTTTTGCTTTACACACAAAGGAGATTGAACAAAAACTATTATAACACAATATGTGAACCATATTTGAAAGAGGTGCAACGCATTAATGAAATGAGTGAATAAATTAATCACTAATAGATGAATATAGTGATAAAAATTACAAAAAAATAAATATAGTGATAAAGAAAAATGTCCCAAGTGAAAACTTAAAAAATGAGACTCCACACAAATATTTATACTTGATGTGTCAAAAAAAGTCAGAACTGAAACAAATTAGCAAAGTGTTGAAGAAGACTTTGAATGTCGCCCCTCAACTCTGTAGGATTGATCAGCTGATTTAAATCCAGATAGAAACAATAGATTTAAATGGGGCCAGATGGCCTCTTACTGAATGTGAAGGATCCCAAATTATAAGGGTCAAACTCGCCTGGTATCAGCAGTGCACTGTAGCAGCTTTTCACCCGATCCACTCCGGAATGACAAGCCAGCCACTTTTCCACATCAGGAGCACCAAGTTAAGATATTGATTTCCACTCACTCGTAACAGCAGCAGCTATCAGCTGTGATGTTCCACCTGGTCGATTCAAATGGGATAGCCGATCTCGTCCATCATGGGTAATAGGATAGATTTAAAAAGTTTTTCTTTTACTCTGAAACTGGTTGGAGAGAACCCCATGACGTCACCACGCACCAGCTTTGCTCTGCACGAGAACATTTTGTGGAAAAAATGCTACAATTTACTGCACCATGAAGATCTTCTTTCTCTTTTAACAAATCATTGGAAATACTGATTGGAGGAGTTTTGGAGATCTCAGATATCACAGTAGAAAGGAGATTTAATGGCTGCTTTATTGCTTATTTCAGAGCCATGAGAGATGCAGTCTAGCCCCTCCTAAATTCAGGAAGAACACCCATTTAAAGTGACTGCAACCCAAGTTAAACTATTATACTTTTTTGTTTTTGGCACATGCATGTGTTTTGTTTATCCACTTTCAGAACGGACCACTTTGCTGGTCAATGACCAGAGGTCTTTTTACAATTTGGCACTGCGCTGCTTTAACTGGTAATTGCGCGGTCATGCAATGTTGTACCCAAACAAAATTTGCGTCCTTTTCTTCCCACAAATAGAGCTTTCTTTTGATGGTATTTGATTGCCTCTGCGATTTTTATTTTTTGCGATATAAACGTAAAAAGACCGCAAATTTTGAAAAAAAATTATATTTTCTACTTTTTGTTATTAGAAAAATCCAATAAACTCAATTTTAGTCATACATTTAGGCCAAAATGTATTCAGCCACATGTCTTTGGTAAAAAAAAAGTCAATAACTGTATATTTATTGGTTTGCGCAAAAGTTGTCACATCTACAAACTAAGGTACGTTTTCTGGAATTTACGCAGCTTTTAGTTTACGACTGCCTATCTCATTTCTTGAGGTGCTAAAATGGCAGGGCAGTACAAAACCCCCCCAAATGACCCCATTTTGGAAAGTAGACCCCCTAAGGAAATTGATAAGTGGCATGTTGAGCCCATTGAATATTTTATTTTTTTGCCTCAAGCGATTGAATAATGACAAAAAAAAATTTTTTTTTTTTTTTTTTACACAAAGTTGTCACTAAATGATATATTGCTCACACATGCTATGGGCATATGTGAAATGACACCCCAAAATAAATTCTGCTGCTTCTCCTGAGTACGGGGATACAACATATGTGGGACTTTTTGGGAGCCTAGCCGCGTACGGGGCCCCGAAAACCAAGCACCGCCTTCAGGCTTTCTAAGGGCGTAAATTTTTGATTTCACTTCTCACTACCTATTACAGTTTTGAAGGCCATAAAATGCCAAGATGGCACAAAACCCCCACAAATGACCCCATTTTAGAAAGTAGACACCCCAAGCTATTTGTTAAGAGGCATGTTGAGTCCATGGAATATTTTATATTTTGCCACAAGTTGCGGGAAAATTACAAACTTTAATTTTTTTTTATTTTTTTTTCACAAAGTTGTCACTAAATGATATATTGCTCACACATGCCATGGGCATATGTGAAATGACACCCCAAAATAAATTCTGCTGCTTCTCCTGAGTACGGGGATACCACATGTGTGGGATTTTTTGGGAGCCTAGCCACGTACGGGGCCCCGAAAGCCAAGAACCACCTTCAGGTTTTCTAAGGGCGTAAATATTTGACTTCACTCCTCACTACCTATTACAGTTTTGAAGGCCATAAAATGCCAAGATGGCACAAAACCCCCACAAATGACCCCATTTTAGAAAGTAGACACCCCAAGCTATTTGCTGAGAGGCATGTTGAGTCCATGGAATATTTTATATTTTGCCACAAGTTGCGGGAAAATTACAAACTTTTTTTTTTTCACAAAGTTGTCACTAAATGATATATTGCTCACGCATGCCATGGGCATATATGAAATGACACCCCAAAATAAATTCTGCTGCTTCTCCTGAGTACGGGGATACCACATATGTGGGACTTTTTGGGAGCCTAGCCGCGTACGGGGCCCCAAAAACCAAGCACCGCCTTCTGGCTTTCTAAGGGCGTTACAGTTTTGAAGGCCATAAAATGCCAAGATGGCACAAACCCCCCCCCCAAATGACCCCATTTTGGAAAGTAGACACCCCTAAATTTAGGGGTACACTAGTGAGACTAGGTAATAAATGGCGGGTGCCCTGAAACTATAAAAAAATAACTAACCAACCAGCGTCACCTGTAACAGTTATATGGTGATCACTGGTGAAAGGGTTAACTAGGGGGCAATCAGGGGGCTTTATGCGGTAGTATATGGGGGTCCCTGGCGCTATAAAAAGCTGCGGCGAACCTAAATACCTACCTGCCTAACTAGCGTCACCTGTGACACTAATACAGCGATCAGAAAAACGATCGCTTATTAGGCTGTGTTCACACTGGAGCGATGCGGGAACGCCACGAATCTGCGGCGGGTTCCCGCATCGCATGCCTCCCGGCGGCAGTTCACACTGCCCTATGCGAACTGCTGGGAGTGTCAGTGAAATGTTAATGACACCCCCAGATCAGTTCGCATATCGCAGTGCGATCTGCAAACTCAGATCGCATGGTGTGAACACCCATGCGATCCGATTCTGCTGCGGACCAAAAAAAGGGTCCCGTGCGAGTTTGCGGCGGGTGCGACGCGAATTCAGCCATACTATCTGTATGGCTGAACTCGAATCGCACAGAGATCGGATGTGATTTGCACTGCAGTGCGGTGCGAATCACATCCGTTCTCATAAACCGCTGCAATGTGAACCCAGCCTTAGTGACACTGGCGACGGGGGGTGATCACGGGGTTAAACCTTTATTGGGGGGGTTAGGGGGGTACCTTAGAACTAAAGGGGGCTAACCCTAACTGCCCTAACAGTTATTACAGTCACAAATGACACCAATGCAAAAAAAAAAAATGACATTGGTGTCACTGTGACTGGGGGGCAGGGGTAATTGGGGGGGTGATCGGGGGGGGGTGTGAGTGTGCCTGGCATGTTCTACTGTGTAGTGTCGTGTTGGTGCAACTCACCGATCCTCTCTCCTCGGTGTCGGAACGAAAAATACCGACACGGAGGAGAGATTACATCACTTCCTCTCCTGTGTTTACATTACAGGAGAGGAAGTGATGTCACAGAGCATTTCCATTCGTCGGGAGCGATCGCGAGGGGGTGGCCATGAATGAATGGCCGCCCCCTCATCCCGGATCGCTCCCGAACGAATACCGACCGCCGCAGGCACCGGGGGGGGGGCCCGATCGGGCCCCCCACCCGCGGGAAGGCAGGGACGTACAGGTACGCCCATATGCCTGCCCGTGCCATTCTGTCGACGTACATCGTCGTGCGACGGTCGGCAAGTGGTTAAGTATGCTTTCACACATTTTGGACATGCATTCATGCATGTATTTATTTTTTATTTTTTCCATTTTAAATGAGGATAACATATGCAGTAAAGAACATAATATAGATGCACAAAAATGCATGATACACTAAAAGAGAAGTCAAAGCTTTTTTGGTCATACTTCTCTGCTGGGTCACAGGTGTGCATTTACAGTACCTTGAAAAAGTATTCACACCCCTTGACATTTTTCACATTTTGTCATGTTACGACCAAAACCGTAAATGTATTTTATTGGGATTTTATGTGATAGGCCAACACAAAGTTGCACATAATTGAGAAGTGGAAGGAAAATGATAAATGGTTTTCAATTTTCTTTACAAATACATATGTGAAAAGTGTGGCGTGCATTTATATCCAGCCCCCCCCCCCCAAGTCAATACTTTGTAGAACCCTATTTCTCTACAATTACAGCTGCAAGTACTTTTCTGGCTGTCTCTACCAGCTGTGCACATCTAGAGAGTAAAATGTTTGCCCATTCTTCTTTGCAAAATAGCTAAACCATTGTCACATTGGATAGAGAATGTCTGTGAACAGCAATTTTCAAGTCTTGCCACTGATTCTCAATTGGATTTAGGTCTGGACTTTGACTGGGCTATTCTAACACATGAAAATGCTTTGATCTAAACCATTACATTGTAGTTCTGGCTGTATGTTTAGGGTTATTGTCCTGCTGGAAGGTGAACCTCCTCCCCAGTTTCTTGCAGGCTCTAACAGGTTTTCTTCTAAGATTGCCCTAAATTTGTCTCCATCCATCTTCCCATCAACTCTGACCAGCTTCTCTGTCCCTGCTGAGTTAAAGTTAAAGTACCACAGTGCCATATCCCAAAAAATTGCCTGATCCTGAAGGGGGGTAAATCTTTCAGAGGTCAAGTGGTTAAAGAAGACTAAGCCCCTGTACACACGGTCGGACATTCCGATCACCAAATCTGTCGGATAATTTCTGACGGATTTTGTCCGAAACTGGTGTTGCCTACACACGGTGGGACAAAGTTGTCGGAAAATCCGATCGTTCGCAACGAGGTGACGTTCGTTCGTTATGACGGAACTACGTTGAGGCTAGTAGCCAATAGCTTTTGTCTTGTAATTTGATCTGAGCATGTGTGGCACTTTGTCCGATCGGAATTCTCTACAAACGATCGGAAAAAGTCCGATCGGATTTTTTTTTGGAAAATTTGAGATACTGCTCTCAAATTTATTTCATTGGAATTTCTGATGGAAAAAGTCCGATAGACCCCACACACGATCGGATTTTCCAACAATATAATCCGATCAGACCTTTTCCGTCGGAATTTCCGACCGTGTGTACAAGGCTTAAGTGGTTAGCATTTCTGCCAAGCAGAGCTAGGGTTGTTGTTTTGAATATTAACCACAAGCCTACCTGCCCAGTGTTTGCATGTCCTCCCTGTGCCTGTGTGGGTTTCCTATGGGTACATTCCGTTTCCACCCACACTCCAAAGACATGCTGGCAGGTTAATTGGCTCCATTCTAAATTGGCCCTAGTATGTGTATGAATGTGAGTTAGGGACCTTGGCCCGTAAGCTCCTTGAGGGCAGGGACTGATGTGACTGTATAATGAAAATATAAAGTGTGGTGTAAATTGAAAGTGGTTTATAAGTACCTGTAATAAATTAATAAAGCCATAAAAATGATAGATTTGATTGTGATATTGTAAAGGTCCACGATGTTATACATAGCTTGTTTATTTGTTGCTTTCTTCTTAAATATAATGCGTGTACATGGTATAATATCATGAAGGCTACTCCTATTTATATGGGTTAAGTTTTCAGGATGTAATTCATCAAAATCCATGTTAAACATGTGGTCACCATAGGAGCCCAAGCTTTAACCTAATAGCTGTTCCATCTGGAGAGTTCCACTGAATCTCTACTGTCTCCATATAGGTCCCGCTAGCCCCCATCTCCCCTGTGGAATTTGCATAGTAACTCCTTCTGTGCATCCAACTCTGGTCTTACAAAGAGTATCTGTTCATTGCTTGATAACATATCCTGGAAGAGTTTGAATACATTTTTCTTGTTAAAATAATTATTGTCGCTGTTCGGTGTAAGAATTAAAACATATATTACTCTAAAAGAGAAAAATGGCAAAATAAATATTGCATACTGTATAAATAAGAAAAATAGCCAGTTTCATCCTTCAGAAGTATCAGTGAAAGTTTTACACTTTACATTGTAGCACAGAGAGGACATCCAATGCTTTTGGAATTAATATGTTTTTGTTGCTTTGTAGAGTGTGCAGAGACTTTATGTCTGATTGCACAGAGTTTACTATATCCGCTTTGCCAGCCGTCAATAAACCCTGTTTTATTAAGAGAATCATACTAAAATCCCCAGGATAGCACAGCGTTCTGTGTAATCACCAAATCAGAAGTAAACTGTCAATGTAGGTAAACAGATGCCAAGTCCTTTCATTTCTACAGATACCAGTGTTTCTTTTTCTAAAATGAAAACAAGCAAAGCTTTTGCAATATCATAGTTAAAGGAATATTCCACTTTAATCATTATAAAAAACACTGCTTTTTACATAGATACAAAGGGGTTTCTTTAAAATGATTATAAAGGCTTCATTTTTTATTTTTTAAAAGTAACAAACATGTTATACTTACCTGCTCTGTGCAATGGTTTGGCACAGTACAACCCCAATCCTCCTCTTCTCCGGTCCTCCGCTGGATCTTCTGGCTCTACTATAGCAAGCCACTTGCTATGGGGGCACACATACAAGCTCACTCCTGAGCCAGCTCTGTGTGTCCATAAAACAAACAGAGCACAGCTTGACCCTGCACCCCGCTTCTTACTCTGTGGCTGTGATTGACAGCACCAATGGCTCCCGCTGCTGAGACAATGGGAAAGAGAGAGCCATGAGACCTCTGTTCTCATGCACATCGCTGGATCAAGATCAGGCTCAGGTAAGTATTTAGGAGGACTATATACAGAAGGTTTTTTTGTATCTTAATGCAGAGGTAAAAAAAAAAACGTCTTCCTTTAGGACCACTTTAACCACTTCAATACCCAGCCATAGTCATATGACGGTCACAGATGGGATCTCCCATCCTGGGTGGACGTCATATGAGGGCCTCGGTATTTCCGGGGGCCCGCAGCACGGCGATTGTGGATGAGTTGTGTCCCTCGGACACAGCCCATCCCCGATCTGTGTTGTTTCCATCCCCATCCACACCCCCGATACATGTGACCGGCCGTGTCCAATCACAGCTGGTCACATGTACTGCGCCTAGGGCATGTGCAGAGTGGCGATCGGGGATGCGGCTTGTCATCCTGACACAGCCCAATGAAATTGGATCTTTACCAGGTGACCGGCTGTGTCCAATCACAGCCGGTCACAGAATGTAAACAAACTGCGGTAACGAGATGTTACCGCGTTCTCCTCCTCACACACTGATCGTAGCCCATCTGAGTACCTGAGTACCTGTCACAGTCCATCTGAGTACCTGAGTACTTGTCACAGCCCATCTGAGTACCCGAGTACCTGTCACAGCTCATCTGAGTACCTGAGTACCTGTCAGTCCATCTGAGTACCCGAGTACCTGTCAGCCCATCTGAGTACCCGAATACCTGTCACAGTCCATCTGAGTATCCGAGCACCTGAGTACCTGTCGTAGCCCATCTGAGTACCCGAGTACCTGTCCCAGCCCATCTGAGTACCCGAGTACCTGAGCACCTGCCATAGCCCATCTGAGTACCCGAGTACCTGTCCCAGCCCATCTGAGTACCCGAGTACCTGTCGTAGCCCATCTGAGTACCTGAGTACCTGTCAAAGCCCATCTGAGTACCTGAGTACCTGTCACAGCCCATCTAAGTACCCGAGTACCTGAGTACCTGTCACAGCCCATCTGAGTACCCGAGTACCTGAGTACCTGTCACAACCCATCTGAGTACCTGTCATAGCCCATCTGAGTACCTGAGTACCTGTCACAGTCCATCTGAGTACCTGAGTACTTGTCACAGCCCATCTGAGTACCCGAGTACCTGTCACAGCTCGAGTACCTGTCACAGCTCATCTGAGTACCTGAGTACCTGTCACAGCCCATCTGAGTACCCGAGTACCTGAGTACCTGTCACAGCCCATCTGAGTACCTGAGTACCTGTCACAGCCCATCTAAGTACCCGAGTACCTGATTACCTGTCACAGCCCATCTGAGTACCCGAGTACCTGAGTACCTGTCACAACCCATCTGAGTACCTGTCATAGCCCATCTGAGTACCTGAGTACCTGTCACAACCCATATGAGTACCTGTCATAGCCCATCTGAGTACCTGAGTACCTTTCACAGTCCATCTGAGTACCTGAGTACCTGTCCCAGCCCATCTGAGTACCTGAGTACTTGTCACAGCCCATCTGAGTACCCGAGTACCTGTCACAGCTCATTTGAGTACCTGAGTACCTGTCACAGCCCATCTGAGTACCCGAGTACCTGAGTACCTGTCCCAGCCCATCTGAGTACCCGAGTACCTGTCACAGCCCATCTGAGTACCCGAGTACCTGTCACAACCCATCTGAGTACCCGAGCACCTGAGTACCTGTGACAGTTCATCTGAGTACCCGAGTACCTGAGCACTTGTCACAGCCCATCTGAGTACCCGAGTACATGAGTACCTGTCACTGCCTACCTGAGTACCTGTCACAGCCCATCTGAGTACCTGAGTACCTGTCACAGTTCATCTGAGTACCCAAATGCCTGTCACCAGCCCGTCGGAGTACCCGAGTACCTGTCACCAGTCTGTCGGAGTAATGGAGTACCTGTCACCAGTCCGTCGGAGTAACAGAGTACCTGTCACCAGCCCGTCGGAGTACCCGAGTACCTGTCACCAGCCCTTTGGAGTACCCGAGTACCTGTCACCAACCCGTCAGAGTACCCGAGTACCTGTCACCAGCCCGTCAGAGTACCCGAGTACCTGTCACCAGCCCGTCGGAGTACCCGAGTACCTGTCACCAGCCTGTCGAAGTAACAGAGTACCTGTCACCAGCCCGTCAGAGTACCCGAGTACCTATTTGCAGCCCATGCCTCATAGAATACACATTGGGGGGTTTGCTTTCCAATATGGGGTAATTTTGTGGGTAATTCCATTGTCCTGGTGCTCAAGGACCTTCAAAAGTGTGATAGGTAGGAACGAAATAAGATGTGTCATTTATGCTCCTAGAACGCCTGAAGGTACCACTTCCATGTTGGACCTCTGTATATGGTCAGACTGTGTAAAAGTCTCACACATGTGGTATTGTCATACTCAGGAGGAGTAGCAGAATGTGTTTTGGGGTGTAATGTTTGCTATATACATGCTATGTGTTAGAAATATCTTATAAATGGACAACTTTGTGTAAAAAAAAATTTTTTTTAATTTTCTTTCCACGTTTTCTAAAGACTTGTGTAAAAAAATGAACCATTCAAAAGACTCATAATGCTTCATAGAATATACTTTGGGGTGTTTGTTTTCCAAAATGGGGTCATTTCGTGGGTAATTCCATTGTCCTGGTGCTCCAGGGCCTTCACAAATGTAATAGTTCGTAAGGAAATTAGAGGTGTAATTTATGCTCCTAGAACACCTGACGGCGCTCCCTGCATGTTGGGCCTCTGTATGTGGACACGCTGTGTAAAAGTCACACACATGTGGTATCGTCATACTCAGGATGAGTAGCAGAATGTATTTTGGTTTGTAATTTTTGCTATGTACATGCATTGAGTTAGAAATATCTTATAAATTGACCACTTTGTGTAAAAAAATATGTTTTCATTTTCTTTCCACGTTTTCCGAAGACTTGTGGAAAAAAATTAACTGTTCAAAAGACTTATTGTGCCTCATAGAATATACGTTGGGGTATTTGCTTTCCAAAATGGGTGTCCTGGTGCACCAGGGCCTTCACAAATGTAATAGGTTGTTAGGAAATTAGAGGTGTCATTTATGCTCCTAGAACACCTTACGATGCTCCCTTCATGTTGGGCCTCTCTGTGTGGCCAGTCTGTGTAAAAGTCCAACACATGTGGTATCGCCATACTCGGGAAGAGTTGCAGAATGTATTTTCGGGTGTAATTGGAAGTATGCATATGCTGTGTATGAGAAATTACTTGTTATTATGACAATTTTGTAAAAAAAAACAAAAAACAAAAACATTCTTCTTTTTCCCAAGAATTGTGGGAAAAAATTACAACTTCAAAAAACTCACCATGCCTCTTACTAAATACCTTGGACTGTCTACTTTTCCAAAAGGGGTCATTTGGGGGATATTTGTACTTTCCTGACATTTCGGAGCCTCAAGAAATGCGATAGGCCGTCAGTACATCAGGTGTGATCAGATGTGATCAATTTTCAATGATTTGCACCATAGCTTGTAGACTCTATAACTTTCAAAGAGACCAAATAATATCCACTAATTTGGTTTATTTTTACCAAAGAGATGTAGCCGTATAAATTTTGGCCCAAATTTATGAACAAAAATGACTTGTTTGCAAAATTTTATCATAGAAACTAAAAAGAAGTGTTTTTTTTTTCAAAATTTTCGCTCTTTTTTCACTTATGTCGCAAAAATAAAAAAAAACAGTGGTAAAAAACCCAGACCTGCACCCAAACTAACCCAGTTTCTGGAGCCTGCTCTAGCCTCCTTCCAGCTCATAACCCTTATTATTAATATATTACTTTGATTGTAAACTAGACTTAAGCCCTGTACATACTGGCCCAATGTCGGGAGACATTCGCTGGTTCAAAAAAAAAATGACATTCTGCCTGTGTGTATGTCGTTCTGTCTAACAGAAGCCAGCCGTATGGCCTGTCAGAACACAACAGCCTAGCGAAGGAGATCGCTGAACTAACCTTGCGTGGTTAGTGCAGTGTCTCCGACCGGAACTGTTAGTGTGTACCTGGCTTTAGGATTCAGGAGGGATAGAGCTGGGCTCTCAAGTCTGGAAGCTGGCTATTCATTTACAAAAGATTTCTGGGGTTTGGGGCACCATGGGCACTGAATTTAAGAACCATCTTGACCTTAGGTTCTTCTTTTGGTTGTTTTTCTTTTTCTGGTTCCTGTATTTTTTTGGTTTGTTCTACGTTTACTATAATTACTGCACTTCAAACCTTTCACTGCCTAAAATGACCACATTATTTGACTACTTATGCATTGTTAATGAAAAAACTGATATAGTCTTTTCTTTATTTTTACACAATGGTGATGCTTTGAGTATATTTGCCAGTTGATGTGTTTACTATAGAACTGATCAACCAGTTGGCAACTATTCTCTACAGAATGTGGCCAATGGAAAACTGACACATGGTGTTTTTTTTACGAAAGCCAAATCCAGTTTGCACTACAAGTGCACTTGGAGGTGCAGTCGCTGTACATCTGAGGGGAATATCTGAAATGAGGGGAAGCTCTGCTGATTTTATCATCCAATCATGTACAAGCAAGAAAGCTGTTTTTTTTTTCCTTGCATGTCTCCCGCAGATCTACAGTGACTGTAATTCCAAGTGCACTTCCAAGTGCATTTATAGTGCAAAGTGGATTTGCCATTAGTAAATCAACCCCTATATGTCACAATAAGCTGTGGTTTACTGTTGTGTAAGTAATGCACTACTACAATTTGAGGTATGAACAGATCTCATTATTTCTAATTTATAGTAAGCCTAAATTTTCCAAGGCAATGAGAATATTGTGATGAGTTTTGATGGACATACAAGTGGTTGGACCCTTTCTTGTTAATAAACACTTATCTGGAGAATTCATACTCTTCCCAATCAAAGTGGTAAAATACGTTAACTGCAATCTGTTTTAATTCATAAGCTTGAAACTATAGTAATTTTGTATGCTCGACATTTTAAGATTTCATTTGCTTCAGTGTCGAGATCAATGTTTCTATTTATTCAGGGACACTTACACAAAGAACTTTTTTAAGCCAATTCAAGGTACCCTACATCAGCTCCATATGTTCAAGCTTACTTTTAAATACCATTAAAAAAGCACTTAGCATTTATATGTGTCCGTCTCCTATAGCAGTCTGCTTTGGAAGTGTAGCAAAGAAACTAAATAGCCCCAGAAGCTATGTGCATAAATCATTTTTGTCCATATTTGTTATTGATACATCTTCTTCATTACTGTCAGGCATGTAGACTAATTTTGGCTTTGAAATCTTTATTACTTCACTTTTCTAAATGAACAATTTATAATACACATTCCCATGCAGAGTTTAGAATTTGCTAAAGGTCGCTTGTCTCTGCATCATATATCGCTTTCCACTACATGTTTCAAGTTTGATTTACAGATAACAATACGTTGATCATGCAAGTTCTCACCTACATAAATAGCACATTGTGGGAAAGTTCTGCTCTTTACTTGTAAGTAAACCAAAAGCATTTAGCAAACCCCCCCTCCCCCTTCCTTGTCGAGCTACACACAAAACATCTGGAATTTATGGAAACATTAAGTGACTTTTAAGACGCAAAGCAGGCGGCCATATTGTTTCTTCTGTTATACAGGAGAAAAACAAATATGTTCACTATAAGAGTAGATAACTTAGAAGTAGGTAAATGCAAAAATACACATGAGTATTACCTGTCTTGGGTACCTTTTGCCAAATTGATCACTAAACGTTTGTTTTACTAAACAGAGTACTTTCTGTCCTTATAGCTGATGTGTTTTTTGTGAGGTATATTTTATGCTTGTGAAAATTTGTGGCTTTAATGAAACCACACACTAGTTTAAACTTTCTTAATGGCTTGTGGTTAATTCAGGGCTGTTTCAAGAACAAGGTGACTAATATATCAGTCAACCAGTACACCAACAACCATTTTTTTATTGCCTATTATCAAGTGTCTTGTATATGTTAAGCCAACCATACATGAATCAAAATTCATACGGTTCAGCAGGGCCTCGCCAAATTTCAATCCGTGTATGGGCAGGCTGGTTGTACACAAGTCAATTTATCAATTGACTTATGTACAACCAGCCTGATGGATTTTTCTTGAATAATCAGTGCTGCCAGCTATAGCTATGCTGACGATCCTCTCCTGTATCTCAAAGATACATCCCCCTCATTGCAGTCTACCCTGTGGATAATTGATGAGTTTAGCACCTTCTCTGGAATTATCTGGGAGAAATCTCTGATTTCCCGCTTAGCCTTTCACATCCCAAACCAGCTATGAACATTTTTGTTTGCTGGGTGGACTGATTTAAGTTACTTGGCATACAAGTTGGAAGCACCCTGTTTACTTATATAGATATTAATCTATTCTTTCTCCTTAAGTTCTTCTCCCAGAGATGTACATCTTGGAAATCATTTCCACTTACCCTATTAGGCAGAGTTAACTATATTAAGATGGTTTATTAACCAAAATGTGTTTATTTATTCTTTCAGAAAAACCTCTGTTTCTATACAGAAAACATCCATCAATAAATTATAGAGTGTTGCCCTTTTCTTTATATTGACTGGGAAAGTTCCACGTCCTTCAACGTTAGCATTAAAACTCCCATTGTCACAGAGTGGACTGTCTCTTCCAAATTGTCAGCTGTACTATTAGGCAGCAGTGCTGGTAACTGTCCTCTGGTAATTTTTACAGCCTAGAAATAACCCTGCAATTACCTTGGAGGAGGCCCCTTTAGGGTTGTATGGTGCCTTTGGGTTTCAGGGGTTCCTACTCCAAACCAGCTATTACTGGTCCAATGAGAATGGCATTATTGATGTAGCATAATGCTACACCATTAGCAAGTCATTCTCCCCTGACTTTCTCTTAGCCCTTGCACACGCGGTCGGCCATTCCAACAACAAAATCCGTTGGATTTCATCCAACGGATTTTGTCCGAAACACGTGTTGCATACACACGGTCGGACAAAGTTGTCGGACAATCCAATCATTCAGAACATGGTGACGTTATTTTGTTACGACGGGACTACGCTCAGGCTAGTAGCCAATAGCTTGAGTCTAGGAATTTGACCTGAGCATGCGCGGCACTTTGTCCGATCGGAATTCTCTACAAATGATAGGACAAAGTCGTCGGACCATGTTGTCGGAAAATTTTATAGCCCAGCTCTAAAACTTTGTCGGTCGGATATTCCGACAGAAACAGTCCAGTGGAGCCCACACACGGTCGGATTATCTGACAACACGGTCTGATCGGACATTTTCCGTCGGAATGTCCGACCGCGTGTACAAGGGCTAACATACACTCTTGTCAGGTAACCCCAATCTTTCCTACCTGTGAGGTGGGAGGCAGATACGAATCCATCATGCCATACCTTTAGGGAGACGTGTGATTGGCCCAACATGTATTCTTCAGCAGAACAATGACTCCAAACATACAGCAAAATAATTAAGAACTATCTTTAGCATAAAGAAGAACAAAGAGTCCTGGAAGTGATGGTGTGGCCCCCACATAGGCCTGATCTCAAAACCATTGAGTCTATCTATGATTACATGAAGAGACAGAAGGATAAGAGGCAGCCTACATCCACAGAGGATTCGTGGTTACTTCTTCAAGATGAAATAACCTACCTGACACGTTCCTAGAAGAGCTCAGCAGAATTGATACGGTTTTGAAGGCAAAGGGTGGTCACATTAAATATTGATTTGATTAGGATTGGATTAGGATTTCTCTCCTGTTCATTTACTTTCCATTTTGGTAATTGACAAAAAATAAACTAATAACACTTCTATTTCTGAAAACAATCATTTACAGCATTTTTTCACATCTGCCTAAAACATTTGCACAGTACTGTATGTTAAAAAAGTACAAATTCAAATTTCTATAAGTTATTCGAGATAACTGGCTTATGTGGGTTCTGATACTTTCATTACAATTGGGGATATATTAGATATCATTGATGTTGATTATAACTTTATGATTTTGTATATTAAATGTTGTTTTCCTGAAAAACTGAAACACCAAGGGACTGATTTAATAAAGACAAATAGGCTGTTCACTTGGCAAGGATATTATGGGGGTTATTTACTAAAGGCGAATCCACTTTGCACTGCAAGTGCACTTGGAAGTAAAGTCGCTGTAGATCTGAGGGGGACATGCAAGGAAAAGATGAATGAATGAATGAATGAAATACTTGTGTAGCGCACAATGCGAACTGAATCGCCTCTAGGCTTCTAGGCGAAAAGATAAAACAGCATTTTAGCTTGCACATGATTGGGTGATAAAATCAGCAGAGCTTCCACTTCCAACAAAATAAATAATGTGGAATTTCATTTTAAAGATCTACAAAATTACGCTTGGTCAGTAACCTACAAAAAAAAGGCAAATTACATCTGTGACATGTAACTGTAAAGGTCGCCAATGTTTGCTGGTGATTTGAACATATGATAAGTTGCCAGAATTTTTGTGGTAATGTATGACTTTTTATGTAGGTACTTATGTATAATGCATAACAAGGATTCAGTCTATCTATTTTTATATTTTCAGGAGTCCACATTTTGTCACATCCTATAATCAGATGTGCCCCATGGTCCTCACAATGTATTTCGCAGAATGTTCATGTTTGAAAAGTAATGGCAGGGAAAGAATCTCATCTGTGTTCAACTTTGTGTAATGTGCCTGTTTGTCACTGCACTTTTTACATTTTAAATTAATAAGGCAAATAGCAAGTGTTGGAACCAGCACGCTGCCATCTTTCAGAATTTTTACTGCTAAAAAATGTTTAATGTGACTCTTTGCCCATCATCCTTTTTTTATGCATTGCCTTACTAAATGGCAACTCTGCTTAAAACTTGTGCTCAGTTTAGAGATGGCTGGCAAGCTGAATTTAATACTGACTATCTCTCGGGAACAAATGTCAAAAGTTATCACTTTGAGAATTCTTTCTAATGCCCCATACACGCGGTCGGACATTCCGACAACAAAATCCATCGGATTTTGACCCAAACTTGTCTTGCATACACACGGTTGCACAAAGTTGTCCGAAAATCCGATCATTCAGAACGCGGTGACATAGAACACGTACGACGGGATTACAAAGAGGGCAGTAGCCAATAGCTTTCGTCTCGTAATTTATTCTGTGCATGCATGGCACTTTGTCCATCGGAATTGTCTACACATGATTGGAATTGAAACAATCGGATTTTGTTGTTGTAAATTTTTAGATCCTGCTCTCAAACTTTGTGTGTCGGAAATTCTGACGGAAAAAGTCCAACACGATCGGATTTTCCAACAACAAGATCCGATCGGACTTTTTTCCGTTGGAATTTCCGACCGTGTGTATGGGGCATTACAGCGGCGGCTCACTGTATGGATTGTTTATAATATAGAGAGTAAAAAACAATTGGGAAATTTGTTTGTGATAGACTGCTATTTTCTCTTTGGCTATGAATGAAAATGAAAAAAGATACACTAACAAGTGTTATGGATAAAGTCTTAAAGGCTAAGTTCACCTTTTCAATCAGAATTTCACTTTTTATAATAATAATGTTTGCTAATATTGTTTTGCTAATGTTTTTTCTGCACAAGCTATTTGAATGTGCTTACCTCTCACTTACTTAGTCCATGGAAGCCTGGAATCTGCACTTCTTTTCGAAAATTTAAAGAGATGCATCTTAGCCCTGTTTTCCTGTTCCTCATCAGTCATCATCATGTGACCATCCAGGGACCTTCATATTCCATTATTCACTGTCTTACTCCTGGACAAAATTGGGAGTGTTTAACCTCTCTGGACTACATCTCCCTCATCACTGTACCACCTCTTTTTATCTCCAACCACTTTCCTACTCCCTCCTTAATTCGAGTACATGGGAAGGAGTGGGCAGGGACACTTAGCTGTCATTGTCATGTAAGCCAACACCAGCTCAGGGATGGGAAGGGTGTAAACACACAATTTTCACTTTCATGCTCCATTCACACCTAGCATAGTGGGAGCTCATGTTGTTTGGCACATTTTTCCAACCACACGCATAGGGCAGCCTATTGAATTTATTATGAATCCCTATGCATGATAAATGGAGCATTGTAGCTCATATCAGTTTGCACATTTTTTACTGTGCGTTTATTGTGTGTTTTTGCATGTGGCAAAATGTGCATTTGCTTTCACATTTGGTGCGCCATTAACATTTAATGGCACAAGTGACTTGCACAGTTTTCAAGTGCACTGGGAAATTGTAAATGAGCATGGAGCCTCATTGTAAAATCATTCTGGTATGTAATAATGCCCCTTTTGGATCCTTACACTGTTTTTTGACCACGCCCACCATTTGATGTGGCCACCTCAGAGCTGCACGCAGGCAGCCCATAGAAGTGTATGCGGACACAGCAATTGCAATGACATAGTTAAAAAAGAAAAATAATGGCGCTGGAAGGATGAGAGATGAGAAATCAATTAAGCCTCAGAACCATTTTGCTGGCCAAAGACCAGAGCACTTTTTGCGATTCGGCACTGCATCGCTTTAACTGACAATTGTGCGGTCATGCTCCCAAACAAAACTGACGTTTTTTTCCCCACAAATATAGCTTTCTTTTTATGGCATTTGATCACCTCTGTTTTTTTTATTGTTTGCGCTATAAACAAAAAAATAGCGTCAATTTTGAAAATAACACATTATTTCTTGCTTTTTGCTATAATAAATATCCGCCAAAAATATATAAAAAAACTTTTTTACCCTCATTTTAGGCCGATACGTATTCTTCTACATATTTTTGGTAAAAAAATCGCAATAAACATTTATTGATTGGTTTGTACAAAAGTTATAGCGTCTACAAAATAGGGGATAGTTTTATAGCATTTTTATAAAAAAAAATGTTTTACTAGTAATAGCTGCAATCAGTGATTTTTATCATGACTGTGACATTATGGTGGACGCGTCGGACAATTTTGGTGTGATTTTGGGACCATTCACATTTATGCAGCGATCAGTGCGATTAAAATTGCATTGATTACTGTGTAAATGTGACTGGTAGTGAAGGGGCTAACACTAGGTGGCGCTTTAGGGGTTAAGTCTGTCCTAGGGATGTGTTCTAACTGTAGGAGGGATGGGCTAGCTGTGAAACATCACTGATCATAGCTCCCGGTCACAGGGAGCTATGATCAGTGAAACTGTCACTAGGCAGAATGGGAAGATGCTTGTTTACATTAGCATCTCCCCATTCTTCCTCTCCATGAGATGATCGCGGGTATATCCACGGGACCTGCAATCCTACTCACGGAGCTCCCAGATGGCACGGCAGCAAATTCAAAGGGACGTACAGGTACACCATTTGCGCAGCCATGCCATTCTGCTGACATATATCTGCATGGGCCGGTCAGGAACCGGTTAATAAATTAGAAGGTATAATGGACTTGTGATTTATGGATGTTTTTATATCTATATACTATATATATATCTATATACTATACTAAGTCCATGATAAAAGACAATTTGTCTTAGGCCGCGTACACACGGGCGGATTGTCTGTCCAACTTAGTCCGCTGAACCGTGTTTCAGCGGACAATCCGCTCGTGTGTGGGCTTCAGCGGACTTTTTCAGCGGACTGTCTGACGAACAAAGTCTTACGGAATTTCCGTAATTTTGTCCGTTCAAACTTGGTTTTGTCCGTCCAAACTTGGTTTCAGCGGACAGTCCGCTCGTGTGTAGGCAAGTTGGACGGACTAAGTATGGCGCATGCTCAGAAAGGATTTACACGGCCGAAGGTTGCATTGCAGTGTATAGGACGTAGTTTTTCTAGTCCCGTCGTACGTGCTGTACACGTCATCACGCACGCTTTCAGCGGACTGTCTGCTCATCGTGTGTGGTCAAGTCCGTTCATTCAAATTTTGAACAGACTGTGTGTCGGATTGTCTGACGAACTTAGTTGGGCAGACAATCCGCCCGTGTGTACGCGGCCTTAGTCCGCCACAAAAACCAGCATGGAGCAAAAGTTGGTGCCAGACCAGACTTGACATCAACAGGAGGCTGTGCTGACATAAAAGGATGCGGTAACGCATTTAGAGGCTTCCGCTTCTTCATCAGACCTTCATCAGGCTTGTTTTATTGTCCAATGTGTAAGTTGCTCTTTGTCTTGTTCTTTTAAATAATTTCAAATACAACTAATGCTGAGCTTAGTCTGGCCCTCCGTTGTGCAATGGCATGTCAAAATTGACATGTGTCTGTAGAGCCACTGCCTATGCATACAGGCTCAGCATAGAGAATGGGTCTCTGTACCTATCTGAATGACTCCCAAATCTGCCACTCAATGCACATAAGCTAAATGGGTTCACAGGGCCTAAAGCTGATCATCACAGCAGAAATTGTAATATTGAACACATAAATCCAGGGGAAAGCAATCAGGGAATCTCCCTCTCTCTCTCTGTACCCTCTTCTGTCTCTCTTTGTACTCTCTGCTGTCTTTACTCTGTCGCTGTGCTGTCTATATGGCTCTGCACTCTCATATCTCTCCTCTGTCTCTGCTGTCTCCCCTCTCTGTACTCTCTCTCTCTCGCTCTCTCTCTTTGCACTCTTTTCTCTCTAATCTCCCTCTCTATACCCTCTGCTGTCTCTACTCTCTCTCTGTCTCTCTGCACTCTCTGCTCTCTCATCTCCCTCTCTGTACTTGCTACTGTCTCTCCTCTCACTCTGCTGTTTCTCTCTTTGTACTCTCTGCTCTTTCTTCTCTCTCTCTGTTGTCTCTCCTCTCTCTCTCTGTGTACTCTCTGTTCTCTCTTCTCTCTCTCTCTCTGTACTCTCTGTTGTCTCACCTTTCTCTCTCTCTCTTTCTCTGTTGTTTCTCTCTCTGTACTCTCTGCTCTCTCTTCTCTCTCTCCCTGTACTCTCGGCTGTCACTCATGTTTCTGTGTTGTTTCTCTCTCTGTACTCTCTGCTGTCTTTCCTCTCTTTCTCTCTGTACTCTCTGTTGTCTCTCATCTGTCTCTGTACTCTCTGTTCTCTGTTCTCTCTCTCTCTCTGTACGCTGTTCTCTCTCTCTCTCTCTCTCTCTCTGTACTCTCTTCTCTCTCTCTCTATCTCTGCACTCTCTGCTCTCTCTTCTCTCTCTCTCTGTACTCCCTGTTCTCTCTTCTCTCTCTCTCTCTGTACTCTCTCTTCTCTCTTCTCTCTCTCTCTGTACTCCCTGTTCTCTCTTCTCTCTCTCTCTCTCTGTACTCTCTCTTCTCTCTCTCTCTGTACTCCCTGTTCTCTCTTCTCTCTCTCTCTCTCTCTCTCTGTACTCTCTGTTCTCTCCTCTCTCTCTCTCTCTCTCTCTCTCTCTGTACTCCCTGTTCTCTCTTCTCTCTCTCTCTCTCTCTCTCTCTCTCTGTACTCTCTGTTCTCTCTTCTCTCTCTCTCTGTACTCTCTGTTGTCTCACCTTTCTCTCTCTCTCTCTCTCTCTCTCTCTCTCTGTGTTGTTTCTCTCTCTGTACTCTCTGCTCTCTTTCCTCTCTTTCTCTCTGTACTCTTTGTTGTCTCTCCTCTCTTCCTCTGTACTCTCTGCTGTCTCTCCTCTCTTTCTCTCTGTACTCTTTGCTGTCTTTCCTCTTTCCCTCTCTTCCTCTGTACTCTCTGCTCTCTCTTGTCTCTCTCACTGTACTCTCGGCTGTCTCTCATGTCTCTGTGTTGTTTCTCTCTCTGTACTCTCTGCTCTCTTTCCTCTATTTCTCTCTGTACGCTTTGCTGTCTCTCCTCTCTCCCTCTCTTCCTCTGTACTCTCTGCTGTCTCTCCTCTCTTTCTCTCTGTACGCTTTGCTGTCTCTCCTGTCTTTCTCTCTTCCTCTGTACTCTCTGCTGTCTCTCCTCTATTTCTCTCTGTACTCTTTGCTGTCTCTCCTGTCTTTCTCTCTTCCTCTGTACTCTCTGCTGTCTCTCCTCTCTTTCTCTCTGTACGCTTTGCTGTCTCTCCTGTCTTTCTCTCTTCCTCTGTACTCTCTGCTGTCTCTCCTCTCTTTCTCTCTGTACTCTTTGCTGTCTCTCCTGTCTTTCTCTCTTCCTCTGTACTCTCTGCTGTCTCTCCTCTCTTTCTCTCTGTACTCTTTGCTGTCTCTCCTGTCTCTCTCTGCTGCCACTCTCTGCTGTCTCTCCATTCTGCTTTCTCTGCTGTTTCTCTTCTCTCTCTGTACTCTCTGCTCTCTCTTCTCTCTCTCTTCTTTCTCTCTCTCTCTGTACTCTCTGTATTATTTCTCTCTCTGTACTCTCTGCTCTCTCTTCTCTCTCTCTTCTTTCTCTCTCTCTGTACTCTCTGTATTATTTCTCTCGCTGTACTCTCTGCTCTCTCATCTCTGTCTCGATTCTCTCTACTGTCTCTCCTCTCACTCCGTTGTTTCTCTCTCTCTGTACTCTCAGTTGTTTCTCCTCCCTCTCTGAATGAGGTACAAAATGATCCATTAGCAGAGGACACTGGCTATTCAATGAGGGAGAACAGTGCTCACTGACAATGACTGCATTGGAGAAGCAATGAGGTCAGAACTTCCTCATTTTATTAACAGCTCTGGCATCCTGCAAAATGGATACCAGGACAAGGAGGAGTTTCCTATAGAAGAAAACAGAAACTGAAGTGAGGCCTTCTCCAGGATATAGCAACAGCGTTCTCTTTTCTGCAACACAGAAGTAAATTAATGTTACACTGGTACATAGGGAGGCTGTACTTTAGAAAAAAAAGGTGAACCTGGCCTTTAACGTATGCTGTCACTAAATAAAAATGATTTAGATAAGGATTCCCTGTACAGAAAAAAATGAATAATAACCTGTTCTATCTATGCCATTGTTCATTACAGAGGTAAGCTGGCTGAAAATTCTTTTGCATCCAACATGCTTGGTGTATGGCATGGATACTCAACCTGTGGCCCTCCAGCTGTTGTGGAACTACAAGTCCCATCATGCCTCTGCCTTTGGGATTCATGCTTGTAACTGTCAGCCACTTGCAATGCCTCATGGGACTTGTAGTTCTGTAACAGCTGGAGGGCCACAGGTTGAGCACCCATGGTGTATGGGATGCCCGCTCTCCTAATTCACTATTGTACTGCAGTTATATTGCAGTCAGTGGGAGGAACCACAATGCACAGAGAGTGACAAGACAGCCAACAGTCCTGATGTTGGATGCAGAAGATTTTTTGGGCAGATTAGCTGTGCAATACAGTAAAAAATGAACAGTGCAGGTGGTGTGACAGGAAAGTATCCTTTTCCTAACCGGGAGCTCTTACTTAAGCATTCTAGCTGCAGAGTCATTACAAAGAAATATATGAATTTGATGGGTAATTAAAACCACTGGTGCCTGGCTGAAATATCTGCTTGGAATAGAATTAATATTTATGTTCTATTAAGCACTTCTTAAACAATTCCAGGAAAGCTTATATAAACTATATATTTTATGTTTTATACACAAAATAGTAAGAAAAAACAAATGTGAATCTGTAGTCATTTTCTGGATATTTGCATGCATGACTCCTAATATATGACCTCATCTTTATCTAATTCATAATAAGACATTGTAAAACAATGCCATATGTTTACTGAAAAGATGAATCCATATACTTAGTAACTGGTGGAACCTCCTTAAATGACAATAACTTCAATCATATACTCTCTGCAACCATTGATCAACCATGCACACTGGTAAAGATATATTTTGGCTGCTTCCTGCATACCAAATTTTCAGTTACACCCCTTTCACACCAGGGCGTTTTGCAGGCGCTATAGCGTTAGAAATATCACCTGCAATCCGCCCTAAAGAAGCTGCACCATTGTGTGTAGTGTGAAAGCCCCGAGGGCTTTCACACTACAGCGGTGCGCTCGCAGGACGTCAGAAAAAAGTCCTGCCAGCAGCTTCTTTGGAGCGTTGAAGGAGCGGTGTATTTATCGCTCCTCCACCGCTGCTCCCCATTGAAATCAATGGAGCAGCGCTGTAATGCCGCCGGCAAAACGCCACTATTGCGGCATATTGCCGGCGGTTTTAACTCTTTCGTGGCCGCTAGCGGGGGTTAAAGCGCCCCGCAAGTGGCCGAAATAGCTGCATTTTACCGCCAACGCAAAGGGCGGTGTGGTGTGAAAGGGGTCTAAATGTATATATTTTGGGATGTCCCATCTGAAAGGCCTATTTTACTTAATGCCAAAGGAGTTTAAAAACACAGACACTGCAGGTTGTCCAGACTCTAATGCTGGGCATATACTCAACCAGTGGGGTTGAAGGAGAAAAAAAAACACAGATCCCTGTATACATGCACAAGCAATGTGGGTGCAAGGATCCCCCCCCCCCCGCTGTGCTAAGATAAAGAGGACTTGTTCCTCAACCATGATCGGAACTGCAGCCATTGGCTGCAATAGTGAATCGAATGCTGGTTTTCCAGCAGGACCATTTGACAAAAGCTGGTCGTTAGAGCGGCTACTCGGGTATAGAAAGGGGATACACACATATTTAAATTTGACTGGTTCCTGCTAAACACGAAGAATGTGAATACATATACAGCCTGCTTAAAAATCTTTTGTATCCAAGCAAGCAGACCTAATCTGTTCCTTTCGACCTGCTTCACATTTGTTCCAGGGTGTGACACTAAACTATGGTTTTAAGAAAAAAAAAAAATCTATCCAAAAGTACCTTCTATTGCTCTCAGCCTCCTCCAAATTCCTGTTTTTTGATGCTGTGATTTGACTCCACGGTCCAACTGTATGAAGGAACATAGACATCCTCTCTTGCTTGCTCCAAAGATGGTCTATGGACTATGTACTATGTGATGTGTAGCTTACACGATTGCAGTTAATGTGCACTGCCGATTCCAAACAAACAGAAGCGAGGGGGAATGGAGACCTTGGAGAGCTTACAGTGCTTACATAGGACATTACAAGGAGGCAGAAAAGCATAGTAAGAAAAGATTTCATAAGTTACAGGACCATTAAGTAGTTGAAGTGTGTGGATGTTTTTAGAGAATAATGTTTTGTGTCAAATTAAGGGCTGGTATGTAATGCTCATTTTTGTTTTTTAAACACATTGCTAAGTGAATTTCATGTATAAACTAAACACAGAACATTGGGGTTGATTTACTAAAGGCAATTCCACCTTGCACTACAAGTGCATTGCTAGTGCACTTGGAAGTGCAGTCACTGTAGATCTGAGAGGAAGATCTGAAAAGAGGGGAAGCTCTGCTGATTTTATCATCCAATCATGTACAAGCAAAAATGCTGTTTTTTTATTTCCCTTGCATGTCCCCCACGGATCTACAGTGACTGCACTTCCAAGTGCACTTCCAAGTGACCTTGCAGGACACGTGTAGTACAAAGTGGATTTGCCTTTAGTTAATAAACCCCCTGTATCATTAGTGCTGTGAAACATCGATTTAATCTCTACCTCTAGATGGGAAGCATTTATGTATTTATTTTTCGGAGCAGTCATTTCTTCTGTGATAAATACTAATACTGTTTAGTGTGTTTTTTTTAAAAAGGTAAACTTATAAACATAGATGGTATCACACTAAGAGACACCTGGATATTCTTAGTCATCAGTCACCCTAAGGCCGGGTTCACACCGCGAATCTGCGGCGTTTTCCCGCATCGCACACCTCCCGCCGGCAGTTCACACTGCCCTATGCGGACGGCTAGGAGTGTCAATGTTATGTTAATGACACCCCCAGATCCGTCCGCATATCGCAGTGCGATCTGCCGACTCGCACAGGAATCGGATCGCATGGTGTGAACCCCCTTGCGATCCGATTCTGTTGCGGACCAAAAAAAGGGTCCCGTGCGAGTTTGCTGCGGGAGCGATGCGAATTCAGCCATACTATCTGTATGGCTGTACTCGCATCGCTACGGAGATCGGATGTGATTTGTGGTGCGAATCACATCCGGATCTCCCCCCGCAGCAGTGTGAACCCAGCCTTAGGGGTTGATTTACTAAAACTAGAGATTGAAAAATCTGGTGCAGCATTCCGCTGTTCCATAGCCAATCGGCTTCTAACTTCAGCTTGTTCAATTAAGCTTTGATGAAAAAAAAACGCTAGCTTATTGGTTACCATACACAGGCGCACCAGATTTCACACTCTCCAATTTTAGTAAATCAACCCCAATGACTCTTTGTTATCTGATGTGGGATTTAACATGCACTTGTGCTGATCTCTGTATACTCACTATAGCAAGAGAATCAATTGAGCTAAACTTCTTCTATTTCTAAAATATCTACCTGACTAGTGTGGACTGATAGGATCTTAAAAACTACTGCAACACTGGAACAATTTGGACATTTCTCACATAAATGTAAAACCCTGCACTTTTTGTAAGAAAATTACTAAGAACCCCCAAATATTATATATTTTCTGAAAGCAAAGAACACATGGAGAATAAAATTGCAGTTGTTGCGAATCTTTAGGGCACACAATATTTGTGCAGCATTTCATCAAATGTAAACTTTCAGGAAAAAATAAACTTTAATGAATTTTAATGCACATTGGGGGTTATTTACGAAAGGAAAATCCAATTTGCACTACAAGTGCACTTGGCAGTAAAGTTTCTGTAGATCCGAGGAGGACATGCAAGGAAAAGAAAAAACAGCATTTTAGCTTGGACATGATTGGATGATAAAATCGGCAGAGCTTCTGCTCATTTCAGATCTACCCCTCAGATTTGCAGCGACTACACTTCCAAGTGCACTTGTAGTGCAAGGTGGATTTGCCTTTCGTAAATAACCCCAACAGACACAATTAAAATCCAAATTTTTGGTTAAATACAAAAAGATGATTTTATGCCAAGTAAATGGATACTTAACCTATCATGCTTTAAAATTGAGCACACCTGTAGAATGAAGGCAAACAGTACATTAAATTATTCATAGACGACACTTTAACAGCCTTTACAGGTTGTCAGTTTAGAACTATTGCCCTCACTCTGACGTTTGAGGTGATACTTTACATGTGTGGTGCAATCACCACTTATATATATGCATGTGGGACCAACTGTATATACATTGCAAAATGTTTATACTAGCCAGTAACAGCAAGTAAACAAGCGGCTGAAACTGGAAGTATCGAAATTCTTATTGCTTCATAACCATATAGAAACCTGGAAATGTATTTTCCTTATTATTTTCTATGGCCAGCTGGCGCAACCGACCACAGCAGCTCTGGGAAAGCCCAGAAATGGTGGGGTGCTCCTTGTAAAAGGTGATCAGGCAGCTGTATAGCCACTCAGATCACTTTAACCAAAAAGCCCATCGCCGACACTAAAACCACTTAAACCTGAGGATGTATATAAATAGTGGCAAAAGGTGTGTCGGGGCTACTCCAAAATATTGCCCCACGACAACAAGAATTGTTGTAGACTATCTCAGTACCCAGGGATTTAGACAAGGTAAATATAAAAATTATACATTTATTGAAAAAAGAACATAGATAAAAAACATTAAGTACATCAATACATAAAATAGTTATTGCATACAGTTACAGGTGGTTCAAAAGAGAACAAACAAACCCCACTGGTATATGGGGAGTAAAGATGTAGGTCCAGAAGTAATCCTCTACATGTTTTACTACACAAGTCACTTCTTCTGGAGGAATCGACTATAAACATCTATAGAAAAAATACAGTCTCATAATTATGTAATCGCAGATAATGAGAACAGTAGAAAGGACACAGAGTACAATATTACATAGATATAGTAAATAAGATAAATTTGGAGTGTTATAGTCAGGCATAGCTTACCAGTGGAAGCCCGAAGAGGACACCAGATGGCACAATTTGAGGCACCCTAAAGGGGTAATCCCCCTCGCGGCGAACACGGGAGGCACTAAAAGGTGCAAAACTGAAATCAAAAGATATAAGAACTATTCTAATTAGGGTCTATATAGTCTATGGAAGGGGACGAACAAAGAACTGGGGAGGGAGGGGGAGGGGAAAAGAAGGGGGATGGGGGAAAGGATAAGGGACAGAGGAATGGGAAGGAGAAACATCAATCAAATCAAAAGACTAACCCACACGATAGATTTCATGTAAGTAGTATGGCACCCGGGATCAGAAGCAGAACTCAAAACACAGCCGTATTCCAAGGATAAAGGCAGGTAAACTTGTTTGTAAAAAGTGATGTTCAGTGGTCAGACATGGCCAGCAACAGGTCCCCTACAGGTGCAATGAGTACATGTAAAGATATGGGCCGTTAGTCCACATCATGAATAATAGACCACAAAATTTAATAATAACAGCAGGTGCCAAGCAGCTTCCTGCCATAAAAACACAGGTAGTGCTGGCAATAGCTGAGCAGGTCGGTCTTACCTTGAGATTCCTGTAATAGAACCTGTCCCCGGTTGGGGGAATGTCTAAATGAGGGCCGTCCTAAGCATCCTTTTAAAAGCCTCCAACCCAGCCCACATCACCGCGCCGGCGCCTGACGTCACCAGGTCCATCTCGCCTACTGTGCATGCGTGACACGCACATACATGACGTGTGCACACGCATGACCCCCACAAAAGAATGGCCAAAGGCCATCCTCAAGGAAGATGGGGAGGGTAATCCACAGAATGGGGTCCTACCTCCTAATGGAGAGATGCATGTCTGCTGCTGGGGGGAGTATATTGCCTCAAGCCGCTGTTGATCCCATGGCAAATCATGACTGACAACAAGATTTATACAAGGAAAATTTTTAACAAACAGAGAGGCGATCGTATGGATCTTAAAATTACATAAAGAGTATTTATGGAATATGTACTTAATCCCAAACCACAATCAACGCTCATCATAATGTATATAAATGTACAATGGTCTGGAATCCTAAATGTACAATGGTCTGGAATCTTACCCTCCTGACCTAGGGTAACAAAGCTCACTCATTGTACTTTATCTTTAGAGGGGTTGCATTATCACTCTGGGACAACGCATGTTAAAGGACTACAGAACCTCTCTCCTCATTTACCTAACAAAAATGAAATAAATAGGAGTAATTCATTGTTAGGGTTTACCAGCACTGTAAAACTTAAACAAATATTAATTTAAAGTTCCCTGCAATCTATTGGATTGTGCAGTAATGGCATTCAACATTGTTTGTAAAGTAAAACTAACATAAACTGTGCTTTTTTTTTTTTCATTAGAGCAGGTCATATTGAATTACTTGAATTTGGATACCCTCTTTTAAAGATAGTTTATAATTACCCTACAGATGCACATACATTTTTATCAGTGACATTGATTAAGTAAACAATTTATTCAATAAAGATGTGGAAATATACAAATTAAATGCTGTTTGTGTTCGTTATAAAGTGCTTTCATCAATTATTATGACTTTTAGTTCAGATCACAGTTAGAAGGCCATGCAAAGGTAAATCCACAAAACACTAAAGAGTTCATAAAGTTTTTTCTGAAGGCTATATTTGCAAGTCACAACATTATAAATAATAGACTTTATAAATTAGGTATTGAGATTATAAACTGTATGCTATTCTAGCTACTGTTTACCTACAATGAGCATTTATTTTCCCTTGCAGAAGAATGTTTCCCAGCTACAAAGTTAAAGTTACTGGTATGAACCCCAAGACTAAATACATTCTACTCATAGACATTGTTCCAGCTGATGATCACCGGTACAAATTCTGTGACAACAAATGGTAAGTTTTTCTATCATTTTCAAATGATAATGTGTGTGTGTATGTGTATATACAGCGGGTAAAATAAGTATTGAACACATCACCACTTTTCTAGGTAAATATATTTCTAAATGTGCTATTGACATGAAATGTTTACCACATGTCGGTAACAACCCATGCAATCCACACATACAAAGAAACCAAAACAAAGTTCAGAAGGTAAGTGTAATAAAATAGAATAACACAGGGAAAAAGTATTGAACACGCTACAAAATTATTTGTTGGTAATAACAGTTTCAAGACGCCTCCTGTATGGAAAAACTAGTCGCATGCATTGCCCAGGTGTGATTTTGGCCCATTCTTCCACCACAAATAGTCATCAAATCTTGAAGGTTCTGTGGGTCTCTTCTATGAACTCTGATCTTTAGTTCTTTCAATAGATTTTCTATTGGACTCAAGTCAGGTGATTGGCTGCAAAAAGGCATGGAAAGTCAAAATCTATCAGTAATTAGAAAGCAATCCTGACCCTTGTCAGTGTAAATTAATATCAGCTGCTTCAGTCTCAACTGATGGCCTATAAAAAGGTGTCACATTACCAAGGTGTCATACAAAAAACATCTCACGATGGATAAAATCAAAGAGCTCTCAAAACCTTTGCATCCTTATTGTTGCAAGACATACTGATGGCATTGGTTACAGAAAGATTTCAAATTTTCTGAATGTTTCAGTAAGCATTGTTGGGGCCATAATCCAGAAGGGGAAACAGCATAATTTCACCATAAACTGGCCACAACGAGGTGCTCCTCTCAAGATTTCCGAGTGAAAAGAATTATCAGAGGAGTTGCCCAAGAGACAAGGACAACTTGTAGAGAGCTTAAGAAAGACCTGGAATTAGCAGGAGCAATTGTTTCAAAGAAAACAATAAGTAATGCACTCAACTGCCATGGCTTGTATGCATGCTCACCATACAAGACTCCACTGCTGATTAAAAAGTATGTTAAAGCTTGTTTAAAGTTTGCTGCACAACATTCAGACAAGCCTATGAAATACTGGGAGAACATAGTCTGGACAGATGAGACCAAAATAGAACTCTTTGGATGCCATAATACACACCATGTTTGGAGGTCAAATGGCACTGCACACCATCCCAAAAACACCATACCAACAGTGAAGTTTGGAGGTAGGAACACCATGGTGTGGGGCTGTTTTTTAGCATAGGGTACTAGTAAATTTCATGTAATTGAAGGCAGGATGAATGAAAAAATGCATCAAGACATTCTTGATAAAAATCTGCTGCCATCTACCAGGATTATGAAGATGAAACGAGGGTGGACATTGCAGCAAGACAATGATCCCAAACACAAAGCCAAGGAAACTCTCAATTGGTTTGAAAGAAAATAAAGCCACTGGGATGGCCAAGCCAAAAACCTGACTTGAATCCAATAGAAAATGTATGGTAGGAATTAAAGTTCATATAAGAGGCCCAAGGAACTGTCAATATTTGAAGACTGTTTGTGTGGAAGAATAGGCCAAAATCACACCTGGGCAATGCATGCGACTAGTTTCTCCATACAGGAGGCATCTTGAAGCTGTCATTACCAACAAAGAATTTTGTACAAAGTATTTCATTAATTTCAGTTAGCATGTTCCATACTTTTTCCCTGTGTCATTCCATTTTATTACGTATAACTTCATTTCTGCACTTATTTGTTTTGACTTCTTTGTATGTATGGATGTATAGGTTGTTACTGACATGTGGTGAACATTTCATGTCAATAGCACCTTTAGAAATACATCTACCTAGAAAAATTGTGACTTCTTCAATACTTATTTCACCCGCTGTGTGTATGTATGTGTATATATATATATATATATATATATATATATATATGTATGTATTTGGACAAACATTGAATCATGTATTTTCACATCTGTTCAGATTCAGATTTATTGCAGTAAAGAACCCCTTTATATTACTAAGATGGTCAATAGTATTAAACCTATTACCAGCAGTCACATAATGTGATGTGACAAAAAAATATAAAACATCAAAAGTATGCCTTGCAAATTCACTTGAATTTCACAACTTGCTTTAGGGTGTCATATACGTGTTAGATTCTGCCTAGCGAGAAATACAAATGCAATTAGTGTATTATTGTGTTCCTATAACATCATTATCAATTGACTTATTGTTGGTTGATACAGTAACGATGAATGGATAGTTTAGGTTGGCTACAGCTGGACTGCAAACACTAAATTAGGGTAGGGACACCCCAGCTTAAAACTTAACTTCACCCTCTCAATTAACATTGACTATTTTTAATCCTTATGCTGCTAGTATTAGTTAATATTTAGGACAGTATTTTGAGTTTACTTTGTAGGAACTTTTTTCTACATTTCTTCAGTTGCTTCCTGGTTTGCAGGCCATGGCAAATTATGTAATTCACCCCAGAGGGATTTTAGGAAGTAAATTCCAAATGAATCATCTATCCTTACTCAAGATGGCCACAGTCAGAAATGCTATGGGGTCATTTTTAAATTGAAAAGATGTAGCCAGCAACTCCTTGCTTATATATTTTTTACTTTTTACTATAATAAATATCCCCCAAATTAAAAGAAAAAAAAAGTCTTCATTAGTTTAGTCCAATATGTATTCTTCTAACTATGTTTGGTAAAAAAAATTGGCATAAGTGTATATTGATTGTTTTTCACAAAAGTTATAGTGCCTACAAACCATGGGAAAGATTTATGTCATTTTTATAGTGTTTTTATTATTATTTCTTTTTTACTAGTAATGACGTGTTGTCATGTGATTTTTAGCGGTATTGTGTTACTGTGTTCTAACTTTGTGGGGATGAGACTAACTAGGAGAGATGCCAGATCACTGTTCCTACTTTGTATCTGTCGCCCAGGAGAGCCATTCTGCCGCAGTATATCTGTGTGAGCCAGTCGGGAACCGGTTAAAATCTTCAAAATGTATTGGTTCTCCAAAAAAGACACAATGTCAGAAAACAGATGTAAATGGGTTTCAGCCTTGTGGGCCTTGTTCACTACAATTTTTAAAGTGATTTCTTAGCAAAATGCATGGAGAGATGAAAGGATGGGTGAGGTTTCTTTGAATATTAAAAATGAATTAACCACTTGCAGACCGCACTATAGCGGAATGACGGCTACAGCACGGCCAGCCAGTTCTGTCCGGGTGTCATATGACACCATTGCTGATCACAGATTGATGTAAAGAGCCAATCAGCAGCTCTTTACCACATGATCAGCTGATCGCGATGTAAACAGAAGCTGGGTATTGGCCTTGCTTTCCTTATGCTGTCAGCATGGGTTGTGTAAAAGGGGCATTTACACTAATAATCAGCGAACTTATCAGTGTCCTGATTATCAGTGCTGTCCCAAGAGTGCCCACCAGTGCTGGAAATCTATGCCCATTAGTGCTGTCGATCAGTGCCCATCAGTGCTGCCACTCAGTACCCATCAGTGCCTCCTCATCAGTGTCATCTATCAATGCCGTCTATCAGTGCCCATCAATGCTGCCTATCAGTGCCATCCATCAGTGTCCATCAGTGCAGCCTCATCAGTGCCCATTAGTGCAGCCTATCATTGCTCAGGAATGCCCATTAGTGTCACCTTTTCAGCTGTTTGCAAAATATTATAACTATTATGTTCTGTCTTTATTTGTTTATTTAGAAAAACATAAAAAAAAAACAGCTGTGATTAAATACAACCAGAAGAAAGCTCTATTTGTGTGAAAAAAAATATAACAATTTAATTTGGGTACAGTGTTGCATGACTGCGCAATTGTCATTCAAAATGTGACAGCGCTGAAAGATGAAAATCGGCCTGAGCATCAAGGTGGTAAAAATGCCCAGTAGGCAAGTGACTAAATAGCATTTTTGGTTTGTGGTGCTCAGATGTATTGCAGGTTTGCTTTAGAACAGGTTTCCTACAGTTATAAGAGATAGGTAGTTTGAAACATAGATAGATAGATAGATAGATAGATAGATAGATAGATAGATAGATAGATAGACACAATTGTTTTATTCTTTGTTACCTTGTGTCAAATAGGCTAATAACACTTTGTAAATCATGTATTGGTTTGTTCCCTGACATCTAGTAGGTTAAAGTAGGCTGTAAATTAGGTGTCCCTTTATTACTTTGTCTCTAGTGGTGTTTAAAAGGCTGTCATTTGTTCTCTGGTGTCATAACTAGGTTGTAAATCACTTTCTCTTTTATTGCCTGCCATTGCCTTCATTGCCAAATTGTAAATAATCTTTTAATTAACCAAGCAAATGGCAGGAAAAAAAAATATTGCACATAATTTATTTTATAATGTCTACTTGGAAAATATGCTGTTCTTGATAATATGCCCTTTTATTCCCTGTATCAAGTGAACACTCAAGGGCTATTCTGTTCTTTTCTAATGTGCCCCATTACCAACTGACATTACATGCTCCCAGTATTTCAGGGAGCGTGTGACAAGGTGACTTGAAAAATGCCAAAACCTATTTAGAGTTGTGATAATCTGTCCAGTAGTATATACCTTTTTTATATGTGCTATACAAAGTTGCAGAGGCCTTTTATTTCTCCTATTTTGCATCACTCTGAATTGGTCAAAGAAAGATACAATTTAATATATTGTACCCTGGGGAGAAATTTTCCAGAACATTATAATATGCTGTCCTATGTGCAGCCAAAAAAGATGAAATGTTTTTTCCTTCAAACCTTGTTAAAGTAAACTGGGTATAGTCCTGGACAGTTCCATTTAGAGCATATCATTAAAAAAGCATAAGTAGAAGTTATGCTCACTTTGATTTACCATTAGGTAGAGCAGGCCAGTGCCTACAGTTGGCAGAACTAATGAGGTAGATTATTCTTTTATAGTTATCAGCCACTTCATTCCCCATCATCAGCAAAAGCAGTCATCTCATATAAGTTTAGTTAAACACTGTCACAATATGCTAAGCCAAGTTAGAACCAATAATTATTTTCTGTAAATAAGGTGAATCTATCAGAGGGGTGGGCACCAAATTGTGTGAGCTTGCACACTCCACCTATCAAAATCTGGCTCTGCAAGTATGTGGCAGGTTTGCATTAAATCTTTTTGCTATTACCCAACCACTTGAATTCCGGGTGACATTTTACAGTAGGTATGGAATGAAACTATTTTTCTAAGAATTGTTTTGAAACAGTATTGTGGCTCACTGAAATTAAGCCTTGGAACCACTGACTAGCAGCCAAGGACCAACAATAAGTTCAGAGGCTGAATCAATCAGCTCTTGGGCTTCTGAACATTCTACAGAGTGCTCCATAGAAGTACCCTGTAGAAGAACGTATACATATAAAAACAGACTTAAACTTGGGGAATTGTTCCAGTGTTTCCTACCAAGGAATTTTTACACCTCACCACATAAGCTTGCATAACTTTACCATGACTCTGTTGCATTTGAAATCTTGTACACAGGGCTGTCTTTAACGTTATTGTTGTGACGCTCAAAGCAGCTGCCGCCTGAGCCCGTGCTGCCTGCAAAAGCTGTGAGTGAGGGTGCGTAAGTCGGGGAAACACTGAGAGGAGGAGCTGCGGGCACCCTGACAGGTGGAATTGGTGGAAAACTCTGAGTGAGGGCGCAGGAGTTGGGACAATTTGAGAGGAGGAGCTGCAGGAACATTGACAGGTGGAGCAGCCATGAAACTGTCAGAGAGGGCGCAGGAGTCAGACACACTGTCATGAGGAACTTTGGGATATACTGTCAGGGGGATATTATTGTGGCAATGTGAGTAATTTGGAGTACTGGAAGTAACTTGTAGTAACTAGACATACTGTAAGGGTTTTTGGAGTGTTGTGACTAACTTGCGGCATTGTGAGTAACCGGAGCACTGTGAGGGGTCTGGAGTAGCTTGGAGTACTGTGAGTGATCTGGAGTAGCCTTAAGTGCTGTGAGTAATTTGGAGCAACTTTGAGTATTGTGAGTAATTTTGGAGCATCTTGGAATATGGCTAGTAACTCGGGGTCTTTGTGAATAATCTTAAGTAATTAGGGGGACTGTGAGTAATATGGAGTAACGAGCAATATTTGAGTATAGTGAGTAACGTGGAGCATTGAGTATGACTGGGGCACATGAGACTAAGCAGGAGGAGAGGATGGCATGTGATCAGTGAGCAAGAAAAGGCTGCCCATTGAAAATAATGGAGGGTGAACTACAGACCTTACCAAGCTTTTCAGCAGTAAGGGGTAGAGGACCAGGGCAAAGTTTGCTCCTCAAATTGGCTACCCGGGCAGAGTATGTGAGAGGACTGTGCTGGGGACACTATCTGAGTGAGAGCCTCTGCCAGCGAAAGTTCATTACTATGTGTGGGACTAACTGAGAGTACAGAGTGTTACCTGAGTGTGGAGGGATGAAGCTGCTGGCAGGATAATGACCTGCTGTGCTGCCTACCAGAGTTGGCACGGACAACCCAGAATGAGCAAACACCTGATCAGAGGAATTACTGCAGCTGTGTCACTGGGTCTGGTGAGAGAGCCTTGTGGCCACTACTTGTTATCACCACTATAGACTGAGCAATTTGAAACTACCTACCAGCTACCCTATAGCTCTAATACTGCCTGAAGTTCTTATTGATTGCTTTAAAGTGCGGCAACAGTTACAGGGCCTCAACACTTAGCTGGCTTTGTTTGTTTCTTGGGATGTTGGGGTGGAGAGAAAATTTGCATATGGGGCCCAAGAAAGTTTGTAAACCTTAGGGAAAAAAACAAAAAAACAAACCCTGCAAGAAAAAGTCATAATGCGCTAGTAGGCATAGCATACTAGCTCATTATGAATTACTTACCTTAGAATGATGCCATGGATCAGCGTCGGCCCTCCAAGTACAGCACGGACATCTTACTTCTGGGTTCGTGGCTCCAGAGCTGTGATTGGCCAGAGCCGCAATGACGTCACTCCCACCCATGTACACGGGTGCCACCACTAACAGCACAGCCACTGAAGAAACAGCACGAGCGAGCCGTTTCTGCAGCGTGCATATGCTGATGATGTTGGCACATGCAGATATACTGAATATCTCCTAAACGGTGCAAGTTTAGGAGATATTCACGGTACCTACAGGTAAGCCTACAGGTACACAGCTCAGTCTACAACTAACTAAGAAGGGGATGATCCAAGTATGCCCAAGTCCTACGTAACTCTTTTTATAGCAATTCTTCATATGAAACACATCATTGCTATATAAATGTTTCAGTTTGGATAAATACAGGGAATTGCGCAATAATATCAGGGTGTATGCCATTCATTTATAGTGAATAGTTAGAATGAGCACAGCAAATAAGTCTCTAACTTCAGTCTTAGCAAACATAATTCATGTTACTTCTCAAAACAAACAGGCATAAATCCATTTAGAATGCAATGGCAATTCCAGTATCAGAATTGCTTTTGCTAGCAAACAATTGCAAGTGCAAATGACACACACACACACCAGGCAACTATACATTTAGAACTAGCTGGTATTTCTTGAGAATTTGGTACTTCCTGATCTTTATTTATGTCCATTACCCCTATTTGGTTGACGCATTTATTCAGCCATGATGTGTTTTATATGAAGAATTGCTATTAAAGATGGATGTTTAAATTTCACATAGACGTACTTATCAAACATGTTTAGCTAAATATTGCTTAACATTGACTTATCAACACTTGTTTAATCATGGTACTGCTAGTTGTGTACCACTTCATGCTCTGTAAATTATTTATAAAACCTTTATAATGAAAACTTTTTTTATATCAAAAAAGGAGACTGTTTAATGATTTAAAGCCAGCAGCTCATTAAAATTGACAACACCCTTTAGGCTGGGTTCACACATATGTGAATTGGATGCGGATAACACTGCATCCAATTCGCAGAACATTTGAAAATATGTTCTTTTCAATGGGTCTGGTTCACATATGTGCTTTGCATCCGCACTCCGCATTGCACAAAAAACGTGTGCAATTTCTAGGCAGTGCGGTGCTAATTGCAGGCACATAATCTTCAATGGGAACGCATCTGATTCGCACATGTGTTTTGTTCTGAACAGGAATTCTCTCCCGCTCCTCCTACACCTCCCCCCTCTCACTGGTCAGCTGATCTGCAGCTACAATGGAGGGGAACCGCTGAATGAATCATTTTTATTTTTGCAAGAAAACCGGAGCTGGAATTTGCACCGCACATGTGTGAACCCAGTCTCAGAGAAAGTTTGCCCAATCCATTTGTTTACAGGAACATTACTACATTAATAGGTCCCTCCACAACCCTGACTAAGCCTGCTTGAGCAGAAAGTCGGTTAAGCCAGGATTTAAATTTCTGGCTAATTTCTTTTGTTTCCATGAGACAGCTGATATCAACAAACAAGTTCACCAGCTACAAAGTTGCAAGCTTGTAAAATATTTTGTCATTGGAAAGACGATAGCTGGATCACACATGGTTAGCTGTCCCCGATCTAGTGCCCCTAGAAAGTTTTACTTTTAAATTAAAGTTAACGATTTTTTAAAATATCTCACCCTTATTTGGATGTGCTAGTTTTAAAGAATGTATTAGTTAGCCATACACAGCTCAAATTATGACCAAATCCTGCTTAATCAGTTAAAATTTGAACTGTGGCGGGCCCATCTGCACTACCTGGATCTGAAAATGGAAGAATCCTGGTAGAACAGTGGCTGCCTCCAGGTTATCTTACAGGCACTGAAACAGTGGTTGTCAAAATACAATAGGGTGATCTATTGATTTCTCTTACAGCCTACTGGGAAAAATAAGAGACATAATAAGCCATGGTTTGAATGTACAACCAGCATGTCAGATTTTTAAATGTGATTATTGTCAGCCGCTACAGACGCTAACAAAAATCACTGTGTTCTCTCGGCAGGGACACTTCTCTGTTCCCCGTCATCGGGAGAACACAATAGCTCCATTGGAGGGATTCCCCCATCAACACTGAATGTAATGATAGGGGAATCAAGCAGTTTTTTTTCCTGCAACTCATGGTAAGTTGTCCTGTGATAGATAAACTGAGGGTTGTAAATAAACACAAAACCTCATCGGTGAGTGTAGTAGTAGAATGAGCTTAGCTCTTTTCTGGAACATTTCTTGGAGATAATCATCAAAATGTAAAGATGAATAATACCTTTGTTTCAGTTGGAAAAGCTTAATACATATGCAGATTTGATTGCAAAGATAATTTAAAGAACACATGCAATGTCCCCTGGCAGCTGATTGTATTTTGTTTCATCGGTGAGAACATTGAAAGGCAATTACTGGTTGTCCGGTATGAGTTACTGCTAATTGCACATTACTGTTTGCTCTATTAAAGACGTTCCTTCTTTTAGCTAATGGAAAAGCTTGTCAACATAGGTGCAGATATAAATTCAAGTCCAGCGCATCTGGTCATTTGTTGCAATATGTTCAATGACCACCTAAGCATTAGGGCAATATAGTTAGTGTCTTACATAATGTATATGATGAGAAAAATATCCAGAAACCTATTTGGGAAAAAAACATTTTCTGATTTGCTGGTGTCAAGTATTAGGCTATCTCAAATTTTTATAAACTAGGTCTCTTATGATATAACAATCCCTTCTCAGAATAGGCTGTCCAAAGTGTTTTCCTCTTGGACTTCTGAGCGTTTCAACATTTTTGCACAGCTGTGATTTAAGCATACTGAGTTATAATGAACTTCAGTCAAAAGCACGCAAAAATAACAATCATAGCATTTTCATGTAGGCAAACTTGTTTTTGTGTTTAGTTGCCTTTTAAATCCTTATAATGTAGGCAACCTTTTTCTGTTTACAGGATGGTGGCTGGAAAAGCAGAGCCTGCAATGCCTGGAAGATTATATGTGCATCCAGATTCCCCAGCAACCGGAGCTCATTGGATGCGACAGCTGGTGTCATTTCAAAAATTAAAGTTGACCAATAACCATCTTGATCCCTTTGGACATGTAAGACTAAATCAATTTTTTTTAATTCGATTGATAAAATATTTTAGAGTGACAAATTACTCTTAGACTATACCATTTATTATAGTATTTACCAACTATATTCTAGTATATGTACATCTAAAAATTATAAAGCATGTAATGTAGTGTGCATTTTTATATTCAAAACAGTAATGTTTTGGGACAGTTTGTGTTTTTCCCATGTACTGTTTTAAATATTATCTGACAACCTGCCTCAATTCTCTTGGTATAATTTATTTTGTTACAAAGACGGATTTTTTATGTAGGTGAAAAAATTAAGTTAAGATTTTTTTACATACAGTACAAAGATGAAAATCTTAACTCCCTTTTTTTTTACACTTGCAGTACTAAACAAAATTGAGAAGTTCCTGTTTTGAAAATCCTAGTTGTTTAACTGTTATGGTGACATAATGGCTTCAATATATTTTGAGTCACTGACCTGAGACAAGTATGCAGATGATTTTTCTCTGACTACACTTGCTGTGTGCTTGTTACAGGTTATTGACTAAGAAAGTAGAAAGCAAGGGACAGACAAACAACTAATATATTCAGAAATGGGTCTACTTATTAAAAATGTTGTGTAGACACATATCTATTGCATCTCAAGTAAGCTGTATCAGACATTAGGCTGAGGCTACAATGAGGCTGCATGTAGGAGCAGACACCCAGAGCTTGGACCAAGTTCCAAATATTGTCTGAGAAGGGAAGCCTCAACCAGCAGGTATGGCAAAGTCCGCAATCCAAAGTGAGAATGGATGTGATGGAAGGAAGTGGCCCCAAACAAGCAAGCAGAGACACCGAAGGTGCAGTATCTGAAGATTTGAGAAAAAGGCAATGTCATCTTAGAGACCCCTATGCTTACTGGCATTGAGGACTCTGGAAAAATGCCATCTTAGGACTTCCTGTCCAGCGGGGATGCAATTCCTGATTATCCGTGACACACTTCTTGTTCGATATTGCCCCTAACGGTGTTTCTGCTGGCTTGTTTGCAGCCACTTCCTTCCATCACATTTATTCTCACTTTGGTTTGCGGACATTGCCATACCCGCTGGTCGAGTTATTCACAGGTGTACCTTCTATTTACAGTCCCACCGTGATAGAGATGCTGCCCATTCGCTGCACACCACGGAAACCATAGTAAGTGCATTAATATTTGCATTAACGTTGTCATTATTTATGGACTGTGGACTTTTTCATTTTGATAAATTTGTACTGATTCAATATGCATTGAGTGCAAAAGTGCATTTTTGGACATTTCTTGCAACTGGACATTCTGTCACGTCAATATAAAACCACCACTACTGTATACTCATGGCTCACACACGCAGATGAGCACTTATGTGGCATTGGATCACATGGCAATGGATCAGGTTCAATGCAGCCAGTGCAATTCATAAGGACATTCCCACTATCCTTGTACTGGGTATATGTGTCGTTTGTTCGTTTTTTCCTATCCTCATGTCAGAGTTCCTGGTAGCAGGACTATTGTGATTAAGTTGAACGTTGGCTTCACAGGTTTATTGCCTTGGTTCAATTGCTATGCTTCTAACGGCCAACCACCACCCACCAAATTATATTCAACTAATGTCAACAAATTCACATTAGTTGAAAAATATTTGGATATTAAATTCAGGGGAAAAGCTTTATGTTTAAATTCTCTACAAAAAGGGATTTAATGCATTGCTTTTTCATAGGTTTTTATTGTTTCTGTGTCCCTCTAGGGGGACAAGGAGTGAGGGAAATCCAACATTTTGTAGGGGAATATCTGGAACAGGACACAGAAAGCATAAAAAACCTGACTATGTTTTAACTATTCTATACTCACTTTGGCCTACTCAAACCATGAAGACATAAGAAATTACAAACAGCCAAATGCAACTGCAATGGCAGGACACAGACTTGCTGTCAAAGAGCAGAGTTTCTCTTTGGTCAGAGCCACTAATTGGCTGGATGTGAATTAATATTATTTCAAAACTATATTTGGCATTGTACATGACTTGACTTAGTGCCAAGGCTGTATTTAGTTGCCAGCAGCAGAAAGGAGCCCAGATCTGCTGAAAAGTATGACATAGCTTTGCCTGTCAAATTAGGTTATATGTTAGATGGTGTTAGGGCCCCTTAAGGCTAAAGTTCTGTTCCTTGTGTTTCTGGCAACCAGCCTGTCTATTTTGGTCTGTTGTCTTGGTTTATATAAGTATAGATTGGTAAAACAAAGCGGGGAGTCATAGAGAGAAGAGCAACACAAGGAGTGTGTGGCTGGAGATCACAATGGGCTATAAACTATGCTGTGACATGAGCTGTGAGTACCTTTGCATACATGAACAACCCTTAAGGATGAGAGGTTTAGGAAGATAGACTACTTTTGGACTAATTTAGCCCCTGACTGCTGCTAAAGAGTGATGTTCTGCATCGACTCCAATAGATTGTTTTGTCATCTAGTTAGAGAAGATAAGAGCATTTTTCATTCATTTATTCTTTTATTTATAGCAGAACCACACCCAAAAGCATTTTGCTTTTTTTGGAGGGGAGTTCTGACAGGTGCCCGGTACCACTTCTGGTCACCAGTGGAAATTCAAGCGGGAATTTTGACCCCCACTCTATACCCCACAGCCTCCTGGGATACATCAAAGGTCCCAGAAAGCTGTGGGATCATTCACAAAGTACATCCAACTTCCCAAAGCAAACATGCTGGACCCAAAGATGGCTGAAGAGCCGAGTTTATGGTGTGTACAACAATGATGTGGGGACTGTTGTATAGTAAGGGCTAGTAAACTCTGATCTCCACTTTGACCTAGAAGGGGGTAAAGTGAGTGCAAAGGACTTCACTCATAGGCTATGCCTGGGTTTATTGAACATGGGATACCCGATATATTTATAATATATAACTGTTTGTTTGTCAGTGTCCAGAAGCAAAACTTTAGGTATTTTTCATGGATTCTCAGTATATTATTTGTTTTGCCTGCATACCTGTCATTCTGTATTTGGTTTTATATTATGTTCAGTTTGTGTTAATTGCAAAAAATAAATTATTCTTTTGTTTTTGGTCGCAATATTTTACCAAGTTGCACTGTACAAAATGTTCTGCTACCCTATTCTATGTATGGTGTGATTACATTCTGTTGTACTATATTACTGATGCCTAATGTGTATTTAGACATGGTACAGGGCAAGCCATGATTAACAATGGGGGTGTGTAAGAGGGTGTTAGGCCCCCTTAAGGCTAAGACCTGCCACTTGGGTTCATGACAACCAGCCTGCCTATCTTTGTCCCATGTCCTAGGTTATATAATGATAGGTGGGTGTTGCTAAGCAAAGAATAATAAGGAGAAGTATGCTGCTGTAGATCTCCTATCACAATGGGATATAAATCATGCTGCATCCAGAGCTGTGATGTTATGTACCACCTTGAAAGGAATGTTTTGCCACCTAATTGGAGAAGATAAGAATATTTGTCATTTTCATTTATCTTATGCCTATTGCTGTTTTTTTTTTTTTTTTTTTGGAGTGAAGACTAAAGCTAGCCATACACTGTTAGATATCTTTCATTCAGTCTGTAAGCTGGATGAAAAATATCAAATAGATTCCATTATCCACACTATAGGCAAGGCCAAATGGGGTAACATTTAACTAGCATAATTCCAAAAGATGATAAATTGCCTTTAGCTATACATTTTTGAGAGTTCCATGACTCTTCCCCTAAGGGTTTGAGGTGCAGTGTTATTTTTCAACTGCACATGTCTGAGAGAAGGGGGGATAGAGAGTACTATTGCAGAAGGAGGCAAGATGGATATTTATGCTGAACACTATGACCCCCATGGGACTAAACAATGAATTGTTCTTACAGTGTTTCAATGTGTGGCCCATCTTGCCTCTTCATGTCCCTGTTCTCTTCCCCTCACTTTCTGTCAAAGGGTGTTTTTCTTTTGTTTCTTTCTTGTTCTCCCCTTTTCTATTCTCCTTTTCCCCTCCTTGTTAATTGGTGATGTCTTGCCTGTCTAGCCCCCTCCTTTTCCAAAGTTGCCATTATTAGTGGATGGAATAAATCATATCAGAAGTTTTCTCTGAGGTTTGATTGATGCCGGGGGAGGATGAATATGAAACATGGGTATGTGCCTAGTTGTATGGGCTACTTAAATGAGCAGGTATGGTAATAGCCCCGGGCTTTGTTTAAATACTAGATTTATTTAGCCCTTCCCATCTATGCCCTGAGGAAGCCCTGGTCTGGAAATGCAGAATGCATAGGTGTCATGGACCACGCCCCCTTGGACTCCCTCCCCCCAGTTGCTGGGGTGCATTCCAACTGGACTTGACCATTCCATCTTGACTGTATATATATATATTCTTCTTAAAAAATGTGCATCTTTTTACACAGGGCAACTGCATGAAATAAAAAAATTACAAAATTATTATAACATATACAATTGCAACACAAGCCATATTGACATTGTACAGTATGTCATAAAAAAGCAGGTTCTTTCCTTTGCAATCTCCAGCACTGTGATTTTCCATAAAATGTAATGCAATATGGCAACCTAGAGTCGTTCTGTACACAGATATGTCATTTCGTGCTTGTGTAATTGAATTATTGGTTTGTACTAAGATTTTGGGCATCCCTTGCAACCAAAATGTCATTTTTGGTTAGATACTCTCAAAGGATAATCACGTCTAAAAGGAAACAGATCCTGCTACTTTCCTCATTAGAAACCTGCCAGTGTGGCAGCTGATTGATAATTATAAAATCATTCCTATTAGATTCACTTTCCACACGGAAATAGAGAAACAAGACTCGGCAACAACATTTGTTAAATCCCTGCAATATTTATAGATCACTCAGAGGAGAATGTTTTTTCTCAACAGAAATCAAATTCTGTCAGTCCTCCATGGCAAAAGTTATTTCACTGTATATTATGACAATCAACTCGTATGTCTCTTTTCATTCCCAATTATAAAATTATATTTAGTTACACATCATTTTTATAGTTGAATCTGATTTTATTGAAACATATTTTACAATGGTGTTATCCTACCCACCAGTCACAATACAAGACAACAAAACAAAACAAAGAAGTATACACAATCAACATTACTTATGAACAACATTTCTTAAAGGGAAGGACAAAATAAGGGAAGGGGTGACAACAACCTATGGGAAGATAGGAAGCGGGGAGAATGAAAAATGGGGATTAATAAGGATTACAAATAAGGATAAAAATAAAAGTAAAAATTAAAGCATTTTTAAAACCATTTTTCTGATTTCCTCATCCCACTCAGATCTAATTGTACACAGAAAACATCAATTCAATTAGTTTTACTAAATGTAATCTCCTATTAACCACTATGTCATTATTATTATTACTATATGCTCCTACAGCAATAATGAATTTCAATACCATTATTATTTTTATTATCTTTGTTTTGTATTATTCATATGTTCCTTTATCATTTATTTGGTATTCAATTATATCTCAAAAGGATCTTGTTTTAGTTCAGAAACCATAAGTTACTGTTCAGCACTGACTTCTGACAATAATCTAGCAGTTAGTAATTTTTTGTTCATGATGCTAGTTAAATTGCTTTTTTTTTATGATTATACCTATATATTCTTTTTGTTCAGGAATCTCATTAATGTCATTGACCAAATATGGTCGTGTCCATATATGGTTAATGGCATCCCCGGAGACCCCGGAATTTTCTTATATTGTGGCAGGTGTCAGGCATCATGATTCAGGTGGATCTGCATCACTGGAGGACCTGATTGTGGATTTTCATTGTGGGATATTTTTTTAAAGGACTTTTTGTGTGTATTTAGCATTGACTTTTTTTTTTGTAAATGAGCATTGGTACCCCTTTACCCCTTACTTATTCATGCAGACGATCAGTGCCTATATGAGCCCTCTTATTTTTAAAGGGCCTTCTAAATTTCGATAAGTTCCCTGCCCACAGACCCCTTCAGCCACAGGGCCAGGGTTGTGCGGAAGAAGCTCTTGTTCTCATCAACATGGAAACATGGTACTTTGCCAGGGGGTTCTCCCTGCCAAGGTACCCCCCCATGTTGAGGGCACTTTGATTGGTATAGTTTGGGGGGGCACGTGTGTGTCCCTCCCATTTCTGGCCACACAGGCTACATGTTTAGATAAGGGTCTAATATAGATTTTGGGGGACCCACACTTTTCTTTCTTGTTTTTTGAATTAGGTCCCCTATAAAATCCATACCAAACCTAAAGGGCCTGGAATACATTTTGTGGTGGGGGGGCCTCACACTGTTTGTTTACATTCACCTATCAGTTGGAAATGCCTGGCTAACAGCTTAATATGCCAGGTGTGGATGAGTCACTGGTTGTCATTTCCTGCTCCCTAGCAACAATGGAAACAATGACAATGCTAAATGATTCACTTCGCACTACAGATAGTAGTTTGTTCAGCCACCCTTATTTGTTCGACCATTCACACAGGATTCTCCATAGACTTTACACAGTGCAGATATCTCCCTCATATTATTTCCCCTGCTAGTGGAATGTTCTTAGTTTATAGCGTTAGGCTATTTTTTCTATTGGTGAATGTTATCTCTCATGGATGAATGTTCTTATAGCTTGTTTCTCTTAGGATTGAATGTTAGGGAATGTTACATTTGCCTTGTCAAAGGCAACAAAGAAACTTTTACACACATGTTGCAAACATTACATACTGTATATCATGTGTTATGCTTGCATGAATGTTGAGACATTTGCAAAGCAATTCTTTTATAAATAGGCCCCCATGTGTGTTGTACACTTGTCCTGATAAAGTGGCTACCAAAGGGCCACGAAACATATTTATGGTGTGTTTTTCCTGATTTTGTGATCAATGAAGTATTACAATTGTAAGTAAATTTTTTCCATACAGGCACATAATTGAATTAACCTTTAAAGCCCCTTTAACACTGGGGCGGTGGGTGCGTCGGCATTAAAGTGCCGCTATTCTTAGCAGCGCTGTACCATCAATTGCAGAGCGCTTTTACCCTCCACTAAGTGCCGAGAAAGGGTTAAAACCACTGCAATGCCGGTGGTATAGCTGTGCTGTCTCATTGATTTCAATGGGCAGGAGCGGTGAAGGAGCGGTGTATACAGGACAGGCTAGCAGGACTTTTTTTTACCGTCCTGCTAGTGCTTCACTCCAGTGTGAAAGCCCTTGAGGCTTTCACATTGGAGAAACAGCAGCGGCTCTTTCAGGGTGCTTTACAGGAGCTATTTTTAGTGTTATAGTGCCCCCAGTGTGAAAGGGGTCTAAGTGTTCTTCACATGCCTTCTAGAATTTAATTTGCTGGATTTTTGTGCATTACAGTTTGTTGTAGTGCATTTTATTAAAAAAAAAAATTCTCTAGTAGAATTTGTATAAGAACCAGTTAACATTTCTAAACTCTTATCTGGTACAGTAATTAAGGTCAAGAATGCCAAGAATTTGATTCGGCAGTTTCCCCCTAAGGAAACAGGTGAAGAATCTACAGTTTAAATATAATATGTCAGCCCACTGTGGCATTAGAGGGATATAAAAAAAATAAGTATTCACCATTTCAGGTACCAAAAAATAAAATTAGAGCTGCTTGCTTTTTATAGCATGATAAAAGTATAAAGGAAACAATGCAGTAAGAGCAGTTCCATAGCGGCTATTCTGCCCTTGAGCAAAAGTACAGTTTAGGAATCTTTTTTTTTTAACTATAAAAGTAGTACTAAACAAATAATAAAACCACCAAAAGCTGAACTTTGAATATGCCTATTGAGAACTAAAGACAGTTCAAAATTGTGTAAAAAAAAATACAAAAAAAATTGAATTATATATTAAAAGACATGTAAACATCACATAGTATATACCATACATTATTGAGTATAGGCATAGCACTAGTATATGGCTTGAATACATTCAGTCAATGGTTTTGTTAGTATTGGTCTACGCGTTTCACGGGAACCCTTGCTTCTTTAGGATCTCAGAAATCATAGGCAGTATGTGGCTTTAACTGTAAATGTGGGTAGTAAAAATCAAGAATGGTATAAAACCAGTATACAATTGAGGGAAAGAAAGAGAAAGATCTCCAAAGAGCAATTGTACCTACCGGCCCTTGGGGCACATTCAATGGCCCTATGTGTAGATTAATAGGTTTTGATGGTGAGGTAAATGTAATATAAGGTGTCCATGGTTGTTATATATGGGCAGGGTTGTAAGAGATGGAATCCAAAATCCCCAATATTTAGATAATGCATTCAAATAACCACCATAGTTACATAGTTACATAGTTAGTTTGAAAAAAGACACAAGTCCATCCAGTTCAACCACAAATAAAATAAAATAAAATAAAATAATATATCATACAATCCCATATATCCAATTCTATACCCACAGTTGATCCAGAGGAAGGCAAAAAACCCCAGCAGAGCATGATCCAATTTGCTAAAGCAGGGGAAAAAATTCCTTCCTGATCCCCCGAGAGGCAATTGGACTTTCCCCAGATCAACTTTACCTATAAATGTTAGTACCTAGTTATATCATGTACACTTAGGAAATAATCCAGGCCTTTCTTAAAGCAATCTACTGAGCTGGCCAGAACCACCTCTGCAGGGAGTCTATTCCACATTTTTACAGCTCTTACTATGAAGAAGCCTTTCCGTATTTGGAGATGAAATTTATTTTCCTCTAGATGTAAAGAGTGCCACCTTGTCCTCTTGGTTGACTGTAAAGTGATTAACTCAACACCAAGTTCACTATATGGACCCCTTATATATTTGTACATGTTGATCATATCCCCCCTTAATCTCCTCTTATCAAGAGTGAATAAATTCAGTTCCTCTAATCTTTCCTCATAGCTGAGCTCCTCCATGCCTCTTATCAGTTTGGTTGCCCTTTTCTGCACTTTCTGCAATTCCCCAAAATCCTTTTTGAGAACTGGTGTCCAAAACTGAACTGCGTATTCCAGATGAGGTCTTACTAATAATTTGTACAGGGGCAAAATGATATCTCTCTCTCTGGAGTCCATACCTCTCTTAATACAAGAAAGAACTTTGCTCGCTTTGGAAACCGCAGCTTGGCATTGCATGCTATTATTGAGCTTATGATCTACCAAAGATCTACCATCTTCCATCAAATATCACAGAGAATTTGCTCCACCTGTATACATGTGGGGTCAACAGGCAGTCCATGAGATAAAAAAGGAAGTGAGAAGAAATCTACTCCTAGGAAGGGAAATTCACTCCTGTAAGATTTATCATGTGGAAAAGGTGTCTCCACAGAAGCTTTAGCACCAATCCTTGTTTCCACAACATCCCCACATTTTCAAAATCCAATTGTCACAGGGACAGAAAGTGAGATGAAATCTTTTGAGCAGGGGCAGACAGTAAAACAAATGTTACAGGGGTGTTAATCCTTCCACATGCTATCCAAAAAGCTTCAAATTATTTTTTTGGCTGGAGCTACACTTAAAAAATGTCACCCGGGGACTGCCTGTATGCTCTGTTTGATCTGTCTCAATTTTACATTGGTAGAGGAATCCTAAACATTAAAGGAATTTCTAAATATGTTTAAAATGAATCTGTGGCATTCACCCTCAAATGTTCTTAAGCTTCTACTGGGTAGTTCACGTATTACACTTATAATAAGTCTTATAACTTGTATTAATAAGTATTATGCCAATTATATAAACCACAGTATATAGTAGGTGGTAACAAAATGAACACAAGGTGTATTTGAAAAGGCGGCATATAGTACACCACTCAGCGCCAAATATAGACTAAGCCAGAAATCCAAAAAATATATATATATACCTATATATATATGGTAAATATAGAACACACAATTATGGCCTGTCAAATCTTTACAAAATAACAGACAGATCAATACAGTAGCAGCCGTTTAAAAAGTATAGTAGTTATGTAACCAGTAATACAGAAATTGGTCCATATGATTCCTGAAAATTTCAGTATTAAAACAGCGCTCTAAAGTCCAAGATATATCAATAAAGAGTTATATCATAAACAGTTGAAACAGAGTCCTTAATGTGCAAAAAGGGTGACTGTAGTGATTTAGTCAACGTTGCAAGGTGATCACGGTGGTTATATCAAAGTGATGTTAATATCGCTTCCACCAAATAATGGCAGGATTTCACCGCGTGTGATGCATCCCCCTTAGGGGGTTAAACTCACCAGACAATGTTGAGCAAAAGAGCCTTAAGAAGTATTCCCTCTCTTAGTTTACCAGAATTCATACGTCATCCCCCGGGGGTCCAGCTTTCAACAATGCTCCAAAAAATGTCATAAAACAAAGCAGAGTGTGCACATAGCGTAATACCGTTTTATTCAAAGTAAATTGCACAAGCTAATAAGTTATCCCATTTAAATATCTGCGTACATTGTAAACATAAATAATCAGCATTAAAAACTAGTGTGTTTCATCGGGTTTCCTGACGCCAGGATTGTCCACCTGTGTTCCGTTGCAGACACTGTAGGTGACTTCCTTGACCATAGTAGGTGCCATCATTACTGGAGGTGCTTATGTAACTAACTTTGGGGTCACTTGGGTTGAGCTTGACTTGTCCACACAAGTCTATTCTATATTTGCAAAACCCCCCAAAGACCCCTACTGACTAGTGACTTACCAAAAAGTTGATGGCTGCACCTACATTTTCTGATGATGTAACTTCCAAATCCAGTTCTTTAGTTTAACCTCCCTGGCGGTACGATTATTTCGGATTTTAGGTGCTAAAAGCGGTACCATTATTTTGCATGAAAATTTGGCGTTTTATATTGTAGTCCTGCAATTCTTAGGAATAACTCTCTTAAATCTGTCCAAACCAGAGTCTAGCAGACATCCTGGGTATGATAAAGTTTGAAAAATTAAATCATAAATTATAATATAATAAATAATTATAAATAATTGTACCAAATAATAATATAACAATAATAAAAATTATTTAATAATGTAATCAAATCAAAAACACTGAAATTTGCTCAGTTGCAGAATTGTCACTGTCATTACTTTTCAGTATTTGATGACGGATCTCCCCACAAATCGCTATCCCTCAATTCTGCGAGTGATTCTAATTTATTATCGCTGTTTTCTAGCTGGTCTAAAATCATTTTTGATGTACAGTGACAGTTTTGGTTGCTATGGACAATCTCCAGTTTCCAGGCATAAAGAACAGTTTTTATTATATAAAACTGCATGCAGGACACTGGGCAGACCACTAGGGACAACGGGGATGTGAAATATTTACATACAGCAATGTAATCTGTAAGATTACATTATACTGTATGTTTACTGTTTGTTTCACTTTTTGAATTTGGCGCCGATCTCCGTGCCCGTGCGTCGCAACGCTCGCAGGGCACGGAGATCGGCGATGTAATGCATCGAGCGAGACACGGCTCGCTCGTACAGCGGGGAGACAACGCTGGATCCGAGGGAGAAGGTAAGTAAACCTCCTCCTGGATCCAGCGATGCAGTCCCGAGTCTGACTCGGGGATACCGCTTTTGGTATGAAAAATCCACCCCGAGTCAGACTCGGGAATACCGTCAGGGGGGTTAAAGTGTATTCACCTGGAAAGAGTCATATACATTTAAAAATAATGAAGGTAAAAAATGTGGAATAATACTGTATCAATAAGTATCATTGTAATTATATTATGCAATTTGTTTAATACTATTTGTATAAATTTAATCTTTTGTGTCTATTTTACATTTCTCTGAAATATATACTGTATATATTTTTAATACATTTTAACCTACTTTGACAACTGTAGTTTGTGCTAGTATTTGACCCCCTCTTTTATGTGGCTTCAACTGCACTTTGACTGACCTATAAAAAAACAGAAATGTAAGCATGAGCTGTTTCTTCCAGGAACATCATGAATCTAGGAGTTGCTATAGTAAGGGCACATAGTTCATGGGCTCCTCAGAAATTAGGTTGTATGACCTAATAGGACTGCTAATACCAGTATATATTTAAAAAATCACTTATTCATTTGGTTTTATAATGAAGAAGGCTCTTATATTGTATGTAGTATTTGTGTTACATAAAAGATACTTTTCAAAGTTCAGGTTTTGTTTGAGCTATTTTGCGATTTTTATATATAATTTTTTTTTTATATATTGACTTGGTGGAATAAAGAGCTCTCCTGATGGTCCATTAAAACATCATTGGCTACAAATCTGGTTTTCGCATTATAATGCATCTTTTTCTTTTTCACTCAATTCCATTCTTATATTTCTAATGACTTTTGGCTAGACCATGAGCATCAACCTTCAGTCTCTCTATGCAGCTGCTCAAATCCATTTCTTGGCTTTGTGTAAAGTAAATCTGCAAGGCTAAGGTAGGGAGGGAGTTGGAGTGGGGGTAGGCTCATCAACTTGCAGTCTTAAGGAAAGGAAATGATTAATAAATCACTGCAGATATTTATGTGGTAAATGTGGCTTTTATGCATAAGGTGAGGTTATTACATGATTTGTGCTCCATGATGTGAGAGACTTTTGCCTGCTGGCCTACATAAACCCACAGAGGACTACCCTCTAACCTTCTGCTCCTCACCTATTACAGTCATATCATAGTGACATTTGCTTTTAGAGAACAAAGGCCTATAGTGTAAAAACAGATGATGTAGAAGGCTAGCTGAATAAACTGCTAAGGATGTGATCTCTTACCACAACACTTAGACAGATCAGCTGTGGGCTGTGCAAAAGCAGCATTATGTTATACAATAAAACTTCACAATGATATATTTAAAGTGTATGTATAACCAAAATCTTTTTTTTTATTATTTTTAAAAATTGGAGTGATATGTTGGAACCTTTTTCAGATTTTCAGTTTATAGTGTCTTTTTGTGTCGTGATAGGTACATTTACTCACTCTGTTTGTCCTCATGACCATTGTCAGTGAGATGGAAAATGATGGGAAATCCAAATATTTACAGTTGTCCCCAGAACAGGAGATACAAGTTAAAGTTCCAATGAGGACACTAGTTCCTGTGAGAACTGTCTAAGACGAGATTTCCCCAAGTTTTCATTCTCTATCCCAAGTTAAAGGATCACTAAAGGCAATTTTTTTTTTTTTAAATAACAAACATGTTATACTTACCTCCACTGTGCACCTTATTTTGCAGAGAGTGGCCCCGAACCTGCTCTACTGGGGTCCCTCCTGCCGCTGTCTCGGCTCCTCCCCGCAAGCACTGCACAACTTCATGCAAGCTCCCTCACATGGTGTGGAGTGCTTGTGGGTGCGCTCCCGTGTTAACCGTGATACAGAATGCATTAAGGTGAAAAAACTTTTACCTTTACAACCACTTTAAGATAAAAACAAACTTTTGAATAATACATTAACTTTAAGCTCTTAATTTTTCCATAATTATGTAAAATAAGGGATTTTTTCAATGTCAATATTTCATAGAATACTACACTGATAGCTGTTATTATTGAAAGAAACATGGAATTGGTGACCTTTCCTTCTGAAAATACTAATATTCTGGCTTTGACTTTTTGCTTCAATATTTAAGTCATTGACTTAGAACAGGTATGTAGATAAGTACTTCCGACTTTAGTCTCCCACTCCCAATATGCAGGCCTGTTTTAGATGAGTAACTCAAAGTATTAAAGCCATCACTTGACAGTTATACCTCCAGTGCTTTTAGAAAGAGATGGGAAATGCCAGTTATTGCCTTTTTTTTCTAACATGATCACCAAAATGATAGAAACATGAAACTCTGAAAGACAAATTAACCTATGTTGCCTTATGAGTTTATGTGAAAACTCCATTTAGCTGTAAAATATTGTAACTAGGATTATATTTAATTTAGCTTGTATCTATGCAGGCTGGAAGATATTATCTTCACATATATCTCTGAGATGACCAGACAAGTCAAGGCTGCCAAGGCTTTTGCCAAGGTTTTTTGTGTACCAACAATGGTATTCAAACCTCATTGTTTTACATATACTCACTTTAAAGGATCCCATGCTGGGATATGCAATGAAGGGAGGCCATTACTTAACTTCCCAGGAAAATTCAAGTCAACCTCCTGCTCAGAATAGTCACAAGGATTTGCATTAAAGGGGACTGACTTATGCAAAGTATAGGAAAGCTCACCAATCAGATCCATGCCATGCCAACCAATGAGGCATCAGCCTGTATTGATATACACAGACTAGATGGGAGGAAACATTTTCACTTTATGGGAAAGCAGCCACCAGGATGGAACCTTGGTGAGAAAGGGTAATTATGGGGAAGGTCTGCCCTTTACTTGTAACTAAATATGTTTGTAGATTAATGTTTTAAGGAATATATTCTGTATTCCTTCATGTAATTCTCTTATTTTAACCTAATATTTTCTTCCTTGGTGTAGACTATAGATAGATGGTTGTATGTTAGCTAGACTTTCAACTACTTACCAATAAATGTTGTTGTTGTGTTAAAGCTTTCACTCTTGGTCAAAGAACTCTCATTTAACCCACATCATATCTTTGAGATATTAAATCTTAAATATAATCAACGGGTAACACCTAGCAGCTTCAAAACCATTCTAAGTTGTATAGATGGTAATAGCAGTAAGTCCAGAGTTTAGATGGGTATTTTTTTTCATACTCAGTCATGTGAAATGGAAATCATTTTTTATTTTTTTTGGGGATGAATAAAGTGAATGCAGCTTCAGTTCATTCAATAAGATAACTAAGTATACTTTTTACAAAATGAACATAATGTGCTCTATTTATTCAGTAAATAAAACTTGGTATCATCCTTAAAGTGTATTTAAACCTAAGAGCAGGAGTGTAATATATTCCAGCTTAATGCTGTAATGCTGCTTTATGTAATTCACCATCCTTCCACAGAAGGGTAAGCAAAGGACACTATCTGGAATACATCAGTAATAAAAATTAAGTTGGAAAAGTAAATCAGCAACTACGGGGGGCAAGCAAAAGTTCATCCAATTTGCAATTTTTAAAGTCTACTTTTCAGATTTTCTGAAATGTGGATAATATTTCTACTGCTTATATATAGAGCCTAGCTTACATTACAGTTTGTTTCATTTTTCTGCAAGCACGTTTATCTTTTAACTATTACCTGTAATCTGCAGATCCTTGATCATGTGTAGACAAGCTCGCGCTTTCTGTTTTTGTAATCTGCCAGATGCTGTCTTCATAGGAAAGCAGTGAGTAAGTACAGGATTGTCACGTATATATATCAGGGCCAGATACATGATGGCCCTTCCAGGATTATTTTTTTCAAATAACATGAAGCTTTAAAAAAAAAAACCAACATCAATTAATACATGACAGGAGAGTAAAGCAGAGTGAAAATTGGTCCTTGTATTTAACCACATCTGGCCCATTGGATGTCATACGATGTCCTAGACTTGAAGTGGAGATGTCGGCATGATGCCTGCAACTACAGGCATTATCCTGTGTTCTTTTTTTTTGCCAGCGATACCCTACAATGTAAAAGCCATCCTAGTGGCTGATTAGCGCGCTGGATGGCTTTTACAGGCAGAAGAATTGGACCCTCCTCCCTGATCATTCTATGCAATCAGGGAGCACTGCATCCGATTCAGCGGTACCACCGGGTTACCAAATAGATGGCCATGGCAAGTGTAAACACTGCCATTTTTTTCTAGAAAACCGTGATCAACGTTTTTTATTTTTTATTTCATACTTTCCAGGGTAGAGATTTGGAAACCCGTTGGAAACCATTATGAAAGCACAGTAGCTGGCTTATATTTTGACCAGCCATTAATTCTGGTGAGTCATTATAGTGTGGATGGTGAAGGATAACATTGGGTGTCACATTTAGCGATTCAAACACAGTTTAAAAGATCGGTTCAACATTAAGTTATTTTCTGGGATTCTTTTTTCTGGAAGGGCTCCTTCACACGGGCGGTCCGCCTGACAGACGCCGCTTTGCTCAGTGGGGGATCAATCCGTTGATCTCTGCTGAGCAGCTGGATGACATCTGTCAGAGCCCCGTTCTACTCTATGGGGAGATTGGATTTAAATGGACTGTCTGTCCATTGTCATCCAATCCCATCCAATCCAATCCAATCCGATCCCCCAGACGGATGGAAAGTAGGGTCTCCCTCTCACAGACAGGACGTGATCTGATATCGGCAGGTGTCAGCGGACATGTCACCGTTGACATTCACCACATTCATGCCACCATTGGGAATGGAGTGTCCGATCAGGTCTGACAAAAACTGACAGACGGAGCTGATAAGAAAGCCTGTGTGAAAGGGACCAAACACTTCCGGGGTTTTTTCTGAGTGGACTTATTTATTGCACATTGCACTTTTTTCTTCTACAGCACTGGACTTATATTTTTTGCAGTATTTTGCACTTTTTTGCAATAATTGCACTTTATGTGTCTACAGTATTAGCACTTTATGTTTGATGTTAAAACTTTGCACATTGAATTGTGATTTTATGTATTGCAGTGTTTGATGTTTTTTTTACAGTGGTGCCACTTTTGATTTATATTGTCATATAGATCATTGCACTTTATATTATTATCACTGTTTTTAACTCAGCACATCAAAGGTTATAATTGCACATTGTATTAGTGTATATATTTTTTTATTATATATTGATCAACTTAAGTAATTTGGATAAAAATGGCAAACTAGAGCTGCTTGCTGTTCCTTTTTTTATCAGTGTTTCCGGTGTATCACCGAATTACCAGTGGCAGCTGTTTGATACCATCCTCTCCCATGCTTTTTCCAATAACTTCTTGGACAGTGTATATTTTTTTGTTTCATAATCAAAAAACGATGTTGTAGTTGATTCATTGGATTTTTCAAGCATGCACTTTTTGCATAACTGTCCCAGTGAAGCCTCACCTTGTGCTGAATCAGCATCAAACATTTTTTCTAAGCCACTATGTGTAATAGACAGACCATTTTACCTTTCATCGTCCTCATGCAGGAGAAGCATTGCTATACTTAGCTGCACACTCTCAATTGGGATGACAAGAGAACATGCTGAGACCCATTATGTCAACATTTAAATTCTCAGTTGCAGCATATCACAAGCAGGAAGAATAATTGCACTTGTAGTCCTAAAGTAACCAGATAAATATATTTTCAGACATGTGCACTGCTCATACCCACACTGAAAGAGGAGATATACTGCTACAAGATATACATGACGATGATAAAGATTAAAGGACAACAAAAGCAAACTAAAAAAAAAAACAGAACAATGATCATCATTACATAATAGAGCTTTAGTAAATTCAAAAAAATTTATCTGAGGGTTCAAAAATAATTCAACTATGTTTGATTTTAGTTTTTTTCAGCTTAAGTACTATTGCTTATCTATTTCATTAGACCACAACCAACTGCTCGTCATGCATTTTTTTATGTGTACAGTGAAGACATTCATTCTACATTAAGCAAGTAGCAGAAACTACTAGTCTTTAAACAAGGCACGCTCCTCCAAATGCAAATTTTTCAAAGTTGCCTTGCAGGTCCACAATAGCAGTGACAAATTTTAACATAAAGAGCATTTTGCAAAAGCTAGCAGTCACTGTCTGGGCTACAATTTACAGTATTACTTTGATAAGTTGCTGAGTAAATGAGTTACATCTAGCCTATTGTCTATTTTTTTTTTCTTTTTAATTACCTTTATTGGTAAAGGGCATCCTGTCTCCAGGTCTAGAACTTATCTTAAACAGACATTGGTTTGGTTAATGCGGGAATACTTAGAAATCTTCAATCCTACAATGTCTCCTTTCAGACTATTGGATGCATCGTATCAAGCTCTTAGGACTACAGGGGTGATTTTGACACTGCCACCACAACCAGTGGGTGTTATTAGTGGCAGAGTAATGTTTAGTGACATCATGTTCAGTGGTGTGTGGACAATCCATGCTGGTCCTCCACACCCACAGCAAGACCACAGGAAATATTGAGGACAGGAAGCTCGCTTCACCACAACTTTATAAATAAATAAAAGGTTCTGATATGGAACTAAAAAATACAAAAAGTACAATACACTGACCAGGATGGAGGCCAGGTCAATTACTTGTTTCTTAACTAGAATTCTGCTTTAAAGAAGAACTCTGAGGATAGTAATAGGGAGGCTGCCATTGATGTTCTTTCCTTCATAAAATAGTAAGTGACTGGTTGTCATGCCAAATTAATGTTTTGTGAGTCATTGATGTGGAACAAATATGCAGAAAACTATTTCTGATTTCACCCTGATTTGACTGGTTGTATGCTTGTTCCAAGTCATTGGTTTCTTATGTTAGAGACAGCCAAGAAATTAGCATTTTCAGTAGGAGGCTAGTAAAGGCAGCCCAGGGTTTCATCTCAGTACAGGTTTTCTTTAAGCAATTCTACGGGTAAGGTGTAGGTGAAAATTTTATACTCTGACCAAAGACGTGCTAAACGTCGGTGTCAAGTTAACATTTTCACATTCTTGTCACAGTGTGAATGTGCTATGCAATTGGATGAGAATAAACTGCTAAAAATAACATTAGTACTACTACTTGGATGGAGAAAAATGTATTTTTGGCTGTCACTCCTTAGGCCAGATGGTCATCAGCTTCTGCCTTGTCTGGGATACAGATGCCTGTGACACTGGATACTCATAAACGTATTCATATGAGATCTAAAGAAGCCAGAACATTTTAAATTAAGCTGAAAAATAAATAAGATATTGTAAGCCGTTGAAATGTGTTTTTATTATTGTTGCGTGATTACTTTGTGGCAAAGTATTAAAGGTTATGTACATCAGTGCAGTTTAAAAATAGAGAAAGCATGGTTATGTGCACTAGATGGTAATAAAGACAGTAGAATCCTCAATACAGGGAAATGGTCATAGGAGAACTACAATAGGAGAACTACATGGATAAACCTTTACATAATAGGAATGCCATTCCTTTCATCTGCCCCAGATGTCATATATTCACAGCTTGGTCTGTTTCAAATCTCTCTTTACTCGAAATACATGCAGTACCTTCTGCCACATTTGCTTTCTATGAGGCTACATATGCATGTGGAGATTTGGACCCAAACACTATATTACCAAAAGTATCAGGACGCCTGCCAAGCACATGAAGTTTGATGGCATCCCAGTCTTAGTCCAAAGGGTTCAATATTAAGTTGGCCCACCCTTTGCAGCTATACCAGCTTCAACTCTTCTGGGAAGGCTGTCCACAAGGTTTAGGAGTGTGTCTATAGGAATGTTGGACCATTCTTCCAGAAGTGAATTTGTGAGGTCAGGCACTGATGTGAAGGAGACGGCCTGGCTCACAGTCTCTGCTCTAATTCATCCCAAAGGTTGAGGTCAGGACTCTGTGCAGGCCAGTCAAGTTCCTCCACCCCATACTCAATCATCCATGTCTTTATGGAAGGGGCCATCCCCAAACTGTTCACACAAAGTTGGGAGTATGAAATTGTCCAAAATGTCCTGGTATGCTGATGCCTTAAGAGTTCCCTTCACTGGAACTAAGGGCCAAGCTGAACCCCTGAAAAATAACCCCACAGCATAATCCCCTTCCATCAAATGATTTGGACCAGTGCACAACAGACACAGAATCAGTACTGTATTGACACAGGTAAAAAACAAAAAAACACTGAAGACACAGTGTAGGTACTATAGTGGCACAAGCAGAGAGAGTACGTACATACTGGAACTTAAGGGCCAGATTAACATAGGAGCTATTGGAGCAGCAGCTCCAAGCTCCTTACCTTAAGATAGGCCCACTTGCCAAAAAAATAAATCTCAAAAATATATATATATATTGAGTTTAGAGGGTCATAGAGACCCGAAGACCTACTCCACCACTGGTCAAAATCTATTTACTGTGAAATTTCTGGTTGGAAGTTATAACTTCAAACTTCAGTAATATGCCCATTAAGCCACCTGCTTGAGTACAGTTTTTGAAAACATAGTAAATTACCTTAAAAACAATATATAATAATTATTTGTATATTACTATAATAATTAACCCCTTGCACCCAGGTCAATTCTGACACTTCTACATGTAATAATGATAATTTTTTGTTAGAAAGAACCCTAGAACCAGAACCCTCAGAACCCCAAAAACAATATATATATTGTTTTAGCAGACACCCTAAGGAATAAAATGGTAGTCGTTGCAACTTTTTATGTTACACGGTATTTGAGCAGCAATTTTTCAAACGTGTTTTTCTTGTAAAGAATTTCATGAATTAAAAAAAAAAACACTAAAGTTAACCCGATTTTTTGTATACTATGAAAGATGATTTTACACTGAGTACATAGATACCTAACACGTCACACTTTACAACTGCGCACACTTGTGGAATAGCACCAAATTTCAGTACTTAAAAATTTCCATAGGCGACACTTTACATTTTTTTTGCAGCTTACATGTTTAGAGTTACAGAGGAAGTCTAGTACTAGAATTATTATTATATTGTAATTTCTTTAGCTGCAGCATCTTTAACTCAGCCTGTGGAGTTTGACAGGCAGCGCTGCCTGTCAAACACCTATTGATTTCAATGGGGCCACTCTGCAACTGCAAGCCAAACGCGCTTGCAGTAGCAGCATAGTCCAACAATGTAAAAATACCATTCAGCAATATAAAAAAAAAAACAAGGAGGCTACAATAGCACCTCATGAATGCCTGTCGGCTGCTGCTATACCACTCATTGAAAAGCAATCCACCCCAGATCACTTTTCAGAGGGCAGTACGTATTACCACAAATGTGAAAGAAACTTGAAACACAGCATCCATTTCACACTCCCCACCAACCAGGTCACTCACCAGCCACTTCCCATGTTAGCCACCTCCCTTCAACTTATATCACAGGTGACCATTTCCCAACCTGCAGATGTTAGACCCTACTCCGAAAGATATCACTCTCAGTTACTCCCCCCATTCGCTGATTGACCACCTCACACCCCCCTGCTGACAGACCTCTTTCCCCAGATTCTCCCAAAACACACTCTCACCTGCTGACCCATGGATGGGGGAATCAATCCCTCAGTGGTATTGTGTTCTGCCAGTAGGAAACTTCCCTACCCACAGAATACAATGATCAGTGTTGCTAACTATAGCTGGTAGCACTGATTGTTTTGGGAAAAACCTGACAGGCTGGTTGTACTCAAGTCAGTTAATAGATTGACTTGTGTACAACCAGCTAGCCCATACATAGATCGACTATGGCTGGTCTCTGCTTAATTGGCTTAATTTTAATCCATGTATGGCCTGCTTAACCACTACGCAATCCTTCCACAAACCTTTAAATTTTTCCTTCCCAGATTCCTTCATCCTCCTCACCTGTACATAGTGCCCACTGTCATACCCTCCACACTCCTCTCCTGTACATGCTGCTCACAGTCATACCCTCCACATTCCTCTCCTGTTCATACCGCCCTCTGTCATACCCTCCGCACATCTCTCCTATACACAGTGCCCGCTGACATACACTTCTCTCCTGTACATAGTGCCCACTGTCATAACCTCCACATTCCTCTCCTGTGCATACTACCCACTGTCATACACTTCTCTCCTGTACATAGTGCCTGCTGTCATACCCCCCACAATCCTCTCCTGTACATACTGCCCACTGTCACACACTTCTCTCCTGTACATAATGTCCACTGTCATAGTGTAACTGGGTGGCCCCACCCCCCTCTGACTCCTCGGGAAAGCCATGGGGAAGTCTCAGTGCATCAAAGGGAGGCGGGGTTACCTGTATACATCACCGCATGGCCTCGCTCTCAGTTATATAAGAACTGTCACCTGCGAGGACGCATCAGACGGTGGGAGCCTCCCATGGAGGCGGATCAGTGGCTTTTTTTTTTGGTCTGTCAGCGGAGCAATGAAGAAGATGAATGGACTTCGTGGGACATTTTTTTTTTTAAATAACGGACTTGTACCAAGCTGTGTCTTTTTTTTTTACATTTTGACACTTTTTTTGTGAGATGGTAGGGTTACAATGTAGTCGTTACCATTTCACACGGGGGGGGGCGGGATTTGTGGGTCGGGATCTGAGGGTTGTTAAAGGGGGCTTCCAGATTCTGATAAGCCCCCCGCCCGCAGACTCCCACAACCACAGGGCAAGGGTTGTGGGGATGAGGCCCTTGTCCCCATCAACATGAGCACAAGGTGCTTTGGGGGGGCTACCCCAAAGCACCTTTCCCATGTTGAGGGCATGTGGCCTTGTATGGTTTCTGTGGCCTGCCAGGTTGCGTGCTCAATAAGGGTCTAGTATGGATTTTGAAGGGGACCCCTACACCATTTTTTTTTTATTTTGGTGCAGGGTTCCCCTTAAAAACCGTACCAGACCTGAAGGGCCTGGTAAGGATTTTAGGGGGATCCCCACACATTTTTTTTTTACATTTTGGTTCAGGGTTCCCCTTAATATTCATACCAGACCCAAAGGGCCTGGTAATTGATTGGGGGGGTATCCCATGCTCTTTTTTACAATTAGTTTTTTTCTATATTGACGAGACCCGACAATTCATTACAACCGTGAGCATTTTTAAATGACAATTTTTCCTTTAGAAATGTAATTTTGCTGTGGTACTGTTCTAAAGGGAAAACTGTGCTACTTTACAGGCATAGCATAGACAACCCCCAGGCACGATATTTAAAGGAATATTTAATTTTTATTGTTTCCCTTTAAGCATTAAAAAAATCACTGCTCCCGAAAAAATGTCTGCTTTTAAAAAAATTGTATGCATTGATCCATGTCCCCTGGAGCAGGACCCGGTCCCCAAATACTTTTTATGACAATAACTTGCATATAAGCCTTTAAAATTAGCAATTTTGATTATTCATGTTTGTGTCCTATAGACTTTAACTTCTTCTGTTCTGCTGAATTACACACTGCTCTGCTGTACATATTGCCCACTTTCATAAACTCCTCCACTCTAATGCTGGCTGTCACACCCTCCACACTCCTCTCCTGTGCACACTGCCCACTCTCATACCATCCACACTCCTCTCCTGTATATACTGCCCAATGTTATGCCCACCACACTCCTCTCCTGTACATACTGCCCACTGTCATCTCCTCCACAATCCTCTTTTGTACACACTGCCCACTGACATACCCTCCACACTCATCTACTGTACTTAGTGCCCATTGTCAACCCTCCATACTCCTCTGCTGTGCACACTGCTGACTGTCATGCCCTGCACACTCATCACCTGTACATAGTGCCCACTGCCATACCCTCCACACTCCTCTCCTGTACATGGTGCCTACTGTTATACCCCCCACATTCTTCTCCCTCACCTGCACATACTTCTCACTTTTATACCATCCATACTCTATACTATGCCTCTTACCCACAAATCAGTTCTTTAAAATGATATTGAATATCCTCAATGTTACCAGCTCTAGAATGGGCACACCTTTGTTAGTTTAACGAAAGGAAATTTCGTAATTTCGTATTCCTCATATTTGTTCTGACTATTATTAGTACTCATTTAATTTTGTGATTACTATTGTGATGTATAGAGGAATATAGGGGACGTCAGCTACTTTAAATATGCCACTGGTAAAAAAAAGTGTCCTTGAAAATATTTTTGAAATATTGCCAACTATGCACTTGGGCATTGCCCAAGGGCCACAGGTCAGTAGGGGTCCCCATGAGAGGCTCCTGGGGTCCTGTTATAGTAAAGCAGTCATAAACTTTGCTAAGATTACTACTTTTTAGAGGCCCTGAGGTCGGTTATGCCATAATGTACAAGTATGCACAGCATATTAGCACATTAGGGTACATTTACCTGTCAGACACTTCCATCTTCACCCGGTCTTCCTTCCGAGTTTTGTGCCTTTGGTCACTTGCCTTGGCCGGGCTGCGTTGATGTCACTCCCACGCATGCTCATGCGCATCCTCTCTCTCATTCCCCGTCTCTGTCATCATCCCTCCCTTACTCCTCACCCCTCTCTTGTCCCCTTTCTCTCTCATCCTCTCTCTCGCTATTTAATTAAATTTGTTATAACAAAAAATAGTTTGCATTTTTTTTATTTTTTTTATAAAAAGTCCCACCAAACTCCTCAGCACCAGGCCCATGATGTTCTTAATCCAGGCCTGTGGAACTTGTCTGCAGTGACAGAATCAGCAGCATCCTGATACAAGCAATAACATGTACATAGAAACACAATCGGTACTATACCGACAAAACATGTCTGAAGAGAAACAATCAGTACTGTTTTAACATACTAAAAACATGCAAACAAAGGAACAATATGTATAATACTGAGCCACCAGAAACTTGTCTAAAGAGACATAGTCAGTATTATGAAATTAAGGTTTGTACATAATTCTGTGCAAGTTAGGGGAGGGAGAATAAAAATAAACCTGGTGCTTTGCTCTGTGTGGTTCACAAAGAGTAAATGAGTAAAACAAGCATATTAATTTACCAGTGTATATTAAGTAGACCTTGCGCTGAGGAAAAATGTGAAGTGAGCGATTAATTATGAAAAATGAAATAAGCTGCTCCCCTAAAAGTATAGACAATGCTAACTTGATTATCAGCTAACGTGGTAGGGGGCGCAAGTTTACAAATTGATTACCTAAAAAAGATTTGTACAAAGTATGATTATAACATATGCAACCAGGTATAAATGAAAGTGCTCTGTACAAAACCATAATTGCATTTCATATATAAAAGTAAACATATATGGATATATTCATTTTGAAAAGTCCATAAATTCTTGTGATGAGTTGCTGTGAGTTCAGACCGGAGTTTATATTAGTCCCCTAACCCACAGAAGGAAATATACTGATTCCACTGTATAGTAGATGCAAATAGTATGTTTTGGGAAATGTACATATAAATTCTGCAATTTGTAATTGTATATAGATTACGGAGGGGATAGAAAGCTTATTCTGCATACAGTTCGATGCCTACAATACCTGTTTTTTCATTGTTATTCTTTTTAATAGCAATCTGCGATTGTACTGATCATTATTGCAGGGAAGTTAAATTCATTATATTACATATTTTTGCACTTACCGGGCAAGCTTGAACTCAGTCAATGAAGTGCGTGACCACCAAGCAACTAGTATTTGGCCACACAGGATATTACAGTATTTTGAAAAAGGATATCACAGACTTTCCTGTAAAAACTACTGTATTTATTGGCCTATAACACTCACTTTTTCACCCTGAAAATCGGGTGCAAATAGTGTGTGCATGTTATACCCCGATACTGCAATTTTGACTGCCTAGGAGGGAAAAGGGAGGGGGGCAGGATGAAAGTCGTCAGATTACATACAGCGAGAATCTCCTGTTTACTCTGCAGCCTCTGTAATAGGAAGTCCCATCTCGTGGGCCGGCATTGGACCAGTGTTCTGTCTATCATAGAAGCCGGTCCAGGAGGCGGGACTTTGTATTAAAGAGGCCGAGTAGACAGGAGATTCTCGCTGTATGTAATCTGACGGCGCTTGTCCCACCCCCCTCCCTGTCCCCTCCAAGGCAGCAGTAATCTGAGGTGAGGCTGTAGATGGGCACTGATCAGGCTGCATTAATGGAAATGGTGAATGAAGGTGTGTGTTATACGCCTGTGCATGTTATATGCCGATAAATACGGTATATAGCAAAATAACACATAAGCTACTTCATGCAAAATGCCGTAACAGGAGACAAATTCGTTTTTTTTAAGAATTGTTGTCACAAAGGGCTTCATCTACAAACATTGTTCTGAAGAAAAGTGTTCTTGATTTCTGCAATAAGACAGTCTTAACTTTAGAGTACTTTTCATTTATGAATTATATTGCAAACATAATATTTCATCCCACTGTGTAAATACTAAAGCAGAAAATGAGGTTTGGCACATATGTATTAATGGCATCATGTTCAAACTATTGATATGGGGCAGTTGGCAAGGGTATCCTATCATAAAATTGCACAACAACTTGCTCTAGATGGTGAATATGAGTGAGAGGGGTTGACTCGACCCCAAGAGTCCTTCAAATGGAGCAGCACTGATCGTGCCAGTAAGATCTTGAAGTGTGCTCAAGGCATTTGAAGTACTGACCTTCTAGACAGAATGGGTCTCAGAAGCATGGGAATTCAGAAGCAAAGATAATTGTGGAAATCATTGAAAACCTCACGTCTGATGGCATACCTCAAGGGCCACCTGAATATTGGCTGGCCTGACAAGTCACACTGTGCACCTGCTATTGTGTTGTATTACAAAATTTTACCAGGTGGTAACTGCTGCTGTGAGTAAACTAATTATTCAACATTAAACACTGTCATCACTTGTTTCAGAATCTCAGTTTTTTAAATAAACAAGAAAAAATGTTGTAGGGGTAAAAAATTTTGCCTAAATATCTCTACATAGCTCAGGAAGGTATAGCAGAAATTGAAGTAAGAAACTGATCATGAAGTAAGGAATGTAACACCAAAAATATATTGTCCTACAAATAAATTAATGTAAAACCTGCATATAGTTATATAATATTTATAAGAAATCTTCAATACCTGTAAATTTTTTCAGTGTGCAAGTTTTGCGGGGGAACATGACATAACCTGACACATTCTGGTGGGTTGGAAAATCTATAGTATATTTAAATTCATTTTTAGGTTTAGGAAACTTTGAAATATATTATTTAATATTTATCATGTATTTAAGTTTCATGTATAAGAACTGCTGTTAATTAATTTTTTTCCAGATAATTTTAAACTCCATGCACAAATACCAGCCCAGGTTACATATTGTCAAAGCAGATGAAAACAATGCCTTTGGATCCAAAAACACAGCATTCTGTACACATGTATTTTCAGAGACAGCATTTATATCTGTGACGTCTTATCAGAATCACAAGGTGAGTTTAACCCTTTAAATCTGTTTTCATTGACTTTAAAACCTTAAAATATAACTAAATGCAAAACTTCTTTTTTTTTTTGTTTTGGATAGAGTAGATTAGAAAACCGGTCAAGTTTTATTGCTGCCTGTGCCCCCATTAAGAAGATTCACTCTCTCTATTTGTCCCGTTTACCATTATTATTAAAAGTGAAAGTAAAAGAAAATCCTAAATTTAGGGTTGTCCCCAGAAAAGTAATAGAGGTACACTAGTTCTGGTGACCTGAGGGTCCGCAAGGAATTACTTTAATTTGCAGGGATTTCCTCTCTGGGAATGAAAATGGGGGTAAATCCATTACCAAGCATGCACTATACTGATATTGCCATAACTTGTGCCCTATCTATTTAACCAACATTGTACCAGTCATATAGGTGTTACTATAAAACTATTGTCATTATATTGACTGTATACTATGTAACAGTTTACATTGACCCTACATACTCTCATGCATGAGAGAATCTTTACTGTGAATGTGAACAATGTAAAAGAAAGTGAAGGCAAATTCAGATTTTTGAGTTGTCACAAGAATAGAGGGGAAATCTTCATGTGGGGGCACCGATTCATATGACAACCATTGTAGAGGGGATTTCCTTCATGTTGGAAAAATATATATTTTTGCTTCCTGTCTACAAGGCCTCTTGTCCTGCAGGCTGTAGGTGGCTGATATACATGAAGCCCATCTCTGTTCCAGCTGAGGTGTTTAGAATAGGCCATAAAATAGTAGACTAAGCCCACAAAAAAGAAACCCTTAGAGAGACATCTGTAGGCACATCCATCACCTAAGGACACTTGCCAGAAACTGAGGTTTATCTGAGCTGGGAGAGGTTGTGCCTGGTTAGGATATTCCTGTCTTTTTTTGCCCAGTGTCCATTCACCTGCAGGTGGGCACATAACACAAGTAGTCATAAATATGAAGGGTCCTGTGATGTACAATTAGGAAAAAAAATCATGCGCAGTTTTGACCCTATCATGTACAATTTTTAACTATTTTACATTTTCTTATTTTACAATAAAATATTTATCCCTGCCTAAGTTTGTGTTTTATGTGTATTTATACTTGTATTCAATAAAAATTGTATCTCATAATACCATATGTACTGCACTATTCTTTCTTTTCCACAAATTAAATTCATGAAGAAGAAAATTCTCAACTTAGCTAACACTAAGTACTTACTATGGTAAGTAGCACACATTTATGCTGTAGGCTGAGCTTAAATAAGATGTGTTTTCTAAATTCCACAATTACCCCATGCAATATTAAATTGAAACATTTCAAAAATAATACCCTTTGGGATATTACTTAATGAATCTGCTAACTCATAAACCTTGAGATGTCATTCAAACAGAACAGCAAATCTAATAATGACGAGAAAATCTTGCTCATAAATCTAAGGTGAAAACTTATTACCGCACGTGTATTTGCTGAGACATTATGAACACAGTGACCATAAAACGTAGTGGTTTACAGCTGTATCAAATCCAAGCAGAGATGTGAGCTAGGGCACTTCCACAGAATAAACTGCAACATAACATAAGTATGGTCCGCACACACATCCTCAAGTGATTGGTAGGCTGAGAAAATAGAATTTAAAGTTGATCATACACTGGTAGATTTTTGTATGAATGTTTATACAAAGAATCTCATCAGTACATTTGATAACGCCAGTAGAGACTTGATGAAGTACTTCAAAAAGTACTTTGTTTGGAATATTCCATTTTGGAATAAGTAGAATTTTCCATATGAAAACTACAGTCACTCTTATGCCCCATACACACGGTCAACCGACACCAAATGTTGGATGTGAGCTTGTTGTCGGAAAGTCCAACTGTGTGTATGCTCCATAGAACATTTCCACCCACAAATGTTTGAGAGCAGGTTCTCAAATTTTCTACCAACAAAACTTGTTGTCGGAATTTCCGATCGTGTGTTCACAAGTCCATTACACAAAAGTTCACGCATGCTTGGAATCAAGCAGAAGGAGCCACACTGGCTATTGAACTTTTTCTTTTTCTTTGTCTTGTACGTCACCACGTTCTCACGTTCGGAATTTTGGCCCAACATTTGTATGACCGTGTGTATGCAAGACAAGTTTGAGCCAACATCTTTCAGAAAAAAATCCACGGTTTTCTTGTCGGAAAATCCGATCGTGTGTACGGGGATTTAGAATTTAGTGTGTTTGAAAAAAATCCCCATCTTATTTCTTTGATTTTTTTCATGACTACAGTCCAAAGCAATCATTGATTTGATCCCATTAACTATTGTATTAGAAAAAAAAAGCATTTTGAAAACAAAAATTGTAAAAAAAAATGATATTGGTTTTAGATTTTATTAGCAAATAAAAGTGCAGCATACCCCTTTATGCTGATTTGTATCATAACATCCTAGACACAAACAGGGTTTGCCGTCATCCGGCCCCATGGTAGGATAATTATCCACTCTCAGAATTGCTCAGTGAAAGTTTATAAGACACCGTTTTTTTGTTACAAAAAAATGCAGTCTGCCAAAGTATATTTGCTAATTATGGTGATCACATGATCAAGAGCCACACAAATTAGTTTTAAGTCCTCTCTCCAGGACCTGGAGCTGTAAATTTCACCATGATCATCTTATTTGGCCAATCATGGTGATCACATGTTTAGGAACCACTCAGAAAGGTTTTCGATCTCTTTTGCAGTTCCCAGTAGCAGAATTGTTAATTGACATTCTCCTGACATGGGGAACTTTCCAGGAGAATGTTAATCTACTGATTCTGAGCAGGAAGGGATTAAAGAGGTTTACAACTTCTACTTAGAATGTGAAAAACTCATTGGAATCTTGCACTGCTAACCAGCAGATGTTCTACCACTCATACCTCACCCCTCAGCTAATAAAGACACTGCAAAGCACATTAGAGGCCAGTACCATGCTTTTATCAGCATGGAATTGCTTGATTCTGGAAACCCATTTGCTTCCAATAAGTTTATGTGGCTGGACTGTCTTGTAAAATCCTGTGGTGAGCAGTGTCAGCTTCAAAATTGTTCTAGCCTCACTGGCAGAGGTATGAGCACTAGTCAGCAGCCGGGAAGTTGCCAACAGGTTTTTTACTTTGTACATGAAAGTGGAAACTCTCATTAGTTTGTTGAAAATTCATATTTTATGGCCGATCAACATTTTATAGCAGCTGATAGCAGATTTTAACAACATATAATCAAACAAAAATTAGTGTAAATAGTTTGAACGAGAGCTGAAGTAATTGCAAATGTGTCCTCCTCTCATCAGAACAAAACAGTTTCCACATCTAGAGTTTAGTTCACTAGAAGAGAACCACCTACATGCATTGGTATTATAAACTCAAGAACCTAAAATCAGCAGAACTGTTCATTGAGTTTGTATTAACATGACATGTTAAAATGGTTTGAGTTTTTCTAATTTTCATTTGTATGCATTTTATACACTGTTATTTATTTCACCTATTTTTTTTAGATTACCCAGTTGAAAATTGAAAATAATCCATTTGCCAAAGGCTTCAGGGGAAGTGATGACAGTGACCTCCGCGTGGCTCGCCTGCAAAGGTAAAAAAAATAAAAAATTGTATTTGTTAGCTGAGGAACGTTTTTACTAATTTATTGATTGCAGTCATATAACTTCATCCTTTCCAGAGAGAACAGGTCCAGTAATTTTACTTCCTCCAGAACTGCACACACAAAGGTGTCCGTTTATGAAACTGCGAACTGCGGTGATACCTAGGATCACCCCAGATCTCAGTCTCCCTTATAAGCCTGGACTCCTCGGGAGGGGGGAGCCCAGAACCATGGTCAGGTGACTACAAATAGCCCAGCACACACACCTGACCGGTCAGTATGCTGGTGGATTGCCAAACCCGGACCCAGGACTGGGGATTTCATCCCACCCGGATCTCTAAGAAATCCCCGGGCTCCAGGTCCCAAAGTGGACTTTAGTAAATAATGAGGAACCTTTAAAGCCAGTTTCCTCCCAAATAAGCAAATAAACTGGAGCCCCTCAAACTGCCTGGTTGAGAATCCTGCGTCCATACACTGGTGGAGAACCACACTACCACAATATATATATATATTTATATATATATATATATATATATATATACATATATGTATATTATGTGTGTTTGTTTTTTAGTATATATATATATATATATATATATATATATATATATATATATATATATATATATAGTGTAGGGGACAGATATTCTATTAACTAGGTGGGCAGTATCACTGCTTAATAAATGCAGACCTCGAGTGTTTTAAAGAATTTCTGGTACTGTAATCTAGTTCTGTCTCATGAGATTCCAGTATCAGGGGTCGTTCTATACTGTTGTGAGCGTTTGTAGATCGCTTCACTCCTCCAAAGGAGAAGAGATCTACACCACTTCATAAACTGGCACTCAGAGGAGAATGGTCTCCTCTGTGAATGCCAGAGAATGGTGCAGTGAATATTTTTTACTGCTTCATAAACGGACATCAGACTCCCTATTGTAAATAAAAAATAATCATTTATTTTGCATGTATGATATTCATGAACCATAAAACCATAAAATGAGGGATACTGTCCTAGACTGTAAGTTGGAACCCAAGTAAGTGTGTCCTTCTCACTTCCCTTTCCCAGCCATGATGTTATCCCTCAATCTTTCCCTGATAAAGGGGGACTGTTGACCCCCAAAACTACTATGGCACTCCCAGTTTTTTGGGTAATTGTATATATAAAAGGACACTATTTAAAAAAAAACATAATGTCCAATTTATTTTGTTTGAGTTTTAAAGACAATTTTAAAGCATGCCTAAAAGAAAGTATAAGAAAATATTTTTCTGTGTGCATGTAACTGCAAGAAAATGCATTTCAAGTAGAAAGTTCAAGCATTATGTGACTAGTTAAGATCTGTGTGATGCTGCATTGTATATTATTAAAACATAGGATATGCTGCATATTTTATGTGCGTTAAAGTGATATTAAAGGTAATGTTTAAATAAAAAAGTAACAAACATATTATACTTTTGCACAGAGCAGCCCCAATCCTGCTCTTCTCAGGTTCCTCGGCTGGCGCTCCTGGCTCCTCCTCTTTTTTGAGTACCCCCATAGCAAGCCACTTGCTAGGCGGCACTAGTACATGGTCATTCCCAAGGGCCTCAGCCCTGCCTTCACTCCCTACTCACTGCCTGTGATTGATAGCAGCGGGAGCCAATAAGGAGACAGAAACACAGGAGAGCAGCTGCATATTGCTGGATCGCGATGGGGCTCAGTTAGATATGGGGGGGGGGGACGCTGTGGGAAAAGCTGCATACTGAAGGATTTTTACCTTCATGCATAGAATGCGCGAAGGTAAAAAAAGCCTTCAGCTTTTAAGCAGGCTCCCTAAAATGAATTACAAACTCACAAAAACATATGCATCAAGCAGTTGTTATGCCTTTTTAATGTATTTGCACCATGTAAAATCCTTCCCTGCCATTGCATTGTAAATGAAAAACAAATGCATATAAAAGGCACTGAGAAATGCTAAAATTAATGGAGGAGGGTTAGAATCTTGAACATCAAATCTGTCCATTTTTAAGGCTAATACAGTATGTAAGGGATTTTCAAACACAGGGCACAGGGAGCTGGGCACTGCCATCTACCACCGCGAACATGTACCAATGCAAATAAAAATTAGGAAATATTATTTAGCAGGGAGAGGGAACTCTGTTTCATGTGAGTTAGAGGGTGGTATGGTAAAAACACTTTTTTTTAATTATTTCGTTTTTTTTTTTTAGAGATAGCAGCTAGAAATATTGCCATTTTTTGTAGATTACATTTTGAAAATGAGTCACGTGCACTTTTGCAGCCACATTTAAGTGTATATATTTAAAGCAAGAAATATTTCAGTAAATCCATAAACAGCATTTGGGCATTTTGGTAAGCTTCATTGAACAGGAGGGACAATAGGCAGTTAGAGTGTATTATTTCATTAAAAAAAGAAGTCAGCAAAATACTCTACTGACTACAAGCACAGAGTCATAGCTCCCAACTTTAGAACTTGAGGACACCTCTGGGTTTAAAGTGGACATGGTTAAATGATGCTGAATATTGAAAGTGGCTTAACAGAGTCTCAGCCTACTCACAGTATACAGCATATAGGTGTTGGACAAACGTATGCAGCCTTACTTGTACTAAAAAAATACTGCTTAAAGTGTTACTAAACCAACAACAGTAAAATCAGTCAGCATATGCAGTAAAGCATGCTTGTTATACTCACTATGGAACCTAAGGGGTTAATCCTGCGCATTGTGTAAAAAGGCTGTTTGATCCTGTTCTCTCTGATCCTCCCCTTCTTCCACTGTCCCCAATCCATCTCCTTATAGGACAGAACCCCTGGAGTCACTCTGCACATGCTCATTTTGGTATGTATTGCAAGAGAGTTTTTTTTTCTTGGGAGGGTGCATGTGATCAGCACAGGGCCAATCAGCACACTCCAGACAGAGGTTCGGGGTCCTGCAGCCTCATAGGACAGTCAGAGTAGAATGAAAACTCCTCCCACAAGCTTTAACCAGGCACTGATAAAAGTCACAAGACTGCTATATACTGCTGATGAGAAAAGGTATTTAGCAGTTTATATTTACTAAAATAATTGCATTTCCAAGTTCTGTGTACTTTGGGGGACCAGATAGAGTGAATTCAGGGTCCCGGGTTTTGTTACACTTTAAATACTGTACATTGGCACAACTGAGAGTCTTACATACTATCCCTCAGCACAAACAATCATTTTTTCAAGTGGAACTCTTTCATTACACATGCTTCTGCAAACAGAATACAGGCAGACATCTAACCCTTTGTCTAATCTTACCTTAAAACATACAGTATCTGTGGTCAAAATTTTAAATCATATATTCATTTTCAGATTGTATTTCAAATATTCATAACCTGCTCCTATTAATCCAAAGACATGCTGGTAGGTTAATTGGCTTCTGTCCAAAAAATTGGCCCTAGTATATGAATGTGAGTTGGGGACCTTGGAATGGGGGCTCCTTGATGGTAGGGGCCGATGTGAATGTGTGCTGCATAAAAATTGACAGCGCTATATGGGTACCTTGAATAAATAATAATAATAGATGAGCATTTTAATGAGACACAATGTATAGGGATAGGTTGAACTGGATGGACTGGTGTCTTTATTCAACCTTACTAACTATGTAACTATGTAGCTATGTAATCAAAACAGCCTTGAAGTTTGTAAATGTGTATGCAGTGACTATAGAATGTATGCATGATACCTATACAATGCAGTCCAATATTCCAGCCAGCCTCATAAAACTCACATACATATGGGGGACAGTAATTCACACTTGTACTTACCTCTTTCCTGTGCTGGATATTGCAGGTCTGTCCTTGTATTTCAACAAAATCCCAGTAACCACAGATCCAGGCTGTGTCCCAGTGCAGAACTGGATAGTTTAAGCATTGATGTCAGCACACAGGCAACACCTCAGGACACCAAGCCTTTGTTGAAATTCAGGGACGTTCCCATGAAATCCAGGATGGTTAAAAGGATTGACAGTATGACATCACTTGTTCAAGGCCGCAGTTTAATGGGGAGAGACCTGAAGGGTTTTTAATGAAGAAATCACAGACTATGCTATTAGAGAGAGACAATAGCCATGGGTATTCTTAAATGATGGAGCACTGGAACAGGCTAAAAGCTAGGCGACAAAGAGCATGATTTAGCTAACAGCAAATACTACTTTGGAGTCAGACCGCTGCTTTGTCCTGCAGATACAGAACCTATATCCTACTAGCTGCACATGAAGAACCTCTGCCTCTCTCTTTAGTACTCCCAGACATGATGGGGATTGTCTAACTTTATTAGAAAGTTGGACAATAGGGGGATTGAAGATGTGGTGCTTTTGCATTCTTCACAATGCCATTCTTTAAAGTGGTTGTAAACCCTTACAACACACTTTGACCTACAGGTAAGCCTAGATTAAGGCTTACCTGTAGGCCCAAGAAATATCTCCTAAACCTACACGGTTTAGGAGATATTTGCCAAAAGACAGGCACCGCTGACAGTGGCACGCAGGCGCACTGAGCGCGGCACCGTCAATGGCGGATATGCAGCGCATGGCGGCTCCCGTGTGCATGCGCGGGAGTGACGTCATCGCGGCTTCACCGAATGACAGATGCGGAGCGGCGAGACCCACGAGAAGATGGATGCGCCGGACTACAGGGGACAGCGGTGACATCGCTGCCTCCTGTGTCAGGTAAGTGACACATAATGGACCACTATGCGATGCATAGTAGTCCATTATGCTTTACCTTTGCAGAGAATGAAAGAGAAAGTAAACTCATCAGGGTTTACTTCCTCTTTAATGCACTAAGCTGTACTGCACCAGTAAACCAGCCCTAAAACACTATACTTTAATGCAAATAAAATTAAACCCCAATAAAACACCAAAAAATACAAAGGAGTGGGAGAAGCCAAACAGCAATAAAAGTTGTTGCTGACAAAAGATAAGTATCTTATCTAGATAAGATACATTCTAAAAAGGACTGTTGGGTCTATTCACTGTAAATACAAAGGGTGTTACTAAATAATGTATAACTAACTACAATGCATTTCGCAGTAATGAAGCACAATACAGTGCAGGAATATATGGCATTAGAGGTGGGTACACTACAGTAGCTATGTAGCACAATATGCAGCACAATATAGGAGTGTATATAGCACTAAAAAGCACTGTTGAGCAGTAACTATCTTTCCATGAAATCACTCCCTCAGCTGTTCCTCCAATACACCCTGACAGAAGGCTTATGGGAAACATGACTCTTATGATGGGGTGGCATATTGGAAAAACCCCCATTGTTGGCCCTTCTATTCCACCTTACTGCAGTTCAAAGGTCTGGAAATATGTGATTGGCAATTTGTTGCTATGGCAGTGAACAAACCTATGAGTTTGCCATTTTCCTGAACAGCTAGAATTCGTATCGTACTCAAAGTCAACCCAAATTTGAGGCTTGTCTCCACTCACAGAATCCTTTGAAAAAAATGTAAAGAAAGCTGTACACCCAAAACAAAACACATGCTCATCCTAGATTCACTATAACCCCCTGCTGTATCCCCATTTTTCTTAAGTATCAGAGCTATAGCCATTGGGCATGGTTTTGTAAAACATAACCAGCACCAGTTCTGTATGTGAATGTGACCAGGTAGAAAGAAATAAAATAAAAAAGGTCACTAGCAAAACAAAATATCCCTCTTTTAAAAAAATGAAACCATCAAACACTAAATCCCAATCCATTTTTTTAACCTAGAAAAAATAAATAAAAAAATATGGATAAAGGAGAAACAAATTAAATAAAAAGAAACCTATAAATCAACATTAAATAAGAGTGTAATATGTGGCAAAACAGCTAAACAGCAACTATAGATGTTGCTAACACACATTCAAAGAAAGTCCTAAAAAAGACCATGGGGTCTCTGAGCTGTTGTACCACTTGCCAATTTGTGGGCTTTAGCTTTGTGTTGTGTTTTAGGGTAAACCTTCCTATAGCTTTTAGATGTGTTGTAGCAACTACTTCTACTTACTGATTTACTTTCAGGTTTTCAATTCAAGCCTATTACTGCAATGATAAAAAATTATAATTGAATTACAGCCAAAACTACCTAAAAAGCCTTCTTTTAAAATGGAAATGATTGAAATTGGGGAACTGCTGCTGTTATTTTAGCCCAGCTAAATGTAAAAGCTTAAAGTTAAAAAATCAATTACACATCCAAGAAATGTGATATTTAGTATCACGATTTTCCCAAATTCCCCAATCTCCCCTGTCCCATCAACAATTTCTACTAGATAACCTTTTAACCTCTTCTCCATAACATAGGATGGAGGTGTTGTGAAGCTCACAGGTAGAGCTGGAAACAATGCTAAGGCCCCTTTCACGCTGAGGCATTTTTCAGGCTCTACAGCGCTAAAAATAGGGCCTGAAAAAAACGGCTCCTTTTTTTCGTTTTTTTTTCAGGTGCTATTTTTGGAGCGGTGCACTACCAGGATGGTAAAAAAAGTACTACTAGCAGCATCTTTGGCAGCATTCACCGCTCCTAAACTGCTCCTACCCATTGAAATCAATGGGGCAGCGCGGCTATACCGCCGCCAAAGCACCACTGCAGCAGCATTTTGCGGGCGGTTTTAACCTTTTTTGGCCTCTAGCGGGGGTTAAAACTGCCCGCTAGCGCCCGAATAGCGGCAATAAAACGATGGTAAAGCGGCGCTAGAATTAGCACCGATTTACTGTTGACGCCCGCACCGCCCCAGTGTGAAAGAGGTCTAACTGATAATTCAGCAGAGGAGAGAGCACAGGAAGTTAACTGCTCACTGTATTTCTGGCAGGATCAACCACTGTTTTCTGCAATTATCAAAACAGATATAATAACTTTCAATTATAAAAGCAGATATAATAAACACTTTCAATGGACAGTTTGCCAGCTTAAAAGGGAACAAATATAAGAAGTTCATTAAGTCAATAATGAATCATTTAAAAAATGTATAAGTCATACTTCTAATTTATTGATGTTCAAAAACATAGATAGTGTGACTGATTAACTAAAGGAATTGGGAATCTGTACTCAGTAAACCATAGTGTTAATTTTAAATACCCAGTCATGTATAAAACAATATATATAAATAGGAATTAGCTTTTCATATGATTGGTTAATGATTGAAGAAAATCTTCAATCAATTTATTAAATGAAAATCCTAAACTCCTTTAGTGATTTAGCCTCAATGTATTTATGATGTAATGCAAAACTATAAAGTTGTTAAACTGTGGCTTATGGTAAACTACATAGTTTCATTTCAATGTGACATGTTACAAAACTGGACAGAATTACCTCTTGGCTGGAAAGCCTGAGATAAAAAAAGAGGCGATCACTGACTTTCCAGTTATAAAAACAGCAGTGTTTACATCTGCCGGCGCCGGACATCATGACCTCGCTCTGGACTCCAATGGTCATAGAGATGGCTGGGGACCATCTGGACTTCAGTCAGCTCTATGGTAATCTACAGCCACCTACCAATTAATTTTCCATTTCTCCAATCGCATGGGCAAGCGGGAAAAAGCATCGGAGGGCGACTTGTTTTTACATGTGAGGGAATTGCCCAAAAAAAAAAAACTATATCTGAATGATGCCTGTAGCTCCAGGTATCATTCAGATTTAACCACTTAAAGTCCAGTACGTCATATGACGTCCACCAAGAGTTAAGTAGTTAGAGACAGAAAGGCTGATTTATTAAGGGAGTTGGGGATCCTTACTCAGTAAAATTTGTATATTTCAATTATCCAGCTTTTCAAAGTGAACAATTTATTGAGTGAGTAAATCAGCCTTCAGAATGATTTAAAAGGAAGCTACTTCTGCTATAATCTCTGCCAAAAACCCTGGTGTTTTGGCAATACTGTCACAAATGTACACAATGTTATTGAACTACTAAAAGAATAGCATCTGTTCACTTTGTGGTGTGTATGTTTGCTTTTGCAAAGTGTATGTTAATAAATAGGGTAAACTTGTCCTTATTTGAACTATACGATCAGGTGCTAACAGTAGTCCAGTTTTAATAATTGAATTAATCAGTGATTGAGTATGCAAAGTAAACACAGATTCACCTAATTTATCAACGTTCATTATGCAAAGTGAACACACACTTTGCTCAGTGAACATCTTTTACTTCTTTATTCAATCAAGCCCAATATATCCGCATACTTTATGAGTAGCTAAGTCCCAGACACACAGACTTCCTATGGTAAATTTCTATATTGCAATCCCCAAAAAAGTACACTTATGTTTTCATGAATCAGCCTGTTTTATGTTTATTATCTTTCATTTGTCCTGGTAATCACAGTTAAAGTTTTGCTTATACAATTGGACTAACCTTTAATATCTTAGAATTGCTATTATTTTTTTCACAGCAAAGAATATCCTGTAATTTCAAAAAGCATCATGAGACAACGATTGGTATCAAGTCACCCAGGACAGCTGCCAAGCAAATCAGACCTTAATGCACTACATAGCCACCAAGGCCTTCAGCATTATCAATATGAGAATGGGGCACACATACAGTTTACTGCATCTGATGCTCAGGATCTGCCACTCAACACTTTCACAGCGCAAAGAGATTCTGGGTTGTTCTATCACTGTTTAAAAAGAAGAGGTACTGTTAAACTATATTTGACTACAATTTATTTAATTACTTCTCATGTCAGCCTTATGTCTTCACTCATAGGCAAGTTGTAGTACAGGGGACATTATAAAGGATAATGAACTGCAAGCCTTATCCTGGTCAAATGCATTGTTACTTTCTGGAAGGTTAAGTCACTTTTAACTTTTTGCCGTTGATTGATAAAATGACTAAAACTTAATTTAAAATTGCTGAGTTTCCATGAATTGCAGTGTAAATGGCCAGCATTGTTCTTTCAACCACATCTTGTCTACTAACATTTAATTTTCTTTACAATTTTTACTTTATTTTAAATTATTATTATTATTATAATACAGGATTTATATAGCGCCAACAGTTTGCGCAGCGCTTTACGTTAGGGCAGACAGTACAGTAAGGCCGCGTACACACGCGGGGACTGTTCTCTCAACTTTGTCCGCTGAACAGTGTTTCAGCGGACAGTCCGCTCGTGTGTGGGCTTCAGTGGACAGTTTCAGCGGACAGTTTGACGAACAAAGTTTTTCGGAAATTCCGAAAAACTGTCCGCTGAAACTTGGTTTGAGCGGACAGTCCGCCCGTGTGTGGGCCAGTCCGCTGTACTTTCGAAATGAGCGGACTGTTCCCGCCCGGAGAAAAGTCTGCTCATTTCGAGCGCGTCTCCAGGTAGGCGGGGCCCGCGACGGAGACGTCACGGGCTCCGCCGCCTGGAATGAACTTAAAGGGGAACCCCAACGCCGAAAAAAATCGGCGTGGGGGTCCCCCCAAAGTCCACAACAGACCCTTGTCCGAGCACGCTACCCGGCCGGCCAGGAAAGGGGGGCGGGCGAGCGTGCCCCCCTCCTGAGCCGTACCAGGCCGCGTGCCCTCAACATGGGGGGTGCCTTGGGGAAGGGGGGGCCGCGCGGCCCCCCCACCCCAAAGCACCTTGTCCCCATGTTGATGAGGACAAGGGCCTCTTCCCGACAACCCTGGCCGTTGGTTGTCGGGGTCTGCGGGCGGGGGGCTTATCGGAATCCGGGAGCCCCCTTTAATAAGGGGCCCCCGGATACCGGCCCCCCCACCCTATGTGAATGAGTATGGGGTACAATGTACCCCTACCCATTCACCTGTAAAATAAAAGTACCCAAAAAAAAACACAACACACGAGATAAAATATTTTATTGCACAGCTCCGGGGGTCTTCCGTCTTCGGGGGTCTTCTCGCCGGACTCCGCTATCTTCTTGTAGCTCTTTTGCTAGCGGAGGAGTCCGGCTTTCTTCCTCCCCGCCGCCGGCCTCTTCTCCCGACTTTGGGGGTCTTGTCCCCCTCTTCGGTTCTTCTGCCGGGCCACCGCGCCTTCTTATAGCTCTTTTACAGGCGGTGGCCCGGTCTTCTGTCGCCCCTGTCGCTGCCGCCGCCTTCCGTTCTTCTTCTTCTTCTTCTCCAGGAGATGTTGACACGTCGCTGTCTCCGGCCGGAATGCCAGAGCCGCGCTGCGCGACCACTTATATAGTGACAATGGGGCGGTGTCACATGGTATATGTCACATGGGTTGGTCACATGGTGACCCCGCCCCCTTACGATGTCATAGTCCCCATGTGACATCAACCCATGTGACCAACCCATGTGACATATACCATGTGATACCGCCCCATTGTCACTATATAAGTGGCCGCGCAGCGCGGCTCTGGCATTCCGGCCGGAGACAGCGACGTGTCAACATCTCCTGGAGAAGAAGAAGAAGAAGAAGAACGGAAGGCGGCGACAGCGGCGACAGAAGACCGGGCCACCGCCTCTAAAAGAGCTATAAGAAGGCGCGGTGGCCCGGCAGAAGAACCGAAGAGGGGGACAAGACCCCCGAAGTCGGGAGAAGAGGCCGGCGGCGGGGAGGAAGAAAGCCGGACTCCTCAGCTAGCAAAAGAGCTACAAGAAGATAGCGGAGGAGTCCGGCGAGAAGACCCCCGAAGACGGAAGACCCCCGGAGCTGTGCAATAAAATATTTTATCTCGTGTGTTGTGTTTTTTTTTGGGTACTTTTATTTTACAGGTGAATGGGTATGTACCCCATACTCATTCACATAGGGTGGGGGGCCGGTATCCGGGGGCCCCCTTATTAAAGGGGGCTCCCGGATTCCGATAAGCCCCCCGCCCGCAGACCCCGACAACCAACGGCCAGGGTTGTCGGGAAGAGGCCCTTGTCCTCATCAACATGGGGACAAGGTGCTTTGGGGTGGGGGGGCCGCACGGCCCCCCCTTCCCCAAGGCACCCCCCATGTTGAGGGCACGCGGCCTGGTACGGCTCAGGAGGGGGGGCGCGCTCGCTCGCCCCCCTTTCCTGGCCGGCCGGGTAGCGTGCTCGGACAAGGGTCTGTTGTGGACTTTGGGGGGACCCCCACGCCGATTTTTTTCGGCGTTGGGGTTCCCCTTTAAGTCCATTCCAGGCGGCGGACCTACCTGGAGACGCGCTCGAAATGAGCGAACTGTTCCCTCGTGTGTGGGCGAGTCCGTTCATTTCAAAAGTTGCGCGGACTTTGTTTGTCGTATTTGTCCGCTCAAAAAGTGCCGTGTGTGGGCAAGTTCGTTCATTCAAAAGTTTGAGCGGACTGTTTGACGAACTTAGTTTCGGCAGACAGTCCGCCCGTGTGTACGCCGCCTAACAATACAATTCGATACAGGGCGAGAGGCCCCTGCTTGTTAGAGCTTACAAACTAAGAGGAAGGGTCAAGTGATACAAAAGGTAATAACTGTGGGGGATGAGCTGATGAAGAAAATTAACCACTTCAACCCCGGAAGATTTGGCTGCTCAATAACCGGGCCATTTTTTGCGATACGGCACTGCATCATCTTTTTTTGCGTGGCCGTGCGACGTTGTACCAAAACAAAACTGACGTCCTTTTTTTCCCACAAATAGAGCTTTCTTTTGGTGGTAAATGATCATCTCTGCGGTTTTTATTTTTTGCGCTATAAACAAAAAAATAGCGACAATTTTGAAAAAAACACAATATTTTGTAGTTTTTGCTATAATAAATAGCCCCATTTTTTTTATCTAAAAGAACATTGTTTCCTCAGTTTAGGCGGATATGTAATCTTCTACATATTTTTGGTAATGAAAATCACAATAAAAGTGGGTAAATGTCACTGGAAGGGAAGGGATTAACTGTGTTCCCTAGGGAGTGATTCTAACTGTGGGCTGAGGGGACTGACTGGGTGTGGAGAGCGATCACTGTTAATACATAGTACGAACAACAGGTCGCTCTCCTCACCCCTGCCGGCATGGAGATCTGTCTGTTTACATTGACAGTTCTCCATTCTGCCTCTGTGTGGAGCGATCGCAGGTGCCCGATGGTCATCGTGATGACAGGCACACGCATTGGCTCTGGAACCACGCCACCCCAGTGGTCAAAAGGCGAACCAACATACAGTTACGTCATTTTCACCCAGGGGAGCCAACCTGCCACAGTAAAACTGCGGCAGCTGGTTGAGAAGATGTTAAAGTACAGTTGTTAGGTGGAGGCAGTATAGGCTTCTCTGAAGGGAAAAGTTTTCAAGGATCACCTAAAAGTGGATAGAGTTGGAGATAGTCGGACAGATTGGGGTAGGGAATTCCAAACGATAGGAGAGGCTCAGGAGAAGTCATGGAGGCAAGTATGGGAGGAGGTGACGAGGGAGCTAAAGAGCAGGAGGTCTTGGGAGGAATGAAGAAGATGATTTGGTTGGTAGTTTGAGACTAGGTTAGTTGTGTATCTGGGGACAAAGTTGTAGATGGCTTTGCAAGTTATTGTTAGTATTTTGAATTTAATTTGTTGGGTGAGTGGCAGCCAATGGAGGGATTGGCAGAGAGGGGTAGAAGACACCTGAGTGGTTTGTAAGGTGGATGAGTCTGTTTAATAAACTAATGAGGAGAGAGCTGCAGTAGTCGAGGCAGGAGATAACCAAGGAGTGAATCAGGAGCTTTTGTGGTCTCATTAGTTATGAAGAGACATATTTTGGAGATGTTGCGGAGGTTGAGGCTTTGGAAAATTATTGTATGTGGGGCCGAAAGGAGAGTTCAGAGTCCAGGAAAACACCTAGCACGCTGGCATGCAAGGATGGGTGGATGGTTGTGCTGTTGCTCTTGACAGAGAAGTCAGAGGACAAGGCACATGGAGGAGGAAATATTATGAGCTCAGTTTTGGACAAGTTGAGTTTAGAGAAGTGGTGTGACATCCAGAAAGATATCTCTGTTAGTAAGTTAATGATGCATGAGGAGACTGATGGAGTGAGCTGAGGGGTGGAGAGTAGGGATGAGCACCAGAACAAAAAATTTGTGCGAACATGCAAACGCTGTTAAAGTCTATGGGACACGAACATGAAAAAAATCAAAAGGGCTAATTTTAAAGGCTTATATGCAAGTTATTGTCTTAAAAAGTGTATGGGGCCCAGGTGGGGACATGTATCAATGCAAAAAAAAGTTTTAAAAACAACAGTTTTTTCAGGAGCAGTGATTTTAATAATGCTTAAAGTGAAATAGTAAAGATAAATTATTCCTTTAAATATCATGCCTGTGTGGTCCCCTTAGTCTACCTGTAAAGCAGTGCATCTTTCTGATGTTTATTACAGTACCGCAGTAAAATTACATTTCTAAAGAAAAACATTTTCATTTAAAATTGCTTGCGGCTGTAATATATTGTCGGCTCTCGATGAAAAATCATTGAAAAAAACAGCGTACGTTCCCCCCATCCATACCAGGCTCTTCAGGTCTGGCATGGATATTAAGGGGAACTCCATGCCAAAATTAAAAAAAAATGGTTTGGGGGGTCCCCCCCCAAAATCCATATCAGGTAGTTCACACACATAAATCAATGCGGGAAAGGAAGGTGTGTGTTTTAGAAAATCAGGAGAATTAAAGGGTTTAAATTTCCAAATATCGACCCACCCTAGTTCTGTAAGAAAGCAGGATAATACCGTGCCTATGTTGGGGGGCTTGTCTGGAGGCGACGGGGATGTTTTTCCAACCTAGGTTTAGAATGTTATTAAAATCACCCATGACATAAATAGGAGTGTAAGGTTTAGTGAGCGTGAAGCGGCCCCTGTCATCAATTTTGTACTGAAATTCCTTGAAGTTTTAGGGACCTGTGTGTAGGATGTGTGAGTAGAGTGGTACACCCAGCCTACTCAGGAATATCTCAGGTAGCTCAAAGAGTCCTCTGTAAGATGCGTTCCTTGCAACCCAATAATTGCAGGATGGTATTTTGCATAGAACAGTATATACCATTGCTCTTTTCAATGGAGTACCCAGACCCCTAATGTTCCACAATACTATTGGTACATCAGCCATGTTTATAGCAGGGGAAGATTTACTGTAAGGGGTTCAGTGTCCAATGAAAGAGCAGGTGTAGGGGGTGATCCCATATTAGGTCTCCGACATTGAGCAATACAGGTCAAGTAGTATTTGATGTGAGAAATAAGTGTGTGACATCTGCAGCAATAAAGTAACATGAAAACAGTATCCAGTCTAAAGAGGCACAACAGAGCCTTGGAACCTTCAGACAGTCGAGTAACCGGAAAGTCTCGGCTAAGCGATAATGCAGGTGAAAACCGATTGGTACACCGTGTAACATCCTGCATAGAGTATGCAATGCTAACCACAGAGAGATGTAATTTCATCAAAAAACTCTTTACTTTGTTTACTCATGGAAGAAAAAAGCTTTTAAGAGCAAAGTAAAAATCTTGAAACATATAGAGCTAGTCCCCAGAAGGGTGAACACCTGAATTCCTGGTGGATGTATAACAACATGGTAGCCAAGAGAGAAAGATGTTAGCCTTCAGATATCAACATCCTCCTGGGGTTAATTCCCCAGTTAGCGTTCATTCACATCCAAACAGTCCGCTGCTTCAGTGGCCATAGTAAAGAAGTGTGCTCAACCGCTGGCAGTACCTTGCAAGCGAGCCGGTTAGAGCATGGCATACTGCAACCCCAATCATTGTAAACTTTGCTTGTCATTGATAAAATTGGCCCTTTGATGTTGTTCTTCTTCGGCTGAGAAGTCAGGATAGAAAGAGACCTTCACCCCATTGTACTGAATGTTGGGGCTTTTTATCGCAATGCAGAGAAATTTGTCTCTGTCGTAATAGTGAAGAAGGTGGGGAAGAACCCGCCTGAGAGTGTTTCCCAATAGAGCTCTGGTAGGGACTCAAAGCGCCCTCTCCACTGCAAACAGAGATTTAAAGGCTTCGTTTTTTTCTTATTTTTCGACAAACTCAGTGGGATCTCTGCCTTGCACCTTCTACGGTAGCCCCATTATGCAAACGTTGTTGTGTCACAGCCTGTTTTCAATATCATCAGCTTTATCTTTGTTATTGTGCACTAGTCAGGCAGTGGAGTGGGATTCAGAGATCAGGGATGGAAGTTTGTGCCACAGTGATTCTCTATTGGATTTTTTGCAAATCATGTCTTAGGAGGGCAACTTCCTCGGTCAAGCCTCCCAAGCGATCCTTCACCACATTGACAGAAGCTGTACACATATGCACTGCTTGTAGAATCTGGTTCAATGTAGGCAGTTCCTTCCCCTCAGGAGATTCCTCATGACATGGTACTTGCTCAGAGTCTAGCAGGGACGTGGCGTCTGCCTTGACTCCATTCTCTGTCTCAGTCTCATGCAGGCCTATATGTGATCTATGTCTTTTTCCGGCTACTCCCTGGCCCTGCAGCTCAGGCAGCTTTCTAGTGTAGTACAGTATATCCCCTGGGTTATCTTTTCCCACAGAACAGGTAAACTTACTCATGGCCCCAGTTTCCAGAGTCTTGTCGGCTCCCAGCTGTGTTTATTGAGGCAGGGCTGCAGCTGCCCCGTGTTGGCTGTCCTGAGCCACCGCTTCTTCTATGTTCTTGCCTGTCATAGAGATTGTGGAGCACGGGGCACCTCTGGATTCCTGGCCACATGCGAAGGGGGATGGTACTTGTTTTAAAGCCCAAAACGGCTGGGGAGAGGATCGCTGGCAGGATGTATTGCGGGAGCTCCGTGAGTCTTGGCTGCTCATATGCCCCGCTCCCCATGAACTTTTTAATTTCAGATTAATTTAGGGAAATCTGTAATTATGCCCCTAAATATTTCACAAGAGAGCAGGTGCTATGGAACACTTATTAACCTTTCAGTTGCAAACCGACCTGATTATGCATTTTGGTATAATGTTACCTGCCAACTAGGGATGAGCTTCGAGTTTGAGTCAAACTCATGTTGGACTCGAACATTGCCTGTTCAACTGTTTGGCGAACAGTGAACAATTTGGGGTGTTCGTGGCAAATTCGAAACACTCTGTACAAGTCTATGGGAGAAATCTAAAGTGCTAATTTTAAAGGCTAATATGCAAGTTATTGTCCTAAAAAGTGTTTGGGGACCTGGGTCCTGCCCCAGGGGACAGGTATCAATGCTTAAAAAAGTTTTAAAAACGTCAGTTTTTTTGGGAGCAGTGATTTTAATAATGCTTAAAGTGAAACAATAAAAGTGTAATATTCCTTTAAATTTCATACCTGGGGGTTGTCTATAGTATGCCTGTAAAGGGACGCATGTTTCCCGTGCTTAGAACTTTCCCTGCACAAAATGTCATTTCTGCAGGAACAAAAGTCATTTAAAATCACTCGTGGCTATAATGAATAGTTGGCTCCCCGTAATACAGAGAACAGTCATTGAAAGTCATTGATAAAAAAATAAATAAAAACAAAGTGGGGTTCCCCCAAATTCAATTGCCAAATTTAAAAAAATGGTGTGGATTTCCCCCTAAAAATTCATACCAGACCCTTTATCTGAGCACACAACCTGGCAGGCCGCAGGAAAAGAGGGGGGATGAGAGAGTGCCCCCCCTCCTGAACCGTACCAGGCCACATGCCCTCAACATTGGAAGGATGCTTTGCAGAAACCTGCGTTACATCAGAGGGGGCGGGGTCACTCACACATCATTGGGGAAGCCAGGCTTCCCCCCTGCATCAGAGGGGGCGGGGTCAGGTGACGGGTGGCCCAGCCCTCCTCATATAATAAATGTCAGGCTGCCGTGATCCCGCAGTTTCTCTGCCAGTGGAGACAGAGGATGGATGGATTGCGCTGCGCTGGACTGGAGAGAGACATAACCGTCGCTGGATCAGATCAGCCATCGCTGGCCCCCGGAGAGATGATCATCCATCGCTGGATAGCAAGAGTGGATTACCACCGCTGGAATTTTTTATTTTTTTATTTTTAATAAAGGACTTTTTCAAAGGTGTGTTTGTCTTTTTTAACATTCTTTTACACTTTCTTTGTGAAATGGTAGGGGTACCTTTGTACCCCCTTATCATTTCAAACAGGGATCTGGGGGTCCCCTTGTTAAAGGGGGCTTCCAGATTCTGATAAGCCCCCTGCCCGCAGACCCCCACAACCACCGTCCAGGGTTTTGCAGATGAGGACCTTGTCCTCATCAACATGGGGACAAGGTGCTTTGAGGGGTCACAGACCCCCAAAGCATCCTCCCAATGTTGAGGGCATGTGGCCTGGTACGGTTCAGGAGGGGGGTGTTCTCTCATCCCCCCTCTTTTCCTGCGGCCTGCCAGGTTGCGTGCTCGGATAAAGGGTCTGGTATGGATTTTTAGGGGGGACTCCACGCCATTTTTTTTTTTTATTTGGCGTGGAGTTCCCCTTAAAATCCATACCAGAACTTTTATCTGAGCACACAACCTGGCAGGCTGCAGGAAAAGAGGGGGGACGAGAGAGTGCCCCACCTCCTGAATCGTACCAGGCCACATGCCCTCAACATTGGGAGGATGCTTTGCAGAAACCTGCGTTACATCAGAGGAGGCGGGGTCACCCACACGTCATTGGGGAAGCCAGGCTTTCCCCCCCTGCGTCAGAGGGGGCGGGGTCAGCTGAAGGGTCTGGTATGGATATTTAGGGGAAAACCCACATCATTTTTCTTTTTAAATTTGATGCAGGGTTCCCCTTAATATCCATACAAGACCTGAATGGCCTGGTAATTGAATTTGGTGGAACCCCATGCTTTTTTTTATCAATGACTTTCAATTACTTCTCTGTATTATGGGGAGCTGACAATTCATTATAGACGCGAGTGATTTTAAATGACTTTTTTCCTGCAAAAATTACACTTTGTGCAGGGACAGTTCTAAGCACAGGAAACATGCACCCCTTTACAGGCATACTATACACACCCCCCAGGTACAAAGTTTTAAGGAATATTACACTTTTAGTGTTTCAGTTTAAGCATTATTAAAATCAGTGTTCCCGAAAAAACAGCAGTTTTCAAAACTTTTTTTTGCATTGATAGATGTCCCCTGGGGCAGGACCCAGGTCCCCAAACACTTTTTAGGACAATAACTTGCATATTAGCCTTTAAAATTAGGGTTCTAAAGTTCACACGAAGTTTAGGTCTGTTCGCAGGTTCTGGTGCGAACCGAACCGGGGGGTGTTTGGTTCATCCTTACTGCCAACCACCAGTGATCTATATTCAGCTACCTTACTTCCTCAATGTTGGCAAAAGCTTCATACTTTTGCACTAGAGTTATCGGTGGTTGTTAATGGACTGACTATTGCAAGAAATACAATAGGCAGAAGAGTGGAGACATCCATGTAACAACAATTATTTACAATTTTATAATGTCTGGTCATTGTGGATAGATATTTCCACATGACACGTATAAACAATTGTTGATATTATTTCTGATAAGCAGCCCTTTATTCCATATAGCTTATTTTCATAATGTTTGACTAGGGATAGATTTTTAGTGATTTAGGAACTTTTTTGCTCCTTTCTCCCATTATGGGAGAACGGGGGGCTGTTATGTCTAGAAAATTGTCTAAATAAAGATTTATAGAAAAAAAATGACAACTCAAAGCTTTCCATTCACTCTCTGGTTGTCTCTATTGCAACTCCCTTCTCATTAGCTTACATTAACATAGGCTATCCCCCCTTCAGCCAATCAAAAATACAGCTGCCAGACTTATCAGCCTTACCAACCATTCAGTGTCTTCTACCCCTCTCTGCTGATCCCTCCAATGGCTTCTGCTCACCCTTTGAATAAAGTTCAATACACTAACATTAACTTACTAAGCTGTCCACAACTCTGCCCCCTGCTATATCACTAACCTTGTCTTTATATACCAACCAAGCAGTTCTCTTCAGTCCTCACAAGGCCTCTTGCTATCTAGCTCCCCCATCACCTCCTTCGATACTTGCTCCGAGGACTTTTCCATAACCTCTCCCATCCTCTGGAACTCCTTACCCCAATCTATCTGACTATCTCCTACTTTATCCACCTTTATACAATCTCTGAAAACACATCTCTTTAGAAAAGCCTATCCTACTTCCAACTAATAAACTATGCTTTTACTGTCTCCATCAGCTTTTCCCCCATAGTAATTACCCTTTGTGTCACTTGATCCTCCCACTTAGATTATAAGTGCTAATGAGCAGGGCCTTCTGATTCCTCTTGTAATAAATTATATTGTAACTGTACTGACTGCCTTCAAAAGCTCTGTGCAAACTGCTGGCACTAAATAAATCCTGTATAATAAAAATAATAATATTAATATTGATCTGTGAGGCCATCCATCAGGGGCAAATAGAAAGGCTTGGAGGTGAGGCCATGTTTTATTTGGCAATATTTGCATATAACTTAAAATGCCTATATTTCTCAATCGGACAAATTTATTTTAATATGCCACAAACATTAGATGATCATTGCCCGATATGACCCATTACAGCCAGATTGAAAAATTATCAAATATCTATTCTCTACTCTACAACTTCCCCAGATATACTCTGGCTGACTGTTCTTATAAGCAAATTGATCAGCTGAGCTGATTTTGTTGTTTTCTCCCTAAAAGAGCTGGCACCACAAGTAGTAACTATTTTCTTCCCTTGCCTCACAGGTATAAACATGCACACTTAGGTGAACAGAATATTTATGTTTTTTGTTGTTTAGGAAATATCTTTCAGCCAGATAGTTTGTGCAGATCCGAATAGGGGCACAGAAACACCTTCTTCATAATCTTTGTTACAGAGAGCCTGATTTTTGGTTAATAGTACCTCTCATGATGTTGGCAAAATTGGATAATGTAATATTAGTGGAACTATTTTATATAAATTGCATTGATATTACATTGAGCCTTTTTACTAGTAAGATGCATAATAAAAAACAGTACAACTTAACAAAATAGTCCTGTTTTAGAGCAAACTAACAACAAAAGTCTGTTTAATTACTACAGGTTAAGGCAAATATTATTTGCTACATATAATAATATTAATAATAAAATGGATTTGATAGTATGTATTTATGGCTGTTAGTACTATTAATATTTTTACAGAAATGAATGAGTGGGCTGTTACAGAACCACCAAAGCAAACAAAGACATCACTGGATTTATTAAAGAAAATAATCATCACTTCTAACTGGCCCCAAAATTAATGGCAGTGGAAAGCCTACACTGCTGTCTACAGTAAAGATAAACTGTGATTTCAGCTTATCTGAAAACCCTGCATAATTCATTATCATAGCCCACTATAAGTCATCTCTACTCCTGCCACCTATTTTGAATTATAGAATACTGAACATTTATTTTAGATATTAGACTTCCAGTTTTTTTTTTTTTTTTAATGATTGATCTACCCTGAATCCTAGTATGATTTACATTTTTACTTTTGAAAGTGCTTTAAGAAATAAACAACCACTGTAGAAAAGCAAAAACAAATGGATAAGCAAACAATTGTTATTTGGTACATATTGTAGTGTGAAAATAGGTAGCTTGTTTGACAGTATAGTCCTTTTATCAATATATACTATAAAGTGACTACATGCAGAGCGTTAGTAAATAATAATATTGGGCTTATTTTAAAAGATAATATTCTAACATGTAGGGTGCAATTACTTAACCAATCAAGCATTGGCTTTAATTAGTCTAATGTTAGAATAGTAGAAGCCAGATTTGACAAGTCATGATGAATCACTACAATGTTTAGTATTAAAATACATCAGATGACATTTTCTTAACATGGTTGTGCATCCAACAACATGTAATTTCCATTTAAAAATATTAGCATTAAAGTGGGAGTAAACTCCCTTGGTTCATTTTTACCTATAGGTAAGCCTATAATAAGGCTCACCTATAAGTACAGTAAATATTTCCTAAATGTGCACAGTTTAGGAGGTATTTACTTGTGAAGCCACCGATGATGTCATTGGCGAATGCGTTCTGAAGGAACAGCATACCTGTGCCATTCCTTCAGAGCCCTGTGCCATCAACAGTGGCTCCCACGTGCATGCGTGGGAGTGACGTCATCAGGGCTCAAACACTCAAAATGCCGGAGCCTGACAACCCAGAAGGAAGATCGGATGAAGATAAAAGCCCTGTCAGAGATAACACAGCTTTTAGGTAAGTTTCACATAATGTGCTAGTATGCACCGAGTTTACAACCGCTTTAATATTAGGGCCTGTTTGTGACCAAAATGACAGGTTTAGCTTTGTGTACTAGTGCCAAAAAGCAATTGTAAACCTATTTTCCTAGTTGTGCAACTTCGAGCATATATTTAGCAAAATTAACTTAACCTCAGAACTAACGTACAACCTAGAAGTGCTAAGAAGCACTTTTTAAAAGCACGCTGAGGTACCTTTTTTTAAAAAAGTGGCTAATTAAATACATAAATTGGGTACAGAAATGAAATCTGCCCCTAACTTGCATTAAAAATAAAAAAGGCAGCATATTAGTAACTGCAGAGAACAAGGCAGTTTTGATAAATGTCTCACATTGACACATACAGAATCATTATGTTGAAGTAGCACTACCACTTCCCAATATGGCGTTGACGAATCATACTGAGTCATATATAACTTTCCAAATGAATCAGGAAGTTTCGTGGCATGCATTAGGCACTTCTCTAAATGCTTAGTTCTTTCTTTTACAGAGGGTGCACGCCACCTTGAGCTTCCTTGCAAGAGATCTTACCTAGATCCCTCTTCTTCTATGACAGACGATCACTACTTTCGATCCCCTCCACCGTACGACCAACAGATGTTGAGCCCACCTTATCGCAATGATGTGACACCCAGAGATGCATGCATGTACTCTACTTCAGGACCAGAAATTGGCGGAGTGTCAGGAGTTGATGATTTACCTCCACCACCCCCACCGTTAAGCTGTAATATGTGGACTTCTGTTGCACCTTACACAAGTTATAGTGTCCAAACAATGGAAACTGTACCATACCAGCCTTTTCCGACTCATTTTTCCACCACCGCCATGATGCCTCGCCTTCCAACAATTGCAAGCCAAGGATCGCAGCCTTCAAGTGAATCTCACTTTAGTGTCTACAATCAGCTTTCACAGTCTCAGGTACGGGAAAGAGTTCCCACTTCATCTTTTCCTAGAGAGAGAGTTCACCCTTCTCTGTGTGAAAGAAAACCTCCATCTCCTCACATAAACACAGCCAATGAGTTTTTATATTCTCAAAGCTTTTCTTTATCTAGAGAATCATCCCTACAGTATCATTCAGGCATGGGGACTGTGGAAAACTGGACCGATGGATGACTGCAGCTGCAACAGACTGAATACTCAAACTCCAGTCATGTTCTATTGACCAAGACAATCTGTTCTATGTTGTGTTAACACCTGTGAGTATTCTGCACTTACGTAAACTCTTCTTCCATGATTCCAAAGGAATACTATACAGGGTAAAATTATCCATCAAGATGGCTTGTGTCTACCATGTATGCAACATTGAGTTTATCAAAACAGGTGCCATAGCAGATATTTGTAGGATTAAGAAAAAAAAAATACAATGATGAAATCACTAAAATGTTTGCATGCTGAATAGCTATTTATATCTATACATATGTGTATATATATATAAAAGTATATATATATCTATCAAAAATGAGGCCGCGTTGAAGCTTTGCTTTTACAGATGATATGCTTAATAAAATTGTGAATGTTACCAGGGTTTTTGAAGACATCTATTTAAGATTTTTTATGTTGATGTAGAAAAAAACTAATGTAAAGATGGCTAATGGAAGTAAGTGAAATAGCATTTATATCTATCAGACCATAATCTATACCATCTATGAGAAATCCAGCTTCATCCAAACACATTGGAAAGTTAATTTTTAAGATATTACATAGATATTTTGCCTATAATGAATAAAGGGGGATAAAAGCACATTTTCTGATGATGCAGCAGCTCCAGTTGTTTTCAATAACGTTTATCAGTGTTTGAAGCTATAAATTATATCTGAAGCTGATGTCAAGTCTAAATTTCAAGACTATATTCTTCAATCTATTGCATCCATAAATCATAAATCTTTTTTTCAGAAAAGTAGCCACACTTTCAGACATAATATAGAATTTTTGTTTCTTTATCGGTCATTTTTATTTCCTCTGGAATAGTGAAAAACATTAAAATGATGTTGTGATTTGATTTTAAGTGTTTGCGTAATGATTGTTTTTTTTTTCAATTGAATTCCATCCATAAGGGAAGATAAACTGAAAAGGGTAAGAATAAGCAATATATTTGAAACACGTAAAAGAGCTTTAAAAAAAAATTACACATACAAATGTTTGTGTTGTCTGTAATTTTTTGTTGTTATGATACTTACTCATGCCTTGTTAAAATATGTCCTGTAGCTGAGAAGTTTTCATACATTTGCTGATATTCTTAGCCCTTGTACACATGGTCGGAGATTCTGACGGAATGTTTCCTATCGGACCACTTTGTCGGATATTCCGACTGTGTGTGGTCTGCATCGGACTGTTTCCGTCTGAATATCTGACGGACCAAGTTTTCCAACTTGCCGGTAAAATTTTCCGACAAAATGCTTCGATCGGACATACTCCGATCATGTGTAGCCTAATCCAATGGACAAAGTGCCACGCATGCTCAGATCAAATTCCTAGACCAAAGCTATTGGATACTAGCCTGAACGTAGTCCCGTCGTAACGAAATAACATCATCACGTTATGTACAATCGGATTTTCCGACAACTTAGTCCGACCGTGTGTATGCAACATCACTTCCAGACCTCTTCTGGAATTAATCCATCGGAATTACTCCGACGGATTTGGTTGTCGGAATCTCCGACCGTGTGTACAAGGGCTTAGAGGTCTTTATTTTAGACTTATCAATGCTGTACCCATAAGGATCATCCACCAGCCCTGAGGCAGTGAAAAGCTACCACAACATTTAGCCACCAACGCATGCAATTATCTGCCAACAGACCATTAGGATGACTGTCTGCATCAGTAATTGCATGAAGTTGACAGAGCTATATGCACTTCAGAAGGTAATACCAATGAAGTGTATTTCATATGGCCCCACAGTGTTACTCATAAGATCAGGTCGAATAGTGTCAGAATCCTTTTAAAAAAAAATAGTTTACAAATGTGTAACTTGCTGCCTCTGAAACCTAATGGTGGCCATAGATGGACCGAAATTCAGCCGGTTCAGCAGGGACTGGACAAACTTCTATCCATTTGTGGCCAGTACAGTTGAACAGAAGTCGATCTACCAATTAACGTCAGTTACATAGTAACAAAGTAGGTGAGTTTGAAAAAAGACACAAGTCCATCAAGTCCGACCTATGTGAACTGCCCTGTCAGATAAAAGCTCAGAGAGCCTGCAACCAATAGCTGCAGCATTGATCTGTGTATTCTGACAGTGGGGGAGTCTCCCCACTGTCAAAATACAAAAGTGCAGTGGGGAGGATTCCGCCATCCAATGTGTGCATGGGAGACTCAGTTCAGTTGATCTTTAGGAAGTAAACCCCAAAGAGTGAAACAATAGAAGAAGACCAAAAATGGCATGACTGGCAACCAAATGTATCCATTCCATATCAGAGAACCTCAGGATGGATTCACATTTCTCACTATAAGCCTAAAGGCTAAAATCATCTTTTACAAGAAATAATAAATGTACATGTTTTTTTCAGGTATAAAAAAATGTGCATTTATTAAGAGCATTGCATCCACAATCAGCTATCATGGGTGCAATGCCAGCCTATCACAGACACTGCCTACAGATTTGTGCCCATACCATGGGCTTTCTGCTTAAAAGCTGCAGAATATGTCAATGAACCACGAGAGCGCTCACCACGGTTACAGAGTGGTTGCAGGGAAAGGATCCCCACCTGCTGTCATAGAGAATGGGGGAATCAGGGTGCTGGAGGAGGTTGCTGAACATGTTACATGTTAAACCCTAAATATCCTAAAATCCTTTTAATAAATAAAAATAATAAAAATGCTACCTTATTTACAAGAACCAGCCATATTTGATCTGAACACACATCTAGGTAAGTGACCTGAATAAAATATAGGGAAGGTCTGTTTTGCTGTAAATAAAAAAATTTGAATAAAAAAAAAAACAGAAACATTTTTGACAATTTATTTTTTTAGATGTTATAACAGGTACATGTTCTGGGCTTGAACCAGCATGGAAGCCATCAATGAAGAACTAAAAAATCATATTTTTTTATTTTTAAAGGGGTGGAGAAACCTTGAGGTAATATCAACTGAAACTACTGCAAACCATTTACGGTATTTAAAATAGTATTACAGCACATGTAGGCACAGCTGGGCAGGACAGGGTCTGTCCTGCAGCAGACAGATAGGCACGATAATAATGGAAAAAAACAGAAAGAAGAGGCGAACATACAACCTCCTAATAAAAATAAAAACAACAAGGTGTGCAGCGCTTCACTGTGATAAATAAGTCAAAGTTCTATTGTGTAAACAAAGTCCCAATATTAAATCCATGACTTTTTTTTTAAAGAGATCTTCTGTGCATATAGAGCTATTCCAATATGTGGGATATGTCTAACCACTCACCAGAAAATAGAAAAAATCCATCAAAAATTTCATTGTTTACACAATAGAATTTTAACTTAGCTATCACAGTGAAGCGCTGCACATCTTGTTTTTATTTCTATAGTAATAATGGACCTTAGTTGTGATTGCTCTGTCCATCCATATCAGGGAGAAGTGGCCTAAGACCCTTGGTTAAGTTTGCAAAGGTTAAAGTGGTTGTAAACCCTTACAGACCACTTTGACCTACAGGTAAGCCTAGATATTTGCAAATGACAGGCACTGCTCTCTACGGTGCATGCGGCGTAGACAGTGGTGCGCAGGCGCACTATGCATGCCACTGCTAACAACAATCATGCCGTTAGTGGCAGCTCCCGCACGAATGCGCGGGGTTGACGTCATCGCTGCTCTGGCCAGTCACAGTGCCGGAGCGCGATACCCGGAAGTCAGTCCGGGTATCATGACGATGACGGCATCGGAGGAGGTTGACGAGGGTCGCTTCGGGGGCTTCCATCTAGGGTAAGTTATTCATAATAAGATAGTATACTATGCATACTAGCTCATTATGCCTTTGCCTGGCAGGGTCTATTTTTATTCTTATTTGTATTAAGGCTTTACTTCCTCTTTAATCTCTCAATACATGTTGTGGACAGTTAAGTATGCCTTAGGTTGATCATGTCACCTTCCATAGTCTTTCAGTTTTTCCAAAATTACAGTTAAAGTATAACTAAAGCCAAAACTATTTTTGTTTTTGTTTTGGAGAAGGATTAGAGCAACTGTTAGGGAGATTCAACCTCTATATTTGTCTTGTTTACCAAACATAAAAGTGAAAAGGAAATCCATAATTTTGTCCCCAGAAAAGTAATAGAGGGGTCACTAACTTTGGTAACCTAAGGGGGCCCAGGGTATTCCTTTAATTTGCAGGGATTTCCTCTTATATCCTGTTTCTGTTCACAAATCATTATGTCTACTGTATCATGATTTCTGTTATTCAGGTATATTCAAGACACCACATATGTATAATAGTAAGTGTTCAGCGTGGCAAGATAGCGTGAAAAAAATTCCATCACATCAAATTAACTGGTCCTGGTGCTGTTATTGTTTTTCTTTTTCCTGCAGTAAAAGAGGTGGAAAGAAACAGCATTGTTTGATGTATGACTCAAAACCTCTGGAACCTAAAGAAAAATGAAAATGAACAATTTTGCCCATCTCCAACAAAGATTGATTCATCAACTTCAGAGCAGCCCATTTACGAGATTCTCTCCTTTCATATTAATTCATCTTTATGGTGATACTCGACAAATAACACATTTTTAATACCACCCTTGTCCTCTAAAGTCTCTTTGTTGCTATCTTAATCAATTCCTACATCTTACCCATCACTTAATCATCATCTAGTCATTGAGACAGATGCATTAATAAATAGTGTTGTTTTCTTTTTCATTAAATTTCTCATCGATTGAAGGAACATCCTGTAGGAACAACTGTTTGAATTTCAACGTCCTCTGTTTCTTCATTGCATCCTCTTAAAAAACCTAATATGTCATCACATTGAACATGTTAGCAGTTTTCATTCAGCTCATGCCCCACTAGATTATTACAACATGTTTTAAATGATCAGCTGCTCTACAAATGTTTAGTTGTTTGTTTATTAACACATTTTTTTTATTTTAACTGCACACGTAGGAGATTGCTGAATGTTTGACAGAAGCACAGGTAAGCCCCATACACACTATCAGATTTTCTGCTGATTTTTATGTTCAGATTTACCAAAACCATATAATATGAGTTCAAACCTTAGGAGTTTCAATGTGTATGCAATCAGGCAGGCCCTTGTACTACATGGTTTTGGTAAATCTGAAGACAAAAATCAGCAGAAAATCTTATAGTGTGTATGGGGCTGTAGAGGTTTTTTTTTTTTCATTGCAGTCTAATGTATACAGACTTGGATTGACTCTGCATTGACATTTCTGAAAAAAATAAAATACAACACAGGAGGTAGCTGACATTCAAGAGTTCTAGCCACATACATTTTTTGTAATTTATTTTCCCTATTTTTTCCCCTCTTTGCCCTAATTTTGTTTTACACCAATTGCGTGTAAAACAGATTGCTTTGCACAGAAAAAACTTTTGAAAAAATATAATGCACTACACTGGATCTATATTGTATAAATTACCAGCAGGTTTATCTGTTTCATGTGTATAAATGTTACTAGTAGTTTAATAGTTTTGAGAGAAAGAAAATGTTCAATCCAGTGGTAGTTTTAGTTTGTGTTAGAATAACTTTTAGAGAAACATTGCAGACATTATTTGTTACCCAAAAAACAGTAATTCATTTTTTTACATTCTATTTTACTAAGGTGTGCAATATAGATGGGATGCATTTTACTGACTAAGAATGATATTTTTCTTTGTCACTAAAGCTCAATGCACCAGTAAAAGAAAAAGTTTACCTTGTATTAGGAGAATAAAAAAAAAGGACAACACAGGAAGTGTTGCACTAACATACTGTAATTATATATATTTTGTTAGCTTGCTTTTGAGATTGTGCATGTCAAAGGCAGGTCATAGATGATGTGATTTTCTTTCTTGTAACCCATGGAAAATTGACTGATTCCCCCATCAACACAGTCAATGTTGGTGGGGGGAATCCCTCCCGCAGAACTATTGTGTTCTCCCGGCGGTGGGGGGGGGGGGGGGGGTGCATGGGGAGCTGTCCATGTTGCGAGAACACTGTTATTATTGCTAGCAGCCATAGCCACTGCCAATAATCACATGCTAGAAATCCGACATGCTGGTTAAACCCAAATCAAATTTAGAAATAGATTGGGGTACAATCAGCCTGTTCAAAGCAGACATGAATCAAATCTTTGCCGGTCCAGCTGAACTGGCCGAGATACGAACCATCAGCTTAATTGCTTAAAGGTGATTCTAAAAGAGTTATAAGGTGTTTTTTAAAGTCTGATTTGTGTCAATGAAAGCTCCACAACAACACTAAAGTCTAAATTGGAGCTAATGTAGTATATCAAAGTGAAAGTTACACTGTTTTGTTGTTGCAACCTAAACATTTTATATTTTTGCTTTGAGTTAAAAGATCTGTCAGAAAATAATAAAACATGACAGTATTTGTAAGTTCATTGTCAAAATTATGCTTACTAGTGTCATCACCTTTTAAAAACAAAACAAAAAAAATGAAATCTATGTGATCTTCGGTGCTCAATATACTGAAATACAGGGAAGACAAACAGAAGCTATCTGTGAATGTGACAAATGGCCAGCACTTTCCAGTTTTTCAACTTTAGCATAGCTATGATGAAGGCCAAGGATTGGCTGAAATGTTTGAGAGTGGTTACAAATTTTTTATCATCTTATGTATTGAACAAAAGTGGGTTAAGTTCATGTGTTGCAGTGTGCTGGCCATCAGACAACAATGTTTTGAACTAGAGGAGAGGTGGCGCTGAGCACCACACCCTAGCCGACCCCGTTAGAGCCAGTAGAGGTGATCTGATCATATGTTACATGCTGCTGATTATCTATAAATATGTTGCCATGAGTCACCAATCCATTCTTTACTCTATAATTTAGTTGCTTTAGCCAGTGGGCGGGTCCCAGTGGAGCAAGATATTCTTTCTGCAGAAGAAAGCAAATTAACATTGTTATGCAGATATGGGATAAGGGGGAGGGTGCCATTTTAGGTTTTAAGAGTATTTGAAATTGAGTTTTCCGTAACTCAACGTTTGCAACTCAACTTTATGGCGCCTGCAGAAATGTTGATTTATCAAAGCAGCCATTTGATTACTATACTCTTTTGGAAGAAGTTATAAAAAGCTCTCATAGTTCTTCCAAAGTAGTGTTGTGTTTCAGAAGTGCAGACAGGTCCATCTATATCCATATCAATCACACTAACTTCCTGCTCTAGCTCCTTCTACTATCTTTTTTAGGCTTTTAAAGCACAAATGGCATAACATTTTCTTAATAGAACAATACAGAGAACTTAACAAATACTCCACATATAGTAATGAAATGGTTAGTTTAATACACACACATTTCATCAGGTCACAGCCCACCTTCCTCAAGAGCGCCCTCTATATCTTTATTTCTATTTGGATTGGATTGGGTGCTGGTTTCGCTATAAGACATATATGTACTGTATATTTGTAATTAACTTGACTTAACTTTTTTACTCATTGGCACAAGCAAAAGTATGTGAAGTGATTCACCCACAGCTATTTAACCACTACAATACAGGGCACTTTCGCCCCCTTCCTTCCCAGCCCAATTTTCAGCTTTCATTGCACTCGCACTTTCAATGACAATTGCGCGCTCATGCTACACTGTACCCAAATTAAATTTTTATCATTTTGTTCGCACAAACAGAGCTTTCTTTTTGGGGTATTTATTCACGACTCCATTTTTTATTTTTTGCGATATTAGCGCAAAAAAACTGAAATTTGGAAAAAAAACAATATTTTCTTTTTTCTATTTTAAAAGAAATCCAATAAAATCTAATTTTTTCATAAATTTAAGCCAAAATGTATTCTGCTACATGTTTTTGGTAAAAAAAATATCCCGTTAAGTGTATAATAATTGGTTTGTGTGATCACGGACATATGTACGCAAATGATCATGTACAGATGTGTGCAGGTGATCATGTACATATGTGTGTAAATAATCATTGGGACATGTGATTTTAGTGGGACATATGTTTTTTTATTTGGGGACATGTCTTTTTATTATTTGGGGACATGTGTGGTGACATGTGTATTTTGGGGACATGTGTGTTTACACTGTGTGTTTACACTAAACTAGTGATCAGTGAGTAAAAAGCTGTAAAAACAGCTCATACTCACTAATCACCAGCCGGCTGCAGCGATCTGCTCTCCTCTCCTCAGCGACGACTTCCGTGTGAGGAGAGGAGGAGCCGATTGGACACGGCTGTCATGTGATCAGGAGGGCCAATCACAGAGCCCTCCTGCCGATCCGAGATGCACCATGTCCGGGTGACACGAGCGCATCCTGAACGTCCAGTCAGAAGGAGGCGGCTCCCACCCGGCCGTATATGTACATTAGCCAGGTGGGAAGTAGTTAAGGGCTAATATTTCGCTACCAGTTAGATGCATCCCTGGTAGATCATATAGATCATGTATGTAGAACATATGTGCTGAATTATTTTAAGTACTTAAAGTGGAAGTAAACTCCCCTATCGTTTTCAGCCAAGGAAGCTGCCATCTTTGCCTCTGTTTAATCTTCAACTGCTATGGTGCTGCACATGTGATCAGTTATGACACCAGCCATTGGATGGTTTGATAGTTTGGCTGAGAGCACAGCCAATGAGCAGTTAGCATTCCTGGCATGCCTTTTTTTTAACTGTTTAAATTGATGGGTTTACTTCCACTTTAAAAACAAGGAAATGTTTTACCTTTGAGTTTAGTCCTTTACTAGTTCAAGAGAAGGCAATTAGGAGTTAGAGCATAATGTATCCTCAAGGTAGCATATTAAACTTTCTTGTTTGCTATCTAACCATAAGTTAAGGTGTTTGAAATTCAGCAAAATAGAAACAGTTGTTACTCAATAGCAACCTTTGTATTTGAAAGGATTATTGCTTGCATAAGGAATAAAAAAAAAGTCTGATCGACTGGTAAATGTATATATATGAATTATATCTAACAACTGCAGTTCATATTTGCATCCAAATTGTTTTTAGAGAGTTAAGGATGATGTTTTTTAAAGCATATTTAATCAAATTGGAAACATTTTCAAGTGTATACCAAGAACTCAAATGATATTTTGCGGTAAAAATAATACACAAACATAATTGATGCTAATTATCTGAGGTAATCTCTTATGTAGTAGACCTGAAACTGGTTATTTGATTGCTGTCTGGAAATATACTACAGGTATAAACCAAGTCTGTACTCAGATTGTTGTATTCCTTTTTCAAATGGGAAGGTATACCAAAACATGAAAGATATATTATAATGTAAAACTTTTCATGGTAAGGATGGGCAAATCTGTAAGGAATTCTTTCAATTCTCTATCAAATCATGTTTGAAATATGTCTGTGGGGGTGAAACTTGATACTAAATTCTGGTAATTTTCAAGGCTAAAAAGGGGCATAGGGAACTGGGCACTGTCATGAGGGACATTTAACAAGAAAAAAAACCCCAAACAATGAAATACCATACAGCAGAGAGAGGGTCCTTTTTATTTCAATTTCGAGAGCAACATTGAAAAAACACCAATCTTTTAAATGATATGCTTGGAAGACACTTTCCAGCTGTTTGCACTGTTACAGATTGATTTTTACAAACAGTATCAGCAACACCATATTCTGACATCACTTATTTTGTGCATTTTATGTATATTTGATTTGTTTAACTTGTACATTTAGCTTGGCTTAAATACAGAAGTAACACCCAATCTGAATAATTTCAACGTGAAAAAGGCTATTTTATGTAGCTTTGGCTGCTACACCTTTTCAAGTGGCAATAAGCTTGAATTGATTTGTGGAAGGAGAGGCCACAACAATTCAAAAAGCAATAGTAGAGTTTGTTCTTTTATTAATAAAACTAAAGCACTCAAATTTGTACATATACAGTAGGTCAGTGGCACAGCCTTTTGAAGGCCTAACAGTTTATTTTAGGACTACTTGTATTTATTTTTTTGTTTGCTTTTTGCCAGACTAAAAAAAAAAAAGGCTTTGGGTTTAATGTTTCAGGGTTTAATAATGGGAAAGGTATATTTTTTTATAGCAAAAGAAATAAATATACATTTCCCATTATTAAACCCTGAAACATTAAACCCAAAGCCTTTTTTGTAGTCTGCCAAAAAGCAAACAAAAAAATAAATAGAAGTAGTCCTAAAATAAACTATTAGGCCTTCAAAAGGCTGTGCCACTGATCTACTGTATATGTACAAATTTTCCCCTCTAAATGCTCTTATCGTCTTCACAACATTCTGCTGCATCTGCCACAACAGCTACAGCCTCTAGTGACAGGGAGTGAAGTCTCAAAAGGGATTTCAGAGGCTTAGGATACCATCACGTCAAGTGGGAAAGAGGATCATTAAGGGTCAATCAAAGGCTAGAACCTCTGCAGAATTCTCAGCTGCTGCAGCAGAATAACAAAATGTTCCTAATTCACCCCCAAGCCCAATGTCTTAATGTCAGCTTAACAAAACTGGCTTTACAGTACTAACATTCAAGCTCATGAAATCAGCCCACTTCTTTGGATTCACGACCTGTGCTACATCACAATGGCAGTTATCCTACCACCATTTTTTTGCCCAGAAAGCTCTCCTTGCCCTTACCATGGTGGGTAAGATTAATAAAAATTGTCTTCCTCAACACTGAGAGCTCACAGATCTTTGCTGCAGGCAATATGTGGCAAATAGGGATTTAGGTCATCAAAAAGAGCAATCACTATTGAGTGGTCTTCCTATTATATACCTAATACAAGGTAAAAATGGCAAATTTAATGCCACCATCTCAGAGGAAGGCCAAGATGCATAGCTTTGAGGAGGTAGCGCTTAAAATCCTTTGTGCTGCATTTCTTGAAGGTGGAAGGATCCCCTGTGAAAACTACCATGCCTGAAATCCTCCCATTCCTAATAGGAAAAGCAGCTGTGGCAGTGACTGCCTTGGCACTGTTTTCCAGAGTTTTTTTTACACTTGCTTAAGTATTGCCCTGCAATTTGTTTGCAATTGTATTTGATAAACTACATTGTATTTTATTTTATTGTGGATTATTCTACCTGGATATGTTGAGTTACTACCCTGATACTGGTAATTTTTTGTGTCTCTGGGACAGTACACTTTTATTTTTAGGCCTCATTAACATGGCTGCAGCAAAAACCTAGTAAATTCCTGCAACTGAATTCACAGATCGATGCAGAAGTGTGTTTCTGCAGGTCAAAAAATTAGCAGCATCCAAGAACAAATCTCAAGTTGACATATTTCAGATCTTAGGATCAGTATGTGAGGTAATAAACCTAAAGTTGCAAAAACTGTAATTACTAAATATTACTATTAAGATCCAGATATCAACTGTTGGAACATAGCAATTCAGAATCTTGAAGCCAGGACTAAAAAAATCTGTGAATAAAATTTCTAAAATCCTCAGGCTCAAAACATTTCCTAGGTTTGGCTATAACTGGAATTCAAGTGGCACAGATAACATAGATATCAGTGTCCATTCCACTGTGTTAGAATAAACCCCACATTTAAAGTTCTCCAGTTACAGGGTCACTGGTTAAAACAAAGATGGAATGTTGTCATCTTAACACAGAGAGGGATAACTAGTTAAGAGTTAAGACATTATGATACTTGTTATGCAGACAGTGAGCCCAGGCACAGAGCAACTTCTTCGGATGAGGTGAATAGAAAAGTAAGCTGTCTCCCCTTCCAGCACTTGGTATTAATCTGGAAACCACATTGCATGCATATAAAAATCAATAATTGGTGTTGCACTACCAAACATAAATATTAATTACCACTAAAGTGCCTAGTGCATAAATATAAAGTGGACCACGTACACTATATAGAAAACTGATGACAGAGATGCAAACCCCACCCAAATGGAATTTATAATTAATATAACAATCCCTACATCAATCATTTTTCAAATATATTCAAAGTGCCTAGTGTATAAATATAAAGTAAAACACACACAATGTGTTGAACCAAAGAAACTATAAAAAACTTGCATGTTAAAAGTCCATATCACTAATATAATCAAATATTGCAAATAGCAGCCTCCAAAGTGAAAACAGTAGCAGAAAAATAAAATCAAGTGCGTTAAAAAAAGTGGGATAAAACAACAGATTCAATAAATAAAATCCGTGAATCACACAGTGCAAACAAGCAAATAAATACAGTCCATAAACATTACATGCATAACTTCCTAAGTGCACAGCCACTTTGTTAACCGCTTCCCAACCGCCTCAAGCAGATATACTGTGGCAGAAGGGCACGTACATGCAGATTAACTTAGCTATACGTTGACCTTTAAGAGGTGGCTCGCGGGTGTACACGCACCACCGGCGGCATGTACACGCGCCCACCGGGAGCTCCTTGATCGCGATCGTGGGTCCCGCGGACCCGGTGTCCGCGGAAATACCCGTCATCATCTCACAGTGAGGAACAACGGGGAGATGCTAATGTAAACAAGCATCTCCTCGTTCTGCCTAGTGACACTGTCACTGACCAGCTCTCTCCATGTAAACAGGAGCGCTGATCAGTGATGTGTCACACACAGCTCCCCCCCCACAGTTAGAATCACTCCCTGGGACACACTTAACCCCTACAAAGCCACCCAGTGGTTAACCCCTTCACTGCCAGTGACATTTTTACAGTAATCAATGCAATTTTTTAGCAGTCACAATAAAAATTGCTGATCGCTGTCATTACTAGTAAAAAAATTATCAATAAAAATGCATAAAATGATCCCCTATTTCTAGATGCTATAACTTTTGCGCAAGCCAATCAATAAACGGTTATTGCGATTTTTTTTTACCAAAAATATGTAGAAGAATACGTATCGGCCTAAACTGAGGAAAAAAATGTTTTTTTAAATTTTTTGTGGGGATATTTATTATAGCAAAAAGTAAAAAATAATGTGTTTTTTTCAAAATTGTCGCTAATTTTTGTTTAAATACCAAAACCGCAGAGGTGATCAAACACCACCAAAAGAAAGCTCTATTTGTGGGAAAAAAAGGATGTCAATTTTGTTTGGGAGCCATGTTGCATGACTTCGGAATTGTCAGTTAAAGCGACCCGGCGTCAAATCGCAAAAAACGCTCTGGTCAGGAAGGGGGTCAATTCTTCTGGGACTGAAGTGGTTAAAGAAACAAAATAAAAGCATTGCCTCAGAGTTTACATAGTGAAACAAGTATATTCAAAGGGTACATTTATGTTTATGTAAGCTTAAAGTGTACAGTGCCTTGAAAAGGTATTCATACCCCTTGAAATTTTCCACATTTTGTCATGTTACAACCAAAAATATAAATGTATTTTATTGGGATTTTATGTGATAGACCAACACAAATTGGCACATAATTGTGAAGTGGAAGGAAAATGATAAATGAGTTTCAAAATGTTTTACAAATAAATATCTGAAAAGTGTGATCTGCATTTGTTTTCGGACCCCTTTACTCTGATACCCCTAACTAAAACCTAATGGAACCGATTGCCTTCAGAAGTCCCCTAATTAGTAAAGAGAGTCCACCTGTGTGTAATTTAATTTCAGAATAAATACAGCTGTTTTGTGAAGCCCTTAGTGAACAAACAGCATCATGAAGACCATGGAACACACTAGACAATTCAGGGATAAAGTTGTGGAGAAGTTTAAACCAGGGTTAGGTTATAAAAAAAATCCCAAGCTTTGAACATCTCACAGGCTGTTCAATCCATCATCCGCAAATGGAAAGAGTATGCCACAACTGCAAACCTACCAAGACATGGCTGTCCACCTAAACTGACAGGCTGGGCAAGGAGAGCATTAAACAGAGAAGCAGCCAAAAGGCCCATAGAAACTCTGAAGGAGCTGCAGAGATCTGCAGCTCACGTGGGAGAATCTACCCACAGGACAACTATTATTCGTGCACGCCACAAATCTGACCTTTATGGAAGAGTGTCAGGAAGAAAGCCATTGTTGAAAGAAAGCCATAAGAAGTCCCATTTGCAGTTTGCGAGAAGCCATGTGGGAGACACTGCAAACATACAGAAGAAGGTGCTCTGGTCAGATGAGACCAAAAATGAACTTTTTGGCCTAAAAACAAAATGCAAAACTAACACTGCACATCATCCTGAACCTTTCAGCAGGACAACTACCCTAAAGATACAGCTAGAGCTACAATGGAATGGTTTAGATAGGATATTCATGTTTTAGAATGAGTCCAGACCTAAATCTAATTGAGGATCTGTGGCGAGACTTGAAAATTGCTGTTCACAGATGCTCTTCATCCAATCTGACAGAGCTTGAGCTATTTTGCAAAGAAGAATGGGCAAAAATGTCACTCTCTAGATGTGCAAAGCTGGTAGAGACATCCCCAAACAGACTTGCAGCTGTAATTGCAGTGAAAGGTGGTTCTGCAAAGTATTGACTCAAGGGGGCTGAATACAAATGCACACCACACTTTTCAGATGTAGCGCCGGTACTCCTGAAGTGTACGTGCTATGTCTGTAAATTTAGTTTTTTCCCAAGACTATAGTTGAGCCTTGGGGTTAATTGTTCTAAATTGTGGTTTTGGCATCAGTTTGGCTGGGCTGTACTAATGTTCTGCCTGGTCATAGGTGTAGGTAGCACCTTTGACAGGCATTAGAACGCAGTCTGGTTGGACGCATTGGGTACCAATCTCTCTGAGCCAATCAGTGGGTGCGTTGTATCGCTGTGTATTCTGGGAGAGGGTACTTAAGGTGCTAAAGTCATGTGGTTCTGGGTTCCGGTCCAGAAGTATGTTCTGACTCCATGGTCCTGGTCCTCCTGACCAGCCCCCAGAGGCCCTCATGGCCTGGGGTGTGGATCCATCCATTTCCGAGTCTCGGAACTGCCTAGTCCGAGGCACAGTAACTGGAAGGAGGATTCTAAAGTGGTCCAGTGACGTCTCTGGTTTTGGAGAGGCCCAGCAACTCATCATGCAACCAGGGGAGGACTCTTCGGAAGAGGGCCACGCACGAGGCTGGCTGCTCGGTAAGAGCCTGGATGCTGAGCTGTAGGGACATTAATTGAATCCACATTTCTTAAGGTATCGCTGGACCAGCTGCAAGATACTGGTACCGTAAGAAGGTTCCATTTCCATCCTTCTGTTACAACTAAGTTCCTGTGAGAGGCTTTCTGTGTTCATCTAAAAGTTTGCAACCAAGTCTGTGGCAGAGACTTTGCTAAGTTTGAGTAATTTGTCGGCTGCTAAGTCCATAAACCAGGATTTGTCCGACAGTTGAAATATCCAGTTGCGAGTGACCATTCCCTGGATTACCTAGAGAGAGACATTTATTAAGTGTCAGCAGTTTCAAAGTGCCTGAGCTTCCATAACTATACCCTCTATTCCCAACTGAGAGACTGTGTTTCTGTTCAACGTTTTAAGCTAATATAAGATTCCAAAAGGAATTCAAGTGTCGGTCTCTGCAGTTATTTGGCCATCAACCTCGGGAACCCCTAGACAAGAACGAGGTGCTTCAAGGTGGAGGAGGTAAACGGTAAGCCCAAGAAAACCAGCCGCTCCTTCGGGGGTCAGTGCTATACCGATATGTGCTGGGTTTTAGTTTGCAGGTAGGAAGGCACAAAGATTCACTAGGAATAGGCTAGATAAGACTGGGAACACAGAGTCATTAGGAATAGGATGGATAAGATTGGGAACACTGGAAGCACAGAAATAAAATTAAAAGGCACTGGGTGATGGCTGGGTGGCCTGGGGTTAGGAACCCCAGCTCTTGCCCAGGTAACACCTGCTGGAATAAATCTCAGGTGAAATATAAATTGGTATAACCTGGATGGGCATGTAGCTGACCTAATCAACAGAAGATGAATTACCAGTCATAAACACATGTCTTGTGGGATAATAGGTAACAGTAGAACGCCTGCTGGTCTGTGGGAAGTGACCCATCAGCAACTTTATTCCAATGTTCCCCCTACAGACTACAGCACTGATCACCAGCTGGTGGGTTGAAAAAAACTAGTAGTGTGTACTAGGCATTAAAGACTGATCAGTAAGATATGAGCATACAATTGCAAAGTTATTGTTTTCCCTGAATACAGATGAAAATTTAGCATTGTGACCAATTAGTGTTGTCATTGAAACCAATGCAAATTGAGTGTTGTTACTGACCACCAACTTCAAAGTTAGTATACCCACAGATTGGAATTGTCACTGGGCAACAACACAACTTAAGCTTTGTACTAAAAATAAAAGCAAGTCCAAATCAAAGAGAACATTTTTATAATTTATTCTTTTAATTAATGTTATATACACAAATTATTGATTATGCTAATGTATAATAAGCTTTATATCAGAAAATCATTTTAGGGGTGCCCAAGACCTCCAAGGGTTTGTGCAAGGTAGAAAAGTTGAGAAAGCTTGCAGTAGATAAGGATATGATAATTTTCTAATGTCATTTTCTAATGTCACATGATCATTTACACATACAGTATTTGCAATATCCCAAGTGCATCAATAATCATAATTGAGACTTTTTTTCAGGTATAATAAAGAAGATCAGTTTCTCAGACTTTTATTAATTAGGTCTCTTCTAAATCACTGCTTAATACTACAGTCTTCCTAAAATCCACAAAGGAAATTCTTTATTGTATGCCTGGTCATGTCATTCAAGACATAGAAAGCATACCTGTTTACCACTTTATCTGGCATCGAAAAATTCTCACTCAAATTCAAATTGATTAAGTCCCTAGGGGATGCTGAAATCAATCTGTAAAATAGCTGTTGTGAAATCTTACTTCAGGCAATCAACATTATTTATTGACGAATAATGTATTTGTTTATAAAAATTCATATGTATTCCTTTTTAAATATGCTTAAGATTTATTACATTTCAACAACCAATAAAAGGCATCACCTGATTTTTTTTCTTTACCAAGCCTAATTTATTTATTTATTTTTTGTTTTGCTGTCCTGCACCTGTTAAAACAAATAATCCGGCATTTGCTGCAACACCCACGCTTAAACTGGAAATGTCCTTTGCAGTAATTAATTTCCACCATTAACAATCCTCAGTCTTTTCGCTGAAATAAAGATTTGCTTCATGTAAACCACTTTCTGTCAGCTCAGGGGGTCATGGACCCACCCCATTTGGCAGAATCATCATGTAGCCTGGCCTCACAGTACTTCTGGGCTGAGCAGAGCTCACACAACATTAACAGAGCACTGCACAATCCAGGAGGATGACTGCCCACTGCCACCACCAAAGGGGAAGCAGAAGGACCTGCAAAGGCATCAACCTAAAGACTGCAGGAAAAAGGTATATAAAAGGTTTTTGTTTAAAATATGGGCAAAATATGAATAGACTCCCACACCTTTTGTTTTTGTATTCAAAATGTAGGACTTTTTACTGGTTGAAGCAAGATATACTCACCTAAGTCCACTGTCCAGGTCCCTTGCTGCTGCTGTTTCTAGGTGCCAGGACTGCTAATGCAGCACTGCAAATGTGCCCAAGCTGACTGGTTCCCCACAGTCCCCTATGCTAATGTCACTCTTCTGTCACTCAGGCAGTGATATGGATACCCAAAAAAGACCCATCCGATGTAAACAAAGGAATAAGAAGATTTGAGAACCAGGTGTGATCATGGCTTTTGGTAAGTATAAATACGCTTAGAAAACTTATAGGGGGGCGTAGTTTCTGCTGTCATAGATGGACGTGACTAGTGAGAGCTCTGTGCTCTGCATGCAGACCCCTGCATCATCCTGTTCATAGCCCCCCTTCCTACCTGCCCCGGACAGCATGAACACAGGGACAAACGCTCTGATATCTATGAGCAGTGGGGGTGGTGGTAGCAGAGACCTCCATCAGATGGCAGCAAGTAAACCGCAACACTTCAGCAAACACCGGAGATCACATGCTGACATCGTATAGATCTTCTGTTGAGAGATGATAAAGTCCTGCCAATGATTCACTCAGTAGAATACCTAGTATGTGGAATCTCTTACCATTTATCACTACTTGCTAAACAAAATGCCCAACAGGAAGATGCCCGGCTGGGAGGATACAATTGTTTTGGCTACCTTTGGCTCCAATGATCGTATTCCTCATAAACAAGAAATGTTTTTGGAGGCACATGAGAGTAGCCAAAGGGATGGTCTCTTTGGGATGCATTTAAAGTGGTTGTAAACCTATTACAACCACTTTAACCTACAGGTAAGCCTAGATTAAGGCTTACCTGTAGGTGCAATAAATATCTCCCAAACCTAGAAGGTTTAGGAGATATTTTCAGAAATAGCGGCAATGATGTATATGGCACATGTGCCGTAGACATCGGGCACAGGTGCTCTGAGCATGGTGTGTCTAACAGTGATCATGCTGTTAGTGGCGGCACTAGCGCACATGCGCGGGAATGCCGTAATCGCGGTTTTGGTCAGTCACAGCACTGGAGCCCTATACCCGAAAGTCACTCCGGGATAGATGACGGCGTAGGAGGAGGCGAACGAGGGCCAATGCAGGGGCTTCGATTTCAGGTAAGTAATTCATAATGAGCTAGTATGCTATGCATACTAGCTCATTGTGCCTTTGTCTGGCATGGTGTATTTTTTTTTCAGAGGCTTTACTTCCTCTTTAAGGCATATCTAAGGGGAGTTTTGAAATCAAAAAACAACAATCTCATATTAAAGCACGCTACATAACTAGAGGAGGAACTAGCTGGAAAATGTACTCAGACAGAGAAGGGATATTAGATACCACTTGCCACGCAGGCCAATTCTGACTTTTCTTTCCTACATGTAAAAATCATAATTTTTTTTGCTAGAAAATTACACATATTATATATGTTTTTTTTTTTTTAGCAGACACCCTAGAGAATAAGATGCCAGTCATTGCAATTTTTAATCTTGCACGGTATTTGCGCAGCAATTTTTAAACAGTTTTTGGAAAAAAGAAGTTGGTGCCAAACTCCGGTACTTTAAAATCCTCATAGGCAACGCTTTAATTTTTTTTACAGGTTACATGTTTTGAGTTCTAGGGCTAGAATTATTGCTCTTGCTCTAATGTTTGCCACGATACCTCACATGTGTGATTTGAACATCGTTTACATACGTGGGCGCGACTTACATATGTGTTTGCTTTTGCATGCGAGCACATGAGGACAGAGTCACTTTACAGTTTTTATTGTTAATTTTACTTTTATTTTTCTCATTTTACACTTTTTTTTATCACTTTTATTCCTATTACAAGGAATGTAAACATCCCTTGTAATAGGAATAAGCATGACAGTGAGATATGGGGTCAATAAGACCCCACATCTCCCCTCTAGGCTGGGAAGCCTGAAATAAAATAAAAAATCATCCGGGCTGGCAGATCCATTCTCCGACTCACCGATGACAGGGGTGAGTTGGTAGAAGCACCGGAGAGCGGTGGGAGGGGGTATGTCCCCTCTCATGGCCCGTAAGAACAATCGAGCAGCTGGACAGCCACTAAGATCATTCTTTTGGTGTAGGGAACCGCCAACTATATCTGAATGATGCCTATATCTGCAGGCATTATTTAGATATCCCTGCTCAAAACTCAAGGACATCATACGATGGCCGGCGGGCGGGAAGTGGTTAAATCCCACAAGTAGTAAACAAAGAGCATGGGAATGCCTTCTGCATCAATATAAAGACCCAAACTGCCAATGCCAATTGTAAAAACATTTTTCGCTTTCAACAGCATTTTGAACAGGGTAACCAACCAGGTGCATTGTTGGCCTTTCTAACCAAACAACAGACAACTACTTCAACAATTTTTAACGTGAGAAATGAGAAGGGGGAAATAATAAGTAATATAGAGGGGATAATGACCTGCTTTTATAAATACTATGTAACAATGTATACCTCCTTGATTAATGGCACAGAGATAGAAGTGGAGGGATATTTATGGGATTTAGAATGTCCAATAATCACTGATAAGCAAGTGAGAATGATTGATGGAGAAATAACAGAGGTTGAGGTCAGAAATGCAATATTTGCTTCTGGCGGTTGGCAAGTCCCCTGGCCCGGATGGGATATCACTGGAAGTCTAGAAAAAATATATTGATATATTGTAAGAGGGGAGTTCCATGGATGAAGCACAATAATTTTAATTTTAAAACCAGGAAAAGATGGGAGCGAGTGTTCTTCATTTTTAAATAACGACTATAACATGTTGGCAAAGATTTTAACAGTGAGATTGAATACAATGATCCTATCCATTATTCATGGTGACCAGACAGGTTTTGTGCCGGGGAAAACAACCTCGATAAACACTAGAAGAACACAAGTAAAGGTCCAATTGAGGGAGTTTGCTCCACAGTTGGGTGCCCTGGCATCATTGGATGTGGCCAGGGCATTTGACTCTGTAGAGTGGTTGTTTTTGCAGAGCTCTTTGAAAAAGTTTAAATTTGCTGAAGTCTTTAGGAAATGGATCAGCATATTGTATAGGTCCCATGCTCAAATATTTTGGTTAATTAATTATTGTCTGCCCTATTGGACTATATAGAGGAACAAAGCAGGGGTGTCCCCAGTCCCTACACTTATTTGCCATAGTAATATAAGTTCTTGCCCTAAAATATAGACAATCTAGGCTTTATATGGGTATCACTATAGGGGATTATATGCAGACATCATTATTTTATACAGTATCTTGGAGATACACAAAATACACTCAGAGAGGCAATGAGAATAATAGAGTATATACCTTGGGGAACTATGCAAATCTTAGAATCATGTGGCAAAAAACTGTGTTAATGCCTTTATACCATAGACGTAGACCGGTCTAACTCACCGCTTAAAGTGGTAGACTTATTCAAGTATTTAGGAATATATATTACTATCCAACCAAAGGAATTTATAGTAGCTAATGTTAACCCCTTAATGGAATATATTAAGAAAATCTGGCAGTGTGGAAGAGATTACCTATATCAGTAGCGGGCAGAATTGGTCTAATTAGGATTATCCTATTGCCAAAATGCTTAAATGTGTTTTCACATTCCCCAGTTATTATCCCCCAGCTCTTATTTCAAAAGCTACATTCCCATTTTACAAGATTAATTTGAGCTAAAGGTAGATGTAAACTTCAATTAATACCATTACAAAGGTCAAAGATGGATGATGAATTTGCACTCCCAGATATTTATTTATATTACTTAGTGGAACAATTGAAACATTTAAGGACATAAGAACAAAAAAGATGGGGTGGAAAGGATGTTTACTAGCGATATTACAGGTTGAGGACCTAATGATAGGACTGGAAGTTAAAGATACCTGTTTACCTAGAGTGAAGATTGGCTAGAGCAGTATGGAGAGAAGTTAAAAAATGAACAAGCTTTATAGATACTCCCTTAGAGAGCCCTATGTGGAACAACCCCCCCCCCCCCCCCCCTTAGAACATTTGAGGGCATTAAATAGTTACATTAAAACAGATATACAATCACAGAACATTGCAGACATTTGAATATTTGAGTCATCAGTATGATATACCCTATAAGTTTATTTATAAATACTTACAGTTAAGACATATAGCCTAGGACAGTGATGGCGGACCTTGGCACCCCAGATGTTTTGGAACTACATTTCCCATGATGCTCCAGTACACTACAGAGTGTTAGAGCATCATGGGAAATGTAGTTCCAAAACATCTGGGGTGCCAAGGTTCGCCATCACTGGCCTAGGACCTCGAAGTTTCCAAGTATCCATTAATAGGAATTTTACGATCACAGGGGCCAAAGCCTAATACATGCACTGTACTCTCAGTTGCTGAGGGCTAAGTTATGTGGTGCTCCACTTAAAATAATAGACAGGTGGCGGGATGTCCTCCCTGATGTGACTGAGGATAAATGGACAAGGATCTGCTCCTAACATATGGGAGTTTCTCCCGCTATTAATAATAATCAAATTATATATCATCCATCAAACATCTTACACCTCAAAGATTGTATAGAATGGGAGAAATTACCGCATCTGCTTGTGTAAGATGCCATCACCTAGAGGCAGATTTTATACATTTAATGTGGTCGTGTTCTGAAATTGCTGATCATTGGTAACAAGTGATAGACAAATTATCCATCGTTAATTGTAGACAAGTAGTATATACATTGGGAGCATGTGTATTAGGACTATTGGAGGTGGAAGAGTGGTCGGATTATAATAGGATTATGCTACAAGAAACATTATTTACAGCACGTAAACAAATAGCACTAAGATGGATGCAACCATTAGCCCCAATTATAATCCAGTAGATTAGAACAGTCAATCAGATAATACCGTATGTGAAGATTATGTATAAACATAGAGGGGGACCTAAGAAGTACTATAAAATATGGGATATGTGGCATAATTCCCCTATAACTCTAGATAGAAAAGAAATGGTAAACTTAATTTTTTGGAAGAAAATGTTAAAATAAATGTAAAATAAATTGTTGGAATGTGAAGTTAACCTGTGGATGAACTAAAAGGTAATGACATAGGAACTGTAGTAAGCTTGCAGTGAAAGGTGTATGTAAGAGGAATTGATATGGAATTATTGTATTGAAATCATATGTACATGCTTTGTTGTAAACTTATGTAATAAAGAGTCTTGAAAAAAAAGAAAACATATAAGGGGCTTCAGGAATGGTGGGGAGAACCTGGAGCTGGTTTAGCCATTAGAATGGCACGTACTTTAATAATCTCCTTGCTTTTTTTAATAATAGGGAAGGAATGTGGATTCAGTGTTTGTGTTGTCCCCCATTTAAGTGTTACTAAGGATATCCATTCCAGTTGACTCAATAAAATATTTACAATTCTTACAGTATACTAATTTTATAACTACATGTCATTTTTTTTTTGATCATGTAAAATGGGTGTGGTGTCCATTATGTTGGAAGGATTGCCTGATGATTTAACCAGTCATATTTATATATCATTATTACAAAGAATATAACAAATTTAACCAGACAAGAAAAATACCTTAGATTATACATTTTATTTTTAAACTTTATTCAAACTAGACACCCATTCAGATTAAAGCTAAAATCCAAGCAATTAAAACAGATAAAAAATAATCTGGTATTAGCCTTATGCAGTCCACTGAACAGCAAGGCTCAGGTAGGAAGAGGGACAAGCTACATGAGAAACCAATAAGTTATCCTGTAGTGTTCATGTGTGCTAATACAAAACATCCTAACAGGGGGAGAGAGCAGAGTGACAGAGACACAAGTTCATCAGTCTCTTTCTCCCTTCACTCTCCAGTCACAGGTTGGGGAAGAGAAAGGACCTGTAAGTGATGCTTAAATGCAGCAGAGAAAAATCAGGTCTCTTGTCTTACCAGGCAGAAATATGCCGTGTGACAAAACTGTGTAAATCTCAGCACTGTGATGGGTATGAATACAAATTGGTAGGTAAAACAGTTTTACCTTTCAATATGAAATGGCATGTCTCCTAATTTTTTTATTAATTTATGTATTTTTTTATATTTAAAAAAAAAGATTGCGTGTATCTTTGAAGAATGTATATTTGTACAGGGCAAGCCAAAGGTTTTACACTGGTAGAGGGCTCTATACCCTGTTAACCACTTCAGCCCCGGAAGAATTTACCCCCTTCCTGACCAGAGCACCTTTTGCGTTTCGGCACTGCCTCACTTTAAATTACAATGACAATTGCACGGTAATGCGTGGCTCCCATACAAAATTGGCGTCCTTTTTTCCCACAAATAGAGCTTTCTTTTGGTGGTATTTGATCACCCCTGCGTTTTTTATTTTTTGCGACAATTTTGAAAAAAACACATTATTTTCTACTTTTTCTATATATTTGCCCCAAAAATATATTAAAAAAACAATCTTTTTCCTCAGTTTAGGCCCATACGTATTCTTCTATATATTTTTGTTAAAAAAAAATCGTAATAAGCGATTATTGATTGGTTTGTGCAAAAGTTCTAGCATTTCGTTTACAAAATACGGGATAGTTTTATGGCATTTTTATTAATATTTTTTTTTAAATGGCGGCGATCAGCGATTTTTATCATGGCTGCAATATTATGGCGGACACATCGGACATTTTTGACACATTTTTGGGACCATTGTCATTTATGCAGCAATCAGTGCTATACAAATGCACTGATTCCTATGTAAATGACACTGGCAGTGAAGGGTTAACCACTAGGAGGCAGTGTAGGGGTTAAGTGTGTCCTAGGGGTGTGTTGCTAACTGTGGGGGGCGTGGCTGTGTTTTACAGATCACAGATCTCTGCTCCAATCACAGGGAGCAAAGATCAGTGTCACTGTTGCTAGGCAGAACAGGGAGATGCTTGTTTACTTTAGCATCTCCCCGTTCTTCCTCTCCATGAAGCGATTGAAGGTATCTCCACAGCGATCGAGTCCGTGGGTCCCGCGACCGGACTCACGGAACTTCCTGCGTGCACCCCCGCCGCCTGTGATTCTGCCTGTACGTGCCCTTCTGCCAACGTATATCGGTGTGAGGCGGTCGGGAAGTGGTTAAGAAACCTCTTTGAACAAAAAGCCACAGGAGTATACCCAAAACCGAATTGAATTGCTCCAACATATCTTTACTGCCATAGAAAGAATGACTCCAAGAAGACTTCAATGCTCTATCTATTAATTTTACACTTTCATGTTTCATAATATGTTCTTTCAAAAGCTCACCACAAAACAAAATTTCTCCATGGGCAAATTAAGGAACATATGAACCCAATCATCATTTATCCATGATGCTATGAATTTACTTTTCCTCTACACCACCCACTTACACCAAAGGGAGAACCAATGTTCCACACCTACCCCCCTCACCTCCCACTCTTCCCCTTCCATCTCTTACCTACCCTACATTCCATACCTGCTTCCAACAGCCCATCCTGTCACCTTTATACCCCCCAGCCACTTTTCAAATAGCTTGAACCTGATCATCTTTGCTTCATGCACAATTACATAGTTACATAGTAGGTGAGGTTGAAGAAAGACACATCAAGTTCATCAAGTCCAACCTAAATGTGTGATTTTATGTCAGTATTACATTGTATATCCCTGTATTTTGTGGTCATTCTGGTGCTTATCTAATAGTTTCTTGAAACCGATGCTACCCGCTAAAACCACCTCCTGTGGAAAGGAATTCCACATCCTTACCAATCTTACAGTAAAGAACCCTCTACTCAGTTTAAGGTTAAACCTTTTTTCTTCAAATTTTAATGAGTGACCACGTGTCTTATTAAACTCCCTTCCGCTGAAACATGTTATCCCTGTTGTGGGGTCACCAGTACGGTATTTGTAAATTGAAAGCATATCCCCTCTAAAGCGTCTCTTCTCCAGAGAGAATAATTTCAGTGCTTGTAACTAATATCCTCCAGTCCCTTTATTCATTTTGTTGCCCTTCTCTGCACTTGCTCCATTTCCAGCACATCCTTCCTGAGGACTGGTGCCCAGAACTGGACAGCATACTCCAGGTGCAGCCAGACCAGAGTCTAGTAGAGTGGGAGAATTACCGCTTTATCTCTTGAGTTAATACCCTTTTTAATGCATGCCAATATTCTGTTTGCTTTGTTAGCAGCAGTTTGGCATTGCAGGCTCATTGCTGAGCATATCCTCTACTAGGACCCCCAGGTCCCTTTCCATCCTTGATTCCCCCAGTGGTTCCCCCCCCCCCGTGATTAGATTGCATTCATATTTTTGTAACCCAAATGCAATATTTTACATTTTTCCACATTAAACCTTATTTGCTAGGTAGTTACCCAGCCCATTAATTTGTTCAAATCTACTTGCAAGGTTTCCACATCCTGTGGAGAAGTTATTGCCCTGCTTAGCTTAATATCGTCCTCAAATACAGAGATTGAGCTGTTCACCCTCTCTTCCAGGTCGTTTATAAAATAATTTAAATCGGATTGGTCCCAGGACAGAACCCTAGGGGGCCCCACTTTCCACCCCTGACCATTCCGAGTACTCCCCATTTATCACTAACCTCTAAATTCACCCTTGTAGCCAGTTTCCAATCCATGTACTAACCCTATGGTCCATACCAACGGACCTTACTTTGTACAGTAAACATTTATGGGGAACTTTGTCAAATGCTTCTGCAAAATCCAGATATACCATGTCGACAGGCCTTCCTTTATCTAGATGGCAGCTCACCTCCTCATAGAAGGTTAATAGATTGGTTTGGTAAGAATGATTCTTCATGAATCCATGCTGATTACTAGTGCTAATGATACAGTTTTCATTACTAAAGTTTTGTATATAGTCCTTTATCATCTCCTCCAAGAGCTTGGATACTATTGATGTTAGGCTAACTGGTCTGTAATTTCCAGGGATGTATTTTGGCCATTTATAAATATTGGTGCTACACTGGCTTTTCTCCACTCAGTTGGTACCATTCTAGTCAGTAGACTGTCAGTAAAAATCAGGAATTGACTGAGTTCCCTAAGGACCCTCGGGTGCAAGCCATCTGGTCCCAGTGACTTATCAATGTTAACTTTTCCAAGTCTATTTCTAATTATTTCCTGTGATGTGTCATAAGGATAAACACTGCAGTTTTGGTTACTGAATCCCCCCGATTCGCTCATGAAGACTGAGCAAAATAATAAATTCAATACCTTCGCCATCTCACCATCCTTTGTAACCAGATTCCCTTCCTCATTCTTTATGGGGCCAATATGGTCTTTCCTCCATCTTTTACTGTTTATATACTTAAAGAATTTCTTGTTTTGTTTGCTCTCTTCCGCTGTGTGTCTTTCGTGTTCTATCTTTGCCGCTCTAATTGCACCCTTACATTTCTTGGTGTATTCTTTCTAAAGTCTGAATGTTGCGGATGATCATTCAGCCTTGTATTTTTTGAAGGCCTTCTCCTTTGCTTTTACATGCATTTATACATTGGAGTTAAGCCATCCTGGACTTCTGTTTGCTCTTTTAAATTTATTTCCCAATGGGATGCACTGGCTAATGCCCTTATTTAATATGCTCTTAAAGCAAACCCATCTCTCCTCTGTGTTCTTTGATTTTATCCCAATTTATATCTTCTAGCAAGGTTCATAGTTTAGCGAAGTTGTCTCTGTATTCCCCCTATGGTTCCTATTTGTGTGATTTATACTGAAGCTAATTGACCTGTGATCATTGTTTCCTAACTTGCCCCTTATTTCCATATCAGTGATCAGGTCTGTATTGTAAGTAATTAGTAGGTCTAGTAACGCTTTGTTTCTATTTGGTGTATCTACCATCTGCCCCATGAAATTGTCCTGGAAGACATTTAGGAACTGGCAAGCCTTAGAAGAATGTGCGGTTCCTCCTGCCCAGTCTATGTCTGGATAATTAAAATCCCCCATTATGATGACACCTCCCATGCTTGCTGCTAATCCAATTTGTGATAGGAGGTCTGTCTCCCCCTCCTCCTCATGTTTGGGGGCCTATAGCATACTCCCAGTATTACTTTCCCGTTACTTTCATCCCTTTGGAGCTCTACCCATAAGGATTCCACATCCTCATGTATGTCTTCAATTGTCCAATTCAGAGCCCATGACAACTTTTACCAAGATCACTTGTTCACTGGGCCTACATCCCCAGTGAAATTTTCATTGTTCATCATTTACTTTAGTCCTTTGTTGTTGTACCTTGTTGAATGAGAGCTACTAGCAATGCCCCCCCCCCCCCCCTCCAATGTTACTCATACGTGTACACTGTATTTTCCTGAGTTTGTAAACTTGACAAAACTACAAATTAATAAAAAATGTATTAAACCAAAAAAAATTATATTTTTCATGAGAAATTACATACTAATAGTATAGTATAGATAGTATTAATAAAATCCCCATGTTGTAATACTATGTTATAGTGACAATTTTATACAGTAAGCGAGCTATATTTAGTGACATTTTAACTAATTGGATTCAATATGTTGCTGGAAATACTGGGAGTTTGGTGTGAATTCACTGTGAATCTGTACCTTATCCTAAGAATCACAGACAAAATCTATATTCATCAAGCTAGATATTTTCCAATAGTTAGTTGTTAAATTTTGTAGATCCTAAGCCTACTGTGGCTTGGGGATAAGCAAAAGTTTTAAACCTTGTATGGAAACAAGAATGGAACCCCAAATGGTCAAGGTTCAAAGTTCAGTGTGTTGCACCCTCAAAGGTAGCATTCTGTACATTATAGTGATTAGAATATATATAAATTATTAAATTAAAATAGTAGTTATTGGAAGAGCTGTGGATAACTTATCAGTCTAAATAAATCTATATTATGCTGTTAGTTTTCTCAATAAAATTGTGTTTTAGGGTCCTTTCACACGGGGCGGATCAGTGCTGATCGCCCCGTGGATATCCGCTTGCTCAGCGGGGAGTGCCGTAGCGATCTCCGCTGAGCAGGAAGATGACAGGTCTGTCTCTGCACACTGCGCAGGGACAGACCTGTCACAGCACTGCTCTCCCCTATGGGAGATCGGGTGATGACGGACCGCAGTGACCGTCGTCACCTGATCCGATCCGATGATGGATGGAAAAATAGCTTTTTCCTCCATCACACTTTTTCGGATGCGAGCGAGTCGGATGTCAGCGGACATGCCACCGCTGACATCCAACGCTCCATAGAGTTCTATGGAGCATCCGTACAGGTCCGCCTGAAAAACTGACAGACGGGCCTGAACGGATCGGTAGTGTGAAAGGGGCCTTAGTCTTAAGAACAACTGCTGATTGGTATTTTTGTTAGTTAAACAGAATTGCTTGAGGTAGTTAAATAAAATGTCAACACAGAGCGCACAAAAACACTTCAAAACCACAACCCCACATTCCAGATGCCAAGTCAGTTGTTATGCAGAAATAAAAATGACAGTGCCATATTTTAGGGACAATTCAATTCTATTATGTCAGAGACAACAGGCAGAAATATTGCACATTCTCTCTGCACATCATGTAAATGTTTTTTACTAGGCCACGACGTAAGAGAGAGAGACAAGGCAGGTATTATAATGTAATACAATTTAGAGTTTATTATTTCAGAAACAAAGGCCATATTTCACAGATTCTATAGTCCGTGTTGAAGCAATTGGAGTAGGCTGCATCTCAGAAAAAAGTATGCATGCAGCATGCAGCTTTTCATAAAAAAACTAAAAAAACACGTTTAAAGTATAACTAAAGGCAAAACTTTTTTTTAAGTTCTTGTCTGTGCCCCGTTAGGGAGATTTGTCATCTCCATTTGTCCTGTTTACTATTATCATTGAGAATGAAAGTAAAAGAAAATCCCAAATTTTGGGTTGTCCCCAGAAAGTTAATAGAGGGGAAATCTTCCAATGGGGACACTAGTTCTGGTGGGCTGGGGGTCCCCAAGGAATTCCCTTAATTTGCAGGGATTTCCTCTCACTTCCTGTTTGGCTATGGGCAGGAAGTTAAGATAAATCTCCACAATGAGACACAGATGGTGAAAAAAAATCTGACAGGGGTTATAACCCTCATTAGCTAAACCAAATCTCCATTTACCCTATTTTTCACTCCATAAGACGCACCTAGGTTTTAGAGGTTGAAAACAAGAAAAATAAATATTCTGAACCAAATGGTGTACTACAATATTTTCCAGTGCCCATGAAATGCAGAGTGACCATTACCATAGAAAATGCAGAGTGACTATTACCATAGAAAATATTGGCAGAGTATTGGCAGGGTATTGGCAGGGTATTGCAGAGTATTGGCAGGGTATGGCAGAGTATTGGCAGGGTATCGCAGAGTATTGGCAGGGTATGGCAGAGTATTAGCAGGGTATTGCAGAGTATTGGCAGGGTATGGCAGACTATTGGCAGGGTATGGCAGAGTATTGGCAAGGTATTGCAGAGTATTGGCAGGGTAATGCAGCGTATTGGCAGGGTATGGCAGAGTATTGGCAGGGAATTACAGAGTATTGGCAGGGAATTGCAGAGTATTGGCAGGGTATGGCAGAGTATTGCAGAGTATTAGCAGGGAATTACAGAGTATTAGCAGGGTATGGAGGGATGGCTGTGACTGCACTTGTCACAGAGCAGCGCTGTGGGCACTACAGATGCAGCTCACAGCGCTGCTGCCATCTGATCTCTCCCCTCCACTGTACAGATCTGTACACAGAGGGGAGAGAGGAACCGGCGTCATCATGACGCCAGTTTGTTTACAGGTGATCGCTGTGATCGCTGCGTCTTATAGTCCAAAAAATAGGGTAGCTATGGAGACTAAGATAGAAGTAATATGAAAAGTAAAACATACACACATACAAAGGGGGAGATTTACTAAAACTGGTGCAGATGTGTATGGTAGTCAATCAGCTTCTAACTTCAGCTTGTTCTATTGAGCTTTGACAATAAAACCTGTAAGCCGAGTGGTTTCTATGCAGAGCTGCACCAGATTTTGCATACTCTGGTTTTAGTAAATCCCTCATAGTACTTCTACAATTACTTGTATGTCTTATCAGCTAAACAGCATCTCCATTTAGCTTTGTTTGAACAAAAAAATTAAAGTTTATATATTCCACAATAAAAATATGGTACACACTGCATAGATTTAGTTTTTTTTTAAATTGGATGCCTCATTTAATAAAATATTATCCTTACGCAGCTTTAGAGGACAACAATCTCGTAGGCCAGATTTTTCTTGTAAGTCAGATTTTAAAAACAACCTGCATACAGTGTTACAGCAAAAAAAATTTTTTCACATTTAAATGTATATATTAATATTTAAAAAAATTAAGAAATATTTCAGTAACTCCATAGACAGTATTTAGGCACTTTGGTATGCTGCATTTTGAACAAGAGAGACAACAGTCAGTGAAAAAAATATAAAAAACAACTTTAACCAATATTTATCTCACTGTAAAAAAATAGGTGAATATTATACTGACTTGACAGACTGAATTGAAACATTTTTGGTAGGATGCATTTTGAACAGGAGGGACAACAGTCAGCTTTTAATAAAAAAAAAAAAAATTAGAGTGAATTTTTTTTTACATAAAAAAATACTACAAAATATTATATTGTCCTGCACAGTAAATAATTGCCTGGCTGCTTTTTGAATAGGAGAGATAATAAATTATTATTTCACCAAGTCAGCAAGATATTTACTGATCCATGGATAATATGTAAGCACACTATTCATTATTTGGCTATTTGCATTAACAGCCAGATGTACCCAAAGTTCAACTGAGATGCAAGGTTCAGTTAAGTGTATATTTTGTGTTGTGTTTTAAGAAGAATGACTACTTTGGTTATCTACAATTGGTAAACTTGCCTTAGTGTGTAACATGTTAGAGTTTATTTCTAATTAAATGTAATTATTATTTGTAAATATTTTGTATCTTGAACAAAATTTGGTTTAGATTGGATAGCTATTGGATTTCATCTTACTAAGCAGCTACTGTATATGAGGACCAACTACATCAACTAACAAACTTATAAATCTTGGAGCTAAATAAAATATCCAATTCATCTATGGCACTAACCATACATTAATAAAAATGGTAAAGTGCTCCCCTATGTTAAATGCAATCATTATTAGTCATATCACACATTGAGTTTTAGTAGGAACACAATTAGATATATATATAGCAGCAGACCCTAGTATCTGTAGTCAATTGTCATTTTTAATTTTTGGTTTATTGTGCTCATAGTAGCGCAGGGGCTAAGGCACTTTTGTATAATTAGCTATACATTCTGTATGTGATCTAGACTTGGAGAAAAATGTATTTGGACACAGCTGGCATGGATAAAAAATGTTCCACATATTTTCATGCAAATTTTGAAAAAGTGCCCAGACCAACAGACTCATAGTATTACTTAAAACATAGGAGGCTCCTGTAACATTAATTGAACAATCTCACAATGGCCAGAATTTACAGTATCATTGCAGGTTACTGTATATAACCTGAATGCACCAAACCTAGCTTGATATAAAGTGTTTCAATGCCACAATCTATGAGCACTATTTTGACAAGAGGCTCATATTTATATTTCCTGGATATATTGTATATTCAGATTCAAATACATTAAACTTGGGTGCACTTGTGTCTTTCTTCAACTCTATAAACTATGTAACTACATGTGTGTATTGAATGGATGTTGAAATTGATCATTCTACTTTATTGTGACAAGAGGATTATATTGTACTTGACTGAAGCTCTATGCTTGTTTTTGTCAGATGTTGAATTTGATCTATTTACCTCAAACATGTCTTTAGTATTTAAAATCAAATAAAGCAGCTAATGGTAATAATGTGGTCTATGGTGCAGAACTAACGAACATAGAGTGAAGTCGTATATTTTACAAACTTCTCTGCATCGGTATTTAAAAAAAAAAAAGTAATTCTTCAGGATTTGTTTCACACTTTCAGGTATTTGAATTTTCTCTTGGGTGATGGCTGGCTGTGGATCTGCACCAGTACCATCAGTATTCATATATTAACTTTTCAGTTGTATTCTGAAAAACCTAAATCATAACATGCAAGGAAAAAAAAATGCTCTAATATATTTTGTATTGCTGACAACCTTCCAGGGTTCTAATCGGCTGTGAGATTTTACTACATTCACTAATACACCTTATGGATACCAACTGCCTATTTTGCTGATACTATCTCAACCAGACTCTGTCTAGAATATAAGTATAAAACATCCAGCAAAGCAATTTTTTCTTACCTTCCCTACCACCTTCCCTGCCAGCCTGCGCTAAATTTGCAGAGATACAGTTGAATCTGACACTACAGGGAGTATTTGATGCCTGTACCCAAAACTATTTTTGCTTACCTCCATACTCCCCTGTGTCACTACAGGACACAGTAATGACGTGGAGGCTGGCTGTGTGAACCCCTGAGTGCAGCAGAAAACCATGCATGTCAAATGTTGAAGATTCAATCAGGGCTGGTGCAAGGATTTTTGACACCCTAGGCAAAACCTCATTTTGGCTCCACCCCTGACCCCACCCCCTTTTCCCTCACCAGAAAACATAAATGCAGCCTACCAGTATCCAGCAATGCAGCCTCACAAGCACCCATAAATGCAGCCTCAATCACCAGCACCCAAAAATGCAGCCTACCAGCAATGAAGGCTCACTAGAGCCCATAAATGCAGCCTCAATCACCGGCACCCATAAATGCAGCCTACTAGCAATGAAGGCTCACCAGCACCCATAAATGCAGCCTCATCGGAGGAGGGACCCCTCGGAACACACACATCAATGTGATTTGCAGATCATTCTTTATACACTATATCTGTATATACCTTTACATACGTGAAATATTGCACTTTCAGTGGCAGGTGTTTTACTGTACCAGGTGATGGACGTGGTCTGGGGCTCTGCAGTCTGTATCTGTATACTCTGCACCCGACAATGTGCCCTGCCGCTGCCAGTGCAAGGAATTAAATTTTAAATGCTGCCTGCCTTGGTGTCTCCTCCATGCTCCATGCAGGCTCCACCTGTCAGCAAGCCCGGCCGGAGCGCCGACACTGACTCCACTAACGCTGCCATTGTTCAGGTCCAGGAGGACAGGCCAGGAGGGAGAGTTGCCTCAACAACGGGGGGGGGGGGGGGGGAGCACCTCCAGAATAACCTAAAAGACTGTGAATAAGTCAGTTGCACACCATTTCCTGTATATAACAAGAATAATTATAGTACAAACACTGCTGCATTTCTGTTAGTACTTTGAGTTCTTATTAAATTTTAATGGCATCATGAGTATATGCTTTGAGTACATATGCAAAACATTAGTTTGTTTCATTCTTATTATGAGAACAGCTGTGTGTGCCATTTCAGTGTCCTTTGTTATGTGGAACAATCTAGGGAGGTACAGTGTGAAGTGTAGTGAAGTCACGTACATTGCTTTATTTTAGGCCCAGAGAAAATTCTAGAACAGTCTCCAAACACACTAGAAAGCTATAAAAAGGTAATTTAAAGAAAATCACTGGAAAAAGTAATGCTCGGAAAAAGTTTAAAATAGACATTTGCTGACTGTCTAAGTACAAAAAAAAATCACATACAGTAGATAAGATCTGGTAAGTATTACAGTAACACAAACACATCCTAGTGATATATGTTGACATAACTGCTGTGATTAAAAAGAATATCTTGGAAGATAAAAACAATGCTTGAGTAGACTGGTAAGTGTGACATGGGCTGTACTCTTTATTTCTGATGAACTGCATAGTTTCATTTGTCAAAATGACGCTATAACAACATTCAACTAGTCTACTGCTGCCAGCCTTCTCTGAACAATTTATGGTTTACAGGTCTGCAATCCAAGTGTGCAGTCAGGATTTGGCAAGTGACACTAGGCTGTTAATGTGACTTTTTTCTGCTTTTTATTCTTAATTTTATTTAACTCTACTATGTGTCAGTCATTTGTCTGCATTTACACAATGTCCAAAACATTTCATTACTTGTACATGGCAAGAAACAACCTTCAGTCATTTAACGAGTTCATCAAACCATAGGTTTCATACCGAGGACCATATGGCTAGAAAAAAAAACAATATGAAAGCAGTGAATGAACTGCCACCACAGAACCTACCACTAAGCCCTTGTACACATGGTCGGACATTCCGACAACAAAATCCGTCAGATTTTTTCCAACGGATTTTGTCCGAAACTGGTGTTGCATATACACAGTCGGACAAAGTTGTCGGAAAATCCGATCATTCGTAACGTGATGACCCACTGACCGACCATGTGTACAAGGGCTTCGTATCATAATTTTACCCTGGAGAGGAGGCAAGAGGCAACATGAGAGGTGAAGGCCCTCACATCTAAATACAACAGCTCTGACCAGTCTTGCTCCAAGAAAAACCTAAGGGTAGCCAAGCTTCTCTACCTAATACTTGCTCCCCAGCTCCCCCTGACCCCCCACCCCCTTATCCTCCCCCTTTATCACCCCCAATCACACCTTACTTCCTATGTTTGTGACACAGCCGGGTGGTCGGAAAAATAAAACTAAAGAAAGAAGAAGAAAACATTTGTGATACTTTAGGTGGCAGAAACTAGGGAGAGTTACACCTTTCCTATTCAACGCTTACCTTCCTTTACCATACTCTATACCTATTCCCCCTTATCCCTCCCTCATAATTACCCATTCGGGCCCGTTCGATATCTGTGAACATATTTATTTATATTTATATATTTATTTCATTTGTAAATAACTTTTCAATGCTTTGTACTGTTGCCTAGTTTCTGTGATTATGTGCATACACCTCAATCATTGTAATAATATGGACATATACATATCTAGATCTGAGAGATCTTACACAAAAGAGGTAGTTATTATTATTATTATACAGGATTTATATAGCACCAACAGCGCTTTCCATCCACAATACACATTTATTGATAGGGTTACATATTATATATAAATTACACACCAGACTGTATTTACCACACAATGGGGGTTATTTACGAAAGGCAACTCCACTCTGCACTGTAATTGCACTTGAAAGTGCACTGAAAGTGCACTTGGAAGTGTATTCGCTCTAAATATAAGTGGTAGATCTGAAATGAGTGGACGCTCTGCTGATTTTATCATCCAATCATGTGCAAGCTAAACTGCTGTTTTTTATTTTTACTTGCATGTCCCCCTCAGATCTACAGCAACTTTACTTCCAAGTGCACTTGCAGTGCAAAGTGGATTTTCCTTTAGTAAATAATCTCCAATGCACAGTGTATGTCCCCTGGCTTACATGATATTTACAAATTACCCACAACAGCCATATTTACAATACAATATAAAATGCAAGTATAGCGTTAGATTAACTTTAGGTCGGCCCATGGTGACTGCTCTCTGTCCCCACACCAAAGAGGGAATTAGCTTGGTCACAAAGCATTATATCCCCCCTCCTTTCTTTACTGTGGCTAATATAAGTCTCCCTAATTGGTCACTGTACATAGTAAATGTATATTGGGCACAGCCTGATCGGATGAGTCAAGGAAGGCTGTTGTTTACTACCCAGATGAGATGTTATCAGGGAAAACAAAATACAAACTTTTGAAGTTGAACTAATTACCACAACACCAACACAACACTCAATACTTTAAATATATTTCCTTCTATAACTGAAATATATCTCTAATTGCAATATTATTTACAGCTGTTAATGGAGATTTCACATAAACATATTATGTAACAGTACCATTGCTGACAGCTGAAATGTAAACAAAACAATTGCTAGAAGGTATCGGTAATTGGTATCAGCGAGTGCTAAAAAAAAGTATCAGTACTCGCTGTGAAAAAAAATGGTATTGGTGCATCCCTAGTTAATTTTTTTTCCCATATATCAGAAAAAAAAAGCAAAAAGCATAACTTTAGATTATAACAATCTGTGGCAAGCAGCAGCATATATATACAGTGTTAGTTGGAACATGGTACTGATACAACCAATTCTGTGATTAATCCTAAAATGGCCCAAGCATTTGAGCAAACATTAGGTCTGCAGTGACTTAAAGCCCATCTTGCTCCATGCCAGTGTCCAGACCCCCTTACCCTAGCAGTATTTAGTATTTTTTTTTTTACTTAACTTTTTCTAGCTGGTGTTCTCCTGGCAGTGGGTGGTCCCAAACGATTGCATCGTTATGTGAAGAGTACAGGGCACTGTGGAATAGGAATAAGAATAAGAATAGGGGGAGAACAGGTATCACAGGAGGCAGCTTCAGGTTTAAGATACGTTTGCAGCCAAACCTATATTTATTTATTTATTATTCAAAAAAAAAAGAAGATTGCCAGGAGTTGAACTTTAATGTAATATTATTGGGGGGTGAACTATAATTTAATGCACAAAAAATTCACCTGTTACACAGATAAGTGCACACTCACTTCCTCTATTTTTGTAAATATCCTTTTAAAAGAGGGATGAGTAATATTGAAAATGAAAATGCATCTAGTGCAAATTCAAGGAAAAGGAAACAGACGTGTAATTTGAAACTAGTGTGGCAAAAAAACACTGGTAATTGGTGAATTCCTCAAAAAAGGTTTAGCTATAGTTAGATATATGCAGTCAGTTATAGATATACAGTGCCTTGAAAAAGTATTCATACCCCTTGAAATTTTTCACATTTTGTCATGTTACAATCAAAAACGTAAATGTAAATGTACGTAATGTACAGACCAACACAAAGTGGTACGTAATTGTGAAGTGGAAGGAAAATGATAAATGGTTTTCCAAATTTTTTACAAAAAATATGTGAAAAGTGTAGCGTGCATTTGTATTCAATACTTTGTAGAATCACCTTAAGCTGCAATTATAACTGCAAGTCTTTTTGGGGATGGCTCTAGGAGCTTTGCACATTTAGAGAATGACATCTTTGCCCATTCTTCTCTGCAAAATAGCCCAACCTCTGTCAGATTGGATGGAGAGCGTCTGTGAACAGCAATTTTCAAGTCTTGCCACAGATTCTCAATTGGATTTCGGCCTGGACTTTGACTGGGCCATTCTTACACGTGCATATGCTTTGAGCTAAACCATTCCATTGTAGCTTTGGCTGTACGTTTAGGGTCATTGTCCTGCTGGACACCAATACTAATGGGATAAGCAGTGGCAAGGATAGGGAAAACCATGTATCCGATTTGGAAACTGGTCAGAACTCTTTAAACCCGAAGCAGGGATTTCCCTCACCCCGACTAAACAAGGGAGTAGGAAACTTGGACGCATTTGTTACACGGATCCAAGTGAATCCTTCAGTGTGATCAACCTTTCGTCCTACGCGCTATCACCAGTGGAAACTGGGGTTTTGGCGCGTGGTTTAACATTTTGCCCACAAGAAAACTTTGATTCCTTTGGGACCATTACAGATATACAACTTTTTGCACGCAGGCTCTTGCTAAAGAGCCTGCATACTAGGAATGCCACTGATATCAATGCCATTGATTGCCCCAAACTCAGTATGAGAGAATTTAAGGCCCTGAGAGATTTAACACTTCTATACGAAGAAAATAATACTCTGGACCTCATAGACCAGATAGATCTGGATATGTTATTGGATACAACGAATGAACCCACCAACACCCCTGGGTTGATGGTCAAAAAACCTTCAGGTAAATTCCCACCTCTAAGTCTAAACTCAAATATTGACACATTTGTTAAACAAGTATCGAGGGATATTCGTAAATTGCCATCTAGGAAATCTCACCCTAACAACTTAAATGCAGAAGAAATAAAAGCTCTTCATATGTTGACAAAGAATGTCAACATCACAATAAAACCCTCCGACAAGGGGGGTAATGTGGTCCTTATGGACAACTCAAACTATGTACGCATGTGCCAAGAGATTCTAGACAACAAAGAATGGTATAGGACCATCCCGAGTACATTAATACAGACTTTTTACAATAAATTTTACAACCTGATAGATGCAGCCCTGGCTCAGGGTGGCATCACAAAGGACCAACATGCCTTTATTGGAATTAAATATCCTAAGGCCGCCACCTTCTACAGTTTACCGAAGATCCATAAATGTCAAATAAGACCCCCTGGCCGGCCGATCGTTTCAGGGAAAGGGGGAATAACTGAAAACCTTAGCAAAGTCATTGATTCATTCTTACAGCCATTTGTTTTGAGTATGCCCTCATATGTGAAGGATACAACGCATCTATTACAGACCATTGAGAACCATACCTTAACTGCTAATTCCATCCTAGTGGCAATCGATGTGGAGGCTTTGTATAGCTCGATCCCACATGAGAAGGGGATCAAGGCTATACAAGATCTACTTCAACTAAGTGGGAGATACAAATATGAAGTTAACGAATTCATAGTGGACGGACTTGACTACATCCTACATCACAACTTCTTCCTATTCAATGACTCCCACTACCTCCAGGTGCAGGGCGTGGCCATGGGCACTTGCTGTGCCCCGGCCTACGCCAACCTGTACCTGGGGGAGTGGGAGAAGTCCCTCCTGGATGACGGGGACCTCCTCGAATACACGCGCCACATTGCTATGTGGCGGCGGTATATCGATGACGTCCTCGTCATCTGGGAGGGATCGGAGGCTGCCCTTTCGAAATTTATGTCCTGTATTAATATAAACACATATAATCTCAAGTTTACTGTGACATATGACACCCAGAGCATCACGTTCTTAGATGTCACTATAGGACGCACCCTAGATAACTCCATTTTCACCTCTCTATACCGAAAAAGCACTGCGGGCAACACGGTATTGCATGCAGATAGCTTTCACCCTATGGCCTTAAAACGCTCTATACCCTACGGTCAATATCTTCGCCTCCGTAGAAACTGTTCTAATGACAGTCTCTTTAAAGAAGAGGCACAGAAACTTCAGACTAGATTCCTTGCACGAGGGTATAGTCGTTCTTGCCTTCGCAGGGCCTACAACAAAGTCGCAGTGTTACCACGTAGGGACCTTCTGTTCTCTAAAAAGGAACGCAGTGACCCCACTGTGGATCCACTGAGGATCATTATGCGTTTCACCAAACAACACAATATCATTTTGGATATTATCCAAAAACATTGGTCGATCTTAAAAGACGATCCTAAGATCGGCTGTCTGGTACCAGTACGTCCCTCTATTTCTTTCAAAAGGGCCTCTTCATTATACGATAAACTGGTGCAGAGCGAATATAGGAATGAGAACAAAAGGTCCAAACACTGCTCAGTTCTTGGCTCCTTCCCTTGCAATCACTGCTCGTGTTGTAAATACATTAGACGTGATAAAACCTTCTGTCTACCAAACGGTGTCAACTTTCGACCCACACACTTCGTAAATTGTCAGACACAAGGTGTGGTTTACTTCTTGGAATGCGAGTGTGGGGCGTATTATGTGGGCAAAACAAAACAGGAATTCCACCGCCGAATGTCCAAACATGTGTATAGTATGGAAATAGGCAACTATTACCTGCCGATTGGACGTCATGTCGTGCAAGTACATAACTATAGAATGCCTAAGTTTACATTCACTGCCCTAGACCGTATACACATACCTGTTCGGGGGGGGCGACTGGAATAAGACCTTATTACAACGGGAACAGAGGTGGATACATAAATTGGATGCCACCTCTTTCCCAGGCCTGAACGAATCGGTCTCTTTTGCTCCCTTCCTAAAGGGGTTTTCCTCAGGGAGGACACAGTAGACGACCGGGCGTACCTGCCCCTTTACCCTGTGAGCTCGTTCTCCTTTATGCTCTTTTTTCTTTTCTCTAACTCCTTAGTAAGTGTCTAGGAACATTCCCTGACCATGCCCCTCTTATAAATTGTTGATAGTCTTTAATTACTATGATTACAACTAAATAGGGTATCATGGTACAGTATTCGCAATAGAACATCATATTCCTGTGTGATTGATTGTATAATTATGTTATCACTTCATTTTTGTTTGTTTCTATATATTCACTTAGCTATATACTTACTTTGTTTGTCCTTGAATAAAGACGTGCTTGCACGTCGGGACATGCATGCTATATGTGTATATGTAATAATCTGAAAAAGATTTTATTTTATTCTTCCCTTTGGTTAAACAAATAGCTTTTTTAGCTAATGGTGTGTTGGGATCGGTCGCCTGTCCCCTTCCCCCCCCCCTTTTTTTTTTTTTTCCCCTCCCGTTTTTTACCCACACACCCTCACCCCATTTTTGCTCTGGGGGTTAGGGGAGGTATTGGACAGTAGCGGCATATCTCCGCACTGACCTAATCCGGGTCTATGCTCGTCCCCCACAATTACGGTCCCTCTGCATATTGCCCCCAATACCCTCCCGTCTTTACGCGGAGGAGGTGGTGGGGGGGTTGTTTGCCTTTTTTGCGCGACTCCCCGACAAGGGTAGGAGGGACCCCTGCTTGTGCACATGCAGGGCTCTCTCCATAGATGTCTCCCTATATGACTGGTGCGGGCTGGTCCCGCCCAGCCACGGGAGACACGTATTTCCTTGTCGGCGGCGTCCCTGAACACTTCCGGACGTGCCTCACGTTCGCCTGACCCTTCGTACGGACGAACGTGACGCAATCGCGTCGTGCAATTGCGTCGGAAGTGACGTCGTTTCGGGGTCGCTTTACGACCTTTCGGGACGCCGGGGCGGTCACACGTGGTCGACCTGTTTAGGCGGCCAAGCAATAATAGGCAGTACCAGCCAATGGGTGGGCCGCCATTGCCTGTGATGCAATCCCGGGGCACTATATAACACAGTACACTTGGCAGTAAACGTCAGCTCCTACACACAAACAAGGACTCTCTTATCTCTGAATCCCTGGTTGGTAAGTTTGACTATTTCCTAGCTTGGCTGGCATGTCCCCATTTTACTTAAATAATTTCCTCAAACTAGCTTTCTTAACAGCTAGCTCGCTTTACCACTCTATTCATTTTTAGATGGGGGTGCCCCTATGGATTAGGAGTCATTGACCGTGTCTGGCACTCTTCCCGGGATAGTTTTCCAGCTACTGTCTCTCCTTTTCCACCCTGGGAATCTTCTGTCCAGCCTAGCTATCCAGGTAACTGTTATTACCCTCAGTACAAACATGGTTTACTACATCTGAATAGTTATTGTAATCATTTTTTTTTTTTTTTTTGTCACTTTTCACTAGTCCCCCATTAGTACTTCATGCAATCTTATTTTTACCCGTCACCAGCACCTCAATGCACTCTTCCCATTGTCACCCCGATTTCCTATATGTCATCTTTTAAATTCCTTTCACTACACCAACACCCACACCTTTCACCTTACAGTTCACCTTCCGTGTACACAATCCACTCACTCAGTCACTCTAGTCACCCAGTATTTGGATGTCATTACACACACTATCTCTATTACATGTCATTTCACGCTTGTCTTCTTTTGATTAGAGTTACGTTTGTTTTATTATTTTGTCCCTCTTTTTTAGCGTGTGTTGGTTTTTGAGTTTTGTTTTTCCCCCCCTTCCCCCCCCCTTTTTTTTGTTTTTTTCTGATGTAGATGTGGATGCAGATATCTGGGGATATTCCCTCTATATGCACACAAATCATGTACATGATATCTTCATACCACATATGTGGGCCTATATATGAAATATATATGTCTAATTCCGATCATGTTGGGATTTCTATCACAGGCGTGGCTTACCATACGGGCAGGCTGCCTACGTTTGCACCTACTTCCTACAACCTTTGTGGGGCATAGGGTTTTGTCGTGTGACCGCTCGTGAGCCGCGCTTCTGGGCTTCCGACCCTCACCCCTCTGCTGGATTCTGTGGCGAGATGTATGGACCATGTACCTTCTTTAATTTGTGATTGACGTCTAAGCATGAACCTGGGTAAACTCCACCATTAAGCATTATAATTTACGTGAACCTCTCGGCAATACTATATTGGGTAACTACACTAACAAATTTAGAATATCTTTAATATTAATACTTTCGATAGATTTATTAAGTTTTATCTTGTCTCTCTATCAACAGACTATCTCTGAAGAAGACCCTAGTGGTTGAAACGCGTTAGAACTATATTTTTTTGCTGTTACTAATTTTATACAGTATACTTATAGTTAGGTCTGCTTAGTGTATGCCCATTGATGTTATTGTATTTTTTGTATACAAAAGCTTGGCTCTATCTATTTTTTGTTTTAAATACCTGGGTGAAGCTCATGTTTTTACCATACAATAAAATAATCTTTTTTTATATTATGCTACGCTTATTGTTTATTGCTGCCTAAAAACCCTGTTGGTGGGGGAATTTGTTTTATTTTTTTCGATTTATAGGGGTGAGCAGCACCCTTCTCGCTCTTGTCAGCAGTGTGTTCTTTCCAATATCATTGTCCTGCTGGAAGGGAAACCTCCACCCCAGTCTCAAGTCTTTTAGAGAATCTAACAGGTTTTCTTTTAAGATTGCCCTGTATTTGGCTCCATCCATCTTCCCATCAACTCTTACCAGCTACCCTGTCCCTGCTGAAGAAAAGAATCTTTACAACATTATGCTGCCACCACCATCAATTTTGGTCTCATCCTACCAGAGCACCCTCTTCCACATGTTTGCTGTGTCCCCCACATTGCTTCTCGAAGACTGCAAACGGGACTTCCTATTGCTTTCTTCTTGCCACTCTTCCATAAAGGCCAAATTTGTGGAGTGCACAACTAATAGTTGTCCTGTGGACAGATTCTTCCACCTGATCTGTGGATCTCTGCAGCTCCTCCAGAGTTAGCATGGGTCTCTTGACTGCTTCTCTGATTAATGTTCTTCTTGGGAAGCCATGTCTTGGTAGGTTTGCAGTTGTGCCATACTCTTTCCATTTTCAGATGATGGATTGAACAGTGCTCTGTGAGATGTTCAAAGCTTGGGATTTTTTTATAACATAACCCTGCTTTAAATTTTTCTACAACTTTATCCATGACCTGTCTGGGGTGTTCCTTGGATTTTATGATGCTGTTTGTTGTATGTAAGGTTCTCTTACATACCTCTGAGGCCTTCACAGAACAGCTGTATTTATACTGAGATGAAATTACACATAGGTGGACTCTATTTACTAATTAGGTGACTTCCGAAGGCAATTGTTTCCACTAGTTAGGGGTATCAGAATAAATGGGGCTGAATATAAATGCATGCCACACTTTTCAGATTTTTTTTGTAAAAAAAAATGAAAATCAATTATAATTTCCTTCCACTTAACAATTATGTGCCACTTTGTGTTGGTCAATCACATAAAATCCCAATAAAATACATTTACATTTTGGTTGTAACATGACAACCATGACAACATGTGGGAAATGTCAAGGGGTGTGAATACTTTTTCAAGGCAATGTATGCAGTCTTGGCTTGGGAGTATTATCTATGCACAAAATATCACATTACGTTAAAAATACATATCAAGCAGTTGAGCTGTTTTTACAACACATGGAAAAATATGTCAGCAATGGTTCTAAGTCAAGTTTAGGTTAAAGAAAAAATGTAGTTTGATAGGATGAAGGCGAGTTATTGAATTAGAAGTAGAATTAGCTATGTAGTAGTGGAATCAAGACCAAATACATAGACATGAACTTGGTCATGGGAAACCACAGGCAGGATTAGATCCAGCAAAAGGTATACTCCCAAGCATAGCAATCTAATATGAATCATTAGAAACCTGGACAGAGCTGAACTGGCAACTGCCACCAGGAAGTTTATGAAGGGAAACTACATAGTTTGTACAGAACCAGAGTGTGACTGTAGACAAGTACAGTAAATGATTATATAGTCTGAATGCAGTATTGAAAGGTCTGACTACACTAGCAGAAGAAAATCAGAGAGGGGATTGATGTGCTTCTCTAAAATATGTTTGGTCTCAGCCAGTTTAGTCTCTAAACTAAGATCCTGGCAGTAAACATATAGGATCATAATTTATTAGCATAGCAAAGTGTTGTTTAACCACTTCAGCCCCGGAAAATTTGGCTGCTCAATAACCAGGCCATTGTTTGCAATACGTCACTGCGTCGCTTTAACTGACAATTGCACGGTCGTACGACGATATGCCCAAACAAAATAGCAATAAGAGAATATTGATTGGTTTGCACAAAAGTTATAGCGTCTACAAAATAGGGGATAGATTTAATGGAATTTTTATTATTATTTGTTTTTACTAGTAATGGCGGCGATCTGCGATTTTTATCGGGACTGCAATATTTCGGTGGACAAATTGGACACTTTTGACACATTTTTGAGACCATTGACAATTATACAGTGATCAGTGCTATACTGATTACAGTATAAATGTCCCTGGCAGGGAAGGGGGTAACACTAGGGGCGATCAAGGGGGTTAACTGTTTTTCCTAGTGTGTGTGCTAATTGTGGGGTGAGGAGACTGTCTAGGAGGAGAAATAGATCAGTGTTCATACTTAGTGTGAACACAGGATCTGTCTCTACTCCCCTGAAAGAACCAGGATTCGTGTTTACACAAAAATCCCGGTTCTCGCTCTGTTACGAGCGATCGCAGGTGCCTGGTGGTCATGCCGCGGGATGCACGCGCCCCTAGTGGCCAAAAGGCAAAGCGACGTAACGTAATGTCGATTTGCCCAGCCAAGCCAGCCTGCGGCATCTGGTCCGGAGGTGATTAACAAATCTGTTCATTACTAAAATTCAGAACACCACTGAAAAATTGACAGAGGTCCTAAATACTGTAATGTATTGCATTTGACTGTCGATTTGTATATTACACAAATGAGCGCTTGAATTTTTTTAGTAGCTACACTGGATCGGCTCCATATAAATATAAGCTACTAACACCAATTGGACGCCACTGTCTTGCTTCAGAAATGTCGGATGGTTTCTAATGTAATAGTTGTGTAGACCCTTTATATCTTTGCTTGCATCTGCATCTGTGCAGTCAGGATTTTTCTATTTCTTTAATGATAAATCAAGGGTAAAAAGAACTAATTTAATGTTACCATAAACTGGAGAGAAATCCCTCTAGCCTTGAGAGAGCCCAGTATCACTTCAGCCACTAATGCGCTTCAGTCAAAGTCATGTTATGTTTTCATTTTGTGTACTTGAACCCTCATGAAACTTTAATTTACTATGTTACACTGGATATTGTTTGTAGCACCTCATTCCAGGCTTGTGAGATGTTTGGAGACAATGCATTATGTGATCTAGTGCCCTTGATGCCGCGTACACACGGGCGGACTGTATGGCGTACTTAGTCCGTCATACAATCCGACGGACAGTCCGTCGTACTTTCCACTGAACGGACTTGACCACACACGGATGCACAAACAGTCCATCGAAAGCTTGCGCGATGACGTGTACAGCACGTACGACGGGACTAGAAATAGGAAGTCCAAGACACAGCAAAGCACCCTTCCGCCGTGTAAATCCTTTCTGGGCATGCGCCATTCTTAGTCCGTCGAACTAGCATACTGACGACCGTACTGTCCACTGAAACCAAAGTACGACGGACAGAATTTCGAAAAAAACGAAATTCTTAGTACTCCGGACTGCACGCTGAAAAAGTCCGCTGAAGCCCACACACGAGCGGATTGTCCGCTGAAATGTGTTTCGACGGACTAAGTACGCCATACAGTCCGCTCATGTGTACGCGGCATTAGAATTCAGGAGTAAAAATTTTGAAAAGTAGAAATGTTGGAAATGACAAAAGCATATATTGTCTTTATTATCTATAGTGCTAATAATGGGATTTTTATATACAGCTTACCTGTAAAATCCTTTTCTTGAGAGTACATCACAGGACACAGGAGCTTCATTACATAGTGGGTTATATAGGCACCTCTGGTGATTGGACACTGGTTGACCCTAATTAAAGAGAATTCCTCCCCTATATAACCCCTCCCCTTTGGGAGGCACCTCAGTTTTGTAGCAAAGCAATAAGAAACCACGTAAAACCCAAGAGGGGCGGGAGCCCTGTGTCCCGTGATGTACTCTCAAGAAAAGGATTTTACAGGTAAGCTGTATATAAAAATCCAATTTTCTTGATCATACATCACGGGACACAGGAGCTTCATTACATAGTGGGATGTCCCATAGCAATGCTCAGGTTGAGGGGAGGGAGACACAGATCATAAATATAGACCGCCAGGGACCTGAGGACCTAAACTGCAGCCTGCAGTACACTGCGCCCGAAGGCGATATCCTCTTGCCCTCTGACATCCACCTGATAGAATCTGGTGAATGTGTGGACTGATGACCAAGTCGCAGCCTTACAGATCTGAGCCAGGGAGGCCTGGTGATGCACTGCCCAAGAAGCACTGACAGTCCTAGTAGAGTGCGCTTTCACCTGAAAAGGAGGAATCTTCCCCTTTAAGCTATAGGCCTGAGAGATAACCTGTCTGATCCACCTTGAGAGAGTGGACTTTGACGCTGCCTGACCCCTTCTAGGGCCTTCTGGCAGAATAAATAAACAGTCAGTTTTTCTTATCTGAGCAGTTGCTTGAAGATAAAGACTGACCACATCTAAAGTGTGTAAGGACTCTTCCTCTATGGACTGAGGATTTGGAAAAAAGGATGGTAGGATTATATCCTGATTCAGATGGAAACCTGAAACCACCTTAGGTAGAAAGGACCCGTTGGGACGCATAACCACCCGGTCCTTATGGATAATTAAATAGGGCTCTTTACAGGAAAGAGCTGCCAATTCTGATACCCTTCTAGCCGTGGATATGGCTACTAGGAAGACCAGCTTTTTAGTCAAGAGAGCTAAAGAAGCCAGATGCAGAGGTTCAAATGGTTGGGCCTCTAAGGCCGAGAGAACCAAATTCAGATCCCATGGGCATACCGGAGGTTTGACTGGCGGTTTTATCCGCATAGCCCCCTGGATAAAAGCCCGTACTAGGGAGTGTGATGCAAGAGGTCTTTGAAAAAAGACCGATAGGGCCGAAATCTGCACCTTGATGGTGCTTATGGCCAAATTCATTTCTAGGCCTGATTGGAGAAAGGCCAAGATTCTGCTAATGACATACCTTCTAGGATGCCATCTCCTGGGTTCACACCAGGAAACATATGTCCTCCAGATCTTGTAATAGATACGCCTGGAGGCCGGCTTTCTGGCATTGACCAGAGTGGAAAGGACTGGCCCGAAAGGCCACGGTCTCTCAGAATGTGGGTCTCAGCAGCCAGACCGTCAAATTCAGACTGCGTAAAGCAGGATGGTAGATTGGACCCTGTGAGAGCAGATCTGGCCGGAGAGGGAGGGTCCATGGCCTGCCCACTGCCAACTTCATGATTTCTGCAAACCATGGTCGCCTGGGCCAAGCTGAGGCCACTAAAAGGACCGACTTCGACTCCCTCTTGACCCTTCCCAGGAACCGCGGTAGCAGCGGGCTCGGGGGGAAGGCATAGATCAGATTGTACTGATCCCAGGGAACCGTCAGAGCATCTGACCCCTGAGCAAGTGCATCTCTTGTCCTTGACACAAACTTGTCCAGTTTCCTGTTGAACCTGGATGCAAACAGATCTACGTCTGGGGTACCCCACTTGTGACATATGTTCTGAAACACATCGGGGTGCAGAGCCCATTCTCCTGGGCACAACTGCTGGCGGCTGAGAAAATCCGCCTGCCAATTCTCCACTCCTGGGATGAAGACTGCAGAGAGGCACGGAACATGCTCCTCTGCCCAGACAAGTATGCGATTCACCTCCTTTTGGGCCACCAGACTTCTGGTACCGCCCTGGTGATTGATATAAGCCACTGCGGTGGCATTGTCGGACTGAATCCGAACTGGGAAACCTCGCAGTCTGTAAGACCACTCTATGAGTGCCATGTAAACTGCCCGAATCTCCAAGATATTTATGGGCAGCAGACTTTCGGTCGCAGACCATTTTCCCTGCGAGCATGTTCCCTCCAATACGGCTCCCCAGCCTGTCAGGCTGGCATCCGTTGTGACAATCTTCCATGAGAGGGGAAGAAAAGTTTTGCCTTTCAGCAAATTCCTGGTTTGTAACCACCAGACAAGACTTTTGCGTGCCCGGGGGGATAAACGCATAGGAAGATCCAGGGATTGGGGCTTCCTGTTCCAAATCGCAAGGATACATCTTTGCAGAGGCCTTGAGTGGAACTGGGCGAATGGGACGGCCTCGAATGAGGCGACCATCTTTCCCAATAGTCTCATACATAAGCGAATGGAGGAAGATCTTCTGCCCAGAATCAGGCGCACCAGATCTCCAATGGCCAAGGCCTTTGGCCCTGGAAGGAACACCCTGCCCTGAGCGGTGTCGATAATCAGACCCAGGTAATCCAACCTGGTGGTCGGTTGCAGGGACGACTTTTCTAGGTTTATAATCCAACCTAGGCGCTCTAGATGTTCTAGCGTTCTGGTGACGCTGCGACTTAGGCACGTTGCAGTTCTCTCTACGAGAAGCAAGTCGTCTAGGTAAGCCATGACGGCTATGCCCTGAACTCTTAAGATTGCTAAGAGAGGGTCCAGAATCTTCGTGAAGACTCGGGGGGCCGTAGCTAGGCCGAACGGCAGGGCCACAAATTGAAAATGGCGCTGCTCTATCGCAAACCTTAGAAACTTCTGGTGTGCGGGAAATATTGGCACATGGAGATATGCATCTTTGATATCTATTGATGCCATGAATTCTCCTCCTTGCAGGGAGGAGACCACAGTGCGTATTGACTGCATCCGGAAGGTCTGGATGTGTAAAAACCGGTTTAAGTCTCTCAGATCCAAGATAGGTCTGACACTTCCGTTTGGTTTCGGAACGGTGAAGAGATTCGAATAAAAACCTGAGCCCTGATCTTTCGGGCTCACTTCTACTATCACACCCTGGGATAGTAACTGATCTAAGGCCAGGAATAGCGGTTTCTGCTTTATCGGATCCTTGGGGATCCTTGACCTTAGAAAACGAGAAGGTGGAATCTTCTGAAACTCTAGCCTGTAGCCCAGAGATACTGAAGAGATCACCCATTTGTCCTGAATCTCCTCCTGCCAGGCGCCTGCAGACTGCAGGAGCCTTCCCTCCACTCGGCCGAGCGGGGGCGCCCCTTCACAAGGAGGTCTTGGGGGTCTGCTTGGCAGGCTTTCGCCCCCAAGTCTTTTTCTGTCCCTGGGCTCGGCCCTGAGGCTTTCTAGCAGCGGAGGGCTGGGAAGGCCGTCGCCACTGTTTAGAGCTTGATGCTTCGGGAGAAAGAGTACGCCTGAATGAAGGACGTTTACTCTTTTTGACTGGAAGGAGTGTAGACTTACCTCCCGAAATATTTTGGACGAATTTATCTAATTCTTCCCCAAACAAACGCTCCCCTTTAAACGGGAACCCAGTCAAATGCTTTTTGCATGACATCTCAGCAGCCCAATTCTTTAGCCATAGAGCCCTACGCATGTGTACCAACATGAGGGATAAACGTGATGCTTGTTGGACAGAATCCAAAATCGCATCAATTATGAAACACAAGATGTGAGGCATCTCTGCATATTTCTCTACTTCCTCACTGGGGAGGAGTCCAAACATTTGTTTAACCTGTTCCTTAAGGAACTGACACAACCCCACGGCTGCGACTGTAGGCTGCACCACAGCGCCAGCCATGGAAAAGGAGGCTTTTAACAAGGTTTCCAGCCTTTTGTCAACTGGATCCTTAAATACCTGCGCATTATCCAAAGGACAAGTTAGGTTTTTATTCACACAAGAAACAGCCGCATCGACAGATGGGACCCCCCATTTCTTGGTGAAACTTTCCTCCATAGGATAATGCATAGAAAACCTCTTGGGAGGAGTAAACAGTTTATCGGGATGTCCCCAGTCCTCATACATCAACTCGCCCATTAAAGGATGAATTGGAAAGGAACAAGCAGTCTGTGGGGCTTTCCTGACTCCCAGGGAAGAGACAGAGGATGTAGCGACTTCAGCAGCCGGCATTCTGAACGTGGTACGCACCAATTCAGTATAATACTGCACCTGCTTTCTGAGTGCCTGGGAGGAGGGGACTAACTCCTCTTCCTCTGACTCATCCGACTGCTCATGATCCCTATCCAAAGATAGGGATCCCTCCTCATTTTTAGAACAACTGTCTGAGAGAGGGATTTCAGCAGAGGGAGGGGATCTACCCCTTTTCCTGCTATCTTTTAGGGAAGCAGAAATAAAATTCATGATCCTCCCTTCAAAACCCTCCAATGTAGCCCTAAGGGAGTCCTCAGTGACATAGACCGGGGCTGCGACATTAGGAGAGGCTGCAAAGCCTGAAAGGGGCACTGACTCGTCTTGAGAGGCAGGCTCCAGTCTTGCAGAGGGGGATGGTAATTTGCATGCACTTTTGGAACCCCTGGACCTAGGCGGTGACTTGCCAGTGCTTTTATTACCTGCCCCTGAAACCCTCTTACGAGGAGACATAGTACTAAGCTACAAAGCAGAGGTACTAGTACAAATGCAATCACTGTTGCGCTTAAAGTCTCACAATAGATCAATATATGCCTAAACTGCACAACCTGATGCTGAGTAGGTGTCTTAAGGTTTGCCTGGATCCAATCCGCACGGATGCTTACAGCCCACAGCTCCTGTGTCTCCAGTTACAGTCCCCTGACGCTCTGGGCTTTTTAAAAACTGCCGCTTGGCGCCTGCACTACAGCGTTGTGCACACTAACGTGCACGGCTCGCAACCACACCCCCCCTCCTCCATTAGGCCGGGAGCGCGCCCGGCGCACGTGCAGGCGCCCGCGCGCGTGCACGAGGACCGCGGGATCTGGGGGGGAAGGAGAACCCAAAGGGAGCAACGTGGGACCCCTGGACCTGCATGGGACCCCTTTTTACCTTAACTGTGGCAGGAACTGTAAGGGAGACGTGAGTAGCTGGAGAACCAGGCTTTCACTGAGCGTGTTGTATTGAAAGGCATGTAAGTATGCATCAGGCTGCTCTTACTCCCTCTAGTGGTGGAAACCAGGTAAGACATACAACTACTCACAATGAAGAAATACATTCATATATTTAAAATATATAGGATGACTTCCCTTACCTGTTCCCCGCCGCAGGAATTGCTGATCTCAGACCAATTCCAGCCTTCACCCATCACGGCGGGTATTGTTAGCCAACCTTCAGGCGTATCTGGGGTTCTTACGAAAAGATCCTCCTACCTGGGCCATGTAAAAAGCTCTGCCAGAAACTTACGGGCGCCCTGAGTCAACAGTACCCCAAGTCTGGTTGTCCCAGAGCCCAGTCTTCCAATGGAGAGGACTTACAGGCAAAACCTCGTTTCTTCGGCAGACGAGGCCCGGGTACCATACCATCATGGGAGTCAAATATCGGCCCGAGGTATGGATCCGGTTTGATGTAGCCCTTCGGCCCTCACCGGGAACCTCATAGAGCTAAGTTTTACGTGACCATCGACCAGACACTGGCGAAAAAACTGAGGTGCCTCCCAAAGGGGAGGGGTTATATAGGGGAGGAATTCTCTTTAATTAGGGTCAACCAGTGTCCAATCACCAGAGGTGCCTATATAACCCACTATGTAATGAAGCTCCTGTGTCCCGTGATGTATGATCAAGAAATATATATATATATATATATATATATATATATATATATATATATATATATATATATATATATATATGTGTGCTAATGTTATTTTCAAATGTTATTGGTGGTGGAAAGCATGGTAATTACAGTATTTTCCTTATATAGGATGCTAAGAAATTCTGAAGAATTAAGGTACGGTCTTTACCTTGCCTCCTAGTCCCCAGTATATATGAACACCAAGGAAACAATGCATTAAGCACAATCCACATGTCTAAATTGTTTCCCTGGTGTGCATATCATAAAAAAACAGCTACAGTTAAAGCCCAACATTGGGCTTCAGGCTTCCCTCTCAGAAACTGCCCCCCCCCCCCCTTGTGGCCCCTACTGGCAGTATTTTATACTTGTTATGTTCTAATACCTGTGAAACAAAAAATGTAGCGCTAAGGAAAAAAATAAATGTACAAAAAATCTAAAAGTGATTTGTACGAAAAGTGTAAGAAACCTGTGTTAAACCACAGGGAAGTCTCACACTTATCTGTGTGAACAACAGTATATATAATGTGCAATTCCCAGTAGAATGCACATACAGCTTATATGTGAAAAAACGTGATATCAATAAAGTCACGTAGGAAAAAAAAAAAACAATTAATTGTGTATCAATCTGCACAAGAGTCCTCATATACTATTTAGGCAAAGTCAACCAATTCTCTCTTGGGGACCCAGGATTAAGGCTACAGGAAAACCACCAACAGAGATCAGCTTGTCTGTAGTAATGTCTGAAGACACAGCACTCAATAGAGATAAGTTGAATACCCTTACCGGAAATGTTGGACCCACCTTTCGTACGACAGTGGGTCAAAAGTGCGTGTAATCCCAAAGGGATTGTATTCCAGCTCTTAATGGAAATCGATCTCGATCAACAGTACTCCCATAGACGTCCTCTATCTCAGACGAAGGTAAGTGGTCCAGGTGATCACCGGCCGAAGATTTCCATAGCCTAAAGAGGCAATGTCTCCAAAGCAGGGAGTAACAAAGCTTTGATTTTAGATGAGAGCTCCAAAGAATATCACATAAACCGAAAAAAGAAAAAGAAGGGGGGGCTCCGGATAGTGTAGGTCAAAAATAAACCAGTTGCTTTTATTAAAATATACACATTTAACAGAAATATAAAAGTGATCACTGAAAGTAAAATCGATTCAAAAAAGCAATGTGGGGTGCAAGTAATGCTGCCCGATGCGTTTCGACACAAGCGGTCATCACCAGGGGCATACCATGTCCCCCCACATTGCTGTTCTTATAAATGCATCACCCTGAATTTAGTCCACCCATAACGATGGGCGGGACAGGAAACTGACATTAATCAATTGAACACATACATATAACAGTCCATTGGAAAGCATACCTAGATTGAACATTTGCAATCAATATTTACAATGAACTCCAATCTAGTATTGTCAACACTCTTAATCTGAATATAAATCACAATGAACAATGACAACAGAGAATAACCATAAAAATATAAATAACTAAATACATTGTGTAAACACCTAGATCTGCCATCTCCATATACTGTGTCCCCAACTACAAAATTTGTGAAAACGTGCTTCCGGGGTCACTCAATTTTATATGGTGGCAGACCACAGTGCTGTAAACCTACTATGGGGGTCACTGGAAATAATAAGGAGCTCGCATGGAGAGCAGGTACTGCCTAATATTTTAACTAGGATGGATAGTAACAAAGTGTGAGGCTACTTCCTTAGGGAAACAAAAATAGTAATAAATGAACTACACATGTGAGTCACCGGTGCAAATCATTGAAAATTGATCACATCTGATCACACCTGATGCACTGACAGCCTATCTCATTTCTTGAGGCTCTGAAATGTCAGGAAAGTACAAATACCCCCCAAATGTCCCCTTTTTGAAAAGTAGACAGTCAAAGGTATTTAGTAAGCAGCATGGTGAGTTTTTTGAAGTTGTAATATTTTCCCACAATTCATGGAAAAAAATTTTTTTCTCCAAAAATTGACATAATAAGTTATTTCTCACACACAGCATATGCATACTTCCAATGACACCCCAAAACACATTCTGCTACTCCTGAGTATGGCGATACCACATGTGTTAGACTTTTACACAGCCTGGCCACATACAGAGGCCCAACATGCAGGGAGCGCCGTCAGGCATTTTTGGAGCATAAATTACACCTCTAATTTCCTAACAACCTATTACACTTTTGAAGGCCCTGGAGCACCAGGACAATGGAATTACCTACAAAATTACCCCATTTTGGAAAACAAATACCCTAACGTATATTCTATGAGGCATTATAAGTCTTTTGAATGGTTAATTTTTTTACACAAGTCTTCAGAAAACGTGGAAAGATTTTTTTTTTTTTTTTTTACACAAAGTTGTCAATTTATAAGATATTTCTAACACATAGCATGTATAAAGCAAAAATTACACCCCAAAACACATTCTGCTACTCCTCCTGAGTATGGCAATACCACATGTGTGAGACTTTTAGCCCTTGTACACACGGTCGGAGAATCCGTCGGAATGTGTCCATCGGACCATGTCGTCGGATAATCCGACTGTGTGTGGTATGCATCGGACTGATTCCGTCCGAATCTCCGTCGGAACCAATTTTCCAACATATTGGAAATATTTCCCGACCAACTGGGCCGGTCGGACCTAATTCGATCATGTGTAGAGCATTTTGATCGGACCAAGTGCCACCCATGCTCACATTCAAATTCCAACACGGAAGTGCTCGTTCAGGTAAAACTACTGCTCGTAAGCGATATAGCACATTCGTCATGCTGCAATGTTAAAAATTCTTTCATCAAGCGCATTCTCTTGTTCTTTACAATGCTGCAAGAACGAACTTCTTTTGATGCTCATAGTCACACACACTTCTCCCGAACGGATTTCATTACTCTTTTTTAATCATTTCAGCAATACAATTTTAGTTTGCGTCACATCTACAGAATTTTAGATTTGTTTTTTTATTTTTTGGATGTTTTTGCGATTTTTTCTAAAAATCCCCTTAAGGCACCGCACTGCAGTGCAAATCACATCCGATCTCTGTGCGATGCGAGTTCAGCCATACAGATAGTATGGCTAAATTTGCATCGCACCCGCCGCAAACTCGCATGGGACCTTTTTTTGGTCCGCAGCAGAATCGGATCGCATGGGTGTTCACACCATGCGATCCGATTCCTGTCCGAGTTTGCAGATCGCACTGCGATATGCGAACTGATCTGGGGGTGTCATTAAGGTTTCACTGACACTCCCAGCAGTCCGCATAGGGCAGTGTGAACTGCCGGCGGGAGGCATGCGATGCGGGAACCCGACGCGGATTTGCGGCGTTCCCGCATCGCTTCAGTGTGAACCCAGCCTTAAAGACAGTTTGCTCATTTCTCCATTTTTTTTTTGTGTGTAAACTTACAACAACAACATTATTCTATTTTTTAGATTTTCTTTTTCTTTTTTAATCTACAGGAAGTTGTTTAGTGTTGGCACCCCTTGTTATTTATTTCACTTTGTTTTTTGGAAATGTACCTGCCTGCTCACAAATAAACTGTACTTTTGGAAGGAAAACACATACGCAAGTATTTCATCCAAACAAAAAATGCCTTTATTTCGGTGTCAGTAACAGATAAAGAGGGAGGCATGTCGAAACTGGGGAGATTTGTAAAGCCTTGGGCCCCCAGGGCACACATCAGCTATTTAAACGCAAAAATTGGTGGCCTGAGGAATACATATCTGAGGGAGAGAAGTCTGGTCCTGAAGTCCATGAAACCCGGAACAGCAGCCGATGACATCTATGTTCCCAGGCTGGTACTACAACAGGCTGCATCTTCTGTCAGACCAGACTGAACCCAGGTCATCACTCTCTGGTCTTCCTTCCACGCTTCCTTCCAGGCTGTGGCTGTGGTGCTGGAGGTGTGGCAGAAGGAGGAGGAGGAGGAGCAGGGGCATGGGCCAAACGACACAAGTGTGTTTCTGGTGTCATTTGGCACAACAGACCCGTGTTGAGGGTTTGTAGAATAACCTGCTCACACAAGATCTGTTGCCCCTGCTCCATTTTATCAAGCTTGCATGCAACCAAGGCGGCAAAGGCCTCTTGGTAGGTGGGTTTGGCTTGGAGTGCCGCAGAAGCCTTACCAATCAGCCTCAGGGCCGACTCCTCAACATTCCCCCCCTTTTATCGCCCTTTTGCGTGGAAGGCGGAGGGGAGGGACCTGGCATTCGGTGAGGCTCCTTTGGCTGCCAACCGCCTGGCTGCCGCTTACCCCCGCCTCCTCCTGGCTGCCACTTTCCACAGCCACCTCCTGGCTGCTGCATTCCACACCCTCCTGTTCCTGGCTGAGTTCTTCCTGTGTATGAAAAAGGGACATACCGTATATATACTCGAGTATAGGTCGACTCGAATATAAACCGAGGCCCCTAATTTACCACAAAAAAAACTTGGAAAACTTATTGACTCGTGTATAAGCCGAAGATGAGACATGCAGCAGCTACTGTTACAGCTTAAAAGAGTGGAAAAGAGGGTCAACAATGCCCATCTGCAGCTGCATACCTCCCTGTGTACCTCCCTGTGTACCTCCCTGTGTCCATTGCAGCCTACCTGTGTCCTGTGCATGCCTCCATGTGCCAATCTGCAGCCTCTGTGTCCTTCTGCAGCTCTGTGCCCATCTGCAGCCCCGTGTGCCATTTTGCACCGATCAGCATGTCATAAAAACATACGGCGGCCATTCCAGGATTCAAAAGCCGCACCTCTCCTCCTCGTCTGTGACAGACGGAGGCCATTCCACTGTTCAAAAGCCGCGCCTCCCTGTCTGTGATAGGCGGAACACTCAATTTCCCAGCAGTCAGTGTTCCGCCTATCACGGACATCCGCTCATCCTCATACTACGGACGAGGATGAGAGGATGTCCGTGATAGGCAGAACACTGACTGCTGGGAAATTGAGTGTTCCGCCTATCACAGACAGGGAGGCGTGGCTTTTGAACAGTGGAATGGCCGCTGTCTGTCTGCATGACACGCTGATCAGGTAGGCAGACGGCGGTGACTCGAGTATAAGCCAAGGGGGGGACTTTCAGCCTAAAAAAAGGGGCTGAAAATCTCGGCTTATACTCGAGTATATACGGTAGTTTTAGTTTTTGGTTCATCAAACACACACAATTTTCACATCAACACTGTTGCAAATTGTTAACCAATAGAAAAGACTATCATTCTGAGCCCAGCATTTTTCTTTCTTGTCCCAAAGGTTTTGGCCACTACTGTCTATTGATATGTGAAACACTTTCAAAACTCACCAATTAGGGAGCAGAAATCAAGTTAACATCATTCATTTTGACTCCACAAATATGTACAACAATACTATACCTGGCTCAAGCTGGGCTCCTCCAGTTCTTCCTGAGTGGAAGGCCCAGGTTGGGCTTCGGAAGACTCAACAGGTGTGGAATGTAGCATAGAAGGACGCGTGGAAGGAAGAGTAGAGGGGGATTCTCTGGCCTCAGCCTGGTCTGCCAGAAAATGCATCCTGTCATAATACCACAGGCTGGGGACATAAACCTCAGCTGCTGAAGCTCCAGATTTCATGGACTTCAGCACCTTATTCCTCTCCTTCAGATATGTACTCCTGAGGTTCCCAATTTTCTTTTTGATATATTTGTCATCTGCCCTGGGGACCACCGGCTTCACAAACTTAACCAGTTCCAACATTGCTGCCTGCCTCTTTTGTCTGTTACTATACAGAGGGTGTGTTGTTTGCCTCAGCTGCTGAAGCTCCAGATTTCATGGACTTCAGCACCTTATTCCTCTCCTTCAGATATGTACTCCTGAGGTTCCCAATTTTCTTTTTGATATATTTGTCATCTGCCCTGGGGACCACCGGCTTCACAAACTCAACCAGTTCCAACATTGCTGCCTGCCTCTTTTGTTTGTTACTATACAGAGGGTGTGTTGTTTGCCACAGGATGGGCATGTCTCTGTATTTATCGATGAACAGAGGGAGGAAGCTATAGTCATTAAACCATAATGTCTGCAAGACACAACACAAGACAAACCCTAATGTCAGGCTAAACTACACTAATGCAGGCCTCAATCTAGAAGCAGTGTAGCCTAGTGATGTGCCAAGTTCAAAATTTTACCTTCGTTTGTGCGTTCGTCGCCTCAGCTTCTCCCTCTGTTTACAGATCGTATGGACGACACATGCGTGTTGTGTTTTATATACAGTGCGCATGCGTGCAACTCTGCCCGTCCCTGACGTTCTTACCAGACTATTCCCCGCCCCTTCGCTTCCGGCGCAGTGGGGAGAGCACATGGCGGAGAGAACACAGGTGCACACTAATAATGACACTAACGAGGAGGAGGGTGAGGAAAGCCCGGAGCCTGAAACGTCCCGATCTAGGAAGACAAGATTTAAGGCCGCAAATATGTCTTTTGGAGAGATGTTGGAGATGGTGGACATATTGAACAGGACCGACTATGATGAAAAGTATGGACCTTACCCAAACCCAAATATCAGAAAGGCCAAGATCATGAATAAAGTTTTGAAGAGTCTTCTGCATAATTTTGGGGTACACCGATCCATGGATCAACTGAGAAAACGCTGGACAGACCTGAAACTGAGGGAGCACGAGCAGTACATAAGGATCAAGCGTGTTCTTGACAAAAGTAAGCAGTTGTCGTGTGTTCATATGATTATTATTGCTTGCATACTGCTCCATGTGCTTTGAGTTCATGTTGTGCATTTTAAAATGGCCACTTTCAAGTTCATGGTTTCGTTCGTTTGTAGGAAACATCATTCTTCCGGTAAGTATTCCAGCTGAACACAGTGTCCCCAATAATGTTATGACCTTGAAGCTCGGCCAAACTAAACAATTGAACAACACTTCCAAACAATGCTTCATATTGGTAAATCTGCCCTCTGTGTGCTAATTCTTAATTTTTTTCCAATCTCATAGGGGAGAGAAGACTCGGCAAGTATGAGGACACCAGGGACCCCACCCCTCACAAAGAAGGACAACTTCCAAAAGCACAAACAGAGGAGCAGGAGGGGGAGGAAGGATAGATCGTGGAGGTTGGGCAAATTGTCCCCACAACAGGTGAGTGTGGGAGAACACAGCTTCCGTTAAGCTCATCAATGTATGTCACCATATTTATATTACATGGTGTTTTTTTATTGTTTTGTTTTGTAGGTGATGTGGAAGAAGATTCCCGTTTTAACAGTGAAAGTGCCCAGATCGTGGAGCTAATGGGGTGCAATCCGGATTGGGAACATATCCTGCAAAACATCAATGATGTAACTCAAAAATTGAAGAACATCATTGATGTTTTGGGGAGAGCATGAAACACCCAAGACTAGATAGGGTCTTTTTTTGGAAATTGTAAAATCAAAATGTTGTATTTCTCCAAATTCGACATTTGGAAGATGCACAGAGTGTGTAAACATGCATCATCTCCCATCATGGGGGATCAATGTACGTGTTTTGTGTAAAGTGTCTGAGATGAAGGGGTTGCAGCCCCAAAGCATGTACATTGATCCCCCATGATGGGAGATAGCACATGTTGACACACTGTGTGCATCTTCCAAATTTGGATTTTTCAGGGGTCACACCCCATGTGATGAAGGCAATATCAGCCCAGTTTGTACATACTCATGTCTGATATTGTCTTCACTTTTCAAAGTTGAACTTTGTAAGTTCCTGTGTTCGGTATTTTACAATTAGATACATGCCTGTTTACCCAAAAACACCAAGTAACCCATATTTTTATTAACCCCCCTGACGGTATTCCCGAGTCTGGCTCGGGGTGGAATTTTCATACCAAAAGCAGTATCCCCGAGCCAGACTCGGGACTGCATCGCTGGATCCAGGAGGAGGTTTACTTACCTTCTCCCTCGGATCCAGCGTTGTCTCCCCGCTGTACGAGCGAGCCGTGTCTCGCTCGATGCATCACATCGCCGATCTCCGTGCCCTGCGAGCGTTGCGACGCACGGGGACGGAGATCGGCGCCAAATTCAAAAAGTGAAACAAACAGTAAACATACAGTATAATGTAATCTTACAGATTACATTGCTGTATGTAAATATTTCACATCCCCGTTGTCCCTAGTGGTCTGCCCAGTGTCCTGCATGCAGTTTTATGTAATAAAAACTGTTCTTTATGCCTGGAAACTGGAGATTGTCCATAGCAACCAAAACTGTCCCTTTACATCAAAAATGGTTTTAGACCAGCTAGAAAACAGCGATAATAAATTGGAATCACTCGCAGAATTGAGCGATAGCGATTTGTGGGGAGATCCGTCATCAAATACTGAAAAGTAATGACAGTGACAATTCTGCAACTGAGCACATTTCAGTGTTTTTGATTTGATTACATTATTGAATCATTTTTATTATTGTTATATTATTATTTGGTACAATTATTTATAATTATTTATTATATTATAATTTATGATTTCATTTTTCAAACTTTATTATACCCGGGATGTCTGCTAGACTCTGGTTTGGACAGATTTAAGTGAGTTATTCCTAAGAATTGCAGGACTACAATATAAAACGCCAAATTTTCATGCAAAATAATGGTACCGCTTTTAGCACCTAAAATCCTAAATAATCGTACCGCCAGGGAGGTTAAACTCTGTTTTAGAAACACACTATTTCTTGGTTGGTTGTATAAACATTTTCAAAACGCACATGTGAATGTGCTTGTATTAAAAAGTTAAATTATCAGCAATGTGTGGCTTCCTTTTTCATGGCAACAAAAATGTATTTGGAGTACAATTTGAGTTTGTGCTGAGAAGGAGTGTGATTTACTAAAGTCAACTCCACTTTGCACTGCAAGTGCAGTTTCAGGTGTACTTTTGCAGTGCACTTGGAGGACATAGTGGATGTGCCTTTAATAAAAAAAACACCCACAGTGATGTGTACATTTTTACAATCATGCCATTTTCCTGCCATGGTGCTGAAAATGAGCACAATTTTGGTCAGTAATGCACTACATACATTAGTTACCAAAAAAGAAGGTGTGTGTGTAGCAGACCCACAACATAATAACATTATCTTAAGAAGAGACTGTCCCCTCATCTCGCTCTGAACTTGGGTTTGCACTGTTGGTGAAAAAAGGCACAACTTGAAAAAACCTAATTATACGTAGGAGACACCAAAAACCAAGTCAAGCAGTAAATGAAGGAGTTTCAGATCCAAATTTATTTTTAAAATGCCGCTCAGACATTGTCTGGCATATCAATGGCCCCCCTACCCACAAAGTAGTCCATGTATTGGGTTCTAACATCACGGCGCTTTGGGGGGGCAAGCCAGGATGAGCATGTTGAAGTCCCGTGAGGTTATCTGCATTTTCCATCAAGTCTGCTTCTTGTTTGCCAACTGAGACCGCATAGTTCACAGAAACTTTTTTCAAATAATTGTGAAGAACACAACACGCCAGCATTATGTGATTCAGTTTGTATTCCGCCATGTGAATAGGCGTAAGAAAAAGGCGGAACTGGCTGGCCAGTAAACCAAAAGTGTTCTCCACCACTCTTCGGGCTCTGGACAGGTGGAAATTAAAAATACTCTGGTCTGGGGTGAGGGTCCTCATGGGGAAAGGCCGCATCAGATGGTTCGCCAGGGCAAACGCCTCATCTGAAGACGAAGACGAACAGGAGTCCTTCCTGATTCTCCTCTGGGGGTGGCAAGCCCAGACTGCCACTCTGGAGACGCCAGTAGAACTCCATCCGTGCGAAGACTCCACCATCCGACATTCGTCCATTTTGCCCCACGTACACATACAAAAACTCATATGTCGCAGACACCACCGCCAACATCACGATACTATGAAACCCCTTATAATTATAATAGTACGACCCCGAGTTGGGTGGTGGGACAATGCGGACGTGCTTCCCATCTATTGCTCCTCCACAATTGGGAAAGTCCCAACAAATGGCAAAGTGGGAGGCCACAGTCTGCCATTCCTGTGGCGTTGAAGGACACTGTGGAGTGAAACAAGAACAAAAATTATTAATTTGACCAATCAACATTACAAGCAGATTACACACAAACATTTTGCGACTAAATTAGTCAAACATTTTGGGAACTGAGTATTTAAAGCCTAAAGTCTAATGTCCCCTTATGAGAGTCATCACCCTCCCATCCCCCCCATCTGATGGGCCCTTGCTAAAAAATGAGGGGGGGATGTTTAGGACAGGTAACCCTCTCCACTTGATTGAGAGCTGAATGGCTAAATAATGTGTGCTACTTTGGGAAGCCCCTTCTTAGTTACACTATTGGCAGCCCACGGGACAGGTAAGAAGTATCATAATAACAAAAATTAACCAAAATGTAAGCACTTTTTGACATTCTGCTATTACATATCCAGATAATTTATAGGTTAAAACCCCCCCCAAAAAAAACATTTGAAAGTATTGAGGCAGGCCCTTGCACTACATGCTTAGGTGAATTCATCCATAAATGTGAGCACGAAAAAGGTAGGTATAGTGTGTATTGAGTTTGGTAAAGTCAGCAGATAGAGGATTGCTATCAGCTGAGCTAGCAGTTGGGGGAAGGGGGTTCCTAATGAGTTTGGCACAACCCCCCCAAAAAAAAACACTCTGCATGAATTGAAGCACACACATCACATTTGTAGACATTTTAGGGTAAAGCAATACTATGGAGCTGACAAAAGACATTGTTAAGTGACTAGACTATAGTTTTATGGGCCAAGAAGAGCATGGTGGGGAAGTTAGTGAGGCAAATATGCATGAGGACAAATGGGCAGAGCATATAAATTAGAGCATATTGCAATGATGGAAATTAGGGAATGAGGAAAGAAATGCAAGACATTAGCAATCATGAAATACATAGAATGTGATGTTAAAGGATAAAACTTACCTTCATATAGTCCTTCTGCAGGACCTGAATGATGGCAGAACAGGTCTCTGGAATAATGATCCCCAGAGCCTGGGGGGAGATGCCTGTAGAGAACTTGAGGTCCTGAAGGCTTCTCCCAGTCGCCAAGTAGCGCAACGTGGCGATGAGCCTCTGCTCCGGAGTTATGGCTTGCCGAATGCAAGTATCCTGCCTGGTGATATAAGGGGTCAGCAAAGCTAGCAGACGGTGAAAAACAGGGTCCGTCATCCGGAGATAATTCCTGAAATCATCAGGATTATTCTCCTGGATCTCACGGAGCAAAGGCATGTGCGAGAACTGGTCACGCTGGCGCAACCAATTCTTGGTCCACAAACGCCTCCCCTCCCTGTTCATGGACCGGGCTTGTGTCAAAGTAACAACCCCAACATGAAGCCCCTGCACAGCAGAAACTACGAGTACGTAGAGGAAACATGGTTTGAAAACGGTCGGCTGGTCAGAACGGACACCAGAAAGCACCGATAAACAGCAAGGCCTGAAAAAATGACCTGAATAGCAGAAGCAAGCAGACAAAAAGAAATGCCTTTCAAAGCGTACTATACCAAGATATAGTCCACAATGATCAACAAATACTTACTGACTGCACGCACTGATTATCAGATACGCAAAGACAAGCACAAACTGAAGAGCTGTAGCGATCTGAATCACAAAGCTGAAAAGCGCGAATCGTCTCTCACCAAACTTCTACTAACACGCGATAGACACGAGATCAGCAGAAGGAGCCCAAAGGGTGCCGGACATGGTGCTGAACTTCCTTTTTCTAGTCCCGCTGTACACGGCTTACATCACCACGTTCTTGGCAACCGCTAAATCAGACAACTTGGCCCGACCGTGTGTATGCAACAGTTTCAGACACACGGCAAAATCTCCGACCGTGTGTACAAGGGCTTACACAGCCAGTCCACATACAGAGGCCCAACATTGAAGCAGTGCCTTCAGGAATGCTAGGAGCATAAATGACACATCTCATTTCATTCCTACCAATCACACTTTTGAAGGTCCTTGAGCACCAGGACAATGGAATTACCCAAAAAAAAACATTTTGGAAAGGAAACACCCCAACATATATTCTATGAGGCATGGGCTGCAGATAGGCACTCGGGTAGTCTGATGGGCTAGAGACAAGTACTCGGTTACTCTGATGGGCTGGGGACAAGTACTCAGGTACTCTGATGGCCGGGTGACTGGTATTCCTTTACTCTGATAGGCTGGTGACAGCTACTCGGGTACTCTGATGGCCTGGTGACAGGTACTTGGGTAATCTGATGGCCTGGTGACAGATACTCGAATACTCTGATGGCCTGGTGACAGGTACTCAGATACTCTGATGGCTCGTGACAGTTACTCGGGTACTCTGATGGGCTACAGATAGGTACTTGGGTACTCTGATGGGCTGGTGACTGGTACTCAGGTACTCTGATGTGTGGTGACAGGTATTTAGATGGGCAGTGACAGGTACTCAGATGGGCTTGACAGGTACTCAGGTTCTCAGATGGGCTGTGAGAGGTACTCAGGTACTCAGGTACTCAGATGGGCTGTGACAGGTACTCGGGTACTCAGATGGACTGTGACAGATACTCAGGTACTCGGGTACTCAGATGAACTGTGACAGGTATTCAGGTACTCAGATGGGCTGTGACAGGTACTCGGGTACTCAGATGGGTTTGGGTACTCGGGTACTCAAATGGGCCGTGACAGATACTCAGGTACTCGGGTACTCAGAGGTTATTAGACAGAATATTTTGTTGAAAATTATGGACTTTATAGGCATAACACACAAGTATCTTTAACCACTTAACAACCGCCCTATAGCCAAATGACGGCTACAGGGCGGTTTCTTATCTCTGGGAGGCCGTCATATGACGTCCTCCCAGAATTCCGCTCTCGCGCGCCCCCTGGGGCGCGCACTCGAGAGCATCCGGAAACAGCATCACGGATCACGGTAAACGGCCGCTCATAGCGGATCACGGGGAAACAGCATCACGGATCACTTGTAAACAAACCGGCGTCATGTTATGACGCCGGTTCCTCCCTCCCCCTCTCTGTACCGATCGGAACAGCGGAGGGGGAAGAGATCGGTGTCAGCAGCGATGTGGGCTGCATCTGCAGTGCCCACATCGCTGCTCATCGAAAATTAACCCCTCAATTCCCTGCCAATACTCTGCATTACTCTGCAATACCATGTAACACTCTGCAATACTCTGCATTACTCTGCATTACTCTGCAATACTCTGCAATACTCTGCAATACTCTGCATTACTCTGCAATACTCTGCATTACTCTGCAACACTCTGCAACACTCTGCAACACTCTGCAATACTCTGCAATACTCTGCATTACACTGCAATACTCTGTATTACACTGCAATACTCTGCATTACTCTGCATTACTCTGCATTACTCTGCAATACCTTGCAATACTCTGCAATACCCTGCAATACTCTGCATTACTCTGCAATACCCTGCAATACTCTGCATTACTCTGCAATACCCTGCAATACCCTGCAACCCTCTGCAACACCCACCAACACTCTGCAACGCCCGCCAACACTCTGCAATGCTCTGCAACACCCGCCAATACCCTGCAACACTCTGCAATGCTCTGCAACACTCTGCAATGCTCTGCAACACCCGCCAATACCCTGCAACACTCTGCAATGCTCTGCAACACCCGCCAATACCGTGCAACACTGCAATGCTCTGCAACACCCTCCAATATCCTGCAATGCTCTGCAACGCAATACTCTGCAACGCCATACTCTGAGATACCCAGCCATACTCTGAGATACCCAGCCATACCCAGCCATAGTCGGTGATACCCTGCAATACCCAGCCATAGACACCCCCCCTTCCGCTGCCCTCCGGTGCTTCTACCGACTCGCCAATACGATCAAATCCAAAATCTTTTTTTTTTTTTTTTTTTTTTTTTCAGGCTTCCCAGCTTAGAGGTGAGATGCGGGGTCTTATTGACCCCATATCTCACTGTAAAGAGGACCTGTCATGCCATATTCCTATTACAAGGGATGTTTACATTCCTTGTAATAGGAATAAAAGTGATCAAAAAATTTATTTTTGGGGAAAAAAATGTCAAACTAAAATAAATAAAGTAAAATGAACAATATTTTTTTTTTTTTAAAAGCGCCCCTGTCCCCATGTGCTCGCATGCAGAAGCGAACACATACGTAAGTCCCACCCACATATGAAAACGGTGCTCAAACCACACATGTGAGGTATCGCTGCGAACGTTAGAGTGAGAGCAATAATTCTAGCCCTAGACCTCCTCTGTAACTCAAAACATATAACCAGTAAAAAAAAATTAAATCGTCGCCTATGGGGATTTTTAAATAGCGACGTTTGGCGCCATTCCACGAGCCTGTGCAATTTTGAAGAGTGACATGTTAGGTATCGATTTACTCAGTGTAACTTCATCTTTCACATTATGCAAAAATTGGGCTAACTTTACTGTGTTTTTTTTTTTTAAGCACAAAACAGTTTTTTTTCCAAAAATAAGCATTTGAAAAATTGCTGCGCAAATACCGTGCGAGATAAAAAGTTGCAACGACCACCATTGTATTCTCCAGGGTGTTTGCTAAAAAAAACATATATAATGTTTTGGGGTTCTATGTAATTTTCTAGCAAATAAATGATGATATTTACATGTAGGAGAGAAATGTCAGAATTGTCCTGGGTGCTCCAGAACGCCTGATGGTGCTCCATGCATGTTGGGCCTCTGTATGTGGCCACACTGTGTAAAAGTCTCACACATGTGGTATCGCCGTACTCGGGAGTAATAGCAGAATGTGTTTTTGGGTGTAATTTGTGGTATTCATATGCTGTGTGAGAAATAAACTGATAATATGACAATTTTGTGAAAAAAAAAAAAAAAGTAAAAAAAATCTTGATTTTGCAAAGAATTGTGGGAAAAAATTACAACTTCAAAAAACTCATTATGCCTCTTACTAAATACCTTGGAATGTCTTCTTTCCAAAAAGGGGTCATTTGGGGGGTATTTGTACTTTTCTGGCATGTTAGGGTCTCAAGAATTCAAATAGGCCGTCAGTACTTCAGGTGTGATCAATTTTCAGATATTGGCGCCATAGCTTGTGGACTCTATAACTTTCACAAAGACCAAATAATATCCACCAATTTGTACTTATTTTTACCAAAGATATGTAGTAGTATAAATTTTGGCCAAAATTTATGAAGAAAAAATTTCTAATCTGCTAAATTTTATAACAGAAACAAAGAAAAATTCATTTTTTTACAGAATTTTCAGTATTTTTTCTTTTATAGCACAAAAAATAAAAAACCCAGCGGTGATTAAATACCACCAAAAGAAAGCTCCATTTGTGCGAAAAAAAGGACAAAAATTTCATATAGGTCCAGTGTTGCATGACTGAGTAATTGTCATTCAAAATGTGAGAGCACCGAAAGCTGAAAATTGGTCTGGTTATTAAGGGTGTTTAAGTGCCCAGTGGTCAAGTGGTTAAAAAAGATTTTTAACAAAATTTATTTACAAAATAAAAATACTTAATGCAAAAAACATACAGAGATTTGCATAAAACACTAATTGCCTCAAAGCATAAATATTACAGTGTCAATATAATCTATTTAAATCATGGATTGATCAGAGACTCAAATAGTTCAATTTTGTCATAACAGATACTAATTGACATTAAAAAATACACAATAATATAGACAGTGTATCATAGATGACTCAGCTCGAAATTGCCCTACATGTTACGTGTTATACAAATGCTTCATCAGGAGATTTTGGCATTTTATTTCCTAATATGGGTAGAGTAAACATGTGTATATGAGCGGGGGATAGTGATATAGACCTTGGCGTACAGCCAAGGACAGGAAAGATTGAATATACTTCTTAATCCTGGTTAGGAAGGTGATCTAGTGATTAGTGAGTTGAGGTGATCCTTACTTTTAAATTTACCCGGGGTTCTCCAATAGTATTAAACTACAAGTGCAGTCAGTCCCAGGATGTTCCAAGAACGAAAAATGTATAAAAATCTTTTGCTGATAGAAGACCACTGTAATCTCTAAAACACAGGTTTAAAACACATTTTCCCACTCGGAGACAGCACCACATCATAAAAGGGGCTGATCCTTTTTTTATTGGCTCTTTACGTGGATCTGGGATGGGCTGTGTCTGAGGGACACATCTTATCCCCGATCGCTGCGCTGCAGGGGCCCGAAGGAGCCGCGAAAAACCAAGGATTTTTTTGCCAACTTGCTCCTCTCTCTCTCACTTCCCTCTCTCTCACTCTCCTCTCTCTCACCCCCTCTCTTCTCTCTCACCCCCTCTCTATTTAATTTAGTTTGTTTAAATATTTAATTCGTTTTAACAAAAATGGTTTGCATTTTCATTTTATTTATATTCCATAAAAAGGCCCACCAAAATCCTCAGCACCAGTCCCATGATGCTTTTAATCTGGCCCTGTGTGAGGTCTTTCAGTCTACATTGTATTTTTTTAACTGGTGGATAATTTGTTGTTAATAATTGATCCAAGGAGGCAGAAGCTCTCACATTCTGTCTCACAATCAGCTCTGAAATTAGCTGTCATTCCTGTGTTCACTGTCTAATTTTCTTGATATTTAGTTGAAGTCCATAGTTGGTTCCGTCTCCCACTCCCGTGTCAAAAATTTAAGAAAACAACTGAATGGCCGCGCTCCAAATAACACCTTTTATTTGTGGCAAAACAGTGTAGAAGATCCAAAATCTCTTACATCATGATGATGAAAGGTACAGACAGCTAACGCGTTTCACATCAGTATAGATGCTTAATCATAGTTGGTGACCATACTCAGACTGAAAATATTTATAGTGAAATAAAACCAATTAGGGGATAGATAACCCCCAGAAACTCCTCCCATATCTAATCAGGCTAAAGTGGAAACCAAACCAAACCAAAAGGAAAATGGGCAGCACGGGAACCAAAAGGATTAAGACCTTTGAAAGAATGACACAGTATTAATCTATACTTAGTAAAGTCAGAATAGAGCTGGTTCGCTGTGTTGGAGTGCTGTCCCATAGCAGATAATATTGCTAACAGAGTTCTGATATAGATACAATATACAGTATAAAAACATGACAAGGCACTGAACAATGCATTAAATATTTCTGCATGGCTGAGCGCAATCAAACATACCATGAGTAATAGTAGAGAGAGATGATCACTGTCAAGGAACCGAAGTTGACTAATGTAAGGCACGGTTATAAAACATTAAAAAATACTACTGCGCCGGACATTGTGTATGTATATATATATATATATATATATATATATATATATATATGAAATATAAGCAAAAAGCCATATAATACCGTATATAATAAGACCAAGCGATCATACTCACATCTACCATATGTGTCCAAAACCAAAACCTGTGTCACTGGGTTTTCTGAGGAAAAGAGCACAAGCACCATCTTGAATATAGCATATATGGAAGGTATTGTAGATGAAAGAACTTCTACTCACAAGGGTAAACTCATCATAAGCATTGAGCACTGGGGGCCTACGTCTTTTCATCACATCCAAGATAGTGACATCACAATCAGCTCACTCTGCGTTGCACGGCTGCAAGAAGTGTCGGAATCCATCGGTGACACCCCCTTGAGAACCCAGCCTCAGATGCCATCCAGACCCACACCAGTAAAGTTGATGACCAGTTGATGGCACAGTGCTCAATGCTTATGATGATTTACCCTTGTGAGTAACAGTCCTTTCATCTACATTATATTCCATATATGCTACACTTAGTTTGGCGCTTGATCTCTTGCCCCAGTAGTTCCTTTGAGCGGCTTCTTGCCTCTACACTGAGCTGCCAATCAAGTGAGCCAACCTATGGGACTTTGATGGATATTATGAACTGTGTAATAGACCTTGATTTTATTATTTTATATATTGATTATATTGAGAACTACAGGCTCACACTAGCACCAACAATTTTTGCACCAATAATTATTTTATTTACTTACTTTTCTTTGATGTTAACTTCCTCTATGAGACCCGAAAAAACTCAAAGATCCTTGCATCCACACAAATGAATGCAGGGATGTCCCTTGCTGCGTTATTATATTCTAACTGCGGGGACATAACGCTGATTGAATGCTGGTTTTCCCAGCTGGACGATGAGACAGAAGATGGTCTAACGATCAGCTTCTATTAAATAGAGAGGAGTATACACAGATCGAAGTTCATCTAGTTCCTGCTGAATGGCTGAATTTTGGTATGGATATGCCCAGCTCTGTATTGTCCATCTTTTCCAATCTACTGTTTGGTTATATTACAACTAAGATTCCCTGAATATGTTGCATGCTTTTTTTTATTAAACTGCATTTTACTCTTTAGCTATTTGCATTTATAAACAATGCTATCGAATTCAGGTGCCACTGAATGGATAAATGACTTTCCCAAGCTGCAAAATACATTTCACAACACAGGCTAGAAAAATATTCAGGAAGATTTGTCATGAATCAAATAGGCAGACGAACACATCCCCATTACTTCCTGCATTTTATTCCTGTGCACTAAAACATGTAACCAGATCTGTTGGCACATCATTTTCTAAGCTCCCTTTGAACGAATAAAAAAAAAAAATCAGCAAGTTTGGTAAACTTTTTGGCAGCTGAGCTGCAGTCAGAAAAGCATTGGCATCTAAATTTTCCTCGCATTCCACAGAAACAGCATGTAGAAGAGAAGGTTACAGGTAGTTTTAACATTCATGTCAGTAAGCATTGTATACAGTCTACTACTACGCCAACAGTTTACATATCTATTTACAATATAAAAGGGAGACAATACAGTTACATTACAACAGGGGTGTCCAAACTTTTTTCAAAGAGGGACAGATTTGATGAAGTAAACATGTGCGAGGGCTAACCATTTTTGCCTGACATTCTTTGAACCATTAAAATTCAGTCTAAGTGTGTTGGTTCAAGCACTAATACACTGCCCAACAATAATTATCTTGCCTTTGTGGCTGTATGTGGTGAAGAGATGAACTCAGGTGTATTATTTGGATATACTGTATTTATTGGCATATAGCACGCACCTTCACTTTAAGCCCCTGTACACACGGTCGGAGATTTCCATAACCAAATCCGTCGGATTTTGTCCGTCAGATCTTGTCCGAAACTGTTGCATACACACGGTCGGACAAAGTTGGCGAAAAATCCGATCGATTTCAGAACGTGATGACGTCATTTCGTTACAATGGGACTACATTCAGGCTAGTAGCCAATAGCTTTGATGTAGGAATTTGATCTGAGCATGCGTGGCACTTGGTCCGATCAAAATTCTCTACACATGATCGGAGTATGTCCGATCGGCCCAGTTGGTCGGGAAATATTTCCAACATGTTGGAAAATTGGGTCCGACGGATATTCCGACGGAATCAGTCCGATGCATACCACACACAGTCGGATTATCCGATGACGCGGTCCGATAGGACACATTCCGACGGATTCTCCGACCGTGTGTACAAGGGCTAAGAGGGAAGCTTCAGGGGGAAAAAAACTTAAAATTTTAAATAAAGAACTGTGAAGCAAAATAAGGGTCAGTGCAGACCCAGGAATTGCCAGGAATGCAGCACCCACCATTGCCAGGAATTCACTCACCATTGCCAGGAATACACCCATCATTGCTAGGAATGCAGCCACCATTGCCAGGAATGCAGCCACCATTGCCAAGAATGCACCCACCATTGCCAGGATGCAGTCACCATTGCCAGGAATGCACTCACCATTGCCAGGAATGCACCCAGCATTGCTAGGAATTCACTCACCATTGCCAGGAATGCAGCCACCATTGCTAGGAATTCACTCCCCATTGCCAGGAATGCAGCCACCATTGCTAGGAATTCACTCACCATTGCCAGGAATGCAGCCACCATTGCTAGGATTTCACTCACCATTGCCAGGAATGCACCCACCATTGCCAGGCATGCACCCACTATTGCCAGGAATGCACCCACCATTGCCAGGAATGCACTCACCATTACCAGGAATGTACCCACAATTGCCAGGAATTCACCCACCATTGCCAGAAATTCACTCACCATTGCCACGAATGCAGCCACCATTGCTAGGAATCAGCTCACCATTGCCAGGAATGCAGCCCCACAATTGCCAGGAATATCAGTGCAGCCTTGGAGGGGACATGGAGGGGGCAGGACGAGCGGCAAAGACATCCTACAGGAGAATCTCCTGTTTACGCATCGGCCTCTTTAAGAGAAAGTCCAGCCTCCTTTGACAGACAGAACAGTCATCCTATTACAGAGGCTGCCGTGTAAACAGGAAATACTCCTCCTGTGTGCACGGCACTCGTCCCGCCTCCTCCCTCCAAGGCAGCCAGCCTGTATATCTTTTGTGGCCCCGGCGCTGGGAGTTTGTCGGGGGCCAAAAAAGATACACATGTTTAAATAACCAGGCGGGCTGTTCAAAACTGGACTGTGGGCCGGACTTTGGACATGTCTGCATTACAATAAAATACAAGAGGGTTAAGAGGGCCCTACTCAGAAGAGCTTAAAATCTAGTAGTGTACAGTGATAGGTAAAAACTGATCCATATTTCACATTACTCAGTTAACCTCCCATTTGCGCTATAGCTGAAATACGGCTACAGTGCGGACCTACTTTGCCGGGAGTGCATCAATAGGCATCCTCCTGTGCTCAAGCGGCCTGCGCGCCCCCTGCAAGGCGCGCACTGCGCGCTCAGTGATCAGTGATTCTATGAGACTTGGCTGCATTACAATAAAATACAAGAGGGTTAAGAGGGCCCTACTCAGAAGAGCTTAAAATCTAGTAGTGTACAGTGATAGGTAAAAACTGATCCATATTTCACATTACTCAGTTAACCTCCCATTTGCGCTATAGCTGAAATACGGCTACAGTGCGGACCTACTTTGCCGGGAGTGCATCAATAGGCATCCTCCTGTGCTCAAGCGGCCTGCGCGCCCCCTGCAAGGCGCGCACTGCGCGCTCAGTGATCAGTGATTCTATGAGACTTGGCTGATTACAGATCCCGACCCCTTACCATGTGATCAGCTGTCAGCCAATGACAGCTAATCATGTGATGTAAACTGAGCCGGTAATTGACTATTTTTTCTCCTCATGCTGGTAGGAGGAAAAAAAAGCCATGCACCGGGAGCTGTGAGAGGGACTTCAGTCCCGATCATGGAGAGCCTCTGCAGAGGCTTCTGTGCCCACCTGTGTCCCCTACCAGTGCACAACAGTGCTGCCTACCAGTGCCCACAGTACCACCCATCAGTGCTCACAGTGTCACCTATCAGGGCCCACAGTGCCACCTATAAATGTCACCAATCAGTGCCTCATCACCAGTGCTGCCTATCAATACCACCTACCTTTGCCTATCAGTGCCACCTACCAGTGCCCATCAGTGACATCTATCAGTGCCCCCCATCAGTGCCACCCATCAGTGCCATCTTATCAGTGCCTATCAGTGTCGCCTTATCTGTGCCTATCAGTACCCATCAGTGCAGCCCATCAGTGCCCATCAGTGCAACTAATCAGGTCCCATCAGTGCAGCCTCATCAGCAAATATCAATGAAGGAGAAAAATTACCCGTTTGCAAAATTTTATAACAAACTATGAAACTTTTTTTTTTCTACAATTTCTGTCTGTTTTTGTTTGTTTACCAAAAAATAAAAACCCAAGTGGTAATTAAATACCACCAAAATAAAGCTCCATTTGTGTGAAAAAAAATGACAAAAATTTCATTTGAGTACAGTGTAGCATGACCGCACAATTGTCATTCAAAATGTGACAGCGCTGAAAGCTAAAAAATTGTCTGGGCAGGAGAGGGGTTTAAGTGCACAGTAAGCAAGTGGTTAAGGCATGATAGATAGATAGATAGATAGATAGATAGATAGATAGATAGATAGATAGATAGATAGATAGATAGATAGATAGATAGTGAAAGGACCAGTACACCAGAAGATAAAGAACTAGGTAAATTGTCCAATCCCCATAGCAGGAAATTAGCTTGGCTCTGAGTAATAACTGTGACTTGATCCATTACACTGCAGGATGGTTTAGGAAGAGATGTCTGGAGTCAAGGCCGAGGAGTAAAGTAACGAATGCACAATGCACTATTTAAATGTAGTTATTGCTTGGAGTTGAGCTTTAATCATAATCACTTTTGATTTTGAACCAAGATGCATACGTTTTTCAAGGATGGATATTTTTAAGCAGAAAATTGATGGGTAGCAGAAAAAAGGCGGATATAATTTCAAAATTGTTGGTGCAAATCTAGTGCTATTATATTTTTAAAACGCTTTCAAACTATTTTTGGTCAATCTATTTAGGCATTAAGGTACATTCTTAACAAGAAATAAATGGGCTTTAAAACAAGCCCTCACTGACTTTGCAGCTGCAGGCACTGTGGAACAATTTATGTTCAACATTCACAGCAGAAGGGTACGTTTTTCAAGCCCTTCTCTCAGCAGCTTTGCTCACTCTGCTCCATGTTTATATTAGTAGGCTGGAAAGCTACTAAGTCATTTTACAGAGTTTTAAAGAGTTTGCCCTTTGGTCCGTACTGGAAACTTGGTGAGAAAAAGCATATTTGACACCTTAAACACACAATCCATCACACCTTGCTGCAGAAGAAATACAATTAATTTATTTTTCACCCACTGGTAGTGTGCTAAATACTTTCAGTTTATACATGCTAACAGGTGTCTCATTTAGCCTCCATGTCCACATGTTTTATCAGTGCCTGTTCCTTAAACCAGTTGCTTGCAGTGACCCATGCTGTACCTCAAAGAGAGAATCGAATATATTTATCTGTATGTTATTATTGATATCTAGATCTTACAGCATTGCATATTAAAATATGTAATAAGTGGATGCAAATAACTGAACTGTCTTTGTGACTTTTTGCTGAGCTTGTTTGCCAGTGGCAGTAGTTCTTTTGCATTGTTATGTCTTGTTAACAATGTTATTCTTCAAACTGTATAGGGGAAGGACGGAGAGGAAAAAAGGAACTTAAGTGTCTTATTGCTGTACTTAACAGGGTGGTATGCCTAAACTATTACAAACCACACTATAGTATACGCATTTGCAAGTGTTGTTTCAAAAACGACACTTTTCGTTTTTGCACAATGCATTTCCTGTTGGAACCTTGTGTTCTGTTTCACTTCGTTGCCTTTGATTGACATTTTCAACAAAATTAGGTGTAATTTTGTGACAAAATGCTTTGTTGGTTTTTACAGACAACCCCACTCTCAAGTCCAACATTCGTTTTTTAAAGGGTCATAGGGTCAACTTCAGTTGGTTTAATTGAGCTTTGGCAAAAAATCCTGGAAGCTGATTGGTTTATATGCAGAGTTGAACAAGATTTTGCACTCTCAGGTTTAGTAAATCAGCCACATAGTGTTTTCCTGCTGGTAACTGGAAATTATTATTTTTTTTAAACTGGAGAAACCCCAGCAGAAATCATGTTTTTGTTATAGAAGGATGTACTGCCAGTAGCTGCCATTATCCTTCAGAGTTTTTAACACGCTGTATTTGATGTTACAGCTTTTTTCCAGAAACAAACTTTTATTAATAACTTTTTCTAACATACATTTAAGCCATCTGGTGGTCTCATAAAACCACACACAAAAACAGACACACATATTCTTGTGAAAATAAAACAGTTGATTCCATATAAATATAAAAACGTTTGCCCATTTTTAGGGGTATAATCCATGGAAAAGATATTATATTAATTAACACTAACAGCTAAGTTTGTCCCTAGGCTTCTCCATCGAAAACATTAAAATGCCTTGCTTTTGCATATAAAAATATGCTCAGACAAAGCCACTGTTTTTAGGTTGTTAGGTTCCATATATACCACTGGATGTTAAAATGCAGACTTTGGTTTGTTTTTCCCCCATATTTAGATTTGTAAGTGCTAAGTGTTTGCAGTTTGTTTTTCAAATGCATTGATCATGTTTACCAAGTGTCTTTTAATTAGGCTCAAGAAAGGTGAGCATTTCTACAATAGTTTAAAGGGCAGTCAATGACTTTCCAAATGTCGGTAACAAAAAGAAAACAAGTCTGTGCCAATGCCTTACCTAGCCAATGTACAAAAATTTAGCATGGAAGGAAATTTAGTGCTATTAGCAGCAGTCAGCAAATAGGCAGCAGTAGCACCCTGGTAGTGTTCCCCTGTGTTCACAATGCAGCAGGGCATCTACTCAGTGTGGGACCCAGAAGCTAGTGGAGATCATTGGAGTAGCAGTGACTACTTCAGTAATTTCCAGCTTCTAGAGCTATCCCACAGATATAGTATATGCATAGTTACATTGGTGTAGGCTTGACCGTGCCATACCTGAAATTTTTGTTAACATGTTGACCAAATGACCTCTGGAAGGTTTTACCCCCTTTGCTGGGGGAAGAACCTCTGGGGGAATCTAGGATGGAAAAAGACATGGGGGTCATAGTAGATGATAGACTTAGAAATGGCATGCAAAGCCAAGCTGCTGCAAGTTAAGCAAACAGAATATAGGCATGCATTAAAAAGGGGATTAACTCCAGAGATAAAATGATAATTCTCCCGCTCTACAAAGACTCTGGTCCAGCCGCACCTGGAGTATGCCATCCAGTTCTGCGTCCCAGTCCTCAGGAAGGATGTGCTGTAACTGTAGAGAGTCCAGAGAAGGGCAACAAAACGAATAAAGGGTCTGGAGGATATTAGTTATGAGGAAAGGTTACGAGCACTGAACTTATTCTCTCTGGAGAAGAGACGCTTGAGAGGGGATATGATTTCAATATACAAATACCATACTGGTGACCCCACAATAGGGATAAAACTTTTCTGTGAAAGGGAATTAAGTAAGACAGGCGGCCATTCACTAAAAGGAGAAGAAAAGCAGTTTAACCTTAAACTATATAGAGGGTTCTTTACTATAAGAGCGATAAGAATGTGGAATCCTCTCTCCCAGGCAGTGGTTGCAGCGGGGAGCATCGGTAATTAAAAAAAAAAAAACTATTAGATAAGCACCTGAATGACCACAACATACAGGGATAAACAATGTAATACTGACAAAAAAATCACACATATAGGTTGGACTTGATGGACTTGTGTCTTTTTTCAACTTGGCCTACTATGTAACTCAGTAGCGGTGCGTCTATTAAGGGCGCACTGGCACCACCCCCTCTCTCCAGCCACCCCCTCTGTGCAATATGGATAGATTCATGCATTGCATGAGTCTATCCATAGGCGATCCCATTGGCTGCCTAGCAAAACAGAAAGAAGACAAGCACAGAAGACACACAGAGGACACAGCATCCATCGCTGTGCTACCCTTCCCACAGCTCACCTCCTAATCCAATGCCTGACCTGCCACAACGATTGGGTAAATTCAAGGCAGACAGAGACTGGGCGGGGGCACAGTGGCTGCATATTATGGGCACAAAGGCTTCATTGATGGCACAGTTGGCTGCATTTGAGGGGCACAGTGGCTGCGTAATATGGGCACAGTTGGCTGCAATTGATGGGGCACAGTTGGCTGCATTTGCTGGGCACAAGGGCTGCATATGATGGGCAGAGAGGCTGCATTTGCTGGGCAAAGTTGGCTGCATATGATGGGCACAGTTAGCTGAATTTGATGGCACAGAGGCTGCAATTGATGTTTTTGTTTCAGTATTTTTCTGAATTTTTCAGTTCGTTTGCGCTCCCCCAAAAATTTTGAGAACCAGCCGCCAATGATGTAACTATGACCAGAGTTTTTTTTGCCATTCAGCACCACCCTATTTTAACTGGCAATTGAGCGGTCATGCAAATTAAATTTATGTCATTTTTTCCACACAAATAAAGCTTTAGTTTGGTGTCATTTGATCACCACTTTTTTTTTTTTTTTATATATATAAATGAAAAAAGACCAACAATTTTGAAAAGTAAACAATATTTATCCAATAAAGAAAATAAAAATAAAATGTAACTTCTTCATAAATTTAGGCCATATTCTGCTGCATGTCTTTGGTCCAAAAAAATCCCAATATGTGTATATTGATTGGTTTGAGTGAAAGTTATAGTGTCTACAAATGATGGTATATATACTGGAAATTACTTTTATTTTTTTTATACTAGTAAGATCAGGGAATTATAATTGGACTGTGATAATTCAGCAAGAATTCTGCACATATACAGCACATATAAAGCAACAGGGCTGCCACTCTGCATTTCTAGGGACGCCCCGTCTGTGCTGTGATTCAGTAGAGCACGGTCAGCAAGTCCTGGACAATGACTTATGCCTGGGATCTGCTGATCGGTTTAGCGAATCAGTACAGAGTCCTGTGTTTACTAGAAACATAGGGCTCTATACACAGGCAGGGAGAAAGATTAGCCACATCTGCTTGTAAAAGCAGCACATATTACACTTGTTAGGGACACAGTTAACCCTTTCATCACACCTAAATGTTAACCCCTGCTCAGCCAATGTCATTGGTACAGTGACAGCGTATAGTATTTACACTAATCGCTGTATTAGTGTTACTGGTGTTGCCCATGCCAGTAATTCAGTTCCTACCTAGTGACAGTTAGTTTTTTCTTTTACAAAAGGCAAATCCACTTTGCACTACAAGTGATAATTTTGCTAAGCAGGAACACAGATCTTTACATTCCTGTAGTCAAAGCACTCCCCCCACAGTTAGAAATCACTCACAGGGAACACATTTAACCCTTTGATCACCCCTGATGCTAGCCCCTTCCCTGCCAGTGTCATTAGTACAGTAACAGTGCCCTGCTCACTGTATTAGTGTCACTTGTCCTCCCCAAAGTGTCAGCTAGGTGTCCGATTTTTTAGGTGCAATATCGCAGTCCTGCTATAAGCCATCACTAATAAAAAAGAAAATTATATATATATATATATATATATATATATATATATATATATATATATATATATATATATATAATATAAATATAAATATATATATATATATATATATATATATATATATATATATATATATATATATATATATATATATATATATATATATATATATTGGATTTTTTTTTTTTTACCAAAAATATGCAGTAGAAAACATGTTGACCTAAATAGATTTTTTATTGGGAAGGTTTTAGAACAGAAACTAAAAAATATTGTTTTTTTTTTTGTTTTGTTTTTTTAATTGTTAATCTTTTTTTCTATCTAGTGCAAATAATAAAAAACGCAGAGGTGATCAAATACCACAAAAAGAAAGCTCTATTTGTGGGGAAAGGGACATACTTGTTTTGGGTACAGCGTCGTACAATTGTCAGTTAAAGTAAGGCAGTGTTGTATCGCAAAAAATGGCCTGGTCATGAAGGGGCAAACATGAAGTGGTTAAACAGTATATGCAACTAACAACTAATCTAGCACAAGCTGCTATAGGGGTATGGGAAGGGATATGAACAGATTATGTTATTAGCTAACTGTTGCTGCTGTTTGCTTTTATTTTGATTAACAGGTTATCTTCAAAAAAATAGCTTCTTTTTTTTTGTGCTTGTTTCCTTGTTTGTTTGGTTGCTTAATTTGCAAATATGTATGGGTCCTCTTAATTATTAAGCTCTGGCTAGATACTAAGTGGTACCACTAAGGGAGGTTTTTTTTTCTATACTGTCTTTAATAAGCAGCCTGTATGAGAGGTATAAAACTTTTTAGGAACTGGCTTGAGGAAATGAAAGGATCAACAACACGGAAGAACACTGAGACAGGATTGTTCCAGACTGCAGCCAAGCACACAGGAAATTACACTCATCAAGAGCTGACGATGCAGAATTGCTGATGATGATTATGATTAAGAAGTTGATGATTCTAAGTCATGTCTTATCATAAACAATACTTAGCATGAGCAATATTTCACATTTCGCAAAAATACATCGTAAGAACAAGTTAAAGCGTGTAAGCCTTTAAAGCCAATATAATAAATCAAAAATACATGCATATCCAAGGCTGACATATTAAAATTATTGAAATATAAAGTCATAGTTGCTCTTCCTTTTCATAAAAAAAAAGCTTTGCCTTTAGTGACACTTTAGGAGTTGGTAGTACTAATAGTATAAAGATTGAATGTGCTGTGCAAGTTTTCTCCCACTCTACGCATCCTAGGCACTGTGGATGTTCTGCCCCACATTCATGTATTTTTTTCTGTGTTCTATTGAACTTCATTAGGATCTTGTTGTTTTGTAGTATGCTGACATTTAGTGGCAGTTTTGGGCCACTATAACTTGTTTACGAGTTGGGCGAATGGTTCGGGCTGAGCACAAGTTCAGCCCGGACATTGCCTGTTCACCCTGCACAGTGCGTTCTAGGGCCCTAATTGGATAAAGCCTTGCACCTGACCAATTAGGGCACAGAGCACTGTCAGAGCCCTGATTGGACAAAGTGATGATGACTTTGTCCAATCACGGCTCAGTGCTCATAGTTCCACCCCACACTATAAAAGGTTCCTTCCCACAGGATGCTTTAGCAGTGTGTCGCTGGAGTGGAGATAGAGAGAGCAGGGCTCTGTTTGCTACTAGCAAGTTAGTGTGTTGATTTATTGTGACATTAGGAGGAAACACATACACAATATTGGTATAATGTTAAGCGCTAAACCATCTGATGAAAAATATTAAAGTTTAACATTTAAATGAAAAGGAATGCATCTGCAAGGTGCAGCCATGTGAATGGTGAGTGGATTTAAAGGTCTGGGGGATGAATCCCTAAGAATTAGTCTCTAAAAAAGTCTCTAAATGGAGGCTGTCAAGGGAGCGAGGCTGCTTTGGGCGCGGGCTGGGGAACCCGATCACTGTGAACAAAAGTAAAGCAAAAGGAAGAGAGAGAAGCGCCAAGACAATCCTTTAAACAGCTTAGGAATTTATTCAGTATATAAGTATAAAACAGAATAAGATAATGTTGTAAACAGTAAAAGATAGTTATCTAGATCACTGTAGGCGAGCAGTTTTATACTGAATAAATTCCTAAGCTGTTTAAAGGATTGGCTTGGCGCTTCTCTCTCCTCCTTTTGATTTATTGTGACTCTGAGTGTAGAGTATTAGTGTAGTGTTAGTATAGTGTGAGTATAGTGTGAGCATAGTGTGTCAGTATAGTGTGAGTATAGTGTAGTGTCAGTGTAGTGTGCTGGTGTAGTGCAGTTTAAGACATGACATAAAATGTATCGCTGTATACAGTGCTATATACCCCTTTTTTTGGTTGCTGTGTGTGGGTCTTTTTTTTTATTTTGTCCCCTGCTTGCCCCCTTTTTTTTTAAATTGTCAAGTACAGTTTTTCCAATTGCAATGCTGGTGTTTCCCTTTTTATTTTATTTTTATTTTTTTATAGATTTTTTTTTTCTGTCATCATCAGTCCTCAATTTAAAGTGTATCAGACACTAATTTTCATTCAATAAAGGGCATCCAATTACATATTTCCTAGTTTCTATAAAATTTTGGTAATAAGCCCTTCCACCCCCATCATGTTTGGGAGGCCAACAAGGAGAAGCAGATGTTCCCATGCCATTATGAGGGGGCCAGTAGCGACTGTGTCCACAGGCAAAGGTGGGCATGGTCCTTCCTCAGAGCCCTATTTGGACAAATTGACGTTGACTTTGTCCAATCATGGCTCAGTACTCATAGTCCCACTCACACTATAAAAAGTTCCTTCCCATAGGAAGCTTTAGCAGAGTGTTTTTATTTATTTTTTATTTTTATTGGAGATAGACAGAGCAGGAAAGCAGATGCCATGCCATTATGAGGGGGCCAGCACAGGCAAAGGTGGACATGGTCCGCCCTCAGGCAGGGCACATTAGTCTCAGTCGCAGCATGCAGATGAGGTGGTTGACTGGCTTACTAAATCATCCTCTATGACCTAAGCTGACACTAGTGCACAGTCCACCGCAGCTGCGAGAGCAGCTTATTCTGCCTACAGAGAACAAATGGTCAGTCATGTTCCCCCAGCTGCAGCGTATTGCTGAATTGGCTCCAGCGATGATGAGGATGGAGGGAATGATGATAATGAGGTCACTGATGCGACTAGGGTGCCCGATATAGAAGAGGAGGAAAGTGAGGGAGAGCCACAACCTCAAAAAGGCAGGATGTCCTCCAGAGGCAGCCATCATGGAAGAGTAGAGAGCAGACACCCTATTCCATCAGATAGTGGAGCTGTTATCTCCCGACCCACTTCCCACAGCTCAGCTGTCTGGGCTTTTTTTAAAACATATGCAGTGGATCACACTGTTGCAATTTGCAACCTCTGCCCCAAGCAGATAAAGTATGGCAAAAACACCAGCCATTTGGGTACCACATGCTTGATAAGGCATTTATCCTCCCACCACTCATCCCAATAGCGAGAGCACCTGACAGCCACACCCAAGGAAGACAATTCTTGTCCTCCTCACCTTTCATGTCTACCCCCCGCTATGTCATGACCTCTCAGAAGCCTCCACTGACAGAGATTATGGTATAGCAAAGGGTGTCACAGGTCCTTGCAACACATCTGCCAACAACACACCACCAGCTGCAGGAAAAATCAATAAAAAAATGTATTTTCTTTATAAATGTCAGCTTTGCTTCAGCAGGTTTTATACACGGTACAAATGCACCACTTTACAGGCAGACTAAGGGGACCCCCCCCCCCCCCCCCCCATGCACTATATTTAAAGGTTTTTTCATGTTTCAGTTAAAGCATCATTAAAATCACTGCTCCTTTAAAAAAAAAAAAAATCTAAAGTTTTTTTTTGCATTGGTACATGTCCCGCAGAGCAGTATCCGGGCCTCCGTACAATAACCTGCATACAGGTGCATCTCATAAAATTAGAATATCATTAAAAAGTTAATTTACTTAAGTAATTCAATTCAAAAAGTGAAAGTCATATATTATATATAGATGCATTGAAAGTGTTCTAGAATTTCCTGGTAGAGGGCTGCATTGACTTTGTACTTGATAAAACACAGTGGACCAACACCAGCCGATGACATGGCTCCCCAAATCATCACTGACTGTGGAAACTTCACTCTGGACTTCATGCAACTTGGAATCTGTGCCTCTTCACTCTTCCTCCAGACTCTGGGACCTTGATTTCCAAATGAGATGCAACATTTGCCACAATCCGTGATGATTTGAGGAGCCATGTCATCTGTTGGTGTTGGTTCACTGCATTTTATCAAGTCAGGGCAGCCCTCTACCAGGAAATTCTAGAGCACTTCATGCTTCCCTCTGCTGACCAGCTTTATGGAGATGTTGATTTAATTTGCAGCAGGACTTGGCACCTGCCCACACTGCCAAAAGTACCAATGCCTGGTTTAATGATTATGGTATCACTGTGCTTGATTGGCCAGCAAACTCACCTGATCTAAACCCCATAGAGAATATGTGGGGTATTCTCAGGAGTAAGATGAGAGACACCAGACCCAACAATACAGACAAGCTGAAGGCTGCTATGAAAGCAATCTGGGCATCCATAACACCTCAGTAGTGCCGCAGCGTGATTGCCTCCATGTCACGCTTAGTAATTCATGCAAAAGGAGCCCTGACCAAGTATTGAGTGCATACTATAATGTACATGGACATACTTTTTAGTAAGCCAACATTTCTGTAATAAAAATCTTTTTTTTATTGTTCTTATGTAATATTCAAATTTTTTGAGATACTGAATTTTGAGTTTTCACTAGCTGTAAGCCATGATCATCAAAATTAAAAGAAAGAAATACTTAAAATATATATCACTCTGTATGTAATGCATCTATATAAAATATATGGGTTTCATTTTTTAATATAATTACTGAAATAAATGGACTTTTTGATGATATTCTAATTTTATGAGATGCCCCTGTATAAGCCTTCAAAATGGGGACTTTTGATTTTTCAAGTTCAGGTCCAATAGATTTTTTAGGGTTTTTGGTTTGGGTCAGAACTTTTGCGAAGTTCGGAAGTTCTGGCGCAAACCAAACTGGGTGTTCAGCCCATCTCTATTGTTTACTAGTGTGATTTTGGTACCTTCTTCTGTCATCACCTTCTGTTTAGTGCTTGTTAGGTCCTAGCTGGACCCTCCCTACTTCTTTCAGGTTCCCCCTATCAGTGTTAGCTGTTGAAAAAGACAGGGCTTAGTAAAGTCATTGCCTTCTTACACTTTACAGTATTGGAATTACATTCTTGGCACTGCAATTAACTGAAGTAAAATTATGTTGGATTCAATTTCTGTGTCTTTTAAAGAGTTAGGCTGCCTGTAGATGGTGACAAGTCCGCAGGTGAGCATACTGTCCAGACAGGCTGGGTCTAAATATATGTCAATGCATGAAGTTCATTTGAAGGAGAACAGTGGATGAATTTGATGAAAGAGAGCTATTAATGCATGTAAATTTCCATAATATCTTGTTATTATACATTCATTTGAAGAAGGATAGATATAGGAAACACGCTACCATTGAAATGCATTTAATTCAATATATGAGTTTAATGTCCGCAAAAGAGGAGAATGATAACTTTGCAATATCATTTTGCAAAGAAGCAATTTTAGAGCTTTGTTCACTTTGAATGCCCAATCTGTAAAAGAAAAGCTGTCTGGCTTATTATAATATGACGGCCAAGCGGGAGCCCTGTTATACTGGGAGGATGTCATATGATATTCTCCCAGGATCGCAGGTTGCGTGAGCCCCACGTGCTGTGCTTTGGCACGATCTGTCACCAACTATGTCCACCGGACACAGCTGATGACAGTTGAACCGGCCGCTGCTGGTACCATGTGATCACTGTGGCCAATCATAGCAGATCATATGACAATTGTATACAATGAAAGGCTTTGATTCTTGCCATTCAAATCATTGTGCACTATTGTGATGGACTCTGTGATTGGTCACAGTGATCGCATAGTACAGACAGGGCCCATCACAACCCATCTGTACCATGTAATTAGATGGGGACAATCACAGCTAATCACAACAGCAAAAACGAACAAATGGTTGCTTATAACTATAAAACTCACAGTTTTAAGTAATCATATGTGTACATAGTATAGTGATGCTATGGTAACAATGTAATGCTCTGGTCACTGTATGTAAAAACAGTTTACTATGCTTTAGCTATAAATGGACACAGGAGCAATCTGTGTCGTTTACTCACTGTGTCCATTAAGAACAGGAAGGACATATTCTTCTCTGTCCCCTTTGTGTGCCCGTAGCAGCCAGTGGGAGAGGAAAGTTGGCAGGGCTGCGGAGTTGGGCACACAGGGGGTTATCTGATGTCGGCAGGACCATGGGGGGATTGGTGTTGCAGGGCAAGGGGGGAATTACAGAATGTTGTCCTGTGTCTGTGTCTCTCCCCCTAGCAGCTGAAAGCACTGATCCCCCTGCTGTCTGAGCCTCCCTGTGTGCCTGGGCCCCTAACAGGAGTGGTACCCCCTTTCAGCAGCCCTGAATGCTAGGCATCTTGCAGGTTAATGTTGTAATATCATTGTAATGTTAAAATAATAATAGTGTATTTATGAGGACAGACTTGGGACAAGCTCACTCTTCATAGTTTCATAGTTTCATAGTTAGTAAGGTTGAATAAAGACACCAGTCCATCCAGTTCAACCCAAGTGTCAACAATTGTCCCTATCCCTGTACTTTACACACTCACATTGGTCCCTACCCACAATCCAAGGTCCCCATTCATATACTAGGGCCAATTTTGGACAGAAACCAATTAACCTACCTGCATGTCTTTGGTCTGTGGGAGGAAACCGGAGTACCCGGAGGAAGCCCACGCAGGCACAGGGAGAAAATGCAAACTCCAGGCAGGTAGTGTCCTGGTTGGGATTCGAACCAGCGACCCTTCTTACTGCTAGGTGAGAGTGCTAACCACTACACCACTGTGCCGCCACTCTTACATTACAAAAAAAAAAAAAAACCTGCAGTCAGCCAAGACACCTTCTCCTGATAATCATCTAAAAGGTTAGTGGGATTATATAGTGAGGTTTTCTCAAATCTGAAAACTATTTTTAAGCACAGGTAGCATTCTTACTAACAGTATGATTAACCATTCACAATGTGATGCAATTGTGCTTGCAAGGCGTAAACAAAATTTGGCAATTTTCTATTGTTTTGCTAAATGCTGTAACCTGAAGACAATATTACTTTTTGAAGTTACATAGAAATTTGAACATCTAATGCCACGTACACACAAGCAGACTTTTTGATGGACTAGGTCCGACGGTCTTCCTGACGGACTTTAGGCAGCGTTCCGACGGACTTTCTGAATGAACGGACAATCACACCAAAGTCTGACGGATGATGACGTACGACCGGACTAGAATAAGGAAGTTCATAGCCAGTAGCCAATAGCTGCCCTAGCGGCGGTTTTTGTCCATCGGACTAGCATACACACAAGAGGATTTCTCGATAGGAACTGGATCCGACGGAGTTCCAGTGGAAAAATTTGAAACATGTTCTATTTCTAAAGTCCGTCAGATTTTTGGACAGCAAAGGTCCAATGGAGCCCACACACGATCTAATTGTCTGCCAGATTTGTTCCGTCAGACCTTTTCTGTCGAAAAGACCGGTCGTGTGTGCATGGCATAAGACACTAGGTCTGACGGAATCAGTCCGTCTGACAATCCGATCGTGTGTGGGCTAATCCGATGGTTTTTCATAAAAAAAATCAGACAGACCTAGAAATAGAACATGTTTCAAATCTATCCGACAGACTCAATTCCTATCGGGAAAACCGTTTGTCTGTATGCTGGTCCGACGGACCAAATACGATGCAAGGGAAGCTATTGGCTACTAGCTATTGAACTTCCTTTTTTAGTCACGTCTTATGTCATCACGTTCAAAACGAACGGACTTTTGAAAGGATTTAGTCTGTTTGTGTATGGCCAAGTCCGTTCATTCGGAAAGTCCGTCGGAACTCAGCCGAAAGTCCATCGGGAAGACCGCCAGACCTGGTCTGCCGGAAAGTCTGGTCATGTGTACGTGGCATTACAGTTACTTAATACATATAGTATACAGTACAACAACACTAATGATTGTTTCTTGTTATTTTTATTGTTTTAAAATGGAAAAAAATGGCATCTGTAATACAGAAAGCCATGACAAAATGTCATTGAATGAGAGCACAACAATATCATAAAACACTAAAAGATAAGGCATGAAAAAGTCAAAAGATCTAACGGCTAGTCTCGGAGAACTTGGATTGAGACTAAAGACATCAGCCCTTAACAGGGTCAATGATGATTTCATACTTTGAAAAGAGGACACTGCTTGGCCATAACCTGCTGCGATGAAGGGAGCCAGAAGATTCTGATTCACCCTCAGCAGCACTACTGTGCAGATGCAGATGTAGTCCCAGTTAACTCAATTTCCTACAACTCCCTGGGTTCCTTGACATGCCAATATGAACTCCTCGGGAGTTTAGAGAACCAACATAATGAGGCATCGGTAGCTGGGCAAGTGATCTGCAGCCAGGTGAGAGGCCCTCCACTGTCAGAACGTGCAGGCAGCTGGTCCCGAGCCTAATAGTGCTCACCTTCCGCAGAAGACTCTGCCACTGTGGGGAGCCAAAAGGGTGACATGTTGTTCTTGGATCCCTCCAGCTGTTCATCTTTGTTACCGGAGCTACCCTGGACTTTACTGAAATTAATGCGGTTTATGAGGATAATAATTACTGTCTACTGAACTGTGATGGGCAGGGCTAGAAAGATCCATTGAGAACAACAGCTTGGCAAGACTGGAGGGGACCCATAGTAAAGCCTGACAACTGCAGATAGTGGAATCCCTCAAGTGAGACTTGTGGCTGTGACTGGGTGAAGCCCTGGAAGAAAGCCAGCCTGACCAAATCTCCATACAAAAATCAAAGGTTCCCATTCTAATACAGTTCTCCACTGACAATTTTTGGTGAGAAAGAACTTTACAAAAGGCATAAAGAAATATGGCATGCTAAAAAATTAACTCTATATGTGAGACACGTTAGATATTGTCAAGGAGCATCATTTTTATAAATGATTTTGTTTTTTGCTTGTAGGATGTTGTTGAAATCATTGCAGTATTTTTGAGAGGCTTTTTTCATATACATTTTGGCTACCTGGCTGTGGAATATGTGTGTGCCTTGGCATTTGAAAATATTTTTCTTCTCCTCCCAGGGGGTCTTCATGTGGAATGTAAATGACTGGAGGGGGCAGTGCAGTGGTTGCAAAGAGAGCAGATGGAGAAAGTTTCCTTTTGACATGCAGTATGGGGACTAAATACTATACGTTTTTAATTTGTTTTGAGGATTAATTTGCTGTGTGTTTTCAGATTTTGGGCCTGGAACTCATGTCATGTCATCTTTTGGCAAAAACTTTAGCTTTAGTTTTAGAGTTTACTCCAGAACTGGCTTTAGCAAATGTGAGACCTAAAGAAAATATAGAAAGTGGGGCATACAGTTGTCATACTGTATTTTTGGTGCATGTAGAAAATATATTGCCAGCTTCTTAAGCCAGTAAAACTATGTCACTCTCAGATGCCAGTAAATATGATATTAAAACTGGTTTCAATAAATATATACAGTACTAGTCTCTGATCCCAGTGAAATTTTAATACTAGCCACTTTGTAAAAGTATTAAAGTCCTCTAGTACAAGTAGGTTTATAATGGCAACTTCTGCCTCCAGTAAATCTTTAAACTATGTTACAGTGCCAGGAAATATCTAGCTTATAATGCTTGCATGAAACAAGTTTCTTTGCCAGTCTTTGATGCATCTACAGTATACAGATATTGCCAAAATCTAGCATGTTTATAGTATATTTATAGTATATCTATAAAATAATAGCAGCCTTTGGTGCATATTAATAATATATACTGTGGGTATGGCTTGCAGTCTCTTAACTAATTCATCCCAAACGAGATCAGATTGAGGTCAGGACTCTGTGCAGGCCAGCCAAGTACCTCCACCCCAAACTCACTCATCCATATCTTTATGGACCTTGCTTTGTGCACTGGTGCGCAGTCATGTTAGAAAAGGAAGGGGCCAAACTGTTCCCACAAAGTTGTGAGCATGAGATTGTCCAAAATGTTTTGGTTTGCTGACGCCCTAAGAGTTCCCTTCACTGGAACCAAGGGGCCAAGCCCAACCCCTGAAAAACAACCCCACACCATAATCCCCCCTCCACCAAATCATTTGGACCAGTGCACAAAGCAAGGTCCATAAGGAACAAGTTTTGGGTGGAGGAACTTGACTGGCCTGCACAGAGATCGGACCTCAAGCCTTCCATAAGAGTTGAAGCTGTTATAGCTGCAAAGGGTGGGCCAACTCAATATTGAACCCAATGGACTATGACTGGGACACCACTGACTTGCCTTTATCTGCGTTTTAATGCACTTTAAAAATTCAGGTCAACGCATAGACACAAAAGAAAAAAAATATGTATCCTGTTCCCACTACAACACTGCATTGACCTGCCTTGCAGTAAAAAGCAACATGTATGCATTTTAACGCAACACAGGTCAACACATCATTCTAGTGTGAGCAGGACGCATAAAAAATAATAGTTTTTTTATGTGTCTATGCACTGACCTGCATTTTACAAGTGTGCTAAAATGCAGATCATTGCAAGTCACCATGCATTTAAATGTGCATAAAAGGCTTGGAAAGGTGCATCCATTTTTCCTGCATTTTATCACAAGTCAGTGTTAATTCAACCTCAGTCTGTTCCTTAATTGTTTTCTAAAGCACAATGGGAGCTGCCTATAGAGTTCTTTGTATAATGCTGTCCCAAAAAAAAGCTGAACTCCAAGCAAACTCCATCAGCATGCTTCTTAAGCTCAGTACACTTGGGCTAAAAACCAACCAGTTCAGCAGGAACCAGATGACTTTTGGTCCATGTGTAGAGCCATCTATTCAAAAGAAGCCGGTCCTGCTGGAAAAACAGCATTTGATCAGCTGACCAGTTCATTGTGACAGGGAGAGAGTCCCACTTGTCAAAATACAGTGACTCTATGGGAGAGATCCATGCAACGCTTGTGTAGGTGTATGTACCCAGCTTTACACTACCGAACACCTGGCTGGCCCCTATGCTTCCTCTCCCTCTCATTCTCTAAACTCTGCTTTACCAACTGTACCGTAGACTGAGGCCTCATGTACACTGGATGTTATAATAATGTTATAAAAACAGCAGTAGCTTTGCAGTGAGTTTTTCATCGTTTTTGCAAAAATGTTTTTTTGTGTTTTTTGTGTTTTTTTTAGCGTTAGCTCTTTTAAACATAAGAAAAAAGCTGGTGCGCCACGTTTTTGAGCGTTTATCAGCATTTTTGAGTGTTTTTTGAAGTTAGAACGTTTTTACAGCTGAAAAACTTCTCTCAGAACCCACTAGTCTTGGGGTTTTTTACAGTCAAAAAATGCCCCAGCCAAATAACAGTTGATAACAGCCTATGTTTGCATGGACACATAGGATAACATGCTGGAGAGTTGATTGACTGTAGAAAAAACCGTCTGAAGCCAAAAACAGCAGTTGTAAAAACATCCAAAAACGCCCAGTGTGCATGATACTTACTGTATTGTAAGAGGCAGATACCAAGTCCAATTTAGGTACATTTAATGTTAATAAATGTTTAAAGGAGATATATGGTCACAGCATATACCTTCTCTTTATAACATTAGCATTATTATAACAAAACAAACAATAGTTATATTTGAAAATTCAGTATAAGCTGACGTTCATGCTGTGAGTGCAGCCTGTCTGCTAGCAATCTTTTTCCACAGCTTCTGTGCTTTTCAGCTTCTCCTCTGCATTTTATCATATACTTTCAGTTTCCAAGCACTACATATCCCATGGTAATTTGCTGCCTGCAAGCTGTGATTCATGTACTGGTACCTCCTCATGAAACTCCTCCTCTCAGCCACTTTGTAGTTCAGAAGGCAGGCTCTTTGAAATATGTGACACATCAGTGTCTACTCATAGTGAATGCATATCACAGAATCTAAGAAAATAAATGTGTGGGGATCATTACACATTACCGTTACAAACTTCAAGACCATTCAGATTAATAGGAGTAGGCTAGAAATAAGTAAAATACAATGTAAAAATGAATAAATGTTTTTACATTTTGACCATTGATACACTTTAATGTGGTTTGTAAACAAATATAAAAAAAAAAAAAAAACCTGCAAGACAAAGCCATAATGAGCTAGCATGCATAGCATACTAGCTCATTATGAAATACTTACCTTAGCTCGAAGCCCCTGCAGCGGTCCCCATACACTGCCGTGCCCAGGACATGTCTCCCAGAGTTATTTCCGGGTTTGGCGCTGTGATTGGCCTGAGCCGAGATGACGTCACTCGGCTCAGGCCCTTTAGAAATGCGGCAATGACGTCGGCATGAAAGGTATATGGTAAATATCTGCTAAACCGTGCAGGTTTAGGAGATATTTACAGTACCTACAAGTAAGTCTTATTATAGCCTTACTTGTAGGTACAAGTGGTGTTACTGGGTTTACAACCACTTTAAGTTGCATCATTTAATCCTGCCTAGAGTTCAACGTTAAGATTCTTGGAGAATTAAAATTAGGGTAAAAACAAAAAAGTGAATGTGTCTGTAACAGGAAGAAGCTTCCTATGAAAAAAATGTATCACAGCTTCAAAAAATTGTAGAAAATAAATCAAATGGGCAAATTGTAGCAGCAGATAATGTTCAATCCACATTGTCCATGCTAGAATTGAGCTAATAAATAAAATAAATGTAGATAGTTTTACAATTAGGAGACATTAGTGGAGGGGGGGTTGGCATTAATGGAGGGAATTTAAAATGTAGTGTTTTTTTTTCAAGTCAGCAAGTGCTTTGTTTACTAGTACAATAATGATACTTTCATGGTTATTTTAATACAGAGTAGATCATTTCATATCTTTTTGAACTTCTAGAAATTTGTCTTATATTAGCACAGTGTCACCACATGTTTTTAAAGACATTTAACTCAACATATTTAGCGGATAGATAAATCTAAAGACCCTTGTGGGAATTAATTACTATTGCCAGAAATATTAATAATAAACTTTAACCACTTTAGCATTGATGGAGCTGGTCACTAAATCTGCTTCTAGCCCCTATTTTTAATGAAACACCAAGATCATATATCAAAAGTTGGTCAGATGGGAGACAGGTCACAGGATATCTACTGTATGTGACAAAGTCTGACACTGATAGAATAACATTGTGACTGCATAGTTACACCATGAACACTGACTTTTTCTAATAGGTTACTTTTTGTACAAACTTACTTTGAAAAACAGCAAAATAAGTTGGTGTGAAATTGGAATAATTATAATAAATACCTGAAAATGCAACCTGAAATAAAACTTACACAATGCCATCTTCCATCAAAGTTGGAAAGTAATATTCAACAATATATGCAGATAGGAAATCTATTTATCAATATAAAGACAGACTCTAGACATTTAAGTCTCTATAGCTGAGACCATTATGTTTATATAATACACAATGTAATACATAATAAACTACAGACAACTCCCTTAAGTTTTCTAGCTCACAAAGACTACAAAAATATTTTGCACTATAACATTTGTACAATTAAAATAAATAAGGTAGATCATTTCTACATCATAACAATGCAAATGGTATCTTATATGGTATTGTTTTATTCAGTTTGTACATATGTGATTTTAAGTGTCAAGTCACTGATCTACAAACACTGATCACTAGAATTGATAACTGTTGAAAAAAACTGTCTTCTGTACAGAATGCTAAACAAAGTGATCTCAGTGTTAAATTTATACCCTTGGTATATCTCTAGATTATCAGATTTATATGCAGCCTGATATCTGCAGGGGAAATGATATGCTAAAAGACTGTTTGTCGGTCTAAGACATAAGATCTTAATTATTTGAAATGTCTTTCTTTTCATTCGTTTTCTTTTTTTTTTTTTGTGTGTGTGTCTAACTCAATGGCATTTTAATGGCTTATTAAATGGTTGTTTTACAGCATCAGTATGTTGAGGCTCAGAGCTTCTATATATCTGTATGTGTGATGGAAAGTTTCTACTAATGCATGCAGCATGGGGCATTTTCTCTTCTACTTTAAAGTGGCGCATTTCTCACAGTCCCTAAGAGAATTTATTAAATGTCTTATTAGCCATTCTTCTACAAGCAAGTGACAGTCCCATTGACCTTTATAAACAGCATTTCCAAAATAGAAAAAAAACTGCAGTACGATGCCTGTAACCAAATGTAAAACATAAAAATGGCAAAGCCTTATATTTCAGTTTTTGTTTTTGTGACTTATTTTATTCTTATTGTAAATTATTACAAAAGTTTTTTTTTTTCTGTTAAATATATTTTAAAATGGAATTAACAAATTGCAAATCTTTTGGTCTTATATGAAATGTTCTTATTTAGCAAATTAACCTCACACAACCCAAATTTGATGTTGAATAGAATATTAATAGCAACTGGGCAGCAATAATCTTTAAAGGGTTAGTCTACCTCTAGACAGGTCTTTTTCAGGGGTATTAAAGTGGAAGTAAACTCCCCTATCGTTTTCAGCCAAGGAAGCTGCCATCTTTGCCTCTGTTTAATCTTCAACAACTGCTATGGTGCTGCACATGTGATTTGTTATGACACCAGCCATTGGATGGTTTGATAGTTTGGCTGAGAGCACAGCCAATGTGCGGTTAGCATTCCCGGCGTGCCTTTTTTTTTAACTGTTTAAATCGATGGGTTTACTTCCACTTTTAAAACAATCATTGTAAAAAGATGGAATGGGGGGTTATTGAGAAATAATTTGCCTAATAGGTTAGCATTTTTACCTTGCAGAACTGAGGTTCATTATGACAGGGCAGAATAGTGTTTTATGTTGTCCCCATGTTTGCATGGGTTTCCTCCATGGACTCATTTCCTCCATGGACTCATTTCTTTCTGCAACCCAAAGCAAATTAGTGGGTTAACTGTTTTCTGCCCAACATTGGGCTTAGTGAACTTGTCTGTTGAGACTGGGACTAATAGTCTCTCCACCTATTTCACAAATCCAGAGGTGCTTCCAGTTGGTTTGAGCTAAGAACATCTTGGGGTGGTCCTAGACACTCTATCCTAGCCTATTCCACAATCCCACTGGTTGTTGAAGCTTTCAGAAACTTTTCTAAACACTAGCAATATTACAAGTTCACAATTAATCTCAGTTATTACATACAATTTTGTTAGCTCCAGCTTGAGCTAAACTGGTCATATTACTAAGCTCATCTGCTGGGGCTTCTAATACCAACAAAAGCTTAGGACAACTAAAATGTGCTGTTTTTTTTTTTAAACAGTTTACTGGGAATGTTTTGCTCATTCGTAATGATGAATTTGGTAGACCCTCTGTGGCATGAACAAACAGACAAAAACCTGTTGATCAGGTCCTTGATAAAAGTCTGGCTGCCTCTGACTTCTGTCTGTCAGTCAATGCTTTGTATTTTTTCTTGTGTACTGTTTAGACTGTTTGTACTCAGTCTATAGTTATTTTACTTATCAGCCTGTTACCTCGTTTAATGTGTGTCAATGCTGCATTAGCCTGTCTGGAACCAGGGCACTGTATGTCTGTGTTATCAGTCTGTGTGACTCTGTTACTATCTTTAATGAAAATCTTTGGACAGATGACAGTAATCAGAAATTAGTGTAATTACTGTCATCTGTCTAAAGTTTTACATAGCACTAGCATCATTGGTCCTGGCAAAACAGATAGGTGTACCATAGGCTAGCCATACCCAATAAGATTTCTCTTGTGCAGCCCCTTTGGGTTGAATAAATTGAATAGTCCTTGCTGGCTACAGTATTCTAAATGCCTCTGCAGCTGTCAAAGTACCCAAATAGTGACTGCATCTCATTAAAAGCAGACACTGTTTGGTTGGTAATAATTGATTTTTCAATCAAAGTTTGGCAAGTTGGGAGGTGCTGACAGGAACACCCACAGCTCCAGTTTCGTCAGGAATTGGGAAAAATTCGAGCTGTGTATGGCCAGCTATATGCTACTACTCTACTCTATTCTAAAACATTTGTTCAGACACAGCTGTGGCCTCACTTTAAAGTGCAGTAATAAGTGCAGGTGAGGGCAAGAGTGCACAGCAGAGTTGTGAGCTGCCAAGTAATGACTATCAGGAAGTCAAGATTGAAGGCTGATCACTACACCTCTCCTACTGACATCCAATCCCTGTGCTTTACTTAATACTGCAGTCGATTCCTCTTCAGACTTAAGCCTCATACACATGACCAGATTTTTTGACAGTTATTGTCTGATAACAGGCTAATGGCGGAAAATCCAATTGTTTGTACGATCCTTCAGACAATTGTTACGCAGACAAATGTTGGAAGGCAGGCTTTAAAATTTTACGCGGACAAATGTGTGTTGTCAGATTTTACGAGCGTGTGTAAACAAGTCCGTTGGACAAAAGTCCAAAGTACAGACACGCATACTCTGAAGCAAGGACAAGCCAGAAGCGGTCGGTCTTGTAAACTAGCATTCCTACTGAAGAATTAAAATTTGCGACATGGCAAAGTATGAAATCTCCAAATACAGCGCACATTCTCTTCTTCTTTAATGGGATAATAATGAAGATGCTGTGTTGGTGATACTGATGGAGTTATTGCAAATACATTTTCAAAGGCTTTTTTTTTTCAAGTGATAGCAAGAATTATATTATTCTGCTTGTTTTTTGTTTGTTTTTTGGTGCAAGTTACCACAATACCATTATCCCGTAGTTTTTAAGATCCAAGATACAACAATGTTGGTGTCCCTTGTTAATTTTACATTGTATTTTTTAAAATGTAACTGCCTACTCCCAAACTGTCATTTGAAGTAAAACACATAGCCAAGCATTATTCTCCACATTTTTGTGCATTAAAAAAATAAAACAAACAAAATTAGACATAATATCTGCCAATAGAACTTAACCAAAAAGTGCATTCTATGCATCCAAAAATATAGAAAATATACCAAATTAAATCATTATTCAACCAAAAAATAACATAAAAGCCTCATGCATTTGTCCTGCTTCTTAATATAGGGGGTCAACAATGCCAAGAGTTGGTGAAAGCAGGGGTCCGTCATCCGGAGATAATTCCAAAAAACATCTGGATTATTCTCCTGGAGCTCCCGTTGCAAAGGCATATAACATAATTGGTCACGATTAATAAAGCAACCAATATTTGGTCCAAGAAATCCTCCTCCTCCTGTTCCTGGACTGGACTTGGGTCAAAGCAATAACTCCAAGACCAATAACAAATAACACCTTATCGCCTCTGATTCCGCAACATGGTTGGTTGAGGAATGGGCATTCAGGAACGAACTGAAAAGAGCGAAATGAAAAGCACAAAGTTAAAAGTGTCAAATGAAAAGCACAAAATGAAACAATCAACGAATCAACACCCACCAAACTTCTAATAACACAAAATTAGCAGAGGAAGCCCAAAGGGTGGTGCTAAACAGCTGAAAAACCATGTAGTACGTCACTACGTTCATATCTGTTGGCCAGCAATTGTGTGCCATTTGTATGCAGGACAAGTTTGGGGCCAACACCCTTCAGACAAAAGTCTGCGGTTTTGTCTGTGGGAAATCCGATCGTGTGTACGAGGCTTAATAGCCAGCCAATTCCCTCCCCAGAATAACAACCAACTGAATTAAACATAATATGAACAATATATACATATTTATAATATATTATGTTCAATACACTTGCTTTGTTAACACATGGCGCTTAATTCTGAACATCATATTATACATCCACACTACTACACAGTTTAGCTAGTTAATAATAATATAAAATAAAAAACACATTTAAAAACAGCGCTACATTGTGCAACAAAACTTTGATTTTGTTAAAAAGACACAATTCAGCAAATCACTTTAGTGTATTTCAGCTACAGTGCTCTGAAAAAGTATTCATACCCCTTGAAATTTTCCACATTTTGTCATGTTACAACCAAAAAACGTAAATGTATTTTATTGGGATTTTATGTGATGGACCAACACAAAGGGGCACATAATTGTGAATTGGAAGGAAACCGATAAATGGTTTTCAAACTATTTTACACTCATGTATCATAAAAGTGTGGCATGCATTTGTATTCAGCACCCTTTACTCTGATACCCCTAACTAAAAACCAGTGGAACCAATTGTCTTCAGAAGTCACCTAATAAATAAATAGAGTCCACCTGTGTGTAATTTAATCTCAGTATAAATATAGCTGTTCCCTCAGAGGTTTGCTGGAGAACCTTGGTGAACAAACAGCATCATGAAGGCCAAGGAACACACCAGATGGGTCAGGTATAAAGGTGTGGAGAAGTTTAAAGCAGGGTTAGGTTATAAAAAAATTCCAAGCTTTGAACATCTCATGGAGCACTGTTCAATCCATCATCCAACAATGGAAAGAGTATGGCACAACTACAACCCACCAAGACATGACCGTCCACCTAAACTGACAGGCCGAGCAAGGAGAGCATTAATCAGAGAAGCAGTCAGGAGGCCCGTGATAACTCTGGAGAAGCTGCAGAGATCCACAGCTCAGGTGGGAGAATCTGCTCATAAGACAACTATTGGTCGTACACTCCACAAACCTGGTATTTATGGAAGAGGGGCAAGAAGAAAGCCATTGTTGAAAGAAAGCCATAAGAAGTCACATTTGTAGCTTGCAAGAAGCCATGGGGGGACACAGCAAACATGTGGAAGAAAGTGCTCTGGTCAGATGAGACCAAAATTGAACTTTTTGGCTTAAAAGCAACACGCTATGTGTGGCGGAAAACTAACATTGCACATCACCCTGAACACACAATGCCTACCATGAAACATGGTGGTGGCAGCATCATGTGGGGATGCTTTTCTTCAGCAGGGACAGGAAAGCTGGTCAGAGTTGATGGGAAGATGGAAGGAGCCAAATACAGGGCAATCTTAAAGGAAAACCTGTTAGAGTCTGCAAAAGATGTGAGACTGGAGGTTCTCCTTCCAGCAGCACAACCCTAAAAATACAGCTAGAGCTACAATGGAATGGTTTGGATCAAAGTATATGTATATGTTAGCATGGCCCAGCCAAAGCCCAGACCTAAATTCAATTGAAAGTCTGTGGAAAGACTTGAAAATTGCCACTCTTCATTCAATCTGACAGAGCTTGAGCTATTTTGCAAAGAATAATGGGCAAAAATTTCACTTTCTAGATGTGCAAAGCTGGTAGAGACATACCCAAAAAAGACTTTTGGAGCTGTAATTGCAATGAAAAGGTGGTTCTACAAAGTATTATATAAATATTGAATATAAATGCACGCAACACTTTTGACATATTTATTTCTAAAAAAAAAAAATTGAAATCCATTTATCATTTTCCTTTCACTTCACAATTATGTGCCACTTTGTGTTAGTCTATCACATAAAATCCCAATAAAATACATTTACGTTTTTGGTTGTAACATGACAAAATGTGGAAATTTCAAGGGGTATGAATACTTTTTCAAGGCACTGTATATTTTCTTGGTAATAATTGATACAACAACTTAAGTGTAGCGTTTAGAGTTAAATTAGAGCCCCAAGTTGCTTACACTCCACAATACCCCATTGAAGTCTTGTCACGGATCCCTTTCACATCAAAGATTTTAAAGTACATTTGTATTTGGGCAAGTCCCAATTAGATGTCATAACCAGTGTATTTCTCATCATTTTGCCCTTGGCACAAGGTTCTAAATATGAATATCTCAACCATTCAGTAGGCAATATGAACTAAAAGCATACACTCTGTATATCAATCATGGTTACACAGTATCATATGTTCTACAATGGGTTTCTTTTTTCTTTTCTAATAGAGAGCAGAGCCATTAGTGTCAATGCAAAGTGGGGATGGGAACTTAGTGGGGTCAGGAAGGACAACCTGAAAGGTTGTATTTTCTATGACACAGTGCAGTTGCCCCAGAGTCATTAATTAGAAAAATATCAGGATGCTAAATTTGTGAGCCCCTTACCTATTTAGAATGAGCCTATTTTTATGTTTAAGGAAAGCTACGGATTACTAACATCATTTAGAAACAAAATGATCTAAAAGAAAACAAGGGTTATAAACACTGGTAGAAAGTGGTGCTAGTTAATGAGAAATCAGTTTCTTAAAATGAACACAAATAAAATACAAGACTTTAGAATAAATAAATAATACTTAAATCTATCTTTAGGCTTGACCAATGTGTCTTTGTATCCCAAAATGTCACAATATTTTTATTTAATATTAAATGATAATGCATACATACTGCATTACTTAGGCTACCACAACCACCTGTTCAGCATTTTCCACTACTACCCCGCCGTGCACTCTGCATGTGCTCCACACATACACTCACTTAACTCTTGAACTTCTGCACCTCTGTACAAGATGGGGAACCTCTACGGTGCAATATGCTCCCATTGCTAAGGGATACAGACTTCTAGAGGATACTGACAACATTTCTCTCGAAGGCAGTGCCAACTGTAACAGGTACACGTTATCGACAGGCTGCTTGTTACACTTCTGTTACTCTTTGCAACTATTTATGACTTTACGTTACTTCATTCTACGTTGATGTTTTCATATCCCAATGTGTTAAGATCTACAGGTTGACTGTGTGTGCGCTGGTTACTTAGGATACACCTCTTTAATACTAAAACTTCAGACCGGGCAGGGACAACGTTTCAAACCCTTTATTTTAAAATGTGCAAAAGCAGACATTTCACGGTCCAACAGTCAAACAAACAAGACATGCCACTTTCCTAGTTCCATAACCACAACTACAGGCTAATGCGCTGCCCCAGCTTACCTGCGAAAGTGCATTCCAGTGTCCATGGTCCTTTACAGGCTCTTCTCACGCAAGTGTAGGTCCTTATAATCCAGTGTTGGCATCTTCAGGGCCAACCTCAATTTAAAAGTTTTTGTTGCAAGCCATAACTGACGATATTTTCTTACTCTTGCGGGTCTCTTATTCCGTCTCTATCCTCTCCGGGTCTCACACTCAAGGCCGAACCGTGCTTACTCAGTTTCTCTTGTGGGGCCAAGGATGACTCCCTGGGCTCCTTCAGGGCAAGTGGTCTAGACTCAGACAGAAAAACCTGCCAAAAGGAGAGCAGGCAAAACTTTAACCCCACTGACTACTTCAACCTGCTTACAAGCAGACTATGTGACCTTTGGTGCTCAGCAACAATTGCAATGCTTTTGCCACCGTTTAGGGAGTGCTATGAAGTATCTCATTATAGCACAGTTTATAATACCTGGGTCCCTGTTATTTTTTTTTGTTTTTGAACTAATAAGGAAATGTATATGAGATGTCTTGGTTAAACAGACGCTATAGGAAATAACTTAAAATTGGAGGGGGGGAAGGAAAAATGAGCAGTATACAGGTGTGTGTGGGGGGGGGGGGGGTGGTGGTATCAGTGAGCGGTATACATTGGGGGGGAGCAGTGAGTAGTGAGCAGTGTGGGACGAGCAGTGAGTAGTATACAGTCTAGGAGGGGGGGAGCAGTGAGCAATATACAGTGAGGGGGAGCAGTGAGCAGTATACGGGGGGAGGGGCATGGAGCAGTACACAGTGGGGGGTGACAGTGGGCAGTATACCGTGTGGGGGACAGTGAGAAGTATTCAGTGGGGGCGCAGTGAGCAGTATACAGTGGGGGAAAGCAGTGAGCAATATACAGTTCGGGGGGGGCAGTGAGTAGTATACATTGTAAGGGGGCAGTGAGCATTATACACTGTGGGGGGAGCAGTGAGCAGTATACAATGTAGGGGGGAGCAGTGTGCAGTATACAGTGGGGAAAGGCCAGTGCAGTGGACAGTATACAGTGGGTAGGGGGTGCTGCAGTTAGCAGCATAAAGTGCACCAACCAGAGTAGGGAGCTGAAGCATTACAGATGGAGGGAATTGCTGCAGGAGTCACTCACCATATGGCTGCAGGTGAAGACTCCTCGGGTTGCCATCTATGTTCCTCCTTCCAGTCCTCTACCATTTTCAGCTAGAGCAGCCATCTGTGCATGTACATGAAGTTGGCCACACCCCACCCACCATCAGCCTGTAGGGAGTCTGCTGGCCAGGAGAGAGACCATGGGTGCTGCCAGCCACAGGTGGCTGCACGTCGGGCACAAAAGCTGTACTGCACTGCACAAAGGAGAGAAAGCCAGAGGCAGCCTGTAGCTCCCTATGGCTGGTCCTGGTTGCAGAGATGGAGGTGCCCACACTGGCCCCCTGCAGGATGGGCAGGGTTGCAACTGCAGCCCCTGAAGGTCCGCCAGTGCACAGCATAAACAGCTTCATTATACATGTGATTCATTTTAGGTAAATTGAAAAAGGTCCTTTCTTTATTAATATGGTTATATAAAATAGACAATAGACCAGAAGATGGAATGTAGGATTGTGAAAGACCTGGGGATCCCTACTCATACCAGAGAAAATAGTGGCTTAGGCCAAATTGTACAAACGTTGGAAGGGGTTTAAAGCAGACCTTTACAACTCCCAAACACAAAAGTACATGTTGCATTCAAGTGATTGTAATTACATTTTTTTTTAAAATAACAAACATGTCATACTTACCTGTTCTGTGCAATGTTTTTTTTACAGAGCAGACCCGATCCTCTTCTGAGTTCCGCTGCTGGTACTCTTGCTTCTCCGCCCTGTCGAGGCTTTATTATGAGCCGCATTCTACGTGTTCATTGACACACACAGGCTGTGATTGACAGCAATAGGAGCCAATGGCTCCGGCTGTTGTCTTCATGTCCAGTGAGGAAAGAAAGATAGGAGAAAGCCGCTGCTCTCAGGCAAAGCCCTGGATTGAGATTGGGCTCAGGTAAGTATTTAGGGGAACTGGGGGGAGCTGGACACAGAAAGTTGTTTACCTTAATGCATAGATTGCAATAAGGTAGAAAATGTCTACCTTTAGAACCACTTTCAGCTCTGCATGCTTATCCCAAAACATTATAAATTTATTTGCACAGTATATGTGAAGCATTTCCCCAACTTTTCTAGCTTTCAGTTTGCACTGGTGACATGGTCTAACAGATGCCCCGGGAAGATTCAGCCAGCAGTGCTTTCCATGTAGATTTCACACATGCGCCAAAGGAGACCTGTATGGTTTGTTAATATCCTATACAAACAGTGCCAGACCTCATATGGCACACATGCCACATACAAGATCTGGCAGACCTGGGAGGATTTCACTTTGAAGCAGCAGGTGCACACTGATCAGGAGTTTGTAACAGAAGGCAAGAGTCAGGAATGTGTAATGGGATCGCAGGCATCAGGCAAGGACCAGCAAACATGCATAGATTATAATATTTATTGGTTTTGACGGGGGGGGGGGATAGAGTGGGGAACTCATTGCGCTGCATCTTCTCTGGTGACTGGCAAACAACCCTGATAAAACAGCTCATTAAATAGGCCAAAAATGCCTTCTGGAATGTTCTGAAAGGTCACCTGACCCTGACTGGCCAATCCCTGCCAAATCTACTGACCTTCCAGAACCCTCTATGTCACTTGACCCTAACCAGCCAATCAAACTAAACCCTATTAAAAAACCCTATTAAATGCTCCTAAAATGCCAATGCCACAATCCTATGAGGTAAAGGGGAGCCTAAAATGGCTTCCTCCTTTTTTTCCCCATGGGATAGCAGGCACCAGGCAAGGACCAGCAAACGTGCATAGATTATAATAATAAAAAACACAACGCCAGAATTTAGAATAAAATTTGCCACGGCCTGGTTTATTGGTTTAACCACTTGCCGCCCGCCCTATTACAAATTGACGGCGGCAAAGTGGTTTCATTATCCTAACCCGACGTCATATGACGTGATTAGGATAATAAGCCGCTGCGCGCCCCCGGGGGCGCGCATCGCGGCGATCGTTGTTGCGGGGTGTCAGTCTGACACCCGGCAACTACGATCTCGGTAAAGAGTCTCCGACGGAGACTCTTTACCATGTGATCAGCCGTGTCCAATCACGGCTGATCACAGTGTAAATGGGAAGAGCCGGTGATCGGCTTTCCCTCACTCGCGTCTGTCAGACGCGAGTAGAGGAGAGCCGATCGGCTGCTCCTCTGACAGGGGGGGTCTGTGCTGATCGATTATCAGCACAGCCCCCCCGAGGATGCCCACACTGGACCACCAGGGACACCACTAGACCACCAGGGAAAAGGTAATAAAAATACATAATCCTCCCTAGACCACCAGGGTGCCAGTCAGCACAATGGGTGCCAATCAGTGCCCATAATGGATGCCAATCAGTGGCCACAATGGGCATCACTGATTGGCATGCATTATTGTTTGGCACTGATTGGCATCCATTACTATAACACCGATGCCGCCTATAAGTGCCCACCTGTGCCGCCTATGAGTGCCCACCTGTGCCGCCTGAGTGCCCACCTGTGCCGCCTGAGTGCCCACCTGTGCCGCCTGAGTGCCCACCTGTGCCGCCTATCCATGCCCACCTGTGCCGCCTATCTATGCCCACCTGTGCCGCCTATCTATGCCCACCTGTGCCGCCTATCTATGCCCACCTGTGCCGCCTATCCATGCCCACCTGTGCCGCCTATCCATGCCCATCCGTGCTGCCCATCCGTGCCAGCTATCAGTGCCAATTTGTGCCACCTATCAGTGTCCGTCCGTGTCGCCCATCCGTGTCGCCCATCCGTGTCGCCCATCCGTGTCGCCCATCAGTGCCGCCTATCAGTGCCGCCTATCAGTGCCACTTCATTGGTGCCACATTGGTGCCCATCAGTGCCACCTTATCAGTGCCCATCAGTGTAGCCCCATCAGTGAAGGAGAAAACATACTTATTTACAAAGTTTTGAAACTGAAACAAAAAAAAACATTTTTTTTTTCAAAATTTTCGGTATTTTTTTATTTGTAGCGCAAAAAATAAAAACCGTAGAGGTGATCAAATACCACCAAAAGAAAGCTCTATTTGTGGGAAAAAAATGATAAAAATTTCATTTGGGTACAGTGTAGCATGACCGCGCAATTGTCATTCAAAGTGCGACAGCGCTGAAAGCTCAAAATTGGTCTGGGCAGGAAGGTGTTTAAGTGCCCTGTATTGAAGTGGTTAAACAAATTAATTAATTATAACATCAAATTTTATTTTCATCAAATCATTTTTCTCAACCAATAAACCATACTCAGCCCAGCCACTAAGACTTGAGCTGACTCATCTTTTATCATTAAACCTTTTCTTAAATCTCCAAACCGACAGAAGGGTTTGTTAAAAGCAACCCTTCTGTCAACCCCCAAAGTGTGGCCAACTCTATGCATATCTAAATTAAAAATATCCAAGCCTACATCTAATAGATTTTTGCTGTCATGTCTATACATACCTTGCACTCCTTCTTTAAACTCAAAATTACAAAATTAAATTCCTAAACCCAGAACAATAAATTTTTCCAACACTCTATTTATCCTCTTATGAACTTTCTCAAGAGGTTTGAATACAACAGACTCTAACCAACGTAAACGTGGTACAATTTCTAAAAACACCAAAACTGTATTTGGCAAAGCTATCTTAAGGAATCTAAATGTATCCTTCATATTGGAAATTAAATCAAAAGTTCTAATTTTCTCAATATAATTTCCACCAAGGTGAACTATAAGGTTATCAGGTGCATGAAACATGGCATAAAGTCTGCCTAACTCAAAAACCAAATCTTCCCAAACCATACCACTATGTCCATGCCAATGAATGTGGAAAGAAGAAGGATCCAGGCCCAAATTTTCAGAATAAATTCTATTGGCCGCTTTTTTCTGCGCCCAAAAAATATAAGAATGATCCACAATCCATACTGTACAATGTGTACCTGCAACAGAACAACAAAATTAATAAGGACAAATATATAATTTATACTTATTCGAACTCCATCTCCCTATTTTTTTAATGGTGCTCGCCTATATATTCTAAACCAATCCAAGCTGCTTCCGTAGCTGCTCCGATTCAAAAAGTATGAGTTTTTATCTTTAAATGACTCAACTGTAGATGTGCCAGCCATACTGAAAACTGATAAACAGTCAGTGGCTAACTGTCCCTGTGAATAAATAATAGATAAGAAATTTTAGGCCTTAGGCCAATATAAGACCGGAAAGCTTTTACTGGGCAAATATTCCCATTCCGATACCTAAAGCATCAGTCTTACTAAATTGTAGAAAAATTCTTAAACCATCCTTAAGCAATATAACATTTGGCAAAAAATACCCAATTCACCAGCCCGTGAGGTAGGTAAAATTCCCAAAATTCTAAATGCAGCAAAAAATGCCAGGGAAAAAACTGAATTAAAGAGGATGGCTTCATAACTAGAAGCGCAAACGCGAGATGTCGCCACACAAAGCCTTGCTAAAATATTAAGCATAATAGGGGACCTATTATCTTTCATCAAAGTGACCCTTCTATACCCCTTTAAAGCCTGTTGCACAGAGAAAAAACTGTGACACATAGGCAGATTATAGGCATAAGAAAAAGGAAATACCCGATAAAATTTTACTGATATACTGCGTGCAGAATGGCACAGGCAGGCAGAGTAACGTATGGGTACGTTACGCCCCTCCCACGGGAGGGGGGCGCGATCGCATACCCCTGGTGCCTGTGGTGGTCGGCGTCATTGCAGGAGCGATCCTTCCTGATGGGGAGGTCACTGATTCATAGCCTCTCCCTCACGATCGCTCCTGACGAATGGGAAGCTTCCTCTGCTTCTGAAATGTAAACAGAAGCAGAGGAAGTGATGTAATTTCACCTCGTGGAACCTTTTTGTTCTGGCTAATGAGGAGAGAAGACATCAATGTAAGTTAGCACCAACACTACACTAACACCAGTACACATAGGCACACAAATCACTGCCCAATCACCCCCAATCACCGCTCCACACCTCCTGTCACAGTGACACCAATAGCAGTTTTTATTTTTTTTTACTGATCACTGCATTGATGTAATTTTGTGACTGTTATAAGTGGTAGGCCCCTTTAGGTCTAGGGTAATCCCCTAACCCATTGATTGCCCCCCGTAAACCCTTTCACCACCTGTCGCCAGTGTCACTAATCGATCATTTTTCTGATCATCATATTGGTGTCACGGGTGACGCTAGTTAGCCTGTTAGTTATTTAGGGTTACCATCAGCTTTCTATTGCATCAGGTACCCCATATACTACCTAATAAAGGTTTTAACCCCCTGATTGCCCCCTAGTTAACCGTTTTACCAGTGATCACCGTATAAGTGTTATGGGTGACGCTGGTTAGTTAGTTTTTTTTATACCCGCCATTTATTACCCAATAAAGGTTTAACCCCCTTATCGCCTGTTGGGTGATATCAGTTTTTAGGATCAGTTAGGGTTTGCGTCACCCCAGGCAGCATCAGATTAGGGGCAAGTATCACTAACACCCATGCACGCTGCATACACCTCCCTTAGGGGTATAGTGTCTGAACGGATCAATATCTGATCTGATCAGATGTATACTAGCGTCCCCAGAAGTTTAGGGTTCCCAAAAACGCAGTATAAGCCCAGATACCTGCTAGCACCTGAGTTTTGCCCCTCCGCCCAGCCCACCCAAATACCGTAGCGATCATTCACTGTCACTTACAAAACACTAAACACATAACTGCAGGGTTTTCAGAGTCAGGCCTGATCCCTGCGATCGCTAACAGTTTTTTTTTGTAGTATTTGATACAGTTGCTGACAGCCAAGGTGCTTTTTTACCTGTGTCTCCTTGGGTGTACCAGTAAATTTAGAGCACAAAATGGCAAATCAAAGGTGCACTAGTGGAGAGGCCTACATGTTTGTGAGCTTGACAGATAGTGAAAAGGAAGACACTCATCTGCCAGATTCAGGCTCAGAATACAAACCTGTAGATCACCGCGGCTCCATGACAGATAGCTCTGGCGAGGGAGTTGTGGTACCTGCCAAGGTCAGGTGTACCAGACCCCGATCTTCTTCTGTTGTTGTTGAGGTGCAAGAATTGCAGGGTTCTCGTATGGAGCAGAGAAGTACTAGTGCCACGCATCATTCTGGTGAACTGGCAAGCACCAGTGGCCTAGTACACCCTGGTCATACATCCAGCACTGCAGTATAACGTGGTGACTTGGTGAGTCCCATAAGTGCAGTTCAAGCTGGCGAGGTGGCAAGCATAAGTAGTGTCCCGCTGCCACCAAGAAGACAAAGACAGGCCCGTTGTGCCCCTAGTGTCCTTCCTGCAGCATTTGCCAATCCTAATTGGGAGCCCACCACTTCTGCAGCACCCATACTTCCCCCATTCACTGGCCAACCCGGAATTCAGGTGGAAACAGTTGATTTTACGTCACTTGATTTTTATTCACTGTTTTTCACGGAAGATCTCTATAGATCTATTGTAAAGTAATTTGTATGCTGGTCAATTCATTGCCACTAATCCCCAGTCCTCCTTGGCCAGAGATTGGAAACCAATTACAGTTTTCCAAATTTAAGACCTTTTTGCGCCTATCCCTCGACATGGGCATAGTTTAAATGAGTACATTGCGGTCATATTGGTCCACTGACCCAATTTACCATATGCCGGTGTTCTCTGCCTCCATGACCAGGGCACAATACGAGCAGATCTTGCGGTTCATGCACTTCAACAACAATCAACTCTGTCATTCTCGTGGAGACCCTGGATACGATTGGCTCTACAAAATTCGACCCCTTTTAAACACCTTCAACTAACGTTCTTGCAGCCTTGTTTACTCCCCATCAAGTTGTCTGCATTGATGAGTCCCTGATTAAGTTTTCTGGCGGCTTGTCTTTCAAATAGTATCTTCCCAGCAAGCATGCCAGATACGGGGTCAATATGTATAAGCTCTGTGACAGGGCCACAGGCTATACATATCGTTTTATGGTTTACGAGGGAAGAGATAGTCACGTAGAGCCACCGACCTGCCCAGATTACATAAGGGTGCTGGGAAGATTGTGTGGGACTTGGTGTCACCCTTATTCGGAAAGGGTTACCATTTGTATGTGAACAATTATTACACAAGCGTGCCACTTTTTAGTCACTTGTTTGATCAAGATTGGTGCATGTGGCACAGTGTGATCTAATCACCGGGGCTTACCCCAGAGGCTTGTAGATTCCTGTCTTAGGCTGGGGGAGAGAGCATGCTTGAAGTGTAATAACTTACTTGCTGTGAAGTGGAGGAATAATAAGAATGTTTTCGTTCTGTCCTCCCATCATGCTGACACGATGGTCAACATTCCTACGGCGAATTGTTTTGGAGAAACCCCTCTGTGTCTTCTTCAACGACCAGTTGTTGGCACCGTACCTATTTTACCATAAGGCCAAACGCCGGTACAAAAAAGTGTCTGTATACTTATTTCAATTGGCTTTGCTGAACACTCATGTGCTATACAAAGCTTCAGGATGGACTTGATGCTTCCTTAAATTCCAGGAAGAGATCGTCAGAACCCTTCTGCCTCCAGACGGTTCTCCACCTGACCGTCCCAATCCAAATACAGTAAGTATGCTGCATGAGAGGCATTTTCCATATGTCCTCCCGAGTACCCCTACCCAACGAGCCCCCCCAAAGAAGATGTTGTGTCTGTAGCAAGTGCAGATATAGGTGTGACACCCGCTATTATTGTCCCTCCTGTCCTGACAATCCTGATCTTTGCATTGGTGAATGTTTTGAATGCTACCATACACTAGTGGAGTTTTAGCGTAGGGTACAGCACTGCATAGACTAGAACTTACTTTCACAGGGTCTCCCAAGATGCCATCGCATTTTGAGAGACAGAAACCTGGAACCTAACCGTTACAGTTACATTTACTAATAAAAGTGTAAAAAAAAAAAAAAAACACAAAAAAAAAATAGTTGTCGTTTTATTGTTCTCTCTCTCTTGATTCTCTCTCAATTTTTTCTATTTTTTTTATATATTCTGTTCTTTTTTACTGTATTCTATTCTGCAATGTTTTATTGTTATTGTGTTTTAGCATGTTTGCTTTTCAGGTATTTTTTTTTATACTTTACTGTTCATTGTGTTTTATTGTTAACCATTTTTTTGGCTTTCAGGTATGCCATTCAGCAGCAGCGCGGATTTATATATCTTGACAGCAACAGCGTTTGCTCCCGCGATACATAAAGCCGTGGCTCCAGTGCTGTAGGAGGTGATTTGTTCCTAACTTTTGGGGCGGATGCCCCCATGCTTCGGCATATATGCTATTTTTTAAATGTATTAAATCCGCGCATGGGGGCAGCAGGGGTGGAGGAGCGATTTGCTCCTAACTTTTGGGGAGGATGCCCCCATGCTTCGGCATATATATATTTTAGGCACAGATTGCATTAAAAATGTTTTCTTTTTTAACTTTTTTTTGTATTTGCTTTGCAGGTATGGTATGTCTTCCCGTTATATTGTAATGTTACTTTGTTTTATTGTTAACCATCATTTGCTTAGGAGGTACACCATTCAGTTGCAGTGCGGATTTATTTATCTTGACAGCAACATCGTTTTCTCCCACGATACATAAAGCCGTGACACCAGCGCTGTAGGAGGTGATTTCACCACCACAATTAAAAACAAAATGGGGAATGTATGCCCATCATTAGAAGGGGGTGGATGAAGGGGAGTATTCTAATGGTGGGCATACCCACCGATCAAACTCTTTTTTTCATTCAGCCCACAGGCTGCATGAAAAAAAAGATTACAATATATGCCCAACAAGGACCAGCAAAGTACTAGTATGTTGCTGGACTTTGAGTGGTTATACCAGAATGATGCCTGCAGGTTTAGGTATTATTCTTTTCAGCCAGTGGTCAGCTTTCATGTAAAAGAAATCCTAGCGTCTTTTACAAGCAGTAAGAGGGAATGTCCCCCCCTCCCACTGTCTTCCATGGTTTTCTCTGGCTCTCCTGTCCCAACAGGGAACCTGAGAATGCAGCAAGTGGTTCTCCCAGCTGATCATATAGCTGATCAGAGACCAGAATGGTTCCAATGATCTCTATGGCCTAAGAAACCAGAAGCTAGAGACTAGAGGAGAGATCTAGGGTCTAACAGACCCCAGTTTTTTCAAAAAAGAGTACCTGTCACTACCTATTGCTATCATAGGGGACATTTACATTCCTTGAGATAACAATAAAAAGTATATATATAAAAAAAAAAAATGAAAGGAACAGTTTTAAAAAAAGGCAAAATGAAAAAAAAAAGCACCCCTGTCCCCTTCCTGCTCTCACGCAAAGGCGAACGCAAGCATCGGTCTGACGTCATATGTAAACAGCAATTGCACCATGCATGTGAGGTATCACCGCAAAGGTCAGATCAAGGGCAGTCATTTTAGCAGTAGAGCTCCTCTGTAAATCTAAAGTTGTAACCTGTACAGGCTTTTAAAGGCTTTTAAATTGTATATCGTTTGTCGCCGCTGCACGTTTGTGCACAATTTTAAAGCATGTCGTGTTTGGTATCCATGTGCTTGGCCTAAGATCACCTTTTTTATTTCATCAAACATTTGTGCAATATAGTGAGTTTTATTGCATTAAAATTGAAAAAAGTGTGTTTTTTCCAAAAAAATGCACTTGAAAAATCGCTGCGCAAATACTGTGTGAAAAAAAATGAAACACCCACCATTTTAATCTGTAGGGCCTTTCCTTTAAAAAAAAAAATAATGTTTGGGGGTTCAAAGTAATTTTGTTGCAGTAAAAAATATTTTTTCATGTAAACTAAAAGTGTCAGAAAGGGATTTGTCTTCAAGTAGTTAGAAGAGTGGGTGATGTGTAACATAAGCTTCTAAATGTTGTGCATAAAATGCCAGGACAGTTCAAAACCCCCAAATGACCCCATTTTGGAAAGTAGACACTCCAAGCTATTTTTTGAGAGGCATGTCGAGTCCATGGAATATTTTATATTTTGACACAAGTTGTGGGAAAAAGACAAATGTTTTATTTTTTATTTTTTTTTGCACAAAGTTGTCACTAAGTGATATATTGCTAAAGCATGCCATGGGCATATGTGAAATTACACCCCAAAATACATTCTGTGACTTTTTGGGAGCCTAGCTGCCTATGGGACCCCGAAAACCAAACACCGCCTTCAGGCTTTCTAAAGGTGTAAATTTTTTATTTCACTCCTCATAGGCATAACACAGTTTCAGAGGCCAGGGAATGCCCAGATGGCACAACCCCCCTCCCCAAATTATGCCATTTTGGAAAGTAGACACCCCAAGCTATTTGCTGAGAGGTATGGTGAGTATTTTGTAGATCTCACTTTTTGTCACAAAGTTTTGAAATTTGAAAAAAAAAAGTTTTTTTCTTTTCTTTATTCATTTTCAAAAACAAATGAGAGCTGCAAAATACTCACCATGCCTCTCAGCAAATAGCTTGGGTTTTCTAGTTTCCAAAATGGGGTCATTTGGGGGGATTTTGTGCCATCTTGGCACAAAGCCCTCCCCAAACATGTTCCTCTAAAACCAAACACGCTGTGTAGGGGAAAAGATACCCCTCGTAAGACCAAGGGGTAGAAAAAGCAATCCCCGCAAGCGGCAAACCCACCCTCCCTAATACAAAGTACCCCACTAGATAGCTAAGTAATGACTCTAAACCGACTATAACGGGACCCTCTACAGTTCGTTCCTAGAAGGGGGCAGTGTATGTCTCTGTAAACACAAAGACATGTACCACACTATCTCGTTGTGGAAAGATACACTAAATATATACCCACACTCTATAATTCCCACAAGTTTATCCTGGTCATTGGTCAGTCAGTCAATGGGGCTGAATAAAAACGGTATTGAATTGAAACACATAAAAATGCAGTCATGCATACATGATAGGTAAAAAACAAATATATTTAATATATTATAGCATTTCACAAAAGTGAGTACACCCCTCATATTTTTGTAAATATTTTGTTATATCTTTTCATGTGACAACTTTGAAGAAATGGCGCTTTGCTACATTGTACAGTAGTGAGTGCACAGCTTGTAAAACAGTGTAACTTTGTTGTCCCCCCAAAATAACTCAACATTCTGTAGGACTTTCGACAAACACACCAGCCACATATCACAGATTTATGGTATTTTATCCACAGCTTCTCAAAAATTGTTATACATGCATAAATGAGAACATGATATGGACACTACCTTAGAAATAGAGGAGTGGAGCAAAATAATACAAAACGCATCTAAATCACTTATTAATACCTCTCTGATAGAGGCAAACTACAAAGTCTTGATGAGGTGGTACATGGTCCCAGCATGGATAGCAACCTTTATCCCAGGGGTGTCCCCGCTTTAGAGGATGTAATACAGACGGCAACATATATCACATTTGGTGGACGTGTCCAAAAGTGAGTCGGTTCTGGATACACACGTATAACTTAATATATTCTTTGACCCAAGTGAACCTCCTTAAGTAACCTCTGAATGCACTGTTGGGATGCTCAGTGGAAAGGACTATAAAACTATATTTACCGCGGCAAGAATATCTATAGCCAAATCTTGGATGTCTCCTACGATCCCTTTTTACCTACTTTAAGCTAAACTATCATGGATAAGGGTGAATGAACACCTATCATCAATTCTAAACAACAAGGTCACTCGGTTTAATACAATATGGGACCCCTGGATCAAATATCTCACGACTACATAACGAGTTGACCTGGTTCTAGAGGATCTTCCTCCAAGACTGGAGTGCATCCCTCTCCCTATCTTCCACCCCCCTTTGTTTTTCCTCTCTCTCCCTTTCATTTATTTTACTATCTCTGTTTCCTCCTCTTATTTCTTTTTGATTGAATTTGACATTGCGTGTACTCTTGTACTATACATGGTTCTTGAGCCCATGTGGAAGATCAGATGGTGGCTCGCAAGTTTGGTTCAGTTTTGACCCTAATAGGTAAATGATGCAATATACAGACTCCAGTGTATAGAGGTTTAACAGTTATGTAACTGACCTTCAATGTTTTATTTGTGTAAACGTATTTTTCTCGCTTACAATGACAAATGCCAATTTTGTATTTCTATCTGAAAACTTGAATAAAAACATTGGAAACAAAATAACTCAACATACAGCCATTAATGTCTAAACCGTGAGTACATCCCTATGTAATAATGTCCAAATAGGGCCCAAAGTATCAATATTTTGTGTGACCACCAATTATTTTCCAGCACTGCTTTAACCCTCTTGGGGGTGTGTTTGGGGTCGTTATCATGTTAGAATAGTGCCCTGTGGCCCAGTCTGGGAAGGGAGGGGATCATGCTTTGCTGCAGTATGTCAGGCCGCGTACACACGCGCGGACTGTTCGCCCAACTTTGTCCGCTGAACAGTGTTTGGGCGGACAGTCCGCTCGTGTGTGGGCTTTCAGCGGACAGTTTCAGCGGACAGTTTGACGAACAAGGTTTTATGGAATTTCCGAAAAACTGTCCGCTGAAACCTTGTTTCAGCGGACAGTCCCCGCGTGTGTAGGCTTGTTCGTCAAACAAAGTTCCGCGCATGCTCAGAAAGGATTTACACGCCGAAAGTTATAATGCAGTGTATAGGACGTCGTATTTTTCGTCCCGTCGTACGTGACGTTCACGTCATCGCGCACGGTTTCAGCAAACTGTTCGTTCGTCGTGTGTGGCCATGTCCGTCCATGCTAATTTTGAGCGGACTGTTTGCCGAAACTGTTGGACGGACAAAGTTGGGCGAACAGTCCGCGCGTGTGTACGCGGCCTCACAATACATGTTGGCATTCATGGTTCCCTCAATGAATTGTAGCTTCCCAGTGGCAGCACTCATGCAGCCCCAGACCATGACACTCCTAATACCATGCTTCACTGTAGGCAAGACAAACTTGTCTTTGTACTCCTCACCTGGTTTCCACCACACATGCTTGATGCCATCTGAACCAATTAAGTTTATCTTGGTCTCATCAGACCACAGGACATGGTTCCAGTAATCCATTTCCTTAGTCTGCTTGTCTTCAGCAAACTGTTTGCAGGCTTTCTTGTGTATCATCTTTAGAAGAGGCTTCCTTCTGGGATGACAACCATGCAGTCCAATTTGATGCAGTGTGCGGTGTATGGACTGAGCACTTACAGGCTGATCCCCCACCCCTTCAACCTCTGCATCAATGCTGGCAGCACTCATATGTCTATTTCACAAAGACAACCTCTAGATATGACGCTGAGCATGTGCACTCAACTTCTTTGGTCGACTATGGCGAGGCCTGTTCTGCATGGAACCTGTCCTGTTAAACCACTGTATAGTCTTGGCCACTGTGCTGCAGCTTAGTTTTAGGATCTTGGCAATCTTCTTATAGCCTAGACCATCTTTATGTAGAGCAACATTTTTTTTTTTTGAATGCTCAGAGAGTTCTTTGCCATGAGGTGCCATGTTGAAATTCCAGTGACCAGTATGAGAGAGTGAGAGCGATAACACCAAGATTTACCACACCTGCTCCCCATTCACACCTGAGATCTTGTAACAATAACAAGTCACATGACACCGGGGAGGGAAAATGACTAATGTGCCCAATTTGGACATTTTCACTTAGGAGTGTGCTCACTTTTGTTGCCAGTGGTTTAGACATGAATTGCTGTGTGCTGAATTAGGGGACAGAAAACATACACTGTTATAAAAAGCTGTACACTTACTAGTATCAGTATAATTAGTGTAATTTCTTCTGTGTTGTCACATGAAAAGATATAATAAAATATTTACAAAAATGTGAGGGGTGTACTCACTTTTGTGAGATACTGTATATGTCTGTACAGCAGTAAAAGATGTTGGCTTGAAAACACTGCCGAAAGTTGTAGACAACATCAAAATTGAGCTTGTTATATTTCTTTCTTCCTTCCCAGACCCCCCCCCCCATTACTTTACCATTAAGATCAAAAGCACAACTATTGGTCCCTCCACACATGCCAGGGTGCTGGGTGTAATCCTGGACTCTGACCTCTCCTTCAGTCCCCACATTAAAATCACTGGCTAAATCCTCCTTAACCTCTGCGACATGTCCAGAATTCAACCCTTCCTGACTAATGACACCACAAAACAAATTATTCACTCCTTGATTATTTCCCACCTTGACTACTGCAACTCTCTCTTTAATGGCCTACCCTTACGTAGGCTATCCTCCCTTCAGTCTATTATGAATGTTGCTGCTAGACTAATACACCTCACCAATCGGTCCGTGACTGCTGCCTCTCTCTGCCAATCCCTTCACTGACTTCCCCTACCTCACCATATAAAATTCAAAATGCTAACCACAACATACAAGGCCATCCACAATATAGCCTCCAGCTATATCACCAACCTTATCTGCAGATATCGCCCAAATCGTCCCCTCCGCTCCTCCCAGGACCTCCTGCTCTATAGCTCCTTTGTTACCTACTCTCATTCTAACCTTCAGGACTTCTCCAGAGTCTCTCCCATCCTCTGGAACTCCCTGCCCTGGTATATCCCATCAGCCCCTAACCTGTCCACCTTTAGGAAATCCCTGAAAACTCACTTATTCAAGGAAGCCTATCCCACACCCACCTAACAACTGTCCCCGAGCCACCCCCATCAAATAATTCCTTGCATCTATTACCTTTTGTACCACCACCCCCTACCTTTAGAATGTAAGCTCTACGAGCAGGGCCCTCCTGTATTGAACTGTACAGTAATTGTGCTGTCCCCCCTCTACATTGTAAAGCGATGCGTAAACTGTTGGCGCTATATAAATTGTGTATAATAATAACATCAAAGCCACATAATCTAGAGGTAATCACATTTATGGAAATAAACACTAACAGTACATAATTAACATACTGTATATACTACCTCAGAATCTAGCCTTCTCTACTCTTAACTGGTATTGAATTCATTGCTTGACATCATTAATCATCAAACCTAGTAAAGATTCCAAGCTCCAGAATTAAACCCCTTAGTATTTCAGAGGCATGCTGATAATCTTTAAGACTTGTAAAATATCTCTAAGCAGTAAATGATCTCTAAAATAAAGAAGTAAACTAGCTTTAAATGATTAAGGCTTTTAATATCTAGTCCATTACATAGTGGCCTGGCCTTGTAAAGAGTCAATTATATGATAACTCTGATTTGATCCACATGCAGGGGAAATCCGTTCCTTTTGTCATTAAATATATGCTCTAAGTGTCTAACTAAAATAATTAGTGACACTTCCTCTTTGATCAATAGAGCCAGGTTGTTACTCTTGCTTCTTCTTAGTCTTAGTTCAAATGCCATATGGATAGGTTTTCCATAATGTAACACATAATGAACTCCATAAATTAGTTCCTAGTAAAGAGTTCACCTCTCATATAATACTATCCCAAATTACCATAACAAGCAACACTTTAAGTTATGGAAACTGGAGATACAAAAGTAACAATATAGCACTTTCTAATGCAGTGTGACTGATTTACTAAAGGAGTAAAGCATGTTCGTGCTGCAAAGTTAATGTTCCCCTTGCAAGGGCATTTTTGCTTAACCTAATGAATGAGGTGAAACTGTGCCAACTTCATCGAATTATGTGCAAGCAAAAAGTCATTTTTTTTTTTAGCAAGTGATTGGGTATTGTTGGAAAAGTGAATATTCACTAAAGTAAGTGAAAAGATCCTTGCAAAATGGAAATTGCATTGTAAAATTAACATGCTTTACTTTTTTTTAGTGTAGCAGCCACACTGATGCAGTCACAGTGAGAAAAAAAGAAATTTTACTCTACTTGAACACTGATGGATTTCTGTTCTGTGATTGATCTAAGAAAACAAAGCTAATTTTGTATTGTAGTCAGACTCATTCTTTGATTATGCCATCCAGTATTTTTCTAATACAGAGTTTTCAACCATATGTTGCAGCTAGAATTCAATTCATGTACAGACTTGAGACCTGTGCTCACCAACCATTTGACACAATGACCTACTCCAGGGGTGTCCAACCTTTTGACCTTCTTGGGCCACATTAGAAAAAGAGGAATTGTCTTGGGCTAAACATAAAATACACTAACAATAAGGATAGCTCATGAGCACGAAAAGTCAGGCAGATCAAGTTAACAATCCGCCGCATAAAAAAGTCAAAATGACAGTTATATATGAATTCTGATAAAAGAAAAATTTGAATAAAAGAAACATGCAAAAAAATATAGTGAAATATATATCCAATAGGTTGGTTAGCATTTAGCATTTTTCTTTTATCAGAATTCATATATAACTGTCATTTTGACTTTTTTATGCAGCGGCACATACAATATTAGCACATCCAAGATCCTCTTTCCATACACCACACAGCATCCTGTTTTTTAAAAGAAACAATATCCTGATCCGGATGTTTACATCTTTCTGCCTAATACCTTTCAAAAAGATAGGCCGCTAATAGACTTCCGGTGACATGAGCGTTTTAGAAGAATGGCCGCGAGTCTATTTCAGCCTAATACCTTCCAAGAAAATGGCTGCCAATAGACTTCCGGGAACACAAGCGGAAAAAATGGCCACGATTCTACTTCCGGCGATCGGGACTTCAATAAAATGGCCGCCACGTACACTTTCCACACACATATAAAAGACACTTCCACTAGCTCAGTTTATTCCCTGATGAAGTCACGTGACTGTGATGAACACATGTCGGGAAACGAGATACCGGTAGTGATGTGCACAAGCTCGCTGCTCGTCTCTGTTTTGCCTGTTTATCACTGATCAATGTGAGTACCTATTTTTACTGTGTTGTACCAATAAATATTTTTAAAAAACTACTACACTATCGAGCATCCCTCTTGCCCTGTTTATGAGGTTCACCTACTCCAGCAATTGTAAAAGGGAGGCCACATACTCGCTCCAAGTGAACTTAGTGGGAGAACCAAATGACCAGATACCCGTGAGACCATACTGGGGACGCCCCTACTGGGGACATACAAGGGTCCCATTACAAAGCCTCTTTTCATGCTGTAACCTTACAGCAGTAAGGTAAGGGGACACCCATCCATTTAATCACGGAGAAGGGGAGAACATCACCCATCACCTGCACTGTATTGCAGGAAAACTTATCAGCAGCAGCACTTTATTTGTGATATCCTTGACCACTTTAAGTTTGCACATTTTTCTCAAATTGTTTGCACGGACATTATTATTATTGCAACTACTTGCACCAGCACTTTATATGTGTTATATTGGGCCACTGTAAGTTTGCACTTTATTTATCATTTTTTGCAGTGTTTTGCACAGACATTTATGTTGATTATTCTATGGACTTTTCATGACTCATTATCATCAAATGTTCTTCAACGACACTTATTAGCACTTTATATATTTTGGAATAATACTTGATAATTTATTTACTTGATTTTGACTGTTTTTGCACTAGAAGAGGCGCTTTCATACAGATAGACCGTGAACTCTACTTTATCTATTTTTAGATATATTTTTTATATTTATTTTATGAAATATTGCAGTCATCTTATTTATATAATTTATATACACTTTTGCCTCATGTTAAATAGCTTAATACTTCCCTTACCCACTCCCATACCATATTCCCCTGTATAACGCAGCACTACTCTATTCATTGATCTTTTGTTCTTTGGGTCTGCATACCCCTTTCAGTGCATGCAGCAATATCCATCTTCCCCTATCTAATTGGTTGGCACAGAGATATTTTACTTTATTATAAGTGTAAACATATTTTAACAAAAAAATAAAAAAATCAACACTTTAAAGTAAATTTTGTGTTGGGGCACATTCAAAGCCTTCTTGGGCAGTCAGTGCCTCCAGCACAAGGAGCCTTATTATTTTTATGTTTAAAAAAATATCTGTATTATCCCTTATTTAATAAATCATTGCTCAAGTGGCTGCCTAAACATTTATCTATGAACTATTCTCACATAAACAATAAGTCTAAACATTAATGTTTTAAGAACTGAAAAGCTATGATTGAGTAAATTTAAAGGTCTAGCCACCACTGTCAGAACCACGAAACAGACAGAGACAGAAAATGCAGCAAAAATCACACCTTTTAATAAAATGGTACAACATGGTACAACTGGTAAATGTAGTCAAATCATAGCCATGGTTCGGTAGCCAAATTCGGTAGTCAGAACAAGACAGAAAATCAGGGATACAGAGATCAGCGTAGTCAGAGGCAGCAGACAGGATCAGGAAGCAGAAGGGACGTCAGCCAGGCAAGTCTTCAACAGGAACACAGCAGAGTCTCTAGATATGTTTAGCCAAGGCAAAGGCAATTGATGAAATTAACCAGGCAGTTTAAATAGCCAGGAGGGGCTGGCTGTGGGCTGGACTGATGAGCAGGAGATGATCAACAGGTGAGCCACTGTGGAACGATGAGTTTTGGCAATTAACTGACAGCTGGGCAACTTGAACACAGAGAAGGAAGGGCTGAGAGCCCAGCCCTGACAGTACCCCCTCCTCAATGACCCCTCCTCCTCGGAGAACCACCAGGTTTCAGGGGAAAATGTCTATGGAAAGCGCGGAGGAGGACAGGAGCATGTACGTCCGAGGATGAGACCCAAGAGCGTTCCTCCGAACCGTACCACTTCCAATGAATCAGGCACTGCATGCCCCCACGGAACCTACGGAAGTCAATGATTGGTTGTATCTCATACTCCTCATGGTTCTCAACCTGCACCAGGTGAGGACGCAGTACCAGTTGTTATAGTGGTCAGAAATATAGCAGCTTAGAAACTGCTCCAGGGCTTGGTTGCTTGTTCTGCAGCTCCATTAGACTGCGGGTGATACGCAGAAGAGAAGGAAATCTGAATTCCCAACTGTGCACAAAAGGCTCACTAAAACCTGGAGACAAATTGCCTACCCCTATCAGAGATGATAACCTTGGGAAGCCGCAGACCAGAAATAAGCAGGATTCAGATATCAATAATACACCCAGCAGAGATGGTAATAGGCTTCCCAAGACATACCACTTAAATAAAAAACATAATCTTTACCACAGCCACTGAAGGTTTGGGTGGTGTTTAAAAACATGTTCCTAGTATTTTCTGAAGCTAAAAGTAGAAGATAGCAGGTGAGACATAAGCAGATCGGAAATCCTGTACTGAGTATAAAGCCTAGTACACACTACTAGTTTTGACAGGACTAAAATATAATGCAGACAGTTAATCAGAGTTCAAGCAAGGGTCAGTGCAGGCAGAATAGGTTCATCATCTAGCTCCAAGCCAGGGTAAAGCCTAGTAAAGCCTAGTACACACTATTAGTTATTTTTCGTTAAACCCAGCTAGGCTGAACAAAAATATAATATTATGCTATTGTGTTCTAACAGGGGGATGCCCCCCGCCAGAATGAACAGCAGACCTTTTTCGGTCATGCCCCATCAACATCCGACCGGCTGCAGGAAACATGGACCGAATGTCGGTTAGTTTTTATTGAACCAGCTGATGCCACCCACCATTTATCCCATGGGTTCTAGGCTTAAAGGTAGGTAGTGCAGGTCCATCAGCAAGATTTAATCCACAGAACCAACTCAAGCTCAAACTCAGGAAACAGGCTAAGGTGCAACAGAGGATACACAGACAGGAGAAGAAGAGGTCAGTAGAGTGAAAAAACAGGTCAGAACAGATTTAGTCACAAGTCAGAAAGGGAACATAAATAATGGCAAGATCAACCAGAACTGAGCCGAAAGGTCTCCCTAAAGAATAAGGGAAGGTACCCTTTTCTGAACTCCCACTGAAAATACTTGCAGCCTGTTATGTTGCTTGGTTTCTATTTTTTTTTTACTGACCCATAACAGTTATTATTATTATTATTATTATTATTATAATACAGGTTTTATATAGCGTCAACAGTTTGCTCAGCGCTTTACAACATGAGGGCAGACATTACAGTTACATTACAATTTGGTACAAGAGGAATCAGAGGGCCCCACTCGTTAGAGCTTACAATCTAAAAAGGAAGGGGCAATTGATACAAAAGGTAATAGCTGTGGGGGATGAGCTGATGGAGGAAGTAAAAACAGTGTTAGTTAGAAAGAAGCAGGATAGGCTTCTTTGAATTGAAGGGTTTTCAGGGATCGTCTAAAGATGGATAGATTAGGGGACAGTCGGACAGATTGGGGTAGGGAGAAGCTCTGGAGAAATCCTGGAGGCGAGCATGGGAGGAGGTGACAAGGGAGCTAGAGAGCAGGAGGTCTTGAGATGACCGAAGAGAGCGGCTTGGTTGGTATTTTGGGACTAGGTTAGTGATGTAACTAGGGGCAGAGTTATGGATGGCTTTGTAAATTATTGTTAGTACTTTGAATTTTACTTGTTGGATGAGTGGAAGCCAGTGCAGGGATTGGCAGAGAGGGGTGGAGGACACTGAAAGGCTGGTAAGGTGGATGAGTCTGGCAGCGGTATTCATTATGGACTGAGGGGGGGATAGTCTATGTAAAGGTAATACAACGAGGAGGGAGTTGCAGTAGTCGAGACGACAGATGACCAGGGAGTGAATTAGAAGCTTGTTATGCAATGTAGGAACTCAGAGAAAGGTCATTACTCTGTATCTACATACATGTTTAGATTCAGTGACACAAAAACTAATAAAGGCAATAGGTCAACAGCCAGGCGTCAAACATTTTCAGAAGGAGGTCAGCAACGGCGGCCTTTCTTTATTTTTCCTAAGAAAGGTTAACTTAACTTTAATTATAACACAGGGGACTTTCAAAATAAACAGACTTCATACAAATTCTTCGGATCTATATTATCCTTATTGCATTTTTAACATAACAGTAAACATTAATAATGTAGTAAGAATGTTATAACATTTATGCACCTTCAGTTATTCATAATAGTCCAGCTTTGCTGAGATTTATTATCTTGAAAACCATTGAAAACAATATATATATATATATATATATATATATATATATATATATATATATATATATATATATATATATACACTGTACATGTCGTATATAAAACAGCAGTCTGATTGCAACTCTGAAGAGATGATTGTTTAGTAAAATGAAAAAAAGGGGGAGGGGGTAGCTTTATGGGTCTACATTAAAAGTTATTCATATTGAGCCAGTAGCCATTCTCTTTTTGTGGTTACTGAGAGATCTGGAGGATATTTCAATTCAGTCTTCTGAAAGAGTTCAGTTATACTATCATCCTCTGATGAAGTGCTATATTTAATATAGGATACTATAGCATGTAAGCATCCTCTGTAATAATCGTTTGAATATATTCAATACACTTTTTAGTCTGATGAGCCGATATTTTTTGGGAACAATGATGCATTTGATCTTGGACTCTATCTCTAGTTGGAAAAATACTTCATATAAATAATGGCAAAGGATCATCTAAATTCACCATCACAAATGTAATAGAGGGATCGGATATATGTATGAGTTAGGACATGACCTTTTGCACTTAAAGCATTGTCTTTATATAACATACAGTATATATATATATATATATATATATATATATATATATATATATATACATTGAATATACATTGAATATATATACATACCGTATATACTCGAGTATAGGCCGACCCGAATATAAGCCGAGGCCCCCAATTTACCCCCAAAAAACTGGAAAAAATTATTGACTCGTGTATAAGCCGAGGGTGAGACATGCCTGTCCATCCCTGTGTGTCCGTCCATCCCTGTGGGTCCATCCATCCCTGTGTGTGTGTCCATGCATCCGTTTGTGTGTGTGTGTGTGTCCATGCATCCGTGTGTGTGTGTGTGTGTGTGTGTGTGTGTCCATGCATCCGTGTGTGTGTGTGTGTGTGTGTGTGTGTGTGTGTGTGTGTGTGTGTGTGTGTGTGTGTGTGTGTGTGTCCGTGCAGCCTACCTGTGTCCAGCCTGCCTGTGTCCGTCCAGCCTGCGTCCCGTCCAGCCTGCGTCCCGTCCAGCCTGCGTCCCGTCCAGCCTGCGTCCCGTCCCGGCCCGGCCCGGCCCGTCCCGTCCCGAGCCGAGCCTCCGTCCTTCAGCTCTTCGTCGGCGGCCATTCTAGGATTCAAAAGCCGCGCCTCCGTCGGTGATAGGCGGAACACTCAATTTCCCAGCAGCCTGTGTTCCGCCTATCACGGGCATCGTCTCATCCTCGTCCGTAGTACGAGGATGAGACGATGCCCGTGATAGGCGGAACACAGGCTGCTGGGAAATTCAGTGTTCCGCCTATCACAGGCGAAGGCGGAGCCGGAGGCGCGGCTTTTGAACTATAGAATGGCCGCTGTCTGTCTGCTCGACACGCTGATCGAGCGGGCAGACAGCGATGACTCGAGTATAAGCCGAGGGGGGCACTTTCAGCCTCAAAAAAGAGGCTGAAAATCTCGGCTTATACTCGAGTATATACGGTACATTGAAATCGAAAGATGCTGGCATTGTTTTGTGGGCTTTAAATCAAAACTGCTGTGGGATTGTTTTATTGCCACTAATCACCAATGAGGGATTGCTTTGGGGATGGGTGAGGGGGCTTAATCTATGATATCTAATCATTTTACATGTAATGTAATTTCATCTTTCAGGCAACTTTTAGCCACTAATCAAGGAAGATTTGCACAGTGGGGTACTTTTAAAAGTTTGTCAATACCCGCGGGTTTTTTTATTTCCAAAAACTGTGGATTAACTGGGGGAGGGGTCCACTTTTCAAAAAAGGTCATTTTGGGGATGTTTGTAAACTCCTGCCATTTGTACATGATATGATTTATAACAGAAGATAAGTTGTTGTCAGCCAAACTATCACAGCACTGAAAACTGAAAAATGGCATGGAAAGGAAAAAAGAGTGCAACATGTTGGTATTAAGGTGGTTTATTTATATTTATACAAAGGAATGCACTCCTTTGTATAAATATTGACTTGTGGATTATGTGAAAAATCTTTTAGTTTTAAACTGCATTTTACCTCATATATTTCTCTTTGCACTGATTGTGTTCAATTTTGGTTAATTTATATGCCCTACATAAAATAATGAAATTGGCGAGCCTGCCCAGGAAAATGTCAGTTAAACCTGAAAGTTGATATTCAGTTTGTGGCTGTTCAAATAATAGTAGATTTCCAAATCCGAGATAACACTGATCACAATCACTGCTGTGCCCACTTGTTGGGAATCACCTTTTAAGCAGTGCATTCATTTCAGCAGGGATGGGCACATCAATGGTAGAGACTATACAACTGAACAAGGACCCTTTGGAATTTAGGGGCCATTAACTCTACATTCACACCTATGCGTTTTTTTGTGTGCGTTTTGCAGTTTGCAGAAATGCACTACAGTCTGTTTAACATAGTTTCCTATGGTACAGGTTCACATCTATGCATTTTGTGGCCGGTACGTTTTTTCTCGCAATTTGCGGCTAATAGATTTCAATGGAGCTACACCAGAAACGCAAGTGGTGCATTTGTGATGCGATTTTTGATGTGTTCTTCTTTTTTAGTGGTTCTTATTTTTCCACTGTATGTAGCTGGTTGCTAAGCAGGGGGCCGGTTCCTCGCGGAAAGCTATATATATATATATATATATATATATATATATATATATATATATATATATATATCCACCATGCTCTGGTTTGGTTTCAAAGAGAAGAATAGAAAGCTAATCATGTGGTCCAGAGTCTAAATTTAGGCATCATTATTAGGTTAGATGAATCTCTACAGTGGGAAATACCTCACTAAATTAGTTATTATGAATTATTACTTATTGCTTATTAGTTATTAGTTTAAAAAGCAGATTTAGACAAAAAAAATAGCTCTGTCACTCTTGATACATGTTGCCAGGTTCATAGTGTGATAATCTATATCCCTTTGCAAGAAATGAAAAAAAAATGTTTTTTTTTCTAAAACATGCATACACCCACACAGGGGCGGACTGACAACTCATGGGGCCCCCGAGCAATAGGAGATTATGGGGCCCCCAGGAAATCAGAAATTGTGGGGCCACATAGTATACACTCACACAGTATACAATCACACAGTATACACACACACAGTATACAATCACACAGTATACACATACATGTTTCTATTGGCTGAGAAGGTACTGGAGAGGTGGGGCAGCTATAATCTCAGGATTTTTAGACCAAAAGGATGTCGGTAAGGCACATTTCAGAGACAGATGTAAAAAAAACACAGATTTTTACATACGGTCCCTGGTTTTATGAGGCTGGCAACCTTGATGGGGCCCCCTAGTGGCCCCGGGACCCTCGGGCACTGCCCGAGTGGCCAAATGGTCAGTCCGCCCCTGCACCCACATTGCTACATTGTGTTAGCAGCACGTATAATTCAAGATGGGTTGGCCACGCGAGTTTATACAAAATTCAAACAGCAAGTCTACAGGATTGTTATATAAAGGTCTACAGTTGTTCGTATTTCTTTTGGCCAAACTATACTAGTTTGTCCTCTATCTTCCAGGTATGCACACATTTACTTCATGCTACTAAACATGAGCTTCATCCTGATGTAAAGCAATAAGAAATCTGCCATCCCTTTCGTTTTACTGCATACCTTTGAATAGTATGACCTCTTTGTGGTTTATGTTTAAGTTAGACCTTTTAAAATAACTTTTTAAGATTGCATACTTGCATAATGTTGCCATTTCCCCTCATAAGAAATCTGCTTCAAATCTTACTAATGCTGTGTTTTATCTTGTTGCCATGTTACGGTAAAATGTTTTTGTGTTTATTTTATTTTTTTATAAAGATTTATTTCTACAGATAAACTACTTTCCTTTTTTTTTTTTGCTTCACAATTTAGGCTTTGCTACTTGTTCCTGAAATTTCTTCTTGGACACAACTCGATGCTTGAAAGAAATGTACATGTACAGTATGTTTATTTTCCAGAGCACCCTTCATTTGTTTGCTATACTGGATAGCTTACAGATAAATATGAGTTGAATGTATGATATTGTTTGTAGATCTTTATATTAGACCCCTTTCACACGGAGGCACTTTTCAGGTGCTTTCACGCAAAAAAAAGCACCTGAAAAGCTAATGAAAACCTATTTCCATTAAAATCAATTAATGCTTTTACACTGGGCCAGTGCGCCAATGAAAAAATGCCCCTCTCCATTGAAATTAATGGAAAGCTCTTCAAAAGCGCCTGAAAAGCTCTTCAAAAGCGCTCAGTGCTTTACTGGCAGTTTAGAAGCACCTTAGCGGGAAAGGGGCCTTAAGGCAGGAGATGTGTTATGAGGTTTTTTTCTATGTGTATAAGACTGGGCTCAAATATAACTTTTTTTTTAATAAAATGGGTTAGCAGTGTTTATGTGTGTTTATTTTGATATAAAAATCTAGACATGGCCTTCTTCTTTATTAAACCATGGACCCCAAAGCCTAAGACACCTTTCACACTGAGACGCTTTTTAGGCGCTTTTGCTCTAAAAATAGTGCCTGAAAAGCACCTGAAAACTGCTTGCCATTCATTTAAATGGATGCTTTCACACTGGGGTGGGATGGTACAAAAAGTCCTGCAAGCAGCATCTTTGGGGCATGTTTGGAGCGCTTTAAAAAGCTCCTCAAAAACAATTCAATTCTGTGCATTCAAATGAATGGAAAGCGATTCCAAAGCACTTCAAAAGCACCACAAAAGCACCGTGACTTAAAAAAAACATGCACCGCTAATGCTACAAAAGCACAGCAAAAATGGTGCTAAATCGCCACAAAAGCACGATAGAAATGCCCGACGTTTTATGGGCAGTTTTTGAGTGCCTAAGTGTGAAAGAGCTTTTCAGGGCTTTTTAAGTGCTTTTGAAGAGCTTTGCATGTGCTTTTCAGATGCTTTCCATTCATTTGAATTGGGGGGGGGTGTTTTTGAGGGGCTTTTTTGAGCTCTCCAAGCATGCTCCAATAATGCTGCTTGGAAGAATTTTTTTACCTCTCCGCCAGTGCATCGCCATAGTGTGAAAGTATTCACTGATTTTAATGGAAATAGATTTTCATTAGGTTGTCAGGTGCTTTTTTTTCCGTGAAGGTGTCTGAAAAGCTTCTCAGTGTGAAAGGAGTCTTAGGCTGCTTTCACACTGGGGCGAGTGGGCATTGACGGTAAAATGTTGCTAGTTTTAGTGCCAACTTACCATAATTTTACCGGCGCTATTCGGCCACTAGCGGGCCGGTTATAACCCCCGCTAGCCGCAGAATTAAGGTTTAAATGCGCCCGTGTAGCACCACTGCCAAATCCCTTTGCAGGTGCTCCGGCATCAGTGCCCATTGATTTCAATGGGCAGGAGCAGTGGAGGAGCGGCATATACACTGCTCCTTCACCGGCCCAAAGATACTGCTTGCAGGACTTCTTTTAACGTCCTGCCAGAGCAGTGCTTCAGTGTGAAAGCACTCTGACTATTTTTAGCACTATTTTTAGCCCAAAAACACCTGAAAAACACCTCAGTGTGAAAGGGGTCTAAATCAAAATAATAATTTTACGCAAATATTTTAGACACAATTAGATCTAATTTGTTTATAGTATTCCTTTTGATTGGGGGTCCCTAGTTTACACAATAAACATTTTTTTGCCCAAGATATTTGCAGCACATGACATTTCTAAAATCTACAATCAAGACCCCTTCTCTCCCCTCTTTCCTCCCTTCCCTTCACTTGCTGCGTATTTTCACCCCTTCTATTCGGGTTAAACTTTGTCACCAGAACAGGAAATGAGGGCAAAGCTCCCTAATGGAGTCCTGGAATGCATAAAAAATAGAAGGAGTTGAAAATGTGCAAAAGATCCTCTCTACGATATATACTGTGTTAGCATTGGAGGGTTTCCTTCACTTCCTGTCTTCTGAAAAGTTTGCTACCAAAACAGGAAGTATGGGGAAATCTTACTAATGGAGACCTGTACAACAGTAAAAAAATGTATGAATGTTGTAAGCTTAAGTCACCACACCAAAAAATAAATAAATAAATATAAAAAATGGAATTAGAGGTGTACTTTAAACAAAAAAAATCAGCAAGGAGTATGCCTTTTCATACATGTTAGGAGTGTACATTTCTCAAACACAACTCATTTTATTACCATGCTTTGGAAATGCTTTATAAATGCAAATTCTTTTACTGAACAATACAATGTAATCTGATTAAAGTGGCATAAAGAAAAAAAAAACGTTTTTTGTGTTACTACTTCTTTTCAAATCAAGCACATTTACAGGCATTTTGGTGGGTGGTCAGGAAAATGGAACAAAGGGGTTACCTTGGCAGGGGGACACCTAAGGCTTTTACCCCATATAGCATCTATGCACCATGTTGATGGGACTCATCACCACAACCCGTCTACCAAAAGGGACGTGGAGGTTAGTGGAGGAGAAGTTGCAGATTGTGGAAAATCAATGCAACACCCAAAAGAAAGTATTACAAAGCACACAAGGACCCCTTTTTCACAGTAAGAGATAAATTGAAAAACACACATTGACACTTGGCAAAAGCCCTTTAATTGAGAGAAAAGACAACAAATAAAAAATAATGTTCCACTTTGTAAATCGCATAATTTACAAGACAATGGGTTTTTACTAAAAGCAAATAGACAGGGACAAGGGAAATTGCACTTTGCAACGGAATTTTCCAGAGAGCCCAGTGAAAGAGGTGAAGCTCTTCCGACATCCATCATTCAATTACATACAAGCAAAAATACAGTTTTTTTTCCCCTTTCACATAATTGGCTATTCTTTCTAAAATTTAACCACTTTACTAAGCTCTGGGGAAAATGTCCCTGTAAAATGCACATTCTCTAGCAAAAAGAACAGCCTATTTGCCTTTAGTAAATCAACACCAATATGTGACAATTCCCACTGATATCTGATTATATTTCTTTCAGCACAAACCTATAAACCTCCCACGTGACATCATGAATAATGTGATACCATCAGCCATACATGGTCTGATCCACCTCTGTTGGTTTCTAGTTAAGATAATTGGAACACAGATGAGCCAGACAGAACTGCTAACCTGTTCAAAGAACAGTCACATGCCAGGAGAGAGTCTCACTTGGCAAATAACATCAGGAGTGCGCTTTAGCCCTTGTTCAAACTGTCGCACGACTTTGAATCCGACATTCCTGCGTGACTTCATCAGCGGTTGCATACAACTTCTTTAACAGAAGTCAGGAGTGACTTGAGTCACGCCCCCGATTAGAACGATTCCATTGTCATTAATGAAGTGTGACTTGTCATGCGACTTTCAACTCTCAAGCTGCAGAACAAGTCTCGGCAGTGTGATCTGGAGCTTATTTGACCAATAAGAGAGAAGTTTTAAATGTTGAAGTTTATAGTGTCACAAGTCATTAAAAATTACAAGAAAAAGACATACCAAAATATTTTTTAGATTGTAAGCTCTAACGAGCAGGGCCCTCTGATTCCTCTTGTACCAAACTGTAATGTAACTGTAATGTCTGCCCTCATGTTGTAAAGCGCTGAGCAAACTGTTGGCGCTATATAAAACCTGTATAATAATAATAATAATAATAATGCACATTTCAAGTAACAAAACACAGAAAATGTTGATAATCCATAGTTACCGTATATACTCGAGTATAAGCCGAGATTTTCAGCCTCTTTTTTGAGGCTGAAAGTGCCCCCCTCGGCTTATACTCGAGTCATCGCCGTCTGACTGCTCAATCAGCGTATCGAGCAGACAGACGGCGGACATACTACAATTTGAAAGCCGCGCCTCCGCCTCCGCCTCCGCCTGTGATAGGCGGAACACTGAATTTCCCAGCAGCCTGTGTTCCGCCTATCACGGACATCGTCTCATCCTCGTCCGTAGTACGAGGATGAGCCGATGTCCGTGATAGGCGGAACACAGGCTGCTGGGAAATTCAGTGTTCCGCCTATCACAGGCGGAGGCGGAGGCGGGGCTTTTGAATTTTAGAATGGCCGCCGAGGCGCCGACGAAGAGCGGCGATCCTGGCAAGGCACGGGACGGAGGCAAGGCAAGGCACGGCATGGGACGGGACGGGACGGAGGCAAGGCACGACACGGGACGGAGGCAAGGCACGGCACGGGACGGAGGCAAGGAGGCAAGGCACGGCACGGGACGGAGGCAAGGAGGCAAGGCACGGGACGGAGGCTCGGGACACAGGTAGGCTGGACACACACACACACACACACACACACACACACACACACACACACACACACACACACACACACACACACACACACACATGGACACACACACACAGGGATGGATGGATGGAGACACACACACACACAGGGATGGATGGATGGATGGAGACACACACACACAGGGATGGATGGATGGATGGAGACACACACACACAGGGATGGATGGATGGATGGAGACACACACACACAGGGATGGATGGATGGATGGACACACACACACACAGGGATGGATGGATGGATGGACACACACACACACACAGGGATGGATGGACACACACACACACAGGGATGGACGGACACACAGGGATGGACGGACACACAGGGACGGACACACACACAGGGATGGACAGGCATGTCTCACCCTCGGCTTATACACGAGTCAATAAGTTTGCCAGTTTTTTTGGGGGTAAATTGGGGGCCTCGGCTTATATTCGGGTCGGCCTATACTCGAGTATATACGGTATATAGTAAGATATTTTATTTACTAAATGTTTATAGCATACTAATGCTACACTGGCACATTTACGAGAGTGTTCTTTCATCATTGGTGGATCTGTGTGTGTGTAAGTGATATTACAGCACTGGTGAATCTTTTATTACCTACTTGGTGTAAGTGCACTACTTCTGAATCAGTCTGTGCATTGTCACATCTGACACACTTCTGGTTGTGCCGGATGTCTGGTCCCCCACTGCACTCGGTGGTTCCTCCCACTGACCCCCCAAGTCACAACTGTGTCCGGTAGTGTTGTAGGAGCCGGTGGAAGGAACGACAGTGTTCAGAGAGGGACAAAGACATTCAACACTTACAGAAGTGTTAAATGCTAAAGACTTTGCTGAAGGTTTTATCACTTAAAAACAGAAGAGTTTGGACTTGCCACCTTCAGGAGATTTTCTGGGAAGCGACAGCGTCACTATAAATATGGAAAAAAACATCCAATTTTTGATGCACTTCAAAATGATAAATCATCAAGGATTTGGTAACAACATTTTCCTATTGGATGTCTTAGCTTAGGCTCCTTTTGGCTTTTTGGCCTAAACTGCATATGAGGCTTTGAATCACTCGGGAACTTCAGAATAACCTTTGGTTGGCAAATGTCTCATCTACAGCAACTTAGATCAATGTCTTACAAATAAATTGACTGCCAGCAAGAAAAAAAAAATCTCTCTAGTTTAGACCTAAAAGAGATGAGGGAAATTGAGTTTTAATCTTAAAAAAGGTTAAATGTTTTAAAATCAAAGTTTTTATCATGCTAGAACACACATATTTGTAAAACCACTTTGCAAAGTTAAAATGCCAGCTCTGCTACTCAAAGATATTTCTGATAAAAAAATAAAGCAAACATATATAAAGGTAAACAGATTCTAAGTATTAATGTATATTTATTGATTTTAGGGTTATACCAGCAGCAGTTACACGCTACAACAAATAATCGTGTGTGATTATACCTTTACTATAAGTGTATATATTAGGAAATTGATTTCCTGTTTTAAACAGTGTTTTAGTTAATGCATACAAACAGCATGGAACACAGCCATTGTATGTCAGCCTCGCTAAATAAATTATCAAAAACTGCTTTTAAAACAGGACTAACGTAAGCAAAATTCTGAAATTTCGTAATGCCTTAAATAACATTTGGAGCCACTTCTTAAACGTTTAACTAATAACCATTGGAAGAAAAGTTTGGACGATGATGCAACAGAAAACTTATCAGTGACTACACAGTCTTATGGAGTGATGCTTTACAAAAGTACGGAATGGTACTTTGGAACTTTGTCTGGCGTGAATCACTTTTTGTAAACTTGAGTCTAGAAAGCAAGAAAAAAAATCTGCTGCTTTGTGTATGTATTGTGGAAGGATTGCACAAGTCTGGCTCGATTCTTTATCCACGAGGACATCTGCTGTTCTTTCTTTGAACTGCAGTGTTTAAAATCTACCCTACAGGACGCCAAGAATGTTCAGTGTTTGCTTCTCCAACTGCTTTTGAAACATGTAAACTGATGTTTTTTAGTCTTATATCTTTAAAATGCCAGCAGAAACATGGATGTAATTATTCTGAGACACAAGGCTAACTTCAAGCCAATTAACATCTTTATGGACAGTTAAATCTTCTTATCAGATATGAGTGTATATTATTCAAGCTAAATGAGGATTTCTGCTTTCAAACCCAGTAACAATTGCATGCTGTGTTAAAGGGAGATGAGCATGCTTTTTTTTAACACCATGTCCTGGAGATGCCATTCCCGTGTATAACCTGGCCAACTCAGTAGGTTGCTTTAAGAAAAGGCCTGCGTTTCCTAAATGTACACAATATAACTGGGTACTATCATTTATAGGTAATGTTGATCCAGGGAAAATCTGATTGCCTTTCTGGGATCAGGAAGGAATTTTTTCCCCTGCTGTAGCAAATTGGATCCTGCTTTTCTGGGGGGTTTTGCACCTTCCTCCTCTGGATCAACTGTGGGTATAGGATTGGGTATATCGGATTGTAAATTTTTAATTTAATTTATTTTTATTTTTTTATGGTTGAACTAGATGGGCTTGTGTCTTTTTTCAACCTGACTATGTATGTAACCCGCAGAGTTGTAAACTACTGTATGCAATACCACTAGAAAAAAAGGGCACCTATTATACTTTTTACACAGTAAAAATAAATTAAGCTATTCATATACAGTGACCCCCCCCCCAGTGTAAGGACACAGACATCCCAGCATGCATAAAATGTGTCCAAGGCAATTGACAAATATGACAAAATGCTAATGTGCAGAGTAAAATATTTCGTTTCGGAATTTCGTTTTCGTCCGAAAACATAATTTATTTAGTTACTCCCGACATTCGTTTTTATTTATTTCGTTTTTCGTTCAAAAATTGCATTCGTCCGAAAATCCACATGAATTACGGTTGAATCTGTCTTTAAGGCTTATGGTGTCTGTCGAATGTATAAAGAAGATTCGACGGAGCTAGTATATAGCATACTTTAGAACCCTGTTAAAGTCTATGGGACTCCAACATTCAAAATCTAAAGTGCTAATTTTAAAGACTAATTTGCAAGTTACTGTCCTAAAAAGTGTTTGGGGACCCGGGTCCTGCCCCAGGGAACATGTATCAATGCAAAAAAAGTTTTAAAAACGGCCGTTTTTTCGGGAGCAGTGATTTTAATAATGATTAAAGTGAAACAATAAAAGTGTAATATTCCTTTAAATTTCGTAGGGAGGGGGGGTGTCTATAGTATGCCTGTGAAGGGGCGCATGTTTCTGGTGCTTAGAACTGTCCCTGCACAAAGTGTCATTTATGCAGGAAAAAAAGTCCTTTAAAATCACTTGCAGCTATTATGAATTGTCGGCTCCCATAATACAGAGAACACTCATTGAAAGTCATTGATAAAAAAAAAAAAAAAAAAAAAAGAAAAAAAGCGTGGGGGTCCCCCAAATTCAATTACCAGGCCCTTCAGGTCTGGTATGGATATTAAAGGGAACCCTGCCTCAAATTTAAGAGAAAATTTGACATGGGGTTCCCCCTAAATATCCATAACCAGACCCTTCAGGTCTGGTATGGATATTAAGGGGAACCCCGCGTCAAATTAAAAAAAAAATTGACGTGGGGTCCCCCTAAAAATCCATACCAGACCCTTTATCCGAGCACGCAACCTGGCAGGCCGCAGGAAAAGAGGGGGGACGAGAGAGCGGCCCCCCCTCCCTCCTGAACCGTACCAGGCCACATGCCCTCAACATTGGGAGGATGCTTTGGGGGTCTGTGACCCCTCAAAGCACCTTGTCCCCATGTTGATGAGGACAAGGGCCTCATCCCCACAACCGTGGCCGGTGGTTGTGGAGGTCTGCGGGAGGGGGGCTTATCAGAATCTGGAAGCCCCCTTTAACAAGGGAACCCCCAGATCCCGGCCCCCCCTGTTTGAAATGGTAAGGGGGTACAAAAGTACCCCTACCATTTCACAAAGAAAGTGTAAAAAATAGTTAAATAAGACAAACACACTTTTGAAAAATATCTTTATTAAAAATAAAAAAAATAAAAAAAAGATTCCAGCGGTGGTAATCCATTCTTGCTATCCAGCGACGGACGGTCATCTCTCCAGCGATGGCTCATCTCATCCAGCGCAGCGAATACATCCTTCTTCTGTCTCCGCAGAGGAGACACTGCAAGGATTCCGGCGGCCTGACGTTTCTTATATATGGAGGGCGGGGCCACCCGTCACCTGACCCCGCCCCCCTCTGACGCAAGGGGAAACCCGGGGTTCCCCGTGACGTATGGGTGACCCCGCCCCCTCTGATGTAACGGAAACCTGCCTGTGTTACATCAGAGGGGTGCGGGGTCACCCATACGTCACAGGGAACCCCGGGTTTCCCCTTGCGTCAGAGGGGGCGGGGTCAGGTGACGGGTGGCCCCGCCCTCCGTATATAAGAAACGTCAGGCCGCCGGAATCCTTGCAGTGTCTCCTCCGCGGAGACAGAAGAAGGATGTATTCGCTGCGCTGGATGAGATGAGCCATCGCTGGAGAGATGACCGTCCGTCGCTGGATAGCAAGAGTGGATTACCGCCGCTGGAATCTTTTTTTTATTTTTTTTATTTTTAATAAAGATATTTTTCAAAAGTGTGTTTGTCTTATTTAACTATTTTTTACACTTTCTTTGTGAAATGGTAGGGGTACTTTTGTACCCCCTTACCATTTCAAACAGGGGGGGGCCGGGATCTGGGGGTCCCCTTGTTAAAGGGGGCTTCCAGATTCTGATAAGCCCCCCTCCCGCAGACCTCCACAACCACCGGCCACGGTTGTGGGGATGAGGCCCTTGTCCTCATCAACATGGGGACAAGGTGCTTTGAGGGGTCACAGACCCCCAAAGCATCCTCCCAATGTTGAGGGCATGTGGCCTGGTACGGTTCAGGAGGGAGGGGGGGCCGCTCTCTCGTCCCCCCTCTTTTCCTGCGGCCTGCCAGGTTGCGTGCTCGGATAAAGGGTCTGGTATGGATTTTTAGGGGGATCCCACGTCAATTTTTTTTTAAATTTGACGCGGGGTTCCCCTTAATATCCATACCAGACCTGAAGGGTCTGGTTATAGATATTTAGGGGGAACCCCACGTCAATTTTTTTCTTAAATTTGAGGCAGGGTTCCCCTTAATATCCATACCAGACCTGAAGGGCCTGGTAATTTAATTTGAGGGACCCCCACGCTTTTTATTTATTTATTTATTTTTTTTTTTATCAATGACTTTCAATGAGTGTTCTCTGTATTACGGGAGCCGAAAATTCATAATAGCTGCGAGTGATTTTAAAAGACTTTTTTTCCTGCATAAATGACACTTTGTGCAGGGACAGTTCTAAGCACCAGAAACATGCGCCCCTTCACAGGCATACTATAGACAACCCCCCCTACGAAATTTTAAGGAATATTACACTTTTATTGTTTCACTTTAATCATTATTAAAATCACTGCTCCCGAAAAAACGGACGTTTTTAAAACTTTTTTTTGCATTGATACATGTCCCCTGGGGCAGGACCCGGGTCCCCAAACACTTTTTAGGACAGTAACTTGCAGAATCTTTTCTCTCTGTCAAATCTTTTTTCTCTGTCGAATATTTTCTCTATATAATCTTGGACTAATAGAGGTAAGGTTAGGCACATTCGACCACAGGTTCTATAGACAGATTGTTATTGTCAGAGTCATGTCGAATCTCCTATTCTATATCGAACTGTTGTAACAATGAAAACGAAAATAAAGCATTTATTTATGTCGGATCTTTCGTTTTTCGGATTTTGTGCTTTCGTTATCGTTTGTCAAAACGAAAACGAATATAGCTGAAATTCGGACGAAAATGCATTCGGACGAAAACGAATGCACATGTGTCTTTTTTATATTTTATATTTTCTGTTATCCTTTGCCTACAAAAAGCTCTTACCCGTGCAATTGCCCAGTGCAGGGGTGGCAATATTTTTGCTAAAAACACATACCCTTTATGCACTGTTTCATAATCTATGAATTCAGTTTCAGGTTTAAACAAAAAAAACTAGTACACTCTTTGTAAAAGAGCAACATGCTGTATATTGTCAGAACTGCTAGGCAAAGAGAAAATATGGAGGAACTGGTTTCTTACAGCTTCATCTCCATCAAACCTTGTGTGCTCTGTTCACTTACAAAAAAGAAAACATGGTGCAACAGATTTGTTTAGTATGGCTGAATAAAGTCTGGCTCTTGCCTTAATGTCTACCATTCTAGTAGTGCATAGCAGCTTTCTAAGTTTTGCTCATCTACTGTTATTGGCCACTTTTCCACTTCCATGCCGCATGGTGCCCAATGTCAACCAATCCCTTCCTTTTGTTAAAGAATATGTAACCCCAACATTTCACATTCCCTATATGTGCCTTTTTTAAACCTACTTTAAAAAGTATCTTGTTCTCTTTGTATTCCTTGTGTGTCCAGGTGATCCTGCCAGTCCCCCTGCTTTCCTATTTCAAGCTGGACACTCTAGACATGCGAGCAAATCCATCCCAGAGTGATCAGTTTTCTTGCTGTGCTGGGAGAGCAGCCACCCTGTCCTCCAATGGTCAGACATGCCTGACATGCCCCCCACACAGCCATTCACTGGGAAGATCAGTGTACTGCTATTTCTCTACCACCATCGCTCTAACGCCCCTTTCACATGGGCTGTCTGATCAGATCTGCCTATCAGTTTTTCAGGTGGACCTGATCGGATACTGCATTGTCCTCTATAGAGCGGTGGATGTCAGGGGACACATGTCCTCTGACACCTGCCACCATCTGATCTGCTCCTGTCCTGTCCGCCAAAAACAGATGGATGTTGGTCCTATTTTCCATCTGTTCGGTGGATCAGATGGCATCTGATGGAAATGGAAAGGCAGTCCGTTTCCATCCTATTTCTCCATAGAGAAGAGCAGGACTGTGTCCGTGTCCGCTCAACATAGCGGAGCAGACACAGATCTTTCATCCGCCTGCTCGTGGGGGATCAGCGGAAAGATCCCTCGCTAACCAAGCAGATTCCACATAGCAGGGGTACCTGTGTGAAAGGGGCCTAAGCCAAGAATGCAGCTGAGAATAGAGAACATGTGATCACTTAAAAAAAAGGAAAAAAAGGGTATTTATAAGGTTTTTTTTCTTATATCTACTATATACACAAGTGTTTTGCCTTTCATTTCTATTTTAAAGTGGTAGTAAAGGCTTTTTAAAAAAAAATGTATACCTACCTACTTAAAGACTTACCTGTAGGTACAATAAATATCTCCTAAACATGCACGGTTTAGGAGATATTTACGTTTGCAGCATGTGCACTGTGCTCTCTATGGCTGGTGTGCCAGACATAGAGAGAGCCATGCCCCGACCATGACTCCCGTACGCGTATTTATACTGTGCAAGAATGCGATTCATACTAGCACATTATGACATTAATTTTCTTCTCTTTTTTTTCTTTGGCGGTTAACTGAATGGGTTGACATATACTTTAAACAAAAATAGTGTAACAACTAATATCAATACAAAACTCAATAATATAAATATGATATATAAAAATAATACAAGTATGAACAATAATGTTGGGCCAACAAATATATGCATAAATAAATAAAGTACATGAAACACATTGTGAATAATTCTTATTCACCGAAGACCATCTGTGTATCATTTAAGGAAGCAAACCACACCGCTTACCAAAAGATAATGACCCTCTTTTTTATGAGAGGTCATACAACGCTCAATGATAATAGCTACAGTACATCAATCTTGAACTTAGATGGAAAGATCACACTTGTTTCAGCAGCTATCCATGTAGTGGAGAAATAACACACATAAAGAGTAATGCATATAGTGAAGTATGTATTAAAACACTACCATAAAACTTAAAAAGTACACACTCTCATGTGACAAATAATCATGAGCAAAACTTGCAAACACTACAAGAAGACATACAGTAGCAGCAAAGTGCATACCAAACCGACATGCTTGTACTCCATGCCCAAAGATGTGCTGTTTAAAGGATACATTCAGATTGCTTACCAGGGCTAAAATTACTATCCACATATGAATGATCAAAGCAGCCTGTTTATCATGAACCTCTGAACTACATGGAGGTGTTATCATTTGGGGTTAATTTTGGGGCTTTGAGGCTCGGTTCACACTGAAAACGGCCGCGGATCACACCTGAACGCTGTGAGTCCCTGTTCTCCATTTCAGGGACGAATCAGGGCCAAATCTTTGCCTGTATTCGACCCTGAAACTGAGCCAAAGAAGCAAGCCACTCCGCAGCCGCCCCGGAGATATGTGAATCAGCTCCATAAAGAGACGATTACATTCTCCTGCTATGCAAATTGGATGGGGGGAAACCCACACCCAGTTCGCATAGGTGTGAACCCAGCCTTAATATCATAGTGAGCAGCTCTATTTAATATTTCTGCCACTGATGTATCAGCAATGAGATGTGTAGTCTCAGAGCAATCCAGAAGTGTAGAAGTGAAATAGCAATTCACTACTGCCAACAGGTCCACGCCTTGTAGGCAAAGAACAGACCTTCCATTAGCATGTGACAACCACCACACAACCATTTTTAAGCCTCATCTCGACAGGGTTTTAATAACCAACACAGAATGTCATTACAAAAAAAAAAAAGTATCTCCAAAAGTACACTAATTCAATTGATTACTAGTGCATATGGGGTGCTCTTCTGTAATTTTATTTAACCACTTGCTTACTGGGCACCTAAACCCACCTCCTGCCCAGACCAAATTTTCATCTTTTGGTGCTGTCACTCTTTGAACGACACTGTACCCAAATTACATTTTTATAATTTTTTCCCCACAAATAATGCTTTATTTTGGTGGTATTTGATCACCTCTGGGTTTTTTATTCTTTGGTAAAAAAAATTAAAAAGACTGAAATTAAAAAAAAAATATATATATACTAAATCGTTTTATATTTTGTAAACAGGTAATTTTTCTCCTTCATTGATGTACGCTGATGAGGCTGCACTGATGGGCACCGATAGGCTGCATTGATGGGCACTGATGGACACTAATAGGCAGCACTGGTGGGCACTGATGAAGTGGCACTGGTGGGCACTGATGAGGTGGCATTGGTTGTCACTGATGGGCAGCACTGAAGGGCATTGATAGGTGTCACTGAATTCAAAAGACAAAACGAGTATGGGACTTTAAATGAGGCAGGCTCAAAAACAATGTAAGAGTAGAAATGTTATTATTAATTATAGATGAATGTCAAGGAGCGTTTCTATCTGACCAATGAGTATTCAATACATATACAGACATGACATCCGAGTAAACATGATATAGAACTTAATAATCATAACAGGGAAAAAAATGTATACAAATTTCAAAGAAATAGTACAGTAATAATGTACAATAGAATTCCTAAAAATGTTGTAACAAATGATGGAAATGTGAGGGATTGCATCCTTACTAGCTCGACGCGTTTCGTCGGTTGACCGACTTATCAGCAGCAAATGTATAATGTCTGTAAATAATGAATAATAACAGGTAAAAAGCCCATATTATAAGAAATATTATATACAAATAAATTTTATATAGAAAAAAGATGGTCAAGTCCACAGAACTTACACCCCGTAGGAATGCCAAGCATGATTTGTCCTGGTGTGCATGGGTCGCTACATCAAGCCTCCACCGGGAGCTGAGGCGCAAAGAGTCCACCCAGAACACCCGGCCAACAATGAGAAGCCCCCAGCCAGCAAATAGAGTAATTGCAGTATTATGCCGATAATGGCAAGTAGAATCTATAAGATAAATAGAAGGTTTTTTTTATGATGGACCCGGTAGCACTGCCAAGTACCAAAGAAATAAAATGCCTGGAGAAAGAAAAGTGAGAAAGAGTGACGTGACAATGCACAGATGGAGCCATTAAAACAACCACCCAAAAGATGTGCAGGGTTACAAAAGAGTAAAGCAATACAAAGTCAATTGATAGGTGTCACTGAAGGGCACTAATAGGTGGCACTGATAGCTGGCACTGATGAGCACTGATGGACACTGATAGGCTGCATTGATGGGCACTGATAAGGCGGCACTGATGGACACTAATAGGCGGCACTGGTGGGCACTGATGAAGTGGCATTGGTTCTCACTGATGGGTGGCACTGAAGGGCATTGATAGGTGTCACTGAAGGACACTAATAGGTGGCACTGATAGCTGGCACTTATGGGCACTGATAGGTGGCAGTGATGGGCACTGATGGGTGGCAGTGATGGGCACTGATGGGCACTGATAGGTGACACTGATGGGCAGTACTGCTAGGTGGCACTGATTAGGCACTGATTGGCACCACTGGTGGGCATTGATCGGTGCCACTGATTGTTGGCACTTATGCACTCATTCGTGGCACTGTGTGGGCACTGGCAGGTGGCACTGGAAGGCGGTATTGGTGGGCACAGATGAGCCAGCTTCACCTCTTCCTCTTCATGACTGATGTCCCTTGTACAGAAGCCGGTGATCAGCTTTTTTTTCTCCTCACGCTGTCAGCGTAAGGAGAAAAAAAAAAAGATTACCGATCTTCTGTTTACATCACATGATCAGCTGTCATTGGCTCACCCGAGTCTCACTGAGGAGTCTCGGGGAGTGTGCAAAGGGGAGGATGTCTATTGACGGCCTTCCCTCAAGCAGATCTGGCATGTAGCCGTCATTCGGCTATAATACGGATCTGAAGGAGTTAAAGTCTGCTTTGTGATTTGTTCTAAGGCAAGTACTTCATAATGTGCTAGTATGCTTTGCATACTAGCACATTATGCCATTACCTTGCAGGGGATTTTTTTTTAGCTGCCCCAGTTTACTACTGCTTCAACCTGTACTTTGAGTCTCTTCCTAAACCTGCAATCATGGGAAGGAAAGCAACTTGGAGAGATTTTAGCGCCATCTTAACCACTTCAGCCTCGGAAGGATTTGCCCCCTTAATGACCAGGCCATTTTTGGCGATACGCCACTGCGTCGCTTTAACTGACAATTGTATGGTAGTACAACATTGTACCCAAACAAAATTGATGTAATTTTTTCCCCACAAATAGAGCTTTCTTTTGGTGGTATTTGATCACCTCTGTGGTTTTAATTTTTTGTGCTATAAACAAAGAGCGACAATTTTGTAAAAAAAATGAAAATATTTATTTTTAAATTTTGCTATAATACATATCTAAGCACAAATATAATATATATAAATATATATTGATTGGTTTGCGCAAAAGTTATGGAGTTTACAAAATAGGGAATAGATTTATGGTATTTTTATTATTTTTATTGTTTTTACTAGTAATGGCGGCGATCTGCAATTTTTAGCGTGACTGTGCCATTGTGGCGGACAGATCGGACACTTGTGACACTTTTTTTGGGACCATTGATATTTATACAGTGATCACTGCTATAAATAGCCACTGATTACCGTGTAAATGTCACTGGCAGGGAAGGGGGCTAACATTAGGGGGCGATCAAGGGGTTAAATGTGTTCCCTCATGTGTATTCTAACTGTAGGGGGGATGGGCTGCCAGGGACATAACAGAGATCACTGTTCCTGATCACTGGGAACAGTAGATCTCTGTCATGCTCCTGTCAGAACAGGGAATTGCCTTGTTTACAAAGGCAGTTCCCCATTCTGCCTCTGTAATAGGCGATTGTGGGTTGCTGGCGGACATCGAGTCTGCCCGACCCACGGCATGCTTTGCAGAGGGCAGCGGGTGCTAGTGCACACCGGGGGCGGTGCACGGTCGACCGCTATCGCATCTGCACCAGCCGCCGTACAGCTACAGTGATTTGCCGAGGAGAGCCAACTTGCCACCGTATACCCACTGCAGCTGGTCAGCAAGCTGTTAAAGTAATTGTAAACGCCCAAGGTAAAAATCTTTTATGTGCAGTAGCCTGCCCAGCTTCCCCCCTAAAACTTACTGAGCCCCATCTCGATCTAACAATGTGCCCCAGAACCTCGATTCTCCTGGGTCTCCCCCTACTCATTGGCTGAGACAACAGAAGTAGCCATTGACTCTCGTTACTGTCAATCACAGCCAGTGAGCCAATGAGGAGAGAGCGGAAACACACAAAACAACATCTTGGAAGTAAGCCTACTCATGTGCGCGCATAGCAAACTGCTTGCTCTGGGGGCACTCGGCAGAAGGGAGGGGCCAGGAGTACCAGCGGGGGGGCCCGAGAAGAGGAGGTAAGTATAACATGTTTGTTATTTTTAACCACTTTCAGACCGGACCATTTTGCTGGTCAATGACCAGAGGTCTTTTTACAATTTGGCACTGCGCTGCTTTAACTGGTAATTGCGCGGTCATGCAATGTTGTACCCAAACAAAATTTGCGTCCTTTTTTTCCCACAAATAGAGATTTCTTTTAAAGGTATTTCACTGACTCTGCGATTTTTATTTTTTGCGATATAAACGTAAAAAGACCGCAAATTTTGAAAAAAAATGATATTTTCTACTTTTTGTTATTAGAAAAATCCAATAAACTCAATTTTAGTCATACATTTAGACCAAAATGTATTCAGCCACATGTCTTTGGTAAAAAAAAAGTCAATAACTGTATATTTATTGGTTTGCGCAAAAGTTGTCACATCTACAAACTAAGGTACGTTTTCTGGAATTTACGCAGCTTTTAGTTTATGACTGCCTATCTCATTTCTTGAGGTGCTAAAATGGCAGGGCAGTACAAACCCCCCCCCCAAATGACCCCATTTTGGAAAGTAGACCCCCTAAGGAAATTGATAAGAGGCATGTTGAGCCCATTGAATATTTTATTTTTTTGCCTCAAGCGATTGAACAATGACAAAAAAAAATTTTTTATTTTTTTTTACACAAAGTTGTCACTAAATGATATATTGCTCACACATGCCATAGTTATATGTGGAATTGTACCCCAAAATACATTCTGCTGCTTCTCCTGAGTACGGGGATACCACACGTGGTCGACTTTTTGGAAGCCTAGCCGCGTACGGGGCCCCGAAAACCAAGCACCGCCTTCAGGATTTCTAAGGGCATACATTTGTAATTTCACTCCTCACTACCTATCACAGTTTTGAAGGCCATGAAATGCCAATATGGCACAAAACCCCCACAAATGACCCCATTTTAGAAAGTAGACACCCCAAGCTATTTGCTGAGAGGCATGTTGAGTCCATGGAATATTTTATATTTGGCACAAGTTGCGGGAAAATTACAAACTTTTATTTATTTTTTATTTTTTTCACAAAGTTGTCACTAAATGATATATTGCTCACGCATGCCATGGACATATGTGAAATAACACCCCAAAATAAATTCTGCTGCTTCTCCTGAGTACGGGGATACCACATATGTGGGACTTTTTGGGAGCCTAGCCGCGTACTGGGCCCCGAAAAGCAAGCACCGCCTTCAGGCTTTCTAAGGGCGTAAATTTTTGACTTCACTCCTCACTACCTATTACAGTTTTGAAGGCCATAAAATGCCAAGATGGCACAAACCCCCCCCAAATGACCCCATTTTGGAAAGTAGACACCCCTAAATTTAGGGGTACACTAGTGAGACTAGGTAATAAATGGCGGGTGCCCTGAAACTATAAAAAAATAACTAACCAACCAGCGTCACCTGTAACAGTTATATGGTGATCACTGGTGAAAGGGTTAACTAGGGGGCAATCAGGGGGCTTTATGCGGTAGTATATGGGGGTCCCTGGCGCTATAAAAAGCTGCGGCGAACCTAAATACCTACCTGCCTAACTAGCGTCACCTGTGACACTAATACAGCGATCAGAAAAACGATCGCTTATTAGGCTGGGTTAACACTGGAGCGATGTGGGAACGCCACGAATCCGCAGCGGGTTCCCGCATCGCATGCCTCCCGGCGGCAGTTCACACTGCCCTATGCGAACTGCTGGGAGTGTCAGTGAAATGTTAATGACACCCCCAGATCAGTTCGCATATCGCAGTGCGATCTGCAAACTCGGATCGCATGGTGTGAACACCCATGCGATCCGATTCTGCTGCGGACCAAAAAAAGGGCCCCGTGCGAGTTTGTGGCGGGTGCGGCGCAAATTCAGCCATACTATCTGTATGGCTGAACTCAAATCGCACAGAGATCGGATGTGATTTGCACTGCAGTGTGGTGCGAATCACATCCGTTCTCATAAACCGCTGCAATGTGAACCCAGCCTTAGTGACACTGGCGACGGGGGGTGATCACGGGGTTAAACCTTTATTGGGGGGGTTAGGGGGGTACCTTAGAACTAAAGGGGGCTAACCCTAACTGCCCTAACAGTTATTACAGTCACAAATGACACCAATGCAAAAAAAATAAAAATAATGCAATTGGTGTCACTGTGACTGGGGGGGCAGGGGTAATTGGGGGGGGGGGGGTGATCGGGGGTGAAGGGGGGGTGTGAGTGTGCCTGGCATGTTCTACTGTGTAGTGTCGTGTTGGTGCAACTCACCGATCCTCTCTCCTCGGTGCCGGAACGAAAAATACCGACACGGAGGAGAGATTACATCACTTCCTCTGCCTGTGTTTACATTACAGGAGAGAAAGTGGTGCAATGCTTCACTTCCATTCGTCGGGAGCGATCGCGAGGGGGTGGCCATGAATGAATGGCCGCCCCCTCATCCCGGATTGCTCCTGAACGGATACTGACCGCCGCTGGCACCGGGGCGGGCCCGATCGGGCCCCCCACCCGCGGGAAGGCAGGGACGTACAGGTACGCCCATATGCCTGCCCGTGCCATTCTGTCGACGTATATCGTCGTGCGGCGGTCGGCAAGTGGTTAAACAAAAAAAAATGCCTGTAGCCACCCTGGCGATAAGATTATGTGAGATTTTTGCGCCTCAAAGCGGTACAATGTTTTGCAAAAAAAATTTAAATTTTTAGGAATAACTCACTTAAATCTGTCCAAACAAAGAGTCTAGTAGACATCCCGGGTATGATAAAGTTTGAAACACTAAATCATAAATTATAATATAATAAATAACTATTAATAATTATAAAAAATATATATAATAATATTAAAATGAATTTCCCCATGATTCCCTATCACTCAATTCTGCAAGTGTTCTAATTTATTATCGCTGTTTTCTAGCTGGGCTAAAACCACTCTTGACATAAAGGGACACTTTTTAGTTGCTATGGGCAATCTCAAGTTTCCAGGCAGAAAGAACAGTATATATAATATAAAAATGCATGCAGTGCACTGGACAAAGCACTTGGGACAAAAGGGATGTGAAATGATTTCATACAGTAATGTAACCTGTAAAATTACAGCGTACTGTATGTGTTATGAATTTTGTACTTTTTGAATTTGCTGCTGGGCTCCACCCCCTTGCGTTGTGACACTTGCAGGGAATGGAGCCTAGCACACAGAGGCATTGGGCGGAGTACCACAGACACAGCGGGGGGACATTGCAGGATCCTGGGGCCAAGGTAAGTAACTTGCACCAGGATCTGCGATGCAATCCCGAGTGTGGCTCCTGGTTACCGCTATTGGTACTGAAATTTAACCCCGAGACACACTTTGGGAAATGGCCAGGGAGGTTAAAGTGTTACTAAACTCGGGACCCTGCATTCACTATATCTGGTCTCCCACAGTACACAGAACATGGAAATGCAATCATTTTAGAAAATATAAACTGATAAATACCTTTTCTCATCAGTAGTATATAGCAGTCTTGTGACTTGTACCAGTTCCTAGTAAAGCTTGTAGGAGGAATTTTCATTCTCCCCATATCCACTGCCTGGACATGTCTGGACAGTGTTGATTGACCCTGTGCTGATCACATGCAACCTCCCAAGAAAAAAAAACCTCTTTAGCAATACACACCAAACTGAGCATGTGCAGCCTGCCCCCTGGCTCTGTAAATATCAGGTTATTTTTAGGAGATATTGAAAGAAAAGGAGGATCAGAGAAGACAGGATCAAACAGCCTTTATACATAATGCAAATGAGTAATCACTTAGGTTCCACAGTGAGTATAATAAGCATGCTTTACTACATATACAGAATGATTTTATTGTTGTGGGTTTAGTAACACTTTAATATCAATTTAAGTTACCTAATAGTTCTATTTCCACCCCTGTACTTCCAGAGTTGCCAGACAGACTGCCTTGAATTTCTGTTTCCCTTGCTTAGCTACTTCAAACACAAGTTAATAGGACAGGAAGCATTGGAGGTGCTAATATATATATATGTGTGTGTGTGTGTTTCAGGAGGCAGAGTCAGTACAGGAATCACTGCTTGTGGGTATCAAGATACCATGGGACAGGTAGTCCTTAGAAATAGGAAGTAAACAGCAGAGGAGACGCTGCAAAGCATGTAGGGAATGCAGGAAGTTGTGGAAAGAGATAACCAGTAGACAGGCAGAACTCATGAATCATGGAGATTTTTCAGTAAGGTTATATTGGATTGCCAAAAATAATTATTGTTTGTGTTGTTAATACAATACTGATGTTATAAGTTGAAAGCGTATGCTGTGACCAAAGAGCTCTTTAAATGATAACATAATAGAAAAAGAAAAATTCCAGGTGCAGGTCAGGAGCGGATCCAGAGGTCTAGTCTCAGGAGGGGTACTGCCAGAAAATAAGGTGTTGCTTACAGAACTGTATTTAACGTATCATACAGTCCTAACCTTCTTTAAAACAGTGACATGCTTATCATTCCAGATTAGATTATGACATTACAAACCAAATTTGTTTATTTTTAAGTGGTTGTATATAAGCTTTAAAATGAGCCTTCATTAACCTCTCTAGCAAGCCAGGTGTAATAAAGTAATTCGTTCTCATATTCCTTGAGGCCATGGGAATCAAAGGGTGATGAATTACAATTTCTGTGCTTCAACTGTGATATTTTAATAGTATATTGCTCCACAGTACCCAAAGCTAAGGAGGTCAGTGAGGGCTTGATTAGAGCCTTTTTACAAAATAATGAGTATATGCTAAATAAAGAATATGCTAATAATGCTTATATGTTTTAATTCATCCATGATCCACCTCGCCCTCACCGCAGGCAGGTGCAGCGTGCAGGTCAACAGGCAGCTCTTCAGACGTGCTGTGCTCTAATCCTGGCAGACTGGTTGGCACAGTTCCTTTCCCTCACGCTGCTCTGGAAAAGTTGGAGGGAGGAGGTGGGTGGAGCCAAGATTCACTAGGCGTGGAGGAGGAAGAAGTTAAATCCTCCTCCGCTCTGAATGCTGGGGCCTCATTCACCTCCTCGTATGTGACATCACTGGTTGCTAGACGGCAGGTGGCAGGCGATAGCAACCGGTGTGGTAGGCAGTAGAGGGCATGCAACAATAAGAGGGTCTCTGTGCTGCTTCTGCTGATTCTGAATGTGAGACTTGGAGTCTGTAATATCTTCTCGGGGCGGGGGCTGCAACTGCCCTGCTGCACCCCCCCCCCCCCACCCCGGTGCAGGGAGCAGGGAGGATAAACCAATTCACATATATCCTGAAACTCAGATATATTATCTTTATTTTCCTTATATTGACTCCTGCAGGTTTCTAACGCCTTTGTTTTTAAAATGAAGATGTCATATGAAGATCAGATGCTTAGCTATTTCTTTCTGTCTGAAAAGACTGACGTATGTCTGGGTTACAGCATGGGCGTGTTTTTCACCTAAAAATCCTATTGCAAAGTATACAAACACTTGTACACAAATACACATATGCAGCTTTACATACCATCATTTACTGTTCCTTAGACTGGGTTACATTTTGCCGTGGTGTTATTTTATTGATTAGGTTGAGGCAAATGTATTCAATAAACCTCACATTAACACGATGGAAAGCAATACATACATTTATATCATGGAGATACAATTTAATGATATCATATTATCCCCCGGAATATATAGTAAAATTAAAGCTATAAAGTATTATGTTCCTACAGTCACTTGTTATTTAAAAGGAAATAAGGAGATATAAAGCAGATATTTTTGCACAGAAAAATACTAATAAAGAAATGCACCTAAGTATGTGAGTGTGTGTTTGTGTGTATGGTAAGAGACAGATAGTTTGTATTTATTGAGCAGTGTTTAAACACTGTATTAAAAAAAAGGAAATAACGTTAACTAGGTTTATTGAAATATCCCTGTAGCTCTATCCCTGTACCACAAAAACTATTTCCAGTTTGCTACTTGGCAATGACTTGACTATAATTGCCAGCTGTAACCAAAAATGTGACAGTTTTAGCATTCAAACAGGTGAGATGTGACATATTTAATGGGAGGCTTTTAGTAAATCTACTTTTAATAACTATGACAGAGTATGGGAACAGGATCTTTAAGAACATAAGTATTCAAACTACAATATGTCTTGAAAGATACGTTGATCTTTAACTGCACTGCCCACTTTTGTATTTGGCATGTTCATAAGGCAGCCCTGTGCTAGTATTGGGTCCAGTCACAAAAGCAAGTCCCATTACTATATTCAAATTATACAGTTAACCAGTTGACCTCCATAAAATTTACCCCCCTTCATGACTAGGCCTTTTTTTGTGATACTGGACTACGTTACTTTAACTGACAATTGCGCGGTCGTGCAGTGCTGTACCCAAATAAAATTTATGTAATTTTATTCCACAAATTGAGCTTTCCTTTGGTGGACAATATTGAAAAAAAAAAAATAATTTTTATTTTCCGCTATAAAAAAAATTGAAAAATGTCTTCATAAATTTAGGCCAATATGTATTCTGCTACATATTTTTGTAAAAAAAAATCCCAATAAGCATTAAACCATTGATTGGTTTGCGCAAAAGTTATAGCATCTACAAACTATGGGATTTTTTTATTTACTTTTTTTTTACTAGTAATGGCGGCAATTGGTAACTTATAGTGGTATTGCAAAATTGCGTCAGATATTCTGAGACTAGCTGACACTTTTTGGGAACCAGTGACACTAATACAGTGATCAGTGCTAAAAATATGCACTTTCACTGTACTAATGACACTAGCTGGGAAGAGGTCACGCATCTATGGTGATCAAAGGTGTGCCTAGCTAGTGTTTTACTGTACTTTGGGAGGTGCTTTTACTAGGGGAAGAGATAGAATTTATTTCCTGCTTTGTAGGTACACAAATTTAATCCCTCTCCACCTTGTATTTGCCTTGTTGAAATAGGCAGATCGCAGTTCTGTCTCTCCGCAGGACGATCGGCAGGTGCCGCGATACCTGTTGATCAGCTCCCGCTGTGTGTAATCACAGCAGGAGCAAGCCGCCGGTGACGTGCATTCATGCCCTTCTACCCGGAAGTGTCAGAACACGTACTGTATATATACATGATTTGGCGCACAGGTGCCACCCTGTAGCAGTAATAATGCTATATGGCAGACCTGAACTGGTTAAAGAGACAATAAATTAAAAAATATATTCAAGTATATATTCTTAACTCAAAAAGTTCTTTCCATTGCTCCCAGCTTTCTCCAAATCTCCAGATTTTTTTTTCTTTTTGCTGCTGTGATTTTTCTTCCTGTTAGAGGATGGCTGCATTTGGTCCCCCGTGGTCTCACTGTATGTATGAATGCAGCCATCCTCTCTTGCTCACTATCAGTATGGTCTAGGGGCTATAGCAGTCACGGACCGCCCCCCTATCCATGCATTCAGCCCCCTGATCTACATACAGGGCACCAGATGAATGGATTCCAACTCTAATAGGCTTCAAAAAAGGGTGATCTTGGTGTACAGAACACTGCGCTCCAAGCCCACTCAGTTGTGTGACAACAGTGAATGAATATTCGCTATTTTCACACTGTATTGCCTCCCTGACAATTAGGAAGCGTGTCATGAGACCCATTTCCCAACTGGCCAAATCGCCAGGCGATCCTATTGGATATCTAGGAAGATCAGGAGGTAGGAGGAGAGAGAGAGGAGAGCACGGCATGGAGGAGAAGACTGACTGACTCACCAGCCGCCACTGTGACCATGGATGGCTCACCCTCAGCGGCTCAGCTATCTGACACTCCCCGGCTCAGACTGGACAAGTAAGGAGGCCGTCTGTCTCATGGGGGGGGGCTACATTCCTCACATTAATTTCCCCTGGAGGAACAGCCTTGTCTCTCGCTGGGGGGAGGGTGGTGTTGGTTTGCTGCCCCCCCCCCCAAATTATCGAGCACCATCTGCCACTGGGCTATAGTCTATGGGATGTGTAGTGTGCATACACATGACTGCAACTAACATGCACTGCTTGCTCCAAACAAATGAACGGAATTAGAGGTTCAGGAGCTCATGAAGGACAATACAAAGAAGCAGAAAACCACAGTAAGAAACTATTTCATGAAAATAGATTACAGGAACATTAATGGATGTGTATGGATTATTATTTTAGAATAAGGATATGGTTTAGTGACACTTTAAGGAAACTGCTGTAGTTATGTTGGTAAAGCATATATAAAAGCAACATTTTCTTTTTTAGTATTACCATGAGTAGGGAAGGGATAGGACCTCTGTCAGGTTTTTACGGCTGTCTGCGTTGTGGAGATTCACCATTATATTTGAAGAGAAAAAGTAAGAGGAAATCAAAAATGTTAGAGTTGTCACCACAGCAAGGGATAAGGGCAAATCTTTCAATAGGAATACTTGTTCCTATCACAGCTATCCAAGATAAGAATTCTGTTCACTTTGGAGAGATTTCCAGGTCAGTTTCCCACAGTGGCAGCAAAAAATAACCTGACAGGGATTATTGCCATTTCATCTAAAACACATTTTAGCCTCACAATATTGTCTTAGAGCACTGTTTCTCGTTGCATTCCCATTATATCATATTCTGGAAACTGAGGAATACGTTTTTTTGCGTTATAAATACACATTTTGAATTGTTTTAAAAAAAAATAAGGTTATCACTAACAAACAGAACATACATGGTTGTTCTGGACAACTTGGTCTGCTAAAGGCAAATAAGGAAATAAAAAATTACAGACTTATTGACCATATCAAGAGGTAAACATTATGGAAAAAAGCCTTAAAAATTTATTTTGTTTGTACTCTGTAACGTGGCCTGTGCATTAGGCACATCTGATCCCTGCATCATTGACACTAAGGCAATGATGGCAATCCTTAGCACCCCAGATCTTTTGGAACTACATTTCCCATGATGCTCCACTACACTGCAGAATGCATGAGCATCATGGGAAATGTAGTTCTAAAACATCGGCGGTTGCCAAGGATCGCCATCACTGCACTAAGGGTTCGTCCACAGTAGTGGTTGGGGGGTGCTAATACCCCACGGTTGAGCTGCGTCTTTTCATGCCCCTCAATTGCTAACCCCTTTCACTGCAGAGGCAGTGGCCAGGGGCATATACTTGCCATGGCTGTAATTCTTTGCTTTGCAGCAAGAATTATGTTCCCTTTCACTTACAGGGGACATAGCACCCACCGAACATAACCCATTCAAGTGAATGGGGTTGTTCAGCAAGCTCACTACAACCGGTTGTGGTGGGATAGTGAGAGGATCAAGGAGTTAAAGCAGGTGTTGAGGAGGCGATACAACACCTCACTTCTTGCATGTCAATACTCTCTGAAGAGTGATTTGAATATGGATTGCTCTTCAGAGAGCACCGCTAGTATGAACAAACCCTTTAATTTATAGGGAATTTATAAAAACGGTGGCAGTCAGAATCTGAGTTAGCTGTGCATGGCAACCAATCAGCTCATAGTTTTCATTTTCATAGATTTATTGAACAAGCTGAAGATAGAAGCTGACTGGTTGCCATGCACAACTGATCCAAAATATGCTTACTCCTACTGTGGTTTAAATGTGTCTGTGACATACAGTATGTGTGTTGAGGATAGGGGGAGTAGGCTTAAGTGTTATTTAAATATGACCCTTTAAGTCCCTTCCCATTATTAACACAATTTGACCATACCACTTTATTTGTCAAAACCAGTTCTTTTTTTTTGGTGGGGGGGGGGGGGGGGGGGATTGACCCTGGGTCCTAGATGTGATAGGTATGCCACTGGAGCCAGGCACTGCAAATCAAATAAATTCAAGCACAGAAAATCCCATCAAAAGAAGTTGCTAACACTCCAAGCATAATGAGCTTGCAGGGCCTTATTTCTGAGAATATAGGGGTGCAAGCTTAAGCTGCCAGTGTGATAACTATCATCATATCTAAAGGGAAAATGCACATTGTTATGGAACAGAATATATGACTGCTGGGGGGTAATTGACAGATCTGCATTTATGATTCCTTAGAGTTGTAGATTTTTTTTGGGGGGGGGGGCAGAGAGTTTGCTCAAATTTTTATCATTTAGACACCCATGGCTAGAAGAGAAAAAAGGAACTTGCCATGTCGTGGTGAATTGTGGATGTGGTAAAATTGCAACAACATGAAAAACCTGAGCCTATATACAGAGTGCGGGGGTCTGAAATATATTGGGGTAATGTACACAGTGTAGGGATCAGAAATGGATAATGCATAGGGGTCTGGTGCATGTAAGGTTGTAGAGAGGTCAGAGGTAAAAGCAGCCCTGAACCCCTTATGATTCATTTTGCCAGCAACCCCTTATTCATACACACTGTATACATGTACATACACACTTACGCACACACACTGTGTACACAAACATACACATATACTGTATACACACTGTATACATACATACTATTAGACCCATATAGAAAATGTATACAAACCCAAATTACATAATAAAAGGTAACTCAGTGTATTGTGAATTAAGTTAATGGGTTACCAGGCAAACACAAAATAGAATGGCCATAATATTGACACTGACTGATATACAGGGTAATCACCAGCAGAATATAAAGCAGCAATATGGAAATGACTGAATACTTAAGGAGATTAATGGGGTGTAGCAATAGTAATGGGGGAGGGCAGTCTCTAGTATGATTCTTTGGCTGGCTACCGTTGGGGCCCTATAAGAATGTTCATGAAAATCACTTTTGAGAACCTGCAGGCAATGAATAAACGGTGAGTCTCGGCTTGTTTCAGTATAGTTATGCGTGGGTGCAATCAGTTATGGATGCAGTTCGATATTTCTTTTCAGCTTAGACTCTTTGGAAGGGGTATTGTATGGTATCGATAATGGGAGTGCTGCGTTAAATTGGGTGTAGGAGGGTTCTGAGGCCTAAATGTTCTGCTTTCACTGGCTCTGTTGTAACAATAGAAAGAAACATGGGCTTGTGGCCCTCTCACTGACTCCTGGGCTTACCAGTATGCTTTTGTGATAGAAGGGGCCCCCTCAATTTCAATATGGTGTAGCAAGAGTCCAGTGGTCCCTAGCAGTGAGGCTGGGTACACTCGGGTCTCTTGGCAGCAATAAGAGATTAATATGTGATTCAGGCAAAGCTGCTGGATGTCTCCCACTCCCACTGGCGCATAGCTCAGAGCCCAAATAGCTTGGCTTCTCTGGAGACAAGGTCTCTTGGATGCATCTCCCAGGGGGCAATTCTACTTAAGTCCCCCTTGGCTCCCCTTATGCCCCAATCTGTAGTTCACAAACCTAGCCGTTCCTTCACATTGCTGTTGCTTTGGACTACACCCTCCAAGTTTTCCAGCACACTGCATGGAAATCTTGACTTTAGTGTTCTCCCCCCCCCCCCCCCCCCCACTGACTGGAAGAGAAGGATGCAGCATAATTTCAATATTACAGCAAAAGGGAAACAGAATATAAGCAATATCGCTATCTCCATAGTGCAGTATTCAGAAACCTGGCTAGATCTATATAAACACACACAATCACTTACCTATACAATCCCATGGCTGGCTGTCCCCTCACCTGCTCTCTCAGTGGGAAAGCATGGGGGTGTCAGTGTTAAAGAATCGTGACTTGATGGGCTATATTCTATTGGAAGCCACCCTTCTCATGCCTTTATAGATAAATGTGGCTGCCCAGAAGCAACATGTTGGGCATTCACAGGCAACAGAGAAACAAAGCTGCCAGCTGCAACAACATTAGGCAACAGATGCAGGCAGGGTGCCCCAGGTGCCTGACCCATTCCATGGCCACTTGCGGAGGAAATTGGAACACCCTTTCCTCCCTTCTCCATCTATGCCTCTGTGGCTCCTGTGGGGTTATGATTAACTAGAATAGAGTATAAGAATACTCTTGGGTAGAAAATGGTATAGCTAACCATACATGATTAACAGAATGGGTAATCAGCCAAATGATCAGACAGTTTGTAACTGTAACTTGCAAATTAAAGAGGAACGTCTCTCATTATCATTTTTTAAATTCCCTTATCTGATTTGGTGGGTTATCCTCAGTTCACATGCTCACATACCCAGTGAATCCAGCGATGTTCTGCTGTCATGCAGGGCGTGGCTGCTGCACGCCAGTTCCTGTGCCTCTATTTTTCGCTCTTCAGTCATCAGGAGCTGGTTATCTCTTTCTGGTTCAGACAGCCAACCCCTTGTTTGTCCTCCACCAGTTCTGCCTCTTTCCTCCAGTGAGTTATATTGCTCAGCTGACATGCCTATCTCAGGAGGCACCAGATGGACATGGAGACAAGGGGCAGGGTGGAAAGAAAAACTAAATAAATATGTAAATAAAAAAAAATGTATTTTCACCTTTGTGAGAGGAAAGGAATCCATTGAGGCAAAGTCTATCTTGTGAGTGAGGGTCTGATCTAACAGGAGCAAAGTTAAAAGCAATAATGCAAAACAGGATCAGAGTTAAACAAAACATGCACTGCAGAATAATGAAAGCTGCACCAATATATGAAGCTTCAGAGACATGGACTTTTTATGGCAATGTTTCTGTGACTCAGTCACAGTAGCATGTGGCTCCAGAATATCTTAGTCTAGCTGAGAACCATTACTTCAGTAAAAACAGTTCAGAGCACAGATACTTGTGATTTTCCTCATAAACATCATCCTTCTCAGTGACATCCATGGAAGCTCTAAAAACATGGGCAACAGCTAGAGGGATCCAGAGCTCAAGGACATTAGGCCCAGTATCTGGATGTTTTTGGAAGCTGCACACTTATAGGCTGTGGTCTAGCTGCTCGCATGCTGGTTCTGAAGAATTTATACTCCCCTGACATGTCCAGGATCCCAGGCAGGATGGGTTACAGAGGTATGTGTCTGCATCTGAGCATGGTGAGTGAATGGGTACCCCACTACATGTTACAATATGCTTGTATCATCTTTAGATCTACCAAAAACTGTGTAAGCCCTAGTACACACGGTTGGACATTCTGACAACCAAATCCGTTGGATTTTGTCCGACGGATTTTGTCCGAAACTGTTGCATACACACAGTTGGACAAAGTTGTTGGAAAATCCGATCGTTCAGTACGTGATGATGGGACTACGTTCAGGCTAGTAGCCAATAGCTTTGGTCTAGGAATTTGATCTGAGCATGCATGGCACTTGGAATTCTCTACCCCAGTCGGACAAAGTCCGATCAGATTATGTTGTCGGAAAATTTTATAGCCCAGCTGGAAAACTTGGTCCGTCGGATACTCCGACGGAAACAGTCCGATGGAGCCCACATACGGTCGGATTATCCGACAACACGGTCCTATCGGACATTGTCCATCGGAATATCTGACCGTATGTACAAGGGCTTATACCTTCCCGGTTACCAGCATAGTTAGGCCCTCATATTAGATTTTTTGGTGGATCTAAAGGGAAGTATACAGAAATTGTAAAATCAGATTGTAACATCTATGACTATGATATGAGAATCACATATGTGGTTGCTTTGGCACTGCTGCATTGTTGCTGACATTTTTCCAGATCTGGCTTTATACGTGCCTGCAGAATAGAAATTGTACTGAGGTTCAAGCAGCAAGATCCCTTTCCTGCCTAATGGCCATCCTATTTACAGTTTGTTTGTATGTGTCGTTATCTGCTTGCAATAGACAGGTAAGAATGTCGACTTAGCAATATAAAAGTCTCTCTGATATATAGTACTGCAGTCTCACTGCGTGACAGAAAGACATCTCTGTAACCACACCTGCTACTAATACCATGCACTTAGAACAGGGTCACAGTCACCTTTGACCAATCCTTACTTGGCAACAGCTACCTCACTTCCCACTTAAGCTGAAGTAAGTCCATGTGCAGAAGGGCCTCGTCAACATATTAAAGTGGAAAGATGTTTGGATTAGCAAGAAAACCTATTTCAAATCTCAGATAATAAAATGTCCTACTTAAAGCTAATAGCAACTTTCATCTTACATCTTAGACCTCATCTCCAGCTGATGTGCCGTTACAGATCAAGCGCTTAGCTTGATAAATGCTTCTTATTGGCCTCTTGGTATTGCTGAGTGACAGGGCAGTTGAATACAAACTAGCCTGTTAAAGGTGATTATCTGTCTAAAGACGGAAGAGGATGAGCACAGGACAACCTTGTTTGTCATTTTGCTCACTTAATCGGACAAAGCTAATAAGTCTAAGAGCTTTGCTACAATAAAGAAAAATAAAACGAAAAGCAGCTTTCAAACAAATTACACCATGGCAAAGTGCAGGAGCCAGTAGAAGCAAAGCCAACTTTCCTGCAGAAGTCATCTGTATTTTTCCAGCAACACTGAAGTTGGAGAACTGCATGTTCACTAATGTGCTTTTTAATTCAGGCTCTAATAGAAAAGCAACAAAGGAGAGCATAATTGCATGTCTTCAATACAAAGAAAATATGTTGAAGGGCGATTATACATATATAAAAGAATGTAATAAAATACTGTACAATATAACCTTATGTTTGTATCTGGGTGAAAACTATTGTTTTATGTTATCGGCTATTTCAGGCTGTTAAGGGGCTAAGTATGGGTTAACCACAGAAAAAAAAAAAGGAAGTTGACTGTAGCGTATAATAGTCTCCCTTTTTGCAATTTTATATAGATATAGTCTGTTCCAACATGTTCCTAAAACTATTTTTGCTGTATAAACATGTTACTTAGTCCCTGCTTTGTTAGCTTGTACATTTGGTGCATCTCTAGGCAAACAGCTAAATACACAGTTGAAATACTCATAGGAGAGCTGTTTTACTTACGAAAAGGATTTATATTTTTCTCCCATCCAGTCCAGAGATTTGCACAGCTTTTCCACTCTACAGCAGCCCTGTTCAGAAGGAAAGGGAACCAGATCTAGCTCTATTGCAGTTACACTTTCACTTACAGTTCTCCACCCTTTGACTAGATAATGAATAAGGAAACAGCACAGTGATGAGCTCTTTGCTGTGTTACTCTGATCTTCCCTTCTATCAGCATGCTCCTTGTACTGCAACACATCTCTCTGCTGCATAGTGACTGCAAGAGAGTAATAAGTCAAATTCAGGTACCCACACTGCTTACATTTCAAAAATACATATGTAGATGTATTGAGTACAGAGCTGCATTAATTTATATATTTTATATCTGTCTGGAGTTCCACTTTAGGAATGCCTTGGGAAGAAAAATATATTTTTCACAAAGTCACAAAAGAAAATGTAAATAAATATACATCTTTTGCAGCCAGATATGCACACCAGATATATGCACAGAATCCCTCATCAGAAATTCTAGAACTCAAGCTGGAAATACACTCACTGTTGGAACTATAGGGGTCGCTGCAATCGCACTTGCGACTGTGTTTTGCCGTTCTGCCGCTGTGGGGGGCCCCCAAGACCCAGCATCTCCCCCTGCATCCCTGGCTGTCTGTTTAACATGCAGGGGGGGGGGGAGGTGGTGATCGGCGGCCCTTTGGTGCCCGCATCTGCGAGCCGCGGGATCTTCCTGGGGCTTGTAGTTTTCTATCCACTGTAGAGGGGAGGGTCCTCTGACCAGGGCGTGTATCGGCTGCACTCTTCAGTGAGTCGCTCTGCTTCTACACTCTTCTACAGTGAGTCGCTCTGCTTCTTCGGTTCGCACCAGAACTTGCGAATGACCCCCGCGTTCGTTACGAACGTTCGAACCCCATTGAAGTCTATGGGACTCGAACGTTCGAAATGGAAAGTGCTAATTTTAACGGCTAATATGCAAGATAGTGTCCTAAAAAGGGTTTGGGGACCTGACTCCTGCCTCAGGGGACATGGGTCACTGCAAAAAAAAGTTTTAAAAACTGCAGTTTTGGCGGGAGCACTGATTTTAATGACGATTAAAGTGAAAAAAAAGGTGAAATATTCCTTTAAATATGGTGCCTGGGGGTGTCTGTAGTATGCCTGTGAAGTGCCACGTGTTTCCCGTGTTTAGAACAGTCCCTGCACAAAATGACATTAAACGGAAATAACACCATTTAAAACTGCTTGCGGTTTTAATGTTATATCTGGTTCCTGCAATATGGTTGAAAATCATTGAGAAAAATGGCATGGGTAGCCCTCCCTGCCCATTACCAGCCTATTTGGGTCTTGTACGCATATTAAGGGGAACCCCGTACCCATATTAAAAAAAGGAAATGCGTGTGGCCCCCAGGCCCTATATACTCAGAACAGCAGTATACAGGCGGTGCAAACAAGACAGGGACTGTGTAGGTTTGTTGTGTTAAGTTGAATCTGTTTGTAATTTTCAACCGGTACATTTTTAAAGTGTAGCTCCAGTCAAACAAACTATTTTTAAGCTTTTTGGAAAACAGGGAAGGGTTATCACCCCTGTATAATTTGTTTTGTCGTCCATCTTTTTTCATCTCACTTGCTGCTGTCTCCTTGCGTTTGCAAGTAGGAGATGTTTGTAAGTTGGATGTTTGAAAGTAGGGGCCTGCCCTATATTATAGCGGTATGTACTGGGTACAGAGCACGCAGACAGCAAGCATCTCCTAACACTACTGACTGCAAGCTCTATTATTAACCACTTGACCACTGGGCACTTAAACACCCTTAATAACCAGACCAATTTTCAGCTTTCGGTGCCCTCACATTTTGAATGACAATTACTCAGTCATGCAACACTGGACCTATAGGAAATGTTTGTCCTTTTTTTCACACAAATAGAGCTTTCTTTTGGTGGTATTTAATCACCTCTCAGTTTTTTATTTTTTGTGCTATAAAAGAAAAAAGACCGAAAATTCTGCGAAAAAATGAATTTTTCTTCGTTTCTGTTATAAAATTTAGCAGATTAGTAATTTTTTTCTTCATAAATTTTGGCCAAAATTCATACTACTACATATCTTTGGTAAAAATAAGTACAAATTGGTGGATATTATTTGGTCTTTGTGAAAGTTATGTGAAAGAGTCCACAAGCTATGGTGCCAATATCTGAAAATTGATCACACCTGAAGTACTGACGGCCTATTTCCTTTTTTTTTTTTTTTTTTCCACAAAATTGTCATATTATCAGGTTATTTCACACACACAGCATATGCATACCAAAAGACCCTGGAGAATACAATGGTGGTCGTTGCAAATTTTTATCTCACACGGTATTTGCACAGCAATTTTTCAAACGCGTTTTTTGGGGGGAAAAAACAGTTTTGTGCTTAAAAAAACAAACAAAAAAAACAGTAAAGTTAGCCCAATGTTTGCATAAAGTGAAAGATGAAGTTATGCTGAGTAAATAGATATCAAACATGTCACTCTTCAAAATTACACATGCCCGTGGAATGGCGCCAAACGTCGCTACTTAAAAAATCCCCATAGGCGACGCTTAAAATTTTTTTTACTGGTTACATGTTTTGAGTTGCAGAGGAGGTCTAGGACTAGAATTATTGCTCTCGCTCTAACGTTCTCGGCGATACCTCACATGTGTGGTTTGAACACCGTTTTCATATGTGGGCGGGGCTTACGCATGCGTTCGCTTCTGCATGCGAGCACATGGGGACATGGGCGCTTTAAAAAAAATATTTTTTTTTTATTGTTCATTTTACTTTATTTATTTTAGTTTGACATTTTTTCCCCAAAAATATATTTTTGATCACTTTTATTCCTATTACAAGGAATGTAAACATCCCTTGTAATAGGAATATGGGGTGACAGGTCCTCTTTACAGTGAAATCTGGGGGTCAATATGACCCCACATCTCACCTCTAGGCTGGGAAGCCTGAAATAAAAAATAAAAAAAAGATTCTGGCTTTGATCGTACTGGCGAGTTGGTAGAAGCACCGGAGGGCGTTGAGGGGTGGGGGGCGTCTATGGCTGGGTATTTCAGGGTATCACCGAGTATGGCTGGGTATCTCCGAGTATGGCTGGGTATGGCAATTTATGGCAGGGTATTGCAGAGTATTGGCGGGGTATTAGCGGGGTACTACAGAGTAATAGCAGGGTACTGCAGAGTATTGGGGGGTACTCCAGAGTAATGGCAGGGTACTGCAGAGTAATGGGGGTTACTGCAGAGTAATGGGGGGTACTGCAGAGTAATGGCAGGGTACTGCACTGCAGAGTAATGGCGGGGTACTGCAGAGTAATGGCGGGTACTGCAGAGTATTGGGGGTACTGCAGAGTATTGGGGGGTACTGCAGAGTAATGGGGGGTACTGCAGAGTAATGGCAGGGTACTGCAGAGTAATGGGGGGTACTGCAGAGTAATGGCAGGGTACTGCAGAGTAATGGCAGGGTACTGCACTGCAGAGTAATGGCGGGGTACTGCAGAGTAATGGCAGGGTACTGCAGAGTAATGGCAGGGTACTGCAGAGTATGCACTGGTATTGCAGAGTATTGGCAGGGAATTGAGGGGTTAAATTCGGTGAGCAGCGATGTGGGCACTGCAGATGCAGCCCACATCGCTGCTGACACCGATCTCTTTCCCCTCCGCTGTACCGATCGGTACAGAGAGGGGAGGGAGGAACCGGGGTCATAACATGACGCCGGTTTGTTTACAAGTGATCACTCCGTCATTTGACGGAGCGATCACGTGGTAAACGGCCGCGACGAGCGGCCGTTTACTGTGATCCGTGATGCGCCGGGTCCTGTGGACCCGGCGGTCACGGATGCTCTCGAGTGCGCGCCCCAGGGGGCGCGCGAGAGCAGAATTCTGGGAGGCCGTTAATTAACGGCCTCTCAGAGTTAAACAACCGCCCTGAAGCCGTTAATCGGCAATGGGCAGTTGTTAAGTGGTTAAAGCTAGATCACTAGCTATATAGGTGAGGTGAATATAGTGGTGTATACTGCGGTCAGGGCACAGACAACAACCACTACACAGCAGCAAGATAGGAAATCAGCCAAAAACGATCGGTGTGTACTGTGTTGAAGGTACACAGAACACCCACTGCTTCAGATGCTAACACACTACACGAGGCCGCCTCAAAGGCGGCCTTATATAGTGCGGGGCGTGCACTACACAGCCTGAGCTATGATTGGCCACAGGCAGGATGCCTGTGGCCAATCATGGCTCTCCTCGCTGCTGGCGCTACGATTGGCCAAGCATGCGGGGTCACAGTGCATGCTTGGCCAATCATGAGCCAGCAATGCACTGCGCCACCGCAGTGCATTGTGGTCCGCGCGCGCCACTCGAATTTTGACGCGAACGGCCCAAACGTTCGGAATTCGCCGAACAGCCAATGTTTGAGTCGAACGTACGTTCGACTCAAACACGAAGCTCATCCCTACTCTTGATGATACATGCCCAGGTCAGAGGCCCCTCTCCTCTCCAGTGGATAGAGAACTACAAGCCCCAGGGAGATTCCGCCACCCGTGGACCATAGAGCTCCGATCGCTGCCTCCCATCTCCCCCTCCTCCCAGGTTGGGGGTACAGAGATGTGTTGGGAGTCCAAGGTGCACAGCGGAGACCAGCCAGGTACAGGGGAACCTCTGCAAAGGGGGGGATGCCTGTCTGGGGACCCCAATGTAAGGAGGTGCTCTTTGGGGACCCTGATGGAAGGGGGGCTCTCTGGGGACCCTGGTATAAGGGGGATCTCTGGGGACCCTGAAGTAGGGGGGCCCTCTGGGGACCCCGATGTAAGGGGGCCCTCTGAGGACCCTAAAGTAAGCTGGCCTCTGGTTACCCTGAAGTAAGGGGGGCTCTATGGGGACCCTAATGTTAGGAAGGGGCTCTCTGGGGGCCCTGATGTAAAGGGGGCTCTCGGGGGACTCTGATGTAAGGAAGGGGCTCTCTGGGGACCCTGATGTAAGTAGGGAGGCTCTCTAAGAGATGGGAGATCCGCACTGTAATGTAACAATATTTTATAATATATATATATATATATATACACAAACACACACACACACACACACACACACACACACACACACACACACGTATATTATATATTGCCCTGGTGGGGGCCCTTCATGGTTTCTTGTACCGAGGCCCTGAAGTTTCTAGTTATGCCTCTGCATATGATAGGCAAAATTTGAACAGTTCAGCATGGACCTGAGAGGCTGAGATTCACCGTTGCTTGGTTCCATCCCCTTCCCACCTCCCAGCACCGCCCTTTTACAGAACCAAGTATAATTTGGAATTTGTATAGAATTTGTTAATGATGACAAAAGAAGCAGTAAATTAGATCCCTTGCAGCTAGCAACAATAGACCCCTCTAAAAACAATGGACCATCCACAAAAAAAATCCACTCAGCAACAATAGACCCCCTGCAGCAACAGCAGAACTTTCTGCAGTCAGCATCAATAGACCCTCCAGCAGCCAGTAACAATGAAACCCGTTCCCAACAGTAGATTCCTCCCAGTAACAATTGACCCCCCCAGCAACATAAGCCCCACTTTCAGCAACAATAGTTTCCTCCCACCAGCAGCAATAGACCACCTTGATAAATATATCACCTCTAATGACAATTGATCCCCACGCAGCCAGCATCAATAGACTTTCTAGCGCACCCCAGCAACATTTGCCATTACATAAAGTGTTGGAGGTGCTGGAACTGCATTCCCTCCGTGTTCCTGCTGAAAAAAAAGCCCTAACTGTGCACATCCTAGTTTGTGAGAAGGTCAAAAGTAGTGATAAGCAAATTGGGAATGTTTGTTTTGTGAAAATATTGGTGAAAAAAATGCAACAATTTGGTGTAATGCACTGGAATAAATGGGGAAAATTGAGCTAATGTGTTTTTAAGGGTTTAATTAGCTATAAATGGCTTTAGGATTCTGAAACTTCTTTTCAACAAACCATAATGTACTTTTGAGTCAAAAGATTGCCCCTGGTTAGCTGGGAACATATTGTTATAGGAACCCTGCTGTAAGCCCTAACCCTAGTGCTAACTGTAACCCCTAGTTTATCAACAAAATTATGTGGTCCCCCTATCAGCATTGACATTTTATTAGCAACAAAGCCATGAGATACCCCTATCAAAACAGACATACAGTAGTGATCACATGGCTTTATTAATAAACAAAGTAATAGGCTTAGCACTAGAGTTGGGTGAACTGTTCAGGCTGAGCAAAAGTTTGGCCCGAAAATTTTGCGGGGGCACTTGGTGGGATGTAAGCCTGCCGAGTGCCCAATAATGCACTGCGCACTGCACAGTGCATTCTAGGGCCCTAATTGGATGAAGTCAGTCAGGTGCAAGGCTTTGCCAGTTAGGGCACAGAGCACTGTCAGAGCCCTGATTGGACAAAGTGATGATGACTTTGTCCAATCACGGCTCAGTACTCATAGTCCCACCCCACACTATAAAATGTTCCTTCCCACAGGAAGCTTTTGCATTGTGTTGCAGTGGAAATAGAGCAGGGCTCCGTTTGTTACTAGCAAGTTAGTGTTTTCACTTATTGTGACATTGTGAGTATAGAGTGTTAGTGTAGTGTTAGTATAGTGTGAGTATAGTGTGTCAGTATAATGTAGTGTGAATATAGTGTATAGTAAAGTAGGGATGCACTGACATTTTGGCCGCCGAAACATATCGGCCGAAAATGGCCTTTTTGGCAATATGCCGAAAGGAAAAAACGGCCGATAATTGAGCCGAAAATGGGGCGGGGCCTGGGCGGGGCGGAGCCCGCCCCCACCCCTGGTGGCGGCCATCATGGGAGATCTATAACGCAGGAGAGCCGCCTCCGCCGTCTGGTCAATAGAGCGCCGGAAACATCACAGCTTTAATTTCAATAGCTGTGTGTTCCCCCGTAGCGCGCCGAGGCATACAGCCCCTCCCCCTTGTCCGGGGAACTGTCATAGACAGATCACCCGTCCAGCTCTCCTCTCTCTTCGCTGCATCACTGGCTGCACGGGGGCATCCCTGGCTGCACGGGGACAACACTGGCTGCACGGGGGCATCACTGGCTGCACGGGGACAACACTGGCTGCACGGGGACAACACTGGCTGCACGGGGCATCACTGGCTGCACAGGGGCATCACTGGCTGCACGGGGACAACATTGGCTGCACGGGGGCATCACTGGCTGCACGGGGACAACACTGGCTGCACAGGGGCATCACTGGCTGCACGGGGACAACATTGGCTGCACGGGGACAACATTGGCTGCACGGGGACAACACTGACTGCACGGGGACAACACTGGCTGCACGGGGACAACACTGGCTGCACAGGGGACAACGCACTTATCTCTTTTATCATGTCGCCAGTATCTGACCACCTACTGTACCATGTTGCCAGTCTCTAACCCTCTCCTGTACCATGTCGCCAGTCTCTGACCACCTCCTGTACCATGCCGCCAGTCTCTGACCACCTCCTGTACCATGCCGCCAGTCTCTGACCACCTCCTGTACCATGCCGCCAGTCTCTGGCCACCTCCTGTACCATGCCGCCAGTCTCTGACCACCTTCTGTACCATGCCGCCAGTCTCTGACTACCTCCTGTACCATGCCGCCAGTCTCTGACCACCTCCTGTACCATGCCGCCAGTCTCTGACCACCTTCTGTACCATGCCGCCAGTCTCTGACCACCTCCTGTACCATGCCGCCAGTCTCTGACCACCTCCTGTACCATTTCGCCAGTCTCTGACCACCTCCTGTACCATATCGCCAGTCTCTGACTACCTCCTGTACCATGTCCACAGTCTCTGACCACCTCCTGTACCATGTCCCCAGTCTCTGACCACCTCCTGTACCATGTCCCCAGTTTCTGACCACCTCCTGAACCATGTCCCCAGTCTCTGACCACCTCCTTTACCATGTCCCCAGTCTCTGACCACCTCCTGTGCCATGTCCCCAGTCTCTGACCACCTCCTGTGCCATGTCCCCAGTCTCTGACCACCTCCTAAACCATGTCCCCAGTCTCTGACCACATCCTGTACCATGTCCCCAGTCTCTGACCATCTCCTGTATAAAAATATTTTTTAAAAACAGTCATTTTCGGTATCGGTGCTGTTTCGGTATCGGTTTCGGTTTTCGGCCTATTGTATTTTTCATTTTCGGTATCGGTTTTGGCACCAAAAAACCCATTCGGTGCATCCCTATGTAAAGTGCGTCAGTATAGTGTGAGTATAGCATAGTGTGTTAGTGTAGTGCAGTGTTTAATACAGCATTACATAATTTTTTTTTTGTCTTTTTTTCTTTTGTTCCCTGCCTGCCCCATTTTTTTTAATTGTCAGGCACAGTTTTTCTGACTATGACACTGGTTTACCCCCTTTTTTATTTTTTTTATAGTTTTTACATTTTTGTCAGCATCAGTCCTCAATTTAAAGTGTACCAAACATCTCTTTTCGTTCAATAAAGTCAATCACATATTTCCCAGTTTCTATTATATTTGGGTAATAGCCCTCCCCCTTCATGTCTGGGAGGCCGACAAGGAGAGGCAGACATTCCCATGCCACTATGAGGGGGCCAGCAACATCTGTATCCACAGGCAAAGGTGGACATGGTCTGTCCTCAGGCAAAATAGGTGGTGGATTGGCTTACTAAATCATCCTCATCCTCCTTATCACCCAAGCTAAGACTAGTGTGCAGTCCAATGAAGCTGTCAGAGCAGCTTATTCTGCCTCCTTGTCCACAGCTACTCCTGCCATAGCCCCAGCATCATGCATGGAAGTGTCAGCTGAATAATGTGAACACAGCATCAGGCACTTGCTTCTTGAAGATGCACAGACATTACTTGATCCTGAGGTTGGTTCTGAGGTAGAGGAAGAGAGTAACATGGGCCTACAGAGAGGGGAGAACACTGACAAAAACAACAAATTGGCAGTCATGTTCCACCAGCCACAGCGTATTGCCAAGTTGGCTCCAGTGATGATGAGGATGGAGGGAATGATGAGGTCATTGATGTGACTTGGGTGCTGAATAGATCAGAGAAAGAAAGGGAGGGGGAGGCACAACCCCAACAAGGTAGGATGTCCTCCAGAGGCAGCTATCATGGAAGAGTAGAGAGCAGCCATGCTATTCCATCAGACTGTGGAGCTGTTATCTGCCGGCCCACTTCCAACAGCTCAGCTGTGTGGGCCTTTTTTAGCACATGTGCAGGCGATCGCACTGTTGCCATTTGCAATCTCTGCTACAAGCAGATCAAGTGTGGCAAAAACACCAGCCATTTGGGTTTCACATGCTTAACAAGGCATTAACAAGGCATTTAACATCCATCACTCAGCCCATTGACAAAAGCACCTGAAAGCCACACACAAGGGACACAATTCTTCTCCTTCTCACTTCTCGCAGCCTCTACTGACAGGGATTACGGTATAGCAAAGGGTGTCACAGATCCTCAGAGTATGTCTGCTAGCAGCACATCACCAGCTGTAGAGTATAGCAGGCAAATTTCTCTGCCCCAGCTGTTGCATTAAAAAAAAAAAAATACACTCCCTGCCACCCACATGCCCAGCATCTAAATTCCAGCTTGTCCAAATAAAGAAAGTTTACAGGAAAAAACAATTTAAACGTAATTTTTTTTTCTTTATAAATGTCAGTTTTTCCGCAGCAGGGTCTATACACGGTGCGGATGTGCCTACAGGCAGACTAAGGGAACAACCCCCCCCCCCCGGCACTATATAGGAATGTTTTGTTTCACTTTAACCACTTAAGGACTTTTTTCAAACACCCTACAGAAAAAAATGGCGGCCATTGCAATACTTATTTTCACACCGTATTTGCGCAGCTGTCTTAGGCCGCGTACACACGGGCGGACTGTCTGACGGACTTGGTCCGCTGAAACGTGTTTCAGCGGACAATCCGCTCGTGTGTGGGCTTCAGCAGACTTTTTCAGCGGACAGTCTGGCGGACTAAGTCTTTCGGAATTTCCGTAATATTGTCCGTCCAAACTTGGTTTCAGCGGACAGTCCGCTCGTGAGTAGGCTAGTTCGACGGTCTAAGTATGGCGCATGCTCAGAAAGGATTTACACGGCCGAAGGTTGCATTGCAGTGTATTGGACGTCGTATTTCTAGTCCCGTCGTACGTGCTGTACACGTCATCGCGCAAGCTTTCAGCGGACTGTCTGTTCGTCGTGTGTGGTCAAGTCCGTTCATTCAAAAGTAGGACGGACTGTCTGTCGGATTGTCTGACGGACTTAGTTGGACGGATAGTCCGCCCGTGTGTACGCGGCCTTACAAGCGCACTTTTTTTTTTTGGAAAACATGCACTTTTTTAAATAATAAAATAAGACAGCAGTAAATTTTAGTCCAATTTATTCTTATATTGTGAAAGATAATATTACGCCAAGTAAACTGGTACCCAACATGTCACCCTTCAAAATTGTGCCCGCTCGTAGAATGGCGTCAAACTTTTACCCTCAAAAATCTCCATCAAGGTGACGTTTAAAAAATTCTACAGGTTGCATGTTTTGCGTTACAGAGGAGGTATAGGGCTAGAATTATTGATATCGCTCTACCGATCGTGCCGATACCTCACATGTGTGGTTTGACCACCGTTTTCATATGCGGGCGCTACTCACGTATGCGTTAGCTTCAGCGCGTGAGCTCATCGGACGGGGTGCTTTAAAAAAAAAAAAATTGGGTCACTTTTATTCCTATTACAAGGAATGTAAACATCCCTTGTAATAGAAAAAAGCATGGCAGGTCCTCTTAAATATGAGATCTGGGGTCAAAAAGTCCTCAGATCTCATATTTGGACTAAAATGCAAAAAAAAAAAAAAAAAAATTGTCATTTGAAAAAATGACAACAGAAAAATGTTCCCTTCAGAAGTATGGATGTAAGTGCCGTTTTGACGTCGCTTTCCCCTCTTATGGTATGGAGACAGGTGGGGGCCATCTTAGTCTCACTCGTCTCCATACCCAGGACATGACAGGTCCCAATCGCCTCCACCGCTACGATGGCTCCGGTAAGTAGCGGAGGGCGCGGGAGAGCAGCGGGAGGGGGGTGGCACCTCTCCCGCCGCCGATAACGGTGATCCCTCTTCAAAGTGAGTCAGGCATCCCAGCATGATGGCAATCCATTGACATGAAAACAAAACAATGCTCCACATAGTGTATTACCCTTGATAAAAGTAGTTTAATAAAGGGGGGCGTGACCGGACGCCGAGCTGGAAGGACGCTGTGAGTGAGAACTCTCCTCCAGCCCAGCGCTACCACGGCCTTTAGCGGGGGCATTTAACCTACAAAAGATGGGGAGATGGAGAGCAACCAGGTCCTTTTCAACCCGGGGGTCGTCCCAACCGCCCCTGGGCTCCTCATCCTCCCTGAAATCTTTTTTCCAGCTGCCTGGAGTGTCGCCGGGCGGAGGCCGCAAGATGGCGCCGGACGGCCTGGCCACGCTGCGGCGGGACCTTACACCACTGCCGCTGCACCCCCCTTGACTGAGAGGAGGGCCCGACTTACATGGCAGCCACCTGCTTCCCCCAAGGCCCAGAGGAAGCCTCGTTCCAGAGACCCCAGTTTACCCAGAGCCCAAGCAGCCAGACATCCCTCCTACACCCAGGTGGTCCGTCCCCGCTCTCCACGCCTACTGGATGTCCAGCCGGACCCCTCAACTGGCTCTCCCCATGCCACCTCGTGGTCGGACCACTTGAACCCCCCACCGCCCTGGCCCCCCTCTCTTGCCGTGGGGTCACAGCAGGGAGACTCTCCCCAACACCCACCGCCTCCCCACTCCTCCCTGGGGCAACATGGGGGTGGATATCCCCCCTGGCACTCCTATCTGACAGCCATCCCAACCAACCTTCAAACAACTTGTGGCAGACGTGAAAGCCACCTGCCGTGCTGAAATCCAGTCCCTGCACGCCGGCCTTAAACACCTAGCTGAATGGGTCAAGATGGCGGAGGAGGAGATCCAGGAGACTAAGCTGGCTGTGCACCGTACCCAGGTGGAGAACTCGGACCACCGACTCCTTCTACGGGACATGCAGCGCCATGTGGAAGACCTCGACAACAGAGGCCGGAGGAACAACATCCGCGTTCGCGGCCTCCCTGAGACCGAGGGATCCGAGGACCTGCAGACTTCACTGCAAGCAATGTTTAACGAAATGCTAGGAGAGGACCCGGCTAAACACATCGAGATGGACAGAGCCCATCGAGCCCTCCGACCCAAAGGTCCTGCCTCCAAACCGAGAGATGTTATCTGCAGGATCCATTCCTTCCCCCTTAAGGAAGACATCATGCACAAATCCCGCTCTATTCGCAACCTTAAGTTTATAACTTCCCCCATCAGCGGGACTTCCTGCCTTTTGTTTGTGCTCTCTCTCATTTTTTCATGTTTGGGGCCCCCCCGATGGACTGAGCTTAACAAGGTTTCTTTTTCTTTTTTTGGAACTGTTTTTCCACCCAGGGCTGGTCCAGGTAGAGTTCGAGGACGGATCGACTCCAGGGTTACTGACCCCCCCCCCCCGCCCTCGTGGTTTTCCCCCTGTTGGTTCCTTCAAAGTTTATAAACTGTTGGTGTCTACGTGACCTGGCTTTCTCCCCCCTTCCTGTCCCTTTTTTTTTTTTTTTGGGTTGGGAGACGCCTGGATCAGGAGACCTATAGGAACCGTATAGGCTCAGTGTCCCTATAGGACATCTGGACCTGGCTCATGTTACAGCTAATATTGGTTCTGTATTTTGTCTATGTTTCTACTCTCTCTCTCTTTTCTAGATTCTTTCTCTACTCCGCCCCCTGTGCGGGCCCCTGTCAGTGGTCCTGTTGGTCACCAGCCCTTCTCCAGCAGTCGCCTCTCTCCTCGGGACACGCATCTCTCCAACGGCTGAAGCTAAGTATGACTACCCCCGACCATCCCCCCGACTATGGCTAAGATATTATCACTTAATGTACATGGTCTAAACTCCAATAAAAAACGTCATCTCACGCTCTGGGAATTTAGGCAATCCAGAGCGGACATAGTGATGGTCCAGGAAACACATTTTAATCGTGGGGACTCCTTTAAGTTTGCCTTTAGACATTTCCCCCAGGTATACCAGGCTTTCAGCTTGCGCAAAAGGGCGGGGGTGGCCATACTTTTCAGGAAGGTCTCCCCCTTTACGTGCACATAGACCTACTTAGATCCAAAGGACCATTATGTCATCCTCCGCGGTACTTGGCGGACACAGGCCATGACCTTATGCGACCTTTATGCTCCAAACGTCCGCCAGCACCGCTTTTTGTCTGGAGTGCTATCCCGCCTCTTTAGGTCACCCTCCGAGCTTCTGGTGATAGGGGGGGACTTCAATCTCATTCCATCTGTTCCATATGACCGCCTTGTGGTGAACCCACAGGCGTCTCCAACCAGAGTCCTGAGGGACTCTAAGCTGTTCCGCCAGCTCAACAGAAGACGGGTCCTCTTTGACGCATGGCGCACTCTGCACCCACAGGACCGCCAATACACCTTTTACTCGGCCCCCCACCATACTCACTCGCGTATCGATCACTTTTTTCGTGAACAACAACACATTGAGGGTCGTCCGAGCCGCGCACATACTACCCATCTCCTGGTCCGACCACGCCTTGATAACAATGACGCTACCGTTACTACATATAGCATGTTTATCCTTGACCTTGCAAAGTTTTGTAGACACACTGTTGCCACTGTACTCCTGTACTGCTTATTCTCCTATGCAACCACTGAAAATAAATAAAATGTTATTTGAAAAAAAAAAGTAGTTTAATAAAGATTGTACTCACATAGGTAGATCACAAACAGGCATAACAACACTAATGCCGCGTACACTTGATCGGAATTTCGGCAAGCAAAGAGCTTTTCGTCTGAAAATGTGATTGTGTGTATGCAATTCCAACGTGCAAAAACTCAGGCATGCTCAGATTCAACTATGAGATGGAAGCTATTGGCTGCTGGCTATTGAACTTCCCTTTTCTAGTCCTGTTGTACGTGTTGTATGTTACCGCGTGTATACAAGACAGCTTAAGCGAAATCCCGTCTAAATTCCGTCAGGAAAACCATAAGAAATTTTTCCGACCAAAATTCCAATCGTGTGTACGTGGCATAAGGCAGCACTTCCTCCAATGACCAAGATGGCCGACGATCAATCATGACTGCGCGGTTGCGTGTGTATGTGGTTCCACCCTATTCGTTTCATCACAAATGATGTCATCAGTGGAACTGATTTTATCAATGGTAATACACTATGTGGAGCTTTATTTTGTCAATTATCGTACTATTGCTTAGAAAGCGGTATTTTTCACCCAATTTTCTAATGTGTCTAGGACAGCTGTACTGCTATAATTTTGTAGTAAACTAACTAACTGCCTTAAAACAGGGCTGATATCAGCCACCCATACAGTAGAAAGCAAGTAACAGCTGCGTACCAGCCTCTCCTCTCAAATAGCAGACAAGTATGAGAACACTGAAGAAGCTACCTTGGTCATTTGATGTAATGTCATACATCCCCCCTCATGGCTGCAAAGTATAGAAAGAGAAACCTTTAAATTCCAGAGACATAGAACTATAACTGTGCATGCTAAAATACAACAAAACTAGTGGTGTGCCTATTATAAATAGAGCTTACCCAATCAGGTAGTTTTAACATGCAAATGGGGCATTAATAAACAGCTACAGTACATTATATTAAATAAAAAGTTGACCGAGTAAAGTCCTATTTCTTAGCTCTTTTTTTGTATAAACAGTGCATTAACATAGTCTACAAATTCCAGTCATACTTAGCGCTCCATAAATTCTTTGTAATATAGACTCTACCCCCCAATGTGATTTTCTCAAAAAAAAAAAACTGTAAAATCCATTTCATTGGTTATTAATTAGAATGTCTTGCCCCTTTACAATTTTGAGCCCTGAGGTTTGGCCAAATTACTGTTAAAACCTTTTTGCCATAGTGAAAAAAAAATAAAAATTCACACACCCCTATTTACGACATTGCATGAGCATGTACCCTACCTTGTGTTTCTGAACCGTATGTATAATGTTTTCAACCATAACTTTGCATTAGAGCTGGCTCATATATAGAAAAGAAAAAGACGTTCATTTTAACAATATAAAAAGACTAATCAGTTGCAACATAAATTAACAATATATCACATTTTAGCACATTACAAGCAGAAATAATCGTATTAATTTGATTTAAGCTTTCATTAAAACAAAACACATATTTATATAAATTGTTCTTACTCTAATTCGGTGAATGCCACCTATTAGCTGTGTGAATTAAAATATTAGATTCAGTAAGAACAATATGACTGTGTTTGAGAACTGCTAATAACATTTTATCTATTAACATTTTATTAAATGTAATTATATTCCTTCTGTTCAAACCATTACATAACTGTATATATAATTCACATCCTCCATAAATAATAGTCTGTTAGTCAAAATTGTAAGCACTCTCAGATACACTCAAAAGCAAGGGATTAATGTTGTGCAGTTCATTAAAACCTCAGCAGCAAGTAATACACAATGCAAACATAGAGTAAAGCTCATATTTAATTGCAGCTGTATTCAGCTTTTATGCAAGCAACCAGCACAACATGTGACATAAAACCGAGCCTTAAACGGCATCACTTTATAAACAATAATGAATAACATTGCGTAATTAAGGTAATTCCAAATAATAATTAAATTACCCTGGAAAGACCAAAGGTTTAACAAAAAAACAAAACAACACAAATTAAGTGTGAAAGATAGCAAAGAACACAGTTTAGAGCTTTCGTCTTTCCTTACACAGGCAAAATCCACTGTAAAAACATAATGAAAATGGAATAAAAACTGGCTTAAAGCGGAGTTCCACCCAAAAATGGAACTTCCGCTTTAAATGTTGGTGACCCCCTGACATGCCACATTTGGAGGGGAGTGGGTACCCTGTTTTCACAGGCACCCAGCTCCCACTTTCTCCGCTGGTGCTGCGGTGCCAGAAGGAAGATCACCTCTCCTCCCTCCCTCCCTGCAATCTTCTGGGACACGTCACAGGTCCCAGAAGATTGCCTGGCCATTCAGAATGCGCAGCTTGGGCATGCACAGGCATTATACAAGCTAAAAACGCTCAGGTTTGAATAAAGCAATCTCCACTTTCTCAAAGGTTTCCACTTTCTCCTGTGAGTCAAAAAAAGCTTTTGCAAGGACTATGTTAGTGTTAAACTCAGACCAGTAATAGGTGTGTTTTTATTGTGATAGAACTGTTTTACTGTGAGATTTCTAATTAATAAATTGAAATCTTTGGAAATTTAAATGGATTGGGTGTATAAAAAGATGTAAAATTTAAATCTTTGTTTAGAAGGGATATGTCCGGCTTAGAGAGAGGAAAGTTTTCTTTTTACTCTGACTAGTCCAGTCTGCCTTCATTTACAATTTGTCTGTTGCATGTGAATAATAGTTTATAACAATTCTTGTCCCAAATCAATCACCCATTCATGGTCCTAGTCTTAGTTTGTACTAGATTTAATCACCCTCACTGGTCCCACCTCCAGTTCCCTCCTGTCTTTCCCTTTCACCTCCGTTCAGCTTGATAAAGGGGTGGGCATAGCCTTGAAAAGAATATCAATGCTTCAGCATCATCAGAGTCCAGCCAAGCCAAGCCTGGAAGTCCCCATCTCTTACAGCTTGCATTCCAGCATTGTTCCCCAACTGACACTTTTATCCAGGAGGTTTCTCTGCATACACTGACCTCCCCTACACAGCTCTGCATATACTGGATGTCTTCCTGCTGAACTCTGATACTCCTGGCAGCTTCCTGGATGAGGGTTACTATTGACACGCTGATCATTTACAGAATTCTGCAAGTGTATACAGTTTTTTTATGATCTTATATTTTTTAACCACTTGCCGAACAGCTCACGCCAATATACATTGGCAAATTGGCACTTTCCTGCAAAATAACATATGGGTACGTTGTTCCCTTTAAGAGCCATGGAGGCATGTACACACGCCCGATGAACGGCAGGGGACCCGATGCGCGTGGCTGGTGGGCACGTATGCTGGGCACCCGTGATCGTGGGCACGAGAGCCAGAACGGGGATTTGTGTGTGTAAACAAATCCCTGTTCTGTCAGGGAGAGGAGCCAGATCGTTTGTTCCTAGTAAGTAGGAACAATGATATGTCTCCTCCCCCAGTCAGTCACATCCCCACAGTAAGAAACACTAACTAGGGAACACATTTAACCCCTTGATCGCCCCCTACATTTATCTGTATAAATGTCAATGGTCCCAAAATGTGTCAAAAGTGTCCGATCTGTCTGCCACAATGACGCAGTACTGCTAAAAATTGCAGATCACCGCCATCACTAGTAACAAAAAAATAATTAATAATAATGCCATAAAAATGCCATAAATCTTTCCCATAGTTTGTAGATATCATAAATTTTGCGCAAACCAATCAATATATGCTTATTGCAATATTTTTTTACCAAAAGTATGTGGAAGAATATATATTGGCCTAAACTGATGAAGAAATGTGTTTTAAAAAAAAAAATTTGCGGATATTTATTATAGCAAAAAGTAATTCATATTGGGCTTTTTTTTGGGTAAAGCTTTGCATGACCGCACAATTGTCAGTTAATGTGATGCAGTGCCGTAATGCAAAAAATGGCCTGGTCATTAAGCAGGAACATTTCTGGTCTGTAAGTGGTTAATAAATGGTTGCACTTAGATGGTGGTGCCCTCTCTCCTTTGTTTATTAATTAATAATGACCTGTTTTTCTTCATCGTGTGGCAGAGTTCTTTAATGCCACATACACACAATGCTTCTGAGCATGCGTTGAATTGTTTCCAAGCATGCGTCGGAATTTTGCATGTTGGAATTGCATACACACAATCGAAAAATCCGATAGAAAGGTTAATTAAGAAATTAAGAACAGGCTCTCAATCTAAAGACTTTCTGAAATGGCAACAGAAAAAGACCGATGGGCATACACACGACACAAATAATGGGAACTCTATCTTCCAATGGTAGCAAGATGTTTGTGTTAAAAAGAGACATAAAAAATAAAAAGATAAATCATTTCCCCCTAGATAAAGGCCTCATTTTCTGTTTTAGTTTAGTATTGACACCAGTTCACCAAAATGATGTCATGGACCTGGAAAAAGTGCAGAGGAGGATAACTAATAATAAAACATGGAGGACTTCCAGAAATTACTAAATTAACTGAGAAGAAGTGATTGTCTTTTGAATATATATAAAAGGCCATCAAAATTCTAATAAAAGTTATTCACTTTGTGTTACCATAAAAACCCAGAATGACACCTATTAATGTAGCCCTCACCCTAACCTGCCAACTGTTGATTCAGATTGAAAGTAATAATATAAACACATCAATCTGCATGCTAGCAATACAATTTGTACAAAGAAATAAGCATTAGCAAATTCTAAGTAGCTTCACAATACACTAGTAAAATATACTTATATTAATTATCATAAACTCCAGCACAAAAAGTATGTAATGCAGCTTAAAAAATAAAAAACAAATGTTATATTGTATTATACTTTTAGCAATGGCATTTTTGATTCTAAGGCCGCGTACACACGGGCGGACTGTATGGCCTACTTAGTCCGTCGAAACACATTTCAGCGGACAGTCCGCTCGTGTGTGGGCTTCAGCGGACTTTTTCAGCGTGCAGTCTGGCGTACTAAGTATTTCGAAATTTCCGTAATTCTGTCCGTCATACTTTGGTTTCAGCGGACAATCCGCTCGTGAGTAGGCTAGTTCGACGGACTAAGAATGGCGCATGCTCAGAAAGGATTTACACGGCGAAAGGTTGCATTGCTGTGTATTGGACTTCCTATTTCTAGTCCCGTCGTACGTGCTGTACACGTCATCGCGCAAGCTTTCGACGGACTGTTTGTGCATCCGTGTGTGGTCAAGTCCGTTCATTCGAAAGTAGGATGGACTGTCCGTCGGATTGTATGACGGACTAAGTAGGCCATACAATCCGCCCGTGTGTACGCGGCCTTAGAATAAAAGTCATGCCAAGATTTCTGTTTGCAATTAGATAAGTGCTTTGCCCCTGTTGTTCATATTTTCTACCCCCTTTGAATTCACAGGAACATTCTGCCATGCAAAGCATTCATGTCCATGGTCTGACCAGCTGATTCTACAGCTTGAAGGCAATCAGACCCTCAACTTTACCTTAAAACGTATTTCCACTGTTGCAGTCAAATTTGAGAAAACCCCACTTTACAGTATGTTTGTTATGTGTTCCCATTCACATAGCATGCCTATTTTTATTTTTATTTTTTGTAAACATATTTCTTATCTTTTAAATGATTCTCAGGAGCAGGTGTCATGGCTTCCTGTTTGTTTTGTCAAAGCTTATTTGAACAAGCTGAGGTTAGAAGCTGATTGGCTACCGTGCATAGCTACACTAGATTTTGCACTCTCCAGTTTTAGTCAATCAACCCTAGTGTCCAAATCTTCTTACAATTGATAATGAAGATCTGCCTGCACAGTACAGACAAGGTTAATTATAGAAAACAGCTCCCTCATACACAGAGCGCTACCCAGGTTGTTTTCCTTGCTGGATGGTCCAGAATAGATCATCCAAAAAAGGTGAACTGTGATTTTTAAATATTTGCTATGTTATATTTAAAAAAATTTAAGTAAATGTTATCGCAATTTGGTTGCAAAAGTGAAAATACACTTTAAGAGTTTCATTACCATGATACGCCAACAAAATGTAAGCAATATATCTTAGGGAAGAAACAGTCACTAAAGCGCAGAGACAAAACAAAATCTTTGAATTTATAAACGTTGTAGCATAAAGGTGCCTTATTTAACTGCTTCAGCCTCGGAAGATTTTACCCCCTTCCTGACCAAAGCACTTTTTGCAATTCGGCACTGCGTCTCTTTAACTAACAATTGCGCAGTCGTGCGTCGTTGCACCCAAACAAAATTGACGTCCTTTTTTTCCCCACAAATAGAGCTTTCTTTTGCTGGTATTTGATCACATCTGTGTTTTTTATTTTTTGCACTATAAACAAAAAACAAACAATTTTGAAAAAAAAACGCATTATTTTTTACTTTTTGCCCTAATAAATATCCCTCAAAAATACATAAAAAAACATATTTTTCCTCAGTTTAGGCCGATATCTATTCTTCTACATATTTTTGGTAAAAAAAAAATCACAATAATGTATATTGATTGGTTTGCGCAAATGTTATAGAGTCTACAATATAGGGGATAGTTTTCTGTCATTTTTATTATTAATTTTTTTTATTAGCAATGGCGGCGATCTGTGATTTTTATCGGGACTGTGACATTATGGCGGACACATGAGCTGCTTTTAACACTATTTTGGGACCATTGTTATTTATACAGCGATCAGTGCTATAAAAATGCACTGATTACTGTGTAAATGACACTGATTACTGTGTAAATGACACTGGCAGTGAAGGGGTTAACCTCTAGGGGGCGATGAAGGGGTTAAGTGTGTCCTAGGGAGGGATTCTAACTGTGGGGGGATGGGATACTAGTCGCATGACAGCGATCACTGGGCACAGATCTACGGGTGCTTGCCTTGTTGTGCATAGACATACACTTACGCATACATGGGCACCCGTTGCTAACATTGCCACCGATTAGACTATTTAAACTGCAAAAGCTGTTCTAGCCAGTGCTGTATGATCTACAGCTATTACCTGTGTTCCTGCATCTGTTCCTGTGTCTGACTTCTGTAATTGACCTGGCTTGCCCTGATCTCACTTGAACATTACCTTCCCTGACCTTGGCTTGTTTCTGGATCCTGCTCTGCCTTCTGTTCATCTGCCTGCTCCAAGTGTTGCCGGCATCTGCTTTTTTTCTGATCATTCCCTGTTTCCTGTCTGTGCCTGTACCATCCATTGCTGACCTGGCTTGTCTGACCTTGCATCCAGTTATCCATCTGTCCTGCCCTGCAAACTGCCTGGTTTCTGTTGGTTCTTCACCTGTTGTGTGCTGCCAGTCTTCCTGCACTTGTAACCAGCTGCTGTCACAACATCAATGATTACTTAGCCGGGGCTATACGAGAGGCCTCCTTCTACGTGTCAGGCTCTGCAAAACGGTATGTGACAGGTAAGTAAAGGTGCAATTTATTATATTCAGATATACTATAAAAAGAGAACAGAACATTTTAGATTAAAGTGCCCACTTCCAAAAGAAGGGAACTGTACATACTTGCTGCTAACAATCTTTACTTTTAAGATTGACAGTTGTCAAAGAGCAAGTTTAGGAAGAAAAAAAAAAGGAGGAAAAGCTATAATACTTTTAAAACAAACAATGAAATATATCACTGCACAGGACACAGAACATCAACACAAAACAAAAGACAAAGACTGCATTTAAATGGAAGCTCTTGGAGGCTTACAATACAAAGGCGTCAATTCACAAACATGTTTTATTCCAGTATTTGCTATTAACAGAGTTAAAAAATCCATGTCCAAAACATACAATCGTGCTTTTATTTTTTCTCTTTAAGTGCTATGTTTGGTCATGAAATGTTTTACAACTACAAGTACCATCATCATAGTCATCGTGGAAGATGTTCTTGTACTCAATGAACTGCGGGAATGCTGATCAGTACACCCATAGTTCATTCACACTGCCTGCAGCTCTACAATGACAGCCCAGCTCATACAGAAGTACAAGCAACTAAGCTATAGGCAATGTGTGCGGGTGCAATACTTTCCAGTGTTATGTTCTTAACAAATAATAAATGCACATTTTTATCTGCAAAAAGATGTGCTTTTATTATTTTTATGTAAAGCTGAACTTAAAAAAAAGGACTTTGAGAAATAGAGCTACTGTATGTTTAGAATTCTTATAAGTGAATCCTGCCATAGGAAGATAGACCACCCATTCATCCTGAAGATAACTGACAAAACATTGTACTGCTCCAGAGTCTGATTGGTCCTCTCAATCTAACCATTAGACTGGGGATGAAAAGAAGAGAACAGATTAATTGAGACACCTTGTGCTGAGCAAAAGCTTTTCCAGAATTTTGAAATAAACTGTACTCTTCTGTTTCACGCTATATTGTCAGGGATTCCATGTAGTTTATAGACTTCTTGAGCCATCAAGTCTGCAGTTTGTTCAGCATTCAGTATAAAAGGAGCCACCTTAGTTAGGCAGTTGACAACGACCAAGATAGTGGTCATTTCTTTTTAAGGGAGGTAGATCGACCACAAATCAAAGAAAATAACACCCGTGGTCTTAATGGAACAGGGAGTGGCTGAAGAAAACCCCAAGGAGAAGATTGTGGTGTCATATTGCATACACAAATCATGTACAAGGCCACAAAGCTTTTGACATCTTTTTTGTAATCACGTCACCGAATGAGACGTGATAAAAGTTCTCCAGTCTTAGAAACCCAAAATGCCCAGCAAGTTTTGAGTCGTAAACCTACCTGAGGGTTTCAACACCATCAGATTCAGGTACATAGAGACAATGCCCATGAATCCAAAAATCTTTTTTATAACCAAGTGTAATGTTCTTAGGAGGATGATTATGAAGTGGGTCATTATTATACCACTCTGTGAGAAGTTTCAAGAATGTCTTAGAACTTGTGGCCCCCTAGGAAATTCTTTTGAGGCAGGATCGTACAGTCAGAGTTATTTTTCTGGAGAAATTGTTGGTTATTGTTTTCTTGAGAGGCCCAGACAACATCCACGATATGGCATCAGCCTTACCATTCCTTGATCCAGGTCAATGAGAGATCATAAAATTGAACCTGGAAAAAACAGCAATCAATGCCTAGAAGACAATCTCTTGGCAGAAGGAATGAATTCTAGATGTGTATGATCTGTGAGAACAGTTACAGAATGATAGCCCCTTCCAGCAGATGCCTCCATTTGGAAAAACTCTTTTTTATTTGCCAGCAACTGCTTATTCCCAAGGTCAGAATTATTTTCAGCCATTAAGCAAGAGAAATATGCACAAGGATGAAGCTGGATTTTTTCTCCTCTTAGCTGAGAAAGGATAGCTACCACTTCCATGATAAAAGGTAGTTCAGGATCGGGATATACCAATATTTGTGTAGAAGTAAAAAGAGTCTTTATTGGTGTGTAATTGGTGCTGTTACCATAGAGAAGTTCCTTATGAACTTTCTGTAGAAGTTGGCAAATTCAACAAATTGTATTTCCTTAACATTTCTAGGGGCAGGCCGATCCACCACCGCTTTGATCTTTTCAGGATCCATACTCACTCTTTCAGGAAAAATGATGCATCCTAAGAACTGGATCTGGGTTTGTTCAAAGTCACATTTGTCCATTTTGATGTAAAAATGATTCTCCCTTAATCTTTCGAAGACAGTGAAAATATGCCTGCAATGCTCCTGCAGATTGTCAGAAAAGATAAGGATATCATCCAAGTATGAGATAACAAACTGATTCAACAGATCCCGCTGTTAGATCAGTAAACAAAAAATGAAAAAAATGCAGAGGTGATCAAATACCACCAAAAAAATGCTCTATTTGTGGGAAAAAAGGGACATACATTATATTTGGGTACAGTGTCGCATAACCGCACAATTGTCAGTTAAAGTAAAACAGTGCCGTATCATAAAAAATGGACTAGCCAGGAAGGGAGGTAAATCTTATGGAGGTCAAGTGGTTAATTAAGGTTCTGACATATTAAAATGCGACCAAAAGGAATTTCTGCCCCTGGGAGTGGTTCATTGGCACAATCATATGGGTGATGAATTGATTGGCATTCTTTTTTATCACGTCCCAGAACTGCAGTGCAAAGAGTACCTGTCACCACCTATTACTGTCACAAGGGATGTTTACATTCCTTGTGACAGCAATAAAAGTGATCAAAATTTTTTTAAACACAATTTAATAATATAAGAATAAATAATATAAATAAGAAGAAAAAAAAGGAAAGCATCCCCGTCCCCGTGAGCTTGTGCAGCAAAAAAAACGCATACGGAAGTCGCACCCGCATATGTAAACAGTGTTCAAATCACACATGTGAGGTATTGTCGCGATCGTCAGAGCAAGAGAAATCATTCTAGCACTCCACTGTAACTCTAACCTGGTAACCATAAAAAAAATGTAAAGCATCGCCTATGGAGATTTTTAGGTACCATAGTTTGTCGCCATTCTACGAGTGCGTGCAATTATAAAGTGTGACATGTTTTCAAAAAAATTGAGCTAACTTTACTCTTTCGTTTTTTAAATTCATGAAAGTGTCCCTTTTCCCAAAAAGTTGCATTTAAAACACCACTGCACAAATACCTTGTGACATAAAATATTGCAACTATCGCCATTTTGTTCTCTAGATTCTCTTCTAATATATATATATATATATATATATATATATATATATATATATAAAATGTTTGGGGCCTCTAAGTCATTTTCTATCAAAAAATACGGATTTTAACTTGTAAACACCAAATGTCACAAATAGGCTTAGTCATGAAAGGGTGTTAATAGGGGTGCAAAAATGATTAAGTAGAGAGTAATGAGAAAGTGGAGAATTAACTTTATTTTCTACCTGAATCAATGGGGAGGCAGACTGAGTAATGGAATTTATTTATTTAGGCACACTAACATTACTCATGACAATTATTCTTTTAACTTTTGTTGGGACAATTAACTGCATCAAGCCCAACGTTGCCACAGTATAGACATAGTCCTCTAACTGTCTTCTCTCTTTCTCCTAAGTAGAAATGGATCTTTTAATAACATCAATCCTTCTGAATAAACTGACTAGCAGAGAAATGCATGCCACCATTACTTCAAAACATTCCTAGGCTCGCCTTCTTTTCTGTAAGCCTCTGATCAATTCAGATACATAATTGGAGGAGATCATTAGGAGTCTCTACTCTGGCAAGCTCATCTTTTACCTATTCAGAGAGTCCTTGGCAGATAGGGCTGTTTTGCACTGCTGGGTTCCAAAAGACCCACTGCAGACTATGAAAATTTGCTTCAGCAGTAGCACAGTGGTTGGGATCACTGCAAATTTGATTCATTGTAGTCACAAAAGACTTGAAATTATTAAAAATTTTGCTGCCTAGTTATATATAACTGAAGGTTCAAGCTTGAGCTTCCTGAGGCAGGAAGTTACCGTATATACTCGAGTATAAGCCGAGATTTTCAGCCTCTTTTTTGAGGCTGAAAGTGCCCCCCTCGGCTTATACTCGAGTCATCGCTGTCTGCCCGCTCGATCAGCGTGTCGAGCAGACAGACAGCGGCCATTCTATTCAAAAGCCGCGCCTCCGGCTCCGCCTTCGCCTGTGATAGGCGGAACACTGAATTTCCCAGCAGCCTGTGTTCCGCCTATCACGGACATCGTATCATCCTCGTACTACGGACGAGGATGATACGACGTCAGTGATAGGCGGAACACAGGCTGCTGGGAAATTCAGTGTTCCGCCTATCACAGGCGAAGGAGGAGGCGCGGCTTTTGAATTTTACAATGGCCGCCGAAGAGGGCACGGGACGGAGGCAAGGCAAGGCAAGGCAAGGCACGGCACGGCACGGGACGGGACGGGACGGAGGCAAGGCAAGGCACGACACGACGGCAAGGCACGGCACGGGACGGCACGGGACGGAACGGAACGGAGGCAAGGAGGCAAGGCACGGGACGGAACGGAGGCAAGGAGGCAAGGCACGGGACGGAGGCTCGGGACAAAGGTAGGCTGGACACACACACACACACACACACACACACACACACACACACACACACACACACACACACACACATGGATACACACACACACAGGGATGGGTGGATGGATGGAGACACACACAGGGATGGGTGGATGGATGGAGACACACACAGGGATGGATGGATGGATGGAGACACACACACACAGGGATGGATGGATGGATGGATGGAGACACACACACACAGGGATGGATGGATGGATGGACACACACACACACAGGGATGGATGGACGGACACACAGGGATGGACGGACACACAGGGATGGACGGACACACAGGGATGGACGGACACACACACAGGGATGGACAGGCATGTCTCACCCTCGGCTTATACACGAGTCAATAAGTTTGCCAGTTTTTTTGGGGGTAAATTGGGGGCCTCGGCTTATATTCGGGTCGGCCTATACTCGAGTATATACGGTAATAACAAACATTACCTTCCTGGAAATATATGCAACATTGGTTAAGGAAACCTCTGTAATGATGGCGGTCTATATAGAACTTGAGTGGTAGAAGCATATATGCTTTAGCATCATCTTTAGAACATAAGTCCAACAATTGTTTCTGCAGAGCATGGAATTCCTCCTGTTGCCTTTTTACTACACTTTTTAGTCCGGAAAAATTTTCTTAATAGGTAACACCAAACTCTTGTAGCTCTGCAATTTGCTGCCTAAAAGGAGCCACGGTAGTTGCTGTAGCCACCTCCATGTTTGGGCCAGATTTTTCTGTCAAGATCAGGGGTAGGGATGAGCTGGGTGTTCGAGTCGAACACATGTGCTACTCGAACGCCGGCTGTTTGCCAGTTCTGCAAATTCTGAACGTTATGGGCCGTTCGCGCCAAATTCGAATGACGTTTACAGCCCATAATACACTGCATCATCGCAGTGCATTGCTGGCTGATGATTGGCCAATCACAGCACCGTCAGCGAAGATAGCCATACTTGCCTGTGGCCAATTATGGCTCAGGGAGTTTAGTACACGCCCCACACTATATAATGCTGCCTGAGCGGTGGCCTTGCGTAGTGTGTTGCGGCTCATAGAGAGAGATAAATGGAGAGACAGTGTCTTAATTTCCTTTGAAGCTATTGCAATTACAGTCGGTGTATTGTGCCCCCTGCACAGTGTACACCTGAAGCTACTCCAATTGCTGGTGTTGTTCTGGTCCTATACCACAGGCAGCTGCAGCAGTTACAGTCAGTGTATTGTGCCCCCTGTACAGTGTACACCTGAAGCTACCCCAATTGCTGGTGTTGTTCTGGTCCTATACCACAGGCAGCTGCAACAGTTACAGTTGGTGTATTGTGCCACCTGCACAGTGTACACCTGAAGCTACCTCAATTGCTATCCCCAAATATTTTAAGGAATATTACACTTTTTTTTTCTCTTTAGGCATCATTAAAATCAGTGCTCCCGAAAAAACATCCGCTTTTAAAACTTTTTTTGCATTGATACATGTCCCCTGGGGCAGGAGCCGGGTACCCAAAACCTTTTTAGGACAATAACTTGCATATTAGCCTTTAAAATTAGCACTTTTGATTTCGAACGTTCGAGTCCCATGGGATTCTCAAGTTTGTGCGAATTTTCAGTCCGTTCGCAGGTTCTGGTGCAAACTGAACCGGGGGTGTTTGCCTCATCCCTAATCAGGGGTCAGCCATGAATACCTTTACTGAAAAGCCTGTGTCAGATCATGCCACATTGATGTGGCCATTTTAAATACTCAAAATGTTCAATTTAAGTCACTCCTTGGCTGATTACTTTTTTGAATCATCAGCATGCTGAATAACCTGAATTAATTTGAGTTTTAGATTACAGACACATGCAGTAACATTTCTTAGTACATACCGGAATTTATTTATTTATTTATTTATTTATTTTAATTATTGCAAAAACATCAAGACCTTGCAGTAACATAGCAGCATTGTATTATTTATACATTTGCCAAAATGTTCAGCTGTTGAATCATCTATCTGCAAAAGTTTGTTCCAGTAGTTCGGTGGCAAATACAGCTGTTCTTAAAACTGAGACAAGCAGAAAATATTTGGGGGGATAGCAGCAATTTCCACCCTAGTTATGAAAGCAGTGGTTCCACATTAAGACACCTTAGATCAGTGATTTTGTTATAAATCAGAGCTTAAAAGGTGCAAGACATGTCTGTAAATCCTTGACTGTAACCCAATAGTTCTTTGTCACCTGCATATGACTTGAATGGTGTACTTTGAAGGATTCACATTTCTGGGGCTTATTACTAGTACAGAATATTTTTCATAACTATATGACTGTGATACCTCAAACCCCAGTCTTCACAATTCCTTATATAACACCTCAGTAGTCATATGGACTTTTTTATTTCTTCTCCTGAAGTGTTTTGAAATGTCTCTTGATCAGGCTAAATGTAACAAGCCGACAAAAAATTGCCCTAACCATTGTATATTTCTGTCCTTCATTTGACTCCCCCACAACTCCAGTTGGCCACCAGGAACAAAGACAGCAACCATATGTAAGCTCAAAATTTCATTATACAGTGTCTTGAAAAAGTATTCATGCCCCTTGAAATTTTCCACATTTTGTCATATTACAATCAAAAATGTAAATGTATTTTATTTGGCTTTTATGTGATAGACCAACACAAAGTGGCACATAATTGTGAAGTGGAAGGAAAATTATAAATGGTTTTCACAATTTTGAGCCAGTACTTTGTAGAACCACCTTTTGCTGCAATTACAGCTGCAAGTCTTTTTGGGGATGTCACTACTAGCTCTTTGTACATCTAGAGAGTGAACTTTTTGCCCATTCTTCTTTGTAAAATAGCTCAAGCTCTGTCATATTGGATGGAGTGCATCACTCTGTGAATGGCAATTTTCAAGTCCTGCCACAGATTCTCAATAGGATTTAGGACCTTGATTGGGTCATTCTAACTCATGAATATGCTTTGATCTAAATCATTCCATTGTAGCTCTGGCTGTATGTGTAGGGTCATTGTCCTGCTTGAAGGTGAACCCCTGCCCCAATCTCAAATCTTTTGCACACTCTAACAGGTTTTCTTCTAAGATTGACCTGTATTTGGCTCCATCCATCTTCCCATCAACTCTGACCAGCTTTCCTATCCCTGTGGTGTGTCCAGGGTGATGTGCAGTGTTAGTATTCCGCCACACATAGCGTTTTGCTTTTAGGCCAAAAAATTCAATTTTGGTCAATTCTGACCAAGAGCACTTCTTCTTGCCACTCTTCCATAGGCCAGAGTTGTGGAGTAATAGTTGTCCTGTGGATAGATTCTCCCACCTGAACTGTAGATCTCTGCAGCTCCTCCAGAGTTACCATGGGCCTCCTGGCGGCTTCTCTGATTAATGCTCTCCTTGCCTTGCCTTGCCTGTAAGTTTAGCTGGACGGCCATGTCTTGGTAGGTTTGCAGTTATACCATACTCTGAGGGCTTCACAGAACAGCCATATAAATTACACGCAGGTGGACCCTATTTACTAATTAGGTGACTTCTGAAGGCAATTGGTTCCCCGCTTTTCAGATATTTAATTGTAAAAAAAAAATTAAAATCATTTAGCATTTTTCTTCCACTTCACAATTATGTGCCGCTTTGTGTTGGTCTATCACATAAAATTCCAATAAAATAAATTTTACATTTTTGGTTATGACATGACAAAATGTGGAAAATTTCAATGGATACTTTTTCAATAGTTTCAATACTTTTTCAAAGATAAAAAGCATTCTGTGTGCAGCAGTCCCCTCAGACCCCCTAATACTTATCGTACATACTGAAACTTTCACAACATTAGCCAAACAGGGCTTACTGATAGTGACCATATCTCCTTATTTCTTTATTCCTAAACGGAGGAGTAAAGCTTTGTCTAAAATTTTTACAGGTTACTTTACGTAGACCACACATGGTCCATTTTGGTAAGTCCCAGTGCTGAAAACAATAGTTTGCATTCATCTACTAAAACATCGATACCCACACATACATTCACACCCATTCATACTTGCCTGCCGGAATTACGGCAGGGTGATACTTCACCCTCGCCCCCTCCACTGATCCCCAACCAAACAACAGGATTATTGCGATCATATTTAGGGTAGCTATGTACCACAGGCTCTCTATGCCCCTAATAAGGGGGTGAAACCCCCTATTGTTGGGAAAGCGGGGGTGTCTTTCCAAAAGGAGTCTTCAATATCAAGCCAAGGCTGCCAGGTCTTGGTAAACTTTTTGGGGCAGGTCCTGCCCTGGTAAATGAGTTTAAAGATTGGCATAACCTTATTAATCATACAGAACAACATTTGAACACTTGGAGCGGATACAGTCTTCCATTGCAATAGTATTAATTTTCTGGCATAAAACAGTATTATTCGAACCAGAGTTCGATTATGGGTCTTGTGTAGGAAGTCATTAAAGACACCCAAAAGCCTGACATCTGGAGTGCGGGGGAACGCTAGGTGTAGGGTGTTTTCAAGAAAGGAGAATACGCCTGTCCAGAACATCGACAGGACTAGACAAGACCAGAACATGTGTATGTATCCAGCATCAGTGCAGTCACACCTGGGGCAGGAGTCATATCCCATGTGGGCAAGTATATATATGTATAAATTTAAACTGCATATATTGCATATATTGGTCGTTAGACCCAAAAGGTCCAAAAAACAGCCTTCCGAGGCCTCCTCCCATCCCTCCTCGGATAGCTCAGGGATGTCTACCATCCACTTCCGTTGCACAATCTAAAAGGGTTTAACCTCTGCCATCTGCAGACGGGAGTAGATGGACGTGACTAATTTTGCAATATCTGGGTACGACAAAAGCACCTCCATGGGTGATTCAGTCAGCTCCTGGGTCAGACCATTAAACTGCACACGGATGGCATGACGTAATAGGAGGTACTTAAAAATACTTTAAAAATAATTTATTCGTCACTCCACATCTTGCCTTCAGGTCCTCAAAGGAGATATTGGCAAATATGTGAGAGGCGTGGGTGACACCAAGCCGTGTCCACCACAGTGAATCAGGGTGACCCCGGGAGCTCTAGAAAAATGGGGTTGTGCCATAGGGGAGCTTTGGGCGATACCCCTCCCATGCCTGTGATCACCTTATTCCCTTCAGGCCAGGCTAGCCAGCTTACTTCTATCTGGGAACCACGGGAGCAACGTTTTGGTATGGATCTGTGTAAAATGTCAATGAGTGACGTTCCAGATCCAGCAAGGGCGTTCAGTAAAGCGGTGGAGCAGGATGGGGAGACCCCTAGAAACCAGTCATAAACATAGGCAAGCTGAGCTGCTATGAAATAATGTCATAGATTTGGACAGGCCAACCCCCTGTCAACCTTAGCGGCCTGCAGGGAGGCCTTCGCTATTCTCGGGTTTGCCCCCTGCCAGAGGAAGGAGGATAGAAGAGAGTACATTTTTTTGAAAAGTTTTTTGTACAAAAAATTAGGAGATGCCCTAACGATATAAAGAATTTGGGTAGGTATATTATTTTAATGATGTTCACCCGCCCTATTCAATTTAGTGGTAGCGAGACCCAGGTGTGTAACCTGGTCTCCATGTGTGTCATGATTGGAGTAATAAAAAGGGACAAGTCCGCATTGATAAAGATCCCCAGGTATTTAAATGTGGGTTTGATGGTCAATTTGCAACTGACTTTTCCCAGCCTACTTTTAGTCTGGCGACCCTCCCAAACTCCTCCACCACTTCCATCAGGGACATAAAGGATTGTTCTGAGCGATCTAGGTAAATCAGGGCATCATCAGCGTATAGGGAGAACTTTTCAGACAGCTCGCCATAGCAGATGCCACCCACCGGAGCCAAAGGCTCTATGGCCAATGCAAACAGAAGTGGCGAGAGCGGGCAGCCCTGCCTGATGCCCCTATGCAAATGAAACACATCAGATATATCTATATTTGTACATATCCTAGCCTTAGGGTTGGTATAAAGTAGGCGGATCCACTTAATAAATTGAAGACTGAAACCCATATGATGCATAGTTTCCCAAAGGAAGGTCCAATTAACCATGTCAAAGGCTTTTAACACATCCAAAGATAAGAAAACAAAATGGGAAATAGGGACATGAGGGGCAATTGGGACTTTATATGAAACAACACAATACGGCATAATGAGTCATTGACATAGGGTAAAAGATGGATAAACATTTATTTTTCAGTACCCTATGGCAGCATAGTGCATTTGATGATACAAACATTATAATTCATACATATATAATACAGTAGGACATAATATAGTTATATCACATTAATAGTAACATAATAAATAATGTAGCACCTAATCATTAATAGTAATACACACTGCTCCAACAATTAAATAGATAAATAAAACCAAAATGGGGTTAATGACTCCAATAATAGACGCCATGATAAATATAATAGTGCTGTGGCATGGCAGCAAGTAAATAGGCTTGCGTATAGGCTCGACGCGTTTCGTGGAAGGTGGTCCACTCATCAGGAGCTGTTTATTGGAAGTGCCTAAAATGTAACATAATATAGATTAGTAATTAATGATAATTAATTACACCGGGAAGAGGAGGAACAAAAACCTTTGTCCAAGCACTCTTACCCTTAGATAGGTAATATGATGGTATTGAGGCATAAACAATTGCTGTTCATTGGTTGGGAAACAGCCATGGGGAGGATAAACGTCACCCCAGGAGCTGAGGAGATGACCAAACGGCAACACGGCGGAGCAGAACAGGAACCACGTATAGGATTGGTGATTGAAGAATAGCTCTGTAGAAATTAGTGTAGACACGGAGTCCGGAAGGGTAGCTAGGGTGATAGTAATTGTAATAGTGAGCGAATAGTGAGTAAGATGGAAGTGTAACAAACACTCCCAAAATATAAAGAAAAAGAGGTGACACCATGAAGAAAGGAATAGAGAAAATAAAAAAATAAAAAACCAAAGCTTTAGGGACCTGCTAAGATAACACTAGACCACTTTTTGTTCAGTGTCAGCCCTGTGAATGTGCAGGTACAGACGGCGAATGTTGTCATATGTACTCTTTCCAGGCATAAATCCGGTCTGGTCCCTATGGATAAGGTGTAGAATAACCTTCTGTAGTCTCAGTGCTAAATTTTTGTCACAGTTTAGGAGAGAGATTGGATGGTAGGACCCACATTTCAATCTGTCCTTATCAGGTTTGGGAATTACAACAATTAGGGCTTCGCACATGGAGGAGGGGAGTTTGCCTTCCTCCAGTGCCTGTCCAAACTGAGAGTGTAATTTCTGTGCCAATTCTTCGGCATAGTTTTTATACCATTCAGCAGGCAGCCCGTCCAATCCTGGGGTTTTGTTAGAGGGGAGTGAGTAAATAGCTTTGGTGATTTCTTCAATGGTCAGTGGTTCATCTAGAATAGTGTTGTGTGAGTCCTCTAGTATGGGGAACTGGAGGGATTCGAAAAACCCCAACGTTTCCCGCTCGGCCGGAGGGGATGGGGATGAATAAAGGTTTTCATAAAAGGACTTGAATGTTTGATTAATGGTCAGGGGGTCAGATGTTATAGAACCGTCAGGTATGGTCCTGTCAACGTATTCTGTACAGGAGAGGTATGCCAAAATTTTGCTGTTTTTGCCACTATATTCATGCAGTCTGGCCAACAGATATAGCTGCTGCTTTCGTGTTGCATCTGCCCTATGGAGATCCAGGGCCCTGTGCACCCTCACCAAGACTCCATGGGAGTCTGGAGTGGGAGTCCCAGAGTATTGGGCCCTGTCGGTCTCCAGGGAGCATTCCAGGGCCAGAAGGGAAACGCAAGAGGTCTTCCTATGCTTGGCGATATTGGAAATGTAAGAGCCCCGCATGGTCGCCTTGAAGGCATCCCATGTGGGGCCAGGGGAAGCCGAGCTGGCATTTTCCCCCCAATAGTGGAACATATCCTGCCAGACCGATTCCTGTAATTCAGGGGTGGAAATCCAGAGGGGACTGTGTCTCCACTGCCGAAAGGAGGGCCGGTGGCCCAGTAGTAGTTCCACCCTAAGGGCTGAGTGGTCTGATATCGTCTGAGAAAGGTATGTGATTGTTTGGACATAAGGGACCAGGTCTGGGGTCCCTAGAGCATAGTCCAACCTGGAAAGAGTACAGTATGTCCAGGATTGGCAGGAGTATTCACTTGCCGCTGTATGGCTACGTCGCCAAAGCTCAACGTATCCAAAGGAGGCACACCACTGACCAAACAGTTTAGATTCATACTTGAGGGGCTTCAATCTGTCCAAACTTGGGTTCAAAACTGAATTAAAGTCTCCCGGCACAATGGTAGGAAGCGTTGGCAAGGTGGAGAATTGTGTACTCAAGTCCGTGAAGACTGCAGCCGTGACCGGAGGGGGAGCATACACCACTACCAGCAGCAGTGGCGTGGCATGGATTGTGCATTGTAGCAAAATATAGCGTCCCTTAGGATCCAGGGCCACACGATCGCAGGAAAAAGGGAGACCCTTTTTTATGAGAATGGAGACCCCCCTGGCATAGTTAGAATATGCGGAGTGGTATCCGTGCATTACCCAATTTTTTTAAGGCAAGTATTTTGGTTCCCATAAGGTGCGTTTCCTGTAAGCACAGTATATGTGGCCCATGTGCCTTAAGGAAATCGAATAGGGAAGCCCTTTTAAATTTTAGAGTTTAACCCTCTGACATTCCAGGAGATGCATGTGACTATAGACATGATGGGGTTTTAAGAATGGGACCAAAAAGAGTCCAATGTGAGCAATTGCTAACATGGTTAAAAAAGTAGGTTTCTTCACGGCTGCAATCCTGGACTGGGGGGAAGCGGGCGAGGGAGAGAACATACACACACAGACACACCACAGACATCCAATCATACATCAATACCTTGAGATACAAAAGTCCAAATGGAACTGGGATTTTCTCCATTTTAACCCCTGCCATACCCCAAAAACGAGGGGCTGGCTTAAACCCCAAACTTCTAGTAGGCACTAGGAACATAGCCAATACAGGCAAGTCAGCAAAAAACTTTGATCAGTCAGTGATCAGGGGTGAACAAACTTTTAGCAGCTTAGTCATCTTGTAAAGATCTGTATCCTCTTGTACAGCAATGGAGTACCTACCACAATGCACGGTCCCCTTGGTTGGGGCAGAAAAAGAAAACAAGAGAGATTTGTAGCTGGTGCGGGGAGACCCCGATCAGGTAGCAGGTGCCTGGTCAGATGTGCGGCCAGGCTGGTGCAGAGATTCATACCAGGATAGGGCGTTTGCAGAGGTTTGGAAAAAGTACACCTGGCCCTAGTGTACCACTCTCAGCGTGGCGGGAAATTGCATGGAGTACTGTATGGTATTCTCCCTCAGCTTCTGTTTATTGTGTTGATATTTGGCTCTCGCCGCACGGACTGTTGGAAAGTAATCCGAGAAGAGGGACACCGATGCATTATTCATTTTTAGGCTCCCTTTTATGTGGGCAGCATGCAGGATAGCGTCCCTGTCCCTATAGTTTAGGAGACGGATCACCATGGTGCGAGGGGGGTTGCCTGCAGGGAGAGGTCTGCCAGGGACACTGTGGGCGCGCTCCAGTACAAAGCAGGGGGATAAACAGTCCTTTCCAATTTCCTGGGTGAACCAGCATTCTAAAAAGGATACTGGCTCAGCGCCCTCGACCAGTTCTGGTAGGCCCACCAGGCGCAGGTTGTTTCTGCATAGGTGATTTTCCAAATCGTCGACTTTATCCTCCAGGGATTGAATTTTATTACCGTGGGTTTTTAATACAGGTAGGATTGGGCCGACAGTGTCTTCCAGATCACTGATTTGGCGCTCCGTGTCAGAGACCCGGTCCCACACTTTATGCATGTCCTGGCACATTATAGTAATGTCCAACTTTAATTCCTCCACCTTGCCCATTATAACAGAGTGATTTTCTTTGATAATTTTGAGGACATCCAGCATGGTGGGCTCCGGTTCCGGGCCGTCCTCTAGGCCGTCATCGCTGGGAGAAGGATGGGCCGAGGATGCTGAGGGTGTGGAGGTCCCAGGGGATGGTGGTGGTGATGGGTCTGGCTCCTCTCCAAAGAGATCCGGTGTGGATGTCAGGGGCGCTTGTGGTATGGTGGAGTGGCAGCCATCTTGGTAGGAGCGTGTGGTGATACTTATCCTTGCCGGGGGCTGTTTCTTCCCCATTCTCTTTCCCATCCACCAGATTCCTCCGAAAATAGATCACAGGGTTTCCCTTGAGTGTCTGGGAGAAGTTTCAGTTACTTTAGAGTGGCAGGTAAGGAGGATTGCATAGGATTGTGCAGAGGGATCTCAGAGCTGCTGTGAGAAACGTCTGCTCACATGCTGCATCAGGCCACGCCCCCCAAACAAATATCTTAATATGAGTATTAGGGATAACCTCGATGTTCGAATCAAACATAAGTTTGACTCGAACATCAGGTGTTCGCCCGTTCGCCGAACAGCGAAAATTATGGGGCATCCGCAGGAAATTCAAGCACTGTGGAACACTCCATAATGCACTGCGAGATTACAGTGCATTGCTGTATGATGATTGCCCAAAGCATGCACCTGGCCTGCCTGTTTTGGCCAATCACAGCACACTCTGCAAAGAGAGCCATAATTGGCCAAAGGCAGGGTGCCTTTGGCCAATCATGGCTCAGGGGGACTAAGTCCACACCCCACATTATATAAGGCTGCTTACATAGCGCTCGTGTATAGTGTGTGGACGGAGAAAGTTTGAGCTAGGCAGGTTAGTAATACGGCAGTGTATTATTTGTTATATATATATATATATATATATATATATATTGTAAGGGATCTTCCCGGGGTAGGGTGTGTTTGGACACAGTTCACAGCAGACTTGGAATTTATAAAGCAGATCTTGGCGTTTATTCGTGGTACAAACAGTCCAGCAAACAAAATATACAGCAACACCGTGCTTTCTAAGTACAACAAAAATAAAAGTCCTAGCCTGGCTGGGCGCTTACTAACAGGTTCTGCTCACCTATCTGACACTTACAAACTGTTAACCTTCAAAATCTATATTTCTGATTTATTAATCAGAAGATATGATATGGGTTGAAAAGAGAATTCTTATTGACAAAGGAAAGGGAGGTTTAACATAACACCATTTATTAGAGTACGTTACAGGTTTATCTAATACACAGAAAATATCTATAGTCTAAGTGAGGGAGTAAAATATTAGTTTAAAATACAACAAGAGTACAATACATTCATTACAATACAAAACAGGACATATGACAATTCGGTATACCTTGTAAGTGCTGGGAGATGATCTGATATGTTACCTAATATTGGTCCATAGCTCTGGTCAGTTCTCATCTGCCATTACCCTAGGGTTGGGTTCCCTTAAAAAGGGCCCTCTCTCATTGACTTGCATAGGACCACACTGATTGGTTAGCGATAATTAGTCTGAAGCCCACTTAATTAAAGAGGAAGTTTGCTCTTGAATAGGACACTTAACTATGCATAGTCCCAGCCGGGGTAAATTGTCCATTCCTGAACAGATCAAAGAAATATTTTAAGCATATCAACCACCCTTTGAAATGGATAAATGGTGGATTAGCACGGAAGAATACACAAGCCTTTATCTAGCAAATGAATTCGGCTCCGTACCGACTACACACCCCAAATGGTATCTGTTCGTGGGTTTTGATTATTACATTAGGTAAACAGCAGGACATCTCCCTCACACCCACACTTGGCATACCTGTGAGACAAAGGTATTGTTAATTGAATTATATACGCTGACCAGACGTCTGTTCCTGTACATCAAACCATCTGTGCCGGTTAAGCTAAACTACTACTAATATCTACATCTATAATACAAATATTCCCAGTTGCTAATGGAGATTACTCATAAACTCCTCATAAGGCAACAGATGACCCCTTGTGGCAAGTTGAGTCCAATGAAACGACGCCACACTTAAGTGAGTAATTGTTTATGTCTAATCTCCATTAGTGAGTTCAGTTTCTCTCTCTGCCATCTTAGAAGTCGGCCGAGATATATCACCATACCCGTCATAAATAACAGTACCCCACACTGCAATATGAGAAGACCTTTTATTCCCATTTCTACCCAGGTCCTGGTGGTGACCAAACTGAAATCCCCATCATGTAAAAGTTCATTCAACCTTTTCCCTGTTTTCTCCATATCATTACTAATTTGAATTATATGGGTATCCTTCCTTGCGAGCAGATTGTGAAGGTTTACTGACAGAGTATCAATTTTTACATCAAAATGGGGTAGATAGGTTATAGGATCTGGGACATCAGGGGGACTCTCAATGATATAGTCTTCTGTTAACACTGGTATGGGGGCTACTACAGTTTGCCCAATAATAGTGTACTCGTGTGGAATGAAGCAAAAATTTGGATAGGGTATGGGACACGACTGACCCCCATAGAGAAATGTCTGGTGATTTGTAACGACACAGTACAGTCCATCCATGTGGTAGGTGACCTTTGTGCTAGGTGTTCTCCATTTTGACAGCTTCACTGGGCAGTTAGCTTCCATCTCACTTGTGCTGGTTTCTTGAGGTGGGTGGCGTGGACTTTCCAGTTGGGGGTCCCTCGCTACTTTGGCGGTGGGATCCGGGTCATTGCTTAGACCACAGACTGGAGTGTCAATTTCAAACACATCACAACGGCATAAGTACCTATTGTCTTTGACAGTGCAGCAGGCAGTGTGTGGTGCTTTCCATCGCCCTTGAACTTGAATGAGCATTTCGGGGAGGTGCAACCTTTCCTTGTACACGTCGTTTTCAAGGTACCCGAGGGAGTGTATGGACGCCATCGTGTTAAAGTAGTCATCTTGTGGATGGAACACTGGCAGCGACATGGTGAAGGAAACATACATTAGGTCCCGGTAGGCGCACAGGGACGGGCTCTTCTTGCAAGCAAATGGCCCTCTATTTGGGTGTGGTGTTACTATCCCTATATTTCGAATTGTGGAAACTGGCAGAGGTTTGCACTTGTCTCCAGAATGTACATTCATTCCACCACTATTATTAGTGTGAGTACAATACCATTGGGTAAGGTCGGTATCTCTTAATATATCAGGGATTTTACCTGCTTGGATATCTCGGATGATATTAGTGACCTTGGTTAAAACAAAATTTCCATACGCAGTGCATATTACCTCTTTCCCCATACCATCCTCTCTAGCTTTCTGATTATTTATGTTTATGATTTCGTTGATTTTCTGTTGTGTCTTTTCAAACAACTGGGCAATATCTTTCATGTTATACACCGTAAACCTTTCCTCCTCTGCAAGCCCCTCAACACCCTGCAGAACTGGTTTCAGCACTTGCCGACCCTCTTTTTGTTCAAAATTTCCGATATGCCTGCGAATCGCTGACAAATCGGCTCGGTTCCAAATTGACATGCCAGATCCAAAAAGTCCTGGGATGGACCCAAGTATGCTGTCCAACCCCTTTAACTTTCTGGATCTGAAAATGCCCCTATGGGGAGTGAGGTTTGGTTCTGCAAATGGGTCCTGAGTTCGGCTTGCATGGGAGGCAATCAAATCTACCAGCAAGGAGGAGTAAAACAGAGACACATTTGTCCGGGCACATGAGCCGAATTCAGCCATGTTCCACTGGGACAAATTAAGTACCACGGGTACATGAATGAACTTAACGTTATTGAACAGAATTCCAGGGATTGATGTTGCCGTTAGGCCACTAGGTGGTCCCTCTTGCAGTGATGGGCATTCCAAGGATGTTGGTTCATAGTAGGGGATTGCAGCTGTATTTTTGGGCAAAATGGTAGGAGCAGGGGTGTTAGTCTTTGGGGACACGTGCAAGGTGACTTTTCCTGGGACGTACTGAAGAGTGGATGCCTGTGTGTTGCTGGACAAGGGGATGGAGATAACAAAATAATATTTCCACTCTCCGGCATCACTCAACCGTGTCTCTTGAATCAACAAGGATCCATTCTGAAAACTCATGACTCTATCCCGGTAGTCAGTGATATTCCCTGCGACGCCGTTACCCCAGACGAGATGATTATCAATGGGACTCCACCAATATACTTGCTTCCCCACAGTCCCTACAATGGCCACAGGTAATAAAATGGATTCCCCCTCTAGGCAGTAGACAGGATTCTTGTCAACGATCACGCTGATGAGTGGTCCAGTCTCCTCTTCCTTGGTAGTTGTGATCAGCTGGAGCAGGATAACGATCCACATCGACTTCATGGCTCTAAAAGGAAAGAAAGCAGCACATTTTAGTTGATTTCTTTGGCTCCATGGAACTGTTTCAGTTGGTTCGCATGAACCCATTTATCTTGTGTCTTTTTGCCCGCCTCTATTCTGATTTTATATACAGAAGGACTTAATTTATCAATAATAGAAAATGGACCTCTCCATTTTTGACTTAGACTGTGATCCAGGGGACGTAGTTCCAAGAACATAACTCGGTCTCCTATGGCCCAAGTGCATTCTCGAACCCCTTTGTCAAAATACGCCTTGGCTTTCTTTTGACTTTTACCCATTTGTGCTGCGGCAAATACATGGATCTCTTTTACCGCTTTTTGGAGTTTAAGGAGGTATTGGTCCATTGACAGTCTGTCTATGGTAGGTGTATGCATCTCTAGCCAGAGATGTTCAGGGAGTCTCATCTGTCTACCTGTCAGCACTTCAAAGGGTGTCAGCCGGGTAGCATATGAGGGGGTTGCTCGGATGGCCATGGCCAGTAATGGCAGCAGATTATCCCAGTTCTTACCATTGATGTGTACAAATTTTTTTAGCATTGTCTTAATCTGCCGATTGGCTCTTTCAACCTGACCTGAAGATTCTGGGTGATATGGAATGTGAAATTTTTGCTCCACCCCTAACATCTGTAGGCAGGTTTTTACCACCTTTCCAGTAAAATGGGTCCCCTGATCTGACTCTATTGATCCTGGGAGCCCCCATCTACTGAACACCTGTTCCACTAAAATCTTAGCCGTATTTTGTGCAGTGTTACTTTTGGTTGGGAAGATCTCTGCCCATTTAGAAAATAAATCTGTGACTACGAAGATGAATCTGTTGTTTCTAGAAGTGACTGGCAAGGGTCCCATGTAATCCATTTGTAAGGCATTCCATGGCCCTTCTTTCAGTCTAATTCGTAAAGGGGCATTGATCTTCCTTGGTGCGGGGTTAACCTGTGCACAGACAATACAATTGTCACAATACTGCTTCACATCTGCCATCATGGAAGGCCACCAACCTATGTTCTTGAGCCGCTCACCTGTTTTCTCTGACCCTTGATGACCCCCAGTAGGTAGGTCATGCACTATGTAAATCATTTCATTTTGGTATTTTTCAGGAACCACCCAAGTTACTTCATCTCCATGATGTAACAATACCTTTTTATCTTCTGACAATGTGAGGTGTTTTATATATTTTGCCAAAGTATTCCCCTCAGAGAGTTCTCCAGTCTCATTTTGCAGTTTTTGCATTATTTCCTTAATGTTGTCATCCTGGCATTGTATGTCCGAAATATCCGGAACTACTATGCAGGATTTTGTGAGGGCACAAACACTGGGGCACAAGACTAGGTCCGGTAAATTCGACGGAATTTCCCAGATCTCCCCTCCCTGTGCTCCTTGTTTGGCCAAGCAATCCGCCGCCTCATTTTGTTCCCAGTATGGGGCAGTACCTGAATGACCTTTAACTTTGCACACCCATGGTTTGACTGGCAACTTTTGCACCAATGATACAATATATTTCAACAGGGATGCATGTTTAAGTGGAGACCCATCTGAGGACATGTACTGGTGGGTGTGCCAGAAGGGCAGAAATTCTGTAAGAGCATTACAGACCCACGCAGAATCTGAGTATAAAACAATTTCTTGGTCCCCTTTCATCAGTTCTAGGGCATGAGCGATTGCAGCCACTTCCGCAAATTGTGCTGATTTGACTTTACATGACCGAAAGATTGATGTTTGGGTCTTTGCTTGTGGATTGATATAGTATATTCCAAATCCTGCACATGGAGAACCCTCCACGTAAAAACATGATCCATCTGTGAAAATTTGGCCTGCGTTTTCAGGGACTGTTTCCTTTACTGACAAAGGTCTAAAGAATTGTTGTGCCGATGATTGTGGGGTGATATCACATTCATGTGGTACTCCCTGGTAAAGGAGGCCATGGGCTCTAGTGGACGGATTATTTGTGTGTTGAACTTTAATGTCTCTGTCTTGAAGCAACAAAGCCCAATGGGCCAATCTGGCATTGGATACATTGCCATCCTTCACTCGGTCTGTGAGTAAAAATTTAGTGGGAGTGTGCGTTGTGTGCAGGATGACTGGGTTAAGTCCTATGATGTATGTGAAGTATTTCACTGCCCAAAACGTAACTAGGAGGTGTTTTTCACATAGAGAGTACTTCATTTCCACAGGAGATAATAATTTAGACGCATATGAAATGGGTCTCTGTTGCCCATGGATTTCCTGTGACAGAACAGCTGACATGGCTGTCTCTGATATGGCAGTCTCAATGTGAAAGGGCAGTTGGTACTCTGGGTTGGCTAATGCTGGCGCTTGCGCTAAAGCTTCTTTAAGCTCCTGCACTGCCTTGGTGTGTTGCTCAGTCCATTGCCATTGGGTATCCTTTTTCAACAAATCATACAGTGGTGCAGATTTTTGTGCAAATTCAGGGATGAAAGCCCGTGAATAATTTACCAATCCTAAAAAAGATCTCAGAGTCGGGATGCTCACTGGCAGCGGTAATTGTAGAATGGCTTTTACCTTTTCCGTTGCTATCTTACGTCCGTTTGCTGTCACTGTAATCCCAAGAAAAGACACAGATTCCTTCAACAATTGTGCCTTAATGGGATTACACTTCAGTCCCGCCTTTCCTAGGATCTGCAGAAGTTCCTCCAATAGCCGCAAATGTTCTTCTTTGTCGCATGTGGCTAGCAACAAATCGTCCACGTACTGGAAAAGATTCTTTGGAGAAGAAAAATCAATTAAAATATCTCTCATGGTTGCATGAAATAACGTAGGAGAGTTATGAAATCCTTGAGGGACAGAATTGAAAGTATACTGTTTTCCGAGAAATGTAAATGCAAATTTGTATTGACATTCTTCTGACAACGGTAATGACCAAAAACCATTTGATATGTCCAGCACTGTGAAATATTTGTGTTTGGGATTTAACATGCTCAACACATCCGGGACAGATGCAACGGTGGGGGCGCAATTGTTTGTAATACTGTTCAATTTGCGGTAATCGATTGTTAATCTCCACGAATTGTCAGTACTTTTGCGAATCGGCCATATTGGCGCATTTGTTGTTGATACACATGGTCTGATGACCTTTTGGTCAAGCAGTGACTCTATGGTTTCCTGTATGTAGCTGATAGCTTCCTTTGGAAAGGGGTATTGTTTCTGCGGAACTGGGTCTGGCCCACTGATGTGTATTACCGTATTTACCTTTCCACAGTCATGTTTGTGTTTTGCAAAGGATTCCTGATGTCTTTCTATCACAGGGTGCAGAAGCTGATGTTCTGGGTGATCTGTAATGATCTCCAGTATGTCATATTTTAAATCATTGCGTTTGATGGCTGCAATTGTGTGAGAATCAGGTATCACAATGGTGCTATTCTGATCAGTTGGAACCCCTTGCAATAATAACAGGTTGGTCAGATCCAACATACATCCATTGGGAATTAAGAAGTCTGAACCCAGCAGGCTGGTTTCATTTGGCAAACACATTAATGCTAATGGCTGTTTTAGGGTTAACTCACCAATTTGGATTGTTAGGGGCTTGGACAAGGCAGACTCAACATTATGTCCAGCAAAGCTCTGGAGCTTCAGTGGCTTTCCTGAAGATAGTGTTGAGTTTAAGGGATCTTTGTCATGCATAATTGATATCGCCGCCCCTGTGTCGATTAACATGGCACATTGACGGCCCCTAATCAACGCTGACACTACAGGGCGCCCACACCTATCCAGAGAAATAGGTGCTAAGATTTTGGGGCCTTGTAGTTGTCACCATTGATGACGGTTAGCCTCTGTCTGGGAAGCTACCTGTACTTCCTTTCCAGGGCCTACTTGAAAGGCCTGTAATTGTTGTCGCAACTCTGCATAAGTAGGAGCTCTTTCTGTGTCACTGACATGCTTGCCCTGTGATAGGTGGCTATGAGAGTTTTCTCTTCCTCTGCCTCTGCCTCTATAACCTGATTTCCCCCTATATCCCCTCCCCCTCCCTTGTAAACTTTTGTCCCAGTTAGGGTTGTATGGAGGATTGGCTTCTCCTGGGGCATGGGGGCCTTCTACGGTGGTAGTCCTGCATTGTACTGCAGCCACCTTCCTAAACAGCTGTTTCTCTTCTCTTTCCTTAAGCCTGTGCTGTTTATAGGCTTGGATGGCATGGAATGATCTATGTATTAATCCAATCACCTCCTCATAGCTATGTTTTCTAGGATCTATTAAATGCTCACATTTTATTCGAATAGCGGGATGGGCATTGTGTATCAGTAGGTTCTTATATTCCATGTCCTCTCTAGTGGTTTTACCATTGTTAGTGTTATATGCTGCCCACAATCTATTGGCATAAACTAAAGGATTTTCCTCATTACTTTGTTTGATTTGATAGGCCACCATCAAACCTATAGCTGAGGGGTTTATGACTTTTTGCAATTCGGCCACGGTTACTTTGTAGCTCCCTTTGCCTTCCTTAATTTGATCTGGGAGTGCATTCCAGGTGTGGGCGTCAAGGGTTAATTGTAACACCTTAACTTGGTCACTAGGATTTCGCACACCTAAGAGCTCACACCTCTGTTGTACATTGGTTGCATGTGAAGTAATGTGTTCATTCGTTTTAATTTTGCCAATGAAATCCGCTACACTCATAAGGGTTTTTACAGGTTGAATTGGATATACATTGGAAATCACCTCATTTCCTTCACTATCAAAGCCCAAAAATGTTTGATTTCCTTCAGTAGAGGAGGAAATCTGGGTCCTACCCATGATGGGGAACTTGTCATGCTCCTCATTTGTAGATAGCTGGTCCCCGTTGTCTGGTGGGTCTATGACAATGGTGCATTCTCGATTTTCCTGTGGCTCTGCGATTTCTCCCATCGCCACAGGAAATGTGGAATCGGAACCCATATCTTCCTCTCCCCAATACTCTTCATATTCCTCTGTGTCCCCAATTTCATAGGCACAAGTAGGTGCCGTAGCATTACCTTGTTCGCATCTGTTGGCCACAGCCGCCTGTCCTTTAAGGATAGAAATTGTTTGTAGCAACTGTGACTCGGTTTGCGTGCAGTGTGTGTGATCTATAAATGTTCCTTTCTTAGCTTCATGTAACTGATTTTGGACTACTTTGTATGCAGTAGTTATGTGGTCCAGCTCAGTCTCAACTTTAGTTAGCATGCTTTTATATTGTACCACTTCTTTCTGGGCCAAATTTACACTTTTAACATTTTCCTCCTGTGAGGCATTAACTAATTGATTAAGGGTAGTTAATGTTTGTACCTGGTTCTGTAAAGCTGTATTCTCTTTTTCCTTCTCAGAAATTGTAATATTTTTATTATAGACTATATCTTCTAATTTCTGCATTTTAGTATTCATAGCCATGCAAGCTGCATACATACCTGCTAAGGCTAGACTTTTATGCTGATTTTTTTTGGTTGTTTTAACTTCTTTCTCAAATAACTCCTGGACATAAGTCCAAGGAGATACTTTTAACTTGGCATCACAGGCAAATTCATTGTTCTTATGTTTACGAGTATACGTTGCTACAAAACTTTCTAGACCGGACATGGTAGCCATTACCAATCTATACAATGCAAAATTTGTAAGCTAAATTATGTTAACTTCCCCTGTACTATACAGCCACTTTGAGATTACCGTATAGAAGGAGGGAAGGAAAACACTTTAAAAATAATAATTAAAAAAAAAACATAAACAGACTCAAATAAAAATGCAGAAAATACAGTAAAAATAAAACAATATTTCAGCTCACAATAAAACCCTCTTTTATATTAGTGGGGGAACACTAATTATGCTCACCATAACATTGAGCCTTCAATACAACAATTGACCCAGGGGACAATAGAACCAAGAGCTTTGAGAATGTGTACTGTAAGCCCCCAAGGATCTATATGCTGACAATAGTAATGTAAACGCAGCCGTGTTTACACTAGTATTTGTAACTCAATTCAGTAATACAAACAAAAACCAACAACAAAAACTTTTGGAAGGTCTATTATACTATGCTCAGTGCACCTTATTTCACACTAATACACTACTAATAATCTTTCTCAAAGATTAGCTTCAGTATTCAGCAACAACACTTCCACAGCTCTGTACTTTAACTGACAACAATGAGAATATTACTGCTTATAAAATTCCACCGTAAAAACAAACAAACTACTTTCTTAAAGCTATGTTATGCATTTAGTGGATAGACCATTTCAATTAAAACAAACATTTGTTGAACCTTTTCAACAAAACCAAGATCACACTCAATTGGCGTCTTTTCAATAAAATAAATGTACTCACCATGCAGGACTCTCAAGCAATTGTTAGAGACAGCAATGAAGCTTGGTGAGCACCAAAGAATGCAATAAAAAAAAAAAAAAAATTAATAACACTTTTCCCGCAAAGTTACTTCCTCCCCCTTACATCGACCGGTATATAAGGGTACATCCAAAGAACTTTTTCAATTATAATTTTGGGATATTAAAAAAAATAAAAAAATAATAATAAAAAAAATTATTAAAAAAAAAATCCAAAACATAAAAAAAACAATAATAATAACTTGTGGTGTATATTCTCTCCTTAGAGTTAATCTAATACTCACTTAATAATAAAAACATATAATAAAAAAAAACATTTACCTATATTTTTCCCTGTATAGATTGGATAAGCTGACTCAGCTTAAATTCCCCCTAATAACCTTAATCTCTAATAAACAAATTGTGGTATTATATTAAATACTTTCAGTCCTGTACTCAACTTCGTGGTCGCCACTGTTAACCTTCAAAATCTATATTTCTGATTTATTAATCAGAAGATATGATATGGGTTGAAAAGAGAATTCTTATTGACAAAGGAAAGGGAGGTTTAACATAACACCATTTATTAGAGTACGTTACAGGTTTATCTAATACACAGAAAATATCTATAGTCTAAGTGAGGGAGTAAAATATTAGTTTAAAATACAACAAGAGTACAATACATTCATTACAATACAAAACAGGACATATGACAATTCGGTATACCTTGTAAGTGCTGGGAGATGATCTGATATGTTACCTAATATTGGTCCATAGCTCTGGTCAGTTCTCATCTGCCATTACCCTAGGGTTGGGTTCCCTTAAAAAGGGCCCTCTCTCATTGACTTGCATAGGACCACACTGATTGGTTAGCGATAATTAGTCTGAAGCCCACTTAATTAAAGAGGAAGTTTGCTCTTGAATAGGACACTTAACTATGCATAGTCCCAGCCGGGGTAAATTGTCCATTCCTGAACAGATCAAAGAAATATTTTAAGCATATCAACCACCCTTTGAAATGGATAAATGGTGGATTAGCACGGAAGAATACACAAGCCTTTATCTAGCAAATGAATTCGGCTCCGTACCGACTACACACCCCAAATGGTATCTGTTCGTGGGTTTTGATTATTACATTAGGTAAACAGCAGGACATCTCCCTCACACCCACACTTGGCATACCTGTGAGACAAAGGTATTGTTAATTGAATTATATACGCTGACCAGACGTCTGTTCCTGTACATCAAACCATCTGTGCCGGTTAAGCTAAACTACTACTAATATCTACATCTATAATACAAATATTCCCAGTTGCTAATGGAGATTACTCATAAACTCCTCATAAGGCAACAAAACACAGCGTCTTTCGCCTGGATATCGCAGGGTGAGTTTTAGCTCCAGCAGTGGCTGTGCTTGCAGCTTCCTTCAACACACAGATTGTTCGTTCCCTGGCTGAGAGCAACCACCTGCAGACCCTGCAGTGCCTTTAGCTTCCCAGGCTAATTAGGATCAAAGCTCACCTGATCCCAAACCCAGAACTGGATCGGGGGATGTGGAATGACAGGTCCCTCTACCAAACCTACCTGCCATTCCATATAAACCCAGGCCCGGCAAAATTAAATAACAACTCAGCAGCATATCGCTGCTGAGAAACTGATCCATCCTGGACTTACCATCTCACACTGTGTAGCAACCTAGGTGAGATGTACACCCCCTCGATCACTTCTCCAGTGACATGTCTACATATCCCCCCCCTCTTTTTCAGACCGGAGGGCTGAGCCTTTTGTCCCCACAGACAACTCACCCCTTGACAATGCGTCAGCATTTGCCTGTAATTTCCCTGGCCTGTGTTCCACCGTGAAATTAAAGTTTTGTAGGGAGAGAAACCATCTAGTCACTCTTGCATTTCTCTCCTTGTTTAACTTCATCCATGTTAGGGGGGCATGGTCTGTCACCAACTTGAATTTCCTGCCTAGCAAGTAATACTTTAACGATTCTAGGGCCCACTTTATTGCCAAACATTCTCGCTCCACAATGGCATAATTTTTCTCGGCCGGGGTTAGTTTTCTACTCAAGTACGTCACTGGATGCTCCTCACCATTCACTACTTGTGAGAGTACTGCACCTAAGCCTGTGTTAGAGGCATCTGTCTGGACCAGAAATTCTCGCCTGAAATCGGGGGTAACTAACACAGGTGGTTGGCACAAGGCAGACTTAAGGCTTTGGAAAGCCTTCTCGGCCTCTGGGGTCCACGTGACCATTGATGTCTTTCCGCCCTTTGTCAAGTCAGTTAGTGGAGCAGCAACTGAGGCAAAGTTCGGCACAAATCTACGGTAATACCCCGTAATACCCAGGAAAGCTCTAACCTGTTTCCTTGTCAGGGGTCTAGGCCAATTCTGTATTGCCTCAATTTTATTTAGCTGTGGCTTAATCAACCCTCTCCCAATAATGTAGCCCAGATATTTGGCCTCTTCTAGGGCTAGAGCACACTTCTCGGCATTTATGGTCAACCCCGCATCACTTATGGCACCCAACACGGCCTGTACCTTACAGAGGTGACTTTCCCAATCAGGGCTAAAAATGACCACATCATCGAGGTAGGCAGCTGAGTAATCACGATGTGGTCGCAGAATCAAGTCCATCAACCTCTGGAAAGTTGCAGGCGCTCCATGTAACCCGAATGGCATCACTACATACTGGAATAGCCCATCAGGGGTGGAGAATGCAGTTTTCTCTTTAGCCTCACCAGAAAGTGGAATCTGCCAGTAGCCCTTTGTGAGATCGAGAGTGGTTATGTACCTGGCGTTACCCAACTTCTCAATCAACTCATCTACCCTGGGCATAGGATACGCATCGAACTTGGAGATCTCATTCAACTTTCTGAAATCGTTACAGAACCTCCAAGTTCCATTGGGCTTTGGGATTAGCACAATTGGGCTGGACCATTCACTCTGTGACACCTCAATTACCCCCAGAGCAAGCATACGTTTTACCTCGGCAGATACGGCTTCCCTACGTGCCTCCGGTATCCTATAGGGCTTAAGGTTTACTCTGCTTCTAGGCTCAGTTTCAATGTGATGATGGATGAGGTGTGTACGCCCTGGGAGGTCAGAGAACTTGTTTTTGTTTTTCTGTAAAAATTCCTGAGCCTCCTGTTTCTGTGACACTGATAGAGTATCACCTACCTTGACTGGAGGGATTGGTTGTGACAAATCATTAACAGTATTTGTCGCCACCAAGGATTCCCTGTCTTTCCAGGGCTTGATCAAGTTTATGTGATAAACTTGGAAAGGCTTCCTTCTACCTGGTTGGTGCACCTTGTAGTTCACCTCACTGATCTTTTCAACAATTTCATAAGGACCTTGCCACTTCGCCAAGAATTTACTCTCAACAGTGGGGACTAGTATAAGGACCCTATCGCCTGGGTTGAATGTCCTGATTCTTGCGGACCGGTTGTAAATTCTACTTTGGGCCTCTTGAGCCCTCTGGAGGTGTTCCCTTACCAGGGGCATTACAGTGGCTATACGGTCCTGCATTTGTGCTACATGCTCAATAACACTCTTGTATGGGGTGGACTCATTCTCCCATGTCTCTTTTGCAATGTCCAGTAGACCCCTAGGGTGATGACCATAGACCAACTCGAATGGTGAGAACCCTGTGGACGCTTGGGGCACCTCCCTAATAGCAAACATGAGGTAGGGTAATAAATGATCCCAGTCACGACCATCTTTTGCCACCACTTTCTTCAACATATGTTTCAAAGTTTTATTAAATCTCTCCACCAATCCGTCCGTCTGGGGGTGGTACACAGAGGTACGGATGTGTGAGATTTTAAATAGTTTGCATAATTCCTTCATTACTTTCGACATAAATGGCGTACCTTGGTCAGTTAGGATTTCTTTGGGGATCCCAGTCCTAGAGAACATATAAAACAACTCACGTGCAATTGTTTTAGATGCAGTGTTTCTTAAGGGTACAGCCTCAGGATAGCGGGTCGCATAATCCAGGACTACCAAAATATACTGGTGTCCTCTAGCTGACTTTACAATGGGACCCACTAAATCCATGGCAATACGCTCAAAAGGCACCTCTATAATAGGGAGCGAAACCAAAGGACTGCGAAAATGTGACACTGGGGCACTAACCTGACATGTGGGGCACGACTCACAGTATTTTTTAATGTCATCATATATGGCCGGCCAAAAAAACCTCTGGAGAACCCTCTCTCGCGTTTTGTCAGTCCCCAAGTGTCCCCCAAGAACATGGTTATGTGCCATGTCAAGCACCTGACGCCGGTACGGCTTAGGTACCAGAAGCTGTTCCACAATCTCATCTTTAACCTTATTGACTCTATAGAAAAGATCATTAGTCACCGAAAAATGTGGAAATCTTTTTTCAGCATCTGGTTCCTGAGGTACCCCGTTCATAACAGCAACCTGCTCTCTCGCATTTTTGAGAGTGGGGTCCTGTAATTGTGCAGTCCCAAAATTATCGCTAGACACCTCTAAGTCTAGTATATTTTGCTCAGTGGGAGGAGCCTCCTCCTCCCCAGCCAGGACCTGCAAAGGAAAACAATCATTTTCATCCTGCACATTTTTATCATTCACAGTGGACAAGGCAACCCCCTTAGAGGTATCCTCACTCCTTTTGGGGATTTTCCTTTTTTCCCAAAGAGCCCAGAATAATGGAAAATCGCGCCCCAATATTACATTATGCATGAGGTTTTTAACCACACCCACTTCATATTGTACGGTGCCTTGTTCAGTCCCGACTTTAGCCAGCACTATAGGGTACACTTTTGTATCACCATGTATGCACACAACACTCATATGCTTTTTAGACTCTAAGTCCCCAGTCACCAGGCTAGCATGCACCAAGGTTACAAGGCTTCCTGAGTCCATTAACGCTTTAACAGGAAAGTCATTGATTGTGATGTTGCAGATTTGCGGTTCAGTCTCTAGTCCAGGAACTGCAGCACAAGATGGTTCCGCAAATAGCGACTGACGCCGGCTAGCGTCACATTCCATGGGTTCAGAGGTAAGAGGGCAATGGGCAGACACGTGTCCCGCCTCATGGCATCTCCAACACTGGATAGGGCCTGGTCTCTTTGGCAAGGAGTCCTTTTCAGAGCCCCTTAGCCACCCGGGACCATCACCAGTCTTTTGTCCCTGAGACACCACTTGAGCCCTTTTCCCCCCATCAGCACCCCTCCACACTCCCCCAATAGATGGAAGTCTCTTACCAGCTGACGGCACAGATCTGGCGCTCCGGGGAGGTGAAGATGCTGCAGGAACATCACGGAGGTAGTCCTCAGTCGCCTGGAACCTCTCCACAAGGTTGACAAGTTCGTTTGCATTCTTAGGATCACCTTGTCCCACCCAGCGTTGCAAGTCAGTAGGAAGCGCTCGGAGGTAGCGATCCATCACGACCTTCTCTAGGATTTGTGCAGGAGTAGAAGTGTCTGGCTCCAACCACTTTCTTGCCAAATGGATTAGGTCATACATCTGGGACCTCGCTGATTTGTCCAGACTGTAGCTCCAGTTGCGTACCCTCCGGGCACGGACTGCAGTAGTAACTCCTAGTCGGGCAAGTATCTCCTCTTTTAGCCGAGTATAGTCCTTAACCTCTTGCTCACTGAGGTCATAGTAGGCCTTTTGAGGTTCACCTGTTAAATAGGGCGCAATTACCTCTGCCCACTCAGCGGCTGGTAACTTCTCTCGCTCAGCCACGCGCTCAAATACTGTTAGATAGGCCTCAACATCGTCCTCAGCAGTCATCTTTTGCAGCGCTTTCTGCACAGTCCTTCTCCCAAAAAAAATCTCTGGAGCGGCTCCCTCCATTGTGGGTGGATTAGCAACCACAGGCGCCTCTCGATTTACTATCAGGTGCTCGATAAGTTGTTGTTGGCTTTGGCGCAAAGCTTGCAACTCTTCCTTATGCATCCGCTGTTGTGCAGCCATCATCTGCTGTTGTGCAGCCATGGACTGTTCATGTCGTCTATTGGCCTCTGTCTGAGCCTGCTGTTGTTGCAAACTCACTTGCATAAACTGCTTCAGCATCTCCTCCATGTTGCTGGACTGTTTTTGGAGTGTAGTTGCAGCTTTCACCCAGGACATCAGCAGCTGTAGCCAAGTCTGTCCACACCGTTGCCCCTAGCAACCGCGTTGCCCGCTACCTCCACCAATTGTAAGGGATCTTCCCGGGGTAGGGTGTGTTTGGACACAGTTCACAGCAGACTTGGAATTTATAAAGCAGATCTTGGCGTTTATTCGTGGTACAAACAGTCCAGCAAACAAAATATACAGCAACACCGTGCTTTCTAAGTACAACAAAAATAAAAGTCCTAGCCCGGCTGGGCGCTTACTAACAGGTTCTGCTCACCTATCTGACACTTACAAACACAGCGTCTTTCGCCTGGATATCGCAGGGTGAGTTTTAGCTCCAGCAGTGGCTGTGCTTGAAGCTTCCTTCAACACACAGATTGTTCGTACCCTGGCTGAGAGCAACCACCTGCAGACCCTGCAGTGCCTTTAGCTTCCCAGGCTAATTAGGATCAAAGCTCACCTGATCCCAAACCCAGAACTGGATCGGGGGATGTGGAATGACAGGTCCCTCTACCAAACCTACCTGCCATTCCATATAAACCCAGGCCCGGCAAAATTAAATAACAACTCAGCAGCATATCGCTGCTGAGAAACTGATCCATCCTGGACTTACCATCTCACACTGTGTAGCAACCTAGGTGAGATGTACACCCCCTCGATCACTTCTCCAGTGACATGTCTACAATATATATATATATTGTGAGGGGTTAGCTCGGCAGCGGGTGTGTGTGACCCCCTGGATGGGTTCACAACACAAAGTCAGGCACAGCAGACAGCGGTGTAGGTTAAAAAAAACAAAAGATCCGGTTTATTTATGCTACATGCAGTGATACATATAACAGCCAAACAAAATAAAACAAGAAAATAAATCCTGGTCAGCTTGACCTCTAACTACACACGTAGACTCCCTGTCTAACAACTGGGTGCAGCCTTGTGCTGTACCAGTCCCTGCCTTTGTTGTAAAGGTTTTGCCACACAGGCGTTAACTCACCGCACAGTACAGGTGACACACTCCCCAGTCTATACAACACAAAACTGGTTCCAGGATGGAGCATCTCCCTATGCATGCTGGGGTTTTTTGTAGAGGTCTTAATGAGCCCACTTACTACAGCTGGGCTCATTAACTCTTCCCCTCTAATTGTAAAAGTCTGCATAAAGCCTGAATCTAGGACACACATATTTCCCATCCTGGATACAACCAGGTGATTTTACCTGCGTGCTGCCACATACCCCCCCCCCCCTCTTGTTTCAACCTTGGGGTTGTAACACAAGCAGCCAGACACACATGTATCCGAGACAAAGCATCCACATTCCCCATTTTAACACCAGGGCGATGCTTAACTGTAAAGTTAAATTCCTGTAGGGCCAGGAACCACCTATTTACCCTTCTATTGGTCTCCTTGTTTTGAGCCATCCACTTTAAAGGAGCGTGATCAGTCACCAGGTCAAAGTGCCTACCTAGCAGATAGTACCGAAGGGAATCTAGAGCCCACTTCACTGCTAAACATTCCTTCTCAATCGTGGAGTAATTTACCTCATGGGACTTCAACTTCCTGCTGAGGTAAATGACTGGGTGCTCTTCCCCGTTCCAGACCTGGGATAACACTGCTCCTAACCCAACGTCTGATGCATCAGTTTGTACCACGAAGTCCTTAGAGAAGTCTGGTGAGTACAACACTGGCTGGCTACATAAGGCTGTTTTTAAGGACTGAAATGCTTCTTCAGCCTCTGGGGACCATTTAACCATGACCGACTCTTTCCCTTTCGTCAGGTTGGTGAGGGGCACAGCCTGAGAAGCAAAATGGGGAATGAATCGTCGATAACAGCCAGCGATTCCCAGAAAGGCTCGTACCTGTTTCTTGTTGTTGGGACGTGGCCAACTCTGTATGGCCTCGACTTTATTGACTTGGGGTTTTATCACCCCCCTCCCAATAGTGTACCCAAGATATTTGGCCTCCTCCTGTCCAATGGTACACTTCTTTGGATTGGCCGTAAACCCAGCTTCCCGGATAGAGTCTAGGACTGCTTGTACTTTTGGTAAATGTGAGACCCAGTCTGTGCTATGAATAATCACATCATCCAGGTAAGCTGCAGCATATTTCTGATGGGGCCTCAGAATCGTATCCATTTTCCGCTGGAATGTTGCCGGTGCATTCTGTAACCCAAACGGCATTCTCTTATATTGGAATGCCCCATCTGGGGTTACAAACGCAGTTTTCTCCTTGGCCGACTCGGCCAGGGGAATTTGCCAATACCCTTTGGTGAGATCAAGAGTTGTCTTATATCGGGCTGTTCCCAGCCGGGTGTCAAATTTTGTAACTTTATTTAATTGTCGAAAATTGTTACAAAACCGCCAGCTCCCATCAGGATTGGGCACTAGTACGATAGGACTGGACGGACCAGTCACTCTGGGACTCCTCTATCACACCCAATTCCAGCATCCTTTGAACCTCCCCACGTATTGCCTCCCGTCGGGCCTCTGGTATTCTATAAGTTTTTAGTTTTACCCTTTCTCCTGGCGGGGTGATAATGTCATGCTCTACGCCAGATGTTTGTCCCGGCAGCTCAGAGAAAATCTCTTTGTTACGAAGTACAAACTCTTTAACCTCCTGTTGTTGGGCTTTCGATAAGGTGTCTGCTATTCCAACCTCAGGAACTAAGCAATCAGGCTGTACTTGTGACAAAGTCTCTGCTACTAGGGATTCCCTATCCCTCCAGGCTTTCAGCAGATTGACGTGATAGATCTGCTCCGGCTTTCGCCTTCCTGGCTGTCTAACCCTGTAGTTCACCTCACTAATTTTTTCAATTACTTCATATGGACCTTGCCATTTGGCCAGAAATTTTCTTTCAACCGTAGGGACTAGCACCAAGACCCTATCCCCCGGGGAAAAAGTACGTGTCTTGGCCCCACGGTTGTACACTCTCTGCTGTGCTAACTGCGCTTGGGTTAAATGTTCCTTTACAATTGGCATTACCTGTGCAATTCTATCTTGCATCAGGGCGACATGCTCAATCACACATGCTCAATCTCACTCTGTGAGGAGAACTCTCATTTTCCCAGGTTTCCTTGGCGATATCCAGCAGCCCTCTTGGGTGTCTCCCATAGAGCAACTCGAAGGGTGAGAAACCCGTAGAGGATTGGGGTACCTTCCTAATGGCAAACATCAGATAGGGTATTAGACAATCCCAATTCTTTCCATCTCTATCCACCACCTTCTTTAACATTTGTTTTAGGGTTTTGTTGAATCTTTCAACCAACCCATCTGTTTGGGGGTGATACACAGATGTACGCAATTGCTTCACTTTGTACAACTTGCATAATTCTTTCATAACCCGGGACATAAAGGGTGTACCTTGGTCCGTAAGCAGTTCCTTACAAATACCCACGCGGCTAAAAACAAGAGATGGCTCTTTGGCTATGGTTTTGGCCGAGGTATTTCGAAGAGGAATTGCTTCCGGATATCGGGTGGCATAGTCCAATATAACCAAAATGTACTGATGGCCCCTAGCGGACTTCATTATCGGACCTACCAAATCCATTGCGATCCTTTCAAAGGGGACCTCAATGATAGGAAGAGGTACCAGCGGGTTACGGAAATGTGGCATAGGTGCCGACTTCTGACACACAGGGCAGGAGGAACAATAATTTTCTGTTTCCTTCATGACCCCAGGCCAATAGAATCTCTGCAATACCCTCTCTCTGTTTTTTTCGGTCCCCAGATGACCTCCCAGAATGTGCCCATGGGCCAATTCTAACACCAACTTCCTGTAAGGTTTGGGCACCACAAGTTGCTCAATGGTTTCTTCTGCCCTTTGAGCCACTCGATACAGCAGGTCCCTTTCCACAGTGAAGTACGGGTAAGTGCAAGTCTTATCTGGGTTCACTAACTCGCCATCTATTTTCACCACATTTTCCCGTGCCTTTATTAGGGTGGGGTCTTTTAACTGTTCTGTGGCAAAATTTTCCCTGTGAACCTCAAGATCCGAAAACTCCACAGACGGCATGTTTTCAACTGAGGATGTTGGCTCCTCCCCAGTTTCTCGAGTTTCCCCCGCCAATACCGACAAGGGAAATTCAGGAGAGTCCTCACCACCCCCAGAGGAATTCTGGTCATCTTCCTGGTTTATAGGGGCACCAGTGGGGGGCTCAGGACAATCCCAGAGTTCCCAGAATTTTGAAAAATCCCTTCCCACAATAGCATCATGTGGTAAGTGAGACACTAACCCCACCTGATGAGAGAGGTTACCTTTGGGGGTCTCAAAAAACACTGAAGTTACAGGATACTCTCGGGTGTCCCCATGCACACAAATAACAGCCACCCTGTTTTTCCCAGAGACCTCTGTAGTAACTAATTCAGCTTTTATCAATGTTACCAGGCTACCTGAATCTAGCAACACATCAACATGTCTACCATTAATACACATTTTACATAAATGTCTCTCAGGTCCCCGAATGGCAGTGCATGCAACTGTCGCAAACAGCGACTGACGTCTCTCCCTTATAAAGTCACATTGCATAGGCTCATCCACAACTGGGCAATTGGCTGCAATATGTCCCTCTTGCCGGCAGCGGTAGCAAATAATCTTTTTCGCTGCCTCTTGCAGCATGGGCTTCCTGGGCTGCTCCCGCCAGACCTTAGGTAGAACTCCCACCCTCTCACTCTCTCCACCCTCACCCCTTGGAGTCATCTTACCCGCCACTGGGGATGATCTGGTCTTAGGGGGGAAAGTCCGTGAGTCCCTGGAAGATGTGGTCAGGTTCTCTGTAGCCAAGTACCTCTCAACCAGATCCACAAGTTTATCTGCATTTTCTGGGTCTCCATGGCTTACCCATTTTTGGATGGCAGTAGGAAGAGCTCTCAGGAAACGATCCATAACAACACGTTCCACAATGTTTGGTGCAGTCAAAGTCTCTGGCTGCAGCCACTTCCTGCTCAGGTGAATGAGATCATACATTTGAGACCTGGGAGGTTTTCCAACCTGAAAAGTCCAGTTATGCACACGCTGAGCCCGGACGGCCAGGGTGACACCCAGCCGTGCCAATATTTCTGCTTTTAGCACCACATAGTCTTTTGCTTGGTCAGGCTCTAGGTCATAATAAGCTTTCTGCGATTCCCCAGTTAACAGAGGGGCCACCAGTCCAGCCCATTGCTCCTTAGGCCACTTTTCCCTTTCAGCAGTCCTTTCAAATGTGGTCAAAAACACCTCCGGAATATCCTCTCCAGTCATTTTTGTCAGTAAACGGCTCACACCAAAGGATGCGGTATTATTGTAACCACTTGCTTCATTGGTCTGCGGACGTTGCTGTATTAATGTCTCTATTTTCTGTTGAAAATTCTGCTCTTGCTTCTGCAACAGGTCTATGAAGCGGGCTTCAGATCGCTGCTGGGCTTGTTGCTGAGCTTCCAAACTCTGCTGGTGAGCCTTCTGCTGATTTTCCAAACTCTGCTGCAAAGTTGCATTTATCTGCTGCTGGGCTGCAAGGCTCTTTTGTAAACCTTCATTTGTTTGTTGCTGGTTTGCATTTGCTAGAGCCAGCTGTCTCAGTATCTCCTCCATGCTGGCCTTAACAAAAAAAAAAAAAGTGCCAAAATTCTCCACCTACTGTGAGGGGTTAGCTCGGCAGCGGGTGTGTGTGACCCCCTGGATGGGTTCACAACACAAAGTCAGGCACAGCAGACAGCGGTGTAGGTTAAAAAAAACAAAAGATCCGGTTTGTTTATGCTACATGCAGTGATACATATAACAGCCAAACAAAATAAAACAAGAAAATAAATCCTGGTCAGCTTGACCTCTAACTACACACGTAGACTCCCTGTCTAACAACTGGGTGCAGCCTTGTGCTGTACCAGTCCCTGCCTTTGTTGTAAAGGTTTTGCCACACAGGCGTTAACTCACCGCACAGTACAGGTGACACACTCCCCAGTCTATACAACACAAAACTGGTTCCAGGATGGAGCATCTCCCTATGCATGCTGGGGTTTTTTGTAGAGGTCTTAATGAGCCCACTTACTACAGCTGGGCTCATTAACTCTTCCCCTCTAATTGTAAAAGTCTGCATAAAGCCTGAATCTAGGACACACATATTTCCCATCCTGGATACAACCAGGTGATTTTACCTGCGTGCTGCCACATACCCCCCCCCCCCCCTCTTGTTTCAACCTTGGGGTTGTAACACAAGCAGCCAGACACACATGTATCCGAGACAAAGCATCCACATTCCCCATTTTAACACCAGGGCGATGCTTAACTGTAAAGTTAAATTCCTGTAGGGCCAGGAACCACCTATTTACCCTTCTATTGGTCTCCTTGTTTTGAGCCATCCACTTTAAAGGAGCGTGATCAGTCACCAGGTCAAAGTGCCTACCTAGCAGATAGTACCGAAGGGAATCTAGAGCCCACTTCACTGCTAAACATTCCTTCTCAATCGTGGAGTAATTTACCTCATGGGACTTCAACTTCCTGCTGAGGTAAATGACTGGGTGCTCTTCCCCGTTCCAGACCTGGGATAACACTGCTCCTAACCCAACGTCTGATGCATCAGTTTGTACCACGAAGTCCTTAGAGAAGTCTGGTGAGTACAACACTGGCTGGCTACATAAGGCTGTTTTTAAGGACTGAAATGCTTCTTCAGCCTCTGGGGACCATTTAACCATGACCGACTCTTTCCCTTTCGTCAGGTTGGTGAGGGGCACAGCCTGAGAAGCAAAATGGGGAATGAATCGTCGATAACAGCCAGCGATTCCCAGAAAGGCTCGTACCTGTTTCTTGTTGTTGGGACGTGGCCAACTCTGTATGGCCTCGACTTTATTGACTTGGGGTTTTATCACCCCCCTCCCAATAGTGTACCCAAGATATTTGGCCTCCTCCTGTCCAATGGTACACTTCTTTGGATTGGCCGTAAACCCAGCTTCCCGGATAGAGTCTAGGACTGCTTGTACTTTTGGTAAATGTGAGACCCAGTCTGTGCTATGAATAATCACATCATCCAGGTAAGCTGCAGCATATTTCTGATGGGGCCTCAGAATCGTATCCATTTTCCGCTGGAATGTTGCCGGTGCATTCTGTAACCCAAACGGCATTCTCTTATATTGGAATGCCCCATCTGGGGTTACAAACGCAGTTTTCTCCTTGGCCGACTCGGCCAGGGGAATTTGCCAATACCCTTTGGTGAGATCAAGAGTTGTCTTATATCGGGCTGTTCCCAGCCGGGTGTCAAATTTTGTAACTTTATTTAATTGTCGAAAATTGTTACAAAACCGCCAGCTCCCATCAGGATTGGGCACTAGTACGATAGGACTGGACGGACCAGTCACTCTGGGACTCCTCTATCACACCCAATTCCAGCATCCTTTGAACCTCCCCACGTATTGCCTCCCGTCGGGCCTCTGGTATTCTATAAGTTTTTAGTTTTACCCTTTCTCCTGGCGGGGTGATAATGTCATGCTCTACGCCAGATGTTTGTCCCGGCAGCTCAGAGAAAATCTCTTTGTTACGAAGTACAAACTCTTTAACCTCCTGTTGTTGGGCTTTCGATAAGGTGTCTGCTATTCCAACCTCAGGAACTAAGCAATCAGGCTGTACTTGTGACAAAGTCTCTGCTACTAGGGATTCCCTATCCCTCCAGGCTTTCAGCAGATTGACGTGATAGATCTGCTCCGGCTTTCGCCTTCCTGGCTGTCTAACCCTGTAGTTCACCTCACTAATTTTTTCAATTACTTCATATGGACCTTGCCATTTGGCCAGAAATTTTCTTTCAACCGTAGGGACTAGCACCAAGACCCTATCCCCCGGGGAAAAAGTACGTGTCTTGGCCCCACGGTTGTACACTCTCTGCTGTGCTAACTGCGCTTGGGTTAAATGTTCCTTTACAATTGGCATTACCTGTGCAATTCTATCTTGCATCAGGGCGACATGCTCAATCACACATGCTCAATCTCACTCTGTGAGGAGAACTCTCATTTTCCCAGGTTTCCTTGGCGATATCCAGCAGCCCTCTTGGGTGTCTCCCATAGAGCAACTCGAAGGGTGAGAAACCCGTAGAGGATTGGGGTACCTTCCTAATGGCAAACATCAGATAGGGTATTAGACAATCCCAATTCTTTCCATCTCTATCCACCACCTTCTTTAACATTTGTTTTAGGGTTTTGTTGAATCTTTCAACCAACCCATCTGTTTGGGGGTGATACACAGATGTACGCAATTGCTTCACTTTGTACAACTTGCATAATTCTTTCATAACCCGGGACATAAAGGGTGTACCTTGGTCCGTAAGCAGTTCCTTACAAATACCCACGCGGCTAAAAACAAGAGATGGCTCTTTGGCTATGGTTTTGGCCGAGGTATTTCGAAGAGGAATTGCTTCCGGATATCGGGTGGCATAGTCCAATATAACCAAAATGTACTGATGGCCCCTAGCGGACTTCATTATCGGACCTACCAAATCCATTGCGATCCTTTCAAAGGGGACCTCAATGATAGGAAGAGGTACCAGCGGGTTACGGAAATGTGGCATAGGTGCCGACTTCTGACACACAGGGCAGGAGGAACAATAATTTTCTGTTTCCTTCATGACCCCAGGCCAATAGAATCTCTGCAATACCCTCTCTCTGTTTTTTTCGGTCCCCAGATGACCTCCCAGAATGTGCCCATGGGCCAATTCTAACACCAACTTCCTGTAAGGTTTGGGCACCACAAGTTGCTCAATGGTTTCTTCTGCCCTTTGAGCCACTCGATACAGCAGGTCCCTTTCCACAGTGAAGTACGGGTAAGTGCAAGTCTTATCTGGGTTCACTAACTCGCCATCTATTTTCACCACATTTTCCCGTGCCTTTATTAGGGTGGGGTCTTTTAACTGTTCTGTGGCAAAATTTTCCCTGTGAACCTCAAGATCCGAAAACTCCACAGACGGCATGTTTTCAACTGAGGATGTTGGCTCCTCCCCAGTTTCTCGAGTTTCCCCCGCCAATACCGACAAGGGAAATTCAGGAGAGTCCTCACCACCCCCAGAGGAATTCTGGTCATCTTCCTGGTTTATAGGGGCACCAGTGGGGGGCTCAGGACAATCCCAGAGTTCCCAGAATTTTGAAAAATCCCTTCCCACAATAGCATCATGTGGTAAGTGAGACACTAACCCCACCTGATGAGAGAGGTTACCTTTGGGGGTCTCAAAAAACACTGAAGTTACAGGATACTCTCGGGTGTCCCCATGCACACAAATAACAGCCACCCTGTTTTTCCCAGAGACCTCTGTAGTAACTAATTCAGCTTTTATCAATGTTACCAGGCTACCTGAATCTAGCAACACATCAACATGTCTACCATTAATACACATTTTACATAAATGTCTCTCAGGTCCCCGAATGGCAGTGCATGCAACTGTCGCAAACAGCGACTGACGTCTCTCCCTTATAAAGTCACATTGCATAGGCTCATCCACAACTGGGCAATTGGCTGCAATATGTCCCTCTTGCCGGCAGCGGTAGCAAATAATCTTTTTCGCTGCCTCTTGCAGCATGGGCTTCCTGGGCTGCTCCCGCCAGACCTTAGGTAGAACTCCCACCCTCTCACTCTCTCCACCCTCACCCCTTGGAGTCATCTTACCCGCCACTGGGGATGATCTGGTCTTAGGGGGGAAAGTCCGTGAGTCCCTGGAAGATGTGGTCAGGTTCTCTGTAGCCAAGTACCTCTCAACCAGATCCACAAGTTTATCTGCATTTTCTGGGTCTCCATGGCTTACCCATTTTTGGATGGCAGTAGGAAGAGCTCTCAGGAAACGATCCATAACAACACGTTCCACAATGTTTGGTGCAGTCAAAGTCTCTGGCTGCAGCCACTTCCTGCTCAGGTGAATGAGATCATACATTTGAGACCTGGGAGGTTTTCCAACCTGAAAAGTCCAGTTATGCACACGCTGAGCCCGGACGGCCAGGGTGACACCCAGCCGTGCCAATATTTCTGCTTTTAGCACCACATAGTCTTTTGCTTGGTCAGGCTCTAGGTCATAATAAGCTTTCTGCGATTCCCCAGTTAACAGAGGGGCCACCAGTCCAGCCCATTGCTCCTTAGGCCACTTTTCCCTTTCAGCAGTCCTTTCAAATGTGGTCAAAAACACCTCTGGAATATCCTCTCCAGTCATTTTTGTCAGTAAACGGCTCACACCAAAGGATGCGGTATTATTGTAACCACTTGCTTCATTGGTCTGCGGACGTTGCTGTATTAATGTCTCTATTTTCTGTTGAAAATTCTGCTCTTGCTTCTGCAACAGGTCTATGAAGCGGGCTTCAGATCGCTGCTGGGCTTGTTGCTGAGCTTCCAAACTCTGCTGGTGAGCCTTCTGCTGATTTTCCAAACTCTGCTGCAAAGTTGCATTTATCTGCTGCTGGGCTGCAAGGCTCTTTTGTAAACCTTCATTTGTTTGTTGCTGGTTTGCATTTGCTAGAGCCAGCTGTCTCAGTATCTCCTCCATGCTGGCCTTAACAAAAAAAAAAAAAGTGCCAAAATTCTCCACCTACTGTGAGGGGTTAGCTCGGCAGCGGGTGTGTGTGACCCCCTGGATGGGTTCACAACACAAAGTCAGGCACAGCAGACAGCGGTGTAGGTTAAAAAAAACAAAAGATCCGGTTTGTTTATGCTACATGCAGTGATACATATAACAGCCAAACAAAATAAAACAAGAAAATAAATCCTGGTCAGCTTGACCTCTAACTACACACGTAGACTCCCTGTCTAACAACTGGGTGCAGCCTTGTGCTGTACCAGTCCCTGCCTTTGTTGTAAAGGTTTTGCCACACAGGCGTTAACTCACCGCACAGTACAGGTGACACACTCCCCAGTCTATACAACACAAAACTGGTTCCAGGATGGAGCATCTCCCTATGCATGCTGGGGTTTTTTGTAGAGGTCTTAATGAGCCCACTTACTACAGCTGGGCTCATTAACTCTTCCCCTCTAATTGTAAAAGTCTGCATAAAGCCTGAATCTAGGACACACATATTTCCCATCCTGGATACAACCAGGTGATTTTACCTGCGTGCTGCCACAATATATATATTTATTAGGGGTGCAACAGATAAAAAAACTCATGGATCGGATTGTTCCTCGGATCAGAGTCATGGATCGGATCATTTTTCGGATCAGCAAATAACTGAATTTGCAAAAACCTGTGAAAATGCCACCACCATATAGTCCCCACTGCAATATACATCTGCCCCACTGTAATATACATCTCCCCCACTGTAATATCCACGTCATCTCCCCCAATGTAATATTGGCTGAGCATGGATGGGTATGGCTGGGTATTGGCAGAGTAAGTATTGGCAGGGTAAGTATTGGCAGAGTATTGGCAGGGTATTGCAGAGTATTGGCAAGGTATTGGCAGCGTATTGCAGGGTAATGGCAGGGTATTGCAGAGTATTGGCAGGGTATTGGCAGAGTATTGGCAGGGTATTGCAGATTATTGCTAGGTATTGCAGATTATTGCAAATTATTGGCAGGGCATTGCTGGGTATTGCAGAGTATTGGCAGGGTAAGTATTGCAGAGTATTGGCAGGGTAAGTATTGCAGAGTAAGTATTGGCAGGGTAAGTATTGCAGAGTAAGTATTGGCAGGGTAAGTATTGCAGAGTAAGTATTGGCAGGGTAGGTATTGCAGAGTAAGTATTGGCAGGGTAAGTATTGCAGAGTATTGGCAGGGTAAGTATTGCAGAGTAAGTATTGGCAGGGTATTGCATGGTAAGTATTGGCAGGGTATTGCTGAGTAAGTATTGGCAGAGTATAGCAGAGTAAGTATTGGTAGGGTATTGCAGAGTAAGTATTGCAGAGTATTGTCAGGGTAAGTATTGCAGAGTATTGGCAGGGTATTGCAGAGTATTGGCAGGGTATTGCAGAGTATTGGCAGGGTAAGTATTGCAGAGTATTGGCAGGGTAAGTATTGCAGAGTATTGGCAGGGTATTGCAGAGTAAGTATTGGCAGGGTATTGGCAGAGTAAGTATTGGCAGGGTATTAGCGGGGTAAGTATTGGCAGAGTATTGGCGGGGTAAGTATGTATTGCAGAGTATTGGCGGGGTATGTATTGCAGAGTATTGGCGGGGTATGTATTGCAGAGTATAGGCGGGGTATGTATTGCAGAGTATTGGCAGGGTATGTATTGCAGAGTATTGGCAGGGTAAGTAATGCAGAGTATTGGCAGGGTATTGCTGGGATGGCTGTGGCTGCCATCCGATTTCTCCCCTCTACTAATCAGATCACTACAGAGAGGGGAGAGAGAAACGGTTTGTTTACAGGTGATCGCTCCGTCATTTGACGGAGAGATCACATTATAAACACTGACGGGTGTATCAAGATCCGCTCCGGAACTAGGCCAAAGCCGCAGCCTTTCCTAAGGCTGAGACCGTGTGCCGATCCAAGCGGGGTGACCCATTCGGATCGGTGCCGATCCGTGGCACCCCTAATAACCCTTCGGCTTCTTCATTCGTTGTCTTCGCCGGCGGTTCCCGCTCATGGTCGCAGATAAGTAGTATCTGAATCTTTTCATATCATGTGCAAACTTGCGGCTTATCATGCTTACTATCCTGCACCCCTTTTGCAAAACCTACCTCTGAGTTATTGACACTCATGTCCCGACATCTTTCGGCACAGGCGTAGTACATTTGTAAGTTCCTTCTACCAAACATACGATTCATTCATAGCTCCAAGCCTCCAAGCCGCTGTCGGCCCATCTCCGATATGACTCGCCATAGGATTCACTGGTTACAAAATTCACTATCCATGGGGTTGCCATTTCATCCATTTTTTGAGATAAGAATGTGTTGTTTGTATGGGTTTCTGTCCAGGGCTCAAGTCCTGCGGGAACGCATGGGAATGGAGTTCCTGTACTTTTTTCACAACAGGAACTCAGTTCCCGTTAGCAGCCGTGTCCTGCATGACTTTGAAGTATGCGAGCTGTGTGGCAGGTGCTACACCAGCAGCTGCTGACACAGCTCGCAATAGTAAGTGCCGCACACCTGACCATTCAGGCATTGCCTGTAGGGGGCCCCATGACAGCTTCCGCTTCGATCTACCTGTCAATCATAGCTAGTTGACGGGTAGATCAGGTCCCTGCTGCTAAGAGATTGTATTTAGTCAGACTTCTCGTGATGCGCTCCTCCCCGCCGGCCCCTCCTGATTTTCTGTCTCCTCATCCCCCCCCCCCCAATCTCCTGCATACTTGCTCTGTGTGTCCCGCTGAATCCCCCCCCCCCCTCCTCTATCTTCAGTGCCATATGCTGAGAGAACCCAGAGGAGGAGCACAGCTATTCTGCTCATAGAACATGCAGGGAGAGAGGTGAGCTGAGGGAGGAACATCAGTTTGGGGTGGTAAGCTGAGCACAATACCTGGCAAAGTTTAATGAAAGGAGGGAAGAGTTGGAATAGCAGTGAGTGTTGGTTGGAGCCCTGCAGAGTTTGCAGCTCCCCCAAGCTAACATACATCTCCTAAGCAGGAGCACATCACTATCTCCCCAAGAATTCTGTCCAGATAATGTGCAATTCATTTATGACCTTTCCGTTTAACCCTGTGTTATCCAAACTATGTTCAATGAAAAGTGTAACCTCACCACATAAACACTCTATAAAATAAAATTCCCCAATAAAGATGAGAACATGATGTTCACATTTGTATGGAAGCACAATTGAATGAATGCTGATTATTCAGAGACTTACCGTATTTATGTTTATTGAGGATTGTTTTTTTTTTTTATGTACTAACAGTTAAGCTTTATACACAGAATGTGAAAATTGGATGAAAAATACCACTTTTGAAGCATTCGTGCATATGAGCGTATCATTTTTTTTTTTTTGGTTGGCGAGTGGATCTTGGGTGGGAGTTCCCACACTTTTTTCCCCAGGACTTGACCCCTGTTTCTGTCGCTAAGCATGTGTTGTTTGTACGGCTCCTGTGGCTGATTGAGGTGCAATTAAACCCACCTGGTGCCTTTTCTGCACTTGACTAGCCTGGGGGATGGGTGGTTTGATAGGGTTCGGTTTCACAATAAGAGATGGCATAAACCCTACAACCAATTTGTATCAGATACTCCCTACTACCAATTCATCTCATACCTTTTTCAAACTGATTCGTATCAGATGCATTGCAGAGGCTGTCTCTGCCAACTCACTGCATGTCCATGCAGTTGTGCTTTTGAGATCGGTCATGTATTTTCATCGATTGTCCCACACTCGGACTGATACACAATCGCTGCCGCAGGTAGGATTTTGACGTTACCACTCCTACTGAACTCTAATTGTTACGTTATCATGTTCGTTTTGCAAAAGTCGCACTTACGGCTCCGAAAGTCTTTCTATGTCATCTTTCATGTATTTCATACTTTCTACCCAACGCAGGTTTACTCGAGCCAGTTGCAAACCCTACACCTCTTACGAAACATTCACTTCACCTAACTGACCCCCTACCAGGGCCGTCTATATATAGATTGGGCCCTGGGCAAAAAAATTCTTGGCCCCCCCCCCCCCATGCAATTTCCCTCTCCACCTACTCTGAGACATACAATAAATAGCAGCTAGACCTAAAATCAGTTTTCTGTATCAGATCAGACAGCAATTGCGATTGGTTGCCAGCAGTTACAGCATATCATTACTGCTTACTGACTAGTTGCTAGAGGTTGCAGCACATCACCTCCTCACAGCAGGGGAGCATGATATACATAGGAATGCCACCTTTATTTACATATCAATGCCGCCAGCTGCAGCTATTTACTTAGTATTGTCGTCACTATTTACATATGAATGCTGGTTATTTACATGTAAACACAGGGTCTGCAGGTGAGTCATCTGTACACAACAATCGGGCAGAGCTGGGCAGCATTAGTACCAGCACTTCACACTGAGATATTGGGACACAGCACAGGAATAAAACTTCAAGGGACGAGGGAATTTAAACCTAGATAGTTGGCAAGTACGATGCAGCTGTTTTGGGCCCCACAACAATGACAGGGCCCAGGGCAGATGCCCCTTTTGCCCTGCCTTAACCACTTAAGGACCAGGCCTCTTTTTCAGACTTGGTGTTTACATGTTTAAAACAGTTTTTTTTGGTAGAAAATTACTTAGAACCCCCAAACATTTTATATTGTTTTTTTTCTAACACCCTAGAGAATAAAATAGCAGTCATTGAAATACTTTTTTTCACACCGTATTTGCTCAGCGGTCTTACAAGCGCACTTTTTTTGGAAAAAATTCACTTTTTTTGAATAAAAAAATAAGACAACAGTAAAATTAGCCCAATTTTTTTTTATATTGTGAAAGATAATGGTACGCTGAGTAAATTGATACCCAACATGTCACGCTTCAAAATTGCGCCCGCTCGTGGAATGGCGTCAAACTTTTAGCCTCAAAAATCTCCATAAGCGACATGTAAAAAATTCTACAGGTTGCATTTTTTGTGTTACAGAGGAGGTCTAGGGCTAGAATTATTGCTCTCACTCTACCGATCGCAGCAATACCTCACATGTGTGGTTTGACCACCGTTTTCATATGCGTATGCGCTCGCTTCTGTGCGCAAGCTCGTCGTGACGGGGTGTTTTTAAAAAACTTTTTTTTTCTTATTTATTTTAATTGATTTTATTTATTTTTACGCTGTTTTAAAAAAAAAAAAATGGATCACTTTTATTCCTATTACAAGGAATGTAAACATCCCTTGTAATAGAAAAAAGCATGACAGGTCCTCTTAAATATGAGATCTGGGGTCAAAAAGTCCTCAGATCTCATATTTGGGCTAAAATGCAACAAAAAAAAAAAAAGAAAGAAAAAATGACATTTAAAAAAAATATACCTTTAAGAGGTATGGGCGGAAGTGACGTTTTGACGCCGCTTCCGCCCTCCTATGGTATAGAGACGAGTGGGGGCCATCTTAGCCTCACTTGTCTCTATGCCCAGCTAGGAAGAGGACCCGATCGCCTCCGCCGCTACCGACGGCTCCGGTAAGCGGCGGAAGGTGCGGGAGGGCGGCGGGAGGGGGGGTGGCACCTCTCCCGCCGCCGATAGCGGTGATCTCGCGGCAAAACCGCCACGGAGACCACCGTTATCGTACAGCCGACCGCCACCTGAAGAGATGGATATCTCGGTTGTGGCAACAGCTGCTGCCGTTACCGAGATATCCCTCTTCAAAAATAGGACGTACATCGTCTTGCGGCGGTCGGCAAGTGGTTAAAGATGACCCTGCCCCCTACACCTCTTACTGAATAGCAAACACTCACCAATCAGCCGATTCGAATCTAGTCGCAAACCTTGCTTCTACAGTTTCGGATCCTCGCCAATCACAAGCCCCTTCAACCCCCATCACCATTCAGTCAATCCAAACCCAGTGATACGGTTCGGATCCAACATACGAGCCCCTCAGTCACCTCGCATCTACGGCCCATTCGAATCTAGTCGCAGCATCGGCACAATGATTCGAGTCCTCGCCAAACGCAAACCGAGCCGAGTCCTGTTGCACCACCGACTTAAATGAGTCAAATCTTTCACAGACTATTCCACCAGTGCTCGCACCCAGCCCAGTTCGAACTAGTCACATCGACAGTACGAATTCAGCAGTACTTACGTTCACTTTGTTAGTCTATCCATGCATGATCATTCACAATTCTCTCCACCAATTTGCTCAGTGTTGCGCACGGTCATTCCTACATAATCACATTTCCGCTAAAACCTTTTCTTTCGCCTTTCAACAAGGTTGCATTCTTGCAATCACTGCAAGTCTTTCTGCATTTGGCTTAAAAACGGCCAACGTCTCCAGTAGCAACATGGCTACTCATACGTTTTCTCTATCCCTTTTCCCCTTTCAGGTCAGTAAGGTTGCCAGTTGGTCCATCCTACGCCAGGCTTGGACAGTCTTTCACTCAAAAAAACATTTTTTTATAATTTTTGTCGAGGGCTTGCATTTCTTCACCAGGGGGTCAGCTATGGCCCCAAAACAGCTCTTTGCAATCCCCCTTCTCAAACTATTTCCATGTCACCCTACTACAGGTTCTTGGTCGACCAGTCTCCCAACCGAGACTTCACTACTAGGGCTTCAAGTCAGACGCGTAGTTAAAAAAAAAAAATATATATAAAACACACCTCAATTTGCTACAGATCGCAACATTCCTACTTAGCATACCAGACTTCAGCTACCCTCCCCAGTCCACCCTGGGGGCTCTGGTTCTCTAGTCTGTGCCGAGCACAGACGGACACCCGAGCTATCGGTTACCTAGCCAGTCACCTCCTGGCTCACCTCGGTTGTCACGCATTCTTTTGAGTTTTCTAAAGTCACACTCAACAGCGCTTAAGCGCAAAGAACTGTCACTGTGACTGTCGTTCCTTGTCCTGTTCTTCCTGTTTTCCTTCCGCCTTTCATCTTATCTACCCAAACGCATCTTTCCCTCCTACCTTTGCAACTTACCTTAAACATATGCATTTCCTTGCTTTTAGCTGACACCATGTCGCAGGCAGACAGCGAGGACTTTGCCTCAGCCCTGCCGTCACCCTTTGCGGGCTCAGCAAGTAGCGGCTTACAGTCTCACAAGAGCTTGGACCGTTAAAAAAACACCAAAAAAAAAAAGAAAAGAAATAATTAATTACTGTTTCCACCGCCAGTGGCAGCCCTTCCAGGCACCACTTCAGTCTATCTTCTTTGCGACTACTCAGCTGCACTCCTGGGTGACCACACTGTCAACAGCAGTCACCGAAGTCCAAGCAGAGTGACAGCCCTGGAGGTACGCCCAGCCGTGCCCCTACCAGCTCCAGTCACCACCGTCATTCCCGTACCTTCACTTACAGGTACGCCCAACATCTGCACCACTGTCTTCCCTACACACCTTGTCCTAGCAGGGCATCAAGGAGGACATCTTGGACGACAATGACCTTAACTTAGCATCCCTCCCCATAGCAGTACACAACTTGGCCTAGAACAAGTCATATTCGTGGGGAGATGTCTCCGTCATCCTGAAGGCCAGAGACCCTTTACTCAATCGCAGGCTCACTGTCACAGAGTTTGTGCTAGCCTTGGGGACAGTCAGAGACGTGCTATGCAGGGCAACCCCAACAGGAGGGTAGAATTGGACCCATATCTGCATGCAGCATTGGATCTAGGTCACAAGTGCGCAGGGTGCTCATCCTTTGACTATCACCGCTCATTTTCAGCCAAGGCAGCAGCCAGACTCAAGGTGATTCTTTATCTTCCACCTTTTAGTGTTTCTCTCCCAGGTACAAGACCCTGACTAAATCCTTAAATTAGATGTGCCAGCTATAGCGGATCTGCCCATGGGAGACAAATTTCTCACAAATTAGAATGGCATGCCAATGTTCATTCCCTCAGCATCTCCCTCTTCACCTCAGGTAGTCATGGACACCACAGCCTCCACAGGTTCTCGCCTCAATTTTTGGCCATCTTGGGTTTACAGGGCCACGGCCGTCAGAAATCCTCTTGATTCCTGGGTTCAGTTAGTCCTCCTCTTTGTTTGACCTCTACCCCATTGTCACAGCAGCTCAAGTCTGGTGCAACAACTGGGCAGGACAAAGAGTGACGTTTACCACAGACAACCAAGCCACAGCCAGTATTATAAATAAAGGAGGTCCAAGTCGCTGGCCATCATGGCCTTCCTATGCAGGCTGGTGCCACTATCCCCACAGCACCATTCTAACGTCCTCTGTGTCTACATCCCAGACAAACGCAATAATCTGGCCGATGCACTACCCGTTAACTTTGCTTCATTATTTTTGCAGGAACCTGGAACCGACCCGACCATATCTCTTATCCCACATTGGTCGTAGCTAACCTCGGATTCAAACAACACTTTCATGACGCTACCTGCCTTATTAATCTATCATTATCTCACAACACCCTTAAGGCCTACTGTACAGCCTAGAAGATCTATGACAGGTTACTAGCCTCAAACCCCAGGGCAATACCAGGAGATCTCCATCACATCCTGGCCTTCATATCATGCCGCCACACACAGTTGGCATTGTCACACAATAACATTAGACTCTACTTCGCTGACATCCAGTATTTCATCCCCTTACGAGATCCTAACAAACCGTCTTGTTTGCTGCCCATACGGTCAAGACTATGTTGTGTGGTTTTCACAGGCAATGACCCCAAACCAGTATCAAACGGCTACCCGTCACCAGCGCCATATTCCAAGACGTGTCTTTCATCCTGTCACATTCCCCTTTGGTTAATTTCAGCCTAGTCATTCAAGCAGCCATCTACTTGGCTTTCTACGGCTTCTCACGCCCCAGTGAATTCAGTCACCGTCCCAGTTGTAAGGTGTTACGTAGACGCCACCTCACACGCCATCAGACTTACTTCATCTTGCACCTCAGGGTGTCCAAAACACAACAGTCCGGTCCAGGGGTTGATATCAAACCTTTCCAAACTCTCGAAGCCTGTTGCCCCATGTCCATTCTAGATCAGTTATTAGCTCACCTTTCTGATCCCTCGCAGGACAGCCCATTACTACCATTCCCGATTAAGTACCCTAAGCAGCAACCAGTTCATTAGTCACGTCAGGATCCTTTTGAGCAAATTAGGCTTTGACCCTGGCCATTTTCTTGGACATTCTTTCACATTGTAGCAGCATCAGCAGCCTCACGAAATGGGGTCCCAGACCACGTGGTCAAAAGATGGGCAGGCGGGAATCCACCTGCTTTACTCGATACATCCCCAATCCACAAGTGGAAATGTCATGAGCCTTCAGCAACCTTGCCCTGTAGTGTCTTATTGTACATAAATTAATAATTACCTCCCTAACCAAGTCTTTTGTGCCCTTCTCTTGGCATATCGCCCAGCAGACCAGGGCTCACCACCCAGCTCCCCAGGGTTTACCTTACAGCAGGCCAGGGCACGCTTCAGGTCTATTTTATGTTGTTAGTCTTGTGACGTGTTTATGTATTCTTTCATATCTCTTAGAGCGGAGGGCTCCGACCATAAATAAGAGGGCCAGTATGGTGGCCTGTAATTATGGGAGGAGCCTGGAGGGTATTTAACCAGACCACCCACAGCGGTCTGTGTCGGTTCCAGTGCAAGATACCCACCCACCCATTTCCCTTCTCAGAGTACTTCTCTTAAAACACGCTTCTCTACAGAAACATCCATTTACTTTCTTAAGGTATGCGCCCTTCTCTTGGCATATTGCCCAGCAGACCAGGGCTCACCGTCCAGCTCAACATATATACAATCTGCATTCAGTGTAGCCTATATATTCACTGTAGACTCTATATTCAGTCAATGCAGGCAGTGTAGTTTATATAACACAGTGTATTGAAGTGGTTAAGGGGAACCCTGCGCCAAAAAAAAATTATGTGGGAACCCCCCCCCCCCCAAATCCATACCAGACCCTTATCCTAGAATGCAACCTGGCAGGCTGCAGGAAAAGGGGGGAGAGAAAACACCCCCCCTCCTGGTACAAGGCCACATGCCCTCAACATGGCAGGGTGCTTTAGGATCCCATCAGTTCCGCATATCAGTGCCCATCAGTGCCACCTATCAGTGCCCATCATCAGTGCCCATCAGTGCCACCTAATTAGTGCCCATTGGTGCTGCCTTATCGGTGCCCATCAATGCAGTCATATCAGTGCTCGTCATTGAAGAAAAAAACTTACTTATTTACAAAAAATATTACGAAAACAAAGAAAAGGGATTTTTTGCCAAAATTTACGGTCTTTTTTTATTTGTTGCGCAAAAAATGAAAATCACAGAGGTGATCAAATACTACCAAAATAAAGCTCTATTTGTGGGAACAAAATGATAAAAAAATGTGTTTGGTTACAGTGTAGCATGACCATGCAATTGTCATTCAAATTGCGACAGCTGAAAATTGGCTTGGGCAGGCAGGTGTATAAGTGCCTGGTATTGAAGTGGTAAAAAGGCTGACAGAGGCCGACACTACTTGCAGTTCATTCATTCACACAAATCTGTAAATAAATGATTTGGCCATGTAAGCAGGGCCCTGCATGGCCACACTGTTTTTAAATTCTGACAGCGGGTGCTGGGAGAATATCTTTGTGGAGTATCTTTGTTATCAATGCAGAGCCATAGCAAGATCATTCCATAGGTATACACGTAGTAGAGGATGGGAAAATGCTTTGGTCTGGACCAGCGTTTGGCTCTCACCACAAGCAAAGGTCAAGTTTCTGTCTTTTCTATCTTGTCCTTGTCCGTTGTTCCTCTCAGGCTATTTAATAAGACCTAATCTGTGCCAACAGCAAAGCAGATCTACTACTTTTGGTTCTACTAACCTGTGGTCTATCTTTCCTTGCTACAGCATGTTTTTTTTCCAGAACTGGGAGGCTAGGCTTCGCCAGAACTCATCTGAAATTTTATACAATGCCTACAAGTCCCCACCCAGCCCGCTAGTCAAACTCACTATTTAGGTGTACTCAGACTAACACCTGTTACTTGTGCATTATGTTAATTTCCTTGCCCCAGGCTCCAGTATATAATATTTCCTGCATTACTGTTTCTCCCTTTACCAACTTCAGCTTGTAGCTGACTATGTTTGTTTGCAGCCTGCCTTGACATTTTGCCTGTCTCTGTTTCTGATATTGCTTGTTGACTATGTACCACACTCTGGTTTTATTCCTGGTGAGCTGACATCTGCAAAACTGTCTCTTAGGGTCACAACCTGCAACGCCAACCTGGAAAGTCCATCAATCTCTGCAGGGTGGTCTGGTGAAGATCTAATGTGTAAGCTTAGACTCTGCAACTCAACCATTTTAAAGGCTTGCACACTTTCCAATGTGCAGATACTATAGAAGTTTCCCTTTTGATTTTATTCAGTGACAATTTGGTTCTATTCCTGGTCAGATGCCATATCCACGGGGGGGGGGGGGGGGGGAGGGCAATTAATTAAATTCACATAATTGTTTTGAAACAAGAAAACAGGAGAAATACACAAACTAAGCAGTAAAATACTCCAATGTGCCAGAACACCTTATTATTTGAGAAATGTAACATGATTCTGGAAAACCTGACACAACATATTTTTTTTATTATTTTTTTATTTAGAAGAATTGACACATCATATCTTTTCAGCACAGAGATAGCCTTGTAAAATGTAAATATATTGTACACAGAAACATAAAGGCAAATATATATATATATATATATATATATATACTGGACTGGAATATTTGCAGGCACTGCAGGCACTGTCTACGGCAAGCAATTGGTTATGTTTACAACAGAAGCACTTGCTCAAGTAAAAGTAAAGCCTAGTACACACAGGCCAAATGTCGGCGTTTTTTTTTTTTTTACCGGCCGATGTCACTCGATATTTGGGCTATGTGTACTAAGCTTTACCCTGCTCTCCTTCTCAGAGTACCAGTTCTGGGTTTACATTGGAGATTAGAGAGTTGAAATGTTGCTGGGTCACTGCTGGGAGGGAATGCAAGGGAGAGGCTAAGCTACAGGGAAAAGGACTTGAACAACTTCAGAGCTTCTGCAGGATGAATTGCTCCACAGTGCCTGAACCTACAGACGTCAAGGAATTTTTCTTTTAAAGCTCATTAACTTCTTGTTAAGAATATGTAAATGCTTTGATGTCCTTAGCCTGGTCACAGCCTAGGCAGCCAGCAATCCTCACTATAGAAGGCCATGCTCCAAGGGGTTTGAAAGTAATTTGCAATGGTGTTTTGTGGAAAGGTGTGAAAGCAAAGCAGAGTTCTAGGAAAGGAGGGTTGTTAGATTATATCTATTTACCCTGTCACCTGTTATAATGGTAAATTCAAAGAATGTAAGCAGGCCAATTATTTCCCTAGAACAAGTATAACATTGTTGTGGGCAGTGGGGTATACCATGTAATGCCTCAACTCAAAATGATATCAGGGCAAGGACTTTAGCATTCATAAACTCATGTAGAACAATACAGTGAGGTTGTTTTCTAGGAGAAAGTATAGCCAATGGTATCACCTTTGAATATATTTTAATTCAAGATAGATATACTCAGAAAGCTTTTAGGCTGCACTGTTCACAGGATAGTACCTAAAAGTTCATACTTATTATATTTGCAAACACAAATCATGCCATGAGGTTGAGGCCAAATGGCGAAGAAATCACTTCATGAAGCCCAGACAGTATGCTTTTTAATTGATTTTGAATAAAAATATGGCCAAAAAGTTAACACTTACCATATGAAAATAACACATGCAATTTATTACATATCCAGTTTAGAGCTCGGTTTATATTGGGTATCTCTTAACAGGCAGCCTGCTTGCATTGTCCTATATAAGTACACACTTATCCTAATCCATAAATAGCACAATCATACTTTTCTGCTGCTTATTTATTCTTTATCATACTCTATTTCCTGAGGTGTAGATTAACCACTTCAATACCTGCACTTTCACCCCCTTCCTGGCTAATTTCCAGCTTTCATTGCTGTCGCACTTTGAGTGACAATTTTGCAGTCATGCAACACTATACCCATATACATTTTTAGATTTTTTTCACACAAATAGAGCGTTGTTTTAGTGGTATTTAATCACCACTTGGTTTTTTTATTTTTTGCTAAATAAACGAAAATTTAGCAAAAAAATTGTCTTTTTATTGCATTTTTTTTCTTTTTTTAACACACTGTGACCAGAGCAATATGGTGTTACCATAGTAACACTGTACTACTCTGGGGAAGTGATCAGGATTCTTTTTTTTTAACATGTTATGATTGCTTATACCAGTGAATTTTACTGTTATAAGCAATCATTTTTACTGAAAGAAATCAATTCATTTAGTGTTTACTATTGTACACACTCACAGAGATCAACACAATAGTACATAATGGATGGCAAGAACGAAAGCCATCCATTGGGTACAATTGTTATGTGATCAGCCATAATTGGTCACAGCAATCACATGATACTGGTGGGCACTTCGGGTGACAGATCATCTTGCATCGCAGCCTGTGAGGTGCGCACATGGCGCGTTCCGGAAGGACATCATATGACTTCCACCCGATACAGTGAATGTCCTGCCTGGCCATAATTTGTCTATGAGCCAGACGGGAACTGGTTAAGTAAGTGTCTTCTACACTGCTTAAAAGATGCACTGAAGTCATCTGGACAATTATCAAATTAATGTTTTCGTTAACTTCTTCTAACATAATCTCTATGAAGAAAGTGATTGTTTAGATATCAATCTTTGTGTAATATATGCATTGATAGTTATAGATAGGAAATGAGAAAATAGGAAAGGTGAGCTGGGCCAAGATTCATTCATCCAAAACTATTTCACTAAAGTCAAAGCATTTTTAGTAAAGCTTGTATACTAAATAGGGAGTATAGCATACTTCATTGCACAAATATCAATGTATTAAAACTAAAAGATACAGCTTGTTCTGCTATTTAAATTGGAGCAAACATCTATATGCATATGGTACATAAATTGATAGGAAGGTTTGGCTAGAGTTACAGATTCCTAAGGTTACAGTTTCTTTCATTAATAAACTTTAATCCACCAGAATCTCAAATTCCCACACTTGACCTGATTTTACCATTTCCTTTGGAAGCAAGTACTGTATAAAGGTTTGATTGCCCTTTGAATAACTCATAAAACATATTTGTCACCACCAGACTGAGCCTTTCAAAAACCATTTTATTGTCTAGTCTGAATATTTGATATATCGCATAAAAGTAATATTTTTTTAAAATAAAATCACTGAAATATTTTCAGGTCGTAAACAAACCTCAGTTTTGCTGCTGTAATCTATATTTTCTCTAAAGTAACCAACTGTTTTCCCTTGCAAAACTCCTATCTCCTATTAAACACTTATCTTTAATATTAACAAGAAAGATCAGTGATAATGTAGAAATACACAAGGTAAAACAATTTTATTTTTTATCTTTTTTTAATATGTTATGCTGCGTACACACGACCAGACTTTTCAACATCAAAAGTCCGAGGAACAATTCCGGCAGACCATTCGATCGTGTGTGGGCTGCAGCGGACTTTTGATTTGCAAAAGTCTGACAGACTTTAGAAATGGAACATGTTTCAAATTTTTCCGCCAGAACTCCGCCGGACCCAGTTCCTACCGAGAAATCCTCTCGTGTGTATGCTAGTCCGACGGACAACAACCGATGCGAGGGCAGCTATTGGCTACTGGCTATGAACTTTCTTATTCTAGTCCAGTCGTACGTCATCACGTTCAAATCCGTCGGACTTTGGTGTGATTGTGTGTGGCCAAGTCCGTTCATTCGGAAAGTCCGTCAGAACTCTGTCAGAACTCCGTTAGAACTCCATCGAAAGTCTGTCGGACCTTGTGCCTCGAAAAGTCCGGTCGTGTGTACGTGGCATTAGAAGGCTGGTTGCAGGCTAGCCTGTATTTGTAGGAGGAATCTGAGGGCTATATATCCCTACTCCTATTCTATTAGATCCTTGTTGGCTCGTTTCTGGGTGGGATGATCAGAAGGGGGTGGAGGTTTTTGTCTCGTTTCTGGGTTACGCCACTTTTGGGTCCTTGCTGAGCGACGGTCGGCTGCTACAGTGGTGGCGACAGTTCCTCTCCCGGTGCTCATCACCAGGGAGACTGCGGGCCCACCCCCTTTCTTATCACCCTAGGGTATATCTGGCATTCACGAGGGGGCCGCCCGCCTGCTTCTCCCGGTGTTCATGCGGGGGGGTGCTCGGCCACCCATCTGCTCCTCTCCCTGTGCTGATCCGGCACCATGAGGGGGCTGCCCGCCCGCTTCTCCCAGTGTTCACGCCGGGCGGATGGGTGATTGGCCGCCCGTCTGCTCCTCTCCCTGTGCTGATCCGGCTCCATGAAGGGGTCACCCGCCCGCTTCTCCCGGTGTTAACGCCGGGGGATGTTTGGCTGCCCATCTGCTCCTCTCGTTGTGCTGTTCCGGCTCCATGAGGGGGCCGCCCACCCGCTTCTCCCAGTGCTCATGCTGGGGGGTATCGGCCGCCCGCCAGCTCCTCACCATGTGCAGATCCAGCTCCATGAGGGGGCCACCCTCCCTGTGCTCACGCGGGGGGGGGGGGGGGGTCAGCCGCCCGGTTGCCCCTCTCTCCCTACAGTTGACATTGCTGCAGAATAGACACAGAGAGTAATTACACCTAAACACTTAAGTAATGGAAAACGGGCAGATGTGGTGTGACGGGACTGGCAAGGCTTGTAGAAGGAGAATGGTTTGTGGTAATAGTAAATGACAATTATAAGCTTAATATAAGGTTGCATTCATTGTAAGCAGGGCTTGACAAAAACCTGGGAGGCTGGCAAGGTATAGGGAGAACACAAACCACAAAAGACACTGCTTGTTTTTACTTTTATGTTATTTTGTCTTCTTTGACCACCTGGGATTCATGTGGGCTCATCAGCATCAGAACAGAAAGGGGTGGAGGTGTACGGACCTACATGACTAGGTGTATGTACATGTCAAGCGCTCACCAGCTCAACCTGTGCAGATCAAGGGGGCTGCCCGCACGCTTCTCCCGGTGCTCACACTCACCTCTCTCACTGCACTAATACATATTTGCCGTTTATTCCATCCCATAGGTATCCCATAGGTATGTACTATTTGGTATTGGGATCTGATGTATTTGCAACCGACAGCCATAGAAGAATCCTCAGCGATTCATCAAACCAGTTTGATTTTCGCCTTCAAGCTTTTAGTAAGTTTCCTGGGGTAACTGTCTGTTAGCATATGACCTCCGCATGCCTGTACCAGGCTGCTAATTGCAGCTCTCAAACACATATCCTCAGGCTTTGGTAGCTACCACGATCATCCAGGGGGGAGGAGGTGCTGACCAGCAGGTTCATTGGTCAGCACTTTGTGAGGTCTGTTTGTGGTATTTTTTCCTGCTAGCTGAAAGGGGTCACTAAGGGCAGTAATAGGAAGGGGGGCTGGTTGAGAGGTTCAGCTCCACGTTTCCTTGCCCATGTTCCTGTCATAGTGTGTTTGGTCTCAGCATGTTCTGTTACAGCGGTTCTGTCCGCAGGTCTGCCATAGCAGGTTGTCACAACGGACAACGGTTCCGCTTTAGCAGGTTCTGTCACAGAGGTTTTTCAGTCAAAGCATTTCGGTCATAGCGTTTTCAGTCATAGAAGTTCTGTCGAAGCTTTCAGTCATGGCGTTTCAGTCATAGCGGTTCTGTCACAGCATTTTCAGTCATAGCGGTTCTGTCACAGCATTTTGAGTCATAGTGGTTCTATCACAGCATTTTCAGTCATAGTGGTTCTGTCACAGTATTTTCAGTCATAGCGGTTCTGTCACAGCTTTTTCAGTCTCAGCGGGTGCTGTCATGTTTTCAGTCATTCCTGTCATAGCGTGTTCTGTCTTAGCGGGGCTGTCACAACGTGTTCAGTCATAGCATTCAAGACGTAGCTTGTTCTGTCACATGGGTGCTGTACTAGCATAGTCATAGTGTTCCTGTACTGCGTGTTCTGTCGGAGGAGGGTTGTCATATCGTATCACAGCCAGCAGGCATCGTCTTAGCAGGTACTGTCAAAAGGTGTTCAGTCATAGTGTTCCAGTCACAGCGTGTTCTGTCATAGCCGGTGCGGTCGCAGCATGTTCCAGTCGCAGCGTGTTCCAGTTGCAGCGTGTTCCAGTCACAGCTCGCTCCAGTTGATGCATGGTCCAGTCAATGCATGGTCCAGTCGGAGCGGGTCCAGCCACAGTGGTTCTGTCAAACCATGTTCTGTCATAGTGGTTCTTGTCAGCGTGGTCTGGGCTTACAATTTCCCCATAATTAGTGTAGATGAACAAGCCAGGGGTCATATTACTGTACCACAGTAATGGGGTACATGTCCTTCTCTGCAATATTCCTCTGGTCAGCTCTTTCTCCCTTTTCCCATGCGTCCTCTCACTATAAATAGTTTGTTCTCATGTCCAGGTTTCTTTCCTAATTAGGCTCATATCCTATACCCCTTTTCTGGATATCCATCAGGATCGGAGGCAACTTTCGTAGGTCCCGAACAGGGGGTCCCTTCTTTTATCATCAGGTACAGGGGGCACTGGAGATCCTCCTGTTTTAGCATCTACATACGCAACTCCCCTTTTCGCTAGTCATCTGGGCATTAGCTATTTTCTGGACTGATGGTTGTTGCTGACCCTTCAATGTAGCTTCACATCACAACTACTTTGTGTCTCTTTTTGCCCTATTTTAGGCATACTGACCAGCCAGGCCAAGGCAATATATATATATATAAAATTATAAACAGGATGCATTTAAATCCAATAAACTATATACACAGTACATATAACCATAATCCTTGTCATTATACATTAACATTTTGATTATACTAAAAGTGAAAATCATTGCGCTCAGGTTAAATACCACTACGCTGCTAGCACTAAAATTTGTGATTACCCTATGGAAGTTGATTTTGGTCTCCCTTTTATACCTCACTGGGGGAAAACAATAAGTGTCGGGTATTCAATCATTAAAGTAGTGGTAAAGACACAAGGTTTTTTACCTTTCTGAATTCTATGCAGGAAGGTAAAAACCTTCTGTGTGCGCCCCTCCCTCAGTCCCCTCTAACACTTACCTGAGCCCCCTCTCAATCCAGCGATGTCCACGGGAGCTGTACCTCTCTGGGGATTCACACTCTTGATTGGCTATTTGCAGTAGCAGGAGCCATCAGCTCCCACTGCTATCAATCACAGCCAGTGAGCCAATCGGGAGATGAAGAGGGCATGGTCGAACCGTGGCTCTGTGTCTGAATGGACACACAGAGCTGCGGCTTGGCTCATGTTCCCTATAGCAAGCTACTTGCTGTGGGGGCACCTGACAGGAGGGAGGAGCCAGTCCTTTGGGAACGCCATGCCAATTTTTTTTTAAATGGCATGGAGTCCCCCCAAATCCATACCAGACTCTTATCTGAGCATGCAGCCTGGCAGGCCAAGAAATTGGGGGGACAAGCAAGAGGCCCCCCTCCTGAACCATACCAGGCCACATGCCCTAAACATGGGGGGTGTTTTGGGGTAGGGGGCTTTATGTTAATGGGGACAAGGCTGTCTTCCTCACAATCCTGGCTGATTATTGGACTCTGAAAGCACCTTTTTACAAGGGGTCCCCCAGATCCTGGCTCCCCCCCCCCGATTTGAATGAGTAGGGGTACATAGTACCCCTACTCATTCACCCAATAAAAAGAGTCGTGTAAATAAAGACCAGAGCTAATTTTTGACAAGTCTTTTATTAAAAAAATAAAAATGTCCCCCAGCGTAGATCCAACCTCAATCACAATGAACGCCGGCCCCTGACCCGAAGAAAAAAAAACATTGTCTTTACTTTTTCAAATTTAGACTTATTTTCTTTCATCTGTTTCACCCTACTCAGTATATTTATGCTGGGGGTGAAACATTTTGAAAACAACTTATACTTCATTTATACACTTACTATTTTGCATCTCTGCAATTATAAAAAACTATGCATGCTTTTCCCCTTATACTTTCTGTCTACATATACAGAAAAACATATACAGCACTCTACTGCAGTACCCATCCAGACTCAATCAATTGCTGATCAGAATTTTGGCAGGAGCTTGACTCTATGTGCCTAGGGTCCTTGTAGTTTGGACAGTTGCTGCCTTTTTGCTCTCCCGCCCCCCTACCCTGTTGCCATCTGGGGTCCACCATGGTTTTGCGCCCAATCTATGGGAATACAGTCTTTGTTTCCCCGGTTGGCTTTATCAGTGAATCGCTCATCTTTGTAAGTACAGTGGAACCTTGGTTAATGAGTAACGTGGTTAACGAGCGTTTTGAAAGACAAGCAACTTTTTAATTCTGACTCGGATTGCGAGTGTTGTCTTGCAAAACAAGCAGAATTCGGAGCCGTTTGGAAACACTGAGAAGCACTCGGATATACTCGGAAATACTCAGTTCTCGAGTGTTTCCAAGCCTTTCTGAGGCTTCCCGAGTTCAGCCGAGCTGTCCTCGAGTACTTCTGAGGCTCTCTGGCGCCATGTGGTATTGCATGCAATAGAACTCAATGCGGAACAAACTATCTTTGTTTCCATTGACTTCTATGGGGAAACTTGCTTTGATATGCGGGTGCTTTGGATTACAAGCTGTATAGTCTCTTTTGCTGTAATTTTTCACCAAACGTGTTTAGATATGCATATTTGTTTTTACTGACAAATTCATATACTCGTTTATTATTTTACTAATGTATTATACTTATATTATAGAATACTCATGACTCTCAAAAAAGGCATAAGCTTTCGAAGAAGAACTTCAAGGTCCGAAACATGTTAGGCGCCATTTGCAGTATGCGTTCTTGCTAGCCCAATATTGTCTACAGGGCAGCTGAGTTTCATACCAATGTAACTTTGAGTATACTGTAATTTGCTATATACACATTTTATATGTAACATGTAATTTCTACCCCTTTGCTTATGCATTTTTATTGTATGTTTATTATAATAAAATGTATTTTTTTCTACTATACTACCTGGTCTGTCTATAAAATCCGGAGGGGTATTACCGTGCTTTGAGCACTAGGTTCTCCCTTTTTTGCTTGTAGTAACATAATTATATATTTTATAAGGTTGAAAAAAGACACATCCATACAGTTCAACCACTTGAAACACATATACACATATACATGCATATACCTAATTAATGGACTGCCATCATAAATGAATGGTTGGACTGTTTAAAAAGTTTTACCAGTAATCTGAGATCCTAGGACAAGTGGTCTGTATGATCTCCACATCTCCAGTATAGTATGAGACGAGAACACTTTACTGTCTGTCCTTATTTTATAGAGCAATGTTTCCTAGAGGTTTTCTTGCCCCCAGGAACTCACATGACTGCCCATGTTTGCTGCTTTGGTCCATTAAAGCACAGTTCCTGTGTTTGGTGTATACAACACATAAAACGTGAATGCTGACCAGTGTTGCTGAGCAACACGTAGGAATGCGAGACACTGAGCAGTGCCTTTTTCTCCAGATTGATCAGCGATCATAACACAGTAATCCAGAGAAAACAGTTACATGCAGGAAAGCCAAACGACATCTGATAGTGTGTTGTTTGCAGCCATATGTGTGTACTTTTTATCATTACCTTTCTCTAGGCATTTATTACCCTTCTTTTGGGAGTTCATAATAGACAATCGCTTTAAGAAGGGCATCAGCTGCTCCAGTCCAGAATACATGATATACTGTTAGTCACTGCACGCCGCTAATCACGTCCAAAACATCCACTAATTGAACCACTGAAGACAGAAAAATATTTTTATTAAGAGAAATGCTCCCTTTGGACAGATCCACATTTTCTAGGATAAAAAGGAATTATTTTCTTGTGCAACAGCCCAAACACCTCATATTTGTTTCAGTAATAAAATGTTATGTTTAATTTGTGATTCACAGAAAGCTTTTCCCTAAAACACTGATACTACTGCCAGTTTGCTGTGTAGTAATTGATCGATAGTAAATACAGAACAGAGGGTTCATAAAAACTAAAAATAAGCTTTTCAGCCAAACAACGCACATTTAAATTGGAGTTTTAATTATGATTTTACAAGAAAAATATTATTAAGGCTTTCTGTGGATTGCTGCTTAACAAAAGTTACTGTTCCAAGAATAAAAAGGAATCACATTAGAAATTTCATATGAAAAGTTTCAAACTGAACCATTTTTTACAAAGCTGTAAGTAAGCAGTTAGCAAGCAGTTAGCAAGCAGTTAGCAAGATATGACATTGAAAAGCATTTGAAAAGTCAGATTTTATGACATAAGCAGAATAGCTTTCTATTAAAGTGGTTGTAAACCCTTACAAACCACTTTGACCTACAGGTAAGCCTCAATTAATGCTTACCTGTAGGTCCAAGAAATATCTCCTAAACCTACACGGTTTAGGAGATATTTACTAAAAGACAGTGACAGCTGTCTACGGCGCATGCGCCAAAGACAGCGGCACTATCGCCGTTAGCAGCCTGCCGCTGCTAACGGCGATATGCCGTTAGTGACGGCTCCCGTGCGCATGTGCGGGAGTGACGTCATCGCTGCTCCGGTGCTGTGAGTGGTCGGAGCAGCAATACCCGGAAGAAGATGGACGCCTGGGCTACAGGGGACAGCGGTGACTTTGCTGGCTCCTGTGTCAGGTAAGTGACACATAATGGGCTACTATGCGATGCATAATAGTCCATTATGCTTTACCTTTACAGGGAGACAAAGAGGAATTAAACCCATCAGGGTTTACTTACTCTTTAAGTTCGTTATAGTAGCTTTATGACAGTTAAACATGCATATTATATTTCAGCTGTAGTTATTTTTCACTGGCAAGACTTTCCTTAAAGTGTATGTAAACCCTAACAATGAACTTCTCATATATGCACTATTTGGTCTGTTAAATATACTATTGAAAGCATTTTGTTATATCTGTTTAAAAAGGGGAAAAAACTATGGATCCTGCCATAAATCTAGTGAACTGGACTTCCTGTGCACTTTGCCTCTGCCGATTGTCCCAAGCTCTCTCTATGGACCACAGAACACGTTTCCCTTATGTTATGGGGAATCGGAGAAAATGTTCTGCAGTCCTAACAAACTTCCTGTCCTATGGTGACAATGCTGATCCACTATAGATACAGTACAGTGATTGAGTATTGTCACTATAGGACAAAAAAATTGTTACTGGTAGGATCACCAGGTGAAAATAAAGGAAAAACGGCCTGAAAAATGCACAACTATAAACATTTTTTACATATAAGCTAAAGGGGGTACCTCATCCCATTCAATTATAGAAAAAAAGAGAGAACAAGCATGACGGATCAGGGTACCAGAAAGGAGATAGAGAAATAATACATTCCAATATATTTATTTACAAAAATTCATAATAGAAAACATTGTTAAAAACAATAATATATCACAACAATAATGGTTAGCGTGTCAGAAAGCAATGGTTGACTTGTTTCGCAAAATAGCTTCCTCAGAACCAGAATTCTGACTAATAACCAAAGAACCTTTATAAATAAAAAGAAGAAAAAATAGAAGGGATGCCTGAAAAATGCAAATAATGCAGCCACCACATCTAAGAACTGGTAAGCTGAAATATATAACATAGAAAAAAAATGTAACTTGCTTTATAGGAGTTGTTCTGAATCTGATTAGTCTATATCTAATGTGTGCATATAATATCTATAAAATAGTGCAGCAGGCATTAGTGACCTCTGACAAGCAGGCTTGTCCAGGCAAGTAAAGTATTTTTTCTCTGTGGCACTTGCTAAAATTGGCATTAACAGGTTACCAGGCTGCCCATGGCCCACCTATCTTTCTGACATCATTGAAAACATAGATTTGCCAGCAGCTGAGGACAAATGCACTTTTCCTCTTCTTGTTTGACCCTGCAGAACAGATATGTAAATCCCTGCTCATTTGTAGTAGCAGAGTTTGGGGCTGATCTGAGGTCTGAAGGTAGAGGGTTTAGGGTTGATCTGAGGTCTAAAGGTGAAGGGTATCAGACTGGTCCTGAGGTCTGAAATTGAAGAGTTTGGGACTGGTCCTAAAGGTTAGAAGGTGAATAGTATGGGGCTGATCTGAGGTCGGAAGTGGGAAGACTTTGGGGCTGATCTGAGCTCTAAATGTGAAGGGTATGATACTGATTAAAGATCTTAAGGTGAAGAGTATGGGGCTTATCTGAGGTCGATAGGTGGAAGGTTTGGGGCTTATCTGAGGTCACTAGAAGACTTTGGGGCTGATCTGAGCTCTAAATGTGAAGGGTATGATACTGATTAAAGATCTTAAGGTGAAGGGTTTGGGGCTGATCTGAGGTCTGAAGATAAAGGGTATGGGCTGATCTGAGATCCAAAGGTAAAGTGTAAAGGGCCTGAAGGTGAAGGGTATGGGGATGATCTAAGGTCTGAAGATGAAGGGTATGTTTGCTGATCTGAGGTTTGAACATAAAGGGTTTGGGGCTAATCTAAGGTTTGAAGATGCACTAATCGGGGTTGATCTGAGGTCTGAAGGTGCAAAAAAATGTGTCTTATCAAAGGTCTAAAGGTACAGGAGTTGAACCTGATTTGAGTTCTGAAGGTGCATGAATTGGGGCTGATCTTTGCTCTGAGGTCTAACAGTATGGATATGGGACCTGTTTTGAATTCTGAAGTCGCATGAAATGGGGCTAATATGAGGTGTGATTGTGCAAGAATCGGGGTTAATCTGAGGTCTGAAAGTGCTTGAATTGTGGATAATCTGGGGTATGAAGGTGAATGCGATAGGGACGATCTGAGGTTTAAATATGAATGTGTTTTGTGTGTACACCAGGTAATATAATACTAACTACTGAGTTCAACTTGCCATTAGCAAACAAACAATATGACTACAATACACTAGTTACAGCATGGTGAATCCTACCATCATGTTTGCAGAGTGAATTTTCTTTTTCAAAGCCTTTTAAAATATCTTAGGCCGCGTACACACGGGCGGACTGTTCGCCCAACCTTGTCCGCTGAACAGTGTTTGGGCGGACAGTCCGCTCGTGTGTGGGCTTTCAGCGGACAGTTTCAGCGGACAGTTGGACGGACAAAGTCTTTCGGAAATTCCGAAAAACTGTCCGCTGAAACTGTGTTTGAGCGAACAGTCCGCCCGTGTGTGGGCTTGTCCGCTGTACTTTCGAAATGAGCGGACTGTTCCCGCTCGGAAAGTCCGCCCATTTCGAGCGCGTGTACAGGTAGGCGGGGCCCGCGAAGGAGACGTCGCGGGCTCCGCCGCCTGGAATGGGCTTAAAGGGGAACCCCAACGCCGAAAAAAATCGGCGTGGGGGTTCCCCCCAAGTCCACACCAGACCCTTGTCCGAGCACGCTACCCGGCCGGCCAGGAAAGGGGGGCGAGCGAGCGCGCCCCCCCTCCTGAGCCGTACCAGGCCGCGTGCCCTCAACATGGGGGGTGCCTTGGGGAAGGGGGGGCCGCGCGGCCCCCCCACCCCAAAGCACCTTGTCCCCATGTTGATGAGGACAAGGGCCTCTTCCCGACAACCCTGGCCGTTGGTTGTCGGGGTCTGCGGGCGGGGGGCTTATCGGAATCCGGGAGCCCCCTTTAAGAAGGGGGCCCCGGATACCGGCCTCCCACCCTATGTGAATGAGTATGGGGTACAATGTACCCCTACCCATTCACCTGTGAACTAAAGTACAATAAAAAACACAACACAGAGAAAAAATATTTTATTGCACAGCTCCGGGGGTCTTCCGTCTTCGGGGGTCTTCTCGCCGGACTCCTCCGCTATGTGTGTGTAGCTCTTTTGCTAGCGGAGGAGTCCGGCTTTCTTCCTCCCCGCCGCCGGCCTCTTCTCCCGACTTCGGGGGTCTTGTCCCCCTCTTCGGTTCTTCTGCCGGGCCACCGCGCCTTCTTATAGCTCTTTTACAGGCGGTGGCCCGGTCTTCTGTCGCCGTCTTCCGTTCTTCTGTCGCCGCCTTCGGTTCTTCTGCCGGGCCACCGCGCCTTCTTGTAGCTCTTTTACAGGCGGTGGCCCGGTCTTCTGTCGCCGCTGTCGTCGCCGCCGCCGCCGCCTTCCGTTCTTGTTCTTCTTCTTGTTCTTCTTCTTCTCCTGGAGATGTTGACTCGACGAGCTCTCCGGCCGGAATGCCAGAGCCGCGCTGTGCGGTCACTTATATAGTGACAATGGGGCGGTGTCACATGGTATATGTCACATGGGTTGGTCACATGGGTTGATGTCACATGGGGACTATGACATCGTAAGGGGGCGGGGTCACCATGTGACCAACCCATGTGACATATACCATGTGACACCGCCCCATTGTCACTATATAAGTGACCGCACAGCGCGGCTCTGGCATTCCGGCCGGAGAGCTCGTCGAGTCAACATCTCCAGGAGAAGAAGAAGAACAAGAAGAAGAACAAGAACGGAAGGCGGCGGCGGCGGCGACGACAGCGGCGACAGAAGACCGGGCCACCGCCTGTAAAAGAGCTACAAGAAGGCGCGGTGGCCCGGCAGAAGAACCGAAGGCGGCGACAGAAGAACGGAAGACGGCGACAGAAGACCGGGCCACCGGACCAGGCGCGGTGGCCCGACAGAAGAACCGAAGAGGGGGACAAGACCCCCGAAGTCGGGAGAAGAGGCCGGCGGCGGGGAGGAAGAAAGCCGGACTCCTCCGCTAGCAAAAGAGCTACACACACATAGCGGAGGAGTCCGGCGAGAAGACCCCCGAAGACGGAAGACCCCCGGAGCTGTGCAATAAAATATTTTTTCTCTGTGTTGTGTTTTTTATTGTACTTTAGTTCACAGGTGAATGGGTAGGGGTACATTGTACCCCATACTCATTCACATAGGGTGGGAGGCCGGTATCCGGGGCCCCCTTCTTAAAGGGGGCTCCCGGATTCCGATAAGCCCCCCGCCCGCAGACCCCGACAACCAACGGCCAGGGTTGTCGGGAAGAGGCCCTTGTCCTCATCAACATGGGGACAAGGTGCTTTGGGGTGGGGGGGCCGCGCGGCCCCCCCTTCCCCAAGGCACCCCCCATGTTGAGGGCACGCGGCCTGGTACGGCTCAGGAGGGGGGGCGCGCTCGCTCGCCCCCCTTTCCTGGCCGGCCGGGTAGCGTGCTCGGACAAGGGTCTGGTGTGGACTTGGGGGGAACCCCCACGCCGATTTTTTTCGGCGTTGGGGTTCCCCTTTAAGCCCATTCCAGGCGGCGGAGCCCGCGACGTCTCCTTCGCGGGCCCCGCCTACCTGTACACGCGCTCGAAATGGGTGGATTTGCCTCCGCCTTACGTGGGCGAGTCCGTTCATTTCAAAAGTTGAGCGAACTGTTTGCCCAACCTTGTTCGTCAAACAGTCCGCTCGTGTGTGGGCAAGTCCGCTCATGCAAATTTTGAGCGGACTGTTTGATGAAACTGTTTGCCGAACAAGGTTGGGCGAACAGTCCGCCCGTGTGTACGCGGCCTTAGAGATCCTATATTTCCAGAAGTATAGAGCTGGTTCTAACTGCATCTCTAACCCTCCTTCTGTGTTTTTGACCGTGGGTATGCACATAGTGTCAAAGAGAGGGCAGGGATTACTAAAGAAAAGGCTGCAATAACTAAACTACAACTGCAGTATAACATGAAACTGCACAGCCATTGTTAAAAGGAATTCAGTCTGTTGTTATCAAGATATTCATGACTACACTTCTTTGATGTGAGAACTGCTGCATGTGCTGGGAGCTCAGTGTACACTCTGTATCCTGTACATGTGTATTATGATAGCAACATGACTGAACTCATTCAAAGCCTGAGCAGCTTAATGATGTACAGCAGCTATAGTCCAGCTACTGCAGCCTTCCCTGCACTAATCCCTTCTATCTCTCTTACTCCCCTGCAGATGTGTTGAAACCTTCGTCTCTTGTAGTGGTCTAAGACCTTTGCTATTCAAAACTTCTTGATGTGTTGGATGTGTCCCCTGCTGGGTGCTATGATTTCTAGAGTCCTGCAAGCTGTAATCGTCTGTTCCTGCATGGGTTAAAACAACTCAAGGAACCCATCAAGAGTGTCGACTATGCCCACCCTTTCCAGCCCTACTCCATTCATAGAATCTCTATGGTCTATAAATGGGAGAGGTGGGCCTTTCCCTCCCCCATTCATAGAGCACTTTTTTTCATGGAAGCTATAGTACAGCTTCTATGAATGGGGGGGGGGGGGGGTGTCAGAAAGGGTGGGTATATACAGCACTCTTGACAAGTGCATTAGACAGGTCTCTCTGCTCATTTTAATAACTTTGACACTGAAAAAACACTTCTGCGGCGATAGGGGGCATCAGAGGACAGTGGATTTCAGCTAAAACCTCAGCAACCAACATAAGGGATACTTTGCATTGATTGTAAGTAGTGTCCTGTGTGTTGATTTTTTGTAAAAACATATTTGGCAAAATTTAGGCTTTAAGGCCTAAGTTTACCTAAAAAATAAAAAAAATACAAAATAGACACAAGGCACATTACTTAAATTTAGTGTGATGTGTCTCTTGTGCGTCTGTCTTCTAGTTCAGTAGTACTCTATGATGTCATCCCCGCCACTGTAATATTCTAGTGCAGCAGAGGATCTGTCGCAGGCACTGACTATGCCAGCCCTTTCTGCCCAGCTCCTCCATTAAAAGAGGCCATACTACAGCTTCCATGAATGAAATGTGAGCTATGAATGGAGGGCAAATCTTTCAATCACTTTACTGCTAATATTTATTTTATGCTTAGAAACAATGAGATATTGTAAAATTTTTATTAACTTTTTTATTCATGAAAATGTTGTTTTGAAAAAAAGTTTTTTAAAGTGATAATGTGAGGTCCTTATTGCGTATGTGAACTCTCACCCATCTTGTAAAACAAATCGTACATTTATGTATGTATGTAAAAACACTATAAATACTTTTTTTTTCTTTTTTTATACGTGATCTCAAAAATCTCTCTTTACAGCTGCATAAAGGGGCTTAGATTGCTGGGGGTGGAGCCTGCAGGGGGGCGTGTCAGCAATAGGCAGAGGGTCAGCAGTACACTGATCTTCCCAGTGAAGAGCTGTTCATAAGCGTGTGTAGCCAGAAGTCTTGGCAATTGGAGGACAGGTAGGCTGTGCTCCCAGCACAGCCAGAAAACTGACCATACTGAGAAGGATGGGCCCAGTGTAGTCAGTTTGAAAAAGGTAAGCAGGAGGACTGACAGGATCACCAGGTATTTCACAAAAACAACGAAAACCAAAGAGAACAGGATACCTTTTAACACATGTACATGGTACAACAGACACAAATCAGGAATATGAAATGTTGGAGTAATATACAATTTAACACGGTAGCAAAACATTTGAATTTAAGGAGTTTTATAATAAACACCTTTTGCAGACCTGTTTCCTGCTGCATAGAGCCTCATAAAACAGTTCACCTTTATTTTATATCCCAACTATCACTGAGGAGTCATTTTATTCATACAGTATTTTGTGAAGCAAAGATTCTCTGTCTGTTAGGCCTATATTAACTAATATGAAGAGCCCTTCTCTGTTTATTTATAAAAGTTAAAATTATGTTGGCTGTTCTTTTGGCAACAGAGTATCTCGCACTTTAGGCTCACACTTTTTAGGGCCATGTGCTATTTCTCCTGGGCCTCGGCCCTTCCCCATATAGTTTTGGCACATGTAAGTGGTTATCGTGCTGCTTCCCTTCACAAAGCAAGAGTTCAAAAAGTTAGACGGTTTCTAGGCTCCTAGCCCAGCAACTGCGCACCCAACAGAGGTTCTGGAATTCAAGTCAGCTGGCTGGGTCAGTCCAACATGAGGGCACCAAAACGAGGCACAGATCTTTATCAACAGTGGCACAATGAGTTATGCAATAGGAATACCACGTTACAACAAACAACATATGGTCATTGAAGGAATGATGCTGCAATGCCCACTACTGATACTTTACAACTTAAGAAAGAAGAAAATGTCATGTTGTAGATAAAATCATTAATACAAGCAACACATTTACAATAAATTATTTAGATTAAATTATGGTTAGGAGCTTAAAAAGTGTATGTATAGACCAATTATTATTTTTTGGCTAGAGTATGGAGAGTCTAAAACCACATTATTTTTATTGTTTGGTATCCGTGGCCTGTTTAGGAGATTTTATTTCCCTTTCTGTCCTGGAGATGCAGCACGAATTGAGCAGGAATCTCTACAAAATTAGGAGAATTCAATTTGTCACCAGAATAGGTGTCCTCTGTGGAAGAATTCTACTCACTTCCATGACAAAACAAAGGGTAGATTTCCCTAGTTGGGACACAGATGACAGTATAAACTTTACAACTTTCTAACTCTTACTCTATCCAAAACTAAGAAATGTTTTTTTTGCCTTACATGCACTATAACTGCACATAGTTTAAATGAACCAATAAAAGAAATTTGCCTGTTTCAGCTAGACAACCATTTAAAGTCTATAGGACCCTTATATGACAAATACATCTATTCTCCACAGCACAGTAAAGCCTGGTACACACCAATAGTCTTTTTTGTTCAATCCAGCGGCAACAGTTCCAATGGGAGCCTCTGTACTAACAATTCGACTTTAGTACAGCCATCACCCTTGATGAGCTGTTGTGTTCTGACAGAGGGATGCCCCCCCCCCCCCTCACCAGAACACCCATGTCAGCACACTCAGCCATTGGCTGAGAGTACTGCTTGGGAGCCGCTCAGCTGCTGGTTTTCCAGCGTGCTCCTCTGACAGAAGCTGGTCAATCGGCCGGCTTCTGTCGGACCGGCTGACATACACACAGGCCGAATGTCGGCCGGATTTTATTGAACTGGCCGATGTCTCCTGACATTCGGCCCGTGTGTACTAGGCATTACAATAACGGCCACTTAGCAAGCCTGTCACAGACAGAAAGCTTTCCTGGCTGCTATAAACAAAAAAGTTTCAACAACATTTTTCTGTCCTGCACAATTTTTGCAGTCTAACAATATAACAAAAAAATCAGAGACTTGTTTGCAAGAGAACAGAAAGAGCAAAAAATATACAAAAATCATGGGTATCACTCAAAAGGAACTGTTATGCAATTAAACACAAAAGTTAAACAAATTACATTTTGCAGCACTGTAATTTCAAATTTTTTTTTGCACCATTATATTTTTGCACCACAGCATACATCACTATATATATTTTAGAGGCTTTAGAGTTAAAGTAAATCTTTTAGTTTACAGGTCTACAATAAGCGGCTAAAGACACTAACTAATAGGACTAATTAAGGTGTTATCAAAAAGATTAGTGCGGGGAAGCTGATCAGTTTGTCAACACATGGTCAAATGTTATGACTCTTTGTACAACATACTAACAGATATGTTGCTAAAATGTATATTATGATTTCTGAATGGAAAATTTTCAAACTTGCCTCCTGCTCAGGGCCACTGATTTGTCATTTCCATATTTTCAATACACATATGGGTAGGTATAATGTTAGGTAGTATAGTCCGAAAGCTATGCCAATAAGAATCCTAGTGCTGGGCAATGACCTTCTGGAATTGATTTACTAAAACTGGAGAGTGCAAAATCTGGTGCAGCTCTGCATAAAAATCAATCAGCTTCCAGGTTTTTTGCCAAAGCCTAATTGAACAAGCTGAAGTTAGAAGGTGACCTACCATGCAAAGTTGCACCAGATTTTGCACCCTCCAGTTTTAATAAATCAATCCCACTGAATAGAAGACAGGGGTCTGCATGTTAACAAACCATTCCACACTGATCTTCTATTTATGATGATCATGGCTCCCTATCACTGGTGTTGCAAGTGACAATATGGGGGGGGGGGGATTTACTAAAACTGGAGCACTCAGAATCTGGTTCAGCTGTGCATGGTAGCCAATCAGATTCTAACTTCAGCTCGTTCAATTAAGCTTTGACAATAAAACCTGGAAGCTTATTGGTTTCTGCACAGAGCTACACAATATTTTGCATGCTCTAGTTTTAGTAAATCAACACCCAAACTGTCTTTTGTGACAAAACCTACAATCAGTTGAGGGGTAGTAGTGGGTATTTTCAGTGGAACATTTTCATGATAGCAATGTAGATTTGTTTTCCATTTATTACATTCAGAGCTAAATAAAGTTAAAAACAAATCATTATTTAGTAATTCAACTCTGATATATTGCATATGAACATTTCCTATTTAGACTATGACCAGTTGAAGTATAAGTTATCACTTATGTCTTAAAATAATTTCTTTCAAATGGTGTGTGTGTTAGGAATAGAAGAAAATTAAATCACAGGCCAATACAGGCTCTGAACCACATAGCAGTAAACAACTTAGCAAAATTGGTAGTAATACTGTTAAGGGGGAAAATGAGATTTCATTTTTGTTATTTTGGACTTAATTGTCTTCATTCCACTTATTCAGTGCCTTACATTTTTACTTTATTTTTTAATTGTCCCTTAAAAATAAAAAACTGCAATGCATTTATATTTGTATCATTGCACAGCTTGTAAACATATGACTGTTTGAGTTGGCCTAATTTATGTTTTAATGGAAAACACGTGTATCTTCACTGACTTTTTTAATTCTTACCATGTCATTTACATGAATACTCTGTTAATGTAACATTCTTATTTTTACAAGCTTGTTGTGTGTCATATTATTCAAGATTCTATTAGTCATCATATTTCGGATATAAACATAAAATCAAAAATGCACTTTAAACCCAGAAAAAGCAAAAATCTAAAAAATGGATATTTGAGGACAACACTTATTTGCAGTGTAAAGTTTAGCTTGTTCCATACCAAAAACGCATAGAAACACTTGTAATCACAACTAAACAGATGTACAAAAACAACAAAAATATAGTACAAAAAGTGCAGGCTGACTAACGTAGATCCCGCCTACAAAACAGCTGGATTTATATGCTCAATATGGGTGACCACGCAAAATTCTAAAACATAATGTATTTATTAATGAATATTAAAATAGAGATTAAGAACATAGGGAAAAAAAGCCTTCAAAAGATCCATATTTTCACATAAAAGGGATGCTATTTTTGGTAAAGGAAATCGCTGTCTCGCTATTTAGTGGTTGGTTCTGATGCACCTGTGCTAGTGGATATATATGTATATATATATATATATATATATATATATATATATATATATATATACATACACACACACCAAATTGATGTAAGCATTCTTTCATAGAATTATGGAAACTATATTTATCATTATCTATACAGTATGTTGTTGATGTTCATAAATATAACTTTCTTTTTAACCACTTAAGGACCGCCTCATGTAAATATACGTCGTTTTTTTTTGAAGAGGGATATCTCAGTAACGGCAGCAGCTGCTGCCACAACCGAGGTATCCCTCTTTAAAGGAGTCGGTCCTGTGTACAATAACGGTGGTCTCCGTGGCGGGTTCGCCGCAAGATCACTGTTATCGTTGGCGGGAGAGGTGCCACCCCCTCCCGCCACTCTCCCATGCCCTTCGCCGCTTACCGGAGCTGTCGTTAGCGGCGGAGGTGATCGGGTCCTACCGATGGCTGGGTATGGAGACGAGTGAGGCTAAGATGGCCCCCACTTGTCTTTACACCATAGGAGGGTAGAATTATGAGATCTGAGGACTTTTTGACCCCAGATCTCATATTTAAGAGGACCTGTCATGCTTTTTTCTATTACAAGGGATGTTTACATTCCTTGTAATAGGAATAAAAGTGATTCATAAATTTTTTTTTTTAAAGTATAAAAATAAATAAAATCAAGTAAAATAAATAAGAATTTTTTTTTTTTTAAAACCCCCCGTCCCGACGAGCTCGCGCACAGAAGCGAATGCATACGTGAGTAGCGCCCGCATATGAAAACGGCGGTCAAACCACACATGTAAGGTATCACCATGATCGGTAGAGCGAGAGCGATAATTCTAGATAATTCTTGCCTATGTTCTTAATCTCTATTTTAACCCTTTCATGACTAAGCCTATTTTTGGCATTTGGTTTTTACAAGTTAAAATCCATATTTTTTGCTAGAAAATTACTTGGAACCCCCAAATATTATATATATTTTTTTAGCAGAGACTCTAGAGAATAAAATGGTGATTGTTGCAATATTTTATGTCACACGGTATTTGCACAGCGGTGTTTTAAACGCAACTTTTTGGGAAAAGGGACACTTTCATGAATTTAAAAAAAACGAAACAGTAAAATTAGCCCAATTTTTTGCATAATGTGAAAGATAATATTACGCCAAGTAAATAGATACCAAACATGTCACACTTTATAATTGCATGCACTCGTGGATTGATGACAAAGTACGGTACCTAAAAATCTCAATAGGCGACGCTTACATTTTTTTTTACGGTTACCAGGTTAGCGTTACAGAGGAGGTCTAGTGCTAGAATGATTTCTCTCGCTCTAACGATCGCGGCGATATCTCAAATGTGTGATTTGAACACCGTTTACATATGCGGGTGCAACTTTCATATGCATTTTCTTTGCTTCGCGAGCTCGCGGGGACGGCGGGCGCTTTAAAAAATATATTTTGTTTTATTTTTTTTTAAATTAATAAATTGTTTTTAAAAATAAAAAATAAAAATTTGATCACTTTTATTGCTGTCACAAGGAATGTAAACATCCCTTGTGACAGTAATAGGTGGTGACAGGTACTCTTTATGGAGGGATCAGGGGTCTAAAAGACCCTCGATCCCTCCTTTACACTTCAATGTATTCAGATTGCCAAAAACGGCGATTCTGAATACTGTATATTTTTTTTAAAACCGGCGCCATTGGCAGCCGAGAAAACGGGAAGTGACGTCATGATGTCGCTTCCGTGTTTACTATTAGGATACTGGAACGAAGCCGATTACGGCTTCGTTCCAGTTCCTCCCCAGCAGCTGGAGGCATCAGAGCTTGAATCGGTGCTCCCGATCGAGCGGGAGCACCGGTAACAGCGGCGGGAGGGGGGGGACGTCCCCTCCCGCTCCTCCGGCATAACAGCCGATCGGCTTTTAGCCGCTTCAGTTGTTATGGCTGGATAGCCAATCGCCCGCTGTAAAAAACGGTACCGGGATGATGCCTCGGCGGGAAGGGGTTTAATGTTCATAAATAAATAATTATGTTTTATACTTCTGTGTGATCTCCCATATTGAGTCTATAAATTCCAGCTGTTTTGTAGGCGGGATCTGAGTTAGTTGGCCCAAGATTTTTGTATTCTCACTTCAGATGTGGGTATACAAGTAATTTTCTTGCCTAAACAAAAAATATTGTGTTTCTTTCTATTTTAGCCCATCAGGCTATGGAACGCTCTACCAACAAACATCCGCTTGGAAGAAAACCACCAGGTCTTCAGGAAAAAACTCAAGACCTTCCTCTTCTACAAGCTGGACAACAAAGCTCTTCATAGCGCCTTTGAAGCGATTCAGTTAGCATTGTGCGCTATACAAATTATTCATTCTTTCATTCATCAGATTTTAAGTATTGAGATTCAAAATTTTAAATCCAAGTTGATGTTCTAGAACAAGGCTCAAAACTATTATACAGATCTTTCTCTATTTTTTTTTTCAATGTACGCTAAATAAATGCCTTAAATTCAGTACTTGCAATTTATTTAGTGATTACAAAAATTATAAAATGATGAGTCTAGAAAACTAGAAATCATATTCAATAATTTAAAGGACAGCATGCAAACCACAGTAACTGACAGGAAGCAATAATTCTTTTCACAGACCTGTATCTGAAATCTGATTGGACTTTATGCTCTTGCAGTGCCTTACTGTTTAATTCTGTGTGATGTGTGATCAAAATAGAGTGAAAGAAAGTGACAAATAGGAACAAACAAGTACACCGTTGTCATACATTTAGAGACGCATATATTTCCTATGTCTGAGATCTGTAAACTGAAACAAACAAAGGCTTTTAGAAAATGCTTACAGTAGAGTTCTCCACCAACTATTGAAGCCATCCAGCTTTGTAGAAATTGGAGCGGCCTGTGTTCTGAGTAAAGAAAGGAACACCTGCTGAAATATCATCCTGTTATTGTTTGTTGGCAACAGCGGGCTTATAAAAAAAAACATTCCCTGACAAAAGTTGATTTCGCTAGTGCTTTTAAAATGTTTAGTGTTCCTCCATTGATCTGTGCTTGCTTTGGGTCTATTGTACCACATCACATAAGAGAATACTTCATTATTGGTGAGGTACTATTGGTTCAAGCTGTGAAAAGTTCAGGATAACTGGTGATTCAATAAAAGCATCTCAGAAAACATTGCAACTTTTGTGTTAATGGGTGTAACACACAGCGAGCGTGGCCTTTTATGTATTATGTCTGCATCGCATTAAGACCCAAAGCAAACATCAAAAGTAGTCTCACACAAACTCAAAATCCCTTTAATGTTCAAGGTATTATACATAAAAAAAAATCATTTATCTGCACAATAAAAATAACAACAATGGCAAAACAATACGTAGTTTGAATGAAGCAGTACAAAAGCAAAGCTCTTCAGAATTTAACTTTACGTAGGAGATGCAAAGTGTTTGGATGGATTCCAACTGCAGGGTTCACTACACTTTCATCATTCATTAAACAATGTTGTTTGCCTTATATTGTAAATGAAAAAAAATGTGTAAGTGGTTAACTTCAACAGCCATATCAGAGATGAATACTATGTATATTTATGGTTATTTATTTAATTACTGCCTACCATCCATCCATCAAGCCATCCATCTATTTATGTACAATCCAATTGTTGTTAGCCATTCCACTCATGTCTGTGCACTAATAATACTGCAAACATTTGTTAGTTAAAGTGTTACTAAACCCAGGACCTTGCATTCACTATATCTGGTCTCCCACAATACACATAACATAAAAATGCAATTATTTTAGTAAATATAAAGTGCTAAATAGATGTTCTCATCATCAGTTAGAGCAGTCTTGTGACTGCTATCAGTGTCTGGTTAAAGCTTGTAGGAGGAGTTTTAATTCTACACTGACTGTCCTATGAGGCTGCAGGACCCCAGACCCTCTGTCTGGGTAGTGCTAAATGGCCCTGTGCTGATCACATGCACCCTCCCAAGGGAAAAAACACTCTCTAGCAAAATACACCAAACTAAGCATGTGCAGAGTGACTCCAAATCCAGGAGATGGATTGGGGATCAGACAAGATAGGGCCAGACAGTCTTTTTTACACAAACCAGAGGATTAACTCCTTAGGTTCCACATTGAGTATAACAAGCATGCTTTACTGTTAAAAACAAACTGATTTTTCTATTGTGGTTTAGTGCTTTTTTCCACAGTACGCCCTGGGGCTCTGGTCTACAGGTTTGTGCTCAACACAGACAGGCACTCAAGCATTGGTTACCTGGTCAGCCACCTCCTGGCTCATCTCGGTTGCCACGCACTCTTTTGAGTTTTCTAAATTTCCACTCAACAGGGTTTTACACAAAAGAACGCAGTAGACTCCTATCTGCGCCTGTCGTTCCTTTTCCTGTACTTCTCCTTTTTCCTTCTTGTCTGAGTTTTCTGTATCCCACTTCGTTTTTTATCCTACTGCTACACCTCCTCCTAACACATGCACCCCTTTGTTTTTGTCTTATAGCCAGAGCCATGTCGCAGGCCGGCAGTGAGGACTTTACACCTACCCCTAAGTCACCCTCCACGGGCTCAGAGAGCGGCAGTGTGCTGTCCCTCAGGGGATGGATCATCCCCAAGCTCATAGCAGAGATGAGGGGCAAGGGCATTCCCTGCCCCGCTACGACCAGGAAGGCAGAGCTTTTCAGGCTCCTCTACCCACCACCAGCTGCAGCTGGGCCCAGCACTCAGCAAGCACCCCTGCAATCTATCTCTGGAGCCATTTCTCACCATCACTCCTTGGTCTCCTCCTTATCTGCTGCAGTCTCTGATGTCCAGACCAGAGTGACAGTTCTGGAAGTACACCCAACCACGGCCCTCCCTGACCCGCTTACGGTCCCAGTACTAGCATCTCCTCCTGCAGGTATGCCAGAGTTAAGTCCTACCATCCTCCCTGCTCATCTTGTCCCGGCCAGCATCAGGAAGGACATCTTGGAGGGCAAAGACATCACTCTGGCTTCCCTCCTCGTATCAGTACATGACCTGGCCGAAAACAAGTCATACACCTGGGGGGAGTGTCAATGATCGTTAAATCAAAAGACCCCAGGCTCAACTGTAAGCTGTCACTGAGTTCATCCTGGCTTTCCGGATGTTCAGAGATGTCCTTTGCTCTGCCACTCCCAGCAGGAGGGAATAGCTGGACTTATATCTCCATGCAGTGATGTACTTAGGCTATAAATACGGGGGATATGCTTTTTACGATTACCACTGCTCGTTTTTGGCCAAGGCAGCAGTCCAGGCTTGCCCAATTCCAGACTCGGACAAACTGGAGTGTCATCGACACAGAACTGTTTTGTCACCACTTTTCCAGTCTACGATCCCCGCTGTACGTTATCTGCCAGTCCTCTACCCACACAGCAAACTGATGCTCCGATGCAGCCACAAGGCGCCCCCTCAATTACCCTTCCACCTTCGGTGTCGGTCAGGGCTAGCCAGCCCCCGTACAACAGAAACAGGTGGAAAAATTGGGATGGCCTATCTTGTCAGTGGGGGGTGCAGTTATATGCAATAATTTTAATTATGGCGTATGCACCTATAACCAGTGCAGCTACTTCTGTACATCATGCCATTGGGCACATCCGAAGGTCACATGTCAGATGAAGCAGTTGAACAAATCATGACTAAGCCAAGTAGATGCCCTTTGGTTTGAGTTCTACCTCTCTACACACCCCAACCCATCACTGGCCATATTCCTGGTACACAGCTTCAATTCAGGATTTCACACTGGCCTCATCACTTTACCCCACTCCACTCATGAGTGCAAGAACCTCCAGACAACGACTATCGATGAACATGCCATAAACACCCTGCTACAGGCTGAACTAGACTGAGGGTTTATCATCGGCTCCTTCTCACAGCCACCTTTTTCAGACCTGGAGAGTCAGCCCTATTGGGCTTGTCAGGGGCAAGGTCTCCAATAAACTATCTCTTAGTGTACAATTTGTCTGCGCCTCATTCTTCTCATATCCCAAGTCTGAATTACCTAATTCTTTCAGAGGAATTCTCCATTAAATACGCCTAGGTTGACTTAGCCATCCAGGCCATCATTAAAATAGGTACCGGCGCGTGGCTGTCTAAAACAGACATCTCAGTTGCATTTAAACTCCTGCCTATGGAGCCATCCCTCTGGCGATGGCACGGAATTAAATGGAGGGATTATTATTACATTGCCACCAAGTTGACCCTCACCTTCAGAAATCCTCCTAATTCCTGGTTTCACTCATTCATCGTCACTGTTCAAACTGTATCCCATTTTAGCTGCTGCCCAGGTCTGGAACTACACATGGACAGGACAAACGGTGGTCTTCGCTACAGCTATTCAGGCTACAGACAACATCATGAATAAGGGTAGGTCCAAGTCACTTCCCATCATGTCCTTCCTACACAGGCTGGTGCTGTTGTCACCACATCACAAATTTAACGTTCACTGTACACACATTCCAGTCAAGTGCAATGGCACAGCAGATGCGCTGTCCTGTTTACATTTTATTTTATTTTTTCAGCAGGAACCTGGAGCCGATCCAAAGACTACTCCTATCCCACCTTGGTTACAGCTAACGATGGATTGAAGCCACACCTTGCCAGCGCAACCCAGCTCATTAACCACTCATTATCCCACAACACACTAAAGGCCTATCGCACTGCTTGGAACACCTACTGCAGGTTTCTAGCCTCATGCCCCGCAGCAACCACAAGCGTCATTGGGCACGTCCTAGCCCTAGTATCGTATTGCCACACGCAGCTGGCTTTCTTATAACACTATCAGGCTATACTTAGCCAGCATCCAGCATTTTCTGTCCTTACAGGACCCCAGAAAGCTGTCTTTGTTTATGGCTCATACCGTCAGATCCCTCCTACGTGGCATCCAGAAGCATCAGCCCGTAGCCAACTGCAAAAGTTTGCCCATCTTTAGGGACTGAAATCCTTGCACATTTGGGGGTTCTGTCCAGTCTGGTCATTCAAGGTCCCATCTACCTAGCCTTCTATGGCTTCTTGCAGCCTAGTGAATTCACATTTAGTGGCACCGGCAGCCAGATACTATACAGACACCACCTGACTTGCTTACCAAACTGTTATGTTCTTCACCTTGCAGTCTCCAAAACTCAACAATCCGGACCCGGGGTCAACATCAACCTCTTTCAGACGAACAATGCCTGGTGCCCAGTAATGGTACTCGACCTGCTACTGTCCCACCTACCCAGCCAATTAGACTCTAGCCCATTGTTGCCTTTTCTGACCAGCCCCCAGAGTGGCAGCCAATTTATCAAGGATGTTAGAACTCTACTAGTTAACCTGGGCCTTGATCCTGGTCGCTACTCTGGACATTCCTTCCAGATCGGAGCAGCTTCAGCTGCATCTCAGCATGGAATGCCAGACCATGTGATCAAGAAATTAGGCAGATGGAAATCTGCCTACTTCGCTAGATACATTCCAAATCCCCAGGTAGAATGAGTCAATAAAGGGCCACAACCATAAATAAGAAGGCCAGTATGATGACCTGAATTTATTGTAGGAGCTCAGCCCAGGGGGTATTTAAGCAGACCACTCGCCCATGCTCTTTGTCGATTCCTGTGTGCAATGTCCTCCCCCTTCCCCTTTTTCAGGGCACTTCTCAGCACATTTCTCTCCACAATCATTCAATACTTATCTTGGGTATGTCCCCATTTCTTGGAATACCAGCCAGATGACCAGGGCACCACTACACCAGGTCTATTTTATGTTGTAAGTCTTGTCGCGTGTTTGTGTGATCCACAGTTGCCTCGGTCATAGCGCCACGACCATAAATATATATATATAGATATCTATCTATCTATCTATATACAGTACAGATCAAAAGTTTTGACACACCTTCTCATTCAAAGAGTTTTCTTTATTTTCATGACTATGAAAATTGTAGATTCACACTGAATGCATCAAAACTATGAATTAACACATGTGGAATTATATACTGAACAAAAAAGTGTGAAACAACTGAAAATATGTCTTATATTCTAGGTTCTTCAAAATAGCCACCTTTTGCTTTGATTACTGCTCCGCACACTCTTGGCATTCTGTTGATGAGCTTCAAAAGGTAGTCACCTCAAATGGCTTTCCAACAGTCTTGAAGGAGTTCCCAGAGATGCTTAGCACTTGTTGGCCCTTTTGCCTTCACTCTGTGGTCCAGCTCATCTCAAACCATCTCGATTGGGTTCAGGTCCGGTGACTGTGGAGGCCAGATCATCTGGCGCATCACCCCATCACTCTCCTTCTTGGTCAAATAGCCCTTACACAGCCTGGAGGTGTGGTTGATGGTTTTTGCCACTGCACTCGGGGACACTTTCAAAGTTTCCCAATTGTTCAGACTGATTCACCTTCATTTCTTAAAGTAATGATGGCCACTCGTTTTTCTTTACTTAGCTGCTTTTTCTTGCCATAATACAAATTCTAACAGTCGTGTTACCAATGGCCCTAGGCCATTGGTAACAGCTAGGATGGCATGTAATTTAAATGACATCTTGGTACATTCAGAGTTTAAAAGATCTAAAACAAACAATTGTCTCTCACAGAAATGTATGTTGGATTGATCCTGCCCTCTGGGATCTGGTTTGGATGGAGGGCGGATTTGCAGATCATGACCAATTCTCTGTAACTAGCGACCTAACATCTCTATCATTTCATGAAATGTTTGGGGGTTAAATTCAGCCACCAAGCGTTCATTGGTCTTTAAGTATTTACAGAAATATAATCCTCACATATGCATCCTCCAAGAGACGCATCTGACCATTCCACATATTCTAATTACGCCAGAGTAGTAAGCATGTTGATCCACAGGTCTTTTCCACTTCAGATATTGGACGTCCGGATGGACCCTGGGGGCAGATATGTGATTCTACATGCCTTGCTTTATGACAAAAAAATGGTTTTGGTGGGTCTATATCTCCCCCCCCAACAGACTGCACGCAGTGGGCCGTCCCTCATCAGAGCTGGGCTGATACATTTACTCTCACAGATGTATGGCGACAATTCCATCCCCAAGTTAGGCAATACACTTGACACTCCACCCCCTACCGGGCTCTATCCCGCATAGACCTGGCGTATACCTCTTCTGGGGCACTTCGTTGGACAAGGGAGGTTAAACATCTGCCCCGAGGGATATCAGATCATGCCACTCTGCATCTTACAGTCTCTCTGGCCAGGTCCCTGGGTTTGAGGCTCTGGCGTCTGTCCAGGTTCTGGGCAATCGATCACAGATTGCAGGAATCAATAATGGAAGCCATATGTAACTATTGGACCTTGAATGGGGACACTACCAATGCCAATATTGTGTGGGATGCGTTTAAATCAGCAATAAGGGGGAGTATATATCCCATATCTCCTTAGTACAGAGAGAGGCTGCTCGTCCCCTGGAGGCACTAGAGGAGGAGGCTACACGATGCAAGGAGACATATGTCAAATCTCCCAGTGACTCTGCTCATTTGATGTGGCAGAGGGCCCTGCTGGATCTATCCCTACACAATGTTGAACAGACCCAAAAAGCTATGTTGTACTCCAAACAGAGAATATTTGAGCATGACAATAAAAATGTAAGGTTGTTAGCCTGGCTTGTGAGCGCTCAAATGGCCATCACACACATTGCTAGAATCCGTAACGCCCAGGGACAACTAGTGTCCTCCCCTGAAGGAATTAATGCTAGATTTTTTGAGTTCTTCAAAGGGATTTACTCCTCTAGGGCCAGTTTTTCTCCAGCTGAATTGCAGGATTACTTGGACACTATCCCCTTCCCTGCCCTGTCAGATGAAGCCAGGACAAAATTAGACAAATATATCTCTCTCAAGGAGATCCAGTCAGCAATAGGGAGCCTGCAGGGTGGTAAGACCTACTCCCAGTATATAGACCCCCTTGCACCAAAGCTTAGGACCATTTTCTCTGGATTTGCAGAGGCAGATATGTTGCCCGAATCTATGGAGGAGGCTATCATTGTTTTGATACCCAAAACTGGCAAGGACCTACGGGAATGTGCATCATATAGGCCCATCTCGTTACTTAACGTTGATGCAAAAATACTGGTGAAGATACTGGACAACTGCCTATCTTCAGTAATATCCACACTGATTAATGTCGACCAGACCAGTTTTATGCTGGGCAAGGGCACAGACATCAACATCAGGCATCTCTTCTTGAACCTATCCATATCACATATAAACACTGGATACAGAGTTATTGCCTCCCTAAATGCCGAAAAAGGCATTTGATTCAGTAGAATGGGAGTATCTCTGGGGATGTTGCAGCACTTCGGGTTTGGCCCTAGTTTCGTACATTGGCTTCAATTGCTTTATTGAGCACCGAGAGCCAGGGTGCGTACCAATGACTGGATCTGTGACTCATTTCCCCTGCATAGAGGCACGTGGCAGGGGTGTCCCTTGTCTCCTACCCTGTTTGCCCTGGCACTGGAGCCTCTGGCGATTTTGGTCAGGAACTCTCTGGAGGTTCGGGGGATGCAGATTGATAGCATGGAGAAGAAAATATCCCTCTATGCTTATGACACCCTTCTATACCTAAACAACGCTGGCCTGTCCCTAACGGCTGCTTTAGAGTTATTTGATAAATTTGGATCCCTATCGGGTATTTGTATTAATTGGTCAAAATCAATCCTTTTCCCATTAGACCACCAGAACCCTGCTGTGCCCCGCTCTACGCTGCTTAAACAGGTCACAGAGTTTAAGTACCTTGGGGTGAGAGTCACTAGGACCTCTTCCCAATACTATTCACTAAATATACTGCCCCTGGTCCAACTCCTGAAGGAACGCTGTCAATCCTGGTCCGGCCTCCCACTGAGCCTAATGGATGTTTCACCGTCTTAACCATCATCTTAAAGATGGTCATCTTACCCAGATTCAATTACTTCTTTGGAAATAGCCCAATTTGGATCCCAGCGGCCTTCTTTTGGGCGGTGGACAAGTGTATAAAATCATGACTGGCTAAATCCCCTTTCCACTGGCCCACTCATCTGGGGGGCCTGGCCCTTCCAAATTTTAAATTCTACTACTGGGCAGCAATGCTAGTCACAACATACTGATGGTTTGGGGCCGAGCGCTCTAATGCTGTGGTATTTGTGGAGGCGGCGAGGCTGGGCTCCCTGCAGGTGCTACAAAACTTAGCTTATAGAGGGATGAGGGCCCATGATGATCTTCCGAATCCAACCAGGGCGACGCTTAGAGTGTGGGTGGCGGCGTGGCGCAGATTCTCCCAGGCTGAGTGCTGGTCTCCGGTCCAGCCTCTCTGGGGGAATCCCAACTTGCCTCATTTTCATTCTATGCCGGATCCACAGGTGTGGGCAAGATTTGGCATCAAGACTCTGGGGGATATCATGCCGGTGGGAGTTTTACTGACATTTTCCATATTAACTCGGACGTATAACTTACCTGGCTGGATGTACTTCCGCTATGTCCAACTTAGACATGCTGCTAGGGCCCAATTCCCTACACCACCACATCTTCAACTAGATCCGGTAGAGGATCTCTTTTCTTGTAGTGACCTGCCAAAACCCCTATACGCTCTATATAATACCTTGCTTCCCATTGACTCTAGTAAATTGGATGGGACCTGTGGAGGACAGATATTCCGACCCTAGAAAGGGAGGACTGGGAGGATTGCTTGGAGAGCAGCCCCAAGCTGGTTATTTCTGTGGGAGACAAGCTTATACAAACCAAATTTCTCCATAGAGTCTATTTCACCCCGGGATGTTTGTCCAGAATGTACCCTGACAGAGATCCGCAATGCCCACGGTGTTGGATGTCCCCGGACACCTTTATACATATGTTCTGGACGTGCCCTGCTCTGTTGTCCTTCTGGTCAAGGATATTTGAGCAACTAAATGTCCGTCTTAAGCTCTCTGTACCCATGACGCCCGAGCTGGCTTTGCTAGGTGTCATTGATGATGAGCAGAGATCTCACCATAGTAAATTGTTGATCTTTTATCTTCTGTTCTACGCAAAAAAAGAAATATTGTGTAAGTGGACCTCCTCCGACCCCCCCTCTGTGTCCTCCTGAGAAAACTAAATAAATTCTGCCTTACCTCTATATAAATTGACGTATACTAGCCGTGGATGTCCCTGGAAATATGGGAAAATATGGTCGTCATGGACAGCATGCTAATTTTCTGGTTGTCCCCCCTCCTCTCCCTCCTCCCCCCATCTCCACTTCCTCTCTTACCCTTGCCCCCCCATTTTCACCCCCCCTATCCCACTTCTTGCAAAAGATCCAAATTGGCCAGGATCCTTCTTCCATCTTTCTCCTTTCTCCACTATCGGGTATATGTCTACTTGAGCTGACATGTTGGGTATACTGCTGACTTGCCGTTGTGTGTAGTTCACGTATTGCACTAATTTGATATGACATGCAATGTTGAATGAAAGACATCTGTATTGTGGATATATTGTACTGTATTCTATCCTTCAATAAAGCAATCCTGATTGTTAAAAAAAAAAGTAGGGTACACACTATAAGAAAATCGGGGTGAATGTTCCTCCGATTTTTCTCGATGTTTCACAGCAAGTCAAAACTGATGACCGAAACTTCATATGAATATTCTCACGAAAATTCTCATACGACAAAGGCTTTTTTTTGTTGTTTATTGTATCCAATCATGCGCAGTCTTTCTTTTCTGATTTTTCTTGTATGAAAATCGTACGAAAACAGTACACTTTAAACAAAAATTGTTTATTCTGTTCCCGCACAAGAAAAATTTTGGAGTTTGTCCCTTCGGAAATTTTCGTATGAAAATTCCGAATCGGCTGTTGAAAGTTGTGTACACACTATATGAAAAGTCTTTGGACAAAAATGTTTGCCCAATTTTCTTATAGTGTGTAAGAGCCTTACCAGTAGCGCCAAGCACCAACACTGTCACATGAGAGGAAGGAGAACAAGTTACGGGTTCCTTCATACCCAAAAGTTCCAGGTATTTTCAATGCTACTGGCATTAGAACATAGTGGAAAGGGAGTGAAGGAAAGGTGAATATGTTCTGTCGACGTCGGGAAATGTAAAGCAAACCTGTTACCTTTTCCTGCATACAAAGAGTACACATTTTTAAGGCATTTGTGGAAATGTCTAGTCAATGGCAGAAAACTTTTAGAAGGTAGCAGGGTGACAATTCTTCACTGCCTTTTAACTTTTATTTTTTAAGTATTCCTGAACAGAATGAATAGATTTAAAATAAGCTAATCAATTTTGTACCAGGACTGTAGCCACAAAGATAAAGAGGGCTTGACACCAAGATCACACATGAAAAATTTATTTGGTGTAAAATAATTGAAGTGTCACAAATACACATACTGTATACACATTTCTGAAATATTCTCAAGCCATAAACAACATAAGTTACAACTTAAGAGCCCATTAAAAAAAAATTCTACAGTAGTATTGGCTGTAACCCAACATTTTACTGTCTTAGTTCAAAAATCAACATGCATTAAAACATAAAAAAAGTCATATCAAGGCCAGTCTGAGTTGGAGGGTATGTATGTAGAATGAAACTTCAACTTTTTTTCTTGACCTGGATTGAGTTGGGAAATGAAACATCTGCCAGCTCATGATTGGTGTATACAGTATAGCTGGCCATACACCATTCACTGTTCTTATTCAATCTCCTTTAGATTTACCTTCAACTGTGTAGTACAAGGGCCTGCCTGATTGCACACAAACTGAAAGTGTTCAGATTTGACCTCATATTATATGGTTTTGGTAAATCTAAAGGAAATCTATAGAAGAAAATTGTATAATGTATGGCCAGCCAAAGGCCGCGTACACACGGGCGGACTGTCTGTCCAACTTAGTCCGCTGAAACACATTTCAGCGGACAGTCCGCTCGTGTGTGGGCTTCAGCGGACTTTTTCAGCGGACAGTCTGGCGGACTAAGTATTTCGGAATGTTGGAAATACTGTCCGCTGGACTCGCATTTGGGCGGACAATCCGCCCGTGTGTGTGCCAGTCCGCCCTACTTTTGAAATGAGCGGACTTTTCCCGCCCGGAGAAAAGTCCGCTCATTTCGAGCGGGTATCCAGGTAGGCGGGGGCCCGCGACGGAGACGTCGCTGGCCCCGCCGCCTGGTATGGACTTAAAGGGGAACCCCAACGCCGAAAAAAATCAGCGTGGGGGTCCCCCCCAAGTCCACAACAGACCCTTGTCCGAGCACACTACCCGGCCGGCCAGGAAAGGGGGGCGAGCGAGCGCCCCCCCTCCTGAGCCGTACCAGGCTGCATGCCCTCAACATGGGGGGTGCCTTGGGGAAGGGGGGGCCGCGCCCCCCACCCCAAAGCACCTTGTCCCCATGTTGATGAGGACAAGGGCCTCTTCCCGACAACCCTGGTCGTTGGTTGTCGGGGTCTGCGGGCGGGGGGCTTATCGGAATCCGGGAGCCCCCTTTAATAAGGGGGCCCCCGGATACCGGCCCCCCACCCTATGTGAATGAGTATGGGGTACAATGTACCCCTACTCATTCACCTGTGAAAAAAAGTACAAAAAAAACACAACACAGGGTTAAAATATTTTATTGCACAGCTCCGGGGGTCTTCCGTCTTCGGGGGTCTTCTCGCCGGACTCCTCCGCTATCTTCTTGTAGCTCTTTTGCTAGCGGAGGAGTCCGGCTTTCTTCCTCGCCGCCGGCCTCTTCTCCCGACTTCAGGGGTCTTGTCCCCCTCTTCGGTTCTTCTGCCGGGCCACCGCGCCTTCTTATAGCTCTTTTGCAGGCGGTGGCCCGGTCTTCTGTCGCCGCCGTCGCCGCCGCCTTCCGTTCTTCTTCTTCTTCTTCTCCAGGAGATGTTGCCTCGACGATCTCTCCGGCCACAATGCCAGGGCCGCGCTGCGCGGCCACTTATATGGGGACAATGGGGCGGTGTCACATGGCTTTATGTCACATGGGTTGGTCACCCCATGGTCCCTGAAGTGTTTACTCCAGATTATACCGCCCCTACTCATATTCCTTCTGAGATGATTTTTCAAATCAGCCTTCTAGGACAACAGGACATGGCAAACCATTTTATTTTTAATTTTTTTGTGGCTTAATCACTGAGGCCGCGTACACACGCGCGGACTGTTCGCCCAACTTTGTCCGCTGAACAGTGTTTGGGCGGACAGTCCGCTCGTGTGTGGGCTTTCAGCGGACAGTTTCAGCGGACAGTTTGACGAACAAGGTTTTTCGGAAATTCCGTAAAACTGTCCGCTGAAACCTTGTTTGAGCGAACAGTCCGCCCGTGTGTAGGCTTGTTCGTCAAACTAAGTTCCGCGCATGCTCAGAAAGGATTTACATGCCGAAAGTTATAATGCAGTGTATAGGAAGTCGTATTTTTCGTCCCGTCGTACGTGCCGTTCACGTCATCGCGCACGGTTTCAGCAAACTGTTCGTTCGTCGTGTGTGGCCATGTCCGTCCATGCTAATTTTGAGCGGACTGTTTGCCGAAACTGTTTGACGGACAAAGTTGGGCGAACAGTCCCCGCGTGTGTACGCGGCCTGATAATACACTGAATTGATATGGTATATATAAAATTGCAATATATGTGGTCCAAAACATATAACAACAGCTGTGATTCTAGTCATGTTCAAAATAACAGTAAAATGGCTAAAAAAAACGTATACTATATGGCAATAGCAGAGTGTTGTCCATTAGACTTGTGCACAACGGAAAATTTTGTTTAGTTTCGGTTCGTTGTCATTCGTAAAATACATCATTTTGTTCTGTTATATTCGTTATGTTACGTTAATACGTTTTCGTATAATTCGTTATTATTCGAAGAGTGACAAATTAATTTGGTCGTATTCGTAGAAATTCACTATTTATGTATGTATAGACATTCGTAATAATGATTCGTAGTTTGGAAAGTCGTTTGTTTATTGAATCTTTTAACACACACAATGACAACATCTCTTCTCCTCGGCTCAAATACAACCCTTCTAACTCAGTTCTCAGGAATGCACTTTGCCAGTAATCCAACCTCCAGCACAAAATAATTAGCTGATTGGACTATAAGATTTACTTTGAGCTGACCTTTTGTTTCATTAGATCTTTAAAGAATTACCGAATTCATTTGAATTCAGTCATTATATTTCTTTCGTATTCGTTGTTATTCATTATTTTAAGATGCAAAATTCGGCCGAATTCGGATTCGTTACGAAACGAATTGCACAAGCCTATTGTCCATGTTATGCACCGATCAAGCCATAAAGGTTGGGTTTTGATAGCTTTTGTTGGCTAAATTAAAAAAAGATGCATGCTTTAAAAACACTGTTGGATTTGTGTCATACATTATACATAGAAATATATATATATATATATATATATATATATATATATATATATATATATATATATATATATATAAACATTATAATAGTTTCTATATATTTCAAAAGGCTGCATCTTTAAAGGGTATCCAAATTAAAAATATTTTTTAATATAACACTAAATATAAATGCATGAAATATTAAATTCCAATGACTGATTGTGCTTAGTATTTGTAATGATGGTATTCAATATATAAAATCCTTTTTTTCACATCTTTATTTTCTCTTAATTTACATGCAAACCAAGCTGTCCAGCAAAAATGTCTGCGTCAGGGGCTGTCTCAAACTTTTGTCACAGGTACTGTAGCAGTTGCAACAGCAGTTTAAAAATAAAAAAAATGACATTATAAATAAAAGATGATCGTTTTAAATACCTCTGACAGTGTTATAGTTTGTTTTAACCCTTGTTACCCCTAACTTTGCTGGACAGTTTGGGCTGTATGTAAATGTTGAGTAAAATATAAATGAAGGCATGAAATTAAAAGAAGTAGTTTATGTTCTAAATATTAAAATTACATTTACCTAAATACAATTGTAAAGCAATATTTTTTTTTTGCTATAGTGGTATTTTAAACATGCAGTTATATTTTAAATTGATTAATCTGAATCGCATAACATTATTGTATGACAAAGGGGTTTGCATGTTAAATAAAACATAATTGCTGCCCTACATGTAGCGATAGAGAGAATCCTACATATACGAGTAAATATATTCCTCTCCTATTTTAGCTGAACAAGAACCTGCTATGTTAGAGTTCATCTGCAGCACCTCTACAGGAGAAACCTGGTATTGCAGCCTGACAATGGAACTCCATGAACTCTTTTATATTCTAAATGCTAGTTAGTTCACTAATAAAATGTAAAGAGAAAACTAGGGTTTCACTGCTGATTAGGATGAGAATGTGTAAGGGGGGAACACTTTATAGCTTTTGTGCATGAATCTTTTTTTTTTTCTTAAACTTAGATATACATCCTGTTTTATGCATGTCATATATATAGTTGTATTTTATAATTACCACTACAAGCACAGAACCGAATACTCTAGTGTTTAGTATAGAAGTAGTTTAAGCCCTCCACAAAAAGCTCACTAGAAAGCTCCTATTTATTTGGTTAAAGATGTAGAGCCAGAAGGCTGATTTATTTTTTAGCTTACATTTTCATCCTATTGGTTTCTGTGAGTGATACCAAAGTAAGATTTAATGAATAACATCTCATAATTAACTTAGTTGTTATCATAATTCTTGGTTCTTTCAACAAGGACAGAATTGACTGCATGGCAAACCAATATAAAAGGCAAAGGCTATGATCTTACAAACTGTAATAACATATTCCCAATATAAAAATACCCTAAATCAAACAGATAACCAGTTTAATAGAAGGGAATGACTCTGGCCAAAGAGTAACCTTTTATAAAAAAGGAAAAGCTTTGGATTTGTGGTAAAACAGTCTCCAATAAAATACTGTGAAACGCATATTCTTGTTAAAAGAAAACATTTTCTGTGCAATAAATCAAAACACATGCAGCAACAGAATAGATCCTGGGTAACATAATGCTGGATAAAAGAAAATGCTGGGGATAAGAATAATAGGCACAGCACCAGAACGTGAACGCACAAAATTTAAAAAAAAAATCACATGCTACCCAGAAACGTTTGATAAAATAAATGTCTGCGTAATGAGAAGTATTAATGTCCACACATTTAATATTCATTTAAAGTTTATTTTAATTAAAAGGATCCTCTACTAGTAAATCACAGATAAAGAAAGCGGCATACTGAAATGCAATATTGTTTGAGAAATCATTGCATAAAATAACTCTTTGCTAAATATTATTCTTAACTGTAGGCATTACAGATACACTAAAAACAAGCACTGAAATTCTGCATCTGGCAACAATCGCCTGGTAAAGGACACATGCTTATTTCAATATACATGGGTAAACAGCTGCAAGGTAAAGTAATGCTGCCACCTACAGGTTGGTAACCTGTGCATAATTTATTATTATTTAAAATAATGACCTTATATATAAAAGGAAACCTCTACTATGATATATACGATTGCTGTTACCAACCTCTTTCCCAAATTGTTAGCTGGGTGACCATCTTTGGCTTCAAAGCCTTTTGGGTCACTGACATGTTAATTACACAAATTAACTTGGCTCCATAATCATTAATAAATCAATAAAAGTATGTTTTAAGTGCAAGCAGTGTTAGTATCTGAATTTGCCGCATAGCCTCTTGCAGTCTATGTATAGTATAGCAACAGTGTCAGATGAAGAAGCACAAGGAACAAATCAATTTGTATGTTGACAAGAAGATTTATGCTGATAGAAGAAGAGAGCAGAGTGACAGAGAGATGCACTCACGACTGTGCTGCTTCTCCATTTACTGTCCAATCACATGGTAGAGGCAGCTCTAGAATGACTTGGGCTCAAAGGTAGTTGATTAAATAATGATTGCAATCAGACTGAGGACAACTAGCAGTAGAAAAAAGTACCTCCAGGAAAAGCTTTGGACTGAAGCTGCATATTTCAGGAATATTTCTTTTTTTTGTTATCGTACCTTGTAATGGGTTATTTTGTATTCTTGTTATTTTTGACTGCAGCTCTGCTTTAATAACATGCAGCAAGTGAAGTCAGATCATTATAATTTGTCCCACATCAGTAGACCAAGAACCAAATTATTTAGTCATTATTGCATCGAAGCAGCTTGCATTTCCTGAAGGAGAGACCAGAGGGGGTAGCCTTCCTGTTGGAGATGACCATAGCTGACAGAGTTTTTATTTCCCTGAAATTTCATCAACAATCGGGAGATTTTGGAAAGATTTTGCCATTTTGGTGAAATGCATTAGATTAGGGTGAAATCATGGTGTTTTTGGTAGTTTTAAAGGTACAGTGGGATTTTAATGGCTTATAAGAATTGCAGAGGTTCATTTCAAATACCGTGCACCTGTGACAAAAAAATGGCCCATCATTAGCCCTATTTATACAAATAATAATACACATTACAAATAATGAACCAATGCCAAAGAAAGGGAAACAAAAATTCAAAGAACAATAAACGAAATAAACCCTAAATACACCCAACTTGTTAAAGTAAACTTAAAGGAAAGAAAAATATGTAAATAAGCTAGTGATACTATGAATAAATGTGCATAAAGTCACTTGCAAGTCTATATAAAAACGAAATATTTTTAGGTTTGCATAGTATAATTCCAAAGGTACCACTGTGTGCGTGGTTTTGGGCACTTTCACACTGATAGAGTGACATTAGATAGACAAGGGCTTAGCAAGGTCAGGTTATGAATGGATGGGGTGCTTTGGATAAACTGTATCTCTGGGATAGAACGGCAGGACACAGATAGAGGAAGAAAAACTGACAGAGGTCAAATAACTATTCCCTACTGTATTGACAAAAATGTTTTGGCTTCCCATATCTCTTAAGTACTTGTTTGTGATTGGTTTTAGAGGATGACTAAGGCCTGATTCACACACATTTTTAGTGCTTTTTGCATTTTGCAGATTTGTACTACAGTCCATTTAACATGGTTTCGTATGGAACACGTTCTGTAGTGCAAATCTGTAAAATGCAAAAAGCACTAAAAATGCATAGGTGTAAATCAGGCCTAAACAAAATATGCAAGTTGAATGATGTAAGGGTCTGTACAAACTAAATGTGATGACATGTTCTCTACTTATTGATGGGGTGGTTTACAGATTGCAGACTGGTTTTCATTTTCACTCATTCTCCATTAACAACCACAACAGTAGGTTGGCAGCAGTGAGAGATTACGTTGATGATGTCTCACCTTAGCATGATTGTCAGCGATGGCTGCAATATAAGCCCTACCCCCCAAATAAGTCCTACCCTGAACATAAGACCTACAAGGACTTTAACTAGGGCTTATTTGGGGGGTAGGGCTTATATTGCAGCCATCGCGACAATCACGCTAGGTCTTATTTTCAGGGAAACAGGGTAATGATGCAAAATAGCCTATTACCCAGCAGCACTGGCCTGGCATTTTGAGAAGGGGTCTTCATTCTTTTTGGATCTCCCTCTTGAAGCACATGTCTGATGTTAAAGTGTATATGGGCTGGTATGAGCACATAAACATTCTAGTGTAGCACACCCTCTAAGGAGCCGCAAGTGTAAAGGGATCCCCCACCCTGCACAGCCAAGCACACTGCATCTTCACAGCACACTTGAGTCAAAGAACAGTCCAGTGCTTTGTTTTATGTTTTATTGAGGGGAATAAACTTGTACAGGTATAGGGATATTATGGGATGCCTACTCGACGTTTAGCATAAGCATTCTTCAGGGACACAACTATATATAGTCCGTATATACACTCCTCCCCTGCCTCCTGAACACAACTTGATTGCAGAACTATAACTCCCAGGACCAGCTGGCACACTGTGGGGTGATCTGACAAAAGACTTAGCCAAATCATAAGCTAAAACCCTTTACAGGCAGGGACTATGGGCCCCTTATTTGTGTAGCAAGTCCTAGTGCCCAGCTGTCCTCCTCCTGTGGCTATTGATCCCAGCACCTCCTCTTCAGGCACTGCAAGCCCACCTGGTTGCAGCTGCCCCTTTTATTATCCCTCCTGGCTACATTTCCACAGTCCTACCAGACTGACTCTGCATCCATCCCAGACTGCTCTCTTCAGTCCTCTCAGGCATGCCTCTCAGTCCTCCCCGACTGTAACACTTACCAGCCCACCTGGCTGTCTTCCTCCCTGGAGATTTGCCTGGCAGTGTATTCCTGCTGTCCTTGTCCTGCTCCCGTGCCTCCAGTCAGGACACCTCTGTGTGTCTTGAAGAGAGTCCCTTCCGTACCCAAGCCCAGGCACAAAGTCACCCTCCCCAGACTAGGGGCACCCTCAAGGGCCACCGACAGCCTAACACTCCATCTCCATCTGGCCTGCCCCCTGACAACCCATCTGTTGGGGATTGGTCAGGGCTCTCATGAATATTCCAGGAAGCTACTCCTAACATTCACTCTCATTGTTCTAGAATCTTCTCCAAGTTTCTAGAAGTAGGGGGAGGTATCAGAGATGCTGCCTGTGAGTCATGCCAGCCTCCCTGAGTAACTCCGCTGACCCAGATAAAACACAGGGTTGGCTGCTACACTAACAAATACCTATATAAAATGTCTAATCTAGCACACTAGAGGGTGCTACACTCACATCCCTCCAGATAACAGCCCGTCCCCACGGCTGGGAAACAAAAAATGACTCCTGAGCCCCGGAGTAAAAATAAGGGATCCCATTAAACGTTGTAGGATGGGGAAAAGGGAAAAAAAGTGAGACAGGGCTATGATACAAATAAATGAAAGTATCAAAAATATACCAGTTCTTTTTTTAATAATTATGTACAATACATAGCCACAAATTTTACATCCTGGCTACAGGTCCCTGCAGTTAACTCTACACAGTATTCAAGGCACAAACAAGACAGGAGCACCTCCCCCTCAAGGGAAGCCCTCTCAGCCAGCTGGAAAATGCTGCATGTTGAAGAGCAGGGTGGACAGCCACCCACAACGACACCTGCAAAACAGAGAAACACAAAAATATGCATTCCCACTAAATTTAACTATTCACATTTTCTGTCAGCAGGGGGTGATCCCTTTAACAGAAACAAACATTTTAAAGCACAATTTCTTTCAAAGCTCTGGTGGGAGGAGCCCCTCCGCTTGTCAGCAGACTCTTTTAAAAAGGTTGGTGCCATAAACTAGGCCTCACCCAAGTTTATCAGTGGGAATAGTTTATCCATCTGGTATATGTCAGGGTGGCAGGTCAGCCTAGTCCATAATGACCAGAAAAGTAAGACACAGACTGCAATATCTCAGCTGTTCATGTGACAACCTCTGCCTGTGAACTGCACACTCCAGCAGTCCTTCAAGCATAGAGATGCGGATCTCGCAACCTCCTCACGCTCCATGAGCTTTTCTGACTGAGACAGAGTGACTTCTAGTTGGCCGTCCAATCACTACTCTGTCTTTGTAAATTGCTCTGGAAAAATTGGTATATATCACGCTGACAAGATAATCAAAATAGCAGACAGCACTGCACCAAACTAGTGTAAACCAAAAAATGTACCGTATATACTCGAGTATAGGCCGACCCGAATATAAGCCGAGGCCCCCAATTTACCCCCCAAAAAACTGGCAAACTTATTGACTCGTGTATAAGCCGAGGGTGAGACATGCCTGTCCATCCCTGTGTGTGTGTCCGTCCATCCCTGTGTGTCCGTCCATCCCTGTGTGTCCGTCCATCCCTGTGTGTCCGTCCATCCATCCCTGTGTGTGTGTGTGTCCATCCATCCATCCATCCCTGTGTGTGTGTGTCTCCATCCATCCATCCATCCATCCATCCATCCCTGTGTGTGTGTGTGTCTCCATCCATCCATCCATCCATCCCTGTGTGTGTGTGTCTCCATCCATCCATCCATCCATCCCTGTGTGTGTCTCCATCCATGTGTGTGTGTGTGTGTGTGTGTGTGTGTGTGTGTGTGTGTGTGTGTGTGTGTGTGTGTGTGTGTGTGTGTGTGTGTGTGTGTCCAGCCTACCTTTGTCCCGAGCCTCCGTCCCGTGCCGTGCCTTGCCTCCTTGCATCCGTCCCGTGTCGTGCCTTGCCTTGCCCCCGTCCCGTCCCGTGCCGTGCCGCGCCTTGCCTTGCCTCCGTCCCGTGCCCTCTTCGTCGGCGGCCATTGTAAAATTCAAAAGCTGCGCCGCCGCCTTCGCCTGTGATAGGCGGAACACTGAATTTCCCAGCAGCCTGTGTTCCGCCTATCACAGACGTCGTATCATCCTCGTCCGTAGTACGAGGATGATACGATGTCCGTGATAGGCGGAACACAGGCTGCTGGGAAATTCAGTGTTCCGCCTATCACAGGCGAAGGCGGAGCCGGAGGCGCGGCTTTTGAATAGAATGGCCGCTGTCTGTCTGCTCGACACGCTGATCGAGCGGGCAGACAGCGATGACTCGAGTATAAGCCGAGGGGGGCACTTTCAGCCTCAAAAAAGAGGCTGAAAATCTCGGCTTATACTCGAGTATATACGGTATATAAAAATTATGTACAGCGCTCAGATATATAAAAAAAATTAAGTAAATGTAAATAACCACAAAAAATATATGTATATCTACACGTTCATGTGTGAGTAATGTCATGGAAAATCAATATGTGAACTATAAATAACCACAAACAATATTGATATAAAATAGTGACATGAGTATCACAAGACTTCAAATATTCAATGAGTCCATATATTATCATCAGTGAAAAAAAGTCCATAAGCAGGTAATGGGAAGAAGGTGACTTGTAAACCAAAAATAACTTCTCCATGTGACATCAATATTTAGGTGAAAGAAACTACCGTAAAACCACCATTGGTTGTGAAAAGGCTTACTGGAGTAACAGGACTTAAATGGGCTTATTCACAATGAGTCCATAGAGCTTGTGATGTGAATCACCAATTTATGGATATGGCACCTGCAGAGCTCATTCCTAAACGTTTTGTCTAAGGAGACATCATCATCACCCCAGATGATGTCTCTGTAGATGAAATGCATTAGAACGAGCCCTGCGGATGCCATTGCATTGATCATATTGTACATTACAAGTGCTTTATACACCTACTAAATGTGAGGCCGCGAACACACGCGCGGACTGTTTGCCCAACCTTGTTCGTCAAACAGTTTCGGCAAACAGTCCGCTCAAAATTTGCATGAGCGGACTTGCCCACACACGAGCGGACTGTTTCAGCGAACTGTTTGCCAAACAGTCCGCTCAACTTTTGAAATGAACGGACTCGCCCACGTAAGGCGGAGGCAAATCCGCCCATTTCGAGCGCGTGTACAGGTAGGCGGGGCCCGCGAAGGAGACGTCGCGGGCTCCGCCGCCTGGAATGGGCTTAAAGGGGAACCCCAACGCCGAAAAAAATCGGCGTGGGGGTTCCCCCAAAGTCCACACCAGACCCTTGTCCGAGCACGCTACCCGGCCGGCCAGGAAAGGGGGGCGAGCGAGCGCGCCCCCCCTCCTGAGCCGTACCAGGCCGCGTGCCCTCAACATGGGGGGTGCCTTGGGGAAGGGGGGGCCGCGCGGCCCCCCCACCCCAAAGCACCTTGTCCCCATGTTGATGAGGACAAGGGCCTCTTCCCGACAACCCTGGCCGTTGGTTGTCGGGGTCTGCGGGCGGGGGGCTTATCGGAATCCGGGAGCCCCCTTTAAGAAGGGGGCCCCCGGATACCGGCCCCCCACCCTATGTGAATGAGTATGGGGTACAATGTACCCCTACCCATTCACCTGTGAAATAAAGTACAAAAAAAAACACAACACAGGGAAAAAATATTTTATTGCACAGCTCCGGGGGTCTTCCGTCTTCGGGGGTCTTCTCGCCGGACTCCTCCGCTATCTGTGTGTAGCTCTTTTACTAGCGGAGGAGTCCGGCTTTCTTCCTCCCCGCCGCCGGCCTCTTCTCCCGACTTCGGGGGTCTTGTCCCCCTCTTCGGTTCTTCTGCCGGGCCACCGCGCCTTCTTGTAGCTCTTTTGCAGGCGGTGGCCCGGTCTTCTGTCGCCGCTGCCTTCCGTTCTTCTGTCGCCGCCTTCGGTTCTTCTGCCGGGCCACCGCGCCTTCTTGTAGCTCTTTTACAGGCGGTGGCCCGGTCTTCTGTCGCCGCTGTCGTCGCCGCCGCCGCCGCCTTCCGTTCTTGTTCTTCTTCTTGTTCTTCTTCTTCTTCCCCAGGAGATGTTGACTCGACGAGCTCTCCGGCCGGAATGCCAGAGCCGCGCTGTGCGGTCACTTATATAGTGACAATGGGGCGGTGTCACATGGTATATGTCACATGGGTTGGTCACATGGTGACCCCGCCCCCTTACGATGTCATAGTCCCCATGTGACATCAACCCATGTGACCAACCCATGTGACATATACCATGTGACACCGCCCCATTGTCACTATATAAGTGACCGCACAGCGCGGCTCTGGCATTCCGGCCGGAGAGCTCGTCGAGTCAACATCTCCAGGAGAAGAAGCAGAAGAACAAGAAGAAGAACAAGAACGGAAGGCGGCGGCGACGACAGCGGCGACAGAAGACCGGGCCACCGCCTGTAAAAGAGCTACAAGAAGGCGCGGTGGCCCGGCAGAAGAACCGAAGAGGGGGACAAGACCCCCGAAGTCGGGAGAAGAGGCCGGCGGCGGGGAGGAAGAAAGCCGGACTCCTCCGCTAGTAAAAGAGCTACACACACATAGCGGAGGAGTCCGGCGAGAAGACCCCCGAAGACGGAAGACCCCCGGAGCTGTGCAATAAAATATTTTTTCCCCTGTGTTGTGTTTTTTTTTGTACTTTATTTCACAGGTGAATGGGTAGGGGTACATTGTACCCCATACTCATTCACATAGGGTGGGGGGCCGGTATCCGGGGGCCCCCTTCTTAAAGGGGGCTCCCGGATTCCGATAAGCCCCCCGCCCGCAGACCCCGACAACCAACGGCCAGGGTTGTCGGGAAGAGGCCCTTGTCCTCATCAACATGGGGACAAGGTGCTTTGGGGTGGGGGGGCCGCGCGGCCCCCCCTTCCCCAAGGCACCCCCCATGTTGAGGGCACGCGGCCTGGTACGGCTCAGGAGGGGGGCGCGCTCGCTCGCCCCCCTTTCCTGGCCGGCCGGGTAGCGTGCTCGGACAAGGGTCTGGTGTGGACTTTGGGGGAACCCCCACGCCGATTTTTTTCGGCGTTGGGGTTCCCCTTTAAGCCCATTCCAGGCGGCGGAGCCCGCGACGTCTCCTTCGCGGGCCCCGCCTACCTGTACACGCACTCGAAATGGGCGGACTTTCCGAGCGGGAACAGTCCGCTCATTTCGAAAGTACAGCCCCACACACGGGCGGACTGTTCGCTCAAACACAGTTTCAGCGGACAGTTTTTCGGAATTTCCGAAAGACTTTGTCCGTCCAACTGTCCGCTGAAACTGTCCGCTGAAAGCCCACACACGAGCGGACTGTCCGCCCAAACACTGTTCAGCGGACAAGGTTGGGCGAACAGTCCGCCCGTGTGTACGCGGCCTGAGTGTTACCTATTCTAAAAAACGTATCAACATTTTAATACTGGTTTACACTATGTGGAGTCTTTTCTCCCTTTTTGGCTATATTGTGTGACTGCATGAGAGGACCCAGCACATCACACTGGCCATTCCCAAAGATTTCTGTTTTGTGTTGGTCCTTGGATGGGTGGACCATCTTCCACTCTGATCCTGACTACAGGCGTAGACGTTCCATACATTGGTGTTTCATACCACAAGCTCTACTGACTAATTGTGCATAAACCCATTTGAGTCCTCTTATTCCAGTAAGCCTTTTCACAACCGGTGGTGGTTTTACGGTCCATTCTTTCACCTAAATATTGCTGTCACATGGAGAAGTCTTTTTTGGCTTAGAAGTCAACTTCTTCCCATTATCTGCTTAAGTACTTTTTTTCACTGATGATAACATGTGGACTTGCAGAATATTTGAAGTCTTGTGATACTCATGTCACTATTTGTAGAATTGCATATATTTTTTGTGGTTATTCACATTTACTTAATTTTTTTATATATATATTTGAGCGCTGCACATAATTTTTATATACATTTGTAAATTGCTCTCCCCAGCCTCCATTCTTGGCGAATGTCTGGAAATCTGGCCCAGATCTCCTCACAGTCTGGCATCCTCAGAGGCTTAGGGATATACATGTTTTCCCATACCAGGTCATCCTCCCACGCTCTCCAGGAGTTCTCTATGATGGCCATGGTGCCGGGATGGACATAGGGGAAGACCCCACTCCAAAGCTGTCTTGTGATAACCTCCCACTGGAACCTTGAAAACCTGGACAGTTTTCTGGGTTTCCCTTTCCATGGAAGGATAACAGGCATGGGGCGACCTCACCACCCACTGCCTGTATTCAGCTGCTCTGATTTAGGTGGTTGAGGGTCTCTTGTGGAAAGTCCACTTGATACTGACTGGGGCTTCTGTGGCTCTTCCAGTCCCTTCAGCTGGATCTGGCACAGTCAGCACTTCCACCGATGTCTCCTCCTGCCTCTGAGTGGGTCCCCATTCCCACTCCTCCTCTGAGCTGCTGTGCAATGATCAGTCTACAAACTCATCATCCATGGGCCCAAAGTATGCCTGAAGTCTGGGTGATCCCCAGTCTATGTCCCCACCGCTACCACTCCTCACTGTCTTAACTGAAGGCTTGTCATCTTCCTGCAAAGACTGGAGCTGGCAGGGATGTCATCTGGCTCTTGCTGGGCAGCACTCACAAGTACCAGGTCCCCGAATTGTCTGTAAGGTGTGGCAAATCTCCAATTTTCCTCCCCGGTGTCATTTGTTTTCGTAGGGGTGTTAACAGGCTCAGAATCAACCCCACCTTGCTTGGATGATTCAAGGCCCTTACCAGCCTTCCAGGGCCTCCATGGCTGCAACATGCACAGTTCTGACTGCAGGTCCACTTGATAGTACTGCGGCTCATCATAGGGCCCACACTAGATCCAGGCACTGACCACTGTGGTTGGTACTTTGCAGATGGGACACAGCAGGCACAGCTGCTTCACCTCCTTGATCACCCCGAGGACGAATCTCCGACAATGCTCCAGCTGGACACCAGTGTCCACCATTGTCCGCTCCAGGTTAAAGCTGGGTACACACATGCACCTTTAGCCATCTTGCTCCTCTCTTGTGTTGCTAGCAGGGCCACCTCTGGAGCGGAGCTGCACCCCAAAGCTTCCAGACTGGCAGGCGCTTGCGACACTGATAAGCAGGTCTTTTCCTGTGTGCTCTGCCGTAACCCTTTGCTCGCTTTACTAAAGTTTGCATGCACAATGATAATGATGATGACATGCAGACTGGCACTTGCAAAACTTGCCCGGACATGCCACTCACCACCGACTGTGTCCGAGCAACTGGGAGCAGGTGGCAGGTGCCATTTGGGATTGCCTTTAGTAACAGAAAAGTCTATAACACATCTCAATGTAGTTAACAGGTTTAGGACAATCCGTCCCATAAGCCATATGGTTGCACAACTGGCAAACTCCCCCCTGCAGGCACCCGCTGGCTTTCCTCGATCCCCACGGGCAAGAGCAAACATTTTAAAGAAACTTACAGCACTGCAGATTGAAAAGGAAAGGTAATGTTTAATAACAAAAAAAAATTCCACATTTTTAAAGTGTTCCAGCTGCAATTTTTTCTTTTTAAAAGTCAGCAGCTACAAACACTGTAGCTGCTGACTTTTAATAAGGGCACTTACCTGTTCAGCGAGCCCGCGATGTCGGCCGCCTGAGGCCGATCCGTCCATCGGATGGGCTGCTGGCGCCTCCATCTTAACGAAGGGAAACAGGCAGTGGAGCCTTGCGGCTTCACTGCCCGTTTCCTATTGCGCATGCGTGAGTTGCGTGGCACTTTGTGAATGGCCCCATGGTTTTCTGGGACACACACATGTCCCAGAAGGCAACTCACCGAAGAGGAGGAAGCACCGCGGAATAGGAAGAGGCAGATTAGGAAGACTGCCTAGCAACAGCGGTTTCAGGTAAGTTAATTTATTTTTATTTTTATATATTAATGTATTTTTTTTATTTTAGGGTGGCCCTCCACTTTAGGTGGAGTTATCCAAAAAATGTAAAACAAAAAAGGTAAAGAACACAGCAAAACCATTGCAACAAATGAGCTGATGCATAAGTGATTTGATACAGTATGTGGATAGCCAACAGACACAAATTAGTCCATTCTTTCATGAATCAAGAACCCTGGAGACTGATTTGGTTATATGTACTGTATTACGTGTGATGTAGAAAATAATCCTACCGATACCAGCTTAGTTTCTATAGCTCTGACAGGTATAGTAAGTTTTTTGCTGAATGTCACACAATGGAGTATGTATTCTGGTAAAAAATACTTTGCGTCTTGTTTATGAACAACATGTTTAGGGACATTACTTAGGACCCTAGACCTTGGACCTGGGAATGACAGTTTTGAACCTGAAAGTAATGTAATGCTGGTCTAACAGATTCATTCAATAGAGGGGAGATCAGTAAATTGATTTTTGCTGATCTTCCTCCACTCTACTTCCCATTACCGACCACAGGAGGGGGAACGAAGCATGGAATGGGTATTCGGGCTAAGTGGTACCTTCAGTGGTGTGTGAAAGTGATTTGGCAGGTTTACAGCCACCTGAATCAATTCCAACAAAAAGCTGACAGTAAGTTTGACAGATGTAACCAGATGTGCTGATTCAAGCCTTATGTCTGTGGCTATGAAAGTGTTATTAGTGTAGCGCTACCCCTGCAGGAGCCACTGGTGAACAAGAGATTCCCCACCCTACACAGCAAGGCACACAGGACTTTCCACAGCACACTGTAGTCAGAAAACAGTCCCGGCAGGTTTGTTTTTTATTAGGGATATTGAACTTGGATGGAGGTGGGGGTATTGTGGGATGTCCACTTGAATTCAGCAGAATTTTCAGGGCCAACTTCTTATGTACAGACTATTCACACTCATCAGTTTCCTCTAGCACAACACTTGCTTGAAGCACTACAACTCCCAGGGCCATCTGGCACACTATAAGGTGATTTGACAACAAGGCTCAGTTCAGTAGCAAATGCCCTTTACAGGCAGGGACTGTGGGTCCCTTTGGTAGTGTAGCAAAGTCTTAGTGACCAGCTGTCCTCCTGTCCCTCCTGATCCCAGCACTTCCTCTTCAGGCACTGCCAGCCCACCTGGCTGCAGCTTCCACTTTCACTAGTCCTCCTGGCTACTCCTCCACAGTCCTCCCAGACTGACTCTGCATCATCCCAGACTGCTCTCACCCAGTCCCTGGCTCTCACCCAGTGTAACACTCACCAGCCAACTGGCTGTCTCCCTCCTTGGAGATTTGCCTGGTCAGGACACATCTGTGTGTCATAAAGAGGGTCTCTTCCGCACCCAAGCTCCAAGACCCAGACTAGGGGGCTACACTCAAGGGTCTCCAACAGCCTCCTAACACTCCTTCTCCATCTTCCACCCAAACTACACTTCCCTGGCTGGGCAGAGCCTGAATATTTTAAGGGGCCTGCTCCTTACCATCCCATCTGTTGGGGATTGGCCAGGGCCCTCATGAATGCTTCAGGCAGCTCCTCCTCACCTTCACTCTCATTCTTCTGGAATCATCTCCAAGTCTAATCCTTCCCCGCTCTATTCAAAACTAGAAAAAAAATGTTGGCCTGACACAAAAAATATGGAGAATCAACACTCTAAGGCCGCGTACACACGCGCGGACTGTTGGCCCAACTTTGTCCGTCCAACAGTTTGAGCGAACAGTCCGCTCAAACTTAGCATGGACGGACATGGCCACACACGACGAACGAACAGTTTGCTGAAACCGTGCGCGATGACGTGAACGGCACGTACGACGGGACGCAAAATACGACGTCCTATACACTGCATTATAACTTTCGGCTTGAAAATCCTTTCTGAGCATGCGCGGAACTTAGTTTGACGAACAAGCCTACACACGGGCGGACTGTTCGTTGAAACAAGGTTTCAGCGGACAGTTTTTCGGAATTTCCGTAAAACCTTGTCCGTCCAACTGTCCGCTGAAACTGTCCGCTGAAAGCCCACACACGAGCGGACTGTCCGCCCAAACACTGTTCAGCGGACAAGGTTGGGCCAACAGTCCGCGCGTGTGTACGCGGCCTAAGGAAAATCCACTTTGCACTGCAAGTGCACTTGAAAGTGCAGTCGCTGTAGATCCAAGGGGGACATGCAAGGAAAATAAAAAACAGCATTTTAGCTTGCACATGATTTTATAATAAAATCAGCAGAGCTTCCACTCATTTCAGATCTACCCCTTAGAATTAGAGCGACTGCACTTTCAAGTGCACTTGCAGTGCAAAGTGGATTTGCCTTTTATAAATAACCCCCTCTGTGCCTAAAGAACTTTGGTAAAAGAGTCACTTAGGGGGTTATTTACTAAAGGAAAGTCCACTTTGCACTGAAAGTGCACTTGAAAGTAAAGTCGCTGTAGATCCGAGGGGGACATGCAAGGAAAATAAAAAACAGCATTTTAGCTTGCACATAATTGAATGATAAAATCAGCAGAGCTTCCACTCATTTCAGATCTACCCCTCAGATTTAGAGCGACTGCACTTCCAAGTGCACTTTCAGTGCAAAGTGGATTTGCCTTTCGTAAATAACCCCCTTAGCATTGCACGGCTGATGCTGCAAAGAACACTGTGGTCAGAAGTGTAAGAAAGGTCAAGAATGGTTCCTTTTGGCAGCAACCACTTTCTTCCAGTGCACACTGCACACTGTTCAACCTTTTAATTAAAAAAACAAAGCCATCATCGTGCTTACTGCTTTTACAATTCACCAACTTTATTAAAATAATGAAATAACATTCACATAGTATAGCGCTCAGCATAATGTTCTAGAACACTTCAGTATTCAACACATCAGGACTTTGCTCCCTTAAGGGGTTTTCAAATTGGCAAGTCGAGTGTGTATTTCTAACTTCTACTTCTGGGTTTGCGCAATGACGTCATAGGCTCTGCCCCATTAATGTAAGGAACCATTCTTGATGGAGGTGCAAATATCTCTCTGGGGAAACCCAGGGGGTGTTTTTTGCCCCTTAAAGGGGAAGATGCAATTTGATTATTGTTTTACAGAAGTCAATTTTCTTAGGCGAGAGCATAGTTTGTCAGTTGGTGGAACACACAGGGTTCAAGGTGGTCAAGTTACCAATTGGGATTTTCCCTTTTTGATGGACTCACTTTAAGGACTTTATAACTCATGTATCTTATCTTGGGCACATTTATGCTGTAATATTCACAGATGATGTGTTATTTATCATTTTTTATTGTTTGTTCACTATCATAAGTGAACAAACATACGTATAAATTCTGGCATGCAGCATACACTTTTACATTAGTTATGTTGTTTGATATTTACATAGTTGGTTGGGTTGAATAAAGACATCATCAATCCAGGTAAACCTGAGGATTGGAGACCAGAAATGGACAGCATACTCCAGATGTGGCCAAACCAGTGTTTTATAAAATGGCAGGATTATTGTTTTATCTCAGCAGTAAATTCCCTTTTTAATGCATGTTAATATTCTGCTAGTTTTGCTTGCTGCAACTTGGCAATGCCTGCCATTGCTGAGTTTGTGATCTACTAGCACCCCTAGATATTTGGACCAGATCCCACGCTCAAGTCACAGAGCTGAAGAACGAGGAGAGGTAAGTGTAAACAAACCTCTCCTCATGCTTCCTACTGAGGCTGTCACTGATCGTCTGTTCCCTGTTATAGGGAAAGGCGATCAGTGACATCAGACTCCAAGCCACATCCCCTACAGTTAAAAAAACACACACACGCACACTTAACCCCTACACTGCCCCCTAGTGGTTAACCCCTTCACTGCCAGTGACATTTTTACAGTAATCAGTGCATTTTTAATTGCACTGATTTCTGTATTAATGCCAATGGTCCCAAAAATTTGTCAAAATTGTCCGACATGTCCGTCATAATGTCGCAGTCACAATAAAAATCGCTGATCGCCACCATTACTAGTAAAAAAAAAAAATTATTAATAAAAATGCCATAAAACCATCCCCTATTTTGTAGACGCTACAACTTTTGCGCAAACCAATCAATAAATGCTTATTGCGATTTTTTTTACCAAAAATATGTGGAAGAATACGTATCGGCCTAAACTGAGGAAAAAATTTTTTTTTATATATTTTTGGGGGATATGTATTATAGCAAAATTTTAAAAATAATGCGTTTTTTTCAAAATTGTTGCTCTTTTTTTGTTTATAGCGCAAAAAATAAAAACCGCAAGGGTGGCCAAATACCACCAGAAGAAAGCTCTATTTGTGGGAAAAAAAGGACGTCAATTTTGTTTCGGAGCCACATTACATGACCGTGCAATTGTCAGTTAAAGCGACGCAGTGCCGAATCGCAAAAAGGGGCTTGGTCCTTTAGCTGGAAAATGGTCCAGGGCTTAAGTGGTTAAAATCTATGGGACACGAACATGAAAAATCAAAGTGCTTATTTTAAAGGCTTATATGCAAGTTATTGCCATTAAAATTGTATGGGGACCCGGATACTGCCCCAGGGGACATGTATCAATGCAAAAAACAAAGTTTTTAGAATGACCGTTTTTTCAGGAGCAGCGATTTTAATAATGCTTAAAGTGAAACAATAAAAATAAAATTTTAAATATCGTCTCTGGGGTCCCTTTAATCTGCCTGTAAAGTGGCGCATCTGGGCGCATTTCTGCAATATGAAGAACAGTGCAAAATTACATTAGTAAAAGAAAAATTTTTATTTAAACTTGCTCGCATCTGTAATGTATTGCTGGCTTCCAGCAATATAGATTAAAAATCAAGGGAAAAAATCCCCATTGTACCCCTACCCATTCACCAAAAAAGATTTCCATCCATCTTCAATCATATCCATCCATCTTCAACAAAAAAGCTCCGCCTCCATGGGTGGCCTCCCGGAGACTGCTTTTCCCTTTTTCCTGACAGCTCTTATATAGGCAAGGGCGGGGCCACCTGCTGATGTAAGCGGATGACCCCATCCCCTCTGACATCACATGATGTCAGAAGGAGGTGGGGTCACTCGGTTATGTCACCTAGTGGCCCCCTCCCTTGCCTACATAACAGCCGTCGCAGCCAAGAGACAGCAGTCGCCGGGAGGCCTCTTATGGAGGCAGAGTTTTTTTGTAAAATATTTTTGGGGTCCATTGGGTGGCGTGATTGAAGACGGATGGACATTACGGGGACACTTTTTTTTTCTTTTTTAATAAAGGAAAAACTGTCTATTGTGGTTTTTACTTTTTGACATTTTTTTTGGTGAAAGGGTAGGGGTACAATGTACCCGATACACATTCACATGGGGGGGCAGGATCTGGGTGCCCCTTTGTTAAAGGGGACTTCCAGATTCTGATAAGCCCCCACCCACAGACCCCAACAGCCAATGGCCAGGGTTGTTGGGAAGAGGTCCTTGTCCCCATCAACATGGGGACAAGGTGCTTTAGGGGGACACCAAAGCACCCTGCCCATGTTGAGGGCAAGTGGCCTGGTATGGTTCAGGAGGGGGGCACTCACTCGTCCGCCCCCCCTTTCCTGGTCTGCCAGGCTGTTTGCTCGGATAAGGGCCGGGTATGGATTTTGGGGGGAACCCATGCCATTTTTTTTCTTAATAAATGTAATAAACTTAATAAACAAATGTGTTTTACAGTGCTGCTGCAAAATGATATTTCTAAAGGAAAACATCATTTAAAGTCAAATGCATTGCTGGCTTCCAGCAATATAGATAAAAATCAAGGAAAAAAATTGGCGTAGCCACAATTTTAAAAATAATTATTTATTTCACCACTTTTTTTTTTTTTACTAAAACGTTATATTTATCACATAGGGTACCAAAATATCCCTATGTGCTTAAATGTTTTGCAACAGGTTATTAGACCCCTGATGTCTTACCTGCCCTTCATTGAGGCTAATGGAATCAAAGTGATGTCACACCTGAGTTTTTGCTAGATAGGGGAGGTTACCCCCACCCCGTGCCATTCATCATGGGTGGGAGAGAGGAGTCCAGGAAACATAGAAGTGAAGGTTGGAGGGGAGGGGTGATGTTCCAGAGGAGCATGAAAGCAATTAGGCAGTTGTGCAGCCAGCCAATCACTTCCACGTGACAATAGAACAGCTTGTCAGATTAAGGCCCCTTTCACACGGGACGGATCAGTAATGATCCTCCCAGTGATGATCCGCTTGTTCGGCGGGGAACGCGCCATTGTCCCCGCTGAGCCGGCGGATAACATGGCGGTCCCGGCACACTGTGCCGGGACCGCCCTGACAGCTCTCCGCTCTCCTCTATGGGGGATCGGACGAGCACGCACCGTCTGTCCATGTTCATTCAATCCGCTTTGCAGATGGATAGAAAAGTAGGATTTTCCTCCGTCTGCAGAATCGGACAATAGCGGAGGCGGACGATAGCGGGTGTCTGCGGAAGTTCATCCGCAGACACCCGCTATCCCATAGGAATGCATGTATCTGCAAACGGATGTATGAAATACGGACATACGGTCCGCATGTGTGAAAGGGGCCTTAGGCCCCTTTACGGACATACAGGACGCATGTGTGAAAGGGGCCTTAGGCCCCTTTCACACATGCGGACCGTATGTCCGTATTTCATCCATCCGTTTGCGGATGAAATACGGACATACATGCATTCCTATGCAATATATCGTCCGCCTCCGCTATTGTCCGATTCTGCAGATGGAGGAAAATCCTATTTTTCTATCCGTCTGCAGAGCGGATTGGATGAACACAGACAGACGGTCCATGCTTGTCCGATCCCCCATAGAGGAAAGCTGACAGGGCTGTTATCCAGTGTCTCAATGGGGACAACGGAGCGATCCCCACTGAGCAAGCGGATCATCACAGGGCGAATCAATACTGATCCGTCCCGTGTGAAAGGGGCCTTACATGCATTACTACGTGCTACAACAGCCAGGAGTGTGTGTAAAAACCCCTGCCACTGCAGATATATGATGTACATTGATGCCAACAAAAGGGTTAAATAAAGCACAAATTAAAAAAAGTCCCTAATAATAAGAGTAACAAAAAAAGATGGCTGCAAAAGAGTAATTACCTAAAGAGCTAGCAATCAGAATTAAAGTACCATTTTCTAACTGATCCTTATCTCCCCTTATGCAGTTTGTGAGCTTTCCTATGTTTTCCCTGCACCAGCTTCTGAATAAATGACACTATGGCTGCTCTGTGGCCACCTTTTATAGTGAAGGCCCTGGCTTAACCAAAAACCCCCTTTTAGGCCATTCTAAGCCTGATGACCATAGTTCAAAGGTCATGAAGTGCAGTATGTTTTTTTTTTATTCTCCCGGATGAAACTTACGCGGGAATGCCTTGACAAGTACAAATAAGGCCTCATGCACACAGGGGGTTGATTTAATAAAACTGGAGATTGCAAAATCTGGTGCAGCTGTGCATAGAAACCAATCAGCTCACGGGTTTTCTGTCAAAGCTTAATTGAACAAGCTAAAGTTAGAAGCTGATTGATTACCATGCACAGCTGTACCAGATTTTACACTTTCCAGTTTTAGTAAATCAACCTGAGACGTTTTTGCAGCTGCTTCTAGGGACTTTTTTCCTGCCTCTAAGCTCCTCTGCATGCTAGCCTAGGTGTCCATACATGCAAAGGATTTTAGCAGCATATATTGGCATTAGCAAGGGCTTTTAGATGCAGAGTGGAGTGCATCCAAGAGCAGCTGCATTTTGGCACAAAGAAATCTTGACGCTTGTAAATGCGTGTAAACTTGTGTTAACATATCTAAACTCTTGTTAACACTAGGCACGTTTAGCACTTGAGTATTAATTCATTTCAATGGCCAGAATAAGTTATTATTCTGGCCAATAAAATGAATTAACACCCAAGCGACTGACACCTATACACGTGTCTAAATGCTCCTTAGGAGAGTTTGCAAACATCCAGTGTGCATGAGGCCTAAATGAAGAAATGCCCAAATTCACTAAATTATCTGCCTAACACCTAACAGAAATTGTGAAGTGAAATACAGTAACTAGTGGAGGTAATAATGGATTTTGAAATATGTTTATCTAAGAGATACTTTGAACGCAAAGGGGACATGAGGTACTAAGTACCCTGCACGCTAGGGAATGGTAACACCCTTGCCCCTATTTCTATCATATTTTATCACATTTTGGCAACTCTGAATCAGAGTGATTGTCATCAAACAGTAGTTAGCCTTTTACCAAATACAAGAGATTGGCTGCAAGATTTCACCCCTGGAAAACATCGGGAGAAGAAGCGCATAGGGAAGGGCTTTGGATTTGACCTTACCATGCATGCTAGGCCCATGCCCACAGCCAGGAAGTGCAGCTGGAGCTGGTCTGGTATACAACATTTTGTGTGCTCTACCAGTGTCAGTTGTGAAGAAAAACAAAATAAACTAATTTGGCACACTACAAAGTCCAGCTTCTAGGGAATAGTCAGAAGGGAAGAATAATGGATCACAGTAAATTTTCATGTATCAGAGGTCCTGCAGCTCGCCAACCTTACCGGGGTGTTTACAGGAGCTCAAACAAAACAGAAAGGAGAAAGAATCCTCTGAAAAGCATTAACATTCCCTTAGAAAAACAATATTACACTTTTGGGAATCTTTTCCTTATACACCATCACTAAGGAGGATACCGGGAGGGATCTCCAGGACCACCATAGAGCAGTGTCAGAAACCATGAATCAGACTGAGACAGAAGTACAATTAAATCACACTTGTTTATTAATAAAAATAAAAAGGTAAATAGAAAAAGCGTAGTCAAGCATAGCCAGAGTCCAGTAACCAGATCGGGTAGTCAGCCAGGCCAGAAGTCAGGGATCCAAATAGAGCGACAGCAAGCAGGATAAGGAGCCAGAAGGGATGTCAGCTAGCCAGTCTTTAAACAAACCACAGGAGATGGTTTCTAGTGAAGTGACCAAGGCAAAGGCAGAGGTGAAGTGAGCTGGAAGGCTTTAAATAGGCAGGTCAGACAAGCATCATCAGGAACAGCTGGTAACTGGGGAGAGAGAAGAGAGCTAGCAATTAGCCGACAGCTGAGTGGCCAGCCCAGAGAAGGAAGGGCTAAGCCAGCCCTGACAGTACCCCCCTCAATGACCCCTCTCCCTCGGAGGGCCACCGTGCTTGAGGGGAAACCATCTATGGAACTCGCGGAGGAAGACAGGGGCATGTACGTCAGAAGATGAAACCCAGGAGCTTTCCTCCGGACTGTACCCCTTCCAATGCACCAGGTACTGTATGCGCCCATGGAACCTATGGGAGTCAACAATGGATTGTACCTCATACTCCTCATGGTTCCCAAACTGAATAGGGTGAGGACGTGGCACGAGGTGGTAAATTGCTTACAGACCAACGGTTTCAATAAGGAGACATGAAACACATTTGAGATGCGCATACTAGGAGGAAGGTCCAACGTGTAAGCCACTGGGTTAATCCTGCGAAGGATACGGAAAGGCCCAATAAACCGAGGTGCAAACTTCAGTGAGGGAACACGAAGCCAGAGGTTGCGAGATGACAGCCAGACCCTGTCCCCAACCTGGTAGGAAGGCGCAAGCAGGTGTCTGTGGTCAGCATGGAGTCTGTACCTATCATTAGCATGACGCAAAGTCTCCTTGACTTATACCCAAGTGGAACGAAGACCACAGAGATGCTCCTCTAACGCAGGAATACTCTGCGGAACAAATGAGTCAGGCAACATGGAAGGTTGGAAACTGTAATTCGCCATCAATGGAGAAAATCAGGAGGCAGAATTCAAGGCACTGTTGTGAGCAAACTCTGCCCAAGGTAATAGGTCAGACCAATTGTTATGATGGTCAGAAATATAGAAACGCAGGGATTGCTCCAAGGACTGATTGGCTCGTTCTGCGGCCCCATTAGACTTCGGTTGATACGCAGAAGAGAACGCAAGCTGGATTCCCAACTGTGCACAAAAGGCTCGCCAGAACCAGGAGACAAACTGACTGCCCCTGTCCGAGACAATCACCTTGGGAAGCCCATGTAAGCGAAAGATCTCCCGAGCAAAAATGGAAGCCAGTTCCTTAGAGGTGGGCAGCTTCTTAAGTGGAATACAATGACACATCTTTGAGAACCACCATAAGGATAACAGTGTTGCCTTGGGAGTTGGGCAACTCCACAATGAAATCCATAGACAGGTGAGTCCAGGGCCTCTCTCCATTGGGTCTGGGTTGTAGGAGGCCCACTGGAAGGTGTCATGGAGTCTTACTCTGAGCACACAGGGGACAGGCAGCTACGAAGGCAGTAACATCAGCCCATAGACTAGGCCACCAGAATTGTTGGGAAATGGCCCAAATGAGTTGATTCTTCCCAGGATGGCCAGCTGCCTTGGGAGAATGGTAAGTCTGTAGCACAGCAGTACGGAGACTCTCAGGGACAAAGCAGAAGTCACAAGGTTTATCAGGAGGAGCATGGACCTGAGCAGCAAGAATCTTGTCATCCAAAGGAGAAGTAAGACTGGTGCGAACCGTAGCCAAGATACGATCAGGAGGAATCATAAGAACCGGAACCGACTCCGACTTGGAAGTGTAGGAAAATTGTCGTGACAAGGCATCAGCCCTTACATTCTTAGTACCGGGTAAGAATGAGGCAATGTTATTAAAGCCGACAAGAAAAGAGCCCATCGTGCCCTTCTGGAAGAGAGTCGCTTAGCCTCAGACAAGAATGTAAGATTCTTATGGTCAGTAAGAATAAGAACAGGCACAGTGGTACCTTCAAGGTGATGTCTCCATTCTTTCAGGGCTAAATTGATCGCCAACAGTTCTATGTCACCAATCTCATAATTGCACTCAGCAGGTGACAAGTTCTTGGAAAAGTAGCCACACGGATGCATAGCGCTCTTAGAGTTAGGACGTTGAGACAGAAGGGCGCCAACTCCAGTCTCAGAAGCATCAACTTCTAGGATAAAAGGCAACGTAGGATGTGCCAACACAGGAGCAGAAACAAAGGCAGCCTTGAGAGTCTCAAAGGCCTTAATGGACTCCGGAGACCAACTCTGTGGCCGCGTACACACGCGCGGACTGTTCGCCCAACTTTGTCCGTCCAACAGTTTCGGCAAACAGTCCGCTCAAACTTAGCATGGACGGACATGGCCACACACGACGGACGAACAGTTTGCTGAAACCGTGCGCGATGACGTTTCGGCACGCCCGACGGATCGAAAATTTCGACGTCCAATACACTGCAATGCAACCTTCCGACGTGGAAATCCTTTCTGAGCATGCGCGAGACTTAGTTGGCCGAACAAGCCTACACACGAGCGAACAGTCCGCTGAAACCTTGTTTCAGCGGACAGTTTTTCGGAATTTCCGTAAGACCTTGTTCGGCCAACTGTCCGCTGAAACTGTCCGCTGAAGCCCCACACACGAGCGGACTGTCCGCCCAAACACTGTTCAGCGGACAAGGTTGGGCGAACAGTCCGCCCGTGTGTACGCGGCCTAAGGGTTACTGTCCTTTCTGGTCATATCAGTCAGGTGCTTGACCAGAGACAAGAAGTTACGAATAAACTTCCGATAGTAGTTGGCAAAGCCCAGGAAACACTGCAGAGGACGTAAACCCACGGGTCGAGGCCACTGTAGGACTGCCGAAAGTTTCTCTGGGTCCATCGAAAAACCAGCAGTGGAAATGACATAGCCCAGGAATGTAACCCGTTCATGATGGAACTCGCACTTCTCCAGTTTAAAATAGAGATTGTTCTCTCTTAGTTTCTGAAGCACACAACAGACATCTGTGTGGTGGCTCTCCAGGGACTTGGAAAATATGAGGATATCATCGAGATAAACCACCACACACAACTGCAACAAATCTCAGAGGACATCGTTAATAAATTCCTGAAAAACTGCCAGGGAGTTACAAAGGCCAAAAGGCATTACCAGGTATTCATAATGGCCTGCTCTGGTATTAAACGCAGTTTTCCACTCGTCGCCCTCCTTAATGCGCAAGAGATTTTATGCCCCTCTCAAGTCAAGCTTTGTGAAAACCGTTGCTCCCTTGAGGCGGTCAAATAACTGGAATCAGGTAGGCATTCTTAATCGTGAAACGATTGAGACCCCTATAATCTATACAAGGTCTCAGATCACCGCTCTTCTTTTTCACAAAGAAGAAACCAGCACCCGCAGGAGATGAGAATTTGCGGATGAAACCTCGAGAAGGTGCGTCAGCAGCATACTCCTCCATGGCCTTATCCTCCAAGACTGACAAAGGGTAAACCCGGCCACAAGGAGGTATGGCAGCAGGTTGAAGGTCAATTGCGCAATCATAAGACCGGTGTGGAGGCAAACTACCGGCTTGACCTTTATCAAAGACATCGCTAAAATCACGGTACTCCTCCGGCAGGGAGGGGAGTGAAGAGGTGCAAAGGACCTTGGATACCTTCAGGAAGCATGTCTCACTGCATTGTGGTGACCAGGAGAGAACCTCAGCATGGAGCCAATCAAAAGAGGGGTTGTGCCTCTGTAACCAAGGATAACCAATAACCAGCGGAAACCTGGGTGAGGAAATAACTTGGAATTGGATTATCTCATGGTAAAGAGCCCCTACGGCCATGGACAACAAAACCGTCTCATGAGTCACATGGGCAGGCTGTAAAGGTCTCCCGTCAAGAGCCTCAATGGCAAGTGGAGAGTCACGCAGCTGCAGCGGAATTGAGTGCTGCGAAACAAATGCAGCATGAATGAACAGGCCTGCAGCCCAAGTCGAGGTGCATGGGTTCATCTTCACTGACCAACTCGGTACCAGGAGGCATGGGAGGTGAGGAAGGCATGGGTGGGACTGCAAACGTACAGGAGGCTTCCGCAAGCGCTCCTTAAGAGAAAGTCTTTCTCTGAGTATGGAGTCAATGAGGATGGCAAACGAGATCAAGCTCTCCAGCTCAGTGGGTATCTCGGGCTGCTATCTCATCCTTGATGGAATCTGAGAGACCATGAGAAAAAGCAGCCACGAGGGCCTCATTGTTCCAAGCAACCTCTGCTGCCAGAGTACGGAATTCAATGGTGTACTGGTATATTTTGTCGGCAACAGTTCTTGTACTCTGTTTGATGGACAAGAGGCACTTGGCAGCAGAAGCGGAGCGTGCGGGAACGTCAAATACCCTTTTAAAGGAGGCCACAAACTGAGGGTAACTCAAGACAACAGGTTTTTGCGTCTCCCATAGAGGGTTAGCCCAGGCCAAGGATCTCTCAGAAAGCAAAGATATCATGAAACCTACTTTTCTTCTGCCATGGTAAATGCCTGGGGCAGCATCTCGACGTATATCTCAACCTGATTGAGAAACCCTCTGCATTGAACTGTATCACCCCCAAATCGCTGGCGAAGCAGAGCAGAACCGGACATACCTCTTATAGAGGTAATACTCGAGGCGGGTGCCTGCACAGAGACTGCCGCAGCAGCAGGGATGGCCTGCGACTCAGGTTGTACCGGAGCAGGCACCGTGGGGGATTCCAGGTGAGCCATGCAATTCAGGAGCGTTTGTAATGCCATGGCAAATGGATCCATGTGGTGATCTTGCGCATCCAATCTGGAAAAAATATTACCAACAAGTGGATTGACTGTATCTTCTGAATTCATGGCCTCCGCCTACTGTCAGAAGCCATGAATCAGACTGAGACAGAAGTACAATTAAATCACACTTGTTAATTAATAAAAATAAAAAGGTAAATAGAAAAAGCGTAGTCAAGCATAGCAAGAGTCCAGTAACCAGATCAGGTAGTCAGCCAGGCTAGAAGTCAGGGATCCAGATAGAGCAACAGCGAGCAGGATAAGGAGCCAGAAGGGATGTCAGCAAGCCAGTCTTTAAACAAACTGCAGGAGATAGTTTCTAGTGATGTGACCAAGGCGAAGGCAGAGGTGAAGTGAGCTGGAAGGCTTTAAATAGGCAGGTCAGACAAGCGTCATCAGGAACAGCAGAGGAGAGAGAAGAGAGCTGGCAATTAGTCGACAGCTGAGCGGCCAGCCCAGAGAAGGAAGGGCTAAGCCAGCCCTGACAAGCAGGTACTACCCACCATAAAGACCCACAAGCGGGGTTAACCATAAAAGGATTCCTAAAGGCAGGTGGAAATAGACAGACCTTCAGAGAGAGCTATCAACTCATGCTTTTACCTTACAGCAGTAAGGTGAGAGGCTTGAGAGCACTTAGGTGTTACAGCATTTGAAAGAAAAGACACCAGTTACTTATCTACTGTTTTAAACAGTGAAGGGACATACCACTTATTTGAAAACACCACACCAGACTACAATTGTCTGTATATGGACTTATACATTTTAGTTTTTTTGTTTTTATGTTGTGTATATACCAGTTACCATATTCTTTATATGAATGCTATCAGTACTTTTAGTTGTAGTAACCCTTTATATAGGCATTGATTGGTACTTTACTGCTCATCTTGTAGATTTTTATTCTTTTTGGTATTGCGTCGTTTAATTTGAAAAAGATTTGATTACATATATCATTTTAGAGGAACACACCAATGAACTCCTAAATTTAAACACATTTACTTTCTTACTCTAGATTTCAAAATTTGACACCTAACAGAGCAGCACCATCACTATATCAGACTAAAATATGTAAGTGTTTGGTATATGATTTCATGAATAAAAGAAATTACAGTTTTACACTGTGGGAGCTTTTTCTTCCTTCTGACGGACCGTTAATGCACTGTGGTTATTGAGGTGAAGTGCCAAGTTGTCTACTGCGGCACTCTGTAGGAAGTTCCAGTGGTCCAGATGAGCTGAGATTCCTGTGAATAGCATTTTCACATGCATTGTGGGCTGGTCTTTTAAATTACCAGCAAAGAGCTCTGGTGAGTGTTTTCCTTTCACACTGGGGCGGGATCGGCGTCGGCGGTAAAGCCGCTAAAGTCGTTTTAGCGGCGGTATTCGGCCACTAGCGGGGCAGTTTTAACCCCCGCAAGCGGTATAGCCGTCCTGCCCCATTGATTACACCGCTCCTTCACCGCTCCAAAATGCTGCTAGCAGGACTTTTTTCACCGCCCTGCTAGCGCACAGCTCCAGTCTGAAAGCCCTCCGGCTTTCACACTGGAGTGAAAGGGGCTGTTTTTTTTCAGGCGCTATACAGGCGCTATTTTTAGCACTGTAGCGCCTGAAAAAAGGCCCCTGTGTGAAAGGGGCCTGAGTGTATGGTGAATGACACATTTGCGGTGTCTTGAAGAAAAACAGGATTTTTATGCACCTTATTTCAAACAATCAATAAGGAAAATATTCTCTTCTTTTGCACTGTAAACTTTATAAAATAAAAGAAATAAGATTTCTATATTTGTGGTTTGTGAATGTTTTATTTTTATTGACAGGTTTGAGCATGGGACATTTTGAGGGTTATTGCATGTTATTTGATTTGCACCTTATACCATACGTGCACTTTATTTTTCATGAGATTGTATTATTTACACATTTTATGAACCTTATATTGTTATTTATGTATTCATTTTGGTTTCACTGATGAATTATTAGCAGTTCGGTGGGTGATAGTGCTGCCTTAATATTTTAATTATGTTTTATTTATTTTAATTATTTTGAAGTGGTGTTACCATCATAGAGATAGCAACTGCATCGGCTACCTTTTTTGTGATTTCTGTGGTGTAGTTCAGAATTTTCTCCGTTACACACGTTTCTAAGGCTTTGTATATTTTTTGTAAATGCAAATAAAGTTTATTCAGGCAACATACACAAAGCCTTCTCCCCTGATCTAGACCTGTTTCAGACACACACAGGTGAAGTCTTGCTCATTCTACCCCTGCCATATATGCATGCTGGACCAGACTAGTACGTTTCCTGTTAAACAAATATACAGAGCCTCATCCATCCTCTTCCAACCACATGCACACAATAAGGGGAAAATGGGTAGAAGATTATGATTAACAATGGGTAAATAAGTGATTAATTTGTACGGTAGTTCAGTTTTCATTTGTGAATTTGCTTTTGCTAGTAAAAGTATGTTGTAGCAATCATGTTGGTACACTGCATTTTTTTTAATGATGCCTACAAATGTTGTTTTCTGTAGGCCATGGCATGTAAGAAAACCAGGGCATAAAAGGAATCTCGGATACATTTTTTCATGTGTACTTCATATGCCCAAGGTCCTTAAAGGAGAAATAAAGAGTTTGAAAAAAACACACACACACTCACCTCCATGGTGCATCTGTCCCATGTCTGCTCTAAAATGGAGAACTGATCACAGGTGATCACATGACCACTGATTGCTCCAGTTCTCGGTCAGCTCAGAGTGCAGACTGTCTCACTGCTTTAAGTTGTCTCTTTTATAATGACACTGACATTATGTTTCTGGTACAAAGCAAGCTTTTTTTACAAATTAAATTAAGCATTTTTTCAATTTTAAAAATGTTTAAAAATGTTTTAGCATAAGAAATTAACATAAAACAAAAGTCATTTCTTTTCCTTTAATCATTTTTATTAAAGATTTTAGTATACATATTAAACAGGAAGCAAAGTTGTCCTGGCGTTTCATAGATAACAAAATACCATAACACGTCAGTCCAACAAGACTACAAAAAGTCATACATAGGCCAATTACATAACATAAGAAATAACTAAAAGCTGTTTGAAAGAAAATACCAAATTTTGAGTTGTCACCAGAACAGGAATAGAAGTAAAACCTTCCAACAGGGATACTGGTTTTAGTGCCAACCAGGGATTCCCTCATTTTGGAGGGATTTAATTTCATCTCAACTCTTGTTTTGGCTATGGGACAGAAAATGAAAGTAAATCTGCCCAATGAGACATAGATGCCGAAAAAATAAACCGACAAGCGCTATAACCCTCCCCTAATAAAAAAAAATAAAAATGAAAGTGCTCTAACACCTTCACCCATACAGTATATGACAGAAGATATCGGTGCTCATTCAGGCTCCTGTGTGCCTCATCCAAACAAAAGGAAAAAACAGTATCCGGTCTCTGTTCTTCATAGTTATGAGTAAGGTCAAATTGGCTGAAACATGTTAGCACCTCTGCTATGCCTTCTATATAAGCCTAAAGCCCCGTGCACACGAGCGGACTTTTCAACATCCAAAGTCTGACGGAATGATTCCGTCAGACTTTTCGATCGTGTGTGGGCTGCAACGGACTTTTGATTCGCAAAAGTCCTACAGACTTTAGAAAATGGAATATGCTTCAAATTTTTCCGACGGAACTCCGCCGGACCCAGTTCCTACCGAAAAATTCGCTCGTGTGTATGCTATTCCGACGGACTAAAACCGACGCTAGGGCAGCTATTGGCTACTGGCTATGAACTTCCTTATTCGAGTCCAGTCGTACGTCATCACGTTCGAATCCGTCGGAGTTTGGTGTGATTGTGTGTGGCCAAGTCCGCTCATTCGAAAAGTCCGTCAGAACTCTGTCGGAACTCCGGCAGAACTCCTTCGGAAGTCTGTCGGACATAAGTCTGGTCGTGTGTACGCGGCAAAAGACATATAGAACTAAAGACATATAGAAGAACAGAGACGGTTTAGATAACCCCCCACCTCTTATGCTATGCAAAAAAATAAAAACCTTAATTGTTAATGGCTTCAAAAATTTAAATAAAACTCTGCTGAACCTTGTTCCTATCCAAATGCTGATGGTTAAGTCATTGACCGAATACTCCATCTATTAATTGTTCTATGTTCCATATGTCCATGTTGAGCCCTACAATGGCTCTGCCTGACCATTCTGTCCTTAGACACTCTCACCAAGAATCCTCATTGATTGTTTTCTCTTACTGTTTCATTTTATTTAATTTCATCATTTTGTTTTTCTATTTTATATGCAATATTTTTTGCTAAGTGTTTACACCTTTTAATATCCCTTGTTGTCTAACCTATGTTTGCCATAATGTCAATGTTTTGGTCCACTTTGGACCTACGATACTTGTAATTGCCACCTATATTTTGTACATTATTGTTTTTGCGTATGTTTTGATTTTGTAATTCTCTTTCTCTTTAATAAAAACTTTTATGCAAAACAAAAATAGAACAATAGCAAAAAATAATAAGGGGGAGCAGGTTTTTTTTAGAGACAGTCCTTTTGATGTACACATTGATAAAACAAAGTAAATACAAAGTAACAACTATATTACTTTGTATCTCCAAATCATGCATTTGGAGATATTAAACAAAAACTTTTCTAAAGCTCAATTTCTGACAGTAACAGGTGACTGCTGTCAAAATGGCATATGTGTCAATATTTCTTGTTGAAGGGCAGACAGAAAGTTAGTGCCATTATCCCACACCACCATTCCTGGCTCAAGCTTACATGGTGTAAAACACCTCTGGACCTGCTCCTGCAGAGCTGAAAGAATCTTTGCTCCATTGTGGCTCTTGTCCCCTTAGACAGACCAGCTAAAGCACTGCATGTCATCTTTTAGTCTGACTCATTGAATAGCCCTTTAAACGCTTAGGGGGTACTGGTGGTTCATAGGACAATAAAGCAGAGGAGGGCATGGAGGAGGAGGAGGAGGGGGTGGAGCTGACAGATCTCACATCATCACCACCAGCTGTATGGAGATGTGGCAGCAAAACAAGTTCCAGCACTGGGCCCTGTCCTGCATCCAGAGTTGCCCAGTGTGTTGTGAAAGAAATATATTGTCCCTGCTTTGTGAACCATGAGTCAGCAGTAAGGTGGACCTTGCGGCTGACTGCCTTGCCCAACAATGCCAAAACATTGTCTTCCACGTGATGGGAGAGGAGCTGGTATGGCCTTACGTGACCTTACGTGAAAAGAAATAGTTACTGGGAACCTGTCACTGTGGTACAGCACATTCGAAAAATTCACAGAAGGGGGAAGAATGCAGCAGACAGAAAGGCAGGAGTTTTAAAGCCAGCAATTTGGCAAGCTAGAGTTTAGAGGCTGGACAAGTGGGTGGCAGGAAGTGTTTTTTTTTTTTGTTCTTCAGCATCTGAAAAATTTGCCAGCTCAGCTGGTGGTGTGCTGCTGGCAGACAAGTTGCAAGGAACTGTGACACCCTTTGTTATACCATCATCCCTGCCAGTGGAGGCTGCTGAGAGGTCACGAGATATAGCGGAGTTACACATGAGAGGTGAGGAGTGAGGAGAAGAAATTGGTCCCATGTGTGTGTGGATTTTAGGTGTTCTTGCCAATGGGCTGAGTGGTGGTGGGTTAAGTGCATTGTCAAGCATGTGGTACCCAAATGACTGGTGTTTTTTGTCAAGTTTAATCTGCTTGCAGAAGAGATTTCAAATTGCAACAATCAGCTGCACATGGGCTGAAAAAGGCCCACACAGCTGAGCTCTAGGAAGTGAGCCAGGCAATAACAGCTCTACAATCTAATGGAATAGGGTGTCTGCTCTCTACACTTCCATGATGGCTGTCTCTGGAGGACATCCTGCCTCACTGGGGTTGTGCCTCCCCCTGACTTTCCTCCCCTGCTCTATCTGGCACCCAAGTTGCATCAGTGACCTGATCATCAGCATCCCCTCCATCCTCATCATCACTGGAGCCAACCTGGCAATATGCTGTGGCTGGGGGAACATGACTGCCAATTTGTTGTTGATCAGTGTTCTCCCCTCTCTGTTGGCTCATGTTAGTCCCTTATGCTACCTCAGAACCAACATCTGAATCAAGCAATGTCTGTGCATTCTCAAGCAGCAAGTGACTGACCTTGTGTTCAAATAATTCAGCTGACTCCTCCATGCATGGTGTTAGGGCTATAGCAGGAGCAGCTGTAGACAAATGAGGCAGAATAAGCCACTCTGGCAGCTGTGGTGGACTTTTCACTAGTGCCAGCTTAAAGGGTTTTAGAGGAGGAGGGATGAGCGTGGTTTAGTAATCCAGTCCTCCACCTCCTCTACATGCTGTGGCTGGATAGCACAGGCAACATCTCTAAACAGAGACAAAGGTGCCCTGCTTGAGGCGGACCACATCCATCTTTGCCTGTGGACACAGAAACAGTTGGCCCCCATACTGGCATGAGAACATCTGAATCTCCTTGTTGGCCTCCCAGATATGATGGGGGTTTATTACTCAAATTTTATAGATACTGGGAAATGTGTAATTAGATGCATTTTACTGAAAAGCAGTGTTTGGTGCACTTTAAATTGAGAATTGTAAAAACTATCAAAAAATAAAAAAGGGGGGGGGGGGCAGGCGTAGTCAGAAAAACTGCATCTGACAAAAAAAAGAGACAGGCAGGGGCCAAAAAAGACACAGAAAAAACAAAAAACACGCAGCGACCAAAAACAAAAGGGTATACAGCAGCACTGTATACAGCACTAAATGTAATGTAATGTTGTGTTAAACACTGCACTACACCAACACACTACGCTGACACACTATTCTCACACATTCTACTAACAATAAACTAACACTCTGCACTCAAGAGTTACAATAAGTTTACAGTGAACACACTAACTGCTAGTAGAATAGTAGAAAAAGGAGCCCTGCTCTATCTATCTCCACTCCAACACACTACAAGAGCTGGCTATGAGAAGTTAGTTTTTATAGTGTTGAGTGGGACTATGAGTACTGAGCCGTGATTGGAGAAAGTATTCCTCACTTTGTCCAATCAGGGCTCTGACAGTTCTAATTGGTGAAGCCTTGCAACTGACTAGTGGTCAGATGCAAGGCTTCATCCAATTAGGGTCCTATAATGCACTGTGAAGCGTGCAGTGCATTGTGGGGTGCTTGGAGGACGAACATTGCATTTTCGGATGTTCGATAAACGGTCGAACAAGTGAAGTTCAGGCCGAACTTATGCTTGGCTCGAACTACGTCCATCTCTAATATAATGCTTTTGATAAGACATTTGAATGCTGTCTTTTTCCAAACTTCTGGGTGCATGGGAATCTCAGGATATATATATCATTAGTCTAATACACTAAACCATTTTGCCCCATACACGCATTGCAGAGCATCTTCCATCTGCAGGGTGGTGTATTGATTGAGAGTAGTCCTTCTGTTGAGGGTGTGGTAGTCAGTGCACATCCTCAGGGAGCTGTTCTTCAAAGCCACGGAAATGAGGGAAGAGTAGAGAGTCCGGGAGATTTTAATGATGAATGTCATCTGCAGCTCTGCCAACTGATCTTCCAAGTCATCTAGTGGAATCCATTGAGATTGCTCTCTAAACAGCTTGTCTTCTTGAAAATAGATTCGGTGTTCAAACTCATTGTAAACAATACCGAGTGCAACAACAGCAGGGGTGTCCAGCTCAGTGTAGCTGTACTTAGGCAACTGAAACTAGACTGTGCATGACTAAAGAAATATTTATTATTAATGGAACAAAATCCATTTAACACCAGTAAACAGAATCTACAGCAAAAGAAAAAATATACATGAACTATAAAGCAAGTGGCAAGCCTAACCAGCCACCTAACTATAACACAATATATATAAAATATATATAAAATGGGGAACATGGATAAACAGGGTAAGCCAGGAGCTGCAAGGAGATGAATAGGGAAGGAGGCCATAAATGGGATCAGGAACAGGGAGAGCAGATACGAATGTACAAGGGCACAGAATGCAGGTACTAGAACTACCCCCTTATGCTATGGGAACCACAGTGCCACCAGCAGGTGATCCAGGTCCTGAAACTAATTCTTGGAAAACAGTCCACCATCTCAAAATTTGAGCTTGCACCCTCTCTTTCCATTTAGGTGTTCCTTGTGTAATGCTACCCTCGTAGGATCTGCTTGGTAATTTGGGTTCTCTGTCCTGTACCTCAACTTCAAGTACAACCTCAGCCCCTCTGACACACACCTGTTTGAATGAAAGTTGCTGCAAGAAATTATAAGATATAAGTATAGATACATTTAACTTGCCTGTAAATTAGCACAAGGAAAAAGACACAAGACTGTTTAGTGGTAAATTAACCCGATGTTTTGGTACGGGTTAGAATAAATGCTGGTTTGAGCATAAATAAACACACAGACAGTAGGTTCAGACGTAGTCAGCTAGACAGCATAATCACTTTGGCAATGTGACTTAGAATAGAGTTCTCGACCACTAGACTGGAATTAACTCATGAATTTGCAAAGTCAGCAATAAACAGTGCATATACTATTATAACTGATCTAGAGTGCACTCTAGTGCAATGTCCCCTGAGAGATATCTCTTAGCATAAGCAATAGGCGAAGGTCTCTGTGTAGCAGCTGTAGAGGGACAGTTTTTAGTCCTGACTTTTTAACTGGCTAGCAGTCAGGCCTGCAGGCAGCAGTAAGGCTACTAGATGGCTGTATGGTCAGTTCCTAAAGGGCTCAGTCTCTCTAGCAGAAGATATTAAATCTCCACAGCAGCAGCTCAACCGTCCTAGTAATAATGCAGTTCACCATCTGGTCACAAAACTGTCTAGAATCCAGCTATCGGTACCCAAAACTCAGCACTCCAGATCCCGCTCAGGCCACCAATATGCAGCAGTGGTGGTGCACAATGGACAGCGAAGTGCATTCTCTGGTTTCCCTCATGGCGAGAGGAAGCTACCCCACCATATCAGATGGTGAGAAGAGGTAGCTGGATTCACTTGTCTTCTCACCATTTAAGCCTGTAACTACACTGGGAAGTCAGTAACATTGTGAATACTGACAGGGATTCTTCTTCTGGTTAATTTCAAGGCTCTGGTCTTCAGGCATCTTTGCACTTCTGTTATGCTATGGGATGAACATCCTAGATTGGTCATCTACTTTGTCACTTTACAGGAAAGAGGTAGATGGCAGAAGGCCTTTCATGTGTACATGTTCAAAACACACCATGAACAAACAACCTATGTCATTCCACTTTTCAGCAGACCAAAACCAGAAGACACTAATCCAGTGCTAGATTAGTTTACATTAAGGAGGTTGACCTCAGAATCATTAGCTTCTGAAAGTTCTAGCAGTATAATATGCTTGGCTCACTGGGAAACCCAGAAGGAACACAGGTGGAAACCAGGGTGCATTGTCCCATCAAAAAGTCTGCTGATCATGTCCCACTGGAGGTGCATGTCAACATGAAAAGGGAGATTTAAAAAAATTCTGTAAATAGGGGTCAATCAAAAGTCTCACAGTGCCTGGGTGTCACCAGTAGTCCTGGTACACAAAAAGGATCAGATGACCAGTTTCTGCATGGACTACAGGAACCTAGATGCCATCACTACTGCTCATGCCTACTTAACCACTTCAGGACCGCCGTATTGCCATTGTACGTCAGCACAATGGCACAGGCAGGCACAATCACGTAGATTTACGTGATTGCCTTCCAGCGGGTGGGGGGTCCGATCGGACCCCCTCCCGCTGTTTACGGCGGTCCGATTCGGTCCAGGAGCGCTCCGTGATGAGGGGATGGCCGTTGGTTTTCGGCCACCCCCTCTGGATCGCTCCTGGCCAATGAGAAGCTTCCTCCCCTGTGTATTGTTTACACAGGAAGGAGGAAGTGATGTCATTCTCCTCGGGGCGGTCTTTTTGACCGGACTACGAGGAGAAGACTAATAGTAAGTGTGCACCAACACTACACTGACATGTAGGTACACACAGGCACACAAACCCCCCCCCCGATCCCCCCCCCCCGATCGCCCCCCGATCCCCCCCGCCCCCCCTCCCCCCCCAGTCACAGTGTCACTGATTGCATTGATCATTTCTTTACTGATCAATGCATTCAGTGTCAGTTGTGACAGTAAAAACTGTCAGGACAGTTAGTGTTAGGTCCAGGGTAGCCCCCTATCACCCCCCAATAAAGATTTAACCCCCTGATTGCCCCTAGAGTTAACCCTTTCACCCCCTTTTGCCAGTGTCACTAAGCGATCATTTTTCTGATCGCTGCATGTGTCGCTAGGTAGCTAGTTATTTTTTTAGGTTCACCGCCAGGTTTTTATATCGCTAGGTACCCCGATATACTACCCAATAATGGTTTTAACCCCCTGATTGCCGCTAGTTAACCCTTTCACCCCCTTTTGCCAGTGTCACTAAGCGATCGTTTTTCTGATCGCTGCATTAGTGTCGCTACAGTCGCTAGGTAGCTAGTTATTTTTTTAGGTTCACCGCCAGGTTTTTATAGCGCTAGGTACCCCGATATACTACCCAATAATGGTTTTAACCCCCTGATTGCCGCTAGTTAACCCTTTCACCCCCTTTTGCCAGTGTCACTAAGCGATCATTTTTCTGATCGCTGCATGTGTCGCTAGGTAGCTAGTTATTTTTTTAGGTTCACCGCCAGGTTTTTATATCGCTAGGTACCCCGATATACTACCCAATAATGGTTTTAACCCCCTGATTGCCGCTAGTTAACCCTTTCACCCCCTTTTGCCAGTGTCACTAAGCGATCGTTTTTCTGATCGCTGCATTAGTGTCGCTACAGTCGCTAGGTAGCTAGTTATTTTTTTAGGTTCACCGCCAGGTTTTTATAGCGCTAGGTACCCCGATATACTACCCAATAATGGTTTTAACCCCCTGATTTCCGCTAGTTAACCCTTTCACCCCCTTTTGCCAGTGTCACTAAGCGATAATTTTTCTGAACGCTGCATCAGTGTCGCTAGTGTCGCTAGGTAGCTAGTTATTTTTTTAGGTTCACCGCCAGGTTTTTATAGCGCTAGGTACCCCGATATACTACCCAATAATGGTTTTAACCCCCTGATTGCTGCTAGTTAACCCTTTCACCCCCTTTCACCAGCGATCACAGTATAAGTGTCACTGGTGACGCTGGTTAGCCAGTTAGTTATTTAGGTTCCCCGTCAGGTTTTTATATAGCGCCAGGGACCCCCATATACTACCTAATAAAAATTTGAACCCCCTGATTGCCCCTAGTTAACCCTTTCACCACTGATCACCGTATAAGTGTTACGGGTGACTCTGGTTAGTTTGTTTTTTATATATAATCCGGAAGGCAGTGCTTGGTTTTCGGGGTCCCGTACGTGGCTAGGCTCCCAAAAAGTCCCCCACATGTGGTATCCCCGTACTCGGGAGAAGCAGCAGAATTTATTTTGGGGTGTAATTTGACTTCTGCCCATAGCATGTGTGAGCAATATATCATTTAGTGACAACTTTGTGCAAAAAAAAAAAAAGTTTGTAATATTCCCGCAACTTTTGGCAAAATATAAAATATTCCATGGACTCAAGATGCCTCTCAGTAAATAGCTTGGGGTGTCTACTTTCCAAAATGGGGTCATTTGGGGGGGTTTTGTGCTATTTTGGCATTTTATGGCCTTCGAAACTGTGATAGGTAGTGAGGAGTTAAATCAAAAATTTGCACCCTTAGAAATCCTGAAGGTGGTGATTGGTTTTCGGGGTGCCGTGCGCGACTAGACTCCCAAAAAGTTTTTTTTTTTTTTTTTGTCATTATTCAATCCCTTAGGACAAAAAAAATAAATATTCAATGGGCTCAACATACCCATCAGCAATTTCCTTGGGGTGTCTACTTTCCAAAATGGGGTCATTTGGGGGGGTTTGTACTGCCCTGCCATTTTAACACCTCAAGAAATGAGATAGGCAGTCATAAATTAAAAGCTGTGTAAATTCCAGAAAATGTACTCTAGTTTGTAGACGCTATAACTTTTGCGCAAACCAAAAAATATACGCTTATTGACATTTTTTTTACTAAAGACATGTGGCTGAATAAATTTTGCCCTCAATGTATGACTAAAATTTAGTTTATTCGATTTTTCTTATAACAAAAAGAAGAAAATATCTTTTTTTTTCAAAATTTTCGCTCTTTTTCCATTTATATCGCAAAAAAAAAAAATCGCAGAGGCAATCAAATACCATCAAAAGAAAGCTCTATTTGTGGGAAGAAAAGGACGCAAATTTCGTTTGGGTGCAATATTGCATGACCGCGCAATTACCAGTTAAAGCAGCGCAGTGCGAAATTGCAAAAAGACCTCTGGTCCTTAAGGTGTTTATTGGTCCGGAGCTGAAGTGGTTAATACCATGCAAAGATGAGCTGTTAGATAAGCTGGTGACTGCCCACTATCTAAAATCACGAACCTGAACAAGGGATATTGGGAAATTCTTCTAGCACTGGGGACTCAGAAAAAAATAAAACCTCATCGCTCCATTTGGGTTATGTGAATATAAGGTAATGCCATTTGAAAGATAAAATATTTTGAAAGATAAAATAACAGTTTTACTGTCTGGATAACCAGGTAATGTACACAGCCATACAATTTTACCATGCATCACAAGAAGGGCAGTTCCCGTGGTGATGTTGACCCGTTGTCTCACTAAGCTGAACCAGCAGCAGGTGACATTGAAAAATAACTTTCTTTTTGTGATACCTCATAGGGAGACGGTACCATAGTAATGAGATCTGGAAAAAGGAGGGCTATAATTAAAATTCATGTTCAGCATCAAATATAATAGATCGATCAGTTCACAGTTCAGATCAGACACAGTTCAGGCTGAAATTCTCCCTCCCAGAACACAGAATACACATAGGAATACCTTTCCAAAGGCTATAACAAACCATTTTTTCAGCAGGACCATAATTCTACCATTGTGTGGTCATGCAATGCTGTACCCAAATAATTTTTTTTTTTTACACAAATAGTGCTTTCTTTTGGTGCTATTTAACCACTTCAGCCCCGAACCATTTTGCTGGTCAAAGACCAGACCACTTTTTGCAATTCGGCACTGCGTCGCTTTAACTGACAATTGCGCGGTCATGCGACGTGGCTCCCAAACAAAATTGGCACCCCTTTATTCCCACAAATAGAGATTTCTTTTGGTGGTATTTGGTCACCTCTGCGGTTTTTATTCTTTGCGCTATAAACAAAAATAGAGCGACAATTTTGATTTTGCATTATTTTTTACTTTTTGTTACAATAAATATCCCCCAAAAATATAGAAAAAACATTTTTTTCCCTCAGTTTAGGCCAATACAAATTCTTCTACATATGTTTGGTAAAAAAAATCGCAATAAGCGATTATTGTTTGGTTTGCGCAAAAGTTATTGCGTTTACAAATAGGGGATAGTTTTATGGCATTTTTATTAATATTTTTTTTTACTAGTAATGGCGGCGATCAGCGATTTTTATTGTGACTACGACATTATGGCGGACACATCAGACATTTTGACACATTTTTGGGGCCATTGTCATTTATACAGCAATCACTGCTATATAAATGCAGTGATTCCTGTGTAAATGACACTGGCAGTGAAGGGGTTAACCAATGGGTGGCAGTGTAGGGGTTAAGTGTTCCTAGGGGCGTGTTACTAACTGTGGGGGGCTGGGCTTTCATTTAGTGAACACTGATCTCTGCTCCAATCACATGGAGCAGAGATCAGCGTCACTAGTTGCTAGGCAGAATGGGGAAATGCTGAAAAAATTACACTTTGCTACAATGTAAAGTAATGTGTGTACAGCTTGTATAACAGTGTAAATTTTCTGTCCTCTCAAAATAACTCACCACATAGCCATTAATGTCTAAACCGTTGGCTACAAAAGTGAGTACACCCCTAAGTGAAAATTTACAATTTGGGCCTAATTAGCCATTTTTACCAGATGAGGAGTACAAAGACAATTGTATCTTGCCTACAGTCAAGCATGGCGGTGGGAGTGTCATGGCCTGGGGTTACATGAGTGCTGCTGGCACTGGGGAGCTACAGTTCATTGAGGGATCCTTGAATGCCAACATTTATTGTGACATACTGAAGCAGAACATGATCCCCTCCCTTCGGAGACTGGGCCGCAGAACAGTATTCCAACATGATAACAACCCCAAACACACCTCCAAGATGACCACTGCCATGCTAAAGAAGCTGATGGTAAAGATGATGGACTGGCCAAGCATGTCCAGACCTAAACCCTATTGAGCATCTGTGGGGCATCCTCAAACAGACAGTGTAGGAGCACAAGGTCTCTAACATCCACCAGCTCCGTGATGTGGAGGAGTTGAAGAGGACTCCAGTGGCAACCTGTGAAGTTCTGGTGAACTCCATGCCCAAGAGCATTAAGGCATTGCTGGAAAATAATGGTGGCCACACAAAATATTGACACTTTGGGCCCAATTTAGAAATTTTCCCTTATGAGTGTACTGACTTTTGTTGCCAGCGATTAGACATTAATGGCTGTGTGTTGAGTTGTTTTGAAGGGACACCAAATTTACACTGTTATACAAGCTGTACACTCACTACTTTACACTGCAGCAAAGTGTAAATTCTTCAGTGTTGTTACATGAAAAGGGAGTGTAGAGGGGTGTGAGATACTGTATATATATATATATATATATATATATATATATATATACAATCAAAAAACAAAGGATAGAATCTCCAATGCAATGTACTTTAATTCCAAAGTGAAATTACATATACAAATGCATGTGTGGTAGGTAGCAGTATCAGCGACTGTACAGTTTCAAGCATCCCTGCTCCTCATCAAGCTGCAGGGCTGCTTGAAACTGTACAGTCGCTGCTACTGCTACCCTCAACACATGGATATATAATTGCACTTTGGAATTAAAGGAAATGCATTTGAGATTGTAGCCTTTGTTTTTTTATATTGATTGAAGGTGGATGAACATGGACTCACCATTGATATAATGTCTGTCATACAACCGGGGACACAGAAAATTACTCACTGTACATTTATATATATATATATATATATATATATATATATATATATATATAATATTAATTTGATTTGAGTTTTTAAAACTGAGCAAATCATTTTCTTGCAAATAGTAATAAACCAGTTACTATAACTTCTTGCTTGACTTGAAGGTTTAGTTAGAAGATAAGCAGTCTTGTCTGCAGGAGTAATGATAAAATAACACCTAAAAGTGAACAAGCATCCTGCTAATATTTATTGGCTGTGGGACATGACCACCTTGCATGGTGGGAACAAGTAATTACCAAGCAGTCTTTAAGTATGAGGTCAGAAAAACATGGGAGTATTTTGAACAAAATGGTTTATAAGCATTTCCCTTTAACATGATGTCAGAGGCACTAGATGCAAGATGTTTCAAAATTGTGTTCCCTCTCTATTTTATTTCCCGCTCTATATCTCTTTTTCCAGACTATCATATAAGGTAATTAACCTGTCAATGGTCCACTAAGGTGTTGAAACAATAGCAATATAAGGGTTTTCTCCATTATGTCATCGGGCTGTTAAAAACATAAATGTGTAGAGACACAATGGGCTAATTTAATAGAAAATCGTTCATGGTAACTTCAGCCTTACAATACAAACTAGAGTGTGAGGAGGTAGAACAACAAAGTATCACAGACAATACTACCTGCAAAATATTATTTTAAACTTAAATGTACAGTAAAAAAAAAACTTTCTGATTAAAAAGGATTCTGAAGTTCCCCTTTAAATATTATACTGCATTTTATAGTAAACCCATCACAATAAAACTCGAGTAACTCATCAGCCCATAATGGATAAATACATAAGAAGGAGTGCCTTCCCTGAAAATCTAATTTTAAAAGAAGCAGTAGGTGCCAAGATGCATATAACAACATTCCTCCAGGTCCTAAGCCACTACATTAGTCAGTGAGACCTTCTATCTCATTAAAGGAAGAACGTGAAGGTTTGGGAGTAGAATGGGTAGGACCAAGCTCAAATTTTACAGAAACAGGTGACATTTATATTTTGAAATGCCTGTATCTCCGGATCTACCTATCAATTTGAGGAAATCATTGAAGGTAACCTATGCTTGTGCATTTTTTCTATTATGATCTGTTTAAAGTTTGTATGAACCACCTATACAAACTTCTGAGAGAAAAAAAAACTTACCATACCTCAATAAAAATTAAAATAAAAAACCAAGATAACATTAACTATCACTAAGCATCCTTGCCTTGTTAGGGGAGCTTTACTCCTGCCCAAGGTGAAGAATTGAGCATAGTAATCAATCTTTTTCTAAGACGCAAACATAAGCATTTAGGACTTGCAATTACAGATATAGATTGGGGAAATATACTGTAAGCAACATTATAAAATACAAATAATTAACAAAATATAAAGTGATGTGGAAACACCTATGTAGTCAATTTATGACCACAAATGCTACTAAACAATATAAATTAAGCAAAAATAGAGAATGAGTAATGAGGGACAGCAGAAAAATCCAAGGTAAAGGAAACTAAAAGCAATATGCATGAAAAGCAAAATTAGAAAGAGAAATGCTAATACATACATACTACTACCTAAAAATGTTTTACCCTAATGTAATGAGTACATTAAAGTAAAAACGTTTAGGCTTTAGAAACACTTTAAGGCTAAGTTCACACTCGAGAACGCAGCGGCTCACAGCAGGAGTCTGGTGCGTCTCCATTCACTGTTTCAGGTCCAATTTCAGACGTAATTTTGTGCTGAATTCAGACCTGAAACGGACCAAAAGACGCACACGACTCCTTTGCAATTCGCACCGGAGCCACTGCAGAGATGTGTGAAAAGGCATTATAGAGAGTCGGTTACAATCTCCTGCTATGCGAATTGAACGCGGGGAAATCCGCATCAAATTCACAATAGTGTGAACCCAGCCTAAGGCTGGGTTCACACATGTGCTGTGCCAATTGAAGCCCCGTTTTCACAGCCAATTGACAAAGTAGTTATTCAGCATTTCAGGTCACCTTTTGATCAGGATCTGGTCAGGTTTGCATCAGTATGAGGTTAGGTTTACATTAGGATCAGGCCAGGATCCTGTTCACAACTGAATGACGTGCAATTCTGAAGCGCTCCCATAGAAGTCACTGGGCCTGAATTTGCACCTGAGCTCAGACCGCACTGCTCAGAAAACTGATAGGACTCTTTTTCAATTTGCATTAAATCCACACCCCAGCTGCACCGGACATATGTAAACAGGCACAATAGAAAGCAATGTTCTTTCACATGTCATGAAAATTGAATGCGGTTCAAAACCTGTGAACCTAGCCTAAGGTTAGGAAATTCCAATTATTTACAGCTTGCATAGATGACTGCTAAAATGTTCCATATAGCATAATGAAAATTTTAATCACTATTAGGTTATATATGCTGTATTGTTCCTTTTCAGGTTATCAGTAGATATTTTTCTGACTTCAGTACATCTCATTGGCTCCCCAGTTTCAAATAGGGTGATGTCTGCTAGTAAAGGCGTAAGAGTGACTTTCAATATTCCACTTCTTCCTTGCACGGAATATTTCTAACCATGATTAAGGATAGACTAGGTGGGCCATGTTCCATTAAATGTTTAATGCAAATGGGTGGATATGCTTTCAAAGTGGTGGCAATGAGTGTTCATCTATTGTGTAATGGTTTATGTCATGTCTGTAACTTTTTTGTTAATCAGAAACATGTAGAAACCAGACACAGTGCTTTAAAAGCATACGTTTACTCTCATTTTCCCCAGCAGAGATCTACAGATGAATTCCCAGATTGCAAAAATAGTTATACATGTGTAGTCTCTTAAATGTATATTCTTTTTGGCAAAACCTTGATCCAGAGTATTATTTTTACACAGGGATGGCATGACGCTTATATGGAAAGTGTTTCTATATGTACACATAGATGTACAAATAAAAGTATGTGAAACTCTCACTAAAGCAGGTTAAGGAATTTATATAACCTTTTTCTAGATGTCATACCTTTGTGAATTGCAAACCCCTGGGTTCAACATTAAAGATGATCTATCTAGAACATTACAAATCTAGGTTAGTACATTCTGAATATGTCACAGTATACATCAAAAGCATAATTATACAGTTGCAAAAAAAGTATGTCAACCCTTTTGAAATTATATGCATTTCTGCACAATTTGATCATAAAATGTGATCTGATCTTCATCTAAGCCAGACAATCACAGTCTGCTTAAACTAATAACACACAAAGAATTTAATGTTACTATGTTTTTATTGAACATACCATGTAAACATTCACAGTGCAGGTGAAAAAAGTATGTGAACCCCTAGACTTATGAGATCTCAGAGCTAATTGGAGTGAGGTGTCAGCCAACTGGTGTCCAATCAATGAGATGAGATTGGAGGTGTTGGTTACAGCTGCCCTGCCCTATAAAAAACACACACCAGTTCTGGGTTTGCTTTTCACAAGAAGCATTGCCTGATGTGAATGATCGCTCGCACAAAAGAGCTCTCAGAAGACCTACGATTAAGAATTGTTGACTTGCATAAAGCCGGAAAGGGTTATAAAAGTATCTCCAAAAGCCTTGCTGTTCATCAGTCCACGGTAAGACAAATTGTCTATACATGGAGAAAGTTCCCACCTGCTGCCACTCTCCCTAGGAGTGGGCGTCCTGTAAAGATGACTGCAAGAGCACAGTGCAGACTGCTCAATGAGGTGAAGAAGAATCCTAGAGTGTCAGCTAAAGACTTACAAAAGTCTCTGGCATATGCTAACATCCCTGTTAGTGAATCTACAATACGTAAAACACTAAACAAGAATGGATTGCATGGGAGAAAGCCACTGCTGTCCAAAAAAAACATTGCTGCACGTTTACAGTTTGCACAAGAGCACCTGGATGTTCCACAGCAGTACTGACAAAATATTCTGTGGACAGATGAAACCAAAGTTGAGTTGTCTGGAAGAAACACACAACACTATGTGTGGAGAAAAAGAGGCACAGCACACCAACATCAAAACATCATCCCAACTGTGAAGTATTGTGGTGGGGGCATCATGGTTTGGGGCTGCTTTGATGCGTCAGGGCCTGGACGGATTGCTATCATCAAAGGAAAAATTAATTCCCAAGTTTAGCAACTGAAATCTTTGTGTTCTTGCAGAAACAGGCACAGAAAATGTCATGTCTTCACATAGTATGAACAAGGCCTCAAGGTGATAATAAATAATATTTTAACAAAAATAACAACATAACATGTGCTCACAAAAAGTGCACTATGTAATCCTTATAATGGTAATCAAACTAGTGTGGTGTGCCCAATAAGTTAGATAAATGTAAAATATACAATATGTTTTAAGTGTGTATAGAGACTTCCGCGCTCTATGGGAAAAAATAGGAGAGGGCGAGAATAACAAATGAAAAAAGCAGCAATCACTGAATGAGTTGTCTCTCACTGGTAAAGGTAAATGAATAAAGATGTGATGCGCTAATTACAAAACATTCAAATAGCCACAATGAAACTAATAATGTGCAATTATAGAGCTGTATAAAGTGCAACCGTGCATAAATAAATCAGGGAATAACACTGTACATATATACCAATGAACTAAAGTGGAATTGCAATAAACCATACGGTGATTACCTAGTGCAAAAATCATAAAGTGACTCTATGTGCAAAAAACATGAATTTAACGTATATATCAAAATATAGGATGTGTGCACGTATTAAACGTGTAAAAAATAAAGCCAAAAATATATATGAGCAAAGAAAAATAGACAGATTTTGAATCCAAGTGACAATTGTGATTTGTATAAAATGTCCCATACACAATCAAATCAAAACGTGCAATTCGGTAGGCACACTAAATTAAACGTGCAATGTGCTGGGTAATAGATCCATCTGTGGTGGTCCGTGCAGGTAGTGTTAATGCTATGCAATTACCTCACTGCTGTGGGTAACACAGCAAAATTAGTAATGGACACAATTCAAAGCGTGCAATTCGGTAGACACACTGAATTAAACGTGCAACGTGCTGGGTAATAAATTCATCCGTGGTGATCCGTGCAGGTAGTGTTAATGCTATGCAATTACCTCACTGCTGTGGGTAACACAGCAAAAATAGTAATGGACACCAAGATGATTGCAGGGATGGCTGTATAAACAAATTTCTTTGGGAGACTTCTTTTAGCTTCCTCATGGATGGTGGGTAGACTCAGGGGAATAGATCAGAGAAAACCGCCATAGTGTAGTTGTTTTTTAAAATATAACAATTTATTTAAAGAGTTTAAAACTACTCACAAGTGAAGCAGAGATAAGCACATTTGACAGACAGCAAGCAAAACCGGATACGAACGTCACTTCCGGGTTCCTACGCGTTACGTCGTCGAGACTTCAACTGGGATCATTGTGGCTATTTGAATGTTTTGTAATTAGCGCATCACATCTTTATTCATACAATATGTTTTGCCTGTGTTGTACTGGCCTGCTGCTAGGAGCGAAGACAACTCCTGCTTATCACTTACATCTCTTTAAACAAACTAAGATGTATGAGTAAACTGTATTGATGGAAGGTCTTTAACATGGAGCACGTTTTGTTAGATTTTGCAAGGCTCTGTTCTTCAAAATCCGTATTTGGCCATAGATTTGTTTACTCAAACAGTGTTACTCATGCACAATGGTGAAAGAAAAAAGGTTGGGAAGAGTTCATTTAATCCTTAGCAATATTTGTTTTAGCCTATTCAGGTCACTTAAGAAAAAGCCTTCCTTTGTGGACTTGTGATCCCAACAGACATTCTAAAACAACAAGTCTGGAAGAAAGTTTTTATAATTGGTGGTGCAATCATTTTTTGATATAACTAATAGCCTGGCAGTATGGTCATGAATGGGTTTTTATGCTTTGGTTGTAAAAGTAGAAAACCCCACCAATTTGAGCAAGTCAAGAGTGCCCTAAGGAAGGGCAACGTGTTTCTGTTCATCTGTAGTCATATGAAATCAGTTTTTGCTTTTTCTTTGTAATGGACTCAAGTTTAGCAAGACATTTTGCAGGAGAATTTAAGGCCATCTGTCCACCAGCTGAAGCTCAACAGAAGATGAGTGTTGCAACAGGACAACGACCCAAAGCATAGAAGTAAATCAACAACAGAATGGCTTAAACAGAAGAAAATACACCTTCTGGAGTGGCCCAGTCAGAGTCCTGACCTCAACCCGATTGAAATGCTGTGGCATGACCTCAAGAAAGCAATTCACACCAGACATCCCAAGAATATTGCTGAACTGAAACAGTTCTTATGTGTATGCAGTTTTCTGCACAGAAAAAAAACTCATGTGACATCACCACTGTGGTGTGAACAGGGCACAAAGAGAACAATTAGCTTTTTGTGCCCTTGCAAAGATCTGCATTAGAAAAACCCATGTCTGCACATTGTACACATGTACTCTCTGCATATGTAATAAATATAGAGAGTTGTATATGAGCCAATAGATGGAGCTCTCAGAGATGACAAGACATAACTGTTTTCACCAACTGTTGGGATAAGATGTCAGCCACATTGGAAGGGCAATGTTTTTCTGGTTCAAAGACTTGCATTGTGAGAAGAAGCTGTAAAATGTAACCTGGGGTTTAATTTACTAAAGAAATAGAGACCGTTCCAATAGCACAGGTATGTGTTTGCTTAGCTTGGTAAATAAGGTGAAGTTGTATTTATTTTGAACACTCAATCGTGCAGAAGGGAATAAAAAATTTTATTATTTTAGCATTTAGTTAGATAATTGACGTGATCATGGCTTCATCCTATTTACAAAGCTAAGTGATCGTGCATTTTTCAGAATTAATATAAACTTTCCAAAGTGAACATTTACTATCCAAATGAACATTATTAAATCAGCCGTATTCTGTACGTGTGTATGTATCTGTATGCCCATGTGTTGTTGCCCCATGTACATCTATAATTATACCTTTACACAAAGTGTTTATATCATTACAAAATTGAAAAGACTATGCATTTCCCTTACACCCAACCCTGGCAGGTAAAAAAAAATGTCCAGAAAGCTGTTCCTGCAAACCACACTGCTTACAGCACTTACCTCAGCTCTGCTAAGAGAAATCTTGCTCAGAAGTCTGCAGAGAAACTGACACTTCTGAAATGGTTAATCTCCTGTGTCCCCAACAGCACTCACTCTTTCTTCTTATCAAACTCTCTGCCAAAACACTGTGCATAGGAAGCAATTCTTTTTTTGTTTTTAATAAAATACTTGTTTTCATCTTTTTTTTTTTTAATCTTTTGTTTCATCCCCAGTGCTGCTAAACTCCAACAGCCTCACCATGTCTACACGCATGCACTCCAGAGATGGTTGCATAACATTTATCAGGTTTCCTGATGTGGTGACAATACTGGACCATGCCTGTGCAATGTATATTAAAATAACCAGACTCTTTCAGAACCTGATGTGACAGGATGACAATGCAGTAGCTTATTTGGGAGACAGGGAAAGAGTGTTGCCATCACACAAGTGAAATGCCAGAAAGCCAGAACTACAAGAGAATTTTAGATAGAGGAGCAGAAATTAAATCATAATCTAGCATTTTCTGTCCATGTGCTTGCCACAGAGGTTTACTTTATCCTGGTGACCACTACCACTGCAAAAATAAGGGAGAATTTAACATTTTGAGCCATCACCAGCGCATGAATGAATGGGAAGTCTTCCAAGGATTTTAACCCGTTGGCATTACTTTTGAAATTAAATTATCATGTTAAAGCTAATATGAGATTTGAATAATTGGGATTAAATAGATTTTATTTGCTACCATTGGGTAGCCTTTTTTTGTTTCTGTTACAATACCCATTTCCTCTTCCATCATATCTATCTGTGTAATTCCACTTCCAGTAGCAAGATGAGATGCAGATACTTAGTCCACATTAATACAAATAATTTTATTTTAGCTGCATTATTAAAGTTATTTTGTACTTGCAGCATTTGTAAACAGATAAAGCCCAAGTCCAGAATAAAATGTCATGATACTTCACTAATGAGAAATTTGCTGCCACCTTACTCGACCAAACCAAAAAAACTGCAAAAAAAAATGGATTACTTAAGGGGGATTCCTACCAGCTCAACATGGTCTCTAAAACTTGCTATGCTTTACCATACTGGGCTTGACTGCCTAGGCGGGATTCAGCCCCAGCTAAACTAGGATACTTTCCCTTTCTTTTTCCCCATGTTTATTTTATTTTTATTTCTTTTATTTTTTTGTGTGTGTTTTCCCATCTTTTTTTCATGTGGTAAAGAGGCCTTTCTTTTCCTTCTTTTTCACATCATCCCTTCTCCCTTATGTTTTATGTGGGATAACTTACCACCATTAAATATTACCTGTTTTAAATTTACACAATACCTACTTGGAAAGCCTCTTATTCTTTCTTCCAGACTATATTTTGTTCCCATGTGTGGTCTCAAGATAACTGCATTATTACAAAAAAAAAACAATTATACTTAAACTGAAGCTAGATATAATACTTCTTCTTTAATTACATGTTAATTCATTCTCCTTTCTCTCATCTTATATCTAAGTTTACATGGGAAATGTATGCATTATCTTTCTTATTCCATTTTATTTGAAACATTTTACTTGACTTCACGCTGATATACTGTGGCAGAATGGCACCACACAATTCCTGTACAGGTACCGTATTTTCCTGGCGTATAAGACGACCTTTTACACTTAAAAAAACTGAGCAAAAAGGAGGGGTCGTCTTATACTCCGGGTCAGCTGCTGGGATGCCTTCTAGATGTCCGGTAATACTGTATGTAGCTTCGGCTACATACAGTATATACCACTGAGCCAATCCCAGTGAGCGATGTATTCAAATGAATACAGAGCCTGCTCGGATTGGAGTAACAATCTCTGCCAATCCGAGCAGGCTACACACAGTAGCCTGCTCGGATTGGCTTTGAGAGTGAGAGAGGCGCGGGCTGATGATGTTACAGCCTCTGCCAATCCAAGCAGGCTTTGTATTCATTAATAGAATACATTGCTCGCCGTGATTGGCTCCAGCACCAGCAAGAAGGAAGAAGGAAATGGCTCCAGCAAGAATGAAGAAGAGGGATATGAAGCGTCGGAAGCCTCAGAATGGGGGGGGTCGTCTTAAACGGTGAGTACGGGCAAAACATTTTTCAAAACCTGTAGGGGGTCATCTTATATGCCGGGTCATCTTATACACCGGCAAATACGGTACATCATCCCCTTTAAGAGCTGCCAGAAGGCATGCGCAAACAAATCAATATGCGCTTATTGCGGGTTTTTTTTTACCAAAAATATGTAGAAGAATACATATTGGCTTAAACTGATGAAAAAATTCGTTTTTTTTTTTATTTGGGGGATATTTATTATAGCAAAAAGTAAAAAATATTGTTTTTTTTTTCGAAATTGTCACTCTTTTTTTGTTTATAGCGCAAAAAGTAAAAACCGCAGAGGGGAATCAAATATCACCAAAAAGAAAGCTGTATTTGTTGGGAAAAAAAGGACGCAAATTTTGTTTGGGTACAGCATTGCATGATCGTGCAATTGTCAGTTAAAGCGACGCAGTGCCAAATTGTAAAAAGTGCTCTGGTCAGGAAGGGGGTAAAATCTTCCGGGGCTGAAGTGGTTAATATGTAACCTGATATTGTAACCACAAACTATATCTATTTTATTTGTTTTATAAATTCAATACATACTGTTGAAAGGAAGAAAAAAAAGTCCCGCTGGCCTTTATTTAATGGAGAAGAAAATACTGGGGGGGGGGGGGGCAACCTTGTGTTCAGCATATCTTTATTACAAGCCTGTGACTATCTCAAAATGTGTTGTCTGTTCCTACAGAATGAAGATCCAGGTGAGCATTATCTCTACTAAAAGAGATAAAGGGCTGAAGCTAAGCGCCAGCTGCGCGTACACCATTACTCCTATGCCATGCTCTTTCCGGCTCGGCTCCGGGTCGCGGGAGAGGACAGGGCCCATTTCTTTGATACCCCGGAGGCGGTGTTCGGCTGGCTGGAGAATAGGGCGGCACCGCGGAGGGATGCGGCTTAGCCCCTTGTGATGTTGTTGGCTGTCGGGGCGCTATGTTTAATGGAGGACTAGGGGGGTGAGGCGACATGGATCCTGCTCCCGGACTGCATTTGCTCTTTGGCAAGGTACTGTACTTTATTACCGCCCCATTGTGTGCGGTGGCGTGATGCCCTGGTCCGGAGATTTGTCATGCTGATAGACTAGAGACTCCCTCCCCCCCGGATCCCATCCCAAACCCCTGGTGATCTTCCCCGACCCTCTTTCTCCTGGGCCCCTTCTCCTCCGCGGCCCCCCTCTGCATACCCCTTCCCGCCTCCATGTTGCATTAGCCGCTCCCTTCCAAGTTTATTGGTATTCCTGTCCAAGGTGATCCTTTAACTGTATGCCTACTGACTGTTTTATATCCCTCCAGCGGACTCTGAATTCCCATGGTACCCCGGACGGTCGCGGGACGTTGGCCTGCAAGTTGCTCTCCGCGGCCGTTTGACCATCCGTGGCTGCACCCGGTGACCATGCTCCTCACGGTGTTGCTTGGTCTTCAGAGTATAACCGTCACATTCGTTTTATGTTTAAACGGGTCCTCCACAGGGTCCCGTGACCCGCAGACTTGCGGGCTCAGGTTTGAAGCTTGGTTTCCCCGGGCCGGGCGGGGTCGGCCCCAGGCTTTGGCCTTTTGGTCGGGCCGGGGCCGCGCCGAACGGCCCGGTGCATGTTCTTTTGAGTATCTATTTATGCTCAGTTGTTTAAGTTTTTTATGGTGGTATGGTCTTTGCCGGTTCATGTCAATTAAATGTTGGTCGTTGTCTCTATGTGACAGTGGGCTGGGTACTCTGCTGACTCTCTGTTGGGTGGTGGGCGGCGGGTGGGGGCGCTGGTTCCTATATTTTAGCACATATGTGAGTTTTCTGCAATGGGTGACCTGAAATGCCTTACTTGGAATGTTCGGGGGATCAGGGCGAAACAAAAGCGCAGCGCGGTCCTGACCTATCTCAAGGCTCAGAAAGCAGACATAGTTGTCTTGGTGGAGACTCATCTTACTGGCCACCTGTTACTCACGCTTAAGAAACCTTGGGTGGGCTGGGTATACCAGGCCCCGTTTTCTACTTACTCCAGGGGTGTGGCGCTGCTGGTGTCCAAGTCAGTGCAATTCCTGCTCATCCTGCTCAAGTCTGATCCTGAGGGGAGGTTTCTCTTCTTACATGCCCGAGTTAATGGTAAAGAACTTCTTCTTTTGGCTATATATGTTCCTCCCCCCTTTCAGTTTACTGTTCTCAACGAGGGCTTAGCGTTTATGTCCCAATTCCCTACTGTCCCGGCGGTGTGGCTGGGGGACTTCAACAATGTTGCACATAGAGAACTGGATAGGCTTGTGTTGACTCCCCCACCTGTGCTGTCACCGGGGCTTACTAGGTTTGGCAGGTTCTTCCTGGAGCTAGCTCTGGTGGACACCTGGCGACATAGTTTCCCTAAGGCTAAACAATACTCCTGTTTTTCGGCGTCGTATTCTACTATGTCTAGGATTGATTTTATTTTTATTTCTCGCCCCCTTCTTCCCTATCTAGCAGAAGTGGGATTTAACCCGCGGGTGCTTTCGGATCACGCTCCGTACTGGGTCGTGCTGCGTCTCCCAGGCCCTCCACAATCCTACTCTTGGAAATTAAACCCTTTCTGGTTGGGGGTGACCCCTGGACTGGAGGAGGCGGGGTCGGAGTGGGACTTATTTTTTTATACGAATCGCGGTACGGCCCCTTTTACGCTGGTTTGGGACTCGTTTAAAGCACATGCCCGGTCGTTTATGGCACACCAAATTTCGCAATATCGTCGGTCGTCTGCGGAGGCGTTGCTTCGGGCGGAGCACCAACTGTCTATTGCTGAACGGGAATTTTTGAGGACCCATCCCCAAATAGGGCTGATTTTCTCAAGTTGCAATCCAGAGTGGTGAATGGCTTGCATATTGAGCGGGCGGAGAGGAACATGTTCCATGTCAGGCAGAGGGTGTATGAATGTGGGGAGCGTGCTGGTCGCCTGTTGGCCTATTTGGCGCACATGGATCAGCGGCCCCCCACAGTGGTCTCCTTGCGGGGCTCCGATGGTGCGCTGATTACTGATCCTGACGCGGTGGCAGAGGAGTTTAGAACATTTTATGCATCACTGTACTCCTCGGTGGCCACCGCTGCTGGGGACGAGGTGGACGGGCTTCTCGAAACCCTTGACTTGCCCTCAATCACGCGAGCTCAGGCGGCACTTCTGGAGGCCCCTATTAGTACCGATGATATCGCGAAGGCGATGTCCCTGCTAAACAAGTCCAAAGCCCCTGGCTCGGACGGGCTCCCCCTTGAATTTTATCTAAAATATGCGGATACCCTGACTCCTAGGTTGCAAGAACTATTCTCTCATATATTCGAGTCAGAATCTCTTCCTCCCTCGATGCGTGAGGCTTATATAGTCCTCATCCCCAAGCCCGGGAAGGATTTGGAGCTCCCAGAGTCTTATAGGCCCATCTCCTTACTCCAGTTGGACATCAAGATCCTGGCCAAGGTCCTGGCTACCCATCTGAATGCGGTTATCCTAGATCTGATTCATCCCGACCAGACGGGGTTTATGCCATCCAAAAACACGGCTTACAACTTGCGACGGTTGCATATGAATCTGCAAGCGGAGCATGATCTGATGGGGGCTAGAGCGGTGGTGTCTCTGGACGCGGCCAAAGCGTTCGATTCAGTGGAGTGGAGGTATTTGTGGAGTTGTCTTCGACGCTTTGGCTTCGGACCCCGCTTTATTAAATGGATACGCCTCCTATACAGCGGCCCTTGTGCCAGGATCTTGGTTAATGGGCGGGTGTCGTCCCCTTTCCCTCTTTCTCGGGGTACCAGACAGGGCTGCCCCTTATCCCCATTGTTGTATGCCATAGCGGTGGAGCCGCTTGCGGTGGCTCTCAGGGGGCACCCTGATATTAGGGGGCTTGAATGTGGTAGCCTGGAGGAGAGGATTAGCCTGTATGCAGATGATATGCTGCTGTATCTGGCGGATGCAGGCCCCTCCCTCCGGGCAGCTCTTGAAACGATCCAACTATTTGGAGCATACTCGGGGCTTAAGATCAACTGGGAGAAATCCCAGATTCTGCCCATGGATCTGGGGGTCCCCTCCGAAGTTGAGGCTTCTGCTCCCCTCCTAAGGGTGAGTAAGATAAAATATTTAGGTATCTATGTCACCAGATCCCCTGAGGATTACACCAGGCTAAACATATATCCCCTGGTGGCATCCCTGAAGGTTAGAATCAAGGCGTGGGCCAAGCTCCCTCTGGGCGTTCTAGGGCGAATAAACCTTGTAAAAATGGTTATTTTACCCGGGTTTTTATACGTGTTTTGGCACTCCCCTGTTTATTTACCCCTACGGCTGTTTAAATCCTTAGAAGCCCTGCTCAATTCCTTCGTTTGGGGCTCGCAGCGACATAAATTATCGTGGCAAGCATTGAAGTGCCCTGGGGATCTGGGAGGGGCGGCCCTGCCGGATTTTGCCTTGTATTACCTGGCGGCCCAGGTGTCCCACTTTTACCACCTGGATAAACAGGACAGGGATAGGTACTTAACACTTCTTTGCCCCAGGCGTGGATACTCCATCACCCATCCCTTCCAAGTGATATTTAGAGCCTGCGCCTCAGCGGCATTCCGGGGGAGTCGCAGGGGACTCCTTTACGCGCATTGCAGGATCTGGGAGGTGGTTGGTAGGAAGCTGGTTTTTCCTGAGACCCACTCCCACACCCCGCTTTGGGATAACCCCGGTTTGGACGAACTGCGTCTGCTTCCGGGATACTCGATTTGGCTCATGCATGGAATTAGATTCCTTTCCGATCTATATCGAGATCGGGTCCTGAAATCGTTTCAGGAGCTCAAGGAGGAGTATGCGCTCCCGAACTCTATGCTCTACAGGTACCTCCAGCTTCGCCATCCTCTCCAGGCACAATTCGGGCAATCCCCACCTGGGGTGGGTAGCCTGGCGGTGGTGGATGTGCTCCTGGGGCAGGACCCACGTAAATTGATCTCTAGTATATACAACCTTTTGATCAGACCCCCAGCGATTGTCTTGACAGAGGCCCTTAGGGGGAGATGGTTGGAGGATGTTGGGGGACTTGAGGATGATGAGTGGGAGGATGCCCTGGACGCTGGGAAAAAGGTCTCGCCTAAACTCTCGGATCGCTTCACCCACCTCAATATTTTACATAGAACCTACCTGACACCGGCGCGCATTGCTAAATATAAACCAGATCACAGCCCCCTCTGCCCCAGGTGTGGTAGTTTACAAAGCACTTTTTTTCATATCCTGTGGTCTTGCCCGGTGATCCAGTGTTTCTGGTCTCAAATTGTTGGATTTATCCACGATAAAATGGGGTCTCCTCTGACGCTATGCCCCAAACAGTGCCTTTTGGGTGTTTTCCCTGATCCGGACTCGGACAAGTACCACAAGATATTTTTACATGAGTCTTTATTTCTGGCTAGGTTACTGGTGGCGAGAAAGTGGTTACAAGTCCAGCCCCCCACGCTTCAGGAATGGGTAGCTGCGATTAATCAGGTACTCCCATACAAGAAAGAACTGTATGCTCACAGGGGCTGTCACGCTAAATATGCTAAAGTCTGGGATGTATGGTTGAACGAGGCCGCTACCTGCGATGAACTTCCCTCATAGGAGCTGGGTGCTCCGGTGTATCTGGCCTGGGGGGGGCCTACGCTGCGCTGTGCAATGATGATTTTATAATGCTGCTACATGTGATCCCCTGATGCAGTGTCTCCTTGGATTCGCCTTATGGACTGGGTCTCCTGGCTACTTATGTTTGTATTATTTTGTCTTTATATTTTATTTCTTTCAGCTCCCTGCTCATATTGATGTGTCGGGGACCTGCGCGCCCCCCCTGCTGCACAGAATGTATTTATTCTAACTCTCCCACTGCCGTGATCTTTGTATTGACCAATGTCTGTATATTACCTTTTGTTCCTTTTTTTTTTGTATTCTCAATAAACCACCACGTTGTTTGTAAAAAAAAAAGAGATAAAGGGCTTCATTTTCATCCACAAAGTCTGCGTTCTATGTGGATTTTCCCACTGTGATCATTTTCATTATTGTTTTAAATTTCTTTTTTATTTCTTTTTCAAAAAGCAAAATAAGCAAACATTTATATCTACATTGATACATCAGTAAAAGGATCTTCATTACTATCTATTATATATCTTTGCTCTTGCCTTCCTCTATTTTCTTCATAATCCATTCACACCATCATACAACCTAGGGGAAAAAATAAATACTAACCCATATTTCCTCTCCCTCCCCCCCCCTCTTCTGCTCTCATATCCCCTATATCCCCCTAAGGGACTAGTTGTTCCCAACCATTTATAGATATTCTATTATTCTTGTTGAGGACCGAAATTCTTCCCACTTTTTCCATATTACTGGCTTTTGATTTTTTATCTATCCTTCTTCTCTTATCTGCTTTTCCATATAGTTTATTTAGTTCATTTCGCATATCCATTCTGTGCACCCAGAGCGGTGCACTGGCAGTGGGTCAGAAAAAGTCCTGCCAGCAGCTTCTTTGGTGCATAAACATAGCGCCACTTTACCGCTGACGCTCGGGGCAGCTCAGTGTGAAAGGGGTCTAAAGATGGCTTTTTATTTTTTTTTATTGTCACTTATGCAAATTGAAAGTGGTATTAAACCCTAAAACAAACATTTATTATATTACAGGTTACTATTTATTAGATGTGATGGTCACATTCATTTTCTTTTTTAGGATTTACTTCTATATTCATATGGTGATCCAGCCAGTAAGTCTGTTGTTTTGCAAAAGAACAAGCTCTCTAGCACAATGTATTAGTTACTGAGATTAGACAAACAATTTACCATTAGCAGGGGCATGTACAATGATCAGCTTTAATTTATTTATGTAAAACCTTTATCCCAAAGGAAAAAAGAAAGTTTGCTGCTTATAAAGTGTGAGCTGGAGTTTAGTACATCTAACATGCCACTCCCCCAGACTGACTATGCTGCTGTCCAAAGGTGCCTCCTGTGCTCATTCATCCAGAGTGGACAGAAAAAATACCTAGTGCACAAGGCACTGTATAACCCCACAGGATTTTAAATGGCGGACCAAATGACAAATGATGAACCCTCCTTACATCAGGGTCCCCAGAGGGCCCCCCTTACTTTAGGGTCCCCGGAGAGCCCCCCTTACACCAGTGTCCCCAGAGGCCCCCATTACATCAGGGTCCCCAGACAGTCACCCCCCCCTTCCAGAGGTTCCCCTGTACCTGGCTGATCTCTGCTGTGTACCTCCAACCCCCAGCACATCTCTGTACCACCTACCTGGGGGAAAGTGGGAGGCGACGATCGGCAGCTCTATGGTGTCCGTGGACCGTGCAATCTCCCTGAGGCATGTAGTCCTCTCTCCGACTGTATCCACTGGAGAGGGGAGGGGCCTCTAACCCGGGCATGTATCGGCAAGAGTGTAGAAGCAGAGTGACTCACTAAAGAGTGAAGCCGATACATGCCCGTGTCTGAGGCCCCTTCCTCTCCACTGTATACATTCGGAGAGAGAACTACAAGTCCCAGGGAGATTCTGTGGCTCACGGTCACCATAGAGCTACCATTCACCTCCTCCCACCCCCTCTGCATGGTAAACAGACAGTGGTGCAGGGGAAGATTCTGGGTCTTGGGGCCCACCACAGCGGCAAAATGACAGGATCTAGTTGCAAGTGCGACTGCAGCGATGCCTTATTTGGCTCTAAGCTCACTACCCTATGATTAAACACTGGTGGGCGGAGCAAAACATGTCAGGGGTGTGGCTTTGTCAGAGACTCCTGGACTGAGGCCGTTTCCAAGTCTACTCCAGGTTGGCTGGACGAGAGTGCGGCACTTCTTTGATTATAATTAGCAAACTAAATCTGTTTTAGGTAGATAACTGGTTTATGTACAGTGGTGTGAAAAAGTGTTTGCCCCCTTCCTCATTTCCTGTTCCTTTGCATGTTTTTCACACTTAAGTGTTACGGAACATCAAACCAATTTAAACAATAGTCAAGGACAACACAAGTAAGCACAAAATGCAATTTGTAAATGAAGGTGTTTATTATTAAAGGTGAAAAAAAATCCAAACCATCATGGCCCTGTGTGAAAAAGTGATTGCCCCCTAAACCTAATAACTGGTTGGGCCACCCTTAGCAGCAACAACTGCAACCAAGCGTTTGCGATAACGTGCAATGAGGCTTTTACAGCGTCCTGGAGGAATTTTGGCCCACTCATCTTTGCAGAATTGTCCTAATTCAGTTACATTAGAGGGTTTTCGAGCATGAACGGCCTTTTTAAGGTCATACCACAACATCTCAATAGGATTCAGGTCAGGACTTTGGCTAGGCCACTCCAAAGTCTTCATTTTGTTTTTCTTCAGCCATTCGGTGGTGGACTTGCTGGTGTGTTTAGGATCATTGTCCTGCTGCAGAACTCAAGTTTGTTTCAGCTTGAGTACACGAACAGATGGTCGGACATTCTCCTTCAGGATCTCTTGGTAGACAGCAGAATTCATAGTTCCTTTTATCACGGCAAGTCTTCCAGGTCCTGAAGCAGCAAAACAGCCCCAGACCATCACACTACCACCACCATATTTTACTGTTGGTATAATGTTCTTTTTATGAAATGCAGTGTTCCTTCTACGCCAGATATACTTGGAGACACACCTTCCAAAGGGTTCCACTTTTGTCTCATCGGTCCACAGAATGTTGTCCCAAAAGTCTTGGGGATCATCAAGATGTGTTGTGGAGAAATTGAGACGAGCTTTGATGTTCTTTTTGCTCAGCAGTGGTTTTCTCCTTGGAACTCTGCCATGCAGGCCATTTTCGCCCAGTCTTTTCCTGATGGTGGAGGCATGAACGCTGACCTTAACTGAGGCAAGTGAGGCCTGCAGTTCCTTGGACGTTGTTGTGGGGTCTTTTGTGACCTCTTGGATGAGTCGTCGCTGCGCTCTTGGGGTAATTTTGGGCGGCCGGCCACTCCTGGGAAGGTTCACCACTGTTCCATGTCTTCGCCATTTGTGGATAATGGCTCTCACTGTGGTTCGCTGGATTCCCAAAGCTTTGGAAATGGCTTTATAACCCTTTCCAGACTGATAGATCTCAATTACTTTCTTTCTCAATTGTTCCTGAATTTCTTTGGGTCTCGGCATGATGTGTAGCTTTTAAGGATCTTCTGGTGGACCTTACTGTGTCAAGCAGCTCCTATTTAAGTGATGCCTTGATTGTGAACAGGTGTGGCAATAATCAGGCCTGGGTGTGGCTAGAGAAATTGAACTCAGGTGTGGAAAACCACAGTTATAGTATGTTTTAACAAGGGGGGCAATCACTTTTTCACACAGGGCCATGATGGTTTGGATTTTTTTTCACCTTTAATAATAAACACCTTCATTTACAAATTGCATTTTGTGTTTACTTGTGTTGTCCTTGACTATTGTTTAAATTGGTTTGATGTTCCGAAACACTTAAGTGTGACAAACATGCAAAGGAACAGGAAATGAGGAAGGGGGCAAACACTTTTTCACACCACTGTATAGACAATTTTGAATAACGGGCCATAGCATTTCATACATCAGGAGTGAAGGTGACTCTACATCCTCATTAAAATATTTTTGTTGGCAAATGTGTAAAAACATTCACCTTTTTCTCTTTCTGTTGTTTAATTTCAGCATTGCATGATAGGTTTGCTTTAAATGAAAGTTATGCCCAATTGTCCTTTAGAGGCTGTTTGGGAATAAAATACAAGAATGATTCAAAATCCATTAAGTTTTTTCTATTCTAGGTGAATAATATTTGTTAGTTACCGTATTAAGTATTTTGCTTTGGTCTTATTTGTCAGGTTCTTTCCACACAGTCTAAAAAGCTACATTATAATAGACCACTTTCCGTTTCTGTCAACTTCCAAAGTCCTTGCACCACTTAAACATTACTGTATGAGAAAAATGCTTCAGGAGTTTTCCAACACTGGCAGCATTAAACCAATCTGTTGGTAAAATATTTTAAGTAAATAAAAGAGTTGGCAAACTAGCAAAAGCTCATGTGTGTTCCTAGGGCTATGACCCAGATCACTTTAAAAATGTGGGGCCATCGCCAAGACTTTGATACAAAAGGATTTGTACGCAATGCCAATCTTTTTTTCTTTGGTTTAGGACAATGTTCAATATCAATAGTGTATGACATATCACTTATCATAATATATAATATATACCACAAAAAGTTGAAAGCTGGATGGGAAAGCACAATGTACAGAAATAATAATGAACACCAGATAACAATAGTGCAAAGTTTCTACAATGTTCCAACTTATAATTATTCAACATTAAGTACACAGAGTAGTGATAGATACATGTCCAGACAGTTGAAAGGACAGACAGAAAGTCTAGAATGTGCAATTAAATTAGGGACTTTTTATAATACTGTTTTCTAACATGTTAAATGTTTCCAAAAGTCTTAAACTCTTTGCATGAAAGTCTTTTGTAGTGCTAGGCCGGATCTATAAAATGGACACAGCAAAATTATATGAATAACCAGTTGTCCTCTTTTTTTTCTCTTCACGTAAAGCGGTGTTTTTAGTTTTTTTATTTAGAAGAGGTACGTTGTATTATGTGACTGTAAAAAACTGTAGTCATGCTAGTGTTATAGTTAAAATTCAAGACTAAAAAAGTAAAATTTTAAATACTGTAATTCATTTAGTCACGTGAACATGTTGCGTCCTATAAGAGAGAGCAGAACCACAAGCTGAATATGTCAGAGGGGGAACAGCATCTTTTCTTTTTTTGGATGATTTTTTAAAAGCAGTATTAAACCAAAAACCAAAAATGTAATATATTGCACCTTACCAATCATTAGATTTGGCAGCTGCATCTGATTTTCTTTTTCCCCTCTGTTTTCACCTGGTGATCTGGCCAGTAACACTCCTTCTGTATTAGAGTGCTCCCACGCTGGATGAATAAATATAATACGGATTGGCAATCAGTGCATTTGGTCAGTCCAATCCATTAAGGAAACAGAAAAAATAGCTAGTGCACAAGGCACGGTATACCCACTCAGGATTTTAAATGACAGACCAAATGTGGAGGTGCACCCAAAATTAGGTAAAAAAGAGCTAGGGGCTAGTCTCTCTGTCCAAGTTATTTTATTAGGCTCCATGCATACTGGGCTTAAAATAATGCCAGTTTCCTTGGCAGAAAAAAAAACCGCTCACATAGAGCATTTTTATACACATGTTTAGGGGCATTTTAGGAGTGTTTAGTGTTTTTTCTGCCTGAAAACTCCAATCAAAAACACAAAGCAGAAGGTTTTTTTTTTTCCTGCCTCTAATTGCTGAGTTTAACCACCTACGGATCGCCTGCCGTCATCATACGGCAGCATTTTGATGTGGAATAGCTGCGCTAACCCTGGTATCCACTTCTTCAGCGGGTGGTCCACTTTCTAATAAAGGTGGTCTCAGTGGTGGATTCGCCACAAGATCACTTTTATCAGTGGCGGGAGAGGGCCCCCCTCCCGTCACTCTCCGGTGCCCTCCACCGCTTACAGGAGCTGCCTGCAATCACATCCTCTCCCCTGCTTGGCATGGAACTGAGGGAGGGGACCGCTCCATACAATTGCAAGGCGGAAGCAACGTCAAAATGTCACTTCCGCCCATAGCTCTTAAAGCAGTGGTTCTCAACCTGGGGGTCGGGACCCCCTCGGTGGTCCAATGACGATTTGCCAGGGGTCACTGAATCCTGGGCTGCTCCTGAAGCCTGCACCACTCTCCAAGCCTTTTTGCGGCAGCCCAGCAGGGCTGTCCCTGGAGCCTGTGGCTGTCCAGCTGGGTTGTTCCTGGGGGGCAGAGACTAGAGGTCAGCTAACTGGTGAGGAATGTTAAGTGGGAGGGGCTGGAGGAGACCCTATCTCCTGATTTTGGCATAGGTGTCACTGCTATGAGACACCACAAAGTCGGAGACACAGTGAATCCAGAGACACGGTAAGTCCCCAATACACAGTGGTGGCTGGTGCTCAAAATTTTTGGGGGGCCAAACAAACTCTGAAAAAAATATCAATTGCAGCCTCACTGTACCATCAATCGCAGCCACAGTGCCCATCAATTGCCGCCACTGTGCCATCAAACGCAGCCACTGTGCCATCAAACGCAGCCACTGTGCCATCAATTGCCACCACTGTGCCATCAAGCGCAGCTACTGTGCCCATCAAATGCAGCCACTGTACCCATCTATTGCTGCCACTGTGTCATCAAATGCAGCCACTGTGCCATCAAATTCAGCCACTGTGCCACATAAAATGCAGCCACTGTGAGCCATAACACGCAGCCATTATGCCCATCAATTGCTGCCACTGTGCCATCAAATGCAGCCACTGTTCCATCAAATGGAGCCACTTTGCCGTCAAATGCAGCCACTGTGCCACATAAAATGCAGCCACTGTGCCCCATAAAATGCAGCCACTGTTCCCATCAATTGCTGCCACTGTGCCATCAAACGCAACCCTTGTGCCATCAATTGCCACCACTGTGCCATCAAATGCAGCTACTGTGCCCATCAAATGCAGCCACTGTACCCATCAATTGCCGCCACTGTGTCATCAAATGCAGCCACTGTGCCATCAAATGCAGCCACTGTGCCACATAAAATGCAGCCATTGTGCCCCATAACACGCAGCCATTGTGCCCATCAATTGCCGCCACTGTGCCATCAATTTCCGCCACTGTGCCATCAATTGGCCCACTGTGCCATCAAATGCTGCTACTGTGCCCATCAAATGCAGCCACTGTACCCATCAATTGTCGCCACTGTGTCATCAAACGCAGCCACTGTGCCATCAAATGCAGCCACTGTGCCATCAAATGCAGCCACTGTGTCCCCAAAAAAAACAGCCACTGTTCCCATCAATTGCTGCCACTGTGCCATCAAACGCAGCCACTGTGCAATCAATTGTCGCGACTGTGCCATCAAATGCCATCACTGTGTCAGCAAACGCAGTCACTGTGCCCATCAAACGCAGCCACTGTGCCCATTAATCGCCGCCACTGTGTTATCAATTGCCGCCACTGTGCCCATCATTTGCTGCCACTGTGCCTCATCAAACGCAGCCACTCTGTCATATCAAATGCTACCAAATGCATCCCTGGTCTTAAAGTGGTTAAAATATCTAATAGTCCTAACGTGCAAGAAAACATAGGATACAATTTAGTTGGTTCTACAGGCAAAACACAAAACTCCTGTAGAAAAATCATTTTTTAAGCCAGTGTGCATGGGCCCTTACTGCACGATGAACCACCCCTCCAAAACAGTGAGAACTGCAGTACTAAAGTTTTCTTAAAGTGGTTTCAAACCACAGACATTAAATATGAATAAAGCATATCCCATTATACTGTGTACTTGTCTCAATTAAGAGCAGTAAATGTAATTTTTCTGTCTTCAGCCCCATTCCTCTGCTATCTGAATGAGTCCCTTCTGACAAGTTTTTATGATGCCAAGAGAAAAAAGGTGACAAAAAAGGAATCTCCAGCTGATTGACAGCCTCAGCTTTGTTCCTGTGTGAAAGGGGGGTGTCTCTTTTATCCAATCAGCTCTCAAAACTCTCCTCACTGAGCTCTGCAGTGTATCATTTCAGCTGTCAGGCTCTGTTTATGGACTTTAAATGGATATAGAGAAGATAACACTGCAGATAAACAGGTACCACTCATGTAGGAGGATGTCTTTCATCTCTGTGTATCACTTGAAGCCAGTCACTTCAATGGGTTTATGTAAAGGTTTACAACCACATTAATTACCACTGTCAACTCTCATAAATCAGCAAATTTGGCCAGAAATTGGACATTAGAGTTCTGCTTCACTCAGCAGCAGGAGAAAAATGGTGTCATACACTGCCACACCGATTATTCACTGATTTAAAGGCATCCAGGGCAATATGGTAGCTTTTTCTTTAATCTCTTGCTGACCAAATAACGAATATGTGCAGTGGTAAAGAGCGTGGGCTTTATGCCCACATGCCACACATATGTATCTGTGGTGGACAAGATTTCTATGCTGAGAACACACTCACTGTGAACTCCCAACACAGTGACCAAGCTTTCAAGGACAGCTCCCAGTCTCCGGTTACAACTAGGAGCTGGCAGGATGGGCTACCAGCCATGTGACCACTATGATAGCCAACCACATTAATCATGTGATGGGAATGTCTGTACTACCTCAGGCATACAAATTCAGTCAAAGTGCCTCTGCAATTGGGCAGGGAAGGGTTAAAAAGCAGTTCTACCTCTAATCAAGTGACAGTGCCTAGGCTGTCCCGAGACTATCCCTGAAGAGGAAGTAGTCTTCTGTCTCAAAACATATTGGAAGTTGGTCATTAACCTTTTTTTTCATGTTCTTTATTTATAGCCATCAATCAGACATGTAGATACAATGCCTTGCATAGTATACATTTTCGCATAGGGTACACAAAGTATAGGGACAATATTTTATGTTGTATGTTTACTATCCTGTTCGCTGTGAGGTAGGGCAGGAAGGTAGATTTTTCTGCTGCTGAACACTGAAAATATTAAGAGCAACAACTACTTTCCATCCCAAGATAGGGCAGCTTTTCTGGTTGGCAAATAGCTATTTTGGAGTTTACCATTTTATGCTCTATTCATCTTGCTACAAGTTTTTCTGATAAACTGTGTGGTGTCTAAACACAGGGCACCAAGAGTCAAGGTGTATCCATAGCCAGCCAAGTGCATAAGGTGAGCTCCTCCATCTTTGGACACTGTAGAGTTATGTAAAACCCATAATATTCTCTTATTGTTTGCATATTTCAAGAGCAAACATCATCAATACATGTTACATGTGGATTTACAGATGCCTAAACTTGATACATGTTAAAAGTGTGATTGAAAACTGGAAGGTGTTCCTGGTCAAAGAATCAAGTGAGCCTATGACCGTTATTTTCAATATGAATTTATCCAGCTGATACCGTCAGTGGTACCCTACTTTTCTTTTCTCTTCACATAGAAAAAAATATATTATTTTATTTATTTAACCTACTGATCTTCAGGATACAGTCTCTGCTTTTTAATCAGAGTTCCAAAGGGACCAGGTAAGATCTGGGAGTAAAGATGTACATTGCAGGATAGATGATAGAATGGGTCTACCTATTGGAAGTAGGGATTCAGTCATGGTGGGAAATGGTGGGGATCAGTCGTGGGTCATTTAATTATAAATTATTTGGCAGTTTGTTTTGCTTACCAAGTACTAATTATTACAATGAATACAATATCATTTTAAGCTGGACAAAAGAAAAGAAAAGAAAAATATCAAGCAAACAAATTGTGTGAATTTTTCAATAATATTTTAATTAGACTTATGCTCCGTATTTTTTTTTCTTTCATCTTGAATGCACCATTGAATCTCCCCGACGTCAATAAGTCTGAAGAAGGAAAGCAGCTTATTCTCTGTGTACACATTGAAACTAGAACAAGGTATTCTTTAAGATGCAAGTCAAAGGGTCTGCTGAAAGAAAACACCTGCATTAATCGCAGAGTGGTAAAACATTTGATCATTCAATTTGCTTTTCATATGAACTATCTTTATAAGTTAGCTTGCCAAACCCCAAAGGGAGTTAAGACAGCATAAAACCTGGCTACTGTGTTTGCTATCAATAATTATATTTGTGTTTATATTGCATATAACCTTCGGCTGTGTGAGATCATGTCATCTATAATCCACCCAGCACAAATGACAAATACCAAATAGAGCTTTCTTAGTCCAGCTTCTACAAAATTACTTTTGTTCTTAAGATAACACAGACAAAGAGATTTTTTTTTTTTTTGCAAAATCTTTAAGAGTGAAAATATGCTGTCAGGATGTATGTGGATTACAATCTATTTGCTTAACTGCTTTCCCAGAAAAATGTTGGGTGTTAAGATACAGCCCTTAAGAAATAAATAATCAAACAATAAATGCTAATATGTCTGTTTTTGCAGTGCACACATCACTTTGTAAGAAGAGAGCAAATGTATCCATTGGGGAGCTCTTCAACGTATTTCCTACAAGTATGAGATGTGTGCCTAAAACACGACTTTCTCATTGCCAGTTTGAAACAAACCATTTATTTCCTTTTCATTCCCCATTTATGAAATGACACTGTTTTTCTTGGCTGCTTCTGGAATTGACTGTAGTCTGCAGGGTAAGTGATTTAAACACAGCTGCAGGTTTGAAGCCCCGTGCTCGTCAAACTGGCATGTTGATAGAAGCAGTTAAAGTCCTGAAGGTTTTATTTCAGAAGAGTCTTTTTTTTCACTTTCCAAGTGAAACTTTCATTTACATGTGCTGTTGTTCAATTTTATCAGGTATTATTTCAGGAGCCCCACAAATATCTTCAACCAGAGAATGACTACAATATGGGGTAATTTTACTAAAAATTACATTTGTTTCATAAAGCCAGTGGGATAGGAGATATATAATTCTGGGTAGATGTTTCATTGGATTCTTTTTTTCTTTTTTTCTTTTTTAAATCTCCATTAGAGATGAATAAACCAAGATCAAGATCTGATCTGGGGAGGACTAGGTTGGGAGCAGCAATTAAATACCTACCCAGTTGGTTAATTTTTTACACTAAAAGCAAACGTAAATCCTAACTGAACATCTACCATTTAGCTTGCTAAAGCATTGTGTTTCATAAATAATTGCCATTTATATTCATTATAATATTGTTTTCAGCGTTTTGTTATGCTCATTTGTCTCTCAGTGCTGTTGATATATTCCAGGTTTTTTTTCTGCCTCTTCTTGTCTACATGCATTCTCTCCAGCATTACTTCGTATCTACATCATTACTCTGTACTGACTGCCTGATGATGACAATGGCAGATCATGCATGAGCAATGGTGCACAAGAACTGCATGCAATAGGGTAACAATGCAGGAGCACAATTAGGAAACAGTTGTCACCTCAAAACAGGAAGCACCTGAACAAAACCTTCATGGCAGAATCGCCAGAGATTTATTTATTGAAAGCTTACATTTTTCAATTGTTAAGGCTGAAGCTTTCAAAGTGTCTCCCAATTTCCATCAGGTCTACTCCCCTTATGATTGAGAGTAGGCAGTGGGCAGATCCACATCAATAGACAGTTTGCTATTGGCTATAGAATCCACCCACTGCCTGCTGTCCACTACAAGGGGAGAGAATGCCTAAGGGGGAATTAGTCCCTCGGCTTCCCCATCAGGCTCTGAAGCCAACGGCATCCTTGATGGTCAATGGCAGGTGGGGAGGGAAGAGGTAGCAGCAGAAAACATACTGTCATGCTACATTGTTTACAGAGACAAGCATCCTGAACTCTTATGCCCCGTACACATGATCAGAAATTCCGCCAGCAAAAGATTGAGAGCGGGTTCTCTATTTTTCGGTCGGAAAAAGTTCAGATCGGAAATTCCAATCGTCTGTACCAATTCTGATGCGCAAAATTCCTACAGATGCTCAGAAACAATTTGACGCATGCTCTGAAGCATTGACCTTCATTTTATCGGCTCATCGTAGTGTTGTACATCACCGCGTTCTTGACAATTGAAAGTTCAGAGAACTTTTGTGTGACCGTGTGTATGCAAGCCAAGCTTGAGAGGAATTCCGTCGGAAAAACCATCCAAGTTTTTTCGACGGAAAATCTGATCGTGTGTGTACACAGCATTAGAGTTGGTCTTTCAATTTCTTTGAGTTTTCTTTTCTTTTTGAATTTGTTGAACTATCTGCATATGTCACATGTTTTGGTAAAGCTACTAAAATTGGCAGCAGGGCTTTTTGAATATGGCACAGGACCTTTCAAAGGGCAACACCACCAGAAAGCGTTATTGAATTCCCCCCATGGATGTTTAACGCTATAGGAAAATGCAAACATAAAGGCTCTCTGCTTTGTTGATATCAGCTCATTTACCCTTCACCAGTGTCCCTGTATTTTCAAAGGAAGCCTGTCATGGCATAATCATGGTGACTGCCATTACTGACTTTGCCTTCTGAAAATGCTGGCTGTCATGCTAATAATCTTGCTTAATTATTTATTCTACTGAAATATTGACTCAGAACAAATATGAAGATGAGGGCATCTGATTTTCCCCATCTACACACTAGTTCAGTGATTTGATTTAGAGAGTTTTAAGGCAAGCATACTGTAACAACTAGTCAGCTAGCATTTTGAGAGGAGCGTTAGCACTAGCAGCACTGTATTTCCCATATCACGTGTCTACTTTAGCAGAGGGGGCAAATGGATCATTCTCTCAAATCAGCAGCCTGTTGCTGATGGGCCCTGAGCTATTTTGAAAACTGTGCACAAGAGGACAGGCAAGAATATCTGGAAAGATTTAATGTATTACTTCTAATTTAGTGAACTTTAAAAGCTAACTCCATCTTTTGAACCATGTCACATCTGTATTTAGGGTGTAACATGTAATATGGTGCAAATGAGGCTCATCCTGCACAACCGCATCATTCATTCACAGAGATCTATGAATAAATGAACTACAAGTCCTGTCTGTACTGCAGTAGATGGACATCTAGTTCTTAATGGAATACGAATTTGGTAATCATTACACTCATAGTCCACTGACACTTCCTTCAGCTCTCCAAATGAAAACCTGTACCTCAGTGCATAATATAAAGCTAAGAAAGATTACTGGAACCAGGGATGGCACCTGCAATCCACTGATCACAGGTACAATACTTTGCAGGCTCCTATGAAAAAAAATAATGAATGCACATTTTTTTTATGCAAAAAAACGTGCATGTATTATTTTTTCGAAAAAGTGAACTTAGCCTTTAAATACATGAAGATTTTCATATGGGATACAGTTAATCTGTAACTAGAAGTAACATATTGGTGATGAAAGGGAAGTGACCCAAATGTAGTCTTAGACAGGGATTTACCTAATAAGTTGGTCCTATGTATTTAAGTTGAAAGTGTATATCCAGGCAAAGCTTTTACTCTTAGTTTTAGAGTGTAGACGGTTTACTGCTAGAATCAAATTACTCTAGTATGCTGACGATCATGCCCTTTAGAGCACATTTGTATTATTTATGCATACAGTATGAAAAATACATCAACACTACTCTGCAAAAGTTTTAGGCAGGTGTGAAAAAATGCTGCAAATTAAGTATGCTTTCAGAATAGAAATGTTAATAGTTCACAGTACTTTTATCAGTTCACAAAATGGAATGTACATGAACAGAAGAGAAATCCAAATCAAATCAATATTTGGTGCAACCACCTTTTGCCTTCAAAACAGCAGCAGTTCTAGGTACACGTGCACACAGTTTTTGGAGGAACTCGGCAGATAGGTTGTTCCAAACATCTTGGAGAACTAACTAGAGATCTTCTGTGGATGTAGGCTGCCTCGTGTAATTCCACACAGACTCAATGATGTTGAGATCAGGGTTGAGTTGCTTAGCTTTGTTTCCAATCGGAGGTATGGCGTTTTCGCCACAATTCTTCCATCAATACCACTTCTGGCCAAACTTCTTCAGGCATTAAATGGGTGTACCCGAGTCTCACTGGCTTCTGCCAGTTCTGTGCTGATAGCACTGCTGGACATCTTCCAGTGTCGAAGAGAAATAAGCATGATTTGTCTTTCATCTGCTGCATTTCCCTGGCTAATCACTGCATCTACAGTCCTCAACATCGGCCATTTCTTTGTGTTTCTTCAAAAGAGTTTGAAATCCCAGTCTGCTTTGAAATCTTTACCTGCTGAGACCTTGCTGATGCAGTATAACTACCTTGTGACTTGTTTATGTGCTCAGTCTTGCCATGGTGTAAGACTTGTGACATGAAACTGTCTTTCACAATCTTGCCTTGCCTTAGTAGTAGAGTTTGGCTGTTCCTCACCCAGTTTTAAGCCTCCTAGTTTTAGAAAATACCTGTCCAGAAATGTACATGTGCGTGGAATTATAAGCAGAACAGCGAATAGGCACATGCATGCACACAGGAGTACATGCTGGCGCCAGACGGGTCAGTTAACCACTACAATACAGGGCACTTTCGCCCCCTTCCGTCCCAGACCATTTTTCAGCTTTCATCGCTCTCGCACTTTCAATGACAATTGCGTGCTCATGTTACGCTGTACCCAAATGAAATTTTTAGCATTTTGTTCCCACAAATAGAGCTTTATTTTTGGTGATATTTATTCACAACTGTATTTTTAAATTTTTTGCGATATAAGCGAAAAAAGAGCGTAAATTTGGAAAAAAAAAACAATATATTCTTTAAAAGAAATCCAACAAAATCGAATTTTGTCATACATTTAAGCCAAAATGTATTCTGCTACATGTTTTTGCAAAAAAAATTCCATTAAGTGTACAATAATTGATTTGTGTGATCGTAGACATATGTATGCAAATGATCATGTACAGATGTGTGCAGGTGATCACAGACATATGTGTGCAGATAATCATTGGGACATGTGATTTTAGTGGGACATATGTGGGGGCAGGTGTTTTTATTATTTGGGGACATGTGTGTTTTGGGGACATTGTGTGGGGACATGTGTGTTTTGGGGGACATTGTGTGGGGACATATGTGTTTTAAATTTGTGTTTACATTAGACTGGTGATCACTGAGTAAACAGCTGTAAAAAAACAGCTCATACTCACTGATCACCAGCCGGCTGCAGCGATCTGCTCTCCTCTCCTCAGCGACAACTTTTGAGGAGAGGAGAGCCGATTGCCTCGAAATCGGATGTTTGTTTACGTCACATGATGGCTGTGATTGGACACTGGCGTCATGTGATCAGGAGGGCCAATCACAGAGCCCTCCTGCTGATCAGAGATGCACTGTGTCCGGGTGACACGAGTGCATCAGGATCGCGCTGCTGCATGGGCACACAAGATCCCCCTCCTTCTGAAGGTCATTCCTGAACATCCACTCAGAAGGAGAGGGCATCCACTTGGCCGTATATGTACATTCCCTTTATCCTGCTGCTACTCCATTTTTTCCCTTGTTGTTGACCTGGCTTACCTCTGACCTGAACTTGCATCCTGATTCTGCTTTATTGCCAATTCCTGACCCCAGCTCTGTTCCTGACCACATCTTTGCCTTATGATTCTGTGCCTCGCTACCATGCTTTTGTTCCTGGCTCTGTTCCCATGTCCGGTTTGAGTGCCTAAATGTCTGTCATCAGCTCGGCTCATCACAGTGAGTTCATGTCTCAAGTCTGCTGGGAGCTCTGATACACCTTGCATCTGGAACCTGCAGCCCATGTGGAGTGCGCCTTAAACTTCCGCTGGATCTCTGTGCACAGTTACTGTTCTGACCTAATGTTCTGCCAGCCTGCCTGGGACAGTATCACCTCCTGCAATTGGTACCATTAGTACCACCTGTTTCATCTTCAGTGGGACCTGGCTGGAGATACAAGGGAGGCCTACTTCAGCAATTAATTTACCGATCAGGTATGTGACACCTACACACCTGTTTCTTTTTAAATGAATTACTGTGTTTCAACCTACATAGGAAATAGATGATTATTAGGTCCTGCTTAGTATAATTGGTTAATCATACACCTAACTTTATTCTTACAAAATCCCTAACTTTGTGCAAGTGTACAAAATGTGTATGTGTAAGAACTGATTCTGGTGTGAAGCCAAAGGGTAGTCACACCAAAAATTGATTTGATTTCAAATTTTCTTCTATTCGACCACTTTGCATTTTGTAAATTGTTAAAAAATAAACAATTAAAATATATATTTTTGAAAGCATTCTCACTTTACAGCATTTCTTCACACCTGCCCAAAATTGTTGAACAGTACTGTATAAAAGGAGTCTTTGGCATATAATGAATAAAACTTAATGTGTTGTATCTTGATTGTATTACCAGGCAAAGATAGCAAAAATATCTTCTCTTTCTAACACTTATTTTTCTAGGTTCTCAAGGACTATCTTGTCATCACTGTCCCAGTGTACTGCTATAGCTTGTTCTTCTTCGCAAGCATTACCCTGGGCATCTTTGGAACTGTAAAACTGTAAGACATTGTTAATATTAATAATAGCGATGGGTCTGCAGTATTTCTGTCCACATTCTTCATTAGACATGTATATGAGAGGTGTCCAGATCATCCAGTATTTGGAGAAGGATAATGTTGTCTGTGTTTTCAGATGGTGGCTTCAGCTCCTGTTTTCTCCCTCCCAAAGTTTTGCCTGGCCAATATCTGAGTGTGGTCCCCAGCACTTTTGCATGCTGATCTCTGCTATTTTAACTGTAAGTGGATACTTTTACTATTTAAAGACCGTGAGATACTAATGCATCCATGAGCCCTTGCTGTTTTCTCTCATGTAGTGCTACCCCCAAAGGAGCTGCTTGGTATGATGGGTCTTCTGTTCTCTGCCATGACTCTGTTAGGTGGTGCACACAGACACTATCAGGGCTCAGTCCAAATGCTCTTTGGTGTGGATATGGACCCCACAGGCAGAAGGTGCACACTCTCTGGCTCCCTGCACTAGACTGCCCCGATCCCTGGTCAACCGCCTGGGAAAATTACTGTGCTCTAATCCTCTTGCTGTAGGTTAGTCTGGGTAGAGAAGTACTGCAGTCATTTACCTCCTAGCACAGTGCTCCCCACCAAAACTACACGACCCATGATTTTAAGTGGCTGTATCCTCATCTCCTTGCCGCTGAGAGGCTCAGTGCTGTTCTGCAGACAACCTCCGGGGAGGGGGGGGGGGGGTATCACACAGTCTGCAACACTGCCAACAGTGAGGAGGAAAAAGGAAGCTGCATTACTCTCTTCCCGAATCACTGCTGCTGCTGCCCGGTGGAGGGGGGGGGGGGTGGTGAATGAGTGTGTGGAGAATTACACGGCAGGCACAGCACCGAGCTAAAGTAGCAAATTATTTTGCAGTGAATAAGATCGATTGTATTTTTTTTAAGTTTTTCCAGTAATGTAGACTACTTCTATACCTTAAATGTCCTATGTATTCTCAGTTTTTTATTTCACAAAAAATGTATTGGGTTTTTTAGACAAGTAGACAGATCATACATGGTTATAAAAAGTGAAATGCCGCATTTTCAATGGGAGAAAGACTATGAGGCTATACAAAGGAAAACAGGAGGAAGAAGAAAGGTGGTCAAGAAGAGAAAAGGCTGAATCAGAGCAATGGGGAGAGGTGAAAGTAATGGGGAAAGGGGGAGAGGGTTAGGATTAGGAAGTCCTGTGGAGCCCAACCCCAGCAGCATCCATTGGGAGCCAGGTAATTTGTCAGATCGATAAAAGGGCATTTTCAAGGCATAGGTGTCTGTTATAGTCCAGTCATGGGCCCCAAATCTTTAAATATTTAGCATGAGTGTCAGCAAGAATGTAGGTGTTTTTCATGTATCGAAAGTCATTGCTTGACCCCAACAAGATTCATTGTCTGGCTTTTCCAGGCCATAGCCAAAGTTTGCCTAGCAGCCAAGAACACATACCGTGCCAGGTTCTGTTGATGTGGGGGCAGGTAGGAAATGGAGCTATGTAAGAGGGCTTCCTGTGGGTTGCGGGCTGGGTTTACATTTAAGCTCGGTTCACACAGGGGGCGATGCGAGGCGACACGACTTGCCTCGCCGCGACCTGCCGCGACCTCAGCGGCGACTTGCAAATGACTTCTGTATAGAAGTCAATGTAAGTCGCCCCGAGGTCGCTCAAAAGTAGTACAGGAACCTTTTTTCTAAGTCGGAGCGACTCGAGTCGCTCCTCTTAGAACGGTTCCGTAGTACAGAACGGGGGCGACTTGTCAGGTCGCGGCACGGCAAGTCGTGTCGCCTCGTGTCGCCCCCTGTGTGAACGGAGCCTTAGGACCCACCAGAGCATGTTATAAATTTGCACCCAAAAGTAAACCGCCTTAGGGCATGTCCACCAAACGTGGAAGACATTTCCACAGACAGTGCAACCTCAGAAGCAAGAGGGAGAGGCAGCGGTGACAAATTCAGAGTTACGGAGGGGGGTTATATACCATAGCGAGATGCCTTATAGCTATTTTCTTGGCCGAGGATATATAGGAAGCATTTGGAAGATGTCATCCAGATGTTGTTCCACTCAGCTTGTTCAAGGCCTTTGCCCAGGTCTTTTTCCCATTTATTCATATAGGGAAGTTTGATAGGGTTCATAGAGTCCATAATGGACGTATAAAGGGCTGACACTAAACAATTGTTTTTGGTTTATGACTACAGCAATACATGGACATAGGGGAATCAATCAGCCATGATACCACAAACTGCAGCATATATTACTCACATTGATATTGTTGGTTTAGTAGGTTTATGGTATGTTCAGGTTTATTTTAGGCATGTTTTTACAAGATTATTTGGTGATTTGTTTTTATAGTTTCTAAATTACTTCTGCAATATTATTCTCTCTATTTCACGTCCATTTTCGTGCAATTGGGTAAAATAATAAATACTGCAGAAGAATTAAGTCAATGAGGCTGGTTTACTATGGTTATGGTAAATGCACCAGTGACTTGCTAACTTGTAATGATCAAAATATACAATACTTGGAATTTACTTTTTGAAAGCAGAAGACCTGTAGAGTAAAAAGATAGTTGTTGCTATTTTTTTTATGTCGCACAATATTTGTGCAACTGTTTATTAAAAGCATATTTCCAGAAAAAAATAATAATTAATAAAATTTATTTTAGTGCAATCATACACAGTATAATACAAAATTATGTGTGATATATAAAATATGAGGTTGCAGTAAATAGAAACCAAACATGTCAAGTCTTAAAATGGCATCCATAACATTGCAAAAAACAATGGTACCGAAAAATTCTGCATAAGTGACACTTTAACAGACTTTACAGCAAAACAGTTTAGAGTTTGTTTGTTTTATGATTGAGTAGGGGAGGGTTATAACCTTTTTTTGCATTTTGTGTCCCATTGGGGAGATTTACCTTTGGGATTTTCTTTTACTTTACTTTCACTTTCAATAATAGTGGTAAAAAGAACAAATAGAGAGGATGAATCTCCCTAACTGGGGCAGAGGTACCAATAAAACAGGTGTTCTAATCTCTCTCCACTCTATGCAAAACTACAAAAAAAGTTTTGCTTTTACTTATATTTTAGCTACTTCCTGCCCACCATATTGTCAAATGCGGCCGGGTCATGGTTCTCCAGTTTTGGGAGGCCGTCCAGGGATGTCCTCACAGGCGTGCATCCCTTGGCACGTGCAACAGTGCCATCCTGTGACTGCTGTGTTCACTAATACCCAGCCGCTGTGAGTGGCCCGAGTATCATGTGATCACTGTGACCAATCATAACGATTAGATGGAAATTAAATTAAAGAGTGAAAAACAATGTATTGTCAAGCTACACAATCACAGTAGCGTAAGAGAACAATAAAAATGATTATTCAAAATTGTCCATGAAATCAAAAATAATTGTCCATCATAAATATATTCAAATATCAAGAAAGAATCAATTTTGAAAAATAGTGCAACTCTTCATAAAGTGGAAAGATTTTTTTTTTGCATGTGTGATTAAATTGCTTTAAGCTTTATACAGATGATCAATTCAATCTCCATTCTGATCTCCTTAGATTCAGATAGATGTCAGCTCCCTCCACATGCAGAGATAAAATCAACACAAAGCCTCAAATAGTGTAAAAACTTCTTGGGCAACAATTTTAGTGAAAAAGTAGTGCGCTTACATCACAAATAAAAACAAATCGTCTTTGGTATATGTTAGTTACATGCCGGATGCCTGCGCGCTGTGTCTCCAAACCCTCCTTGCTCGAACTCACAGATAACACTCTCAGTGTCAATATTCAGTTGCAATGTAGTCACGCCCCTAACATGTTTCGTTGCTTCCAACTTTAACACAGTTCCCCTGTGATTAAGTTGGAAGTAACGAAACATGTTAGGATCACTTTCACTTTAGAGTCAGGAGCCAGCTGAACAAAACAGGCAAAAGCTGATGGCTGCTATGACTGCGGCGACACACTCCCCCTGGTTTGGCGATGAGGGGGAGGAGGGTGTAGTTAGGTGCTAGTCTTGCCCAGGGCATGTGTGACTACAACAGGGAACAGGGTCAGACATAGCAGGCTCACCGGGCAGGATAGTTTTGTCTATGTCCGGAGCCCACCTCCTCAGCTGTGCCCTCCTTGTCCGACTCCCAACTTTCCTCCTCCGCCTCTTCAGCTGTACCCGCCTCGTCTGGCTCCCCACTGTCCTTCTTCTCCTCCTCAGCTGTGACCACCAGATATTCTTCAGTCCCTCATGTTCCCCTGCCAAGTAGAGAGGAAGTCAGCAGCAGTGCGCCCTAGGTGGCTGGGTGACTGGGTTTTGGCGTGCCAACACAGCATAAGCTGAATTTTGTGTTAAATCTTAGTGTGGACAATGGTATGATAGATTGACACCCTGGTGCTTGTGCTTTCACCTAAGGCTATCCCTGATGGTGCACATACACGTTCACATTTATCACTGGGTTATCTCTCATCATTGAGCATTTACATGTGTTTATGTTGCAATTTTCTATAACTATGTTTTTAAAGTGGCGCTTAGCCATCAGTCTAAGTAAATCAGTCCCAAGCAGTTAAAATCTTCCAAGTATGTTAGCCAAAATGATGATGAATAACCTCAAACCATGGGATCCAATAAAAACTCTGCAAGAACCAGTTGGAACAATCCATTGGAGAAATTGAAGAATTCAATAATGACAATTCTAAAAATCATGTCCATATATGGCATTTATGAGTAAGTAAATTCACTAGGTGCTGAATAATGTCTTCTCAGTCTAGACTACCTGAAATAAAACCAAGAAGCAGGAAAACTTGACTTGCTTTGAGATACTAGAACCTGCAAAAACTTTGAGCCTGTTATTAAATAAGGCTCAGTGTGCCCTACTTTGACTTCATGTGTGTTTATTGAGATTTGGTCTTAACGGAATTTATTCAATACAGAAAATGTTTGCATCACTGGTTGGAAAATACACATAGGTGGCTGCACCATATGTTGCAATATGTCATAGGTATGTTTCTACATTTTAATCTGTGGGCTGTAAAACCTTATTTATAGTTTAGATACGAGAACAGCAGATTTTATTAAACAGCAAAAATTTATAGATACATTAATTTAATGTACATGCTTCATATGACCATATAAAGGCCCCCAAAACTCAATAACTAAGATTTTTTTTTGAGCTTAATAAACTACTAGACCTTTCTACCATCTGGTTAATGCAAATATTAATAACGTGCATGGCAAAAATTCAATATAGATAAAGTTCCTTTCCTTCTGAGAATTTTATTTGGCTAGCATAAGGGAATCGGGTAAAAAAACTGATGCAAAGGCAGAATTTTTAGCATGAAAATAAGCGTTTAATGGATGTGGATCCCTAACAAGTGTTTTATATGAAAGGAAATATTTGGGAATCTTGTATGGTTTAAAAGCCTGGGTGGGCTGGCAGAAATACAACCAAAATGTTGTACCAAAGACACAACTGACAGAACGATTTGCTTCAGGAGGAAGAAGTGAGAGTAAATGCCAACAAATTATACAATAAATGGTTAAAGTGGTGTTCACTGTGTGGCAATTTAAAGGTTGGTTATATTAAAGGACCATTGCTTGAAAACCAAAAATAGCACATAAACCTAAACAACTGAAATCATTTTAAATATCCAGGATTAACAATTGCTAGTAAACTTGGAGATTCATGTTTGGGAATGTTACCTCAAAAAGTGTCTCCACTCAATGCTGCTATAATAAAAAAGAGCAGAATAGGGGCAGGAACCACTGCTGGGCCTGACCACATTGTGTGTGAAGGCTACTTTCTAGAACACAATAAATCATTAAAAAAAGAGATGTTCTTAATGCGCCCTATTGAACACCACTCCATGCCACTTGGACCAATCCCCTATGGTTATTAATATTATGGTAATGATATACCTTCAACCAGCCACTTCATATGAAATAAACATGTAAAGACAATATTAAAAAGTTCCAAATAAATGTCCTTTTTTTAAATATTGTAGCAGCGCTTTCTGTCCACATCAAGGTGCCAGAACAGGTTCTCATATAAAGTCAATAAATGAGAAAAAATACAGTAGCAGGGGAGAGATATATCAAGGTGTTTGCTGTGATCTGTAGAAAGCTTCCACCAAAACTTCACCACGTACGGCAAAACTCCCCTATGGGGATGCACTCACCAGAAAACCAGCAAAATTATGCCTTTAGGCATACAAGCTTCTCCACTGCTCCACTCGGGTCCTTCCCTCTTCCTGCGGCCGAGTGGCTACACAGACTCAATGTCTCCCAGCCTCCAAATTGGCTCCATAGACCTGGCCTGACACTCCCATCGGGCTCTGGTTATTGCAGATGAGGAGTACAGCCAGACCACTGCAGCACCGTTCCACCGGGCTGGACTATAGCCAACCCCATTTACAAGGTACTTATACAGTGCTGTTTTATGCGGATCAGAATTTCCATCTGTCTAAGCAGAGTACTGCATTAACTGACTTATATCATCTCTTTCCCGCTCACTTGGGCTTCTCTGCAGTGATACTGCGCATGCCAGAGCAGTCGGGGTCAGACCTGAGCATGTGCGATTGCTGCCATTTTGCATCCATTTCCCAGCATGATGTCACAGGAGGGGTATTTTGTTTTGTTTCACGAAAGATTATATAGAAAGTAGCCGCGCTTATGGAAAAGAACACAATAGATAGGAAGATAAATACGTGCTATCGCACTACCAAAAAGTTATCTATTTATTCTTTTTTATTTTTATCAAGGGGTTGCTGCCTCCCTAGATACAGGGCTTTAATCAAAAGACCGTGTTATGAGATAAATGATTAATGTGGGCTACTGGCGCTACCTCCAATATATATATTCAGAATATTAAGATTATTAAAAAATACCGTTAGTGGCCCTCAGGCCTGGAATATATCTATATATACTTAATACACCTCCTATCAACTGGTGTGGGTTAAACTAAACCAATCCCTTAATGATTAATCCAAAAAATGAGTGGTTTCTATATGAACCCCAGCAAAGGGGTATGTATCAAGGAGGAAAAACGAATTTCCCCTATTTTTCAACATGAAGTGAATAATCTATATATACCAATTATATGTGAACAATATACAAAATAGTGCAAAATTAAATCCAAAATTTGTGAAAACCTGTGAAAAGAATTCCCCATCCACATGGGAAGTGTATCAGCATAAAGACCCGAATAATTATAATAAAACTAGAAACAGAACAAAAAAACTAAAACGTGAAAAGCCTAGAACAATAAAAAAAAAAAAAAAAAAAATAGTCCACAATAGTTCTTCTGTCAAAGGTCCACAAATGTGCAAATTTTGTGCTTCAGGAGAAAAGAAGGTGACTTTTGTGATCATGAATGCTTATTGGTGACTTCCGTGCTCATTCCCCCTCATGGGTCCCCACTCACCAGATCCACGCACCCCCTAAGGGGTTATAGGCATGTAGGTTCTGTTCCACTTTACTATTGGGGATTCCACCACTCGGCTTTGTCTTCCAAGTTCTTCCACAGGATTTTGTTCGTTGTAAAGGAAAAAACAATCTTGTATCCGGTGGTAGTTCCTCAAAAGGGAAAGAAACCAACTCTCATGGTGTAGTATGTCGGGTATCCAGAAAAAACTTTTTTGGGGGTGAACAGCCTATTGCCACATTATATTATACTCTTTACAGGGCTAAATTGAAAAAAGTGGGAGGACTGTGGCCACTAATTAAAAAATTATATGTTTTATTGCAAAATTAGAAAAAATAATAAAAAATATATAATCAAAAAAACTATTTTTTTACAAAGATATAAAAAAATGCAAAAAACATCTCACAGATTCATCATGTATAGCCTATTGTAAAGCAGTTTTACTCCTTATTCAATGGGGAACTAGACTCCATATCCTCCAGAGTGCCACTATCTAGATGTATTCTATCCCCAGGGGAGCTGCTTATACAACGATGTTAAGGCTATTACGGAATGAATTCAAAAATAAAATAAAACTTAGTAGGTTAAAAATTAATTACGATTTATAAAATCCTTGGCGCCTCAGCGCTGAAAGAGAGAATGTCACGGGTTGCCAAATCGAACCAGAACCCCTCGAGCGAGCGGCATGCATTCCAGCTGCGCTCCAATGGGTCAGGCGAGCCGGAAGTGACTTAGCGTGCGTAATGACACTTAACGCGTTTCACCAGAGACGTCTTCAGCAGCGATGTTTCAGCTGTCATTTTGCTGGTGCATGTGGGAATCTGAGGAGTCAATGCCAGGCCTTGATGTTTGACATTCTTCACCTGTAAGTTTACTACTTTTTTGAATCATGATTCCAGGCCATGGCTCTGTTTATCCATTATCTATGTCAAACAAAACCAAAGAAATTTCCAAGCTCAACTTACCGACCAGCCAAATTGTCTGGTCTAACAATATGCATTAAAAACAGGGGTTTTGAATGCAAAGATTTGCAAATACATGCATAAGCTACAGGCCCCCTCAAGGCACCCCATTTTCTGTAGTCCTAACTCTAAATTTTAAGAAACTTTGCAATAGAAGCACATGCATGATAATGGATAGGTAGAGGGCAGGTGAGCCTGGAGGGAGCCCACCCCTCCTTAAAAACCCAGGGGCACGCAGGACACCCACACATAGCACTATGGCAGCAAAGGTGTCCAGTGCGTTGCCTCACCAGTTCAAACAAATAGTCACTGCCCCCACCTATAACTGGCCTTTACAGTAAGGAGCACTGGAAGGCCGACACATCAAATAAAACCAAATACATTTCCAAGCTTATCTTACCGACCAACCTACAACCTGCTGTAAACACCAGTTATAGGTGGGGGTAGTGGGTATTTGTTTGTACCATTATCTATGTTTGCTTGACAGCAATTGGCGAGACTTATGCTGTCTCAAGGTATATAGATCTGGTTGGTTCAAGGTTATCCTCTAAGCCAATGGTCTCTGAACTTGGCCCGGGTCCAGATGTGGCCCTTTGCTTGCATTTATCTGGCCCTTCAGGCACTATTCCACCAACTGACACCAATGATGGAGTACTGATCCCCCTGCTAACACACACACACACATCAATTAGGCACTATTCTCCTACTGATATCAACAGTGGAGCACTATTCCTCCCATTAAAACCAATGATGGGGCACTGATGCTGGGGCATTTTCTACTCGCACTGGCCACAGTCTGGCCCCCCTAGAGCCTGAAGGATAGTAAACTGGCCCATTACTTAAAAAGTTTGGAGACCCCTGCTCTAGGCACTCACTTGCCAAGTCCTGTTGAAATGTATACACAGCACTATTTAGTCAATTTGGAGTAAGATACTCACATTTAGCTCCTTATTGTTAAAAGTTATTTATTCATTCATGCATATTTTTGCATTGTCCGGAGATTTTTTTGAGCGCTTTGCCTGTATCCCTCCTGTGGCTTCAAAATACCACCTTGGACTTGTGGGGCGCTAGTTTTGATGGGGGTACCTTCAGATTCCTGCAGTTCTATGTTTTGAGGGGTGTACATATAATACTTATAGGTGAGATGCCTTTTACCAAACTTAAATTGATGTTGTTTTTCTTAAGACTCACTGTATGTAATTAGGATTTCTCATCTATGTTTTTGATACAGATTATGTGCTGTAGTGCTTGTACTCCTGATGAAGCCATTTACAAGGCAAAACATGTTGAGAGATGACCACCAAAAATTCTAACAATTTAACCACTTGCTTACTTGACACTTAAACCCCCCCCCCCCCTGCCCAGGCCAGTTTTCAGCTTTCAGAGCTGTGGTACTTTGAATACAATTGTGGGGTCATGCTACACTCTATCCATATTAAATTATAGTTTATAGTTTTTTTCACACAAATAGAGCTTTCTTTTAGTGGTATTTAATCACGCATAGGGTTTTTATTTTTTGCTAAACAAACAAAAAAAGACTCAAAAATTTTGAAATAATAATAAAAAAAAAAGTTTTCCTAGTTTGCTATAAAATCTTGCAAACAGGTAATTTTTCTACTTCATTGATGTGTGCTGATGAAGCTACACTGATGGGCACTGATAGGCGCGGATAAGGTGGCACTGATGAGCACTGATAGGTGGCACTGATGGGCACGGATCAGGAGACACTGACGGACCTGCACTGATAGGTGGCACTGATGGGCACTGATAGGCAGCATTAAAAAGCACTGGTAGGTGACACTGATAGGTGGCACAGATGATGAGGCACTGTTGGGCACTGCTTGGCAGCACTGACAGGTGGCAGAGGTGGGCACTGCATAGCAGTGCTGATATGCAGGATCAGGAGACACTGGCGGACCTGCACTGATAAGTGGCACTGATAGGCGGCATTAAAAAACACTGGTAGGTGACACTGATAGGTGGCACAGATGATGAAGCACTGTTGGGCACTGATTGGCAGCACTGATAGGTGGCAGTGGTGGGCACTGCTTAGCAGTGCTGATATACACTGGTAGGTGGCACTGGTGGGCACTGCTTAGCAGCAGTGGGCCCGGAGTGTGTTGGACTGATGTCCCATTTACACAAGATGGTAATCGGCTTTTTTAAATTCTCCTCACACTGTCAGCACGAGGAAAAAAAAGGCTTTTGTTTACATCACGTGATCAGCTGTCATTGGCTGACAGCTGAACATGTGGTAAGGGGCTGGGATCGGTAAAAGGACTCTGTGATCAGTGGAGTCTCATGGACTCGCTTATCACAGAGCGTGCCATGAGCATCCCACAGAGGGCATGCAGGCGTCACATGCATGGGAGGACAGCAAAACATGTGCAGCCTGAAAGTTCAAGTGCTATTGTTTTTCCACTCAGATTCTGATACTAGAAGTGTCTGAAGCATGGCTCTACCACCCAGCTTAAACACAAACCTAAGTTGATACCTTCCTTTTTAGAGATGGGCTGGCTGGTGAGGTGAAAACACAGGACATTCAGATAATTCGATTTTTTGTTAAAATACTTTTGATGATTATTTGTTTGCACACACTATAAAAAGCTGGCTGGCTGGCTGGCAAATATATTATGTCTGGAGCAGTGGTGTATTTAGGTTATGTGCTGCCCTAGGCCTGGCTAAACTCATGAACCCCCTAATTTAAATACACTGGGGACAGACAGAGAGGGATGCAGTGCTGACCAGGGACACCCCAAGGGTGTGGACATCGTGTGGGGGTGGGGACACAGGGGGTCAACGTAGTGGGGGACCAGGAGAGTATCATGGGCCCTCCTGCAGTCCTGTTGGTGACCAGGCCCCCTACATCTGTACTGGCTGCCCCACCCCCCTTCCCCTGATGGTAGCAGCCCTGGTGTCTCTAGACTCCTGTAAAAAATAAAAAGTACACAACCTCACCTGATGCCTGTAATAATAAGACTTCTCACAACATGCTGCTCCCCACCGGCCCCTCTTCTGTTCTAGTCCATCCCAGGTGATGTCATGTACAAGCACCTGTGGTGGATAGGAGGGAAGGAGTAAAGGGTGGGGAGCAGCACGCCGTCAGAGGTCTTATTACAGCCACTGCCTGTGTTAGACTGTATGTGTTGCAGTCTTGCAGAGTCTCTCATGGGCCCCCCCTAATGGCCCCGAGCCTCAGGCAGAGCCCGATGGGTCAGTCCGCCCCTGCTTATTAAACAGTCCACATTCGGTGAAAAAGTTCATGTACTGCAAACTTTGCAGTACATGAACTTTCACTGAATGTGGACTGTTTAATGAGCTTGCTGCACAAATCACTTTATTTTACAATATGATCTGCATATTCATTTAATCCATATTGAGCAATGAGCACTATATGACTGCTTGGCACATGCACATCAGGACTTAAAAGTGATAGTACTTAATTGTACTTGCTATCCTGGACGCTGCCTGGGGGTTCCCATCATCCTCCTCTCTCTCTTTCTCAATCGCCTCTTTATAACTTCCCGGCAAAAGGCAGCCAATGGCAGGATGCCACATCACTATTTATTGTGCTTGTTGATGTGAAAGAGCAAATGGTTAGGGGGAGGGGGTCACATGACAGCTGTGTGTACATGGCCACGGTCTATGTGCCCGCTCTAACTCTGATCAGCAGCTGCTGTGTGTAGATGTGCAGGAAGGAAGAGGATGATAGAACATACAGGACTTCCCACCATCCCTTCCTAACACACAACTCCTCATTTCCCTTTATACTGACAATGTGTGCCGGTTATAACCCGCTCTCTCCTCCGATCGCCACAGACTTCACAGATCCCGCACCATGCCAGGGACCAAATGCAAAGTTGATGCCGTGCAGAGGGGGTAGGTGGAGCATTAGGCTCTGCCTATGCCAGTTAACTTACGTGCACCCAGTCTGGCCAGTCATCAGCTGTCTTATGGAGGCTGCAGTCGCTCCCTTCCCCGGCTAAGTGCACTAAAAGACTGCCTATAGCATTAGCAAGTTCTGCGCTACAACAGGCTGGCCGCAGGGGGCTATATTTGTGTGGTAGGCGGCCAGGACTTGAGAGGACAAATCGAGAGGCCCCCGCAAAGTGCCACCCTATGCCTGGGCCTTGTTGGGCCTAGGCCAAGATACAGCACTGGTCTGGGGTGAGAAGGACCCTTCCTGTGCATCCAACTGCCTTCCAGTATCTTCAGCCTTTAACCCAACTTTGTTTCTAAAAATATTTTTTTCTACCTTACTTTAGGTCGAAAAGTAGATCTTTATGAGATCTTTTTAAAGGTAAGAATTTGTGTATGTAGGTGTATGCTTTTGTTGCTATGTGGTATTTAAACCACAAAGGTAACATCCTGGATTTAGATGGCACTTTAGATGGAAGGATCATTCATCTTCATCTCAATCCTTAGGACAAATAAAATACATAAAGCTAACAGTGTATTACAATCTTTTTAGTGATGTCTATTTGTTCTCATGAATCTTACTCCATCACAAGTGTTGCTCACACACTCACTACATTCATATTTAAGACAAAGGGCTTACAGAAAATAAGACAGCGATTCATTCTTTGACTGATGCCAGTTTTTTTTAAATGTGTTTTTACCTGCCTGATGCACAGATAAATATGACCTCCACAAGTAAGTTTTTTTTCTTTAATTAGATTTCTTTTGCTTTTCAGACAAACTTGCAGTAAAATATTTTTTCCAGCAACTGATACCATGAGTAGCAAGCCTTAAAGTGATTGTAAAACTCTCGTCACCCATACCAAGTCCCCCCACCTCCCCTATCCCCTCCAAACTGGGCTGTCAGTCGACAGTCGGTAATCCAGCCCCATACTTACCCCATCTAGGTCGAGCAAGGCTCCTATGGGTGGTGGCTTCCATGTCTTATCCCCCTCCTGGGTATTACGACGGCTTCCACCGTGCGTCTCCTACCGCCTCCTCCTAGGCATCCATTAGGATTGCCTGTCCTTTCAGCCAATTGGGTGACATGTCTCAGGACTGGCTTCTTGATTGGCCGGGAGGAGTATCAGTGTGAGAATAGCAAATATTCATTTGCTATTCTCACACAACTGGGTGGGCTTGGAATCCGTGCATCTGGCGCCCTGCATGTAGATCAGGGGGCCATACGCATGGATAGGGGGGCAGCACCCGTGCGCCCCTAATGGATGGGCCGCCACTTCTCTCCTCCCTGATTGGCTAGCTGACTTTGATTGACAGCAGCGGGAGCCAATGACGCCACTGCTGTGTCTCAGCCAATCAGGAAGGAGAATATCAGACAGCTGAGACAATCGTGGACATTGCTGGAGAGAGAGGGACCTCAGGTAAGTGTTAGAGGGGCTGCGGGGAGCTGCTGCACAACACCCTGTCAGTGACATTTATACAGTAATCAGTGCATTTTTATAGCACTGATCGTTGTATAAGTGTCAATGGTCCCAAAAAAGTGTCAAAAGTGTCCGATCTGTCTGTCGCAGTCCCGCTAAAAATAACTTTTTTTAAATCAGATTAATTTTTATTTTATTTTATTTTTAAATGCAAACCACATTAAAATAATGCAAACAAGTTATTCAAAAACACATAAAACAAAACCAAGACTACATAGAAAAATCAACCCCCAGCCCCCCCCCCCCCCCCCCCCCACACACACACACACACACACACACACACACACACACACACACACACACACACACACACACACACACACACACACACACACACATCCTTTTTCTTGGAGTAAAAAAAATAAAAATAAAAAGAGAAAAACCCTTAAATGCTTACTAACACTGGACGTGGCCACAGGATACAGGTATCGCTGAAAAAAAAACATATATATTTACCTAGAAATACATATATTAAAATAGCCACATGCAGCCTGAAATCTGATATAGCAATATATATATAGTACAGCTTGGTTTATACTGATGCCAAGGACATAGACTCAAGCCACTTTGACCAAATAGCATCAAACTTATTCATGGAGTTCCTTAGCATGTATATATGTTTTTCAAATAAAATAATCCTATTAAGGTCTAAAATCCAGTCAGATACAGTCGGTGGATGGAGAGAGGTCCACTTAAGAGCAATCTGTCTGTGGGCAACAAAAAGTGCACACCTAATAGTATTAAAAATGGTAAAATTATAAATAGACATATAGCAGTAGCCCAATAGACACATAAGTGGTTCAACTAAAATATTAATATCCAGTATCCCATTTAAATTACCAATCACCTCCACCCAGTATCTCTGGAGTTTAGGACACTGCCACAGAAGATGTATTAGGGTACCTGTGTTGCCACACCTAGCACAGGCTGGCTCAGATCTCAAGCCTATGGCATGCAGAAATTGAGAAGTTCTGTAAACCCTATGAAGTATAAACATCTGGGTCAGTCTATGTGATAAGGAAAGAGACACCCGAGGCAGAGACCGGAGAATAGCATCCCAGAGCTCATCAGAGATGAGACCAGTATCTTGTTCCCATCCAGCCCTAGAGTGAATGGGAAAGTTCAATAAAAAAACTAAATCTAACAACACCCTATATGTAACAGAGGTAAGACATTTTGTTGACCTTGATGGTACTATATTGTCAAAAACAGGGGAGAGAATATCTTAACAGAAGAAAATTGAGCATATAAAGCATGTCTCAATTGGAGAAATCGAAAAAACAATTTGATTGTAAGGAGAACTCTACCCTTAACTCTTCAAAGGACTTAAGTTGACCATTCTCATACAGCTGAACTAAGGTTCTTATTCCTGATTTTTCCCCATCTCTGAAAACCTCTGAAAGCCAAAAGTTGAGGGATTCTATCATTATCCTATATAGGGGTGTATCTAGTAGGATAAGGAATAACCATCATTTTCTTGACCGTATCCCATATTTTGCACATTACCTTACAGGTGGGCATATCAGTAAACCAAAGGAAAAATCTTCTGGTCCTTAAGTACTTAACTTACTTTTGTGCAAACACCTTGACAGGACAGCAGTCTGGTAATGCAAAACATCTTTAAGGACAGCATAAGAAGTAACTTTCACCAGGAGCATATTTTCATTGTTCTACACAAAACCAAATACAAATGTTTAATAGGGATGATGAAAAAAAAAAAAAAAAAGTAGACTGGCTATTCTGGCCAGGCATCTGAAAGACTATTTTTATGATGTTCTTTGTGCAAAATAATTGCAATGGACTGCCACAGCAAAACTCAGGAAGAGAAACATACCAGTATCCTCATGTTTACCAAAAGGATGACCTGCACATAAGTTGACCATATGTCTCTATTATACAGGAACAGCCCAGATTTTGGCAGGACTGGCCCGGGCAAAAAACTTGAATTGGAAAATGAAAACTTGTCCCTGTCTTTATGAGAGTCTGAAATTGATTCACTACGGACAGTGTGGGCCAGAAAACTGCTCCACTTAAAATAATGATTAAGAACATCTTTGAATGCATAGCTTGAGATAACTGAAGGCACTAGTGATCCAGTTCAAAAGTTAGCCCTTAACAAATAAGCATGAAAAAAAAAATGGGTAGGCTGGTAATAGTGTTGAGAAGGTGCAAGAAGGCTGAGCAACAAATGAACATGTAAAGAGATTACTTAGCAGATGGTAAAAATGTGAAGAATGTTGTAAGCAATAACTTGCTACTAGACATAGGACTTAAAAATGTTTTATGTGCTTGCTTTGCTTGCGGGGTACAGTGCCGCAGTAATCCTTTGCAGACAATACTGTGACATGGGCAATAGACCAAAAAGTGTAAAGAAGGCTGTATATATCAATAAGGAAACATGGGGTGGAAGTGAAATTGGAGGAAATTAGACATAGAATAGAATTACCATGCACATTACCACCACCATACATCATTTTTCTTCATGGATGACACTCTTCAATGTGCAGCTTACAAAACTCAAAGCAAGTAAGAAAAAAAGTGTAACCCCACATGCCTTGACTGCTGGCTTTATGCCAACCCTTTGTTGGTTGACAGGCTTCCTTGGCGTCAAACATACACTATATTACCAAAAGTATTGGCACGCCTTCCTTTACACGCACATGAACTTTAATGGCATCCCAGTCTTAGTAGGGATCATCATTGAGTTGGCCCACCCTTTGAACATTAACAGCTTCAACTCTTCTGGGAAGGCTGTCCACAAGGTTTAGGAGTGTGTCCATGGGAATGTTTGACCATTCTTCCAGAAGCACATTTGTGAGGTCAGGCACTAATGTTGGACGAAAAAGCCTGGTTCGCAGTCTCCGCTCTAATTGATCCCAAAGTTGTTCTATTGGGTTGAGATCAGGACTCTGTGCAAGCCAGTCAAGTCCCTCTCCCCCAAACTCGCTCATCCATGTCTTTATGGACCTTGTTTGTGCACTGGTGTGCAGTCATGTTGGAACGGGAAGGGGCTATCCCCAAACTGTTCCCACAAAATTGGGAGCATGAAATTGTCCAGACTGTCTTGGTATGCTGACGCTTTAAGAGCTCCCTTCACTGAAACTAAGGGGCCAAGCCCAACTCCTGACATACAACCCTACAACATAATCCCCCCTCCAACAAATGATATGGACCAGTGCACAAAGCAAGGTCCATAAAGACATGGATGAGCGAGTTGGAGGAGCAACTTGACTGGCCTTCACAGTGTCCTGACCTTAACACCTTTTGGATGAATTCAAGTGGAGACTGTGAGCAAGGCCTTCTCGTCCACATCAGTGCTTGACCTCACAAATGCGCTTCTGGAAGAATGGTCAAACATTCCCATAGACACACTCCCAAACCTTGTGGACAGCCTTCCCAGAAAAGTTAAAGCTGTTATAGCTGCAAAGGGTGGGCCAACTCAATATTGAACCCTACAAACTAAGGTGTACGTTTATCAAACAGAGATAATTTATCTAATTTCAGTTCTCAGCAGTTCTCAGAGAAAAATCTTCTCCTCTGGCACCCTGTTTATGAAGCGGAGAACATTTGTTCTCAGAATGAGAAGAGAGGAGAAGTTTTTCTTAGAAGAGGGAGGACTGATTTTCTAAGATACCTGTGTGATTACAGCACAGCTGAGTTTTAAAAGTGAAACCAAAGTTAAAAAGACTGTATAATTATATGGAAATAATAAGCACTGGCACTTTTTTACACACATTTTGGCACATTGTTTAAATGTGTATTTTGGCACTTTTTTATTCCTCATTATGGCATTATTTACACGCATTTTTGCAGTTTTTTAAAATACGTATATTTTTAATGTGCATCTGACCGTGGGGTTTTTTATTGTGCATCTTGGCACTTTTTTAACCGCTTGCCACCCGCCGACCATTAAATAACGGAGGGACAATGCAGCTCTCATTCTGGGAGGACATCATATAGTGGCGTCCCAGAACGGGCACTATTGCCCAGGGGAGCCCTGCAGCGTGGGGATCGTTAGCCGCGCCATGTTGCTAGGACATGATACTTTGGGCCCAATTTGGACATTTTCACTTAGGGGTGTACTCACTTTTGTTGCCAGCGGTTTAGACATTAATGGCTGTGTGTTGAGTTATTTTGAGGGGACAGCAAATTGACACTGTTATACAAGCTGTACACTCACTACTTTACATTGTAGCAAAGTGGCATTTCTTCAGTGTTGTCACATGAAAAGATATAATAAAATAGTTCCAAAAATGTGAGGGGTGTACTCACTTTTGTGAGATACTGTATATACACACATAAACATATAAAGTTATTAGGGATATAAATCTTTAAGCTCACTGTTGCTGATATTAGGAGGAAGAAAGAAGCCTCCTCCCTCACATCACAGCAGCTGTACTGTATGTAGTACACTGCATGTACTGTATGTAGTGAAACAGCTGTGGGCCTAGCGCATACATACCCATACTGATCCTTTGCTGGTCAGATACCCCTGCCTATTGACTGGTAATAGGAAACTATGAAAGACAAGACGTTTTGGTAAAGGTGATTTTGTAGCAGCGATATTTATCAACTACAGAATTATTCACCTTAATATTGCTAGGAGAATTACAATTATTGAAAGATCTGTGTTGCAGTAATTTTTATATTTGTGATGGGGTGATTGACGTTTTTTCAGTAGCTACTCATGTTATTTAGGGCAGCTAATGATGACCATGGCACACCAGCATCTTGTAACTGCACGGTATGGTTATAAATTGTAGTAGCAACTCTGTGGCTAGTTACAAATCCCTGAACAAAACAGTTAGGCCCCGTGATGATTTGCCCCGTGAACATCTGCTTGCTGAGCTGGTAGATGACAGGGCGATCCCTGCACACTGTGCAGGCACCACCCTGTCAGATCTCCGCTCTCCTCTCTGGGGATCGGATTACCACGGTCCGTCTTCCTGTGTTCATCCGATCGGCTCTGCAGACGGATAGAAAAATAGGATTTTCCTCCGTCTGCAGAATCGGAGCATAGAAGAGACGGATGATATGGGGTGTCAGCGGATGTTCATCCACGGACACCCGCTATCCCATAGATACAGCAGCTGAAGGAGTGGTGTATACACCACTCCTACAGCGCCTCAAAGATGCAGCTTGCAGGACTTTTTTTGGTGTCCTGTCCGCGCACCGCTCCAGTGTGAAAGGAGAGGCTCTTTACAAGCGCTATGCAGGCGCTATTTTTAGCGATCTGTCCGCGCACCGCTCCAGTGTGAAAGGAGAGGCTCTTTACAAGCGCTATGCAGGCGCTATTTTTAGCGATATAACTCCTGTAAAGCGCCTCAGTTTGAAAGCAGCCTAAAGTATAGGAGAATTTAGTTCCACTTTAACAGACCAAGCTCTGCAACACAAGTGACAGTTACAGGATCGAGTCAAACCATTGAAAACCTACAGAGGTATTTACAATAGTAATTTTTTGAAATGTATTTAAAACCTTTATCCCAAAAAGGAAAAACACTGTTTTTGTAACTGTCTAAAGGTTTTATCTGGAGTTCAGCTTGAATTTGTTAGTCACTTATGTAAGGTCCATATAAATCTACTACCCAATCAAGAAGAAAATAAATAAATAATTAAAAACAGAAAATGAAAGCAGCCACCATAAGGGTTAGTAAGTTGCAAGATATTACATTTTTCTGTTTTTGGGTTTAGAAGCCACTTGATAGCAGAGGTTTGTACCATCTATGCATCTCTGTTAGGCCCCTTTCACACATGCGGACCATATGTCCGTATTTCATCCATCTGTTTTTGGATGAAATACGGACATATGTGCATATCTATGGGATAGCGGGTGTCTGTGGATGAACATCCGCTGACACCCGATATCATCCGTCTCCGCTATGGTCTGATTCTGCAGACGAAGGAAAATCCTATTTTTCTATCCGTCTGCAGAGCCGATCGGATGAACACAGGAAGACGGACCGTGTTCATCCGATCCCCCATAGAGGAGAGCGGAGATCTGACAGGGCAGTTCCTGCACAGTGTGCAGGGATCTCCCTGTCATCCACCAGCTCAGCAGGGATCAACAGAGCGATCCCCACTGAGCAAGCAGATGTTCACAGGGCAAATCATCACGGATCCATCCCGTGTGAAAGGGGCCTAACTGTTTTGTCCAGGGATTTGTAACTAGCCACAGAGTTGCTACTACAGTTTATAACCATACCGTGCAGTTACAAGATGCTGGTGTGCCATGGTCATCATTAGCTGCCCTAAATAACATGAGTAGCTACTGAAAAAACATAAATCACCCCATCACAAAGATAAAAATGACTGCAACACCGATCTTTCAATAATTGTAATTCTCCTAGCAACATTAAGGTGAATAATTCTGTAGTTGATAAATATCGCTGCTACAAAATCACTTATACCAAAACGTCTTGTCTTTCATAGTTTCCTATTAGCAATCAATAGGCAGGGGTATCTGACCAGCAAAGGATCAGTATGGGTATGTATGCGCTAGGCCCACAGCTGTTTCACTACATACAGTACATGCAGTATGCTTCAGAAGTAAAATTACTATTTCTTGTAGCTAGTTTCAAACATGTCCTTACAAGTCTAAGTTTAACCAATGACCCCTATTATTGTAAAACTCCTTGTTTTTTATATTCCGATACCTTAAGTACACTGGGGTGTTAAGCGTGTATGCAAGATACACAAGGATTATATTCCTTCCTGAATCCATAGGGCGAAATTCAAGGAATGTTTGGTATAATGCACTTCAAATGTTTTTTTCTTATACAGAAAGTGTTGTTAAAAGGTCAAACCCTAAACGTCTCTACATAATTTGCTAAGACCAGAATAAAGTGTTTTAACACCAATCAATTTCTTATAATACTTTTTACAAGCAAAGACACAGGAAAGTGTGAAAAGGTTGCAATCCCACCCAGAACTATAAACCTCTGCATTTTTTTCTCTAAAACCTTATGTTTAATATTCACTCGGCAAAGAGCTCAGCGGTGATTGTACAAACGCATTAGTTAAACTGCTATATAAAGCATCCACAACAATGCTTTATAGTTAAAACACAACAGGTTTTGGCATACAAAGCATTTAATATTGGGCTTGGCTGCCCTTTTTCTAGTTAAAAAAAGGCTCTCTCATCACAACCTCAAAATGACTTCCCATTTAACAAACACCTGGGACGGCTAAGTGAATGAAGAGGGCTGAAAGCTTGGGCTAGAGGCGATATAAATTGGATTCATTTTTATCCACCTTGTGCAAAGAATTTCCTGTAAAATCTTTTTTTTTTTTTAAACTTGCCTTTTCATGGTCATAGCTGGTATAATGATCCAATGTTACAGAATATTATGTATCTGACTATGCTTTTATTTTGTATACAAACTGTGAATCAAAGGCGCAGAAAGGAACACATTACACCTCCTATATTATTAGTACATAATATATAGTGGATCCACTTTTTACATTTATACATAAAATATAAGCTTTGACCTGAAGGAGTTAAGTGTGATCATGTGATTAAAAACAGTGGTGATTAGTTTGGAACAACAAAAACATAATCAAAAAAGGGGAAACTTAATTGCCCACTTGGTCTTTTTCTTAGGCCCACTCTTCTCTTTGTTATCCTCACCTGACGAGATTGGATGGATATCACAAGCCTCTTACCGCATTTGCCGCAGCCAGGTTGGAAGTCGCTCCTGTACAGTCTCTAAAGGAGCTATATGGAGCGAGCCCAAATTTGGTGGTCTCAGCCTCTCAGGGGCATTTAATTAGTTTTGGGTATTAGTAAGCTTTAGGCCGGGTTGAAACCTATGCGAACTGGATGTGGGTTTCGCTGCATCCGATTCTCATAGCAGGAGAATGTGACGACTCCCTATGGAGCCATGAAGTTCACATATCTCTGTTGTGGCTGCGGAGAGCACTGCACAGAAACGCTGTGCATCTTTGGCTCCATTTCAGGGCCAAATTCAGGCATAGATTCGGCCCTGAAATGGAGAACAGTGACGCACAGTGCTCCTGTGCGATCCACAGCGGTTTCCAGTGTGAATCGAGCCTTAAAGACGCTTCATATATCACAGCGGCCTCCTACCTTTATCTTATGCACAAGATTTTACTCTTTTCACCTATATTTTTCCTTTTTTCCTCTTCTTCCGCCCACAGCCTTGTGGTCCCACAGGCTGTGGGATCAGTGTCAGACATGGTGTCCGCATCCATCTCTGCATTCTGCGCATGCACGAGAGGAAGTGAGCCTGGAGCATTATTTGCCCTTATCCAACATGGCGCAGGCCCAGGAAGACCTCTTCTGCGCATGTGCGGTGACTTCACTTCCGCCGCAATGTTTAAAAAGAAGAGGTTTGGGACTTTAAATGAGGTGAGTAAGTGGGGCCAAATGATCAGTCACCATTGTAAAAAATCATTCTATTGGTAGAGAATAAATAATAACATGATAACAATCCAATTGTAGGATAACTGTTACATAATGTATACACAATGATGGATACATAGCGAACAAATAACAACCCATATGTGATGCAGGGCAATGATCATAGAATAAGGCTTACCTATAGGTAGTGTAAATATCTCCCAAACATGCGCCATTTAGGAGATATTTCACTTGTAGTGCGCCAATGTCGCATGCACTTTGAAGAAATGGACCAGTGTGCCGTGACTGACGGCTCCCGCATGCATGCACGTGAGTGATGTCACGCAGCTCTAACCAGTCACAGAGCCGGAGTCTGTGGCCCTGGAAGGAAGCGGGGCAAAGATGGACACAGCCTGCACATGGGACAGCACAGGCTTCGTTTGCAGGTAAGTGTCACATAATGGGCTAGTATGCATTATGCTTTTAATTTGCAGGCCTTGCGGGGAGCAAAAGAGGAAGTAAAACCCATCGGGGTTTACTTCCTCTTTAATAGATGATAAAAACCATTCTAGAATGCACATAGTAAAAAAAAACTTCTTGATAGAGCCTTGTTGGTATAAAAGACCTAATTAGAAAATTGGTTATTTTGATGCATGTTGTAAGGCCGATGCGTAACAAGCACACTTCAGGGGCAGTTTGCACCAAAATCTGTCGTAATTTCAGCCTGCCTGTCTACTATTGCACTGCTCATGGAGACCACTGCCCCCAGGTAGACCACCCTCAGCATAAAAGGTCAGAGGCTATCCTCCTTTTATGGTAAGTATTGAAGAGAGAAAAAGAGAGCATATCGCCTATCACTGCGATTTTTGGCAGCCCTACCAGAACAAGATCCGCAACCTCCAGACATAAAGAACACTCAAGCTATGCCTCAAACCACACAAGGTCAAGAGAAGGCGATCAAGATCATCATCCCATCATCGCCACTCACATCATAGTTGTTCACACTATAGAAGGTCACGTTCTTCCCATTACACTAGCAGTTATCACACACGCCTTGCAGCAAATGCTTGCTGGGTTTGTGGAGCTCAAGCTTTGCCAGAAAAATTTGCTTGTCATACTTGCTTCAATGAAGCAACCAAAGAAAAAAAAGCAGATGCTAGAGAGATAACAGATCTCATCAGGGAGTAAGGCCCCTTTCACACTAACGTCCCGTTCAGGCCCGCCTGTCAGTTTTTCAGGCGGACCTGAACGGGTGCTCCATAGAGCTCTATGGAGCGTCGGATGTCAGCGGTGACATGTCCGCTGACATCCGACCCGCTCCGATCCGAAAAAGTGTGACGGAGGAAAAAGCTATTTTTCCATCCGTCTGCGGATCGGATCGGATGACGACGGGCACTGCGGTCCGTCGTCATCCGATCTCCCATAGGGGAGAGCGGCGCTGTGACAGGTCCGTCCCTGCACAGTGTGCGGAGACAGACCTGTCATCTCCCTGCTCAGCGGGGATCGGCGGAGTGATCCCCGCTGAGCAAACGGACATCCACGGGGCGGATCAGAACTGATCCGCCCCGTGTGAAAGGACCCTTAGTGTGGGAATCTATCCTTGAATCATCAGCCCCTGAGGGAGACAAGGCAGTTCCAAGCACATCATCTGCAGCTCCTCTTCATACTGCAGAGGCAGAGTTATCATCAGAAAATGAGGATCCAGAGTTAACAACAGGATTCAACTTCACCGTGGTCAAACCTTTTGCTAGATCAGTAAAAAAGGCTACAGGTTGGGAAGAAGCTAAAGAAGTACCCTGGAAAGTCCGAAAGTACTTCCCTAACCTGAAAAAGGAACCAGAGTCCTTTCCTTTCATAGAGCAACTGGAAGATCTCATTAAAGATGAGTGAGGGAGATCAGATAAAAAATCCAGCCTTAATAATAGGCTGGCAAAGCTGTATCCTTTAAAGGAACCCAATTTAAATCCGCGAATTTATGCAACAGTTGTCGATTACTTTTTAATGCGACTTGTGAGACATGTCACCCTACCAATCGAGGATGCTGTAACCTTCCAAGGTGTCCTTGACCGGAAGATTGATTTAGATTTGAAGAGAGCATGCGCCACAGTGGGCGGTGCTTGTAGACCAGCAGTTGCCACAGCGGCCTTTGGTAGGGCTATTTCCGGGTGGACTACCAATATAGAGAAATCTACATGAAGGAGCCGACCAAGAGAAAAAAATGTCTTCCCTTCAGAAGCTGAAACTAAAGGCGACTTTGTCGCAGAAGCTTCAGTGGAAATTATCAGATTCTCTGCTAGAGCAATGTTGGCATCGGTCATTACAAGAAGGGCTTTGCGGCTAAAGCCATGGGTAGCAGACGCTGCATCAAAAACAAATTGATGCAAGATCCCATATGTCGGGGCTAAACTTTTCGGATCCAAACTGCATTCAGCCATTTCAAAGGTGACAGGAGGAAAGTCAAAGGAATGAAAGGCCTGATCCCCTCCGACAGGAGACCAAAGCCAAAGAAGGGGCTTTCTTATAGACGCAACCTCCCAGAAAGGTGCAGGGAGGCAAAGACATATAGACCAGGACTACAGCAGCTGGGTGACTGGGGTGACTGGGGACTGGTAGACCCTTTAGATCCGGTACGCAAAATCCTAGGTACACCAGCAGATGACTCCACTGCACTGACTAATTTAGAGTTGGAATATCTACACCTGGACAGGGACTTCCTTCCATAACTTTACTAAACACATTATGGGCACATATTAAACATCTACTAGGTATAAGAGGTTTCCTCACTCTAACTCCCATTTGGAGAAACGCTACCTATAAAGAGTTAATGAAGCTTAAGGGGTTCAGTAATTGGAAGACAAGAGGGGTCCAATTCTTGTCACAGTTATATAATGGGCAGGTCCTCAAAACCTTTATGGAGATTCAGACGAAGTTCGGCATACCACGCATTGATTTTTTTAAATACCTTCAACTGAGGCATGCACTACATATGCAATACAGACTTACACCGCTTATGCCTCGTACACACGATCAAACAATCTGGTGGAAAAGTCCGGCGGACTCAAGTCCGCTGGACTATCCCCCCGTGTGTGGGCTCCGGCGGACTTTTTTTACCCAAAAGTCGGGCGGACTAATAAAGTATTTTTGCACTCCAACCTGTCCACCGGACTCGCATTTCGGCGGACAATCCGGCCGTGTGTGTGCCAGTCCGCCGTACTTTTGAAATTAACTGACTTTTCCCGCCCGGACAAAAGTCCGCTCATTTTGTGCGCGTCTCCAGGTAGCCGGGGCCATCGAAGGAGGCGTCGCTGGCCCCGTCACCTGGTATGGACTTAAAGGGGAATCCCTACACCGAAAAATCGGCGTAGGGGTCCCCCCCTAGGTCCATATCAGACCCTTATCCGAGCACGCTACCCGGCCAGCCAGGAATGGGGGTGGGGACGAGTGAGCGCCCCCCTCCTGAGCCGTACAAGGCCGCGTACCCTCAACATGGGGGGGTGCCTTGGGGAAGGGGGCCGCGCGGCCCCCCCACCCCAAAGCACCTTGTCCCCCTGTTGATGAGGACAAGGGCCTCTTCCCGACAACCCTGGCCGTTGGTTGTCGGGGTCTGCGGGCGGGGGGCTTATCGGAATCTGCGAGCCCCCTTTAATAAGGGGGCCCCCGGATCCCGGTCCCCCACCCTATGTGAATGAGTATGAGGTACAATGTACCCCTACCCATTCACCAGTGAAAAAAAGTAAAAAAAAAAAAAAAACACAACACACAAGGGTTAAAATAGTTTATTGCACAGCTCCGGGGGTCTTCTTCAGTCTTCGGGGGTCTTCTCGCCGGACTCCTCCACTATCTTCTGCTCTTTTGCTAGCTCTTTCACTTGCGGAGGAGCCCGGCTTTCTTCTTCGCCGCCGCCCTCTTCTTCCGACTTCGGGGGTCTTGTCCCCCTCTTAAGTTCTTCTTGCCGGGCCACTGCGCCTTCTTCTAGCTCTTTTACAAGCGGTGGCCCAGTCTTCTGTCACCGCTGCCGCTGTCGTCGTCTTCTGTTCTTCACTTCTTCTGTTCTTCTCTTCTGGAGATGTTGCCTCGTCGCTGCCTCCGGTCACAATGGCAGGGACGCTGTGCGCGGCGACTTATATAGGGACATCACTGGATGATGTCCCCGCCCATTATGATGTCACAGTCCCAGGATGCTGGGACTGTGACATCATAATGGGCGGGGACATCATCCAGTGATGTCCCTATATAAGTCGCCGCGCACAGCGTCCCTGCCATTGTGACCGGAGGCAGCGACGAGGCAACATCTCCAGAAGAGAAGATCAGAAGAAGAGAAGAACAGTAGATGACTACAGCGGCAGCGGCGACAGAAGACCGGGCCACCGCTTGTAAAAGAGCTAGAAGAAGGCGCGGTGGCCCGGCAAGAAGAACCGAAGAGGGGGACAAGACCCCCAAAGAGGGGGACAAGACCCCCGAAGTCGGAAGAAGAGGGCGGCAGCTAAGAAGAAAGCTGGGCTCCTTCGCTAGTGAAAGAGCTAGCAAAAGAGCAGAAGATAGCGGAGGAGTCCGGCGAGAAGACCCCCGAAGGCAGAAGAAGACCCCCGGGGCTGTGCAATAAACTATTTAAACCCTTGTGTGTTGTGGTTTTTTTTTTTACTTTTTTCACAGGTGAATGGGTAGGGGTACATTGTACCCCATACTCATTCACATAGGGTGGGGGGCGGGATCCGAGGGCCCCCTTATTAAAGGGGGCTCGTGGATTCCAATAAGCCCCCCGCCCACAGACCCCGACAACCAACGGCCAGGGTTGTCAGGAAGAGGCCCTTGTCCTCATCAACATGGGGACAAGGTGCTTTGGGGTGGGGGGGGGCCCACGGCCCCCCCTTCCTCAAGGCACCCCCATGTTGAGGGCACGCGGCCTGGTACGGCTCAGGACGGGGAGGGGGTGCTCGCTCGTCCCCTCCCCCATACCTGGCCGGCTGGGTAGCATGCTCGGATAAGGGTCTGATATGGACCTAGGGGGGGACCCCCACACCGATTTTTCAGCATAGGGATTCCCCTTTAAGTCCATACCAGGTGACGGGGCCAGCGACGCTTCCTTCGTGTGTCGGCGAGTCTGTTAATTTCAAAGGTACGGCGGATAGTCCGGCGGACATAGTACGCCGTATTAGTCCGCTGAAAAAGTGCTGTAAAAGTGCCGTGTGTGGGCAAGTAGCTTGTTCACAAAGTCCGGCGGACAGTCGAGTGGAAAGTCCACAGACTAAGTCCACCGGATGGTCTGCTACGTGTGTATGCGGCATTAGTCTAACTGATCATGCCGTCGTGTAATTAATCCTAATGGAAAGTGAGAGAAAAGGTATATCAAGGCTTTTGGGGGCTCAGGAGACAGGTCCAATCTGCTAGTTTACGGTAGATGGGTGTTCTGAATGTTATAATGCTTCTCTTTTTTTTTTTTCTTTTTGTTCTTTTCTATGTTTATACTGGTTACACGGCCAATGAAGTTGTAGCTCTTGTTTATATAAATATCCTATTTGGACTATTGCAATATATATGTCGGATGTTAACAGTACTGATATCCGTTGGCCTCCTATCATTGTTCTTGTCATGTACTGATTCAAGTTTCAATAAAACCTTTTTTGATTAAAAAAAAAGAAGAAGACAGGAGATCTGCACCCAGTGTTGGATTTAAAGAATCTCAAAAAAAGAATGCAGATCAAATTCTTCAACATGGAAAGCCTCCAGTCAATACTATTAGCAATAAACTTAGAAGATTGAATGCTGTCTGTAGATTTGTCAGATACCTACCTGCACGTACCTATACACACTACCTTTCAAAGGTTCCTCAGTTTCTCAGTCAACCACAAGCACCTCCAGTTTCAATGCCTGCCATTTGGCATTTCCTCTGCTCCCAGAACCTTTACCAAGATTCTTCTTACCATAATTGCATATCTCAGGAAGAAGGGATTGAGATTACATCATTACCTGGATGACATCTTGCTTTTGGCAGACAACCGGGAGACTTTTCTCCATCATTGGAAGATACTACTCATGACACTTCAGAACTTCGGCTGGTTAACCAACTGGAAGAAAAGCAACCTTCAGCCTGCACAAAACATGATCTTTCTGGGGGCAAACCTAAATACAGAGTGAAACAAAGTACAGCTTCCTCAAGAGAAAATATTCCCCATTAGTTCATTAGATGAAGAAGTTAATGGCAGCAATGTCTCTGCCAGCCAGACTTTGTCTAAGCATCCTTGGGTCCATGTCTGCCACTCTTCCAATGAACCAGTGGGCTCAAAGGCATATGAGAGCATTGCAAAACGAATTTCTGCAGTGGTGGGATGGAGCATCAATGCTTTAAATGATCCCCATCCACAAGAGAGTGAAACAGTCAGTATGGTGGTGGACACATACTCGCAACCTCAAGAGACACGTGCTCATAGTCCCTCCAGAGCTGACAAACATCAGATGCCAGCCAGGAGGGATGGGGAGCTCATTACCAAGATCAAGCAGCGCAAGGACTATGGCAATTTCAGACATAGGGAACAGAATATACTAGAGCTCAGAGCAGCCTTTAAAGCTCTCCTAGCCTTTGGCTCATCTTTGAAGGGAAAAAATGTCTTAATATGTATGGACAACAAGGTGGCTGTGGCTTACATCCACAAACAGAGTGGTACCAGAAGCCCCACATTGCTGGAGGAAGTTTGCCCTATATTGGAATGGGAGCAAAGATTTGAGGGCCATGTATGTTCCAGCAGCATAGAACCTGTTGGCCGACTGCCTAAGCAGAGATCTCCTGTCAAACAATGAATGGTCTCTGAGCCATCAAGCATTCACTCTCCTGACTGAAACTTGGGGAATGCCAGATTACGATTGGGCAGTGACATCGGCGAATGCCATGTGTCAGAGATTCCTGTCGAGAGCATCGTACCCATAGACTGCCTTCTCCATCCTTGGAACTTTCAACTAGGATACATTTTTCCACTGACGCCGATAATTGCAAGATTCTTCTCCAGGCTCAGGAAGTCATCAGCCACAGTGATAGCAGTGATTTCTTTCTGGCTGAGGAGACCTTGGTTCACGATCTTGATGCAACTCAGTCTAGAGGATCCATTACCTCTTCCTGTGTGTCAGGACTTACTTTATCAAGGTCAGTTCCTTCATTCGGCTCTGGAGAGACTACACTTGACAGCATGGTGCTTGGGAGGAGTATGCTTCTAGAGCATGGTTGCTCTCAGGAAGTAGTATCGACGCTATTTCAAGCTAGGAAGGTACCACTAACACCACCTACGGGAAGATATGGGAAAGATTTGCATCCATGGCAAAGCAGAGAAGCTGAAATCCACTATCGCCAGAGGCTCTGCAGATTTTAGAATTTCTCCAAGCAGGTCTGGGTAAAGGTCTAAGCTCAAGTACTCTAAAGGTACAAGTTCCAGCCTTATCGGCAAAAACAGGCTCCAGATGGACATTACACCCTCTGGTGGTTCAGTTCATAAAAGCATGCCTAAAAATCAGGCCTCCAAAAAGGCCAACATTTCCAGCATGGGACCTCTCGGTAGTATTAAAAGCACTTTCAAGTTCCCCTTTTCATCCGATCAATTATATTTCCTGGTGGGACTTAACACTAAAGCTAACCTTCCTCATTGCCATTACATCAGCAAAAAGAGTTTCGGAGATGCAAGCCTTGAGGATAACGGAACCTTACATGGTTACATGGTGCTAAGGCCTTCAGACCATTTTATTCCCAAAGTGGCAAGGGCATTCCATTACAACCAGGACATCAGTCTCCTGACTTTTACCAATGATCAAGGTGAACGACACACCTTAAATGTAAAATCTGCTATTAGCTCTTACCTGGCAGCTACAGCATCCTTTAGGAAGGTGGACAACCTCTTGGTTATTCCTCATGGGAACAGAAAAGGACAGACAGCAGCACCACGCACTATCACATTGTGGCTAGTCAAGTCTATGAGCAAGTCTATACCCTCGGGTACTTCTGGTATCCGAGGGCATTAAAGCTCACTCAACTAGGGCAGTGGCAACTTCATGGGCAGCAAGATTTCACTGGAGACGATATGCAGAGCAGCTACCTGATCATCCAGGCATACATTCATGTCCCACTATAGGGTGGATTTTGCTCAATTAACAATGGTGGAGTTTGGGAGAACCGTTATTCAAGCCAATTCTTCAGCTACATGTTAAATGAATACTATTTTTTTTGTACCCACCAGACTGACGAGTTATTTTCCAGTGTGCGCTGCCATGATGCGTCAGGAAAATGGAAAATTGAATACACACCTTTCCGTACTTTTCCTTTTCTGACGCATTTTCATGGCAGCACATAGCATTCCCACCCTTTGTTATTGATTGATAGATATAGAGAATTAAGCAGGGCGTCTCTCTTTCAAACTTATAGGTAACCAATCTTGTCAGGTTGTGGAGGTGGAGTCACTTCCCAGTGTGTGCTGCCATGAAGATGCATCAGCAAAGGAAAATGATGGAAGGGTGAGTATACAATTTTCCATTTTCTTGTCCCACAATGTTATCCATTGTCAGAACCATCTTGGTTTCATTCTAAAGTTTTATGCAAAAATAACAAGATTAAAATAATTAAAAGATGAACTAAAATAACAGCTTCTGCTAAGATATTCACATTCATATTAGATATTTTCCCACAGTACTCTTTTTTCCACTAGATGTCCTCAGTCTGATGTCCAGCATTATTTCATCAACTTTGTCTGATCCCAGGTCATCGTGGAACTGACCATAGCCTATGACTGGACACTGAACTGAGAATCAGCACAGTAATGAGCCCACATCTTCTCTGCTTTCTGTTGTATTAGCATACCTCACACAGTGGCTGACTTTTTGTGTTGCTTCTTTCGCTCACACATTCATCAGCCCTTCACTACAGAGCCGGCCAGAAAAAGACAGATGAGAGCTTTTCATCAGAAAATGCGACCGTGTTTATGCTCCATCAGAATTTAGCTGTCCGAATTTCCGAATTAGCTGTCTAAATTTCCGCCAGCCAAAAATTTATAGCATGTTCTCAATTTTCCCGACGGAAAAACTTTCTATCAGTAATCCCGATCGTGTGTATGCAATTCTGACACGCCAAAAAATCACGCATGCTCAGATTCAACTACGAGACAGAAGCTATTGGCTACTGGCTATTGAACTTCCTTTTTCTAGTCACGTTGTATGTGTTGTATGTCACCGCGTTATAAATGATCAGAATTTGATGTGACCGTGTGTATGCAAGACAGCTTGAGCTGAATTCCGTCGGAATTCTGTCGGGAAAACCATCAGAGCTTTTTCCGACAAGAATACCGATCGTGTGTACGCAGCATAATACTTAGCCCTTCAGTACAGAGCCTGCAAATAGGTACTTATACCGCCTGCATTTAAAAATAACTATTAACATTAATTTGAGGATTTTATATGTGCCCAGAGTTCAGCTTTAAGAATTTCTTTACACTACCAAATTTTTTTTGAAAGGTTATTTTATTGCCAATATATAACTCGACAAACACAAAATCTTTCTGTGATTGCCAGAACAGCTAAAACAATTGGCAGCAAGGTAAATCAAAGATTATGAATTAACAAATGTATCAGTTTATTAAAAAAAAAAATAGTAATGCATTTTTAGAGACATGGTGCAGAATATATTTTAAGCTGGAACGTGTGTTAGTACACCTGGCCACCTTAAACAGGATTTGTTGTTATAGTGGAAAACCCCTTCAATGTCTCACAACTCCTTCAAAGTAGTAGTTCTTTACTTTATAATAGAGTTTTTTGTCTGCTGTTTATGCTATATTGCTTGGTAGACAAAGTTCTACCCTTATGGTTTTCATGTAAATAGCCACTGAATTTAAATGGCCATGTTAAAATGCCACATTTAGACAGTGGATGAAGTCTAAAATAGTAGCTGATATTGCTTGTAAAATTGGGGAGCAGCAAAAGAGACAGACTGATACTTGTTGCTACATGGAGAAGTATACGTTCATGGGAAATTACATTAAAACCAGGAAACCTTTAAGTTATATATTAAAAACAGAACAACTAGCTTAAAGTTTACTCCAATAACAAATGCAGTATTGTCACGCTAAAGAGCGGTGTGTTTGTTATATAGTACAGTACATTATATGTTTATTATAAAATACGTTTAGGGACAAACCAAAGAAATGTGTGGTTCCAACATGTGGCAATTGTCCAAAAAAGCTTGATAATAATGCAGTGCTATTTAGGTGGAGCCATAGATTTAGGATATTCAAAAAAAGTGTCCCTTTATATAACTTTATTGTTTATCTGCTATTTAGACAATGATATGTATATTTTTTATTATATTGTGAATATCTCATCCTCTTCTACACTGCAACTGTGTACAGTTTATAAATTGCATTTTTAATAATATAATACACTGTAAAAGTTCTCTAGAGAGGTTAGTGATTATTTTTTTTGTTTTTGTTTTTTAATTAGGTACACTAAACTATTTCCCAAAAACTTCAAAAAGTCAAATACAAATAGAGCAATGCTTTTTTCTTTGTTTTGGATATAGCAAACAATCATAAAGACTCCTGTCATCTCCCCCCCCCCCCCCCCCCCGGACAGATTTCGGCTAAAATCACGTACCTGAAAATAAGAGGAGACCTTCTTAAACAGATGTTACCAGAACAGGTTTGCCCATTGAAAAATGTACCCTAGCTTTCTGTTTTCATGACAACTCAAACATTTTGGATTTCACATCACTTTCCCCACTAGAGACACCAGAGACAATGTTAACCACTTCAGCCCAGACCATTTGGCTGGCCAAAGACCAGAGCACATTTTGCAATTTGGCACTGCGTTGTGTAAAGTGGCTCCCAAACAAAATTGATGTCCTTTTTTGCCACAAATAGATCTTTCTTTTGGTGGTATTTGATCGCCTCTGCGTTTTTTATTTTCTGCACTATAAACAAAAAAGAGCGACAATTTTGAAAAAAACTCAATATTTTTTATTTTTTGCTATAATAAATATCCCCCAAAAATATATAAAAAAAACATTATTTTTCCTCAGTTTTAGCTGATATGTATTCTTCTGCATATTTTTGGTAAACAAATATCGCAATAAGCATATATTCGTTGGTTTGCACAAAAGTTATAGCATCTACAAAATAGGGGATAGTTTTATGGCTTTTTTTACTAGTAAGGGCGGCGATCTGCGATTTTTATTGGGACTGCGACATTATGGCGGACATGTCAGACAATTTTGATACATTTTTGGGACCATTGTCATTTTTACAGCGATCAATGCTATAAAATTGCATTGTTTACTGTAAAAATGTCACTGGCAGTAAAGGGGTTAACCACTAGGTGGCAGTGAAGGGGTTAAGTGTGTCCTAGCATGTGTTCTAACTGAAGAGGGATGGGACTGTGCAGGGGTCTGTTCTCCCCTCAGAGCACCGGAAACTTTACACACAAAGATCCCTTTTCTTGGTGTGCCCCAAGCGTTCGCAGGAGCCTGGTGGTGATCGCGACTGCTGGGCACTCACATCGGCTCCGTGACCCCTAGTGACCGTCTATCTTACTGACGTAACATAACGCCAATTTGTGCAGCTGAGCCATGTTGCCGCAGTAATACTGCGGCATCAGGTTGGCATGTAGTTAACCAAGATAAAAAGTGAAGGGGAATTGTTTTGTATTCTGTGTACTGCTGTCTGTGTTACTAGAGGGGACACAGACAGCAGTAAAGAATTACAGAGTTTCTAACCCTTCCACATTCTATTCAAAACTACAAATAAAAGTTTTGATTATACAAACATGTTAATAGAATAAATAAAGGAGCAAAGGCTATAGTAAGCTGCCATGCATACCATTTCAATATGTCTAATCACACACTTATCATGGGCTTGGCATGTGAGAGGTTTGAACAGACCCTGATTACTGTTTCACTAGTGATAACATGATTAACATACTTATACTTTAAAAAATGATTGTGTCATACTTGATTTACTTTTATTAGAGAAGTCAAGCCTGTCCTAATTTTCTTTCTTTTTTTCTTTACTTTCTTTGACTCTCCTTTTACCTTTAATGCTGCGTATATACAATCTGAATTCTCATCTGAAAAAGCTCTGATGGTTTTCCCGATGGAATTCTGATGGAATTTGGCTCAAGCTGTCTTGCCTACACATGGTCACATCAAATTCCGATCGTTTATAACGCAGTGACATACAACACGTGCAACGGGACTAGAAATAGGAAGTTCAATAGCCAGTAGCCAATAGCTTCTGTCTCGTAGTTGAATCTGAGCATGCGTGATTTTTGGCGTGTCGGAATTGCATACACACGATCGGAATTACTGATAGAAAGTTTTTCCGTCTGGAAAATTGAGAACATGCTATCAATTTTTGGCTGGCGGAAATTCGGGCAGCTAAATTCCGATGGAGCATACACACGGTGGCATTTTCCTATGAAAAGCTCTCATCTGTCTTTTTCCTGCCGGAATTCCAATCGTGTGTACGCGGCATTAGTTGCTTTGGATTACAATACCCCTTGGAACATGTTACCAGAACAGAATCATAGACCTTTACTCCACAGGCCATTACCCTTCAGCTACAGGCTTCTGCTATAGCTTGATTTGTGATCTTTAAGATTATTTCTGATGAATGAACAGATTAATTTTTGACCAGATAGTTACCTGAGAGATGACCCGAAAAAGACTGTAATATAAATGCATTGTTGTATTTTATCCAGGAACAACTTGCATTTTGGTAGCTAGATTTTTTGTTATTTCTTAATCTGTGTTTTATTTTAATTGTATTGATGGTTTATTAGAGTATAGATTTTATCAGTTTTTAGTTCTTTTTGTTTTTTAGTTTTTATTTGTTTTATGGGTGCTAATTGCTGTTATTGGTAATTCTGTTGGGTCACTGTGTCCTGTTCTGATCATTGTTGTGATCTTGTGTTGTCTTTGTTGAGTGTGTCGCAATAATTTCCCTTTGGGATTAATAAAGTATTCTGATTTTGAACTCCAAATAAAATTAATAAAATTTAATAAAAAAATAAATTTTGCCACTGTCTCTGGAAAAACCAAAAGGCGGGCAACAAGGTACATGGCGTTAAATGTTAAAAGGTTGTAGACCATGTCAACAACAGTAATGAAATATAGTTTATTTTATTCTGTATCAATTCAAGTGTAACCCAAAATTGGTTAAAATTACTTTTAAAAAGTAGTTTAATCATATTTTCTAGTAAATATACATCTAAAACGTACATGTAATATTACAGATGGGTGTTCACTCTCATAGCTACTCTCTTTTATCAGTTTCCAAAATAATCAATTTAACTTACACCTTCAGATTGTGTAATGAACAAAAAAAATCTTGCCACCTGTAGCAACCAATCAGAACCCTTGGTTTAATTTTTTGAATGTATGTGAACTTTTTATTTTTTTTTACAGAAAAAGAAAATTTCCTTTTCTTACAATACACTTTATACATCAACTTTCTATGCTAAATGAGGTCCAGCTCTGTCTGTCTTACTGATTTACACTACGCTACTGTTAAACTTCTCTTTTAGACATTGACATATAATGCCGTTATGAATGAAGACATTAAAGAAGACCAACTATTTCTTAAGTGTTCTTTTAATTCAAGGCTTATTGTTCCAAAAAGTGCTAAAATTACAGCAATAGTGCTTAAAACTGTGCTATTGTTTGTGCGTGAGTGAGTGAATTCATTGATTAATTGGTAATCATTTTGCGGACAGCCCTTGAAAACATCCAACATACTGCTGGACTGGAACTTCTTTCTTAGCAATAACAATAAAGTGAAGCCAAGAGGATTAAAGTAGACTCATATTGTTAATCTTACATCTGGCTGGTAAAGGGCAAGGCTTCACCACAGGGACTCTTGCGTCAGGAGTTATTATATAGTTGTCAGTACCAATTGAGCTTACTTACACACACAGTTTTATGCAGGACAATGCAGAAGGAATATTGTGGAAAGGAGAATGAAAACAGGATTTACTGTTGCCAATTATCCTTTCATTCCTCAAAGACGCAAGCACACCATATAATGCATGTTCCATTACTTGCAGCAAACGCAGACCATATCTGAATCATATTATTTATCTTTACAGCATCGTAAAATAGCAACCATTGTGTTATGACAGCCATCTGAAGTGTTAACTGTACTTAAACAATGTAAAACACCATAAATATTATCAGCAATAACACCACACAATGTCCATGTTGTAAAAGGTAGAGCTACAGCAATGGGGATATTACTCTTCTACCTCCTCTGACCTTGGTTTAACCTATATTCTGCTCATTAATTTTTAATAGCATGTTATTGGTATTACCAAAAAGTGAGTTTTGTGGAAAGGTACTGCAATATATTAAGCATACAGTAATGGACACAGGCTGAGTATTCAGAGACCCTGGGTATAGGCTTGTACTTGTGATTAGACACTGGCAAAGCTTTTAAGGACACACCCCTTGGGGCACTACCCATATAACCCTAGTCCTCCATTTTTTGTCTGGTCTCCTGAGGTTTTAAACCTCCTTTCCCTTTCTCAGTCTTAAACAAACATCTCATTGTACCAGATGAAAATGGTCCTTTGAGGGGGCATGGCCAGATGTGAGAAGACATGGGTAGCTCTGTTCCCACTCTGATATCCTGCTAATTACTCATGTACAACAATCCTGTCAGAGGGCTCTTCCTCCTTATACCTTAGCAGTGTGCCATAGAAGCTCCTGCCAAACCTGCTGCTTAGTTCCAGTGCCCTAGCAGTAGAATCAAGCAGGGACTTGTCGGCTAGACTGGAGCAGTTTGCCCTTACTCTGGTGAGAAGCTTACAGCCCACACTGCACCAGCCCAAGTCCTCCTCCAGACTCTCCCCAGCTAAAAAAAAAAAAGCCTGAGTCATCCCAGCAGGGAAGGGAAGGGTTCTACAAATACTGCACCATGACAGAGCCTCCTGCGTAGGCATCCAATGCTGATGTCCACCCAGAGTGAAGTACTGGCAGCAATTAATACATGTAAATAATCCTTTCGTACTTTCTTGAGTTGTGCTTATTATTCCCTACATCATGTATGCCCCTATACTATCCCATTTCAGTGAATATGAGAACCTGTTTCTCACACTAGTAGACACTTGTGTCCACCTCCATTGCCATTTACGATAGGCCTGCGAGGATCACGTTTAGTTGCATAATTTTTTTGTTGTTCTTGTTTTTTTTTCTGGTTCTTACATGGGCATGCAAAGTTTTGAAGTGCCTTTGCCCAGGTTGGGCGCTCATGACTCTAATACTGTTTGCTGTGTGCGATTGACACTTGATGGGCCTGATCTCAAAATCTCTACTATAAGGCAACTATGTGCACTTTCCCTGAAGAGGCACCTAATCTCCCAGGCAATTGGGGGATGCCGCTTTGCTCTGGTATTCCCATCTTAATGAGAAGGGAGCTGCTAATGTTATTAGTCTCTTACTAAGAATAGAGGTCTTCTTCTTTGTATTTCATCGGGTATTTACAATATATATGACTTGCTATGTTATCCAAGTCTTTGACCTTATGCTCCTGGAATGTTCTGGGAGTGGGAGACCAAGCATAAAAAACAGCTGTCTTTACAACAGCGTCCACTCCTAATGTCTCCATTTGTCTGCAGGAGATGCACCTTACCAATATACCACTAATCAGTTGAAGCGTTGTCACTTCCCTTTTCACTACCATTTGGTGCGTACTTCGTACTCCAGAGGAGTAAGTATTCTGATTAGTCACTTGGTGTTGTTCTTCTGCAGAATTGATTATGGGGGTCAATATGTCTTTCGCTACTGCTTACCTGAGGGCTCCTTTTGTGTACTAGAAAATGTATATATACAGGGGAACCAGGAAGAGAAAATTCTAACAGGACGTACACTTTCTAAACAGGAAATAATGCTCAAGACAGAAGATATACATGTAAAATTTATGTACACCACCCTGCCCTTACCCCTACCAATGCAGGGCTCCACTGCGGGGGGGGGGGGGGGGTTGGGAGATCCCAGTCCAGTGCTGATCCTCAGCCATGGTGGGCCGGGTGCTCCGCATCCTGCGCTGGTACTGCCTGCTGATTGGCTTCTCCGCTGCTATCTCCTTCACTGACACCAGCACTGAGATAGAGAGCGCTGACACCAATACTGAGATAGAGAGCACTGACACGGCACCAAGATAGAGAGTGCTGACATCATCACTGAGATAGAGAGCACTGACACCAACACCGAGATAGAGAACAATGACACCAGCACTGAGACAGAGAGCGCTGACACCAGCACCGAGAAAGAGAGCCCTGACACCAGCACTAAGATAGAGAACGCTGACACCAGCACCGATATAGAGAGCACTGAAACTAGCACTGAGATAGAGAGCACTGACACCTGCACCGAGATAGAGAACAATGACACCAGCACTGAGACAGAGAGCACTAACACCAGCACCAAGATAGAGAGCACTGACACAGCACCAAGATAGAGAGTGCTGACATCATCACGGGATAGAGAACAATGACACCAGCACTGAGACAGAGAGCGCTGACACCAGCACCGAGATAGAGAGCGCTGACACCAGCACCGAGATAGAGAGTGCTGACACCAGCACTGAGATAGAGAGCGCTGATACCAGCACTGAGCTAGAGAGCCCTGACACCAGTACTTTAACCACTTGCTTACTGGGCACTTAAACCCCACCTCCTGTCCAGACCAATGTTCAGCTTTCAGCACTGTCACACTTTGAATGACAATTGTCATATAACATTGTACCCAAATAACATTTTTATATTTTTTTTCCCCACAAATAAAGCTTTCTTTTGGTGGTATTTGATCAACACTGCGGTTTTTATTTTTTGTTAAAAAAAAATTGAAAAAGACCGAATTTAATATTAATTTTTTTTATATATTTTGTCATAAAATTTTGCACACAGGAAATTTTTCTCCTTCATTGATGTACGCTGATGAGGCGGCAGTAATGGGCACCGATAGTTGGCAGTGATGGGCACTGATGGATGGCAGTGATGGGCACTGATTGCTTACACTGATAGGTAGCACTGATTGGCATCACTGGTGAGCATTGATAGGTGGCACTTGTGGGCATTGATTGGTGGCACTAGTGGGCACTGTGGGCACTGGCAAGTGGTAATAACAGGTGGCACTGGCAGGGGGTACTGATTGGCACAGATGAGGTGCCTGTGATCCCTCCTCTTCGGGACCGATGTCCCTTTAACATAAACCGGTGATCGGCTGTCAGCGTGAGGAGAAAAAAAAAAGCTCTTGTTTACATCATGTGATCAGCTGTCATTGTCTGACAGCTGATCACATGGTAAGGGGCCGGGACCGGCCCCTTACTCGGATCGGTGATCACCCGAGTCTCAGTGACTCAGTGATCACAGCACGCTCCCAGGGAGCATAGGGGAGGACGTCCTATGACAGCCTCCCGGAAATTGAGGTCCGCGCTGTAGCTGTCATTCGGCTATGGCCCGGACCTCAAGTGTTTAAAGTTCTTATTATATGTAATTTATACAGTTAACTGTTTTATCGCTTAAATTATTTTTGCCCTTATGGGCGTGAGTGGGGCCTCATGTCTAGGTTTTGCCTAAGGCCTCACAAAGCCTAGGGCCGCCTCTGCATAATATAACTGGATACTAACATTTATAGGGAAAGTTGGTCCAGAGAATATCCGATTGCCTCTTGGGGGATCAGGATGGGATATTTTCCCCTGCTGGAGCAAATTGAATCATGCTTTGCTGTGTTTTTTTTTTGTTTCCGTCCCTTCGATCAACTGTGGGTATGGGATTGTGTATACTGGATTGTAATTTTATTTCCCTTTTTTTGTTGAACTAGATGGACTTGTGTCTTTTTTCAACCATACTAACTATGCAATGTAGAGGCAATCCACCATTGCATTTTATCACTGTCAAAAGCAGGGTACCAGTTTTGGTCATTGGGGATTCTAATATGATCTTGGATGTACAGCTTGATAGACTCCCACCTGGGACAGTGATAGAGCGAGGTCCACATACTCCACTTATTGCATCGAGACTAAAAGGTTTAAGGAGACTGTGACACCCCTCTACTCTCCAGTTTTCATGTTATTCATGCTCTCACTATACTCTTTCGAGAACTGACTTGGACTAACCCTGGGAAATAAGCGACTATTGCCCCTAGTTACCAACATCAATTATATGCTTGGAGGCCTTTCAGACCATTCGCATCTCGCTCTGTCGCAGGGCTTAGAGGGGAGTCAACTTCCAGCTGAATGGAAGGGACACTCATTTTAGTTTGAACTAATTATGCCTGCAGAGTTAATAGAGTTTATTAATGACACTGCCTCCTTGGGGTTGTTTGGGATTCCCTTAAAGTGATATTAAAGGCAATCATTTAAAAAAATAAAAATAAAAAACATGTTATACTTACCTGCTCTGTGCAGCGTTTTTGCACGGAGCAGCCCCAACCCTGCTCTTCTCAGGCTTCCTGCCGAGTGCCCCCAGAGTCCTGAGTTGGTGCTCTGCATGCCCATTCACACACAGTGCCATGATTCTCTTTTCTCATTAGCTCACTGGCTGTGATGGTCTCAGCCAATGAGGGAGAGTCCCCAGAGAGTTAAATTTGTAGTATTTGTAGTGGAAAGATAATTTCTATATTTTCCTGGGGGAGAGGACCCTGTCAGGTAGGTTGTATGGGGGCCCCGTAATTTCTAACAGCAGCTCTGGCCCCAATTGCTATAAAGTGTACTATAGTGGTTACTATATACTACACTCTCTTCTGCAGTACTGTGGTACCTTGGATTAAGAGCATAATTCGTTCCAGAAGAATGCTTGTTATCCAAAGCACTCGTATATCAAAGCAAGTTTCCCCATAGGAATCAATAGAAAATCAGATAATTAGTTCCAGTGTCAATGCTAGTGTATGCAGTATCACATGTGGCCAGAGGTGTGGGAAGCGCCGGAGACACTCGGAAACACTCGGAGATGCTGGGAGACCCCTCGGAGATGCTTGGAAACAATCGGAACCGAGTGTCTCTGAGTGTCTCCGAGTGTCACCAGCTCCCCCACACCTCTGGCCATATGTGGTACTGCACACCCCAGAGGCTTGAATCCTGCTCATCTTGTGAGACAATGCTAATCGAGTCAGGTTTTTTTTTTTTTTAAAACAGCTCGTATTGCTAAATGCTCGTTAACTGCGTTCCTCACAATCCGAGGTTTTACTGTATACGTTTTCATAAAACAACTCAAATCAACAGGTTACTCTGCAAATTGTTTATTGCATGATCATACAGTACTTTACAATACAATTACAAGGTTATTTGTCTATTTGTAATGAAAGTTGATATGTCTTATTTGGGATTTCATTAGGCACACCAGCATGTGTCTTTTTTGTCTTGGGAATTGTTTTGTTTTCGGTATAGGGTTTTCAGTTTTTTTTTTCCTTTGTATATTTTTTTATGTGCAGTGTATATTGCAAACGTTTAATAAAAATCCAAGCTTGGCCTATTCTGATGTGCATACCCTCCAGATGGTACCAAAGTCCAACATATCTTCAAATTCCAAAATTTCACATGGATCCACAGGGTTTGGTATTGCTTTTCTGAGACAAGGGGAATACCGGGCATCCATAGGCATTCAAGATGCCTATCGGCATGTAAGCAAATATCCACTTCATTATCATTTTCTGCACTTTGCAGTGGACAAAAATAATTTCCAATTTGTTGTACTGTCTTTTGGCCCATCCTCTGCTCCCAGAGTATTCACAAAGATCCTATCACCTGTTCTAGCCCTTCTAAGAACTCAGGGCATCCAGGTCACAGGTTATATGAATGACCTTCCCATGAAGGACTCCTCTTTTCAGCTGTCTACAAATATCCACAGGACAATTCAGAAGCTCCAGGCTTTCAGTTGGTTAATCAATTTCAAAAAATCTGCTCTCCAATCTTTTTTTTCACCTGGAATACCTGGGTCTAGACCTGGATACATCCTAAGAAAATGCTCTCTCTCAGAGGTTATACTCTGGAGTTTTAAAATTAGATTTTCCATGACAGTTCATGGCCTCGTGCTAGCCAACTAAGGCTGTGCCATTCACCCAATTTAGTTTGAAACCTCTCCAGCACAACATCTTGTCGACCTGTACCAAACATGTTCCTTCTCTTCACCTACCATGCTCCTGTCCAGCCAAGCACTGAATTCTCTTCAGCCCAGCATTACGAATGGGGCCAGTCTTTCCTTTCTTATTAATGGAAAATAATAACAACAGATGTCAGTCTTTCAGGATGGAAAGGAGTGCTCCAGTCCTTTACAGTCCAACATGGTCATTGGTGAAAGCCCTATCAACATCCTGGAGCTCAAAACAATAAGGATTACTCTGCAAATCTGTACCCCTCTTCTGCAAAGACATTACATCAGGGTGCAATCAGACAGTGCCACAGCTGGGCTTACATCAACTACCAAGGGATACCAGATGCATCCTTGAAGGAATCAAGCCAGATCATCTCATGGATGGGGAATTTCTGTCCAGTGATCTCAGTGATCCATGTCCAAGGAGGGGACTACAAGAAAGCTTCCAATGCCTGGATCCAGGGGAATAGGTTGTCACACTTTCAATCTAATATGGGGGACCCTGCATGTGGCTATTCTGGCCTCCAGATACAACAAACTACCTGTGGCCAGCACCAAGGACCCTGTAGAGTTGGCATCAAATGCATTCATAATCCCCTTGTCTTAGGTTGCAGTTCAGGTTAATCCTTGCCTTCTTTCCAGTTCGAAATCTACCTTGTCTGCTCATTGCACCAAGCTAGCCCAGGAGGACCTGGTAGAGAGACATACCCTGACTACTAAGAGATAACCCTTGGACATTCTGCAACAGGCCAGACCTGTTGTTTCAGGACCCTGTGTTCCATTCTGCTTCTTAGTTACTGGCTATAATGGCCTGACTTTTGAATCCCAGGTCTTAAGAGATAGAGGAGTTTCTGTGTCTGTCAGTCCGAATATGTTCTTCCTTTTTTCAATCTTCTGTGGATGCAGTTTTCAGCTCACAATGTTCTTGCAGAGGCACTCTGAAGTTGGGTAAATTGATGTTTGATGTTGCTCAACATTTTGGCATGGTTCTGTTTGCCTAATCATTACCTACCATTAGCATTTATTGCTTGGGAATGTCCGAGGGTCTCTGAACACTCAGCCTGTGTCATGTACGGTACAATTAAGATATAATGGAATTTGAATTACCTGTAAATTTCATGTCTTGGAGTAAAGTACAGGACACAGGCAACCCCCTTCTATTTCTTGGTTACTCTGCATTGCTTTCTTTAGAACTACCAGTGTGGGGTAGGGTTATAGGAGAGGTACCCAAGGGGGAATGTGCATAAAAGCTTTTCTAGTGTCCAATTACCTGAATGTACAAGGGTTGTGGATGCAAAAGCAACAGTATTCTTTACCTGGTGCCACTGTGCAAGGACCAAAGCCATAGACCAGTATTGGTAGTATCAATAGTAGGTTCAGAAGGATCAAATAAGGCTAGTGCTGGGCTGATCACAATGAGCTGTAGAACTCTTTCAAAGCTGTGCTTAATGGTCTCTGATCAGACCATACTTGGATTTCCATATAGTGGTGCACTCAATGGCACCACAACTGAGGCATAATGGGAATGAATTTGAAATACCAAGTAAAAACTATGAAAGCATGTAAGGTTTGAATGTCAGATTGAACAGGTGTTTGAATCACAGCTTTCATATGCTCAGGATCAGGCAAATGTCCCTCTTTTGTTATAATGCGAGCCAAAAATTACAGTTGAGGTTGTCTAAAGCAGCTTTTAGAAACATTCAGTTTCAGTCCTGCAGAAGCAACATGATTTATATCAAGTTAAGGTACTTTTAGTGATGATCCAGAGTTGGGCCACAAACAGTTATTTCATACAGATAGCTCTGTACACCAGGTATGTTTCTGAGGATTGAAAACATAAGTCATTGCACAGCTCATTGCGTTTGTGCCTAGTGGTGAAACTTTGGACACTGATAGCATAGGGGCAACCAGAGCTGTGATAAATCTACAAATTGTAGATTTAATGCAGCAAAAACATCCCTACTACCAGTATAGCATTGCCTTTGTTTACGATGCAGAATTCAGCTTGCACACCAGTTGATTGAAACTTTACACTCACTGGAAGACAACCAATCACAGCAATAAGGTCTCTATGATAACCAGTTTTAGAGTAGGTACAGAATGTGGTTCATTTGCAAAGTACTTCGGGCAGAGTTATTCAGGCAGAATAGAGAGACAGCAGATGCTGTATCATGCATCAGAACAATGGAGTGGCCCATAGGGCATCAACGTCATTACAGTGTCTAGTAGTAGAAATGTGGCATATTTTTGTGTTCTGTGTTCTCACATTTATGACGACATGTATCTTTTGCAGGGCATACAGCATACCTTGAAATGTGCTGTGTTGAACCATAGGGTAAGTAGTACTTATTCATTGTATATGTAGCTCTACTTTGCCATTTAGATCTCTTTGTTTTAGGTCTGAATGTCTGCATTATAGGAGGCAGATTCTGAGTTCACAGCCTGTATGATGCCAGTATTCCCCCCAGGGAAAGTTTTTTCCCTTAGCCACAGCAAGTTCAATTTGGCTTAAAATGGTAATATTCCTTGTAAATATTCTCTATTGCAGACTAGATTTGTTTTTTCTACTAGTTGGTCTCTTATCATTTAATCTTTTGACAACCAAACGCATTGGTAAAAAACCAACTATCTTGAAGCTGCTGAAAATTGTGCTGTGGATCCTTCATTATGCAGTTCATGTTGCTGGGATTTGTATCTTTCTGCAACAACATTTAACTTAGCACCCCAAAGTTCCTAATGCAGGGTATGCTGTATTATGCTATTTGCCTTTGATAGAACCTAGAAAATACACTGTAATACCCCGGACACACGATTGGAAATTCCGCAAGCAAAAGTCAGATGAGAGCTTTTGGTCAGAAAATGCGATCTTGTGTATGCTCCATCGGACTTTTGCTGGCGGAATTTCGGCCAGCATAAGAAATTGCAATCGCCTGTACAAATTCCGACGTGCAAAATTCCTACCCATGCTCGGAAACAATTCGACGCATGCTCAGAAGCATTGAACTTCATTTTCTGGGCTCGTTGTAGTGTTGTACGTTACCGCATTCTTGGCGGTCGAAAGTTCAGAGACCTTTTGTGTGACCACGTGTATGCATGCCAAGCTTGAGTAGAATTCCGTCGGAATTCCATTGGAATTTTCCATTGGAAAATCTGCTCGTGTGTATGGGGCATTCTTCTGCTTCTAGGCAGTAAATAAGTAAAGCAAGCTTTCTGGCAGTAGGTAAGTCCTGCTAAGGCCTCATGCACTCTGGTAAGTTGTGTAGATGCGTTAACTTTGTCCACACATAGGCTTTTAGCAGTGTTTAGTGGCAGAAGCTTTTAGAGGCAGAAAAAAAAAATTGACGCTAGGCATGTTTAGCATTTGAGCATTAATTTAATTTCAATGTCCGGAAAAAAAAAATTCTGGCCAGTTAAATTAATTAACACAATATCAAATGATGCCTGTAAATGCGCTTCAACATTTGTAAAAGTGTTAGACACTTTTACAAGCATCAGCTATTTGTTCTGCCAAAACGCTACTGCTAGGAGAAAAGGCTTCCAGGAGAGTTTGCAAACTGTCTTGAGTGGATAAGGCCTAATTAGCAGCTATGTTATTCTCAGACATTTGAATCCAAACAGTAGAAGGTAGGCTCATTAAGGTGTGGAATTAAAGAAGAGACATCCTCATTGTCATTCTTGTGTCCTGTAGTTTGGGAGAGAGAGTAGTTACACAGAACTTTATGACAAGTTCAGGCATACATAATACACATGCACCCTTCTGAGTACCGTATTTATCGGCGTATAACACGCACCCCAAGTTTAGGAGGGAATTTAAAAGAAAAAAACTTTTAGGAGGGAAGTTTAAGGAAAAAAACTTACATTTAAATGCCCATCAATGCAGCCTTATCAGTGTCATTTGCCACCTTCCATTGCAGCCTTGTCAGTCATTTGCAGCCTTGCATTGCAGCCTTGCATTGCAGCCTTGCATTGCAGCCTTTCATTGCAGCCTTGTATTGCAGCCTTGTCAGTCGATTCCACCCTTGTCAGTTGTTTGGAGGCTTGTCAGTCGTTTGCAGGCTTGTCAGTGTCATTTTAAAAATGGCGCCGCCGAGATACAGAGCGGATGTCCTGTGTATCTCGGCGGCACTCGTTCTCAGCGGCTTTCGGGTATTTTTGGCCACACTCGGCCGTTCTCGACTCTTTTTGGCCCTTCTCGCCTATTTTCAGCCACTCTCGGCTGCTTTCCGGTAAATAGCAGAGAATGGCCGAAAATAGCCAAAAGCAGCCGAATATACCTGAGAGCGGCCGGAAATAACTAAAAGCCGCCGAGATCAGCACAGAAGGTTAGGAAAGGAGGGGGATCGGCTTATAACACGCACCCCCGATTTCCGCCTGATTTTAGGGGGAAAAAAGTGGGTGTTATACGCCGATAAATACGGTATATAATACCATGAGCAGGAACTGGAACCAACTTGCACAAAGTATAGAAAGCAGGGCTTGAGTCCTGCGGGAATGCGTGGGAATGGCGCCCCTGCACTTTTTTCACAGCAGGAACACTGTTCCCTTTGCAGGGCTAGAGCAGCCCGAATGAGATGCATGCAGAGTAGCGCAGGAAGCGTTTGTCTGTAGTAAGTTCTCCCTCACATCACGCAGTGCTGCTCGCTCCCCGGCGACCCCTCCTCTCTTCTCATCTATGCCAGATGATGTCACAAGCCAATGGGGATAGACAAGAAGAGAGGAGGGGCCGTCGGGGAGCGAGCAGCACTGTGTGACGCTTCCTGTGCTACTCTGCATACTGGCTAGTAAGATGTGCCCTATAATGTGCCACCTGATGTGCTATGTGCCCCATGCCCTAATGTGCCCCATGTCCTGATGTGCTATGTGCCCCACTGTGCCCCATAATGTGCCCTGATGTGCCCTATGCCCTGATGTGTCATGTACCCTGATGTGCTATGTGCCCTGATGTGCCATGTGGCCTGATGTGCCCCATGCCCTTATGTGCCCTGATGTGCTATGTGCCATAATGTGCCCTGGTGTGCCCCATGCCCTGATGAGCCATGTGCCCTGATGTGCCATGTGCCCTGATGTGCTATGTAGCCTGATGTGTCCCATGCCTTGATGTGCTATGTGCCCTGATGTGCTATGTGCCCCAATGTGCCTCATAATGTGCCCCATAATGTGCCCGATGTGCTATGTGCCCTGATCTGCCCCATGCCCTGATGTGCTTTGTGTACTGATGTGCTATGTGCCCCATAATGTGCCCTGATGTGTCCCATAATGTACCCTGATGTGCCATAATGTGCCCCGATTTACCATGTGCCCCGTGCCCTGATGTGCCATGTGGCCCGGTGTGCCCCATGCCCTGAGGTGCCCTGTGCCCTGATGTGCCCCGTGCCTTGATGTGCCCCGATGTCCTATTTTTTTTTGGTGGGGGAGTGGATCTTGGATGGGAGTTCCCACATTTTTTTCCCCAGGACTTGACCCCTGATAGAAAGTATTATACATATAACAACTGTAAACAGTAACATTTACCAAAAGTACTTTGAGACCTCAGAAAATACTTCAACCTTCAGGATCTTGGGGGAAGAAAACAGCAGTTTGTTTCATCCTACATCAAAACCTACTGTTTCCTAAAAGTAGAACTATAGGCAAAGCTTTTTTTTTCATTTTGGATAGAGTTCAGTGGGTTATAAACCCAGTCAGATTTTTTTTGTTATCTGTGTCCCGTTGATGAGATTTCCCTTCACTTGTTGTCCCATAGCCAAACAGGAAGTGAGAGGAAATCCCTGAAAATTAAGGGAATTCTTGGGGACCCCCAGATCACCAGAACTAGTGTCCCCACTGAAAGATTTCTCCTCTATTACTTTCCCGGGGACAACTCAAGGTTTGGGATTTTCTTTTACTTTCACATTTTAAATGATTATGCTAAACAGGACAAATAGAGAGGGTGAATCTCCCTATCCGGGGTCACAGACAGCGATAAAAATGGACAAGCTTTCCAATCCAACTCCACTCTATCCAAAACAAGAAAAAAAAGGTTTGCCTTTAGTTATACTTTGAAGGAGACCAGAGATGTCTGGTGAATTGACAACCAGTCACAAGTACACAATATGTATGTCTATATGATTATGCAAAGTTTAACAACAAAATTGTTAGATTGTTTTATACTGGCCTCCATTTTAAGTCTATGATTAGCTGTATAGCTGCAGACAGACTATCATTCAATTAGCAGGTCAATCGTGATCTCACAAATGGTATAAATCATAGAACAAAGGTAAAGTCTATTACACTAAGAAGACCCCCTGAAGCTGATCCAAATGTTTGTCTCTAGGGTCTGTCTGATCACATTTCTTAACCATTTAACAGTACCTAATCCCACTAGACTAATGGTTTTAAGATTTGGTTCTGAAAAAACATCAGTTGTGTCCAAGATTTGTCAGTGATGGAGGCAGACAGATTACACAAGATATGCAATGGATAATCTTAAAGCTATATCAGCTCAGACCAATTAGAAGATTAGGGAAGAGTTGTCAAACCCTACATCAGTGCCAAGAAACAATATGTCTTTTTTTATAATCTCATTATGGTATAGGAGGAACTGAGACCTCTTACGGTGCTCACGTTCACAAAGTTTGTAAGCTTAGAAGAACATTTCAAGCTTTATATGTAGGTCATCTATACATTTTAAATGCAATAGCATGAAATCCCAAGCTTGTCTGAAGCTTTTGTTGTCTGTCCATAGATAATCATTTATAAGTGAAAAATAAATGATTATCCAAGTCAGGAGGAGAACTTGCAGCTGTTAAGGGTGCTTGGTTATTGTTTTCACATATTTCACAATACTTGAAGAAAGATCTGCCCATTTATGACCAGCCTTATTAGCACTGAATAACAGGTCTGATTCCTAAACATTTTAGTATTTTCAATTGTTTATACATGTAGGACATCACCTTGATGTAAATAATATTATAAATGCCTGTTAGTGTGTAATAACATTGTTTCCATGTAAAATTTGTAATTATATATGTACATGGGGTTAACAATATTGTTTATTAAATATTCAGGCCCTACTTCCTGCTTTCCAGTGCTATTAATCGGTTTGTGCTTTACTGCTCCTTCATAGAGCACATGTCTGTGTATAGGCCAACTCACTGAACATCACAGATTGAACGAGTGTTTCTTCTAGTAGCTAATCTACTATATTCTTTAATTAATACATTATCAAAAATGTGGAATAGCAAACATGTAGAAATTATAAAGTCACATTAATATAATTTAAGGTAAATACTGCAATAGCAACTTAAAATATGTACTCAGTGAAAATACACCCTATTCTCCCTTTAAAGGGAGTGTGTAAGGCTAGAAATATAGCTGCCATTGCTTACTGATTTTCAAGAGGCACAAGTTCCAGGGTGGTCGTTTTGATCCTAGCTTCACTGCATAGAAAGCTAATCTGACCTTGAACAAGCATGCTGGATGGGAGCCCACTATCCAGATTTTCCTGTTTGCATGCTTGTTTTAATGACTCACTATTTGGGGACAGCAAAAATGATGCTAGGGATCCAATGACAGATCACTAAAGTGAGCTAGGAAACTAGTCACCTGTCCAGATCAGTAAGGTTCCTTGATAGTGGAAACATTGGAGGATTATTTTTGCAAGTAAAGTAGAGATGCCATGATAAGAGGATAAAGATAAATGATTTCAGAACTTTTTCAACCTTTAATGAGACCTATAAACTGTACAGCTGCCAGCTCTGATACTCTCTTTGCTGATGTTATGGCTGTGAGAAAGATCAGCTTGACTGTTAGGAACCATAGCGGGCGTGTTTTAAACAAGTGGGGGGTTGGAGCAGAGCCCTTATCACTGTGCCCAAGACTGGGAAAATGGTCTTCTTTGGTGGTCTCAGTCTTATGGCCGCTCTAAGAAATTGTCTTATAAGCGGCTCGTCTGCCCACTTGTGGTCTGTGAAGCAAGACAAGGCTGACACCTGTATCTTTAGTGTATTATATGCCAAGCCCATCCTTAGTGCTGACTGTAAAACTTCTAGCACCTCTGCGATACTTGCAGTCAATAGGGAGAAGTTCCCTTGTAAAGCAAATGCTGTAAACCTCTTCCAAATCCTGGTGTATGTAGCATTAATTGTGGCCTTTCTTGCCTTCAATAGTGTAGAGATCATCTCCTCTGAAATGCCTTGAGACTGCAGTCTGGCTGATTCAAAAACCTTGCTGTCAGTTGCAATCTGCCTGGGTTGAGATAATTCCAATGGGTCTGTTGTAGTAGGTTCCTCTTCAGCGGCAGCCGTACTGGGGGGTAGGTATGAGCTACCCAAAAGCACTGTCCCCATGTGGCCTGGTACGGTTTAGGAAGAGAAGGCCACTCTCGCCCCCCTCTTTTCCTGTGGCCTGCCAGGTTGCGTGCTCGGGTAAGGGTCAGGTATGGATTTTTGGGGGGCAATTTTTTTTCCATTTTGGCGCAGGGTTCCCCTGAAAATCCATACCAGACCTGAAGGGTCTGGTATCGATTTTGTGAGGGACCCCTACGCCATTTTTTTTTAAATAGCGCAGGGTTCCCCTTAATATCCATAGCAGACCTGAAGGGCCTGGTATGGATTTTTAGAGGGACCCTCCATGCCATTTTTTCAATGACTTTTATCTGTATTGCCGAGACTCAACAATTCATTATAGCAGTGAGTCATTTTAAATTACTTTTTTCCCTTTAGAAGTCATTTTGTGCAGGGACTGTTCTAAACATGGAAAAAATGCGCCACTTTACAGGCATACTATAGACATCCCCCAGGTACGAAATTTAAAGGAATATTTCACTTTTATTGTTTCACTTTAAGTATTATTAAAATCACTGCTCCCGAAAAAACATCCCTTTTTAAAACTTTTTTTTGCATTGATACATGTCCCCTGGGGCACAAACCATGTCCACAAACACGTTTTATGACAATATCATGCATATAAGCCTTCAAAATTAGCACTTTCGATTTCTATTGTAGACAATTCATTATAGCCGCGAGTAGTTTTAAATGACTTTTTTTCCTTTTGAAATGTCATTTTGTGCAGGCACTGTTCTAACTGGAAAAATGTGCCACTTTACAGACATACTATAGACACTCCCCCAGGTATGAAATTTAAAGGAATATTTCACTTTTATTGTTTCACTTTAAGCATTATAAAAATCACTGCTCCCAAAAAAAAAGCAGTTTTTAAAACTTTTTTTTACATTGATACATGTCCTCTAGGGCAGGACCCAGGTCCCCAAACACTTTTTATGACAATACCAAACATATAAGCCTTTAAAATTAGCACTTTTGATTTCTCCCATAGACATTTAAAGGCTTTTCCGCAGCTTTCGAATTTGCCGCAAACACACCAAATTGTTCACTATTCCGGGAACACCAGATGTTCGAGTCGAACTTACATTCGAATCGAAAATCGGTCTCATCCCTACTGGGGGGACTGACGCCATCTGCAGGAGCAGTGGGAACCATGGACTTCGCGGGCAGAAAGGTAGGATTACAATTGCATGGACATTCTCCCTTGCGATCTTCACCAGAGCTTTCAAGATTAGAGGCGACAGCGGGAAGAGGTAGACTAGAGAAAATTTGCAAGAAATTGAGAAGGAGTCTTGAGCTGGTGCCTCGTTGTAATGGAATCCTTACATAAACAGGGGCACTTGCACATTCCATGTGGTCGCCATCAGTTCTACCGAGCTTGTTCCCCATCTGCCAAAGATTGGTCTCGGGTAGCTCCTGTTGAGTGACCACTCATTGCTGTTGGGAAAATCTTGACTCTGCTATGTGATTCTGACTGCCTGGAATGTAAGTTGCTGTCAAAGCCTCCACATATGCTTTGGCCCAGAAGGATATCTTGGCTACCAACTGCAGTAATGGCAGGCTTGTTTGGCTATATAAGCAACCGCTGTCTGGTTGTCCAACATAAGTTTGACCCGAGCTCCCTGAATCAGATCCTTGAATGCCAGTAAGGCTACGTATGCTACCTGTAATTCTAAAAGGTTGGAGTGTCTAGTCTCTGTCCTGTTCCATTTGCCTTGGACCTGCCTGCCGAGGCAGAGAGTGCCCCAGCCCTGGAGACTGGCATCCGAGGTTATCAGGATCCAATCTCCCGGACTGAGAGGCATGCCCCGTGACAGAGTTCCTGGCTCTATCCACTACGCCAGGCCCTGGTGGATCCGTCTCGGCAAGAAGATCCTCTGGTCCAATCCCATAGTCCACCCCATTGATCTAGAAATTATATTTGGAATGCGCTTGTATGGAATCTTCCCCAGGGAACAGCTGGAGTTGCTGCTGTGAACATTCCTAGGAGCGTCACTGCTGAGCTCTTCTGAACTCCGATTGGCCTAAACAAATGGCTTGCTGTCTCCGTTTGGTTCTCTGTGGTAGCAGACCCGACTTTCCTCCAGTGGCTTGCTTGAAAGCCTCTTCCAAGGTCTCTCCAAATAGCATCCTGACATTATACTGGATGTTACTGTTTTAAAGCGGCATCCGCCACCCAATCTTCGCCATCATCAAATGAACCATGAGCCTTGGAAGCAGTTTGACCAGGTCTATGGCGGCTTCAGCCAGAAAGACAGTCGACAAATTAACCACTCCCATCCTGGGCGGGCATCATATGACATCCTCGGCTTCCCATCGGTATAGGGGGCGCGCGCACCGCCTTGTCATCGAGGAGCCAATGTGCATGCCCAGCGGCCGTGATGTCCGCTGGGCACCCGCGATCACTCGTGACAGAGCAGGAATGTGGATTCGTGTGTGTAAACACATAGATCCACATCCTGTCGGGGGGAGACAGATTGTGTGTTCCTAGTATATAGGAACACCGATCGGTCTCATCCCCTAGTCAGTCCCATCCCCCCACAGTTAGAATCACTCTCTAGGTAACACATTTAACCCCTTGATCGCCCCTAGTGTTAACTCCTTCCCTGCCAGTGACATTTATACAGTAATCAGTGCATATTTATAGCACTGATTGCTGTATAAATGTCAATAGTCCCAAAATATTATAAAAAAGTGTCCGATCTGATGCCACAATGTCACAGTCATGATGATTACTAATGAATTCTGCTCCTATAAAGACAGGACACCTTATTAGTCTGTTTGTGGCTCACGTAGCCCCCTCCTACGTTTACGACGATCTTTGTGCTCTTTGGGGCTGTGGTGAGCTCATACCTGAAGTAACAAATGACAGGATTAGAAAAGAAGAAGCAAGCTCCTCTATTCTACTCTTGTTTTGTTACCGGCCCTTTAAGAAAACCGTACTTTACTTGAATACCAGGTAGTGAGTTACTCAGGGTGGCAGCAGACTTCAGGAGATATCTGACAAGCTGTAATACACAGGCACTATGATTTAGGGTCACTGAGAGGTCACAGTTTACCATGCCCTGACAACAGCATAGCCACCCTTTCCCCCTCCACACTAGGAGGGAATTCACCAGTGACACATCCCTCTCTAGCTGTGGCATAAACTATAGCTCCTAGCTCCCCACAATGCCTGTCACAATGCCTGTCACCCCCACCCCCAATACTCCCCGACCCTCCACAACATCAGCACCAGCTGACAGAAAACACAGGGTAAGTGGCCGGCGTGGCTCCTAGGGACAGGAAGATATAAGAAAGCAGTGAGCGGTCTTCAGGCAACACCACAGCTCCAGCTTGGTATGTTCTTTAAGCACTTTCTGCCCATGGCCCCAGCACCTTGGGCTTCCAGATTTAAGCAGGGTTTACCTCTATCCTTCTGGACCTTCTATCCCAGGAGAAGCTTGAACCTGGGAGGGGAGGTTCGGTAGGGGGGTGAAGTTGATCCTGCCTCAATAATGGTGGCCTGGGGTCCGACCAAGAAAGGTGAATGGGGGGAGACTCATTTTTATTAGCTAGGAGAAATTGGTCCTGAGAAACTGGAGGGAGGGGTTACCCAGTTGTGCTTATGTGATGCTGGACAGGAAAAGTTCAGTGAGTAAAATAAGTATTTGATCCCCAAGCAAAACATGACTTTTTGGAGAAACTCTTGTTGGCAAGCACAGAGATAAGATGTTTGTTGTAGTTAGTGACCAGGTTTGCACACATCTCAGGAGGTATTTTGGTCCATTCTTTTTTTACAGATCTTTTCTAAATCCTTAAGGTTTCTCTGCTGTCTCTTGGCAACTCAAGAGTTTCAGCTTCCTCCATAAATTTTTTATAGGATTAAGGTCTGGAGACGCCACTACATGACCTTAATGTGCTTTCTTTTGAGCCACTCCTTTGTTGCCTTGGTGGCATGTTTTGGGTCATTGTCAAGCTGAAAGACCCATCTGGCTGTGGGAAGAAGGTTCTCATCCAAGATTTTACAATACATTGGCCCCTCAATGTAGAAAAGTTGGTCTGTACCTTTAGTAGAGAAACAGCCCCAAAGCATAATGTTTCCATCTGCATGCTTGACTGTAGGGATGGTGTTCATAGTCAGCATTTTTCTTCCTCCAAACGCGACAGGTCCCCCTCCTCAAGAAGGCACATGTATAGTCATGGCAATGAACATCTAAACGATTCGGAGGGGGATTGGGAGAAAGTGCTGTGGTCAGTTGAGACCAAAATTAAGCTCTTTGGCATTAACTTGAGTCACCATGTTTGGAGGAAGAAAGATGCTGACTATGACACCAAGAACACCATCCCTACAGTCAAGCATGGAAGTGGAAACATGATGCTTTGGAACTGTTTCTTTGCTTAAGGTACAGGCTGACCTTGCCGCATTGAGTGGCTGTTGTTCAGCTCCCTCTATTCATTTTTTATAGGATCAAGATCTGGAGACTGCCTAAAACACTTAATGCAGAGGCAAGACATTTAAGGATTTAGAGAAGATTTGTAAAAAAGAGTGGACCAGAATCCCATATGAGATGTGTGCAAACCTGGTCACTAACTGAAAGAAATGTCTTACCTTTGTGCTTGCCAACAAGGGTTTCTCCACCAAGTACGAAGTAATTTTGCTTGGGGATAAACTACTAATTTTTCTTGCTGAACTGCATCTTAATTTATATAATTTGTTTTATGTTTTTTGGGGGGGATTTTTGGTTTATTTTCTGTCTCTATCATTTAGAATAAACCTATGATAAAAAAAAAAAATGATAAACCCTTAATTTCTTTGTAAGTGGCCACAAAATCTGCAGGGGGTCAAATAATTATGTCCCCACTGTATGTGTAACAATATGTGATACGAGCACTGAAATGTTTGTTTGTAATATTCACAATGGAAAAATACAGTGTTGATGTATGTATCAGTGAAACTCTTAAATAAAGAATAAAAATGGACAAAGCAAATGATCATATAAAAGATACATGGGTCTGCAGAGTTGCTTCCTTCAGATAAGACTTACACAGAAGATGTGAAATGAAGTAGCATTTTAATACTAATAATGTTTGTTTTATTGGTATGCACAAAGTAGTATTGGGAATTCCAAATAATTTATGAGTCACAGCATGTGGGTAAAACATTCATTGTTTAAAGGAAACCTGTGAGGGCATTCAATTAGAAGATGCCATTGCTGACTTGTTCTAAAAGGTGCAGAGTTGATTGAAGTCTAAATTCTCCTGCTTGCTTGTTGAAGGTAAGTGACTCACTAAATAGCAAATCCAACATCAGGATAACAGACCTGGAGCCTGCATCTTAATGAGTCAACTGTAATTATCAGCTCTGTTTACATCAGTGTTTACGTGCTTAGTATAATTACCATATGATGTACTGTATGTCCTAAGCACAAATTATTGCATGAAACCAAAGCCTGTCCTAAATTGGAGACCCCTGGTTGCAGTTGAATGTTGTCTATAGACACATTACTGTGCAAATGTTATTGATTTAAAAACTGTGTACATTGTAATATTTGTTACAGTTGGATTTGGGGAATGCAGGTAGTGAATATTTGTGTATGTGAGTAGTATAAATGTTCTGTTTAATTTTGTATAGAGTTTGTTGGGGACGTTCCCAACCTTTGTTCTAATGGCTGTATGTCATTTCTAAAAACCTAAAATAAAAACCTTCAAAAAAGGTAATAAATGGCAGTTCCAATGTCTCTATTTACATGGGTTCTCCTTAATCCAGTTAGCCATGCATATGTCAACTAATAAGCAAATTAGCAGTGTATCCATCCACAGGATTTGTTTTTTAAGAATTGTTTCATTAACAGTTCAAACAGTAGTGAGTATAGAGCAATATCAAAAAAACGCTATTAGTGGAAATTATTTTAAAATATATTATTGCACAGGTGTAATCATAACCGTAGCAGACCATGTGCAATGCTGGGAGAGACTTCACTTGTGTCTAGCCAGAAAACTGAGCAACATAATCTTGCAAAATGTAAATATATATTTACAGTATCTCACAAAAGCGGCCAGTTTTGTAAATATTTTATTCGATCTTTTCATGTGACAACAATGAAGAAATTACACCTTGCTATAATGTAAAGTGGTGAGTGTACAGCTTGTATAACAGTGTAAATTTGCTGTCCCCTCAAAACAACTCAGCACACAGCCATTAATGTCTAAACCGCTGGCAACAAAAGTGAGTACACCCCTAAGAAAAATTGGTCAAATTGGGCCAAATTAGCCATTTTCCCTCCCCGGTGTCATTTGACTTGTTAGTGTTACAAGGTCTCAGGTGCGAACGGGGAGCAGGTGTGTTAAATTTGGTTTTATCGCTCTCACTCTCTCATACTGGTCACTGGAAGTTCAACATGGCACCTCATGGCAAAGAACTCTCTGAGGATCTGAAAAAAAAAAGAATTGCTGCTCTAGATAAAGATGGCCTAGGCTAGCTATAAAAAGATAGCCAAGACCCTGAAACGGAGCTGCAGCACCGTGGCCAAGGCCATACAGCAGTTTAACAGGGCAGGTTCCACTCAGAACAGCCCTCACCATGGTCGACCAAAGTTGAGTGCATATGCTCAGCATCATATCCAGAAGTTGTTTTTGGGAAATAGACATATGAGTGCTGCCAGCATTGCTGTAGAGGTTGAAGGGGTGGGGGGTTACCCTGCTCAAACCATATGCCACACCCTGCATCAAATTGATCTGCATAGCTGTCCTCCCAGAAGGAAGTCTCTTCTAAAGATGATGCACAAGAAAGCCTACAGTTTGCTGAAGACAAGCAGACTAAGGACATGGATTACTGGAACCATGTCCTGTGGGGTCTGATGAGACCAAGGTAAACTTATTTGATTCAGATGGTGTCAAGCATGTGTGGCGGCAACCTGGTGATAAGTACAAACACAAGTGTGTCTTGCCTACAGTCAAGCATGGTGGTGAGAGTATAATGGCCTGGGGCTGCATGAGTGCAGCCAGCACGGTGGAGCTGCAGTTCATTGAGAGAACCATGAATGCCTACATGTACTATGACATGGTGAAGCAGAGCATGATCCCCTCCCTTCGGAGACTGGCCTGCAGGGCAGTATTCCAACATGATAACGAACCTAAACACACCCCCAAGATCACCACTGCCTTGCTAAAGAAGCCAAGAGTAAAGGTGATGGACTGGTAAGCATGTGTCCAGACCTAAAGCCTATTGAACATCTGTGGGCCATCTTTAAGTGGAAGGTGGAGGACATCCAATGCAAATTAAAATCAATATATGAATAGTACATTCCATTAATAAAGTGCTGACATTTAAGGGTAGTAAACACAAACTTATAAAAAAAAAGGATTGCTCTCCTGAGGAATACTTGTCATCCCTGTGTCGACACATGTTGCGTAGGGGACAGGATGGTGTAAGAAGCAACTGCAATGCTAAGACAAGCAGCTGCAGAGGAGCGGAGAAACATATGACCTTATTGGATTTTAAATATCTCTCTCGGATATAGAGTGGTGTGCTAAAGCACCCACAGTGTGTGAGTATCCTGGATGATTATATTTTAATAAATCTGTTTAAAACGATCAAGCACTATCCATCCTTATCTTTCATATATGTACCAAGGATCACATCACTGAATAGCCCAGGATCCTATAGAGCCTATATATCATAGAATCAAGAGGTGGTTTGACTGTGTGGTTAGACCAAACTTAAGTGTCTGGTCACACGCTCTGAGGTGAGGAGAACCACAAAGGGGGGGAGGGGGGATTGCGTTTGCTGGCACGTTTGGATTAAGATTGGAGCACCATCATAAAGTTTTCACTACAGAAAAAATATATATAAGGATCACAAAGTTTCAACTATATGGAAAATTGTATAAGGACTTTTTCTTGATAAATTTGTGTTTACTACACTTAAATGATTAAGAAAATATGATTTAAATCACTAGCATGTCAGCACTTTATTAATGGAATGCACTATTCACTATATTGATATTAATTTGCCTTAGATGTATATTTATATTTGTTGCACTACAGGATTTTTTTTTAACCACTTAAGGACCAGCCTCGTTTTGAGATTTTGGTGTTTATATGTTTAAAACATTTTTTTTTGCTAGAAAATTACTTAGAACCCCCAAACATTATATATTGTTTTGTTTAACACCCTACAGAATAAAATGGCGGTCATTACAATACTTTTTTTCACACCGTATTTGCGCATCAGTCTTACAAGCACACTTTTTTTGGAAAAAATTCACTTTTTTTTTTATAAAAAATAAGACGGCAATAAAATTTCTTTCAAAATTGCGCCCGCTCATGCAATGGCGACAAATGTTTACCCTTAAAAATCTCCATATGCGACTTTTATTTAAAAAATTCTACAGGTTGCATGTTTTATGTTACAGAGGAGGTCTAGGGAGAGAATTATTGCTTTCGCTCTACCAATCGCGGCGATATCTCATATGTGTGGTTTGAACACCATTTTCATATGCGGGAGCTACTCATATATGCCCTCACTTCTGTGCGTGATCTTGGCGGGACGGGGCGCGTTTACATTTTTTTTTTATTATTATTATTATTTATTTTACCTTTTATTTTTACTCTGTTTAAAAAAAAAATCACTTTTATTCCTATTACAAGGAATGTAAACATCCCTTGTAATAGAAAAAAACATGGCAGGTCCTTTTAAATATGAGATCTGAGGTCAAAAAGTCCTCAGATCTCATATTTAGACTAAAATGCAATTAAAAAAAAATTGTAATTTAAAAAAATCATTTAAAAAAATTGGCCCTTTAAGAGCTATGGGCAGAAGTGACTTTTGATGTTGCTTCTGCCCAGCAATTGTATGGAGACGAGTGGGGGCCATCTTCCCCTCACTCGTCTCCATACTGAGCCAGCAGCAGAACGCGATCGCCTTCGCTGCTGCTGACAGCTCCGGTAAGTGGCAGAAGGCACCGGATCGCGGCAGGAGGGGGGCCCCTCCCCCGCCACCGATAAAAGTGATCTTGTGGCAAATCTTCCACAGGGACCACTTTTATCTTGTAGCGGACTGCCCGCTGAAGAAGGGGATACCAGGGTTATGGCAACTAGCTGCTGCCATAACAACGATATCCTCCTTCAAACAGCCGCCGTAAAACTGCGGCAGGCGGTCCGTAAGTGGTTAAGTGTACAACGCGGCACATTGGTCTGTATTATTCACTACTGAGCACAAATACTGTATTTATTGCCATATAGCATGCCAAATAAAACAAAACAAATATACGTTCACGCATCTAAGCCCCATATATAGGACCACAACACCACATATGGGCTGAAATACAGATCAACCAATGCATCAAGGTATTACACAAAGTGAAATAAACAAAAAAAAAAGGAAAACAAATACATAAATTCAAACATTGTTTTAAACTAATTAACAGAACAGTAAATAGTAATAAAAAAACAACAATGAAATAGTGGGGAAAAAAAGGGGAAGGAGGGGGGAGGGAAAGTTTGAGCATGAGAAAAATTCATAGAAAAGGCTAAAAACTTTTTCGTTAAATCTTAAACGCTTAAAGTTGAAACAAAGTTCTATCCACACTGCCCCCCCCCCCCCTTATATCCAAAGGGACATGTTCCTTATTGTATTATGATTTTGTTTCCAGTCCCTCTCCCCTTGCAACCTTTCACTCTGTTTGGCTCATTGGAGTATATATCCCTTGTCATTTTCCTCTTGGGTTCTACCAACTTGATTTTAAGTGAGTAAATATATGCAACAGTATTACTATTCATTTTTTATTTCTTTGATAAACAATATTTATATCATTTTTTAGCTGGATTTTTTGCCCTCTACGGTTATTGGTGATTATAGATCTGTGGGGTTACCAGTGGTTGTTTAATATCTGGCAGTGGTCTGGAGTGGTTTACTTGGTCTGAGTAAGCAGTGTTCACCTTCTAAGTCAGGGATCCTCAAACTACGGCCCTCCAGCTGTTGCGAAACTACACATCCCATGAGGCATTGTAAAACTCTGACATTCACAGACATGACTAGGCATGATGGGAATCGTAGTTCCTGAACAACTGGAGGGCCATAGTTTGAAGAACCATGTTCTAAGTGGTACTTTTCTTCCAATGTATCTTCCCTATTTTGTTATTAATTAATTCTGTGTATTTTTGCATTTTCTTCAAACTTAGAGTCTTTATCGATTGACTAAATGCACTAAATGTAGGAAGCATGTCTGCGAAACATGTCGCGATAATGTGCAACAACTCGCCTCCATTCAATCATTTTGATCAGTCAAACCAAAATTGTATAACTTCACTGTCATTCAATTTTAATCATGTTTTGAATAAAATTTATATAATTTTATACTGTACACTGTCCAATTTTCTTGATAGTCAGCACCGTTAAACTCCCTATTCAGGTTAAATGTGTGTCTAAAAATGTGTGCTCCTTTTTACTAAAGATCTCTTTGTTTCTTATGCCCGCTTTGCAGGGATAAGAAACAGAGAGATCATTTCCTCTGTACAAAGCCCTGTATTGACAATCGCTGGGCTGTGTTTGGACACATGAATCATTGGCTGAGGCCTGCTGATAGACTCCAGCTGTGTACAATCACAGCAGGTGCCAGTTTGGGGAGGCGCAATGTATTAGTATGTCACTTTGCCTGCACGGGCCGCCCATCCATAGTACATTGCGGGTGGGCAGTCCTTAAGTGGTTAAAGGAAACGATGAACCTAAGGAAAAAGTAACAGTGGAACAGTGGATAGGTGAACACAATTACCTGAAACTAATGAAAGTCTCTGGCGAGTGCTCACCACTGTGCAAGAGAAACACGCATTCTGGTTCCAAGCACAGTAAGCTGTGTGGAAGCAAACATTTATATTCAGTCTTAAAATTATTCTCAGGCACATAAGAAATTTTGGAGAAATGGTCAAGTATTACAGAAGATCCCATAAAAATTGCAAACATAGCAACCATCGAAAAGCAATTCCATGCTATGAAGATAGTTTTAAGGAATAATAAAAGCTAAAGAAAAAAAGGCCATTGTTCACGGTCTATTCACAGTCGTTGGTGAATTGCTAACAAAGATCAGTGAGTATGAAATCCCTTTGCCAAGTGGAAAAACACCCAGGAAGTGAGCAAATATTCTCCTTACCGACTCCAAAGACCAATAGAATGGTCTCAGCAAGCCCAGGGAATTCGGTCTCCCAAAAACCTATGCCGCAATACAGCTGATCCTGGATCAGTACCACTCAGGAAACATAAATAATAAAAGCTCCCATTGTGTAGTAAATGTATTGTGTATTAAATAAAGAATTTAATAAAAAATAAATAAATCGCACTTTCAAGAAAGTTGCAATATAAAATCATTGGTGTCCCATAACACTCTCCCTGCTCGCTGTGCTCCGCAGAGCTACATCTCCAGTGAGGCAAACGTGATGACATCAGAGCACATCCCTATGTGGCATTTCGTCACATGCGGATGTCGTCTGGGGATTGGCTCAGCCGCTTGTGATGAAACGCCGCGTAGGGAGGTGCTCTGACGTCATCACATTTGCTTCATTGGAGGTGTAGCTCTGCGGAGGACAGCGAGCAGGGAGAGAGTTATGGGACACCTATGGTTTTATATTGCGCTATATTGCAACTTTCTTGTAAGTGTTATCTATTTATTTTTATTAAATTCTTTATTTAAATACTACACAATGGGAGCTTGTATCTATGGACTGCGTTTCACTATACTTTCACTTTTTGGGACTCTGCCTTAGTTTTCACTTTTAGCATTTTTTCCCCAGATATTTTTAGTCACTTTAAATAATATGTTTTTTTTATGTTTATTATATGTGCTTAATTCTAGTGTGCACATCTATTATATTTAAGCAAAGTTTGTGCTATTAATCTAGCATATTTCTTGATATATTATTTATGTAAATTTTTCTTTTCACTATTGTTTTATCACTTAGCGCTGCACTTATTTTTTATTTGTCACTGATTTAGGGGTTTTCTTGTATTCTAAAACTGGAAGTGCTGGCTGCTCTAATGATTGATTTATTTTTATTTTTTGCACATTCATATCTTTTCTCTAGCGCAGCATTTGGCCTTTGGCTGTTTTTTGTTATTCACAGTCGTCCCAGGGGTGGCACAACGCCTGCAACCAACCCCAGAGGACAGCATTTGTATAAACAAGAAAGAGAAGCCATAAAGAAAGTGGAAGAGGGAAGAGGAGAAATAAGATCTAGAGAAAGGGTTAGAATAAAAGGAAAAAGACTCGCTAGTGACAATCAGAAAAGTCTCAAACAAGCCGGGTGAAGAGAGGGAAATTCATATGAGATAAATGGTTCCCAGATATTGAGAAATTTGTGAATCATTCACAATACTGGACATCTGCTCAAGGAGCATTAAAGGAGTCATGCATGACTTCACCCCTTGGAAGGCATAATGCGGGGTCTTCCAGGCCTGTGCTATGGTTGGTAGGACAGAGAAATAAAGGTAAGTGGCCAGCTTCTGCTGGGGCGCATATAAGCCAGGTATCAGGCAATGCAAAAGGGCCAATTTAGCGTCTCTGTGGACCGTTAGAAGGAACAGTGTCTGGAGCAGACCGAAGACCTGGGACCAAAATCCCACCAGTCTGTAACAGGCCCAACAGCTATGCAGGAAATCCCCCCTTTGTCCACAGTTGTGAAACGTATATGCCGCTTCAAGCGTATTTGTATTAAAGGAACATTTTGTACCAATTTCCAAGCCTTGCTCCAGTCATATTTTCTTAGTTTTATCCTTTATTATAAACAATGTTTGCAGATATATTAATTCTTCTTCAATCTTTATTTAAAAAAATCTGTAAGTGGTAATTATTTCTTATCTGAAATGTGGATAATATTTGCAATGACATACCTGGTTTACCATGTAACAAACAAAATTGTATCACTGACACCAGTTCTGTTTTCTGTTTCTTTCCATGTTTCTAATTGCTTTAAAGCATAAAGGTTTTCTTTGAGTTTTGGCTTTAAGGATTAAAATGACTTTTCACATAAAACGAATACTGTACAGGCCATGGCAAACATTCAGTTCTAGGGATCTTCTGTTGTCAAGGTTAGACTTGTAAAAGAAATTTCTGCGTTGACAGATGCCTTCCTTGAAGATGTTTCTCATCTTTAACACAGGAGAGGTCTGTGTTTTTTGAAAAAAGGCAAGTCTTGTTGTTTTAATCAAACAGAAATACATGTCTCTCTGGGGGAATGAAATGAAGCCATGTTTTCATGTACAGTCATAAGAATGGTAATTTAAATACAGTACTATCATCCAATACATGCTTTAGCCATAGCTGTTAGTAAAATTAAAGCAGGAGAAGGAGATTGTGATGACTGTTCTGTCTTAATTATTCAGGGGACACTTGTCAATAGCCATCAATTATGAACCTAAAAGAACAAAGAAAAGCAAGCTTCCTTTAGTGAAATCTGGTCTGGTATAATATGAACAGTTGTCAGAATCGTATGACAACAGAAATCACATTATTTTCAGTTGTACTCGTTCACATAGATTATGCTAACAAAATCCAAAGCCGCATCAAAGTCATACTACATAGTCACACTGAAAATCTCATCAAAATCAACCTACCAATAGTTTTCTTTCATCTCTCCAGTGATGCCTAACACAAGATTAACAATCTATTCAAGACAAAAGATTAACAATTAAAAAGGTAAAAATTTGCGAAGCCAATAACATCTTTATTAAATAATATCATGGATCTGTTTGACAAATGTGGCATTCAGATGCACAAAAAAAAAACTGTGGGGTTGATTTACTAAAACTGGGGAGTGCAAAATCTGATGCAGCTGTGCATGGTAGCCAATCAGCTTCTATAAATAAGCTTTGGCAAAATAAACGGGAGGCTGATTGGTTTCTAGGCAGAGCTGCACCAGAGTTTGCACCCTCCAGTTTCAGTAAATCTTCCCCTGTGTACTAACAGCTTCCTCAATGACAATGGCTCATGGACTTTGGCTGAGTTCACATCCATGTGGGAGTGGGACTGCTTTCCTGCAGCAAAAACAAACTGCTGTTAGCAGATGTGCAGGGGTGCCATTAATTCTAAAGCCTAGTACACAGGGGCTAATGTTGTTTAAGAGAGTAAAGTTCCACTTTAAAATAAGACCAGTAGGGAAATGGCGCCCAAAATGTTTAAATGGAATGTGTGGTGGTTTTGTACATGACTTTGATTTTTTGTACCTATTGACTGCATACAGTCCCTGACAAAAGTCTTGTCGCTTGTGTACAAATTGACCTGAAGTGCCACTAAAATATATTTCTAATCATGATTTTGTTACAAGAAACTGGTCATTTTAATCCCAACAGCTTTTGTAATAATGTTTCAGTGCAAAACGAAACTGACAAAAAGTATTCTAATATTCACAGCTTGGTAAAGCCCATTGAGTCCATTTTTGCCAAGACATAAGTGTTGTCACCTTGTTATATGAGCTTCACCTTTGACTAATAATGGATCAATTAGGTCTCAGGTGTGTATAAAAAGAATACCAGTACACTAGACCTTCTCAACTGCAACTAGACCTCTGCAAACATGCCTAAGATTCACCTGGAGACTAAAGTGTTGATTATCAAGAGGCTGAAGACCAGATCCACTGCTGATGTGGCAGACACCTTCAATGTGTCTCAGCGTCAAGTTCAGGGGATAAAAAAAAGATTTGAAGAGACTGGAGACGTTTTGGACAAGACAGGCCGACCCCGCAAGACAACTGCTCGAGAGGACCGTTTGTTGGCTCGAAAATCCAAGGCCAGCCCATTTTCCACTGCAGCAGAGCTCCACAAGACCTGGTCACCTGAAGTCCCTGTGTCAACCAGAACAGTTTGCCGGATTCTATCTCAAATGTCCTCCATGTTCCAATCAGTGCCCATAAGCCAGCACTAAACAAAAGACAATTTAAAAAACGTGTGGCATTTGCCAAGGGCCACAGCCTGCTAAAAGGATGGACTCTGAAAAAGTGGCAGAAGGTGGATTTTTCAGATGAATCTTCTGTTGAATTACACCACAGTCACCGCAAATATTGCAGGAGACCTACTGGACCCCCATGAAGCCGAGATTCACCCAGAAAACAGTGAAGTTTGGTGGAGGCAAAATCATGGTCCGGGGTTACATCCAGTATGGGGGTGTGCGAGGGATCTGCAGGGTGGAAGGCAACATCAATAGTCTAAAATACCAAGAAATCTTAGCTACCTTTTATATTCCCAACCATAAAAAAGGCCAAATTTTGCATCAGCATGGTGCTCCATCGCATACTTCCATCTCCACATCAAAGTTTCTTAAGGCAAAGAAGATCAAGATGCTCCAGGATTGGCCAGCCCAGTCACCAGACATAAACATCATTGAGCATATGTGGTGTAGGATTAAAGATGAAGCATGGAAGACGAAACCAAAGAATATTGATGAACTCTGGGAGGGATGCAAGACTGTTTTCTTTGCTATTCCTGATGACTTCATCAATAAATTGTATGAATCCTTGCCAAACCGCATGGATGCTGTCCTTCAAGCTCATGGAAGTCATACAAGATATTAAATTTGGATCTCACAGCACCACTACTTAATTTGCTGACATAATTTTGGATTTTCAGTAAAGTTGTTCAATTTCTGTATAGGCGACAAAACTTTTGTCTTGCCAATATTTGACCTGTCTGTCTTGATTAAATGATAAATCTTTTTTCAGTGAAACAAATTTATTTCAGTGCATTAAACATCATTTGGGAGGGCTTTAGCTTTTCATATGAGCTATTTCTAACACCAATTGATTAATTAAAAGTCAGGTCAATAGCAGGAGTTTCTACAAAATAGAGAAGCGACAAGAATTTTGTCAGGGACTGTATAAAAATGTAATTTTTTTTCAAATGCAATATTTCATATTTGGCATATATGACTATTTTTGTTGCATTGACAAAAAAAATAGTCATATATGCCAAATATAAAAATATTGCATTTAAATAAATAATTTTTTTATATGCAGTCAGTAGGTAGAGCACATGGCACCCTTTTGCATTTTCCTGTTTGCTTTTACCACCTACTGTAAAATGCCCGTTTTTTTAAGAGCTTAGTGCGGTTTGCCACTGTAGAAAGTGATATGGTATCTGAGCCATATAGCCAAAGGAGGTCAAAAGAGAGAGTGCATCCACTATGGGGTGGTTTCCTCTTTAGAGATGACGAGTGGAGCAGGGGAGTACGTGGGGTGGAGTGGAATGGTTGAAAATTGGGATGTGAAATGGAGGGCCGGGTTAGGGAATGCATATGTTGAAGAGGGAAAGGGGTGGAGGGTGTTGGGTATGCAGATTACTTGAGTGGGAGGGGGAAGGAATGTGAGTTAATATAGAGATATGGCATAGGGAGTTAAAGGAATAGTGGGGGGAGATAGAAGGAGGGAAAGGGGGGAAGAGGGTAAATCAGGGTAATGGAGGAAGGTTTTAAATCAAAGAGGTTCTCAGGTGGACTCTGAGGAGTAAACACAGACTCAAGGATCTCCGTGAAAATACTTTGGGGTTGATTTACTAAAACTGGAGAGTGCAAAATCTGACGCAACTCCACATAGAAACCAATCAGCTTCCAGGTTCCATTGCCAAAGCTTAACTTAACAAGCTGAAGTTAGAAGCTGATTGGCTACCATGCACAGCTGCACCAGATTCTGGGTGCACCAGTTATAGTAAATCTCCCCCTTTGTCTTCTTCTGTGAATGTAAAAACTGAACCAATAAAACCAAGCACATGCTGATGCACTGAGGTTGGGTAGAAGAAGTAGTTTAACATAGTGCTTCATCCCACCACCATTATCAAATATGCCCCTCTAATTGTCAAATATTTAACATGCATTTTGAAATTACATAAACATATTAAGGTTTATATGAGATTTTACATTGGGTTTATATGTACTTTATCATCTAAGATTCAGTCATTTTTTTATTACCTTTTAAGATTTGTTCCAAATTTTATAGAGTACAGAGTAACAACAATATAACGCAATATAAAGAAGCAATTTGACCTCCTGGAAGGTGGGTCATGATTTAAAAATAAAATTAAAAGACAGTTGCCACTGTTAAGATTAATGAATCTGGAGAAAATGAGTTAGAAGTTGTTGGCTGAACAGGGAGTGGGAAGAGGGAGATAAGGAGGTGAGGGAGAAAGGGGTGGATTGGAGACTGAATGTAAGGTACAATAAAGACAATCTTTATGAGCGCCAATGCCCCTAACCTCCTTTTAAATGTGTAAGATTCAAAATAAACAAAGATGTGTAGGGCACTAATTTTCCTCAGCATATGATAGCTGTCAGTAATGGTGTGATGGTGGTGGGGAGGGGAGGTATTTGGTGCATCTCATAAAATGAGAATATCATCAAAAAGATTATTTATTTCAGTAATTCAATTCAAAAAGTGAAACTCATCTATTTTATGGAATATTACATAAAACCAATACAAAAAAGGATCTTTGACATAGAAATGTCGGTTTACTGAAAGGTATGTCCATGTACAGTATAGTATGCACTCAGGGCTCTATTTGCTATTTGCATAAATTACACCAACATCAATGTGGCGTGGCATGGAAGCGATCAGTCTGTGGCACTGATGAGGTGTTATGGAAGCCCAGGTTTATTTGATGGTGGCTTTCAGCTCATCTGCATTGTTGGGTCTGGTGCCTCTCATCCACCTCTTGACAATATAGTCCCGTGGACTTTGGTTTAGGAAATCTGCTAGTTTGAATATTAGCATCGCACTGCTTAACACAGTGAACTTGTTGATGAGTTAAATTTAGAGATCTAACCAGATAACCCAAAAAAATCTACAAATCTACAAATGCAAAATTCCAACAGAGTTTGAAGAATCTTACACACCTATACTTCATAAACAGAAACTGGTACCACATATTAATTTTTTTTTTATCAAGAAAAAAAGTGTAATGTATTGTTTATTCCTCATTGGTCTTTCCGTGTACCCAAAGAACCTGTTTCCCAGACCTAGAAACTAAAATGAAATGTGTTTTATTTATTTCCACATTCACACGTAGCACAGAATGGTGTCTTTGAAAGTGTTGCTCTGAGTAGTAATTAACAGCTGTAATGGCAAATCTGTGAGCAGCTAATCATATAGGTCTTTACCTCATCTTGCTGTGTGGTGTTCCTTACTGTACAGTGTCAAAGTCTTGGCAGCTACACTGAATAGTATGCTAACTAAGTAGTTATAATCCTTAATATAATTCAAACATTACATGTTCTGCTATGAAAGCACACCATCCAAATACTTGCAGTGATCCATACCACCACAAAGAACAGAAAAATAACATTCTCCATGTGTATAATTTCTCAAACCACAGGGCTTGTGTCCTTTTATTTGTCTGTATTATTCACACGTTTTGGGCTTTGCAGCATAAATATCCAAACACCCAAGTTGTAAATGTATCAAAATGTTTGCTAAAAGTATTTAATTGTTTAACAGAATATGTTGCATATATATTGTAAACTACAATACTCAAGTATTAATTTGGAAAGAAAATAGGTTTTATGTACTCATTGTAAAATTCAATTTCTGTGTTTAATGGAGGACATGGCTCTGCTTTAGATAATCACCAATTAAGTATAGCGCCACCAGCAGGAGTAGTACTCCAGATCCACTAAAAAACAAGACCGAGGTGGCCCCTGATGGTGTACAGAGCTCCCTCTACAGCTGTGGGCAACTTGGTATTGCAGTGAGAAGAAAAAAAATATTTGCACATTAAGAAGCAGCAAGACAGATGGAAAGGTGCTGTGTCCGCCAATGAACGCAAAGAAAATGATTTTACGGTGTGTATAAAAAATACTATTTTCTCTTTCATTCACTGGAGGACATAGAACTGCTTTAGATAATCACCAGCTTGGAGATTCGAAAGCAGTGCCATAATGGAGCGGGCAACTAAAAAGAATAAACAAATAAAAATAATGATAACTTTAAACATAATTTCTATGAAAACACAGTTTGTTCATATGCTTTGAGGATACAAGATTAGCTTTCAATAGGATTTACATAATTATTTTATTATGAATTTACGTGAATATGTTATTGTTCACAGGTTTGTAAAAATGAGTTTGCTTTGTGGCATCATTTGAGAAATATTTCTGTGCAGGGGTGGCCATTTAAAGATTGGGGACGGGGCAGATATGGCAGGAGGATCAATGACTTCCTTTCCTTACTACTGTTCCCATGTAGTAGTTGGCACTTTTTATCTGCCTTTATGCCTCCTCTTCCCATGGTGGCACTGTAGCCCTGGGTGGGTGGTGGGATATGTACAGGTCAAGGGCTTACTCTGCTGACTCCTATTAGTTACCTGCTAGAGCAGCATATGCATGTGCGGACTGTTGGAGAGCATGATGTCATTGTGCTATGTCAGTGGGTGTTCCACCTGGAGGTGCACTGACATCTCCACAGGCAAAGTACATAGAGACTTTTAGTGCCAACATAAGGGAGTCAGCTTGCTCCTAATACTGCAGTCCTTGTGGGCAAGTGAGAAGGATTGAGCAGTAAGATCTCTATGGAATTGGTAGCTTTGTATCTATCATATGTAGTGGGTCATATCTTTGCACTATACATGTCTTTTTTGCAGATTAACATGAAACATGGATTAGTTTGTTCTAAGACATCTGATAAAATATTTGTAGAACCCATAACCTCTCCTGAGGAAGCAGACTTGTTCTGCGAAATGTGAAGCAATTGTGTCCCTTCAGCTAAGACATAATGACCTCTATCAATGGACAAAAAGAACATTGCTTTGTGCATTGGTCCAAATCATTTGGTCTAGGGGGGGATTATGGCGTGGGGTTGTTTTTCAGGGGTTGGGCTTGGCTTCTTAGTTCCAGTGAAGGCAACTCTTAAGGTGTCAGTATACCAAGACATTTTGGACAATTTCATGCTCCCAACTTTGTGTGAACAGTTTAGGGATGACCCCTTCCTGTTCCAACATGACTGCGCACCAGTGCACAAACAAGGTCCATATAGACATGGACAAGCAAGTTTTGGGTAGAGCAACTTGACTGGCCTGCACAGAGTCTTAATCTCAACCCGATAGAACACATTTGGGATGAATTAGAGTGGAGACTGCAAAACAGGCCTTGTCCACATTAGTGCCTGACCTCACTAATGTGCTTCTGGAGGAATGGCCAAACATTCCCATAGACACACCCCTAAGCCTCGTGGACAGCCTTCCCAGAAGAGTCAAAGTGGTTATAAAATTTCAAAGGGTGGACCAACTCAATATTGAACCCTATGGACTAAGACTGAGATGTCATTAAAGTTAATTTACGTGTAAAGGCAGGAGTCCCAATACCTTTGGTAATATAGTGTATGTGTATAGCATATGTATGGATATTAAACTGTATAAAAAATACTATTTTCTCTTTTATTCACTGGAGGACATAGAACTGCTTTAGATAATCACCAGCTGCAAAGGCCAGTACCTAAACTGTACATGGAAACTAATCATTCCAGGCTTCATGTTTCAATTGCAATAGAAACATGACAGTCAAGTTTGATTGGTCATTGTGGTCACTATTTAAATTCTCTTTTAAAAAGGCACCATATTGTAATATAAAGGCTAGATGAGTAAATACATTAGTAAATTGCTAAAATCCAGTAATCTGTAAACTGAGACTTTTTTGCTGATGCAAACAAATTTATACAATCTGCAAAGAATAATAAAATGAATGAATCAAAGCCTGAATTCCTGATTTGATGTTTCTCCATACATTGAACAAATCTAGATGTATTTAGGTGAATCACACCATTTTCAAATGGCAGGCTCTACTGATCTGATCACTACTGGTTACACTATAATGCTTTTTGAAATTTTACAAGTACTAAAGTACAAGTACTAAAACTATGTACATATATCTGATTTCTATTAAAGTGCATGCCATAATAGTTTTCTTGTCTGAAAGGAGATAATGATCTGTAACTAAAGTTATATATTAGCAAACAGAAATACTTCATGCGCATCACTCACAGGCGAGATGGCGGAGCAAATATTCACTTCTTTGCTGACAGTCCAATGTAAAGAAATAGATATCTTTCAACACTACATTCACAGCACAGGGGCAGGGGAAGGTGGGAGCCATAGGTAGGAAGGTGTCTGAAAGACTGTGAATAGTCACCTTGCAAATAGAAAATACCTGTCATTATTGCATACCTAGGTGTTGGAAGTATTTTTTTCTTATTTCAAAAAGGATGTCAATATTGTGAATGGAAAATAAATACTGGGACCCTTATTCTAAGAAAGCCTAAACAAACACAAATTATTTGTGGATCTTGTTATCCACTTATATTGCTTCATCAATCCTTAGGGACCTTTCAGTGAGTGTTTGGACTGAGTGTTTGTATTTATTCTTCATTCATGCGAAGCATATGAAGCAACATGTCAGAAAAACAAACCAATCCCACCACTTGGTTTAACATGTTTTTTTTTTTTTATACGCACACATTTTAAGTACTATTGTGCTGTGTGAACGTAACATATAGAACCTTAACGAACATAGATACAGTCAGGTAAATATGGAAGTAAAATTGATCACAGATAGCAGGTCAGACGTCCAAAGAATTATCCTCTGGGGCAAGGCTTTAATTAGGATCCTCATTTGAAAACAAAGTTTATTTTTATTGTTCAGATCTCCTATATGTTCTACCGTGCAATCTAAACTTGGACTTCTACTATACAGGCAGTCCCCGAGTTACAAACATCCAACTTACAAACGACTCATACTTACAAAAGTAAGGAGACAACAGAAAGTGAGAGGAAATCTACCCCTAGAAAGGGGAATTCACTCCTGTAAGCGTTATCATGGGAAAAAGGTTTCTAAAATTGAAGCTTTATCACCAATACTTTTTTCCACAACAAAATTTTCAAAATCCAATTTTTACAGGGAGAGAAAATGAGGTGAAATTTTCTGAACAGGGGCACAGACAGCAAAACAAACATTACAGGGGTGTTGTTAAACCTTCCCTATGCTATACAAAACTTAACAATTATTACACGTAAAAAATTTACCTGTTCCAACTTGCATACAAATTCAACTTAAGAGCAAACCTACAGAACCTCATTTGTAACCCAGGGATTACCTGTACAAGTAAAGGTCACTATAAAGAGGTCTGCATTACCCATGCAGACAGAAATTCTGCAACATTCTAGAAAAATCTCTAAGGTCACTGAACAATTGTTCCATTTTCTTTATATTTTCATTATAAAGATGTAGAGCAGGGGTGTCCAAACTGTGGGCCACCACAAAATCATAAATTTACTTTAAAATAAAGATTTTTTTTTTTAAATGCATTTACACATAGCGAACACATGCGGTCAAAGAAAAATTTGACAGCATCTCTTTACTGGACTTTTAAAAGTTTTGCCTTTCCAAAGAAAAATATCCCACTCTTCACAATCATGCAGTATTCATGTCGTCAGTTTTTGGCAGCAAATTCAGTGCCTAGCAAAAGTATTCACCCCCCATGGCAGTTTTCATGTTTTGTTGCCTCACAACCTGGAATTAACATAGATTGTTTGAGGATTTGCATCATTCAATTTACAGAAAATGCCCACAACTTTGAAGATTTATTTTTTTATTATTGTGAAGCAAACAACACATAGGACAAAATAACAGAAAAAGTCAATGTGCATAACTAATCACCCCCTAAAGTCAATACTTTGCACAGACACCATTTGTGGCTATCACAGTTCCAAGTCACTTTGGATAAGTCTATGAGCTTGCCACATCTATTTTCTCCAATACAAAGTGTTCTCTGATTGTAAAGGGGGGTGGGGGGGGGGGATTTTGTCATTCATCCACCTCTCTTCCATTCCCAGGAAACTTTTCATTTTTTAGAAAAAAGGGCAATGAATTCGGTGAATGAAATGAGCAGTAGGCATGACCCTTTACTGTTACAGCCAAGGCAATTAACTCCTGCAGTGCCTAAAGTTCACCACTGTGAGGAAGTGCTTACATCAATGAAGGAAGGATATCTACAGTAAAGAATAGTCAGCAGGGTGTAGGATACTCTTCATTATAGTCTCTTCTTCGTGTTGCTGTTGTCATATCTCCAAATACATATTTACCTAAAATCTAGCTTTAAGGTTACAATTTGATTCTCAGCACTGCTACTTTTTCTGAAAATGTATATCCACAGCACTGGTCCCTGGTAATGTTAACAGCTATCTGGCTGCCTGTCCTTGCTTTAGGCATACTTTATGGTAAGATTAGTCAAAGTGATTGAGTGAGATTGCAGGAGCCTAGGGAACACTTGATATCAAAGTTTGTGAATTTTGGGGCGTGGCCGGATGGAGGTGGGAGTGAGTGAGTGAGAGTGTGAGTAATGCCCGTGCTCCCTGCCTCCGCCGGCCTCCCTGCCTCCGCCATGAGATCCGAGGTATCTGAGCTACTTTCCTCTGATGAGGCTTCGTTTTGAGCGGCTGACTTCGGAGATCGTATGCCATCTCCCCCCTCCCTACCTGCCGGGACCGTCGGAAAAGCCGGGGAAGTGTCGAGAGCCGCCGAGACTACCCGAATAGCGGTCTCGAGGCAGGCTCGGGTTATCGCGAGACTTGGAGAGAAGATTCGAATGCTCCCATCCGATACTGCACGAGGACACAGTAAGGAGACCCGAACGCTTTCATCCGACGCCGCACGAGGGTACAGCAAGGAGGTCCGAACGCTTTCATCCGACGCCGCAAGAGGACACAGCAAGGAGGTCCGGCGATCGATTCGGACTGGGACGATACTATCGTTGGAACCCGGTAGAGTATATCACCGGGTTTTTGATAAATGGAACCGCTTTCCCTAGTATCCCTAGAGCCTTGAGGCACCTTGAGGTATGCTGTGTATGCTGGGTATGTTGTAAAGCCCAGCAGGGCTTGCTGGAAGCTATTAAAGGGAAAAAACAGAGAAGGGGGGAAGAGAGAGAAGAGGAAGGGAAAAGAAGGAGAGAGAAGGAAAAAACTTGGACAAAATCCTGTATGCTTAAGAGCCCTGAAGATGGTGACTGTAAGCTTATAAAAAAATTTTTTGCTAGCACGGCAGCAAATTGGCGCTCCTTGTCCTGACGGAAGGCTTGCCACCCACCCCCCCTACTGCTTTGGGATGTATTGCTAGTTGTGCCTTTAGCAACAAGCGTAACAAGGGTATTTCCTTTGCTGGAAAGTCTTGGAGAGACACGTTACTTCCCATTGGCTTAAGGTCTTCTCCCCCCCTTTTTTTTTTTTTTTTCTTTTCCTTTTTTTTTTGTTGGTTTGTAAGTATTGCTATGCTCAGCAAAAGAGCTGTGGAGGACATGTCACAAGGGGAGGGGAACCAAAAGACACGTGCTGCTAAGGAAAAATTACACCAAGCCTCTGCGGCCTCAAAACTTGAACGGTTTGCACATGCAACTTCACCAGGCAGGAAAACACAACCTTACCCATCAGCAGGCCAGCCTAAGGCCCAGGGGACATTGGGGGATAGGAGAAGTGCGGGTAATGTGGCAATAGACCCTGGCACTTTACCTATACCTCCTGGAGGGGGGGGGTGGCGAGCTACCCCAAGGGGAGAATAATAAATCCCAAAAACCTGCAGGGAGTGGTGAGCCTACTCTACGAGAGATTCTGTCGGCGGTTAACGAGTGTAAAACTTCTATCTTGGGCCTGGACAGCCAATTAAAAAATATTCAAAATGAACTGCACTCTGTGAGCCAACTATTAAGCAATACCATTGATAGAACAAATGCCCTAGAGGGAAGATTAAGTATGGTGGAAGACGAACTATCCCCCCTGCAGGAAAAAATTGCTTCACTCCGGAAACAAATTGTCGCACAAGCATCTAAAATTGACGACATGGACAACAAAAGTCGCAGGAATAACGTGCGACTAATTGGCCTTCCAGAGGGAAGCGAGGGCTCTAATCCTATAATCTTCTTGGAGAACTGGTTTAAGGAATTACTGGGAGGTGTCTCCTTCTCTTCGCTCTCTTGCATTGAAAAAGCCTACAGAGTCCCTGCTAGATCGTATCTGGCAGAGGGACGCTGTAGGCCAATGATATTGAAATTTACTAATTATAACGATCGAATGATTTTGATGCAGAGAGTTAGGGGATTGGGAGACATCTTCTATAGAGGGACTAGAGTGTCATTTTACCCAGATTTCTCATCGGACTTGCAGAAACAGAGAGCGGAGTTTGTACCTGTTAAGCGCATCTTGCAAAAGTACAAGATAACCTACGCTTTACTGTATCTAGCCCGACTCAGGGTGTCCGCCCTGGACTCAACACTATTTTTTAGCTCTCCAATGGAGGCTATGAACTGGCTGGAGGAACATAAAGGGTCTCTTTAAGTGGCATTTAGAGTCACTCTGTATTATCTTTTGTATTAGCTTTGGGAGGGGGGTAGGGGTGGGTTCCCCCCCCCCCCCCCAAAAAAAATTTCTTTTTTTTTTTTTTGGGTTCTGGCTGTTTTGCTCTGCTTTGTACTGTTTTTGCCACAGGTTATTAATGGTTGAAGAGGTGGGGAACGGGAGGGGGATGAGTAGGGGGGTATAATGTATCAACAGGAATGGGGATTAATGCGCCACAGGTTATTGTGTATTATATGTGAATTACACTGTGTATAAGTATATGTAAGGTGTATCCACAGTTGGGGTGCGAGGGCGGAGGGGTGGGTGTGAGGGAATGCATATAAAAATTGAGTATAAATATTATTGGTAATATTTTGTTTATGAATGTATATTAACGAATAAGAGGGGAAGGTATAATGCCACTGTCTGCTACTTGAGAGAAGAGGGACAACGATATAACAAAGGGCGTAGGGTAAGCACTATGGGTTATGGAGCACTATGACACTATTAGGACAAATTAAATATTATTTTACACAGGATGCGGCAAATGAGGCTCTATAGCGGAGCTGGGAGGAAGAGACTTGAGGGGGGGGTGAGAGTAGTGGGGATAAGGTTATACTTTGGGGGTATATACTATTATGGCCATTGAATTATTGAAGCCTTGTCAGCATCTCCCCCTCCCCTCCCCCCCCCCCCTTTTTTTTTTTTTTCTTTTTTCCTTCCCTTTCTCTCCTTCGGGACATAATTGGTGCCATGGAGGGATTATAATCCCACCTTGAATCTATGTTAAATGGGCATGGTGGGATTGTCTGGGGGGGTGGGGAGCACAGGTATTTTTGAATGGGGTGAGATCATACTGGCTACAGTCGAGACCCCTAGGGGTTGCTCTGATGGGCAGGGTTGGGAGGGAGGGGGCTCACTTTTCGAACACGTGCTGTTGACATTAGGGTGGTGACGGGGAGCAGGTTGAGATGGGGGGCGGAGCTGGGGGGAGGATGCGGCTCCCTCCCCCCCATCCCCCCCATTACATGGATATAGTAACTACTGGAACTAATGGGTAGGTGGAACATAACCTCATGGAATGTGAGGGGCCTGGGAGATCCTAAGAAGAGGGGGTCCGTGATGTTGGAGATGGAGAGGAAGGGACCCGGTTTGGTTTTCCTACAGGAAACCCATTTAACTCCAACCACGGCCCCCCATTTACACAATCGGAATCTTCAAGCACACTATCACTCTTTTTATTCATCATATTCTCGTGGTGTGAGTGTACTAGTCTGGAAGGGAATAGACTTTTTATGTAAAGAGTCTCAGATCGATAGGGAGGGGAGATTTGTTTTTCTGCACTGCTTGATTGATGGGCAAGAATATGTCTTGGCCAATATTTATATACCTCCCCCCTTCAAGCTAGAGGTTATGTACAAATTCCTTGTGTTTAGCTTGGGTAAACCAGGGGTCCCATGGATTATAGCCTGAGATTTTAATGAAACTATAGATAAGAGCCTCGACAGATTTCCTTGCCCAGGGGGGAATAGAACGGGCCGGCTACACGAATTCCTATTGGAAGTTGGATTAAGTGATATTTGGCGAATACGACATCCCGAGGACAGGCAGTACTCTTGCTTCTCTAGCACCCACCAGACGTTATCGAGAATAGACATGGGTTTGGGAAATAAAGCGGCATCAGGGGTGGTGGTAGACATAGAATATGAGGCACGCGGGATTTCAGATCATTCCCCCTTAGTTATAACCTTGTGTTCGGGAGAGAGCGCCCCACAGAGAGAGTGGAAAATAAATCCTGCTTGGCTGGAGCTAATTGATAGCTCCAACCTCCTAGGGGCACAGATAGGGGAATTTCTCCAAATCAATAGAGGGACAGCGGCTCCCGGATTTGTTTGGGACTCCCTTAAAGCCTTTCTCAGAGGTATACTTATACAAAAAATTGCAATATCTAAAAAGGAAGCGCGAGAGCAAGAGGAAGGAATTAGAAATGATGTTATCCAGGCTGAGAGAGTGTTTGTGGAGGACCCAACGCCGGGGAAGCAACAGGCCTGGGTGGACTGCCAGCAAATATATAGAATTGCCCTTTTAAAGAAGGCAGAAAACCAGCGCATCTTCCAACGTCAACGTTATTTTGGTGAAGGAGAAAGGGTGGGTCGAGTTCTTTCCTTATTGGTACAATCCAATGGTCCCTCCACAGTAATACAAGCAATTAAAGCACAGAATGGAGACCTGGTCTCCAGGCCCTCTGAGATTATGAAGGTACTTAGCGATTATTATAGAAATCTATATAAATCAACTACACAGGAACATAGACACCTGGCCATTAATTTTTTACATCAAGCAGCGATTCCCATGCTTTCAGATCAGGATAAACTGAATTTGGATCTCCCACTTACGTTGGAAGAATTAAAAAGTGCAATGATTAGTATGCCTAATTATAAATCACCTGGCCCTGATGGCCTCCCAGTAGAAGTTTATAAACGCTATAGCGAACAGCTGATGCCGGCATTGTTGGAGACATTAAATCACGCACTAGAAGCGGGAAAGCTTCCTGCCTCAATGCTAGAGGCCAATATTACATTAATCTTAAAGGAGGGGAAGGATCAACAGGAGGTCTCGTCATACCGGCCGATATCCCTGTTATGCTCAGATGTAAAAATCTTGGCCAAAGCCCTAGCAACTCGCTTAAACAACTATATTCATAAGTTAATACATCCAGACCAGTCTGGGTTTATCCCGGGCAGAACAACTAGCACTAACATTAGGAGGGTCTTCCTAAACTTACAAATACCCAGAGACAATGAAAGCCCAGGTGCCATATTGGCCCTGGATGCTACTAAAGCCTTTGACAGTATGGAGTGGGGTTACCTTTGGGGTGTATTGGAACGTTTTGGCTTCGGCCCGTTATTTATTCAATGGGTAAAGTTGCTCTATGGGGGGCCCAGGGCAAAGATTAAAATGGGGACTAGATTCTCCGATACATTTCATTTAGAAAGGGGTACGAGACAGGGGTGTCCGCTTTCTCCCCTCCTGTTCGTGCTGGCTATGGAGCCCCTGGCAGTGCTGGCGAGATCGCGCCCGGACATCCAGGGGTTCCGGCGTGGACCGGAGGAGGAGAAAGTGGCCCTATTTGCAGATGACGTTTTGTTTTTTATCGGTGACACGGACGCTACTCTAATTAATGTAGTGCAGCTGATGGAGGAATTTGGGCAACAATCAGGCCTGGTCATCAATTGGAGCAAATCAGCCCTTATGCCACTGTCGGGACCAGGAGATTTAATGCCATCGTCAGTTTTGGGATTAGAAGTGGTGCCTAAGCTAAAATATTTGGGTATTTGGATTCCTAGAGATATAAATCAGTACATTATGGAGAACTTGGTACCATTACTGGCGAAGCTGGAACAAAAGGTTAACAGCTGGTGTCGCCTCCCTCTGTCTGTGGCAGGCCGCTGTAATTTAGTTCAAATGATTTGGCAGCCACAGATCCTATATATCCTTCATAACTCCCCAATCTGGATCAACCAGAAGTGGTTTACCAGATTGGAGGTACTGATTCGTGAATTGATATGGGGGAAGAGACAGCCTCGTATTCGCTTGCAGACACTGCAGTTGTCTGCAGGAAAAGGAGGAGTAGCGATACCACATCCAAGAACATACTTCCTGTCAGCCCAACTCCAGCATTTTACTGGGGCTGGGCTTGGAGGGGGTGGTAGCCCAAACCATAAATTGATGATCGACAAAGCACATCATAAAACATTAGTTGAGGTTCTGGAGGCCAACTCATTTGCATGCAAATGTCCTACCAACGTATTGGCGAGGAAGGTATGGCAGACAGTCAAGCAACTCCTAGACTATGAGGGAGTAACTGAGTACACGCCCCTATGGAACAACAGAGACCTGGCTGAATTAAACAGTATAGGTAAATCACTGGAGTGGGAGAGAAGAGGGATTAGTAGGTTAGTCCATCTCTACCAAGGGAATTCTATGAAATCTTTTGAGGCTCTTCGGCAGGAATTTGGCATTTCGAATAAAACGTTCTACACCTACCTGCAAGTGAGGCATGGGATACAAGTACAGTATAGCACACTTACCATTGAGAGGACAAAGTCCCCCCTACTTCAGGAACTCCTTGAACGAAGGCAAACAAAGGGCCAGATTTCTAAGCTATACATAAAACTTAAGGACAAAGTGTTGAAAGGAGAGGGACCTGATAAGAGTAGAAGGGGATGGGCGGTAGATCTGGGACCACTTAAGCAAGAGCAATGGGACGAGACCCTAGCACAGGGGAACCTGGTATCTATCTCTCCATCACAGCGTATGTCCCATAAGCTCTTTATATATAGGGCATACTACACCCCTAAAAAAATGTGGAAAATAAATAGAAAATCCAACGGCAACTGCCCCAGATGTGGGGCATTAGGGGACCTTCTCCATATGGTATGGAAATGCCCAAAATTATATCAGTACTGGATAGAAATTGTACATAGAATTAATAGGATTTTCAACGCCGCCCTAAAACCAGAAGCTAAGACTTGTCTGCTAGGGATTATGGAAGGGGGTAGAGTATCTGCTGTAACAAAGATATCTATACTGAGGTGCTTATACCAAGCCAGGCGACTAATTGCGTTGAACTGGCAGGTAAAAAGCCCCCCAGTATTACAAGCATGGGTAAACGCCATGAACTCTACAATTTGGTGTGAACGAACAATGTTTGTTAGACAAAATAATATAAAAAAATTTAGGGCACTTTGGAACCCATGGTTGAGGGATATTGGCTACCCCCTGGATGAGACAGAGGATGATAAGACTTAGTGAGTACTTACTTGGCTTGGGCTCGGCGTAGGTTGAGGACTCTTCGGTGTTCTCCATTACTGCTCCCGAAGTGATCTGTCATTCGCCCGCTGGTCGGCCTGAATTGGTCAGGCCTGCGTCAGCAACACGTGTTCTCAGAATGGGGTATTGGGGGGGGGGGTGGTTTAGTAAGTGGTGTAGGGATAATCAGTTTGTTATTATATGGTTACATTTGTGTATTTTGGTGAATTTTACGATGGTAGAATCTGTACTTCTTGTTGTTTTATATGTCAATTTTTTGTAACTATGTCTATGTTATATCATGGAAAAAAAAAAGAGAGAAAAAAGTGAAAAGATCCTTTTCAATAAAGAGTAATTAAATTTAAAAAAAAAAAGATTAGTCAAAGTATCCTTACAGTTGACGGTGCCAGGTGCCACACTGAGAGGTCGCCAGGGGTTCAGCACTGTAAGGAATGTGCAGCTCACAGCACATTTTGCATCATGATTACTAAACCTGTTGTGTTTACTCTAAGGTTACCACTGCAGTTTAATCTGCTTTATTTTGCCTTTCCTGGTTCATTATTTCCCCCTTATCAGCATGCTAATAAAAAATTTTAATTAAATAATTCCATTTTTATTATATGCCTTATTTCAGACCCAGTGACAACTTACTGAAAGCATCACAGCACCATGCCTCAGGACACCTCTCAAGAGCCCTCAGCCCTGAAGCAAGCAGTAGACTGGTTTATGCGAACAGTTGTGCAATATAATAAAATGTCTTGATGGGTGGATGCCAGTCAGGAAGAGTGGGCATTGCTGGGCAGGCTGTATTTGCATGCAGACTGCTCTAGGTAATGCCCACATATAATGCTCAGCCTCCATGATTAACCGGTTCCCGAGCAGCGCATGCCAATGTACGTTGGCAGAATGGCACGGGCAGACATACTGGCGTACAGGTACGTCCAATCTTCAATGCCACCCTGCCATCGTGAGCGCGCCGCCAGGCAGCACGCCCGCATGCCGGTCGGAACCCCCGTGAGTCCGGTCGTGGGTCCCGTGGACTTGATCGCCACGGGCATACCCGCGATTGTCTCACGGGACGGCTGAATGGAGAAGTGCCGTTGTAAACAGCATTTCTCCATTCTGCCTAGCAACTAGTGATGCTGATCTCTGCTCCATGTGATTGGAGCAGAGATCAGTGTTCACTAAATGAAAGCCCAACCCCCCACAGTTAGTACCACACCCCTAGGAACACTTAACCCCTACACTTCCACCCACTGGTTAACCCCTTCACTGCCAGTGTCATTTACACAGGAATCGCTGCATTTATATAGCAGTGATTGCTGTATAACTGACAATGGTCCCAAAAATGTGTCAAAAATGTCCGATGTGTCCGCCATAATGTCACAGTCACAAAAAAAATTGCTGATTGCCGCCATTACTAGTAAAAAAAATAATAATAAAAAATTATTAATAAAAATGTCACAAAACTATCCCTATTTTGTAAACGCTATAACCTTTGCGCAAACCAATCAATAATCGCTTATTGTGATTTTTTTACCACATTTTTTATAACAAAAAGTAAAAAATAATGCTTTTTTTTCAAAATTGTCACTCTATTTTTGTTTATAGCGCAAAAAATAAAAACCGCAGGGTTGATCAAATACCACCAAAAGAAAGCTCTATTTGTGGGAAAAAAAAGGACGTCAATTTTGTTTGGGAGCCACGTCGCACGACCACGCAATTGTCAGTTAAAGTGACGCAGTGCCGAATCGCAAAAAGTTGTCTGGTCAAAGACCAGCAAAATGGTCTGGTCTGTAAGTGGTTAAAGTAACTGAAATGCAATAAATGAAAGTAGCTATGGAGGAAAAGGCTTACTGAAATGCAATAAATGAAAGTAGCTATGGAGGAAAAGGCTACTTGATGCTGAACACCCTCAAGCCATGAAATGAGATGAGCGCTAACCAATTTGCTGCAACCTTTAATGCACACCGTTAAAAGGTCACAGCGTGCAATGAAATCAGAGTAAGAATTCTCAGTACAGGAGAGGAGCCTGCACAGTGGCGCAAGAATGAAGGTAAGTCTGGAGTTTATATTTTGCACAAGCCCTTTCATTATTACAGATTAAAAAATAGGGGAAGGACGTGCGGGTGTAAATGTAAAGGTAGGTAAAAGGAGTGCCCGATAGCCAACGAAATGCAGGTTGGAAGGTGAATTTGTAATTGTTTATTGAAAGTATTGGCAGCTCTTATTCTCGGTTTAGTAATCAGCGCGTGGCTCTTTATAGGGTCATAGCTATCGATTTGAATACACACATTGCTGCCAAAACAAATAATCTCTGCTGTGAAAGCATCATTGTCATGGTGGAAGCATTAATTAACATTCATACGGGCTGCTGGTGGAATATACTCCTGAACTGGCATCCATTACCTGCTCATCGGTGCTAGTGATATCTTGTTCTTGTGGATGTGATATCTTTAAATTGGAGGATTGCTGAGCTTGCCATTGGATGATACCTATTGCCTATATGTCTTTACTGAGGGTAAGTGTCAGTGTGATCAGGTGTTGGTGACAGTTTCCATGCACTATTGATATACAGCATAGACCACCACTTTGAATCCTTATGAACTCTTTATCGAGTTCAGCACTGCACCATTACCACATAACACTTTCTTATAGTCTCCAACAATACTGTGCTAGCTGTCGTATGTAGGATTCTTGTACTAACCCTGGCACAATATATTTGTGTTTTCTTATTGAAAGTAATAACAAGTGATTAAGCCAAGGTTCTGGTTTGAGGCATAGGGACCTACAAACGTGTCTTCTATCTTGGTGTTACAGACACACCAGTTTGGGATCCTTCATCATTAGCATACAGCAATAGTGCTGAGGAAGGAGGGAGTCTTTTTTCCCCTGAAATGCATTGACTTGATCACTTGGTTGTTGCTAATTTAAACAAACGATTACAAATTCACCTTTCAACTTGCATTTCATTGGATAATAGGCACTCCTTTTGCCCACCTTTACAAGTACATGCGGAAACGATCTCAAGGCTGTACCCAGAGGTAGCAGCCCAAGCCCCCAAAATGGCTTATGCCGCGTACACGCGATCAGACTATCCGGCGGACTTAGCGGAGGTCCACCGAACTTTCTGAACGAGCGGACTTGCCCACATACGAATGGACTTTTCCGGTGGACAATCCGCCGGACTTTCCAAATTAATGGACTTGCCCGCACATGGACTAAAATCTGTTCATTCTGAATGGGACTTCAGGTACGACAGAACTAGCGAAGGAAGTCAATGTGGCCGCCTCTGTCAGAGAGATTGACACCTTGTGAGCCCCGTCGCCTAGTATGGGTTTTAAGGGTAACCCCTACGTCAAAAAACGGCGGGGTCCCCCCAAAGTCCATACCAGACCCTTATCCGAGCACGCAGCCTGGCCAGTCAGGAAAGGGGGTGGGGACAAGCGAGCGCCCCCCCCCCTCCTGAACCATACCGGGCCGCATGCTCTCAACATGGGGGGGTGAGTGCTTTGAGGAAGGGGGACACCCTGCAGCTCCCCACCCCAAAGCACCTTGTCCCCATGTTGATGAGGACAGGGGCCTCTTCCCGACAACCCTGGCTGTTGGTTTCAGGGTCTGCTGGCAGGGGGCTTATCAGAATCCGGGAGCCCCCTTTAATAAGCCCCCACCCTATGTGAATGAGTATGGGGTACATCGTACTCCTACCCATTCACCTGGGGGGAAAAAGTGTCAATAAAAAACACACAGCACAGGTTTTTAAAGTAGTTTATTAGGCAGCTCTGGGGGTTTTCTTCCGACTTCGGGGGTCTTCTCACCAGGCTCCTCCGCTATCTTCTGCTCTTTTGCTAGTGGAGGAGCCCGGCTTTCTCCTTCATCGTCGGCGCTGTCCGGGGGTCTTCTTCTGATTTCTCTGCACCTTCCGGCCTCTTCTCCCACTCTTCGGTTCTTCTGCCGGGCTCCTCCACTATCTTCTTCCAGCTCTTTTACTAGTGTTGGCCCGGTCTTCTCGTTCGCCACCGTCTTCTTCAGAAATCTTCGGAAGAGAACTCTTCAAACCTTCCCACATCACCTACCCATTGACCTACAAGTGATTGAGTGAGTCCAGCATGATCTCCAACTCTAAAGCTGCTAGGTGTAAAGGAAGATGGTGCTTGACAGACCTGCCTCACTCTACCCCATACCTGCTATAATGCAGCATATGCAGAAGATTATGATCTGAGGATGCCCTGACACAGACTGTCTGCTACCAAATTCACCAGCACATCAAAAAGCTGTGGATGAATCAGTACAAACAGGCACAATCGTACCTCTACCTCAGTAGAGCCAAAATTGCACTCTGTCATTAACCTATATTTGCTTTTTTAAGTTTACAAAATGTGTGCAACGACACCACAGTGAGGTAGCTCCTAGTGCTTCAGCTTAACCAGCCTTACTTATTAAGGAAGTCTTCAGATACTGGATCACACCAGAGACTGTGCCATGGCTCTAGACTAGGATAGTGCTCTACCTCCAGGATTCATAGACTCTCACTTGGGTATTGGTAGATAATCGTATGCTCACATTCTACTTGGTTACCAATGTATTTCAATTGGAATTTTATAGCCCTTTGACAACAAATTTACTCATGTTTTTTGTAATGTTTAATCTAAAAAGCGTTACTGTGCTTTATTCACACCAACTATCCAGTGTATCTTGAAATGGAATTTTTTTTTTCTTTTAAAACGAGACAAAAAAGAAGATGATTCACCTTTAGCTGCACTGTGGGATGTGAGTAGTGTGTCATGATTTTATGAATCAACACTGTCTGTAAACCAGTTTGTTTTAGGGAAACCCACAAGAACTCCCAATCCAGGTGATCAAATGCCTTCTCAGCATCTAAAGAAAGGAGGCAAAGCAGGAATTTCCATTTGTGAGAGTGTGAAATAGCCCATTTGATCAATGTTAATGACTGAGTGGAGAAAGGGTTGTAGTAGGGTTGTAGATTGCAGTTGGCTCATCATTTAACCACTTGCTTACTGGGCACTTAAACCCCCCTCAGTCCCAGACCAATTTTCAGCTTTCAGCGCTGATGCACTTTGAATGACAATTGCGCGGGCATACAACACTGTACCCAAATGAAATTTTTATCATTTTTTTCCCACAAATAGAGCTTTCTTTTGGTGGTATTTAGTTACAGCTCGGAGTTTTATTTTTTGCTAAACAAACAAAAAAAGATGCAAAAAAAAAAAAAATCATGTTTTAATAGTTTGTTATAAAATTTTGCAAACGGGTCATTTTTCTCCTTCATTGAAGTGCGCTGATTAGGCGGCACTGATAGGCTGCATTGGTGGGCACTGATGGGCTGCATTGGTGGGCACTGATGGGCTGCATTGGTGGGCACTGATAGGCTGCACCGGTGGGCACTGATAGGCATAGTTAAGGCGGCACTAATAGGCACAGATAAGGCGGCACCGATGGGCACAGATAAGGCGGCACTGATGGGCAAAGATGGGCACAGATAAGATGGCACGGATGGGTGGCACGGATGGGCACTGATAGGTACCACAGATAGATGGGACTGATGGGCACTGATAGGTGGCTCTGATAGGTGGCACTGCTGGGCACAGATGGGCGGCACTGCTGGGCACAGATGGGCGGCACTGGGGTGCAGCACCTTTGAGGCAGATTGGGTGGCACTGTGGGTGGCACTGTGGGGTGGCACTGTGGGTGGCACTGTGGGTGGCACTGTGGGCACTATGGGCACTGACAGGGGGCACTTACTTTTGCTTTTATTTTATTTCAGGATGGCACTGCGGGAGGCAGGTGGGCACAGGCAGGTGGCAGGTGGTCCCTTGTTAGGATGGCCGTGATCGGGACTGATGTCCCGATCACGGCCGCCGGCGATCGGCTTTTTTTTTCTCTCCTCGCGCTGTCAGCGCGAGGAGGAATAATAGCCGATTACCGGCTCCGTTCTATCACATGATCAGCTGTCATTGGCTGACAGCTGATCACGTGATAAGGGGTCGGGATCGACCCCTTACACGGATCGGTGATCAGGCGAGTCTCACGGACTCGCCGATCACAGAGCGCGCCGCGCGCGCCCCTCAGGGGGCGCGCAGGCCGCTCGTAACCGGGACCACGTCAATAGACGTAGTCCCGGAAATGTAGGTCCGCGCTAATGCCGTCATTTGGCAATAGCGCGGATCTGTAGTGGTTAAAAACTATTTAACAGGCAATTTCACCTTTTAAGAAATATAATAAATGCACATTTTTTGCAGGTTAAAAAATGTGCATTTGTTATTTTTTTCTAAGGAGGCTGCAGAGCATTGGACCTGTGATCACCCAATCACGAGTGCAGTCTCCTGCAGTCTCAGCTTAGGTGTTTGCTTGTACCTTGTACAGACAGGTAGTTACCTTGAGAGCAGGAAGAGCAGTGGACTATGAGAGTGATCGCTGGGTTTCTTCACAGTTCATTAAGAACTACAAGCTATCAGCTGCAATGGCTGAGGGTACTTGTAGGCATTAATTCACAGGAAACTGAATGAATGATGCAGACTTGAGGGGGGGTGCCCTCACGGCTGCAGTGTTTTCAAATTGTGACAGCCGATGCAGGGAGAGGATCTCTGCCCACTGTTACTGGGAAGGGGGATTGGGGAGAGGCTGCAGATGCTGAATATTACACAACCCACCCTAAAAAAAATGTATGGAACATGCAACATGTTCCAAAGGTGACTTATTCTTTAATTAAATTTTGAATGGAAAAAAAAATACTAGCAAGACCTAACTGACAAGACTTGTTAAATACTGTGTATCTTTACTCTGACTGCATTTTAAAGACAACATATAGTAAGAATGTTGTGTTTAAATTACAGAGACATAATGGTGGATATTATGTAAATCCAGAGACAACTGATCACACAGTAATACATGATGCACCTGGTGCATCAACAATCTACACCTCTCAAGCCTAACTACTTTACTTTAACAACTCTTTATTTTTCTTTGCTAAAGACGCCAGACATTAGCTGTACAAACTAAATTCTCCCTGGGAGTTACACAAAAAGCCACTTTTATTTGCATGGCTAATTCTTTAGGTTTCCTTTCACTGAGCATCGCACCATGGTAAAACACTTGACAGCAAGTAGCAGAAAGTAAAAGGATGGCTCCTGGCAGAAAGGGAGTAGATAGCATCCCAGAGGCTGCTCTGAATACCACTAGATTGTGAACTTTTCTTAGAATTATGTTGCAAACGTTTAATTTACAACTTAAAACATCGTATAGTGAATTGAAAAGAAAATTACATGAAAGTTATGTGAAACAGACATTTCATGTTTGCCCAAGTATAAAACCTGTATCCAGTGTTTTTACTTAAAAGCAGCAGTGGCGATGTCTGAAATTCATAAAGCGGAGTTCCACCCAAAAGTGGAACTTGAGCTTTAAGCACTCCTCGCCCCCAGACATGCCACATTTGGCATGTAATTTTTTTTGGAGGGGGGAGTGGATGACTAGTTTTGAGTGGGACTTCCTGTCTCACGTCCTACTACAGGCCACCTAGGTGGCCCCTCCCTTTCAGCAATCTTCTGGGACACATCACAGGTCCCAGAAGATTGCCTGTCCACTCGGAGAGCACAGTGCACAGCCAGCCTTGAAGCCACAAGCTATTACAGCCCGGTGCCCACAGTTTCAATGGAGGCGCCGCGGAGAGAAGCAAGGCTCCGTTCAGCCGCATCGCTGGACCGTGTGTGTTTATTAAAAGTCAGAAGCTACACTTTTTGTAGTTGCTGACTTTTAATAAACGAAAAAAAAGCAAAAAAGCCTGGAACTCATCTTTAAGAGCAAATTATGCAAATCTAAAAGAGTCGGAAACCCCTGGATTGAACATTACAAAAGCTGGATATACATTATACAATTTTCTTATTTAATTTAAATCCTTTAGATTTACCTTCAGCTATGTAGTGCAAGGGCCTGCCTGATTGCATACAAATTGAAAGTTTAGGTTTGACCATATTATATGCACAGATTAGAGGTTTTATGGGATTGTCTGCTGGAGCATAAACAAAAATGTGTATATATATATATATATATATATTGTGAGGGGTTAGCTCGGCAGCGGGTGTGTGTGACCCCCTGGATGGGTTCACAACACAAAATCAGGCACAGCAGACAGCGTTGTAGGTGCAAAAAACAAAAGATGCGGTTTATTTATGCTACATGCAGTGATACATATAACAGCCAAACAAAAATAAAACATGAAAATAAATCCTGGTCAGCTTGACCTCTAATTACACACTTAGATTCCCTGTCTAACCACTGAGTGCAGCCTTGTGCTGCACCAGTCCCTGTCTCTGTTGTAGAGGTTTGCCACACAGGCGTTAACTCACCGCACAGAACAGATATCACACTCCCCAGTCTATACAACACAAAACTGGTTCCAGGATGGAGCATCTCCCTAAGCATGCTGGGTTTTTTTGTAGAGGTCTTAATGAGCCCACTTACTTCAGCTGGGCTCATTAACTCTTCCCCTCTAATTGTAAAAGTCTGCATAAAGCCTGAATCTAGGGCACACATATTTCCCATCCTGGATACAACCAGGTGACTTTACCTGCGTGCTGCCACATACCCCCCCCTCTTGTTTCAACCTTGGGGTTGTAACACAAGCAGTCAGACACGCATGTATCCGAGACAAAGCATCCACATTCCCCATTTTAACACCAGGGCGATGCTTAACTGTAAAGTTAAATTCTTGTAGGGCCAGGAACCACCTATTTACCCTTCTATTGGTCTCCTTGTTCTGAGCCATCCACTTTAAAGGAGCGTGATCAGTCACCAGGTCAAAGTGCCTACCTAGCAGATAGTACCGAAGGGAATCTAGAGCCCACTTCACTGCTAAACATTCCTTCTCAATCGTGGCGTAATTTACCTCATGGAACTTCAACTTCCTGCTGAGGTAAATGACTGGGTGCTCTTCCCCGTTCCAGACCGGGGATAACACTGCTCCTAACCCAACGTCTGATGCATCAGTTTGTACAACAAAGTCCTTAGAGAAGTCTGGTGAGTACAACACTGGCTGGCTACATAAGGCTGTTTTTAAGGACTGAAATGCTTCTTCAGCCTGTGGGGACCATTTAACCATGACATACTCTTTCCCTTTTGTCAGGTTGGTGAGGGGCACAGCCTGAGAAGCAAAATGGGGAATGAATCGTCGATAATAGCCAGCGATTCCCAGAAAGGCTCGTACCTGTTTCTTGCTGTTGGGACGTGGCCAACTCTGTATGGCCTCGACTTTATTGACTTGGGGTTTTATCACCCCCCTCCCAATAGTGTACCCAAGATATTTGGCCTCCTCCTGTCCAATGGTACACTTCTTTGGATTGGCCGTAAACCCAGCTTCCCGGATAGAGTCTAGGACTGCTTGTACTTACGGCAAATGTGAGACCCAGTCTGTGCTATGGATAATCACATCATCCAGGTAAGCTGCAGCATATTTCTGATGGGGCCTCAGAATCTTATCCATTTTCCACTGGAATGTTGCCGGTGCATTCTGTAACCCAAACGGCATTCTCTTATATTGGAATGCCCCATCTGGGGTTACAAACGCAGTTTTCTCCTTGGCCGACTCGGCCAGGGGAATTTGCCAATACCCTTTGGTGAGATCAAGAGTTGTCATATATCGGGCTGTTCCCAGCCTGTCAATCAACTCAACTATACGCGGCATGGGGTAGGTGTCAAATTTTGTAACTTTATTTAATTGTCGAAAATCGTTACAAAACCGCCAGCTCCCATCAGGTTTGGGCACTAGTACGATAGGACTGGACCAGTCACTCTGGGACTCCTTTATCACACCCAATTCCAGCATCCTTTGAACCTCCCCACGTATTGCCTCCCGTCGGGCCTCTGGTATTCTATAAGGTTTTAGTTTTACCCTTTCTCCTGGCGGGGTGATAATGTCATGCTCTACGCCAGATGTTTGTCCCGGAAGCTCAGAGAAAATCTCTTTGTTACGAAGTACAAACTCTTTAACCTCCTGTTGTTGGGGTTTCGATAAGGTGTCTGCTATTCCAACCTCAGGAACTAAGCAATCAGGCTGTACTTGTGACAAAGTCTCTGCGACTAGGGATTCCCTATTCCTCCAGGCTTTCAGCAGATTGACGTGATAGATCTGCTCCGGCTTTCGCCTTCCTGTCTGTCTAACCCTGTAGTTCACCTCACTAATTTTTTCAATTACTTCATATGGACCTTGCCATTTGGCCAGAAATTTGCTTTCAACCGTAGGGACTAGCACCAACACCCTAGCCCCCGGGGAAAAAGTATGGGTCTTGGCCCCACGGTTGTACACTCTCTGCTGTGCTAACTGCGCTTGGGTTAAATGTTCCTTTACAATTGGCATTACCTGTGCAATTCTATCTTGCATCAGGGTGACATGCTCAATCACACTCCTGTGAGGAGAACTCTCATTTTCCCAAGTTTCCTTGGCGATATCCAGCAGCCCTCTTGGGTGTCTCCCATAGAGCAACTCGAAGGGTGAGAAACCCGTAGAGGATTGGGGTACCTCCCTAATGGCAAACATTAGATAGGGTATTAGACAGTCCCAATTCTTTCCATCTCTATCCACCACCTTCTTTAACATTTGTTTAAGGGTTTTGTTGAATCTTTCAACCAACCCATCTGTTTGGGGGTGATACACAGATGTACGCAATTGCGTCACTTTGTACAACTTGCATAATTCTTTCATAACCCGGGACATAAAGGGTGTACCTTGGTCCGTAAGCAGTTCCTTACAAATACCCACGTGGCTAAAAACAAGAGATAGCTCTTTGGCTATGGTTTTGGCCGAGGTATTTCGGAGAGGAATTGCTTCCGGATAACGGGTGGCATAGTCCAATATAACCAAAATGTACTGATGCCCCCTGGCGGACTTCATTATCGGACCTACCAAATCCATTGCGATCCTTTCAACGGGGACCTCAATGATAGGAAGAGGTACCAGCGGGTTACGGAAATGTGGCATAGGTGCCGACTTCTGACACACAGGGCAGGAGGAACAATAATTTTCTATTTCCTTCATGACCTCAGGCCAATAGAATCTCTGCAATACCCTCTCTGGTTTTCTCTGTCCCCAGATGACCTCCCAGAATGTGCCCATGAGCCAATTCTAACACCAACTTCCTGTAAGGTTTGGGCACTACAAGTTGCTCAATGGTTTCTTCTGCCCTTTGAGCCACTCGATACAGCAGGTCCCTTTCCATAGTGAAGTAAGGATAAGGGCAAGTCTTATCTGGGTTCACTAACTCGCCATCTATTTTCACCACATTTTCCCGTGCCTTTATTAGGGTGGGGTCTTTTAACTGTTCTGTGGCAAAATTTTCCCTGTGAACCTCAAGATCCGAAAACTCCACAGACGGCATGTTTTCATCTGAGGATGTTGGCTCCTCCCCAGTTTCTCGAGTTTCCCCCGCCAATACCGACAAGGGAAATTCAGGAGAGTCCTCACCACTCCCAGAGGAATTCTGGTCATCTTCCTGGTTTATAGGGGCACCAGTGGGGGGCTCAGGACAATCCCAGAGTTCCCAGAATTTTGGAAAATTCCTTCCCACAATAGCATCATGTGGTAAGTGAGACACTAACCCCACCTGATGAGAGAGGTTACCTTTGGGGGTCTCAAAAAACACTGAAGTTACAGGATACTCTCGGGTGTCCCCATGCACACAAATAACAGCCACCCTGTTCTTCCCAGAGACCTCTGTAGTAACTAATTCAGCTTTTATCAATGTTACCAGGCTACCTGAATGCAGCAACACATCAACATTTCTACCATTAATACACATTTTACATAAATGTTTCTCAGGTCCCCGAATGGCAGTGCATGCAACTGTCGCAAACAGCGACTGACGTCTCTCCCTTATAAAGTCACATTGCATAGGCTCATCCACAACGGGGCAATTGGCTGCAATATGTCCCTCTTGCCGTCAGCGGTAGCAAATAATCTTTTTCGCTGTCTCTTGCAGCATGGGCTTCCTGGGCTGCTCCCGCCAGACCTTAGGTAGAACTCCCACCCTCTCCACCCTCACCCCTTGGAGTCATCTTACCCGCCACTGGGGATGATCTGGTTTTAGGGTGGAAAGTCCGTGAGTCCCTGGAAGAGGTGGTCAGGTTCTCTGTAGCCAAGTACCTCTCAACCAGATCCACAAGTTTATCTGCATTTTCTGGGTCTCCATGGCTTACCCATTTTTGGATGGCAGTAGGAAGAGCTCTCAGGAAACGATCCATAACAACACGTTCCACAATGTTTGGTGCTGTCAAAGTCTCTGGCTGCAGCCACTTCCTGCTCAGGTGAATGAGATCATACATTTGAGACCTGGGGGGTTTTCCAACCTGAAAAGTCCAATTATGCACACGCTGAGCCCGGACGGCCAGGGTGACACCCAGCCGTGCCAATATTTCTGTTTTTAGCACCACATAGTCTTTTGCTTGGTCAGGCTCTAGGTCATAATAAGCTTTCTGCGATTCCCCAGTTAACAGAGGGGCCACCAGTCCAGCCCATTGCTCCTCAGGCCACTTTTCCCTTTCAGCAGTCCTTTCAAATGTGGTCAAAAACACCTCCGGATCATCCTCTCCAGTCATTTTTGTCAATAAACAGCTCACACCAAAGGATGCGGTATTATTGTAACCACTTGCTTCATTGGTCTGCGGACGTTGCTGTATCAATGTCTCTATTTTCTGTTGAAAACTCTGCTCTTGCTTCTGCAACAGGTCTATAAAGCGGGCTTCAGATTGCTGCTGTGCTTGTTGCTGAGCTTCCAGACTCTGCAGGTGAGCTTTCTGCTGGGCTGCAAGGCTCTGTTGTTGAGCTGCAAGGCTCTTTTGTAAAGCCGCATTTGTTTGCTGCTGATTTGCATTTGCTAGAGCCAGCTGTCTCAGTATCTCCTCCATGCTGGCCTTTAAAAAAATTGAAAAAAAACTGCCAAAATTCTCCACCAACTGTGAGGGGTTAGCTCGGCAGCGGGTGTGTGTGACTCCCTGGATGGGTTCACAACACAAAATCAGGCACAGCAGACAGCGTTGTAGGTGCAAAATACAAAAGATGCGGTTTATTTATGCTACATGCAGTGATACATATAACAGCCAAACAAAAATAAAACATGAAAATAAATCCTGGTCAGCTTGACCTCTAACTACACACTTAGATTCCCTGTCTAACCACTGAGTGCAGCCTTGTGCTGCACCAGTCCCTGTCTCTGTTGTAGAGGTTTGCCACACAGGCGTTAACTCACCGCACAGAACAGATATCACACTCCCCAGTCTATACAACACAAAACTGGTTCCAGGATGGAGCATCTCCCTAAGCATGCTGGGGTTTTTTGTAGAGGTCTTAATGAGCCCACTTACTTCAGCTGGGCTCATTAACTCTTCCCCTCTAATTGTAAAAGTCTGCATAAAGCCTGAATCTAGGGCACACATATTTCCCATCCTGGATACAACCAGGTGACTTTACCTGCGTGCTGCGACAATATATATATATATATCTATATATATATATATATATATATATATATATATACATACACACACACACACACACACATAGCACCCATCATCTCCTGCAATTGCTGCACCCACATGCTGACCTAAACAACAGAGCAGTTAGACATGTGAGCTCATGCACATCTTGCCTTCCTCACCCTCCTTCTTCTCCTAGTCTCAGGTGACATTTCTCCTAATCCTGGTCCTCCATTTTCTAACTGAAAAACCACATATTCAACACCCCTCCACCTCTGGCAACAACCACAATCTTCTCAGTTTCATTTCTATCCCCCTGTTTCCACAAACCAACCCCCCCAATCTCACGCACCCTTCGGAATGTCCGTTCCATCTGTAACAAGATCCCATCTGTGCATGACCTTTTTATCTCTCATGGCTTTAACACACGCATCATAACTGAAACCTGGCTTCAAAATTTTGACTCGGCTACTCCTGTTGCCCTCTCCCATGGTGGCCTCCACTGGACTCACTCCCCTGGACCCAACAGAGAAAGGAGGTGGAGTTGGATTCATTCTATCCCCACAAAGCACCTTCCAAGTCCTTCCTATCCCTCCCTCTCTTCTTTCGAGGTACACAGTATTCGTCTGTTTTCTCCTATTTCTCTGAGGATTACAGCAATTTATTGACCTCCTTGACCAGCATTGTGCTTTTTTTATGACTTTGCTGCCTGGCTACCCTACTTCCTCTCCTCTGAAATACCCACTATCATTCTTGGTGACTTCAACATTCCTGTCAATGTTACAACCCAGCTACAGCTCAACTTCTCAACTTTACCTCATCTCTTGCCCTAACCCAATGGACACATACTTCCACTCACTCCAATGGTAATACCCTCGACCTTGTATTCTTCCATCTCTGCAATCCTGGCAACCTCACCAACACCCCCTTTCCTCTCTCTGATCACAACCTCATCAGTTTCACTGTATCCTTGCCTCCAAATGCCCATCCCTCCAAACAGCAAAACGATTATTTGTAGGAACCTTTACCACTTTAACCCTTCTCTTGTCTATTCTGCTACTGACCACCATTATGACATGATCTCTCCCCTTGTCAGTTCACAGTTCACTCTCATCATCACTGGATGCCCTTGCTCCTCTAACTACACGCAGAACCAGGCCCTGACCGTTACAACCCTGTCAAACTGACAACACTAGAAATCTCAAGAGACATTGCAGTGCTCTTGAACGACTGTGATATAAAACCAAAGGCCTGCAGGACTTCACCCTATATAAAATCTACCCTTCTAAAACACAATTCCTGTCTCCATGCAGCCAAACAAGCCTACTTTGTCTCTCCTATTAATACCAGCCCCCATTGGCTCTTCTCACCCTCATCTCTCTGCTTTGTCGCCCACTCCCTCTACCCACGAACTGCCCAAGAGATTGCCAATCACTTCAAAGACAAGACTGGTGCAATTTGTGAGGACACCTCTACAATAGCTCCCAACTGTCCCTGATTTGGAGCAATGTCCCTCTGTCCCTGATTCCTCCTCATTTGTCCCTAATTTTGGTCTGATCTATATAGATGTATATAAAATGCACTATTTATCTATCCAAAAGTGTTTTCCAGTGCTAAACCTTTCATCTGATTTCTAAATTGTTGCATTTGTAAATTCCAAAAGCCAATATAAAGGAATAGTAGTAGTAAAAAAAGCACTTGTGGGTTTAACCAATATTGTTTTTTTGTAGAATTCTCCTTTAAGTGGGCATGGCCAGGGGTGTGTCCTATGCCCATATACTTTGACTGATAGGTGTCCCTCATTCCCATCCCCAAAATTTGGGAGGTATGCCTCTACTCTGAGTACATCTTCCCCATCCAACATACCTTGCCTAACACCACAGTCAACACTCTACTCTTTTGAACTGGCTACTTCTGAAGATGTTACAAAACTTTTTCAGATGCCCATCTAACCAATTGTCTCCTGGATCCTGTTCACTCACATCTTCAATCTCTCCCTCTAGTGGCACCTTCACCTCCCCTTGAAAACATGCGCAGATCACTTCCATACTTAAAAGGCCCTCACTTGACCCCACCAACCTGAACAACTTAAGACCCATCTCATTGCTCCCATTCACCTCTAAACTTCTAGAACACTTATGCCTCATACACACGATCGGACTTTCTGACAACAAAACCGTGGAATTTTGTTCAAAGGGTGTTGGCTCAAACTTGTCTTGCATACACATAGTCACACAAATGTTGGTCAACAATTACGAACGTAGTGACGTACTACATGTTTTTTTTTTTAGCTCTTTAGCGCTACCCATTGGGCTCCTCCTAATTTCGTGTTAGAAGTTTGGTGAGTGTTGATTAGCGCGTTTTTCATTTAGCGCTTTTCAGTTTGTTTCTAAACATCCATTTGTCATCCAGACATGTTGCAGAATCGGAGGAGATAACGTGTTATTTATTATTGACCTTGGAGTTATTGCTTTGACATTATTTTTTTGGTTGAATAATGATTTGATTTGGTATATTTTTGGATTCATAGAATGCACTTTTTTCTAGTTCTATTGGCAGATAGCAAGTCTAATTTTATTTATTGTTTTTTTTTAATGCACAATAAAAAAATTGTATAGAATAATACTTGGCTATGTGTTTTACTTCAAATGACAGTTTGGGAGTAGGCAGTTACATTTTCAAAAATATAATGTAAAATTGACAAGGGACACCGACATAGTTGTATCTTTGATCTTAAAAACTACGGGATAATGGTGTTGTGGTAACTTTCACAAATAATAAAAAAAAAAACATAATAATATTATTCTTGATATCACTAGAAAAAAAAGTCTTTGAACATTTGTTACCAATAACTCCATCAGTATCACCAGCAAAGCAGCTTCATTATTATCCCATTAAAGAAGAAGCTAATTGTGTGCTGCATTTGGAGATTTCATAATTTTCCATGTCACGAATGTTAAAGAGGAAGTAAACCCTGATGAGTTTACTTCCTCTTTTTTTCCCTGCAAAGGTAAAGCATAATGGACTACTATGCATCGCATAGTAGCCCATTATGTGTCACTTACCTGACACAGGAGCCAGCGAAGTCACCGCTGTCCCCTGTAGTCCGCCGCATCCATCTTGCTTGTGGCGTCTCGCAGCTCCGCCGAATGACAGCGGCGAAGCCGCGATGACGTCACTCCCGCGCATGCGCACGGGAGTGGCGTCTCGCAGCTCCGCCGCTGTCATTCGGCAAAGCTGCGATGACGGCACTCCCGCGCATGCGCACGGGAGTCGACAAATGCGGCAGCTCCATTCTTGGAACTGCCGCGTTTAGTGCGCCCGCGCGCCGCTGTCTACGGCGCATGCGCCGTAGACAGCGGTGCCCGTTTTCGGGCAAATATCTCCTAAACCATATAGGTTTAGGAGATATTTCTTGGACCTACAGGTAAGCCTTAATCTAGGCTTACCTGTAGGTCAAAGTCGTTTGTAAGGGTTTACTTCCTCTTTAATTCTCCATTGCAAATGTTAGTTTACAAGACCGACCGCTTTTGCTTCCGAGCATGCGTTTCTACTTTGGACTTTTGTACACACGATCGGAAAATCCGACAACATACATTTGTTGGCGGAAAATTTGAAGACATGCTAGCCAACATTTGTTGGCGGAAAGTCCGACAACAATTGTCCGATGGAGCATACACACTGTCGGATTTTCCGCCAACAACCTGACATCCAACATTTCCCATCGGAAAATCCAATCGTAGTCTACAACCATCTTAGCTCCTACCTCAATGAAAATAACCTTCTTGACCTCTTACTGTCTGGCTTACGCTCATAGCACTCCACGGAAACTGCCTTACTAAAACTCACTAATGATTTACTAACTGCTAAAACCAACAGCCACTACTCCATACTCCTACTATTTGACCTCTCTGCAGCCTTTGATACTGATGACCACCCACTCCTTGTCAATAAATTACGTTCCCTTGGCCTCCAAGATTCTGCTCTATCCTGGTTCTCTTCCTACCTATCACAGCGCTCCTTCAGTGTTACCTACAACTCTGTCTCCTCCTCTCCATTGCCCCTTTCTGGTGGGAGTCCCCCAAGTCTCTGTCCTTGGACCCCTTCTCTATGTACACCTCCTCCCTTGGTCACTTGATAACCGCCCAAGGCTTCCAATACCATTTATGTGCCGATGACAGACAAATCTGTCTACTCCTCCCCTCACTCCTTCAGTCGCCTCACCTCACTCTTTCAGGTTCCAGTAATCCATGTCCTTAGTCTGCTTGTCTTTGGCAAACTGTTTAAGGGCTTTCTTATGCACCATCTTTAGAAGAGGCTTCCTTCTGGGATGACAGCCATGCAGACCAATTTGATGCAGTGTGTGGCGTACGGTCTTACCACTGACAGGCTGACCCCCCCCCCACCCCTTCAACCTCTTCAGCAATGCTGGCAGCACTCTATTTCCCACAGACAACCTCCGGATCTGACGCTAAGCACGTGCACTCAACTTATTTGGTCGACCATGGAGAGGCCGGTTTTGAGTGGAACCTGTCCTGTTAAACCGCTGTATGGTATCGACCACTGTGCTGCAGCTCAGTTTTACCATCTTTATGTAAAGCAACAATTTTTTTTCAGATGCTCAGAGAGTTCTTTGCCAAGAGGTGCCATGTTGATCTACCATGGACCAGTATGAGAGAGTGCGAGCAATAACAACAATTTTAACGCACCTGCTCCCCATTCACTCCTGAGACCTTGTAACACTAACAAGTCACATGACACTGGGGAGGGAAAATAGGTAATTGGGCCTAATGTGGACATTTTCACTTAAGGGTGTGCTCAATTTTGTTGCCAGTGGTTTAGACTTTAATGGCTATGTGTTGAGTTATTTTGAGGGAGCAGAAAATTTACACTGTTATACAAGCTGTACACTCACTAGTTTACATTGTAGCAAAGTGTAATTTCTTCAGTGTTGTCACATGAAAAGATATAAAAAATATTTGCAAAAATGTGAGGGGTGTACTCAGTTTTGCGACATATATATATATATATATATATATATATATATATATATATATGACTTCTATTTCGAGACCACCATTGTATTGTACATGGATTCTGTGTTAACCACTTCAGCCCGGACCATTTTGCTGGCCAAAGACCAGACAACTTTTTGCGATTCGGCACTGCGTCGCTTTAACTGACAATTGCATGGTCGTGCGAATTGGCTCCCAAACAAAATTGAAGTCCTTTTTTTTCCCACAAATAGAGCTTTCTTTTGGTGGTATTTGATCACCCCTGAGTGACAATTTAAAAAAAAAAAAAAGCATTATTTTTTACTTTTTGTTATAATAAATATCCCCCAAAAATATATAAAAAAACATTTTTTTCCCTCAGTTTAGGCCGATACATATTCTACATATTTTTGTAAAAAAAAATCGCAATAAGCGATTATTGATTGGTTTGCGCAAAAGTTATACCGTTTACAAAATAGGGGATAGTTTTATGTCATTTTTGGGGTGTGTTACTAACTGTTGGGGGCTGGGCTTTCATTTAGTGAACACTGAACACATTTAGTGAACACTGATCTCTGCTCCAATCACATGGAGCAGAGATCAGCATCACTTGTTGGTAGGCAGCAGCAGGTAACAGGGAGATGCTGTTTACAACACATATCTCCCTGTTCAGCCGCCCCTGAGATGATCGCGGGTATGCCTGCGGCGATCGAGTCCGCCGGACCCGCGACCGGACTCACGGGGGTCCCGACCGGCACGTGAGCGTGCCGCCGGCGGCGCACTCACGATGGTAGGGCGGCATTAAAGATTGGACGTACTCGTACGCCAATATGCCTGCCCGTGCCATTCTGCCAACGTACATCGGCGTGCGCTGGTCGGGAACTGGTTAATATCCTCCTCCACTGAAACTCTGCCTGTTGTCACAATTAACAGACATGACATGGTCTTAAGTCACTTATCAAAAATATGTAAGCCACATTCATTACAAATGGGAATGCCAGGGAAACCACTAACTCATTAGGGGCTGTGTCAATGGGCTTTTGTTTACATACATTTTTCATTTCCATACAAGTCTATGGCAGGGGTTGACAAATTTGCTTGGAATCTAGGAGCCAGCTAAAAAAGTTAGGAGCCAGGTCCGTGACGGCGATCTGGACCTGTCCCAGGCCTGACATGGAGACGAGTGAGGGGAAGATAGCCCCCAGCCCCCCACCTGTCTCCAAGTCATTGCCCATAGCTCTTAGATGGACATTTTATTTGTTTTTTCAAATGACGATTTTTTTTTTAAATTGCATTTTAGTGTAAATATGAGATGTGAGGTCTCTCTGACCCCAGATCTCATATATAAGAGGACCTGTCATGCTTTTTTCTATTACAAGGGATTTTTACATTCCTTGTAATAGGAATAAAAGTGACACACTTTTTTTTAAAAGAACAGTGAAAAAAATAAAAATAAAAGTTAAAATAAAGAAAAAAATTTTTTTTTTAAACGCGCCCTGTCCCGCCAAGCTTGCGTGCAGAAGCGAACGCATATATGAAAGCAATGTTCAAACCACACATGTGAGGTATCGCTGCAAAGGAAGAGTGAGAGCAATAATTCTAGCCCTAGACCTTCTCTGTAACTCAAAACGTGCAACCTGTAGAATTTTTTAAACGTCGCCTATGGACATTTTAAAGGGTAAAAGTTTGTCGCCATTCCATGAGCGGGCGCAATTTTGAAGCATGACATGTTGGGTATCTTTCACAATATCTTTCACAATATAAAAAAAAATTGGGCTGACTTTACTGTTGTCTTATTTTTTTTATTAAATAAATTATTTTTCCCCCAAAAAAGTCCGCTTGTAAGTCCGCTGTGCAAATATGGTGTGACAAACATTATTGCAACGACCACCATTTTACTCTCTAGGGTGTTAGAGTAATAAAAAAAAGCGTGTATATATATATATATATATATATATGTATATATATATGTGTATGTATATGTGTATGTATATATATATATATATATATATGTGTGTGTGTGTGTGTGTGTGTGTATGTATGTATGTGTATATGTGTGTGTGTATATGTTTAGGTGTTCTAAGTAAATGGAAGGAGATATCCCCATTAGCATTGCTGGTTGTAATTCCAACGGCCACCACAAGAGGGCGCCAGATTCCAGAAGGAATAGGATCACAGAAGGGAATAGGATCACAGAAGGCCTCAAAGCCGGGGGCTCAATTACCGGGCCGGCTGCGGCGCGGCCCGACGCAATCACGCCGGGGGGGTCCACGGAGACAGGAGACCCCCAGCTGTGCTGCCCCAAGCGCCAGGTCGCTAATTCTAGTCGCCAATGCGACCTGGCGCCCGGGTTTTGCTGAGCCCTGGTCTATGGGAATGTAAGACCCACTTGAAATGGGTCAAATGCAGGTCAGAAAGAAGGTTAACACCACCTGTTAGGGAATTCTGAATGACCTCAGAAGCATCTCAAACAGATGTCATTGATAAAAGCCCAATGCCCATCAGCACAGGCCCTAAGGCACACTGCAGAGGCCCCTTAGGGGACCAAATGCTATGTGCTGTAATTCTTCTTACTGAGCACAAACCATACTACAAAAACTACAAAGCTGTAACTTGAAAATGAACATACAGAGAAAGAAACACAGAGTAAATAGACTGAGCATACTATTAGGTAACATAGAAGAGGATGTAACTAGGCATTAGCAAACTGATACAGAACTTTGACTTTTTAAATAATTAAACTTTGCCTCTAAGAATATTTTACTGCTGCCATAATGTACTTAGTGTGACAAGGGTGCTTTTAAATTTTAATCATAAGTATGTGAGCTTATGTTTTACACATTCACTTCAAACAGGAAACAAGGGAAAAGGCAGGGTATTTAGAGGAGCAGAAATTTCACAACTCATTAAAAGTAGTTGGTTTTTGCTTCAATAACCCAGCCCACTTGCCAACTTACATTTCACAACTTTACATTTTTTCCCCCTAATTATAGACAAAAGAGTCTGCACAAGGATTTTTCCATGCAGGAGTTTTCAGTATTACACTGGACAACAATTCAGTCTTTTGGCTAGTGTTTTACTATGTTTCAGCACAGACCACACTGTTTCTCTCTGGTGATGGCCTGGTCAATGTAGGCCAGTAAAGACACTCTCTATGCGTTTGCACATACAGTGGGTATAGAAAAGAATCTCCCCACATTTTGTTGCACTGCAGCCTGAAATGAAGACAAATGAAGACAATTTTTTTTTTTAAATCCAGCTGTATTTACTCGGTGCAACTTATAACATCCAAGTGAAATATAACACCAACATGTCATAAAAAACAGAATCACTGAGTTGGAAAAACGATCATCCCCCTTGTGCCGGTATTTTGTTGAACCCTACTTTGCTTTAACCACTTGACCACTGGGCACTTAAACACCCTTAATAACCAGACCAATTTTCAGCTTTCGGTGCTCTCACATTTTGAATGACAATTACTCAGTCATGCAACACTGGACCTATATGAAATTTTTGTCCTTTTTTTCACACAAATAGAGCTTTCTTTTGGTGGTATTTAATCACCTCTGGGTTTTTTATTTTTTGTGCTATAAAAGAAAAAATACAGAAAATTCTGTAAAAAAATGAATTTTTCTTTGTTTCTGTTATAAAATTTAGCAGATTAGTAATTTTTTCTTCATAAATTTTTGCCAAAATTTATACTACTACATATCTTTGGTAAAAATAAGTACAAATTGGTGGATATTATTTGGTCTTTGTGAAAGTTATAGAGTCCACAAGCTATGGTGCCAATATCTGAAAATTGATCACACCTGAAGTACTGACGGCCTATTTCAATTCTTGAGACCCTAACATGCCAGAAAAGTACAAATACCCCCCAAATGACCCCTTTTTGGAAAGAAGACATTCCAAGGTATTTAGTAAGAGGCATGATGAGTTTTTTGAAGTTGTCATTTTTTCCCACAATTCTTTGCAATATCAAGATTTTATTTACTTTTTTTTTTTTCACAAAATTGTCATATTATCAGTTTATTTCTCACACACAGCATATGCATACCACAAATTACACCCCAAAACACATTATGCTATTACTCCCGAGTACGGCGATACCACATGTGTGAGACTTTTACACAGCGTGGCCACATACAGAGGCCCAACATGCAGGGAGCGCCATCAGGCGTTCTGGAGCACCCAGGACAATTCTGACATTTCTCTCCTACATGTAAAAATCATCATTTATTTGCTAGAAAATTACATAGAATCCCAAAACATTATATATGTTTTTTTAGCAAACACCCTGGAGAATACAATGGTGGTTGCAGCTTTTTATCTCGCACGGTATTTGCGCAGCAATTTTTCGAATGCTTTTTTTTGGAAAAAAAACTGTTTTGTGCTTAAAAAAAAAAAAAAAAAAACGCAGGTGATCTAGAGTGTAACTGTAATAATAATAGCTAACTTGATTAATAATGGATTAAGAAGGGCAAAAGAATGTTTCTTAGGAATGTTTGTGTGTAAAAGGATCTCTGAGGAGTGGGCGGAAAAAAGTGGGGAGGGAAATGAATAAATGTGAAAATTAATATATTTTGTTCTCCCCCTTTCACTGGTGTAGTTTTTTTTTGTTTTAGTTTTTTTGTCTTTATTTTTTTTGGTTTGTCTGCCCACTCCTCATCATCCTCGTGTTCTTCTACACTTATTATGGTATACTGCTGTTTCAGTTATCTGATTGTGTTCTAAAAAAATTTTTTTCTTTTTTTTCTTTATTCCTCGGCATTCTTTATTATTACTCTGCTTGTTTATGGATGCCCATAGTCACTGCGTAGAGACATCCTCAATGCTTTTCAACTGTACCCCTTTGTAGGAACACCGTCCCTCGGGTAGGGCTAGGTGTGTTTTTTGGATTAAATTCCATATTGGGCGGGGGTTTTTTTTTTTTTTTCTTTATCAAATTAGTCAACGTTTTCCTGGGTAACTCAGGGATCGGGGAGAGGGAGCCTCTCCAATTTAAGGGAATTCAACTTTTATTTTTCCCCCTTTTTTTTGTCTTCCTCTCTTCCTTTTTTCTTTCTCTCCTTTATAATTCTATATGGCAGCAATTTTCTCCTCTCCAGTGTCACTGAAACTCTGTACTTACAATGTTAAAGGCCTCAATAATAAATCAAAAAGAGGCCAGATTCTATATAATTTACACAAAGCTAAGGTAGATATTATACTCCTTCAAGAGACCCACTTTCGAAGTGGTAATATCCCAGTGTGTTCACGTAAACATTATTCGCAATGGTTTCATAGCACTATGTCGAATTCAAAAGCGAGAGGGGTTTCTATTGCTTTCCATAAACATTTACCATTACAGAATTTGGATTATAAGGCTGATTTAAATGGAAGATATTTGTTTCTTAAAATCAGATTGTGGGACAAAATCTTCACAATTGCGAACTTTTATATTCCAAATCATGATCAAACTATGACAATCGAGCGTTATCTTAGTCTTTTAGCTGACTTTGCAGAAGGCACTGTTTTGGTGGGAGGAGATTTTAATCTAGCCTTGGATCATATATTAGATACCTCAGCTCAACGATTGAATATTCCATACTCTCGTTTGAGAGCACTCAAGAATAAACTTTTTGAACATAGGTTGATTAATCTATGGCGGACCCTTAACCCTAAAGATCGCAATTATACATATTTTTCATCAGCACATAAAACATATAGTAGAATAGATTTTTTTTAACTGGCCTGAAGGTTCCTGGAATGGAACCCCTCTATAGAAATCGGATCATTTATTTGGTCTGACCATTCACCAGTATTTTTGACCATGACACCCCCTCAGATCCAGGGTACAAATTGGTCGTGGCGTCTTAATGACACACTTATGTTAGATCCAATCTGTCATAAAGCAATTGTAGAGGCGATTGTTAATTTTATTTCTGATCATGAACAGGATGAAACTGCCCTACCCTTAAAATGGGAAGCCTTAAAGGCGGTAGTAAGAGGGTTGTTCATCCAACACGGTTCACGTCTTAAAAAAAAAATTTTTTAAATGATTGAAAATACCTTATTAAAACTTCACACTTTGGAAACTTTACATAAAGCCCATTGTTCTCCAGAAATATCAGCCAATATTTTCTCTACAAGGGTATCATTATTACAGTTTTTTAAATCGTCCCAGAGCTTATATCGACAAAGACGAGCAGTGGGTAGATATAGATTTGAGAACAAGTGTGGGAAAATGTTGGCTGATATACTACATCCACGTCCACAGACTTTTATACCAAGTATAAAAAAAACATCGGGAGAATTGACATCAGATCCACATGTGCTTCAACAAACCTTTAGGGATTATTTCTCGGCCCTTTATAACCTGACCCCTCCATCAATATTGGAGGATAAGGGAGTTGGAGAAAATATTATTAAAGAATATGTGCGGGAAAACGCCATTCCGACAATAGATGAGGTCACTAAGGAATCTTTGGATTCTCCATTTTCGCTTGAATAATTATTGGAAGTAATCGCCAATATTCCGACAAATAAGAGCCCAGGCCCTGACGGATTTACACCTAAATTTTATAAAACTTTTAAGGAACATATAGCCCCGTTTATGCTTCAAGTGTTTAATTCAATCTCTTCTAGTTATCAATTCTCAAAAGAGACTTTAGAATCCCATATCACTTTGATTCCTAAACCAGAAAAAGATTTAACACTCTGCTCTAGTTACCGACCTATATCTTTGATTGGGGTAGATTTAAAGATATATGCTAAACTGATTGCGCTTCGTCTCCAATCACCCCTCTCAAGCTTAATACATACGGTTCAAAGTAGAGAAGCACGTGATAACACGATCAAAACTTTCTTATTAATGAATTATGCACAAAGGGCTAAAGTACCAGTATGCCTTCTCTCAGTTGATGCGGAAAAGGCATTTGATCGGGTGGGATGGCTCTTTCTCAAACATTCCCTAATGCAAATAGGACTAGGACCTAATATACTCCATAAGATCATGGCACTATACACTAAACCGACAGCTAGAATAAAGATTAATGGCTCATTGACAACGAATTCTAATATACAAAACAGTACCCGGCAGGGATGTCCGCTATCCCCTATGCTTTATGTTATAGTAATGGAATATTTAGCAACAGCTATTAGACGGAATATCTCCATTACTGGTATACAGATAAAACAAAGGGAAATAAAATTGGCCTTGTTTGCTGATGATTTATTACTATATATCACTAATCCACATATTGCACTACCTTCTATATTATCTGAATTTCAGCGGTTCGGGATATTGAGCAACTTCAAAGTAAACGTATCAAAATCAGAAATTCTTAATGTGTTGCTTATACCCGAACAAGTTGCTATGCTGAGAGCTAATTTTTCGTTTAAGATTTGCTCCTCAGCATTAAAATATTTAGGTGTTAAAATTCCCCCAGACCCAAACCACTTATATAAAATGAATTACGTACCTCTAATGCAACGTACTCTACAAGACTTAAAAAAATACGATGTCAAGCAACATTCATGGTTTGGGAGGATCAATATATTAAAAATGGATATAATACCGAGATTTTTGTATTTTTTTCAAACTATTCCTGTCTGTGTCCCCAGATAATTTTTTTCTACTTTACAATCGGCCTTTACAAAATTTATCTGGGGCCATAAAAACCAAGACTACAAAAGAAATTATTATCATTACCAAAAACAAAAGGAGGTGCGGGTGCACCTGACTTGTATTATTACTATGTTTCGGCAGTCTTGACTAAACTGGTGGATTGGTTTTACTGTTCGGAAACTAAACAGTGGATAAAATTAGAACAAGGGTTGAACCAATTAGATTTAAAGGTGTTGCCATGGGTAGATTTATCTGGTAGCAAGCTACATCGAGAATTATTAGAGAATATGCCCTCTCTTACATCCCATCTGCTGAATATATGGGTTAAAACAGTTATACAATTGAAACTTTCTTCGTATGAAGGACCTATGACACCCCTATTTGGCAACCCTTTTTTTCCCCCGGCATTAAATAGGACAAGTTTTCTTACATGGAATAGGGAATCTAATTATAGACTGAGCAATATTTTATGCCAGGAAACAGTTCCGTCTTTACTAAACCTATTCCCTATACAGCGACCATCTTTTGTGCAAATGCTGGAACACCGGCAGTTACTGTCGTTTTGGTCTTCTATTCGTTCGAGTAAATCCCCGGGTAGCGATTTAACACAACTTGAAATTCTTCTGACACAAGATCAAAAACCAAAACACGTTCTATCAGCGCTTTACAAGATGTTTATAATTAAAAATTATCCGGAGCCCCCGGAATATATAAATAAATGGGTTAATGAGATCAATGTTTCAATCGAGGTTGGGGAATGGGAGAAGGCATTTAAGCTATCCCACTGCTTATCACAAAAACTAAAGCACAAGAGACGAACTACAAGTTGCTCTCAAGATGGTACTGGAGCCCAGTGACACTACACCGTATATACCCAGAAAAAACAGATACATGCTGGCGGTGCCATACAGAGAGGGGCTCTTTGCTCCATATTTGGTGGAAATGTCCCCTAATTTTTTTGTTTCTGGGAAAAGGTTATGCAATTATACACACTAGTTACTGGGGAAATAATCCCAAATACGCCGCAAATTACCCTTCTCTCTATGTTACCAGGAGCATATAAGAACATTAAAAAGAAGCTTCTTGGGCACTGGTTGATTGCAGCAAGAACTGTGATACCGCGTCACTGGCAATCAACTCAGTCCCCTACGATAAACGAATGGGCCTTAGAAATGGATAATATAGAGGATGGAGATATTTATAGCACAAGAATTAGATACGTACGAAAGATGCCTCCTGGTTTGGAACCCATGGAGGCAGTATAGGAAATTGGTAAAAAGCTGAAGGTAGAAGGAGGAAAGAAATGGTAGGAAAGACTATGCTGGAGGAGAGAAAAGGGGAAGGGATGGAGGGGAGGGAGGGAAAGGGGGGTGGGGGCCCCCTTGTTTCACTTTTTTTGTGGGTTTTTTTCTTTTTTCTTCTTCTTCTTTTTCCACTTTTTTTTATTTTATTTTATCGGTGTTAAAGTAGTTAAGATATGTATTTATTATGTATGTAAGTTCGGAATTTGTTTAAATATGTGTAATGTTCTACAATAACTTGAAATAAAATCAGAATTAACATTAAAAAAAAACACAGTAAAGTTAGCCCAATTTTTGCATAATGTGAAAGATGAAGTTACGCTGAGTAAATAGATACCTAACATGTCACTCTTCAAAATTGCACGCGCTCGTGGAATGGCGCCAAACGTCGCTACTTAAAAATCCCCAAAGGCGACGATTTAATTTTTTTTTTACTTGTTATATGTTTTGAGTTACAGAGGAGGTCTAGGGCTAGAATTATTGCTCTCGCTCTAACGTTTGCAGCGATACCTCACATGTGTGGTTTGAACACCGTTTTCATATGTGGGCGGGACTTACATATGCGTTCGCTTCTGCATGCGAGCACATGGGGAAAGGGGCGTTTTAAAAAAAAAAAACTTTTATTGTTTATTTTACTTTATTTATTTTAGTTTGACATTTTTTCCCCCCAAAAATTTTTTTTGATCACATTTATTCCTATTACAAGGAATGTAAACATCCCTTGTAATAGGAATATGGCATGACAGGTCCTCTTTACAGTGAGATATGGGGTCAATAAGACCCCACATCTCACCTCTAAGCTGGGAAGCCTGAAAAAAAAAAAAAAGATTCTGGCTTTGATCGTATTGGCGAGTCGGTAGAAGGCGGGAAGGGGGGGTGTCTATGGCTGGGTATTGCAGGGTATCACACAGGTATCGCTGGGTATCTCAGAGTATGGCGTTGCAGAGTATTGCGTTGCAGAGCATTGCAGGGTATTGGCGGGTGTTGCAGGGTATTGGTGGGTGTTGCAGAGCATTGCAGAGTGTTGCAGGGTATTGGCGGGTGTTGCAGAGCATTGCAGGGTATTGGCGGGTGTTGCAGAGCATTGCAGAGTGTTGCTGGGCATTGGCGGGTGTTGCAGGGCATTGCAGAGTGTTGCAGGGCATTGCAGAGTGTTGCAGGATATTGCAGAGTGTTGCAGGGTATTGGCGGGTGTTGCAGAGCATTGCAGAGTGTTGCAGGGTATTGGCGGGTGTTGCAGAGCATTGCAGGGTATTGCAGAGTGTTGCAGGGTATTGGCAGGTGTTGCAGAGCATTGCAGAGTGTTGCAGGGTATTGGTGGGTGTTGCAGAGCATTGCAGAGTGTTGCAGGGTATTGGCGGGTGTTGCAGAGCATTGCAGGGTATTGGCGGGTGTTGCAGAGCATTGCAGAGTGTTGCAGGGTATTGGCGGGTGTTGCAGGGCATTGCAGAGTGTTGCAGGGTATTGGCGGGTGTTGCAGAGCATTGCAGGGTATTGGCGGGTGTTGCAGAGCATTGCAGAGTGTTGCAGGGTATTGCAGAGTGTTGCAGGGTATTGGCAGGTGTTGTAGAGCATTGCAGAGTGTTGCAGGGTGTTGCAGGGCATTGCAGAGTGTTGCAGGGTATTGGCGGGTGTTGCAGAGCATTGCAGGGTATTGGCGGGTGTTGCAGAGCATTGCAGAGTGTTGCAGGGTATTGCAGAGTGTTGCAGGGTATTGGCGGGTGTTGCAGAGCATTGCAGAGTGTTGCAGGGTATTGGCGGGTGTTGCCACTGGTAACGCCGGTTTGTTTACAAGTGATCACTCCATCATTTGACGGAGTGGTCACGTGGTAAACTGCGGCGATGAGCGGCCGTTTACCGTGATGCGCTGGGTCCTGTGGACCCGGCGGTCATGGATGCTCTCGAGTGTGCGCCCCAGGGGGCACGTGAGAGTGGAATTCTGGGAGGACGTCATATGACGGCCTCCCAGAGTTAAACAACCGCCCTGTAGCCGTCATTCGGCTATGGGCCGGTTGTTAAGTGGTTAAAGACAGCCTTTAGTCTGTTGGGATATGTCTACTAAGTTTGCACATCTAGACTTTGCAAAATTTGCCCACTCTTCTTTGCAGAACTGCCCAAGTTCAGTTACATTTAATGGTGACCGTTTTTTGGACTGAAATCTTCAAATCATTTCATGGATTTTTAATGGGGTTAAATCTGGGCTCTGACTAGCCCATGCAAGGACATTAACATTTTTCTCATTCAATCATTGCGTGGTCATTTTTGCTGTGTGCTTTGGGTCATGTTGGAAGGTAAACCTTTTTCCCAATGACAATTTTCTGGCAGCAAAATTTCTTCAAGAATATTGACGGTATTTTGCCCCATCCATTTTTATTTCTATCCTGACAAGTGCTCCAGTCCCTCCTGTAGAGAAACACCCCAAAACAGGATATTACCTCCTCCATGCTTTATTGTAGGAATGGTGCTATTTGGATAGTGAACTGTATAGGATTTCTGCCAGACATATCTTTAAGCTGTGTTTTGGCAGAGTTCAGTTGTGATTGCATGTGGCCTTTCTTAAGGAGTGGCATTTTTCTTGCAACCCTCCCATACAAGCCACATTTGTGGATAATTTGTGATATTGTTATCATATGCACACAACGATCACTCTTTGTCATAATTCCTGCAAATGCTTCAAAGTTACTGTAGGCCTCTTGGTAGCCTCTCTGACCAGTTTCCTCCTGACTCTTTTATCCAGTTTGAAGTGACGTTCTGATCCAGGGAGGGTCGTACCAAATACCTTCCACTTCTTAATAAGACTTTACTGTGCTTCTAGCCATTGATAAAGCCTTTGAATTTTTTTGTATCCATCTGCTGACTTGTGCCTGTCCAATGCTTTAACATACAGATAAAGAAACAGATCTTTTGCCACCCATAGTTGTTTGCTTTAGTTGCACTTCCAGGGACTGAAATGATCCAGTAAAGCTCTTTTCATGCTGAGCTAATCAAAATGACCAGAGTTGATTGTCAAATGGCTTTATGTTTAAGGAATAAATCCAGTGAGATAAAAAGCAACATATACATAGAGGTAAAGTGTAAATCTGCTGAAATCAATGTAAATAACTACTTAAAAAATACAAAGCAAAAAAAAAAAAAAAAAAACTGTAGAAACATTCATTTATTGATATAAACAATTAGATCTACACAAATATGGGTTCAACATGGCACATCAATTGCCATTCTATTTGGGAGCTCCCAAAACTCCACTCATGGATGTGGCTGAGACTTTCTATGTACATCTGCAAATGTTTTTATTAACTACTTGCTGACCGCCGGCAGTCAAATGACGGCCAGGCAGCGCACCTATCGTGCGCACGCATCCCTGTTTCTTCGGTGGCGGCGTGTCACGGAGACACCGCTCGCCACGGAAGGGGGTGAACAGCCATTGGTTATGGCTGTTTACCACGTGATCGGCCGTGATGAAGTCACGGGCGATCACAGATGGTCACACCCCCACCGTGCACCCCCACTGTGCACGGCGCCATTGGCCGGCTGTTTACCAATGTGATCGGCTGTGATCCTTTCACAGCCGATCACTAAAATGTAAACAAACCGCGGTAACAATATGTTACCGGGTTCTCCTCCACACACCGATCGTGTGTGAGGAGGAGATTGCGGTAACATCTCGTTACCGCCTACAGTGTACACCAATCACACTGATTGCCCCCTCCAATAAACAGGACCTGTCACCACCCCTCATAGTACCTGTCAATCACAGTCCATCAGAGTACCTGTTACAGTCCATCAGAGTATTTGAGTACCTGTCACAGCCCATCAGCGTACCCGAGTACCTGTCCCAGTCCATCTGAGTACCCAAGTACCTGTTATGGCACATCAGAGTACCCGAGTACCTGTCACGGCCCATCAGATTACCCAAGTACCTGTCACGGTCCATCAGAAGACCCGAGTACCTGTCACGGTCCATCAGAAGACCCGAGTACCTGTCACGGTCCATCAGAGGACCCCAGTACCTGTCACGGTCCATCAGAAGACCCCAGTACCTGTCACGGTCCATCAGAAGACCCCAGTACCTGTCACGGTCCATCAGAAGACCCCAGTACCTGTCACGGTCCATCAGAGTACCCGAGTACCTGTCACGGGCCATCAGAGTACCCGAGTACCTGACACGGCCCATCAGAGTACCCGAGCACCTGACACGGCCCATCAGAGTACCCGAGCACCTGTCACCAGGCCATCAGAGTATTCGAGTATCTGTCACCAGGCCATCAGATTACCCAAGTACCTGTCACCAGGCCATCAGAAGACCCGAGTACCTGTCACGGTCCATCAGAAGACCCGAGTACCTGTCACGGTCCATCAGAAGACCCGAGTACCTGTCACGGTCCATCAGAGTACCCGAGTACCTGTCACGGTCCATCAGGGTACCCGAGTACCTGTCACGGTCCATCAGGGTACCCGAGTACCTGTCACGGTCCATCAGGGTACCCGAGTACCTGTCACGGTCCATCAGGGTACCCGAGTACCTGTCACGGTCCATCAGAAGACCCCAGTACCTGTCACGGTCCATCAGAAGACCCCAGTACCTGTCACGGTCCATCAGAAGACCCCAGTACCTGTCACGGTCCATCAGAAGACCCCAGTACCTGTCACGGTCCATCAGAGTACCCGAGTACCTGTCACGGGCCATCAGAGTACCCGAGTACCTGACACGGCCCATCAGAGTACCCGTTTACCTGTCACCAGGCCATCAGAGTATTCGAGTATCTGTCACCAGGCCATCAGAAGACCCGAGTACCTGTCACGGTCCATCAAAAGACCCGAGTACCTGTAACGGTCCATCAGAAGACCCGAGTACCTGTCACGGTCCATCAGGGTACCCGAGTACCTGTCACAGTCCATCAGGGTACCCAAGTACCTGTCACAGTCCATCAGGGTACCCGAGTACCTGTCACGGTCCATCAGGGTACCCAAGTACCTGTCATGGTCCATCAGAAGACCCCAGTACCTGTCACGGTCCATCAGAGTACCCGAGTACCTGTCACGGGCCATCAGAGTACCCGAGTGCCTGACACGGCCCATCAGAGTACCCGAGTACCTGTCACCAGGCCATCAGAGTATTCGAGTATCTGTCACCAGGCCATCAGATTACCCAAGTACCTGTCACCAGGCCATCAGAAGACCCGAGTACCTGTCACGGTCCATCAGAAGACCCGAGTACCTGTAACGGTCCATCAGAAGACCCGAGTACCTGTCACGGCCCATCAGAGTACCCGAGTACCTGTCACGGTCCATCAGGGTACCCGAGTACCTGTCACGGTCCATCAGGGTACCCGAGTACCTGTCACGGTCCATCAGGGTACCCGAGTACCTGTCACGGTCCATCAGGGTACCCGAGTACCTGTCACGGTCCATCAGGGTACCCGAGTACCTGTCACGGTCCATCATGGTACCCGAGTACCTGTCACGGTCCATTAGAGTACCCGAGTACCTGTCACGGTTCATCCGAGCACCCGAGTAGCTGTCACAGCCCAAAGTACCCGAGTACCTGTCACAGCCCATCAAAGTACCCAAGAACCTGTCACAGCCCATCTGAGTACCCGACACAGTTCATCTGAGTACCTGTCACAGTTCATCTGAGTACCTGTCACAGTTCATCTGAGTACCTGTCACAGTTCATCTTAGTACCCGAGTACCTGTCACAGTCCATATGAGTACCTGTCACCACCCTTCAGAGTACCCAAATACCAGTCACCAAGCCATCAGAGTACCTGTCACCAGGCTATCAGAGTACCCGAGTACCTGTCACCAGGCCATCAGAGTACCTATCTCCAGCCCATTAGAGTATGCGAGTACCTATTTGCAGCCCATGTCTCATACAATATACGTTGGGGTGTTTGCTTTCCAAAATGGGGTCATTTTGGGGTAATTTCACTGTCCTGGTGGTCCAGGACCTTCAAAAGTGTGATGGGTAGGAATGAAATGAGATGTGTCATTATGCTCCTAGAACGCCTGAACGTACTACTTCAATGTTCGGCCTCTCTATGTGGCCAGGCTGTGTAAAAGTCCTACACATATGGTATTACTCGGGAGGAGTAGCAGAATGTGTTTTGGGGTGTAATTTTTGCTATATACATGGTATGTGTTAGAAATATCTTATAAATTGACAACTTTGTTTAAAAAAAAATGCGTTTAAATTTTTTTCCACATATTCCAAAAACTTCTGGAAAAAAATGAACCGTTCAAAAGACTCATTATGCCTCACAGATTATACGTTGGGGTGTTTGCTTTCCAAAATGGGGTAATTTTATGGGAAATTCCATTGTCCTGGTACTCCAGGGCCTTCAAAAGTGTAATAGGTGGTTGAGAAATTAGAAGCATAATTTTTGCTCGTAGAATGTCTGAAGGTACTACATCAATGTTGGTGCTCTTTATGTGGCCAGGCTGTGTAAAAGTCTCACACATGTGGTATTGCCGTACTCGGAAAGAGTAGCAGAATGTATTTTGGGGTATAATTTGGTGTATGGATATGCTGTGTGTGAGAAATAACCTGATAATATGACAATTTTGTAAAAAATAATAATATAATATATATATATATATATATATATATATATAATCCTGTCACCAGGAGCACCTACGTCTGGATGCCATCTCTTCCCCTCTTTTTCCCATCATCCTGGGAATGCCTTGGCTGCAGGCCCACAATCCCAGCATAAACTGGGCCACAGGAGAAGTCAAATTCCTTTCGGAGTATTGCTAGCAACACTGCTTAGGCTGACCGTCTGATGAACCCTCCCAACTTCTCTGCTTGGATGTTGATCTAGAACTACGTCAGTCCATCCCCAAACCTTATAGAGACTTTCTAGACGTATTCAGCAAGAAAGGAGCAGAGACACTTCCCTCTCACAGGCCTTATGACTGCCCTATAGAACTGTTACCAGGCACCGAAGTTACTTTTGGAAGAATTTTCCCACTAACGGAGCAGGAGCTAGATACTCTGAAAGACTATATCGATAAAAACCTGAAAAAGGGGTTTATCCGCCCTTCCACCTTCCTAGCCGGTGCTGGCATTTTCTTTGTCGAAAAGAAAGACCATTCCCTGCATCCTTGCATCGACTATCGGGAGTTGAACAAGATAACTATTAAAAACCGTTATCCCTTACCCCTAGTACCTGAGCTATTTCAAAGGCTTGGAACCGCAGTCATCTTCACAAAATTAGATCTTCGCGGAGCTTACAATTTAATCCATATCCGAGAAGGAGATGAGTGGAAGACGGCTTTCCATACTCGATTTGGGCACTTCGAGTACCTTGTCATGCCCTTCGGGTTGTGTAACGCCCCTGCAACTTTTCAACATTTTGTCAACAACATTTTTCGTGACTACCTGGACTTTTACGTAATCGTGTACCTGGACGATATCCTAATCTTCTCCTCGTCATTAGATGATCACTGTAGACACGTCCGGAATGTTCTAACCTGACTCAGACAACACGGGCTTTATGCAAAACTCGAAAAATGTGAGTTTGAACTCCAGTCTATCCAATTCTTGGGCTTGGTCATATCGGTCGAGGGCATCAAAATGGACCCCCAAAAGGTGTCTGCCATCATGGACTGGCCTGTGCCTGTGGATAAGAAGGGTGTACAGCGCTTCATTGGCTTTTCTGCAATTATTGCCCCCATTACCGAACTGACCAGGCAGGGTACCCGATTCTCTTGGACCCCCAAGGCCCAGGCAGCCTTTGAAAAACTTAAGGAGTTGTTTACTTCAGCTACTATTCTGAAACATCCAGATCCAGCTCTGCCCTTCGTCCTTGAGGTTGATGCTTCAGAAATCGGTGTTGGGGCAGTGCTCTCTCAGTGGCAGGGTGCCAAGGCCCTCCTCTACCCGGTAGCGTTCTTTTCCTGTAAACGCTCGATGTCTGAGAGGAACTATGATGTAGGAGATCGAGAACTTCTGGCCATTAAGGCGGCTCTGGAGGAGTGGCGTTACCTATTGGAGGGTGCTGCACATCCCATCTTGGTCTACACCGACCATAAGAATTTGGAATATTTGAGAACAGCCAAAAGACTAAGACCACGGCAAGCCAGATGGGCCCTTTTTTTCCCCCCAATTCCAATTTTATATCACCTATAGACCTGGTTCTATGAATGTTAAGCCAGATGCGCTGTCTCGCATGTTTTCTGATTCTGAAAAAACTCTGCCTCCCGATACAATCCTCCCTTCTGGGAACTTCCTGCTCCAAGGGGACCTTATCTCCCAGATCAGACAGGCTTCTGTGGGAATGCCCCCGGTCCCTGAAGCCAGCTTAAGAGAAGGTTTATTCTGGCATAAAGGCAAGATTGTGGTTCCAGAGGCCTTAAAGGTGAATGTATTGGAGCTCTGCCACGACCATAAAATGGCTGGACACTTTGGTACCCTGAAGACTGCCGAGCTGGTCCAGCGCACCTTCTGGTGGCCCCAACTACTCAATGATTGCAAGAATTATGTGGACTCATGTAACACTTGTGCCCGAAGTAAGAACAGCCGGACACGAGCTCGGGGTCTATTGAAACCCCTACCTGTTCCTGAGAGACCATGGAAAATGATCTCAATGGATTTCATTGTGGAACTTCCCCAATCCGAGGGGTTCTCTACCATCTTCGCTGTGGTGGACAGGTTGTCCAAGATGGCTCATTTCCTCCCAATGAGAGGCACACCCTCGGCCATGGAGACGGCCAAGATCTTTGTTAAGGAAATCGTAAGGTTGCATGGGGTCCCAGCGAGCATCGTGTCCGATCGAGGTGTCCAATTCACCTCAAGGTTTTGGAAGGCGCTCTGCGGATCCCTTGAAATCGAGTTGGCATTTTCATCAGCCTATCACCCCCAGACAAATGGACAAACTTAAAGAACGAATCAGTCCTTGGAGCAATACATCCGCTGTTTTTCCTCCTTCTCTCAGGACGACTGGGTCTCCTTATTACCCGTGGCGGAGTTCTCGTATAACAACTCCTTGCATTCCGCCATCAATCAAACACCATTCTTTGCCAATTACGGCTTCCACCCAGCTTTCCTACCTAGTTCGATACCAGAATGTACTGTTCCTGCAGTTTCTGAAACTATGGAATTTTTCTCCACCAACAACAAACTCCTAAGGGAGACAATGGCCAAGTCTCAGGAATACTAGGAGTAACCAACTAGTACTAGGAGTAACCAAGTGTGGTTGTCCACAGTTAACCTGAAAATGGCCTGTCCCTCTAGGAAATTAGGCCCTAAATTCATGGTTCCCTTCACAGTGAAGAGAAAAATAAATGATGTCACCTATGAACTTAATCTACCTGACTCTCTTAAAGTGCACCCGGTCTTTCACGTGACCTTACTGAAACCAGTTACCCCAAACCCCTTTGCTGGCCGCACTACCGACCCACCTGAACCTGTCATAATTGACAACGAAGAGGAGTTTGAAGTCGAAGCAATTCTCGATTGCAGAAAGAAGGGTAACGTAATTCAATACCTCATTAAATGGAAAGGGTATGGCCCTGAGGACAACTCCTGGGAGCCCGAGAGCAACTTGCATGCTCAGGAACTTTTACGGGCTTTCAAGAACCGCCATGCTTCCAGATTGGCCCAATTGGGCAGCCGGTGTCTGCCCTTAAGGAGGGGGCACTGTCAGAGAAGTTACCTGGTTGGTCGCGGTGCTGGCCGTGCTGGTGCGCGTCGATGTGCGATGGTGGCACGCGTGTTCCTGTGCGCACTGGTGTGCGCGCCTGTTAGCGCCGATGTGTGCACTCCTGGTGGCACTGGTGTGCATGCTGGCGCTCGGGCGCGTGCGGGTACACGAGCGCTTATGCGTGCAGATGTGTACGGTGTTTGGCGCCAATTGGTCTATTTAGGTCTGCCGCATACTCCACTCAAGTGCTGCCTGATCATCAGCTCCCCCGTTCCCTGCTCCGTTGCCTGTATCTGCATTTCTGCATCTCCGATCTCCTGACGACCTGGCTTGCTCTTGGATACCCCTGATCTCCGCCTACACCTGACCTCGGCCTGTTCTGACCTCGCTCCTGCCTGTTCCTATTGTACCATTGCTGCCCGCCTGTTGTCAAATCCTGCCTGTAGCCGGACCCGCCTTCTCAGCCCCTGCTCCGCACCCCAATTGCCTGTGTTCCAGCCTACTCACCTGCTGCTTTGGAATTTCTCCTGCTTCCAGCTCCTGGGCCCTCATTATAGGCTCTCATACCACTCCGCACTTTCAGCCACCTGTCTACTCTACCAGGGGTTGTAAGTCGGACACGTACGGGAGACCACCCTCTGCCCAAGCGGACTCACTGGTCTGGTAACTGGAAGTTTGACAATAGAGTAGTCATCAAGTCACAACAATGGTCAGATGACCTGGATGATATCTATGTCACCTCAATGAAAGCAATGCAATTAGAATTTTTACTGAGAAGGCTTAGCTTAGCTAAGAAGGCTTAGAGAATGATTTCAGTGTTTCTGTTGTAAATCTTGAGGATGGATTGTTCCACATTGCATTCAGCTACACGGGTCAGGGAGGGCTTGTTTTAAAGTTTGCGCACTGTATGAGATTATGCAAATATTCACTGTAAAGGCAACCCTACTGCGGTCCATATTCACATTACAAATGCCCCCCGCACGTCCTGGGTTTGTATAATGCTGTGGCCATTACTGGTTGCATTGCGGACCCCACCACCGTAAACAAGGAATGGGCCACTGCCTCTGCCTTCTTGTCCGTAGGGTCCTTAATTGCAGGAATCCCCTCTACCAGGATCGTGGTTACTTTATTTAACCTGTGTACTGGGGGGTCCACGACCGGAGGAGCCGACCATTTTTTAAGAAGGCTCTCCTCAAAGGGGTAACGCACCACCATACTTTTTTGCGACCAAAAAGGTCCGTTGCGGTCTTCCCCATTCCTTGTATATGAACTTATCTAAATAAGTCGGATACGGAAACACCTTAGGTGCACGGACTTGCTTAGGGACCCAAAAGGGACTGCTACTTCAGCAGAGGGACCTGCTGTATCCTGAATTTTCAGGGTATCACGCACCACTGTGATAAGTACTCCAACTAGTACTTTTGAGAAACCACGCTGTTCTGAGCAGCAGGGACCAGTGCTGAGCATAAAAACCATGTTGGACTACAACAAAATGGCCGCCCTGTATAAAGGACACAATCCAAGAGAAAATGGCCGCCGAACTACAGAAAAATGTCCCCTGACCATGCTTTCCACTGAGGCACACCAAAAATGGGCGACAAACAACTGTATACAATGAAAGGACAGTGAAAATGGCGGCAGAACAGCGCTTTGGCGGTCAGCACATGCAGACCTCCAGACACCATGTGGGGAGACCACAGACACCCAGGGACACAGCCACCCAGCGCAGCCCCCATCCAAGTTGAGAGCCCCCCTGGCTACAGGTGCACACACCGCTCAGCAGCCCATCATGCAGCATCCCCCACAAGGGGAAGACAGGGATAGGGAGAGAAGAGAGGGAAGAAAGGGACCCCCAAATCGACCTCCCAGGGAATGCCCAGCTGCTCCATCCCACCGAGGCAGGGAGAGCTGTACTTACCATCCGGTCGAGCTGGGGACATCCCATCACAGACCCACTCTCTGATCAATAGGGGGGGGGGGGGCTGCTGGCCACGGCACATTGTGACAAAGACATCAGTAGTCCAGCCATATGTGTGCCCCAGAGCGTTACGCTCACCGGCTGCCTCTGGAGCCTGAGTGGCATGTCGTGGCTGACCCAGCGCATAGCTAGGGTCTGCACACACTCGATGGTCAGGCTGGGGAGACTACAAGGCTAGATAAGGCTATCCAGCCTGTCACCCAGCTGGCTGTTGATAGTAGATCACAGGATCTTAAAAATTAATTTTGTGCAAGAGGCAACCCTCCGCAAAAAAATCCCAGGACCGGTGGCCCCGCAGTGTTCCTAGGTCCATCTCCTTCACTAGGCAGAAAAAAACTGAGCTGCAGGAAGCAGGCTGAGGGGTTGTTACTGAAGGGACCACCCCCTGGGCGGAACTGTAAAACTCAGTTTTTTCACATTTATAACATGTTCCGCCTAGTCCTCTCCTGAATGTAGCGTAACAACCCTACGGTCAAGAATAATGGAGCTGTGTCAGTCAGTGAACGAAAGAGAAATAAAAATTTGTCATATAAAAAAATGATTTAAAAAAATGGCCCTTTAAGAGCTGTGGGTGGAAGTGACGTTTTGACGTCGCTTCCACCCTGCAATGTCATGGAGATGGGTGGGAGCCATCTTCCCCTCACTTGTCTCCATGCACAGCCACCGAGAGGACCGGATAGCCTCCACTGATGCCTCCGGTAAGCGGTGGAGGGCACCAGAGCACAGTGGGAGGGGTGGCCCCTCTCCCGCCGCAGATAGAAGTGATCTCATGGTGAATCCTTCCAGAGACCACTTTTATGCCGACCTCTACTGAACACGAGGATACTACGGCAAGTGGTTAAAGGAAGCCAGGGGGGTGATCAGGACCATTAAAATCTGCTTATAACTGAAATATTATATTTTATTGGACTGAATCTATCATGAGAGGAATACTTCCACTGGCACTGCTGACCTGAAAACACCAGTAGTCTGCTTATGGCCCACTAACTTTTTGTACTGCAGCTTCTCGGACAGTTCCATAGCAACAGTTAACTCAATAGGCATAGCCAAATGGTAAGTTTACAATACGGAGAAAAACATCCAGACAGGAACCTATTGCAATTCAATCACAATTTTATATTTATGTACCTTGACTAGATATCGATTGTGATTTAACACTGGGGCTGGGAAAAAGCCTTTACTTCCACGCTCAAAAATATGATAGCACTTTAAAGTATATATTTTTTTATAGGCCTAGAATTAACAATTCCCCAATTCAATGGCAAAATAAAAAATAAAAGGGAAGTCTGATAATATGTTACTATTTTAATGAAAGAGTACTAGCTTCATAAAATGCTATATTTTATGAATATAATATACAAAAATTTACAAATACAAAAATACAGTGACCATATAGTTTCAAGACAGAACATTTATATATATTATACCATTCTTAAGAGATATTTTAAACAAGCTATCTGCACATTATTTGTAACTTTACAGCTGTTTGTACAAAACAATAACTACCAATTTTCTATACCAGAAAGCAGTTTTGAATGGCCAGCATGATTGATGGCTGACTGATCTAAGGAACACTAATAAACTGGCCAGACATGGGAAGGCTTACAGTACACAAGGGTGGCTACTACAGCACAAAAAGAACTAGCAAAATATTGGAGCTGAATTCATCCAACATAAAATGTAATAGTTCTCCCCAAAACATAAGTAAAAGCTTATAAATCACCATGCAACTTAATCACATTCAAAATACTATATATATAACTGAACTGAATTTAAGGAGGCAGACATTGCAATTTTTTTTATGTTAAATCATTTTTAAATGGTGGAAAAATGTAAAATGCATTTTTTATTCCATGGCTTCCATTTCAGTAATGGACAAAAAATAGGCCCCAACAATTCTTGCCAATAACCCAGGAATTCCTAAATGACATGTTTAGATGTTGAGCATTTGAATTTAAAATTTCAGATATTTTCTGCCTTAGAACCACAAAAACGAAAGTTGTGAAGAGAGACCAACATGGCATATATACTAAGTCATTCAACAAAGTTAGACTGTAAATGATTACATAAAATATAAAGAACATAGGTACTTGAAGGAAATATTTTTAGACCCCTTTCACACCAGGGCGTTTTGCAGGCGCTATAGCGTTAGAAATAGCGCCTGCAAAACGCCCTAAAGAAGCTGCACCATTGTGTGTAGTGTGAAAGCCCCGAGGGCTTTCACACTACAGCGGTGCGCTGGCAGGACGTCGGAAAAAAGTCCTGCCAGCAGCTTCTTTGGAGCGGTGAAGGAGCGGTGTGTTTGAAATCAATGGGGCAGCGCTGTGATGCCGCCGGCGGTTTTAACCCTTTCGCGGCCGCTAGCGGGGGGTAAAAGCGCTCCGCTAGCGGCCAAAATGCTCCGCAAATCCGGCGGTAAAACGCCGCTATTTTTTACCGCCGACGCAAGGTGCGGTGTGGTGTGAAAGGGGTCTTAAAATGGCAGTAACCAATAGAAAATATTTACACAATATCTCATTGCTAATGTGATTATAATAATTTTAAATATGACTGGGTACCATACTTGCACTGAAAAAAGCAATATAGATTAGAAATGTCATATATCAGCGATGCATTTTAGACTGATTTCTACATTAATTATTGTAATGTTTGTGTGTAAAAAAAACTATATATATTAACACATACATTCCTAATTTTCCCAACACTTTTATTACTGCAAGATCCACTCGCACTAGGATTACCCAAAAAGTCAGTGGATCATTCAAATCTGTGGCATCCACCAAAAAAAAAAAAAATTGACAAAAACAAGCGCTTGTCCTTGAATCTGACAGCCGAGCTTATTGAAGTTGCAGTCATTCAATATTAAATGAAGACAAACCTCTGTTCTTAGATCTGGAGAGTCTATTTCTTTTTTTCTCACTTCTCTGTAATTGATCTGTCTCTGCATTGCTTATAAAATTTGAGGAACCGACTTGTGCAACACTAGATACGCACTCACTGTTCAAAATATCCTCATTTTTTCTATTTTTGTCGATATTGCATGAATTAAAATCATTTTCTAGCCCTTCTTCACTTACTGCTAACTTGGCATTATCAATGCCTCCACTTGCAATACTCCCCATGCAACCAGTATTCATTTGATATTGAGTGCAATTCTTTTGCTCCTCAGGATCAGGACTGTTGTTATTCTCATTATCAAAAAGTTCAGGTGTAAAATGTATGGTGTCATCAGCGTCATCTTCTTCCACAGGTATCTCAGTAAGAGAAGCTTCGTCTTCTTCCACTACAATAACATCATTTTTGTTTTCAAAGAAAAGTGGAACAACATTACACATACTTTCATTAGAATCTCCTTTAATGGTTTCCGCCAGTATCCTGTTATCTGGTGAAGGTGAATCGTTTTCAATGGTTACTTCACTGACATTAACAGCTCCTTGTTTCAGGCTGCTGTCTCTTATAGCACTTCTCCTGACAGAGTTAGGCAGAGGAGTTGATGTGAGTGGACTGTTGATAAAGTAGTTGTAGAATGAACACTGTTGTTTTGTTAAGTTTGGTTTCTTATTATCAAATCTATTGTTTTTTTGTAAAGAACCCATTTTTCCTCTTGCAGAATTTGTAGCTTGAGGCTGCTCAAATGCATCTGTATATTAAAACAAAAAAATAGAGCTTTAAAAACTTTGAAATTTACTTGAATATGTGTAAAATATACAAATAAAGCAGAGATGGAGACGTGCAAAATAGAACAAATTAAAAATAAGATTACAAGTACAATAAAAAATAAATAAAAATGATATACGTGATGTACAGTATCTCACAAAAGTGAGTACACCCCTCACATTTTTGTAAATATTTTATTATATCTTGTCATGTGACAACCCTGAAGAAACGACACTTTGCTATGATGTAAAGTAGTACGTTTAAATTTGCTGTCCCCTCAAAATAACTCAACACACAGCAACAAAAAAGTGAGTACACCCCTAAGTGAAAATGTCCAAATTGGGCCCAAAGTGTCAATATTTTGTGTGGCCACCATTATTTTCCAGCATTGCCTTAACCCGCTTGGGCACTTCCGTTTGAGGATGCACCACAGATGCACAATAGGAATTAGGTCTGGAGACATACTCGGTCAGTCCATCACCTTTACCCTCAGCTTCTTTAGCAAGGCAATGGTCGTCTTGGAGGTGTGTTTTGGGTCATGTTGGAATACTGCCCTGCGGCCCAGTCTCTGAAGAGAGGGGATCCTGCTCTGCTACAGTATGTAACAGTACATGTTGACATTCATGGTTTCCTCAATGAACTGTAGCTCCCCAGTTCTGGGGGCACTCATGCAGCCCCAGACCATGACACTTCCAACACCATGCTTGACTGTAGGCAAGACACACTTGTCTCTGTACTCCTCACCTGGTTGCTGCCACACATGCTTGACACTGAACCAAATACGTTTATCTTGGTCTCATCATACCACAGGACATGGTTCCAGTAATCCATGTCCTTGTCTTCAGCAAACTGTTTGCGGTCTTTCTTGTGCATCATCTTTGGCAGAGGCTTCCTTCTGGGACGACAGCCATGCAGACCATTTTGATGCAGTGTGCGGCGTATGGTCTAAGCACTGATAGGCTGACCCCCTGAACCTCTGCAGAAATGCTGGCAGCACTCATACGTCTATTTCCCAAAGACAATCTCTGGATATGATGCTGAGCATGTGCACACATCTCCGTTGGTTGACCATGGCGGGGAAAGTTCTGAGTGGAATCTGTCCTGTTAAACTGCTGTATGGTCTTTGCCACCGTGCTGCAGCTCAGTTTCAGGGTCTTGGCAATCTTCTTATAGTCTAGACCATCTTTATGTAGAGCAACAATTCTTTTTTTTCCAGATCCAAAGAGAATTCTTTGCCAAGAGGTGCCATGTTGATCTTCCAGTGACCAGTATGAGAGAGTGCGAGCAATAACACCAAATTTAACACACCTGCTCCCCATTCACTCCTGAGACCTTGTAACACTAACAAGTCACAACACAAGACACCGGGGAGGGAAAATGCTAATTGGGCCCAATTTGGACATTTCACTTACGGGTGCACTCATGTCTTTTTGACAGTGGTTTAGACATTAAAGGTTGTGTTGAGTTATTTTGAGGAGACAGCAAATTCACACTGTGATACAAGCTGTACACTCACTACTTTACATTGTAGCAAAGTGTCCCTTTCATCAGTGTTGTCACATGAAAACATATAATAAAATATTTACAAAAATGTGAGGGGTGTACTCACTTTTGTGAAATACTGTGTATACTAGCAAACATGTTGAAATGCAATGCTTAAAACAAACAATTTTGAATAAATCTCAGACATATCACAATAAAGAATCAATATTCCAAAATAATAATGAAATGCTTTTGTGGGTAAAGCCCAGTAATTTGTATTTCATTCATATTGTTTACCAGCAGAGGATGAGACTGTAAATCTGCACTAGCAGAATAAAAGTGGTAGAAATGATAGACGAGGATTGCTATAGCATTATGACACATTGTAGAAATTTGTCTTGTAAAGGGAATACTGGTCAGGTGGTTTGTGCATTTGTCACTTTGAGAGATAACTGGTGAAACATTGATGGCTTCTTGAGTTAAGAAAAGACCCTGAGGCAATAAACTTGTCAGGTAGGTATGACATAGCATAGGACTAGCGCAGGAAGTCAATGTCGCCGCCTCCATTGGCGAGATTGACACGTCACTAGCCTTGTCACCTGGTAGGGTCTCTTCCCGACAACCCTGGCCATTGGTTGTTGGGGTCTGCGGGCGGGGGGCTTATCAGAATCCGGGAGCCCCCTTTAATAAGGGGGCCCCCAGATACCGGCCGCCCACCTTATGTGAATAAGTATGGGGTACGATGTACCCTTACCAATTCACCTGGTGAAAAAAAGTGTAAATAAAAAAAACACAACGCAAGATTTTAAAATAATTTATTGGACCGCTCCGGTGGTCTCCCGTCTTGGGAGGTCTTTTCGCCGGACTCCTCTGCTATCTTCTGCTAGCTCTTTTACTAGCGGAGGAGCCCGGCTTTCTTCTTCATTGTTGCCGCCGCCTTCCGGGGATCTTCTTCTGACTTCGGGGTCTTGTCCCCCTCTTAGGTTCTTCTGCCGGGCTTCCGCTTTCTTCTTCCAGCTCTTTTACTAGCGTTGGCCTGGTCTTCTGTCTCTGTCGCCGCCTTATTCTCTTCTTCTCACTTGCGATGTTTACAGGACGCTCTCAATACCCCCAAAGAGCGGGAGAAGACCCCTGGACAGCGGCGGCGACGAAGAAGAAAGCCATGCTCCTCCACTAGTAAAAGAGCTAGCAGAGGATAGCAGAGGAGTCCGGCGAGAAGACCCCATCAAGACGGAAAAAGAGAAGACCCCCAAGAAGGAAGAAGACCACCAGAGCAGTCTAATAAATATTTTTAAAAACTTGTGTTGTGTTTTTTTATTTACACTTTTTTTCACCAGGTGAATGGGTAGGAGTACATTGTACCCCATACTCATTCACATAGGGTGGGGGGCCGGTATCTGGGGGCCCCCTTATTAAAGGGGGCTCCCGGATTCTGATAAACCCCCTGCCCGCAGACCCCAACAACCAATGGCCAGGGTTGTCCGGAAGAGGCCCTTGTCCTCATCAACATGGGGACAAGGTGCTTTGGGGTGCGGGGGCCGCAAGAAACGAAATTAAATTCAACTTAATGGACTGCCAAAACATATGGGATGCCTGGATCACATAATACCTGCTGCAACCTTTGACTGTTGCATGCTAAATGCCAGACCTCTTTACACTACCACCATCCCTTCTTCCTCTTTACCTGCTTTGCCACATTTTTTACCCTAACCACCTTCCTCCATACCTTTCCTCACCCGTTTCACATATGTCCCTAATAACAAACCTTCAACCAGCCCGTTTGAGCACTCTGTCCCTGCTCCATGTTACTTTCATTCAACCATTGCTTTCTGAGCTCTACAGACATTTGTGGTAAAATAAATGATGTGTTTCTTATATTATTATGTATTATTCTTTCCTGGAAAAAAAATAAACCTTGAATTTGCATTATATGTAAAATTATTCTACAGCCTTCTTTTATTCATGGAACGCCTTTATGATTGTGCTATGTTAATGATATATCTAAAGAGCTAGCAAACCTAAAAAAAAAAAACTTAAATTAGGTGAAACAGCTGCTAATAATAAATACCCACAAATAAATATATGAATGCAAAGCTACTAAGAAACATGCATCAAGTAAGTTGGCGGCAAAGTTTGATGCAAGTCATGCTGCCTTGTCAGTTAGCAAAATATATGTCACAATTATGTGCATTTGTGTCCCCTGTGCTTTTAATCCTGGGTAGCAAATGCATACAGATTTGCACAGGTCTGTGAAAACATAACCACTGAAGATGAAGATAAAGAGAATTTCACTTAAAACCGATGCACGATTAAAAAGTGGTCAGGGACAATTTTTATTCTGTTGCATTGCTACTTGAACAGTAGAAGGAGGAATTCAAGAATAAAGAAGCATAATGATTATAAATCTTCTGCAGTGCTTCGGTTAAGTGCTGCCTGTCTGTGAATAAAAATCGACAAATGTTCCCCACTGTATTTACCATAGAAGCCTAAAGCCTATGCCAGTGGCTGTTTTCAGCTTAGAATGTATCTAAAATTAAAACTTTTTTTTTTCAATTTTGGATAGAATAGGGAATGGCTAAATCCGCATCAGTTTTTTTTTGCCATCTGTTCCCCCATTGGGGAGATTTACCACAGTCGGTAACAACCCATGCAATCCATACATACAAAGAAACCAAAACAAATACGTTCATAAATTAAGTTATGTGTAATAAAATGGAATGACACAGGGAAAAGGTATAGAACACATGAGGAAAAAGGAGGTGTAAAAAGGCATGGAAATCCAAGACACCAGCTGAAATCTATCAGTAAGTAGAAAGTAATCCTGCCCCTTGTCAGTACAAATTAATATCAGCTGGTTCAGTCTCAACTGATGGCATATAAAAATGTGTCTCTTTACCAAGGTGTCACACAAGAAACATCTCGTGATGAGTAAAAGCAAAGAGCTTGATGATGACATTGGTTACAGAAGAATTTCTAAACTTCTAAATGCTCCAGTGAGCACTGTTGGGGCAAATATCTGTTGGTGAAAAGAACATCATTTCACCATAAACTGGCTATGACCAGGTGCTCCTCACAAGATTTTTGACAGGAGTGAAATGAATTATCAGAAGAGCTGGCCAGGGACCACTTGTGGAGAGCTTCAGAGACCTCAAATTAGCAGGTACAATTGTTTCAAAGAAAACAATAAGTAATGCACGTTCACTACACAAGACTCCATTGCTGAGCAAAAAGCATTTTGAAGCTCGTTTAAAGTTTGCTGCACATTTAGACAAGCCTGTGAAACACCGAGAGAATATAGTATGGTCAGATGAGATCAAAATTGAACTCTTTGGATGCCATAACACACACATGTTTCGAGGTCAAATGGCACTGCACACCACCCCAAAAATGCCATTTCAAGGCAAGGAGTAGAAGAGGACCCCCGTGGCAACCTGTGAAGCTCTGGTGAATTCCAAGCCCAGGAGGGTTAAGGCAGTGCTGGAAAATAATGATGGCCACACAAAATATTGACATTTTGGCCCAATTTGGACATTTTCACCTAGGGGTGTACCCACATTTTTTGCCAGTGGTTTAGACATTAATGGCTGTGTATTGAGTTATTTTGAGGGGGCAGCAAATTTACACAAGCTGTACACTCACTACTTTACATTGTAGCAAAGTGTCATTTTTTCAGTGTTGTCACATGAAAAGATATAATAAAATATTTACAAAAATGTGGGGGGTGTACTCACTTTTGTGATATATATATATATATATATATATATATATATACACACACACACACAGCTGTGCTCATAAGTTGACATACCCTGACAGAATTTATGATTTCTTGGCCATTTTCAGAGAATATGAATGATAACACGTCTTTCACTCATGGTTAGCGTTTGGCTGAAGCCATTTATTATCAATCAACTGTGTTTACTCTTTTTAAGTCATAATGACAACAGAAACTACCCAAATCACCCTGATCACAAGTTTACATACGCTGGTGATTTTGGCCTGATAGATGTACACAAGTTGACACAGAGGGATTTGAATGGCTATTAAAGGTAACCGTCCTCACCTGTGATCTGCGTGCTTGTAATTAGTGTGTGTGTATAAAAGGTCAATGAGTTTCTGGACTCCTGACAGACCCTTGCATCTTTCATCCAGTGCTTCACTCATGTTTCTGGATTCTGAGTTATGGGGAGAGCAAAAGAATTGTCAAAGGATCTGCGGGAAATGGTAGTTTAACTGTATAAAACAGGAAAGGGATATAAAAAAATATCCAAGGAATTGAGAATGCCAATCAGCAGTATTCAAACTCTAATCAAGAAGTGAAAAATTAGGGTTCTATTGAAACCAAACTACGATCAGGTAGACCAACTAAAATTTCAGCCACAACTGCCAGGAAAATTGTTTGTGTTACAAAGAAAAACCCACAAATAACTTCAAGTGAAATACAGGACTCTCTGAAAACACATGGTGTGACTGTTTCAAGATGCACAATAAGGAAGCACTTGAAGGAAGATGGGCTGTATGTTCGAGTCACCAGAAGAAAGCCATTACTACGCAAATGCCACAAATTATCCCACTTACAATACGCCAAACAGCACAGAGACAATCCTGGAACCTTCTGGCACAAAGTCATTTGGAGTGATGAGACCAAAATTTAGCTTTTTGGCAGCAACCATAAACGATACATTTGGAGAGGAGTCAAAGAGGCCTACACCACAGAGAAACATGGAGGTGGATCGCTGATGTTTTGGGGATGTGTGAGCTACAAAGGCACAGGAAATTTGTTCAAAATTGTTGGCAGGATGAATGCAGTATGTTATCAAAAAATACTGGAGAAACATTTCCATTCATCAGCCAGATAGCCGCACATGGGACGTACTTGGACATTCCAACATGACAATGATCCAAAACACAAGGCCAAGTTGACCTATAATTGGCTACAGCAGAATAAAGTGAAGGTTCTGGAGTGGCCATCTCAGTCTCCTGACCTCAATATCATTGAGCCACTCTGGGAAGATCTTATACATGCAGTTCATGCAAAATAGCCCAAGAATTTACCATTTGAGAAAATAAAGAGCCTCATCCACAAATACCCCAAAAGACTTCAAGCTGACAAAGGGGGCAATGCACTGTATTAAGAACTGTAGTATGTCAACTTTTGATCAGGGTAATTTGGGTAGTTTCTGTCCTCATTATGATTTAAAAAGAGTAAACATAGTTGATTGATAATAGATGGCTTCAGCCAAACACTAACCATGAAAAGTGAAAGAAAAGATTTTGTGTTATTCATATTCTCTGAAAAATGGCCAAGAAGTCAAATTCTGATGGGGTATGTAAACTTATGAGCACAACTGTATATACAGTATCTCACAAAAGTGAGTACACCCCTCACATTTTTGTAAATATTTTATTATATTTTTTCATGTGACAACACTGAAGAAATTACACTTTGCTACAATGTAAAGTAGTGAGTGTACAGCTTGTATAACAGTGTAAATTTGCTGTCCCCTCAAAATAACTCAACACACAGCCATTAAAGTCTAAACCGCTGGCAGCAAAAGTGAGTACACCCCTAAGTGAAAATGTCCAAATTAGACCCAATTAGCCATTTTCCCTCCCCAGTGTCATGTGACTCATTAGTGCAACAAGGTCTCAGTTGTGAATGGGAAGCAGGTGGGTTAAATGTGGTGTTATCGCTCTCACTCTCTCATACTGGTCACTGGAAATTTAACATGGCACCTCATGGCAAAGAACTCTCTGAGGATCTGAAAAAAAGAATTGTTGCACTATATAAAGATGGCCTGGGCTATAACAAGATTGCCAAAACCCTGAAGCTGCAGCACAGTGGCCAAGACCATACAGTGGTTTAACAGGACAGGTTCCACTCAGAACAGGTCTCGCTATGGTCGACCGAAGACATTGAGTGCATGTGCTCAGAGTCAGATCCAGAGGTTTTCTTTTGAAAATAGATGCATGAGTACTTGTCAGCATTGCTGCAGAGGTTGAATGGGTGGGGGGGTCAACCTGTCAGTGCTCAGACCCTACGCCACACACTGCATCAAACTGGCCTGCATGGCTGTCATCCCAGAAAGAAGCCTCTTCTAAAGATGATGCACAAGAAACCCCACAAACAGTTTGCTGAGGACAAGCAGACTAAGGACATGGATTACTTGAACCATATTCTGTGGTCTGATGATATCAAGATAAACTTATTTGGTTCAGATGGTGTCAAGCGTGTGTGGTGGCAACCAGGTGAGGAGCACAAACACAAGAGTGTCTTGCCTACAGTCAAGCATGGTGGTGGAAGTGTCATGGTATGGGGCTGCATGAGTGCTGCCAGCACTGGGGAGCTACAGTTCGAGGGAACCATGAATGCAAACATGTACCGTGACATAATGAAGTAGAGCATGATCCCCTCCTTTCGGATACTGGGCCGCAGGGCAGTATTCCAACAAGATGATGACCCCAAACACACCTCCAAGATACACAGGGTAAAGGTGATGGACTGGCCAAGCATGTCTCCAGACCTAAACCCTATTGAGCATCTGTGGGGCATCCTTAACCACTTGCCGACCGCCGCACGACGATATACGTCGGCAGAATGGCACGGGCAGGCATATGGGCGTATATATAAGTCCCTGCCTGCCCGATCGGGCCCCCCCCCGATGCCTGCGGCGGTCGGCATTCCTTCGAGAGCGATCCGGGATGAGGGGGCGGCCATTCATTCATGGCCACCCCCTCGCGATCGCTCTCGACGAATGGAAATCCCCGGTGACATCACTTCCTCTCCTGTAATGTAAACACAGGAGAGGAAGTGATGTATTCTCTCCTCCGTGTCGGTATTTTTCGTTCCGACACGGAGGAGAGCGGATCGGTGAGTTGCACCAACACTCTACACACACAGTAGAACATGCCAGGCACACTCACACCCCCCCTTTACCCCCCGATCACCCCCCCAATTACCCCTGCCCCCCAGTCACAGTGACACCAATGTAATTTTTTTTTTTTTTTTTTTTTGCATTGGTGTCATTTGTGACTGTAATAACTGTTAGGGCAGTTAGAGTTAGCCCCCTTTAGTTCTAATGTGCCCCCCTAACCCCCCCCAATAAAGGTTTAACCCCGTGATCACCCCCCGTCGCCAGTGTCACTAAGGCTGGGTTCACATTGCAGCGGTTTATGAGAACGAATGTGATTCGCACCGCACTGCAGTGCAAATCACATCCGATCTCTGTGCGATTCGAGTTCAGCCATTCGCCGCACCCGCCACACCCGCCGCACCCGCCGCAAATTCGCACGGGACCCTTTTTTTGGCCCGCAGCAGAATCGGATCGCATGGGTGTTCACACCATGCGATCCGAGTTTGCAGATCGCACTGCGATATGCGAACTGATCTGGGGGTGTCAGTAACATTTCACTGACACTCCCAGCAGTTCGTATAGGGCAGTGTGAACTGCCGCCGGGAGGCATGCGATGCGGGAACCCGCCGCGGATTCGCGGCGTTTCCGCATCGCTCCAGTGTGAACCCAGCCTAATAAGCGATCATTTTTCTGATCGCCGTATTAGTGTCACAGGTGACGCTAGTTAGGCAGGTAGGTATTTAGGTTCGCCGCAGCTTTTTATAGCGCCAGGGACCCCCATATACTACCGCATAAAGCCCCCTGATTGCCCCCTAGTTAACCCTTTCACCTGTGATCACCATATAACTGTTACAGGTGACGCTGGTTGGTTAGTTATTTTTTTATAGTTTCAGGGCACCCGCCATTTATTACCTAATAAAGGTTTAACCCCCTGATCACCCGGCGGGTGTCATTTGTGACTAATAACTGTTAGGGCAGTTAGGGTTAGCCCCCTTTAGTTCTAAGGTACCCCCCTAACCCCTCCAATAAAGGTTTAACCCCGTGATCACCCCCCGTCGCCAGTGTCACTAAGGCTGGGTTCACATTGCAGCGGTTTGAGAACGGATGTGATTCGCACCGCACTGCAGTGCAAATCACATCCGATCTCTGTGCGATTCGAGTTCAGCCATTCGCCGCACCCGCCGCAAATTCGCACGGGACCCTTTTTTTGGCCCGCAGCAGAATCGGATCGCATGGGTGTTCACACCATGCGATCCGAGTTTGCAGATCGCACTGCGATATGCGAACTGATCTGGGGGTGTCAGTAACATTTCACTGACACTCCCAGCAGTTCGCATAGGGCAGTGTGAACTGCCGCCGGGAGGCATGCGATGCGGGAACCCGCCGCGCATTCGTGGCGTTCCCGCATCGCTCCAGTGTGAACCCAGCCTAATAAGCGATCGTTTTTCTGATCGCTGTATTAGTGTCACAGGTGACGCTAGTTAGGCAGGTAGGTATTTAGGTTCGCCGCAGCTTTTTATAGCGCCAGGGACCCCCATATACTACCGCATAAAGCCCCCTGATTGCCCCCTAGTTAACCCTTTCACCAGTGATCACCATATAACTGTTACAGGTGACGCTGGTTGGTTAGTTATTTTTTTATAGTTTCAGGGCACCCGCCATTTATTACCTAGTCTCACTAGTGTACCCCTAAATTTAGGGGTGTCTACTTTCCAAAATGGGGTCATTTGGGGGGGTTTGTGCCATCTTGGCATTTTATGGCCTTCAAAACTGTAACGCCCTTAGAAAGCCTGAAGGCGGTGCTTGGTTTTCGGGGCCCCGTACGCAGCTAGGCTCCCAAAAAGTCCCACATATGTGGTATCCCCGTACTCAGGAGAAGCAGCAGAATTTATTTTGGGGTGTCATTTCACATATGCCCATGGCATGCGTGAGCAATATATCATTTAGTGACAACTTTGTGAAAAAAAAAAAAAAAAAAAGTTTGTAATTTTCCCGCAACTTGTGGCAAAATATAAAATATTCCATGGACTCAACATGCCTCTCAGCAAATAGCTTGGGGTGTCTACTTTCTAAAATGGGGTCATTTGTGGGGGTTTTGTGCCATCTTGGCATTTTATGGCCTTCAAAACTGTAATAGGTAGTGAGAAGTGAACTCAAAAATTTACGCCCTTAGAAAGCCTGAAGGCGGTGCTTGGTTTTCGGGGCCCCGTACGCGGCTAGGCTCCCAAAAAGTCCCACATATGTGGTATCCCCGTACTCAGGAGAAGCAGCAGAATTTATTTTGGGGTGTCATTTCACATATGCCCATGGCATGTGTGAGCAATATATCATTTAGTGACAACTTTGTGAAAAAAAAAAAAAAAAAGTTTGTAATTTTCCCGCAACTTGTGGCAAAATATAAAATATTCCATGAACTCAACATGCCTCTCAGCAAATAGCTTGGGGTGTCTACTTTCTAAAATGGGGTCATTTGTGGGGGTTTTGTGCCATCTTGGCATTTTATGGCCTTCAAAACTGTAATAGGTAGTGAGAAGTGAACTCAAAAATTTACGCCCTTAGAAAGCCTGAAGGCGGTGCTTGGTTTTCGGGGCCCCGTACGCGGCTAGGCTCCCAAAAAGTCCCACATATGTGGTATCCCCGTACTCAGGAGAAGCAGCAGAATTTATTTTGGGGTGTCATTTCACATATGCCCATAGCATGTGTGAGCAATATATCATTTAGTGACAACTTTGTGTAAAAAAAAAAAATAAAATTTTTTTTTGTCATTATTCAATCGCTTGAGGCAAAAAAATAAAATATTCAATGGGCTCAACATGCCTCTTATCAATTTCCTTAGGGGGTCTACTTTCCAAAATGGGGTCATTTGGGGGGGTTTTGTACTGCCCTGCCATTTTAGCACCTCAAGAAATGAGCAGTCGTAAACTAAAAGCTGCGTAAATTCCAGAAAACGTACCTTAGTTTGTAGATGTGACAACTTTTGCGCAAACCAATAAATATACAATTATTGACTTTTTTTTTACCAAAGACATGTGGCTGAATACATTTTGGCCTAAATGTATGACTAAAATTGAGTTTATTGGATTTTTCTAATAACAAAAAGTAGAAAATATCATTTTTTTTCAAAATTTGCGGTCTTTTTACGTTTATATCGCAAAAAATAAAAATCGCAGAGGCAATCAAATACCATCAAAAGAAAGCTCTATTTGTGGGAAGAAAAGGACGCAAATTTTGTTTGGGTACAACATTGCATGACCGCGCAATTACCAGTTAAAGCAGCGCAGTGCCAAAGTGTAAAAAGACCTCTGGTCATTTACCAGCAAAATGGTCCGGTCTGAAAGTGGTTAAACGGAAGGTGGAGGAGCGCAAGGTCTCCAACATCCACCAGCTACATGATGTCATCATGGAGGAGTGGAAGAGGACTCCAGTGGCAACCTGTGAAGCTCTATTAAACTCCATGCCCAAGAGGGATAAGGCAGTGCTGGAAAATAATGGTGGCCACACAAAATATTGATACATGGGCCCAATTTGTACATTTTAACTTAGGGGGTGTACTCACTTTTGTTGCCAATGGTTTAGACATTAATGGTTGTGTGTTGAGTTATTTTGAGGGGACAGCAAATTTACACTGTTATACAAGCTGTACACTCACTACTTGACAATGTAGCAAAGTGCCATTTCTTCAGTGTTGTCACATGAAAAGATATAATAAAATATTTACAAAAATGTGAAGGGTGTACTCACTTTTGTAAGATACTGTATGTATTTCATCTGTGCACCTAGCTGTTTACCAGGAGTTCAACTTAAAGCATGGCGTTTATCAAACATGCATATACAAGTACTGTATATACTTACAATTATTTTTGTGCATAGTGTCTTCACCCGAATCTGAGTCATCTGAACAAGATAAAACTGTAATTACAGATGGTGAAGGATCAGATGCTGTAACAGTCACTTGTGTATGTTCTAAAACACTCTCAGAGGGGTGGATAGTGAGTTCCAACAATAAGGCACTAGGGTAATCATCTCTGGAGGAGAAGGAAGGTGTTTGAGGTACTTCTTCACTGATGGTCAAACTTTGTTGTTGAACTCTCTGCTGCTGATTTTTAGAAAACTCAGCCAGAGAATCTATAGCACTTTTAAAGTTTGAGTGGTGCTGTACCAACTGCCGTACCCATTTTGACAATCCTGAGGAAAAACAAATACTTTTAAAGCACACCAAACACATATACAACACTATGTTCATCACTGAACAACAAAAACGTGTTAAAGTTTATTTTTTATAAAAAGAAAAGACAATGGCATATTTGTGTTATTAAGCTTACATAAACACTTCTCACACTTCAAATCTTTAATTTGTATACATCAAACATTCTAGTCAATTTTGGTACACCCTCCACTGAAGATAGGTCAGTGAGAATCTATATCCGTAATTTGTTACTGATGTAGTTTTACTGATGGTTATGCACTAAACAGTGAATATTGTATGAATCTACTGAATGTGACAGGCCTAGGTTAACCACAATTATTGTGACTATAACATTGAAATAAATCTGTTTTTTTCCCCCAAACGTATGCATACACTGCCTTATACAACCAATTCACTTTCATGTTACCAGAAGATAAATAAGGCGTTCATTTTTTTTTTTTAAGTGGAAACCCTCCTTCTACAATGTTTAAAAAGTAAGCAGTGTTGGTCTTTTACAGTGCATAACTACCAAGGCTTCCAAAAACTTACTGAAAGCTATAGTTTCTTTCAAAAACCACAACTCTAGTAGCAGCTAGTGAATGACAATAAGAAATCACTGAGAAGTCAGCCTTCAATTTTCCAAACATTTGGTCTTTAGTCAAGTTTGCTCTAACAGATCCAGGACTCAATACTCAACACAATAGCAAGGCACTTTTTACCCATTCACCTGTACTATAATGTGCAGTGGTTTTGGTACAAGAAGTAGAAACCCATTAAAACCATTTATTGGCGTTTATTTAGTAACACAGGATTTTAGAGCCTGTTGGGTTATATTGCAGAATTACAGAACAAAAAAAGTGGCCAGCCTAAAATAACCCCCCTACTCCCAGAATACTTCAGTTATGTGAAAAAGCAGTACCAAGAGCATGATCATAGACCTTCTCATTCATTAAGGAACACAAAAAAAAAGAGACTGTTGGAAGGTCCAAAAACAGTCCAACTGAGGGGTGGACAGCAGCAAAAAAACACTAACAGGATAACAGAAAAAAAAAAAAACATTACTGGGGATTCAAAGAACCCCATTAAGGACCATACGTCTGAAACTGGCACCAGATGAGGTCTGAACATCGCCCTGGAAGAATTTGGATTACTTGAACACAGAAGACCAGGTGGCAGCCTTGCAAACCTGGAAAACAGACCTAAGTAGAGTGTGCCTTGACAGAAAACAGTGAAACCCGATCCTTAAGACCATAAACTTGGATGATGATCTGAGCCACCTAAAAATGGAGGGACACAAAGCAGTTTCCCATTACTAGGACCATCAAGAATGCTAAAAAGAGAGACAATCTTTCTAATGAAGAAGTGGCTGCAAGGTTGACATGCACAACACAAAACTGCATTCAAGTGATGAAGGGAGATTATCTGATGAAATGAAACTGGAAAGAGGGAAGGAAGAACAATGTCCTGGTTTAGGTGAAAGGACAAAAGCACCTTAGGAAAGAAGGAAGCCCTAAGGCTAGACCAGAAAGGATAAGGCCACCAGCTTAGACGCTCACCTCACCGATGGCAACAAGGAAAGCAACCTTGTGATAGTAGAAAGGGAAATATACTAAATAGGTTCAAAAGGCTGTTTTTGCAGTAAAGAAAGAACCAAATTCAGATCCCATGACGTCACTGAGGAGTGCACATGAGGAAGCTATGTGAGGGACAACCTTTACAAAAGTCTTAATAAAAGACTAGGACACAATTGGTCTATGGAACAGGGAGGTTGATTTACTAAAACCGTAGAGTACAATATCTGGTACACCTCTGCATAGAAACCAATCAGCTTCTAGGTTTTTTTGTTTTTTTTTGTCAAGCTTAATTGAACATTAAGTTAGAAGCCGATTGGCTACCATGCACAGCTGCACCAGATTTTGCACTCTCCAGCTTTAGTAAATCAACCCCAAGACAACACGTGCTGTTATCTGACCATTGATGACATGCAAAGTCACACGTTGATCAAGGCCTATCTTGGCACCAAGAGAATCACTGATTCAGGCTGGGTTCCACACCACTGCTAATTGGATGCAGGTTTTCTACGCCTGGGTAAGCCTTCCCAGGAGTGGCCCGCCTACAAAGATTACTCCAAGAGAATGACAACGACTCATCCAGGAGGTCATAAAAGAACCCAGAACAACATCTAAAAGAACTGCTGGCCTCACTTGTCTCAGGTAAGATCAGTGTTCATGATTCAACAATAACAAAGAGACTGGGAAAAAATGGCATCCATGGGAGAGTTCCAAGGCCAAAGCCACTGCTGACCAAAAAGAACACAAAGGCTCATCTCACATTTACCAAAAAACATTATGATTATTCCCAAGACTTTTAGCAAATATTCTGTGGACTGATGAGACAAAAATGTAACTTTTTGGAAGGTGTGCATCCCGTTACATTTGGCATAAAACAAATGCAGCATTTCATAACAAGAACATCATACCAACAGACATGGCGGTGGTAGTGTGATGGTCTGGGGCTGCTTTGCAGCTTCAGGACCTGGACGACTTGCCATAATTGATGGAACCATGAATTTTGAGCTCTACCAGAAAATCCTAAAGGAGAATGTCTGACTTTAAGTTCTTGACCTCAAGCTCAAGTGCAAAGACCGAAACACCACAACAAGTCCACCTCCAAATGGTTCAAACAAAGCAAAATTTAGGTTTTTAGGTTTCAATCCAATTGAGATGCTGCAGCATGACCTTACACAGGCCGTTCATGATAGAAAACCCTCCAATGTGGCTGAATTTAAACAATTCTGCAAAGAAGAGCGGGCCAAAAGTGCTTCACAGCAATGTAAAAGACTCATTGCCAGGTATCGCAAACGCTTGATTGCAGTCGTTTCCACCAACGGTGGCACAACCGGTTTAGGGGGCAATTACTTTTTCACATCAAGCCAGGCAGGTTTGGACAACTTTTTTCCTTAATAAACGAAACCATCATTTAAAAAACACATTTTGTATTTACTCAGGTTATCTTTGTGTAATAATAAAATGTGTTTGATGATCTGAGTCATTTAAGTGTGACAGATATGCAAAAAAAATTTTAATCAGAAAGGGGGAAAATACTTTTTCACGGCATTGTATATACACTATATATATATATATATATATATTAGTACCCTCTTTCCCTAAAGGGCCTCACCATATAATTCAAACATTGTTTTATTAAACATATGAACAATACAAAGCATAACAGCTGTAAAAGTGCACACACAGGGTCATTATTACACTGTGTCACCTTCATTTATAAATCTAATCCTCATATTGCCTGTGATAAATTTCTCATTGATTTTTGTTTTTCCTTTTTTTTGTCATGATTTTTTTTTTATTATTGTAAAGACCTAAAGGATAAGCTCTTTAAACTGTTTTTTTGTGCTATCTTTGACTAGCATGTTTTTAACTTGGTCAAATTATGCCATTACCTAAAGGGCTGATTCATAAGTCTGGAAACATTATTTCGAAGGCCGGTTTACACCAGAATGCAGTGCAGGAAAGGTGCTTTCCATGTGCATTTCTGGCTTTTCAGGTGAACGTGCTGCCCTTGAAGTCTGTATGAGTGCGCCAATGTATTGTTAATGGCCCCCCAAACTCAGATCACAAACACAGTGCATTTATGGGCATCAAAACACATGGAACTGCAGTACCATGTGGTTTGAAAAAGTAGTGCTTGCACTACTTCCTTCATGGTCCAGTGTGTTTTGGAGCCTATTCAAATTAATTCAGCTGTCAAAATGAACTGCATAGGAATCCCATGTGCCCAGCCCCTAGTAAATATTTAAAAAAATCTTGGTCAAAGTTGAAGGATTAGCTTCCGAAACTTTAACACGCATTTCTTCATCTAATGATCTTATCCAACACACTAACACACTACTTTAAATGATAGTCACAAAAATATAAACAATACCAATAGATGGATTCACAATAAAATAAAGTATTGAATCAGTTTAGATGGGTACTTATTAGTATACAGACAAGAATGACCTATTTCAAGTTTAATTATCAATTTTATCATATGTAAAAAGCCCCATGTCAGGCGTGATAACTAATAATTTAAATTCTATTTGGAGACATTTGGTGTCTATAGTTTTTTCTTTTATGGAATCTGAGCTCCCCCTGCTGGTTGTCTATTACCATGTTCAATTTTGTAAGTTCTTCCCTATTGTTTGCTTCTTCATTACTTGCTTGTTTGTAAGAAATGCTTGGATGCCGCATTGAATATTTTACAGCCAACAGTGACGTTTATTAAATAATACTACTAAAAACAGCTGAGGAAATTTAAATAACTATAAGTATTTCATCTAGAAGGTAATACAGGTGTTTTAAACAGGTCATCATTAACTGTAGAAGGAAGTCAAAGTGCACATGAAGATTAACGTACAATAGAAAATCAAAGCCTATAGACATAAAATGTGAACAGCTGGACCTCATTAATTATTACAGTTGAGAAAGAACAGCACTGTCCATAGCAACCAGCAGGTTGAATGTATTCCTTTTTAACATGGTTATCACAGGACAAATATGCAGTCTGCTGTTTCTAAGTGAGTAAAGCATTGCAAGAAAATGTTTTACAAATGTCCAAAACACTTAAAGTGAACTTGCACTAGGTAACAAATTTGTAAAGCTGACCTTAAAGTATATACCATTATTTCTCCACAGGCGCACAACAAGTTTTAGCTCCAAGCACAGAAGCTAAAGCTCTTACATGTCCCTGTGATGTACACCACTGTATTGAGTACAGATGCATAGATCCACTCTGCTGAGCATGCAGAAAGTGTAAATCAAGAAGATAAAATAGGTGTATAAATGCTCTTTCTGGTGCCTGCTTTAACTGTTTTGGCTAGCTTTGCAACCATTAATTCTATTGCAACTGTATTTTCGTTGCCAGGTCTGCAACGGTTGTTACAACTAATATCAAAAAATGGCAGTCTATTTGTAGGTTTACATTACAGAGAATAAAATAGGGTAAGTGGACAGGAGCAGATCCAGAGATTATATAAGCGAGGTCTCAAGCTTATGTTCCCAAATGAAAAGAAATCAGCTGATGATTATTGAAATCCACCTATAACCAAAATCTTATTTTAGATATAGACTGAGTCATTGGGCCATCAAGAAGACCCATTCTGCCTGTGCAACCTGCAGGCCCACAAAGAAGCAGAAGGCCTCTCAGGACGGTAGAGAGAAACAGGGCCCAGGTGTTCAGAATAGACTGCGGATCATCTGAAATTCTCTGAAGAAGGACTAAATATCAGCAAAGCATAAGGCCCCTTTCACACATGACCGTTGCTGTTTTTCATCTATCAGTTGATGGACAAAAACGGATATCAATGCATCTCAATGGAAAAATGGATGTAAATGGAAAATCATCCATTTACATCCACTTCTGTCAACATCCATTTTTTGGAACAGATCAAAGCCCTATTTTTCTTTTGCTTAAAAAAACGGATCTGACGAAAAAAGGACAAATGGTTCGTTTTTGCATAAAAGAATGGATCCAGGACTCAAGTGGTTAAGGACTCTAGCTGGCAGATGCAAAAAACGAATGTAAAGACGGCAGAAAAAAATTATGTAAACTTCATATGTTTTTTTCTTTGAAAAAGTGACTGAACTAATGAAATGAACGGTCCGCACGTGTGAAAGGGGCCTAAGGGGTTGTTTATACATGTGGCAGCCCTCTGAAAACCAATCTGAAGTACATTGTTTTTAGAAGGCATTTGACTGGCGGTGAGGTGTCATGGTCACCTCCTCACCACTTGTTTTAACCCCTAAAACTCAGGACCACAACCACATGCAGCAGTGGGGCCCTATTCACTTGAATGGTTTGCATTCGGTGGGTGGTACTGCTCACTGGATGGTACATGATGGGGACCTAAGTGTAAACTAAGGCTTGCTGCTTTTGCAGGTACAAAACAGGATGAATGAGCTGTGATATTCTGATGGAGAAGACTAGAAGGTCAAAACACGGGAAGAGTGAATGCATATATGTGGCAGAAACATGGCAAGCGCAGAGGTAGAATCCACATTGTTCCCTTGCACAGGGGTCTTTTACAGCTCCAACTGAGTCTACGTGACAACATAAAGGAAACAAATCTGCAGCTATTTGCTTTTTCAATAGTCTAACACAGTTAAAAATGATGTTAAAATAGCCATGGATGATCCTAAAATTGCAATAAACACATAAGTGGCTATGCAGATGATTTATCCTCACCAGTTATATATTTTGAGTTATTTCTGAAACGGTCATCCACTAATATGAGGGCACCCCAATCATTCTTATGGCGGATACACCTGTTAAAAATAAGAAAGACAAGATTACGCCCTAAAAAATAACTATTATTTTAGATGTTAAACAAACACAACAATTACGATATGTAGACGAACTAGAAAAGCTGCTAAAGGTGCTTTCCATTTTTAGCTAAAACATGAAAATTCATCCATGTTCCAAACAATAAAAAATTGCATCATTGCTTAAATTAAATCCAACAGTGTTCTACTTGGCTTTTTAAGCTATGGCAGTTTTAGCATCAGGAAGCAACAGGTTACTGATGTTGTAGCTGTTCTAAAAAAGACCAAACAGCTATATTTTCTTAGGCAGTTAAGGAGCTTCTGACACAGAGAGCAGCTAAATGCCATGAACTGAAGTGATGAGAACACCATGGCTTCTCACTGCCTGCAAGTAATTGGTTTGTATTAAACAAGCAAGGACGGCATAGGGATAGCATGTAGCAATATATGTATGCGGAACAGTTTGCTATAAATGTTATTTTATTTATCCTCAAACTGTTTCAATCCTCAGTTACAAATCAGCAGACAGTTTACTGAAGAAATATATTCAATGGAATATATACAAATGCCTCTGCAGTATCCAATCTTAACATATACGGGGTGACAACTATTTTTTGATCCCTATATTTGTTTACAAAGACCATAATATAGCACAATTAGAAAGGACAGTATAAGCAAACACCCAAAACAAGCACACGGGACACTATCTCTGCAACATCAACGCTTATTATGTCATATTATGTATATTGTGCAAATAGTGAAAATGCAACTTCTTTGGAGAAGAGTATCCAGCTAAAAGGTTTTGATTCGTCACACAGTTTCTGCATGGCAGAGCATTCTGGGATTGTCAGGAAAGTGCCAGATTCAAGCCTTTTCTGCTTCTATTGCCATAAATCTCTGTAGACATTTTCCTCCCAAAATGTGACCACTTTCAGTCACTGTCATCATATATCATATTTTGGTGAAGGATTTCTTCGACTGAAAGGTCACTTGTCTTTAGTGACTTTCTTTTCCTGTTCATGGCCTTTACGTGATGTTTTACAGAGTGGAGGACAAATAAATATGTACTACTACATTTTTTATTTCACCAGCATCAAAACTCACTGCTGCAAGTAACTTGCCTGGGAAGACCCAAAATGAGAACATGCTACTATAAATAAAAACAAGATATAAAGAAATGCAATGAGTTGTACTGGATTAATAAATGTAATGACTTCATGGGTATCAATCCACAGAAATAACACACTTTATTATTTGTATGCTATCCAAACACAGATAAGGAATTGTAAAAGTATATCTGTCTGGTGAACCTTTTCATTCCCTTTTGTATAATTTTGTCAAAATTTCCAAAAAAGTTGTATGTATTATTTTTGCGATTAAGTACACTAGATGTACTGTGTGTATTATCTGTCCTGTGAATATATTTTTCCACAGTGGATTTATAGTCAAAATGGGATATACACATGTAGTTCTTTATCATTTCCACACCAAAGCTGTATATCGCACCTATTCTGATTGGACTCACTATAGAATACATTTTATAAAACAAACATTCTATGAATTAGCTGTACAATTATTAATTCAACATGCTCTTAAAAAAACAAACAAAAAAAAATTAAATCAATTATGCCAAACTGCTGAGCAAACTATAGCAGCACAGTTTAAAAAAAATAACAGAGCCACCCTTTTTATTTGAAGTATACAAGAACTGGGGTGCTTACAGGCAAAAGAGAACATTCATCTGATCCAGTACAGTTGGATTGGGGAATGATCATACATTGGTAAGTGCTTTCTAGTGCTCAGTTTGCTCCAATGATGATGTGACTGCCTGAGATGGATTTCCGATTACTATTGATTTCCACCTAGACAAGTGGACACCTGAGCACCCTACCCCCTTCCTTGCTCCATTAACACAAACATGAACATTCATCCGATGAAATCGTATGTGTACAATGATTTTATTTTTGATGTCACCGCAGATTTCACGAGTCTCTCTTCCAAAAATGATTGGTAGCTCGCAACCAAATCTTATTCACACTATTAGCCTTGTGTGATAAAAAATGCATGACAAAACTGTTGCATGTTTAGGCTTGAAAAGTAAGCTGTAAGATCATGACTTGTTCATGTTTCAAATATACTACTATCTTTTTAGTACCTTCGCAAATATGTATTAGTCTTCTCACAGCTAGTTTGAAAAAGGCTTATACAAATAACAGAAATAACTGCAGGTCTCTGCTGTGAACACAAGACAACTGAGAAGGTAAGATCTATAAAGTTGATTGAAATAAAAACTAAATATAAGTATTGCTCAAACATTAACTGTAGGAGAAAACATGATAAAGGTTGCCTTGTGTAAAGCTAAAATATATAAATACATTTACTTTTTCAGTGGATTGAAACCAAGTATCTAAATAAAAAATAGAATTGTGGGACTCTTTACTCATGTTTTTAGGGTGCTTTATAGATATAGACCTGTTTTAATTAACTTCTAGTGTTTTAAAGACTAATTATTAGTTTAAACAAACATTTTTTCCAAAGGAAAAGCTGTTTAGATGTCTAAGTAAAACCTCTCAGCAACAATGCCACAGTATTTGATGGTATGCCAGCTAATACGCACACTGGACTATCTTCTAAACCAGTCCCTTAATAATTGGCAAACTGGCACAGGTGCGCAAAATAACGTACCCGTATGTCACTCCGTCATCAGCGGCTAGCGGGCGCATGCCTGCGGGTCCAGTGGACTCGATGTCCGCCAGTGTCCTGCGATCGTGGCACTGAGAGGCAGAACGGAGAGATGTCTATGTAAACAAGGCATTTCCCTGTTCTGCCTAGCAACATGACAGGGATCTACTGCTCCCAGTGATCTCTGTCATCTTCTAGTGAGCCTTCCCCCTACAGTTAGAACCCACTGAGGGAACACGCTTAACCCCTTGATCGCCCACTAGTGTTTAGCCCCTTCCCTGCAAGTGGCATTTACACAGTTGATATTGTCAAAAGTGTCCAATCTGTCCGCCGCAATGTCGCAGTCATGATAAAAATCGCAGACCGTCGCCATTACTAATAGAAATAAAAACCGCAGAGGCAATCAAATACCACCACAATAAAGCTCTATTTGTGGGAAACCAAGGACGTCAATTTTGCTTGGGTACAACGTTGCACGACCGCACAATTGTCAGTTAAAGTGAAGCAGTGGAGTATCGCAAAAAAGGGCTTGGTCAGGAAGGGGTAAATCCTTCCAGGGTTGAAGTGGTTAATATCCTGGGGGTAGCTGAGAGGCATAAAGTGTGCCTGCTGTAGCTACAGTGTCTTTAAAAAGTATTCACACCCCTTGAAATTTTACAAATTTGGTCATGTTACAATCAAACCATCATCCATTAAAACCATCATCCAAAAATTACAGCTGCAAGTCTGTATGTTTAGAGTCATTGTACTGCTAAAAGGTGAACCCCCACCTCGGTCTCAACCTGCTCTGAAGTCTTTTGCAGACTCCAACAGGTTTTCTTCTAAGGTTGCCCTGTCCAAAATGACCATGGGCCTCTTTGCTGCTTCTCTGATTAATGATTAAAGTCAGTTTGCAGTTGTACCATACTCTTTCCATTTTCGGATAGTGAACTGAACAGTGCTTTGTGAGATGTTCAAAACTTGGGATATTTTTTCATAACCTAACCCTGCTTTAAACTTCTCCACTTTATCCCTGACCTGTCTGGTGTGTTCCTTGGCGTTCATGATATTGTTTGTTCACTAAGGTTCTCTAACAAACCTCTGAGGGCATCAAAGAACAGCTGTATTTATACTGAGATTAAATTACACACAGGTGGACTCTATTTACTAAATAGGTGACTTCTGAAGGCAATTGGCTCCACTAGATTTTAGCTTGGCGTATCAGAGTAAAGGGGGATGGATACAAATGCACACCACACTTTTCAGATATTTTTTGGTTAAAAATTTTGAAAACCATTTATCATTTTTCTTCCACGTCACAATTATGTGCCACTTTGTGTTGGTCTATCACATAAAATACAGTAACGTTTTTGTCAAGGGGTATGAATACTTTTTCAAGGCACTATACCATGTTTTTACAGAAGTCTGATAAACAGAGGCTAATCATTGGGAACATCAATAATGTGTGCTCCCATGATTCAAAGCCACAACACAGGCAGGAGGAGGGATTAAAAGTCTTCCACATAAATATCACTTGTGGTAGGTTAGAACAATGTGTAGGGAAATACTTTAAAATGGGAAAAAAATATTCTACAAAAGTTTTGCTCCTTTGTAGTTATAGCAAGGGAATGATATGCACAGGTAAATATTTTAATATCTATCTATATATATATAGATCTTTACATATCCTTAAAGAGAATATTTGCAAGTGCTACATGTGTAGCTTTGCATGAAGCTTCTAACATTTTATAAAGCAGAATTTAGAGCTTACTTCAGATAAGGGGTCCCAAACTCAAATTCTTAAAAATAACTAACATATTTTCATGGTTAATAGGTATGAGCACAGCGGTCATTATTCCGTACTCTAAGATCCCTTTCACACTGGGGCATTTTTCAGGCGCTTTAGCGTTAAAAAAAAGCACCTGTAAAGCGCCTGATGTGAAAGCCAGAGTGCTTTCACACTGAGGTGCTGCGCTGGCAGGGGCTTTCACATTGGGATTGCAGATGAGGCTTCTTTCAGGTGCTTTTTTTTTTTTAAGCTAAAGCGCCTAAAAAACACCTCAGTGTGAAAGGGGTCTAACTCTTTGACTTTTCTGCTGCCTTTGATACAGCTGACCTCCTCAAAAAACTCAATTTCTTTGGTCTTCAGGGCTCCGCTCTGCGTTGGTTCATATCTTACATATCTGACCGCACCTTTAGTGTCACTTACAACTCCACATCCTCCTTTCCAACTCCTGTTACCGTTGGGGTTCCTGATCTACACGTCCTCCCTGGGTCAGCTGATAGCCTCCCATGGCTTCCACTACAATTTATATGCTGATGACACCCAAATCTATCTCTCTGACTCTCAGCTCAACCGTATCAGTCTCTTCACGCATCACTGATTTACTAACAGACATATCAGCCTGGATGACAAACCCCTTCCTCAAACCGAATCTATCTAAAACCAAGCTCTTAACATTTCCTCTCCCACGTGCCCCTTCCCCTGACTTCTCTGTCAAGATCAATGGCATATCTATCAGTCCGTCCCCACATGCCAGGGTGCTAGGGGTAACCTTAGACTCAGAACTGTCCTTTCAGGCCCACATCCAATCCCTGTCCACATCATGCCACCTTAGCCTCCGCAACATTTCCAGAATACGCCCCTTTTTAACTAATGAAACCCCCAAGATTCTAATTCACTCCCTGGTTATCTCTCGCCGACTACTGCAACTCCCTCTTCATTGGATTACCTTTACATAGACTATTCCCCTTTCAGTCAATAATAAATGCTGCCGCAAGACTCTTCCACCTTACCAACCATTCAGTGTCCTCCACCCCTCTCTGCCAATCCCTCCACTGGCTTCCACTCACCCAACGAATAAAATTCAAAGTGCTAACAATAACTTACAAAGCCATCCATAACTCTGCCCCCAGCTACATCACTAACCTAGTCCCAAAATACCAACCAAGCTGCTCTGTTTGGTCCTCCCTAGACCTCCTGTTCTCTAGCTCCCTTGTCACCTCCTCCCATGCTCGCCTCCAGGATTTCTCCAGAGCTTCTCCCATTCTTTGGAACTCCCTACCCCAATCTGTCTGACTGCCCTCTAATCTATCCATCTTAAGACGATCCCTGAAAACCTTTCTCTTTAAAGAAGTCAATTCTACTTCTAATACACTGTTTTATTTCCTCCATCAGCTCATCAGAATCAATTGACCCTCCCACTTAGATTGTTCGCCCTAATGAGCAGGGCTCTCTGATTACTCTTGTACCAAATTGTAATGTAACATCTGCCTTTATTTTGTTAAGCGCTGCGCAAACTGTTACCGCTATATAAATCCTGTATAATAATAATAATAAACTGCAAAGTGCGATTCTAATAAGAAGTAGATAACATGCATTACTGGAAGCCTTGATGAATATAATGAATTATCTATCTTTGGATAAATGAGAGAACAGTCTGAACCTCTATCAGTTTTTTTTTTCTGTCTCCACTGGGGAAATTCAACCTCTCGGTCTGTCCTAGTGACCATGGTCACTGGAACAAAAAGTGATGGGTAAACTAAACCTTTACAGTTGTCACTGGACAGGAATTGTGTTATTAAAGTTTTATATTTTTTTTGTTTAAAAATAACAAACATGTTATACTTACCTGCTCTGTGCAGTAGTTTTGCACAAAGTAGCTCAGATCTTTTTCTTCTAGGGTCCCTCCTCATGTTCCGTCAATATAGCCAATTCATCAAGATTTCCCATTATGTCACTTACGGTTACTGTAAACCGTCACTAATTGGAGATTTTGACGACTTTCTGTTTCGCTGTTCACCGGCAACTGTGTACACTCCGCTACACGGTATTATGAGCGCATATTGTTAGTCTGTTAAGATACTAACCAACAAAATGGCTGCCTCTGCGGCAGTGATAACTTTTTCCTTGTTACCCGCTATTGTGTCAAAACAGTAAAGTCTCCATTTACCGGAGTGTACACGCTTGCTGATGTAGTGTCAAAACTACAAGTCATCCACATCTCCAATTAATGATGGTTTACAGTAACTAGAAGTGACGTAATTGAAGATCTTGATGAATTGCCTATGTTGACAGAACACCGGCGCTCCTGCCCCTCCCTCCTGCTGAGTACCCCCACAGCAAGCAGCTTGCTATAGGGGCACCCAAGCTGAGCTGCTGTTCTGTGTGTCCATTCAGACACGGAGCTGCAGCTTGCCCCCCATCCCCTCTCTTTCCTCATTGGCTCACTGACTTTGATTAACAGTAACAAGAGCCAATGGCACTCACTGCTGTGTCTCAGTAAGTCAAGACAGCCCAGTCCTATTTCTGGATCGAGATGGGGCTCAGATAAGTATTGGTGGGGCTGCTGCACACTGAAGGTTTTTTTATCTTAATGCATAGAATGCATTAAGATAAAAAAAAAACTTCTGCCTTTGGAACCACTTTCATCTATGATGACACTTGATAAAATGATGACAACTGTCAAAGATATTTTTTACCTTAATTATTTCCTCTTGCTTCCTGTTCTGTATCCTGAACAGGTGGCAAAGGCAATGGTAGCAAAAGAAAAAAAAAAAGAACACAGGGAGTTTCCCACTCTAGTCAAAGCAAACAGTTACTATATGACCCTTACGTACAGGTATAGTGACAAAGGATCCAAGCAATTACATAAAATAAAATCTCAATTCCACCACCTGTTTCAGCCAATACATATTATGCTAGACATAGAAACATTCATACGGTAGTTCATTAACTGCTCTGCAGACTTATTAGAATATTTAGGAAGCAATTACAAAAGCTTTGTTCAGAGCAAACTGCAGATCTGAATAATATATTACTTGTTTCACTGGTCAGCAACATTACAAAAGGATTGCACATTTGGCTTACAGGAACACATTTGGTTCTTCGTGTTAATTTTCATCAGGAACACTGTCTGCATTAAGCTGGCTTCTTGCAAGGACAGACATGAGCTGTGTAATATGTTAGCATGATGTATATAGTGAAAAATAATAGATATTTTCCTTTAATTACAGGTAAACATTTGTTCTGAGAATGTACAATTTCTATTTTTATATATCACCTTTTTAAAATGCTCTTAGTGGAAATATATATATAAATCAATTTGCATTAGAAAACTATATATATATCTTTAGGATGAAGAGGCACTTTTATTACACTATTTACCTTCCCAAGGCTTGATTCAAGGCTCGGTATGCTTGAATTTCATACCACATGCTTCCAGGCAAAAGTCCTCTACTCTTTGCATGGTGATCATTATACTTTCGTTTTAGCTCAACCTAAAATAAAAAAATAAAAAATAAAAAAATGTAAAACCAAACACATCGATGAGACTAGCTACAACAAACAAAACAATAGCAATATCCTGCAACACATCAGTGAAATCCCATGTTTGCTGCTGCATACATTGTAAATACAAAGAAATGTAATTGGTACACTGCAATACCTTCCTGACACCTTACATAAAGGGTTAAACGACCAGCAGAAACTTCAGTTACAATCCGGAACGGGGTGCTTGTTTATACTGGCATATTTCCTAGCTGCAAGGAACGTAATATTAATAAAATTCTAAGGCTGCTACACATACTATTTGGAATAGCTAAGCAGACTTAACATCACAGTAATGTACTTTCTATTAGCACTCAAAAGATCTGAGAACTTTTTTTTAAACTATTCTTTGTTGCATGTTGACACTCTAATCTACTTTCGGAGCATGTCAAATATTTAAATGAATATGTCACACATACATCGATATTTCTTTTATCTATTTTGCGGCATTTGAGAAAATGGAGCTGAAAATTACATCTATGAACATAACATCTCACTGAAGTTTAAGCAGCACATTACAAATGAATAAAACTTGTATGTTAAAAGTATTCCTTGAGGAACGTAAATGGCACATAAATAATGAACCAGGCTCCATTCTTTCAGTTTAAAGAGCTGAGTGAAACATAATCAATGGATTAAAGTTGTAGGACACAGATATAATAAATGGTCCAAGTCTAATTTGATAGAAGGCATGCCAAAATTATGTACATATAAAGAATACATTCTATAATCGAATCTAACAATGAATATCAGAAATCATCATTTAAATCATAAATAATTTAAATGGATTGTGAGGTAGGTGCCCGTAAAAAAATCAGATTTCAGCTGTAATTTTTCATGAGTTGGTTAAAAATAAAAGTCATCAATGTCACTACCCTACAAGAAACTGACACATGTTTCTAAAGGCTGCTCTTTTAAATTTGAGAAAGTGTGGACTATCTGGCTGGAGTATATACCATAATTAGTTATCTTTGAAATTCACCAGGGCCATTTTGGTCACTAGTCGTATGAAACCCTATCTCCTTTGTCAAGTTATTGCTATTTTACATCCCTTAGTTACTCCATCACCTCCACAATACGTGGTTTACTGTGCCACCTGATTTATTTTTATTTTTATAGTTCATTATTTGGAAACATTTTCGCAGCTGTCTCTTTGTGCGCTTGGTTTTATAACTGCTGTTTGTACGCTAAACATATTATACTACTTCACACCTTAATGTTCTATAATTTGTTGCATTAGTGATGTACATTTGTATTGTCTATACTGATGTCCACTTTAAAAAAAAAAAAAAAATTATAAAATTACACCTGAACGGTATGAAACAGCAACACTTTACTGTTATTGTTCCACCAGTTTTAAAGAAAAGCATCCAGAATAAAATCATTAAACCAAATTTATAGTGCTAATGTTATTACCCTGCATGTGAACATGGAAAATGCCTGGGAATAAACACAAAGCTATTTTATTATGGCTAAATAGGATAGTGTTTAAAAGGGGTTCTAACTTACAAAAAGTTACATATTGAATATGCAAAGTACATAGGATACCTGGGTAAATGTAAAATAAATTGTAAATGCAAATGTAGGGTTATTGCTGCTCAAGTGGCACAACATGGAAGAAAAATTAGGCCATATGGCCTGTGTAATCTAATATCATAGTTAGACAGAAATGATGTATTGCCTTATGACTCCACATATTAATGGCGACTGGCACTTTTCAAAATAGATGATTCACCACTAAATAAAGGAAAAGGTCTCATGAAAACTATTGACAAATAAATGAAGTGGTATCTATTGATCGGTCTTGGTATTTGTGCAAGAGAAAAAAGAAAATAATATTACATACATTGTGTCTGTAACCAATAAATGTGTTTGTATATATTTACATTCACACACTATTTACTTGCATATCATTTTCTATTTTTCTTGCATTTCAAACAATATGTAACAGCAACATATACTCTTTCAATCAAATAGGCAGAAGAAAAATTATGCTCATCCGAGAGCTGAGGAAGCTAGAAACAAGAAATGCAAAAAGTAAAAATTCCAGACTAAATTTTGATAGACCAAGAATATAAGAAAACACCTGTGTGTATAAACACCTACCTATACATACAGTATATACACACAAATATATGTGTGTGTGTGGATGGATGGATAGATAGATAGATGTTACTTTCTTACCAAAAGATATTTCTTTCAGCTAGGAATGAGTGATAAGCCCATAGCTTGACTGCAGAAGTGAGCAAGTACAATCCGGCACTAAATTGCCAGAATAACCCACTTTCACTGGCAACAAAGTTAACAATGCAGTTTGGCACAGTAATAAGTTTTGACAAACATTACAAATCTGAAACTGGAAAAGTTTGAAATCTGTAGAGTTTTATGGTCTTTTGAAGAATAGGCTGTGCCAGAAACCTGTTTTTTTTTTTTTTTTGTGGATTGCTCTTTTGTATTGTGCTAACCTTTTTAAACTGACAGATGAAGGGACACGCTTCAAGAGAAATACAGAAGACTTCTAACTATTTCTGACAGGTAATTTTCAACATGGGTTGGGGTACAACATTTTATTTTGCGTACCTATGCCCTTTAAAACGACCTGTCAAATTTACAAATTCAAACTTTCAAAGCCAGACAGTAAATTGAATTTGATTCTGCAGATGTAATGCTCGTCTCAATAAGACAGAAAGGATGTGGCAGAATTGTACATTTTACTCTTAAAGTGAAAGGTGGAAAAATATCACCCAGAGGAATGCCAGTACTGTCCTTACAAAATATTACACTGAGTTTGACAGCTGTATGCTAGGCTATGTTTAGAAATATATTTTTATGCAAGGATCAACCAATGAGTTTAATCAAGCTGAAATTAAAACAATACACAAAAAGATATACAACATATGATGTAGGACATGCTAGGTGATAAACCCAAGACCCCTTTCTCACTGGGGCCATTGCTGCTTTAGCGTCGGAGTGCCAATCGTTTTAGCAGTGCTTTAGGTGGCGCTTTTCGACCGATTTTAATCCAAAAGAAGGGGTTAAAAACGCCTGTTTTGCAGCACTTCGGAAGCACTGCCCATTCATTCCAATGGGCAGGGTGTTTTGGGACGTTTTGGGAACGTCCCGCAAGCGCACCTCCCCAGTGTGAAAAGTCACATTTGAATGAATGGGAGGTGGTTTCAGGCGCCTAAAGGTGTACTAGAACAATAATCACTAAAGTAAAAAATAGGTATAAAAAAAAAAACATGTTTGAAGGATTTTAGAAGTTCACACAAGTTTCCTAATATCACAAATATATATTTATGTATCGCCAGCAATGTATTAACCACTTGCCGACCGATGTCGGCAGAATGGCATTGCTGGGAAAAGTAACGTTACTGTATATTTCCCGCCATGCGCATGCCTGCTGCGAGCTCCGTGCCCATGGACTTGATCACTGCAGGGATACCCACAATTGTGTCATGGAGCTCAAGAACAGGGAGATGCCGATGTAAAGAGCATCTCCCCATTCTGTCTAATGACAGGACACTGTTCGTCTGCTCCCTGTCGTCGGGAACAGCGATCAGTGTCACGTCACACACAGCCCATCCCCCAGACAGTTAGAAAGACTCCCCTAGGACACACTTAGCCCCTCCTCGCCCCCTGGTGGTTAACCCCTTCACTGCCAGTGCCATTTTTACAGTAATCAATGCAATTTTATAGCATTGATGGCTGTATTAATGCCAATGGTTCCACAAATGTGTCAAAATTGTCTGATGTGTCCACCACAATGTCGCAGTCACCATAAAAATCGCTGCCATTACTAGTAAAAAAAATATATATTAATAAAAATGCCATAAATTATCCCCTATTTTGTAGACGTAGCACTTTTGCCCAAACCAATCAATACACGCTTATTGTGATATTCAAAGTGGACCAGAGGGTCACACGACCTCATCTTATCTGGTGTGTGAAGCTAAGCTCTTCATGTGGTAAAACTTAGACCTTGTTTTATTACAGCTCACTACATGGACAGACAACAAAAATACAGGAAATCAAATATGTGGCAAAAATGATGATAGAGAGATAATTTTTTGCTTTCTGTATACGTACATTCACTCATTATCTAATTTTCAATTATGCCATATATACTTTTCTGTAGTCCTCCCAAGGCAACAAGTATAAACATTCAGTGAGCTATTGAAGTGATACTAAACCCAAAAAGTTACCCCCCCCCCCAATGTATGGATGGGGCACACCATCAGCCACAGATCTATATACAAGTTCTTTAAAAAAACATTGTGTTGTCACATGATTGCTGTTCTTACTATCATCGCCCAGGTTGGGGGTGGAGCTAAAACAGTGTGTCACATGCCAGACATGGGAAATGGGGAGCATGCACACTGTGATGCCTATGTTGCAGAGTCTCTAGGAGCCTATAGATTAGCAGCCATCATGAAGGATAGCCTAGAGAACAGCAGGATCAACGGTTACATTTTTGGGAGGGGGGGGATTATAAACATTTAATCCATTCCACCAAACACAGCAGCTGTGCTAAAATCATAATGTGTATTTTCACTTTTGCAGCCAGAGAGCGCTAACATCAACTTTGTATTTGTTACATGTTCTCATTCGCAAAGCATAACTTGCAATTTCACTGGGCAAAAAATAGCTATGCAAATTAATCAACCCCTAACTTTGTAATCCACTGAAGCCAAGTCTAATTCAGCTCATCAATGGGTCCTTGGGAGTGTACTTCCTAAGTATTTGCTGTGTAACTTCTTATCTCTCTGTATCACCAATTACACTGGATTTACATTACATTGACTGGTTACATTGACTGGTGGTTACGAGATACTTCTTAGTACTGATTTTCTTTCTACATCAGGCGTATTATAGGTGAGACACAAGAAGAAACATACAGTGTGTATTTTTAGGAACTCCTCTCCAATACCGCAATCATGCTTTCACAGAACTACAAAAAAAAGGCTAGTGTGGTGACTAGTTTATTACAGCAAGAGAGAAAAAAATTGCAGCACAAAGTCCTAATTTAATAAATATATTAAACCAATTAATTGATTAAATGTGTAAAATGCATTCACAAATGAGGTATAAGGGAAAGCGTGTAGTGCTGTAGTGGATATGCATTTAGTCTGCTCTGAGGCACTGGACTAGTGGGGGAAGCCCGGCCTGCAGCTCACTGAAGAAACCACTGACTCCATGCACAGGAAGAGGAACCGGCCATTGCAGTGCAGACATGCCTCCTGTGTGACGTCACACGTAGAAGATGCAAAACAATACAGATTGTCCATATGACAGGTTAAATGAATGACATTAATTATATCATTACAATGGCATCTGAAAGTCAGTGGTATATATTAGGCAGCAAGTAAGCATTTTGTCCCTGAAGTTGATGCGTTGAAAGCATAAAAATTGGGCATTGCAGTCTGTTTTGTATGGGGCTACATAGCCGCACTCTGAACCATGTATGGGAAGAAGGCAAGCTAGCGGAAACAGCGTGACAATGTTCTGCTGGGAAACCTTGGGTCCTGCCATTCATGTGGATGTTACTTGACACAGACCACTTACCTAAAACATTGTTGCTGACTAATTACACCCCATCATTGTAGAAGTATACACTTATGGCAGTGGCCTCTTTCAGCAGGATAATGCACTCTGCCACACTGCAAAAATAGTGGTTTGTGGAACACAACAAGGAGTTCAAGAAATTGACTTGGCCTCCAAATTCTTCAGATCTCAAGCCAATCGAGCATGTGTTGGATGTGCTGGAAAAACAAGTCTGATCCATTGAGGCCCCACCTGGTAACTTACAAAATTTTAAAGGATTTGCTATGGATGGCTTGGTACACAATACCACAGCATACTCTCACAGGTCTAGTGGAGTCCATGTCTCAACTGATAAGGGCTCTTTTGGTGTCAAAAGAGGGACCTAGGTGGGTGGTGGATAACGTTATGACTGATAGATGTATATAGTACTCAGAACTGGTATGTAAGCAAGAACTGATGACTTTTAAAATATTTCCTGATCTTCTGGCTGGTTCCAGGTCAGTGATAAGGAATGGGCCATTAGGGAATGTATGACAGCATTTTCAATAAATATTTAACACTTTTTCCTGCACCCCACATTTAAAAAAAAAAGCATTTAAAAAAATGTACCGTAGGTTGAGTTTTGAGCTTAATCTCATTATAAATCAGTTTGTAAGCAATTATAATAAAATGTTCCAAGCATAATTATCAGCGTGATAATTTACCCCCCGAAAAATGTATATATATCTATATATAAATATATAGAAAAACATATTTGCTTTATTAATCTTACCACCTGTGTTGTTAATGTCCTTTCCAAGGCATTCTGTATCAAAATGTAAGTATAGGAAAAGACTGCTAATTATTGCTGAGTGACAAGATGAATAAAGGTCAGCAAATTTCAGCTTTCACACTTAAATGAGCACAGAGGATGCTACATCCTGCAAAGATCATGCTTTGGCATGATAAGCCCAATAATATGTGAATGGCTGTGGGTTAAATATTCATTAGAGCTCTGGCAAAGGTATATTAGGAAGAAATCGCTCACGTCACTTTAGTGCAATCAGAATCTATTTCATTGTAGAACTTCACATTAAGAGGCATCAAATAAACACCCAATTCAAAATGACAGGTTGCATATGTGAAAAAGCCACTTGGCCCTGCTAGCAAATATCTTCAGTGTGCACCAAACCACAGGCTAGAAGGGATTAGTTAAAATGTCAGAAGACAGCCTTTTACCTGATCATCCTTAAAAACATAGTCTTAGCTATCAGGCATGCTTTAAAGACAAAGAGCTTCTGCAAGGAAGCAGCAGACGGCCCGTGGCAAGCTCTGCCATCTTGTAGCTGTCAGATAGATTTAGGCTTTGATCTGTCTAGGAGGTCAAAAACACACTGTATTCATATTAGTGTATGTCTAACAGCATCATACCTGTTAGCTATGATTTGCTTTACGCATAATTAGGCAAATGCTGAATGCCTGTGTAGTTTTCTACACCAAAATCTGCAATGCGTAAATATCAACATCTGTATGCACTTTAAAAGGTATAACAATAAACATGTTTATATAAAGCACATATGCAGTACATGACATGTTCATCAATGCAAATTAACAGAAATATATTTGAGCCCTTGACAGTATATATTGTGAATGACAGCAATAGAATTGCAATATACATTTTATACAATCTGATTAGGCATGCATTCTTTTAGTTTAGGAGATACGCTGTATATATTACCAACTTCAAAAATGGGGAAATGATTGTTATCTGACTATATTTAGAGATCTAGGCAAATTCATCACAAGAAACCTTTTTTTTTTAACTTTAAGTATTATAGGCAAATGTAGTCTCTCAGCGTGTTGTAGATTAATTATAAATTACCATGTGAGATCCATGAAACTTTTGACACTACCATTTCCCTTTCTAAGCATTTACAAGCAGCATAGAGAAAACTCATACACATGTCTAAACTATTAAATGTAGGAAAACTGCATTTAAAAAGTGAGCAACTAAATACAAAACATCTAAAAATACCTTCCGACTGTCAATGTATGGTGAACAATTTTAATTGTTTTTTTTTCTTCTATTTCTTCTTTAAAAAAATAAAAAATAAAAATTTTCCACAGCAGTACTCGCCCTCTCCACAATTTAGAATTGTAGTCCCTATTTCCCTCTGCCACTGACCCTTTTCCAGGTTGAATGATGTCCAATGTCATTCAAACTTTTTCCTGTGGGCCTAAGCAGACAAACATGAACCCTTGGTATATGTCATTACATTGGTCACAGTACTGTCACACAGGATGGGGAGGATTTACTAAAACTGTAGCACCCAGAATCTGGTGCAGCTGTGCATAGTAACCAATCAGCTTCTAATTTCATCTTGTTAAATTAAGATCTGACAATAAAACCTGGAAGCTGATTGGTTGCCATGCACAGCTGCACCAGATTCTGTGTGTTCCATTTAGTAAGTCCCCACTACTATCTTTCACATGGCAGTACGTCACCTTCTACTGAAAGGGGGGGGAGGGGGGATCCTCTGCATCACACAACTGGCTCAAAGGCACATGGGAAAAAAGTACGTATATTGAATTTTTTTTTTAACGTATAACTTTTTATTCAATTTTTTATTACAAAAGATATAAGCAATAATGAATAAAAAAAGAGTAATGCCTTGTAAAGGTCCGATCGGATTATATTGTCGGAAAATCCAATCGTGTGTGGGCTCTATCGGACTTTTTCCATTGGAAATTCCGATGGAAAAAATTTGAGAGCAGGATCTCAAATTTTACGCCAAAAAAATCCGATCTGACTTTTTCAGATCGTTTGTAGAGAATTCCGATCAGACAAAGTGCCACGCATGCTCAGATCAAATTACAAGACCAAAGCTACTAGCCTCAACGTAGTCCCGTCGTAACAAACGAACATCATCACGTTCCGAACGATCGGATTTTCTGACAACTTTGCCCAACCGTGTGTATGCAACACCCGTTTGGACAAAATCCGTCGGATTTTGTGATCGGGGCATATTAGAATAGGGGGCGGATCTAGCCGTCAACCTAGATCTGATATTCAACAGCATCACATAATAGGTTACATGAAAAAAATATATATAGATACATTAAACCCCTTAATATTGTTTCATAACCTAATTCATCCAAAATAACACCCAAAAGCATGCAATCAAGTCCAAACATTATCTTCATTACCATGCTAGTGGATAACCTAATTCATACAAAAGATCACTTTATAATCGCAGGGTGTTTCTATGTGACACCACTATTAACCTAAAATACTTTACTTCCTTATCGCAAATTAAATTCTTTTATTATTCCTTTTGTACTTTAATAAGGACAAAAATATCCTCTCCTGACCCCAACGCTTGGGGACCTGCAATAGACGTTTACCTAAAAAAAGAAAAAGAGAGAAAAAAAAAAGAAAAAGACAAAACCCCAAAAATTGGCAATTGTCAAATATGACAAAAACCTCTGAAGAAGGACTATACCCAGTCTGAAACATGTAAGGTGTGCACGGCAGCTGGCCCGAAAGCATTCCATGGGCAGAATCTGTTTGTTATGCATCATGCGATAACTTGGGTATTATATGTTATGTAATTGTTAAACTTGCCTGTTTCACATGTTCACCTATGTATATGGATACATTTTTTAATACTATGTTTCAATAAAACAATGCGTTTACGTAACCTTTGCTTCAGTAGCAAAGTTTATTGAGGTTTGCAGATACTACTTAGACCTAGTTGATTTAATAGTACCAGTCCCAGGAGCCAAAGCATTAAGATTTCTACAGAGCGCATGCCTGGGTGTAAGGCACATACAGGGGCTAATCCAGATTGTAATTTTGTGGAAGTGCACTTATACTTTAAAGCTAGAATTTTGTTTAAACCAGAATACAGTGTCACTTTATTAACTGAATGCATAATCAAATGCAATGATTTCCTGTTTCATGTATGTAAATGCTTAATTCTATTATCCAGTATTAAAAACTAAATGCATAAACCGTGTAATGTTTTCAGAAACTGTACATTAATTCAATAACAAATAGATACAGTGCAATTTGCTTTACTCAAATACAACAATGCTTATCTATAAAAACAATTCACCGTCACAGAAAATTACCACAGTAAAGACTTGGAAGATCCCTGCAATGAGCTTTGAGGAAGTCAAAAAGTGGATTCATGGTACAATGACTAATGAGAAATTGAAGTCAATTTTGAAAGTTACTTATGAAATTTAATAAAGATTTGGCAACCCTGGATAACTTTCTCTATGCCTGCTCACTGCCAAACCTCCCATTTAATAAGATGGCATCTCCATGAGCTTCTTTTTATCCAACACTTATTAAATTTTTTACCCTGCTCTATTTTTTTGTACTACTCTTTCTGCTTTTCCTTGCTATTCTCAGGCTATACTGGGCCTATCCCCTTTGCTTCTGCTCCCGCATGTTTGTCTTTATACCTTTGTACTGCCCCTGTAGAGCGTCCCTTTTTCCTGGTATGTTTATTGCAGTATTTTTAGAACTGAATTACAGGTTGGGATATGAGGCACCTCATTTTATTGAAGCTCCTATTTTTGCATTTGTATTGAACACCAGACTTACACATACATACAATAAGGCCTCATGCACATTGGATGTTTTATAAACTCTCCTAAAACCCTTCTCCTGGCAGCAGTGTCATGACAAAAAAAAAAAAAAGCCTGACACTTGTAAAACTGTAACGTATTTAGCTGCATTTACCCACATCAAGCATTCGGGTGTTAATTTCATTGTCCAGAATAAATAAATTTATTCTGGCCGCTGAAATTAGTTAATGCTCAAGCACTAGACACATTTTTACTGCCCAAACTCTTCTGCTCCTGGACACATTGGCAGCGGGTTTTTTTCCTGCCTCTAAACACTACTATGTTGGACACATTGACTAACTTGCAGGGAAGTTTAGAGGCAGGAAAAAAAAAAAACACCACACCCCTAGGAGCATCAGTAAAAATGTCCAATGTCCATAAGGCCTAAAGCTCTTTTGACCAAAAATTAGATGAAACACAGAAAAAGATAGATCAGTGGCCCTTGGCAACCTTCCTAATTTGTTGATGTATGCACTAGTCACCCAAACAGATTTTCTGTCATCAACCTTGGAACATATACAAAGTAACATAAAACGTGAAAGCAATAATAAGTTTTGGGGCGCTATGTAATTAAGAACCACACCATGACCCAGTGAATGAGTCTGGAAGAAAAGTTGTTTGAAAGCAAGAGTGTTAATATACTAGTTCTGGTAAGTACTGTACCACATTTCATTAGGTTTCTGTAGTGGTAGCCATTACAGCAGTTTGCTGAATTGGTACCCGCTGTGGTAGTCTTCAGAAAGGAAAAATAACAGTTCATATCAGAGCTATGCAAAATACTAATAATCTGTGCTTGACACATTTAATTCATAGGCATTTTGGTAGCACAAAAGAAAAATAACAGAGGCAAAGTTACAATGGGGACCACCAAAATGTTTCTTTTATAATGAGGTGCCTAGAAAAAAGTACATTTCAATAGAGACATTTGTTGACAGATGTGCTGCTTTGCTGAGCAAAGTGCTTTCACACATCATTAGTTACTATCTATATCCAAATATTGATAATGAAACACTAAAATATATTATAAGATGTTCAAAGAACTTGCCAGTTCAAAGCAATTTTTAGGAATAGTCTTGTATAGAGATTAACTCTTCCAGTCTGTGCTGGATGGGTTTTGTTCTACAGAGATGAGGTGTTTTATTTCACTGTTTATGTTAAGCTTGGTATTTTCCATAGGTCACTGTTTTTTTCAAGCCATGGGAAAATCTTCCATATTTTTTTTTATTATATTCATCCTCATGGCTACATATTTCAAGAAAAGAAAAGCTGAATAGTAATTAAAAACAATTTTAATTACATCTAAATGTTCTGTTATGCTTCTCATTACAAAGGGTGCTAAATATTATTCGCCATTCAGTAAATTGAAATTGTGAGCATTATCAATTAGTAGATCCATGTATAATTCTGAACTACAAGCATTCATTGGAAAACAAACTCCAAAAGGCAAGAATAAAAAGCTACTTGCAAGTTAAAGGAATTGTAAAGGCAGAAGGTTATTTTATCTTAACACATTCTATGCGTTAAGATAAAAAGCCTTCTGTGTGTAGCAGCCTCCCCAGCACCCCCTAATACTTACCTGAGCCCCATCTCTATGCAGTGATGTCCACGATTCCCTTGGCTGCCCGGGACTCTCCTACTGATTGGCTAAAACACAACAGTGGCGCCATTGGCTCCCGTGGCTGTCAAAGTCAGTCAGGAGAGAGAGCGAACGGGTCTGAATGGACACGGGGAGCTGTGACTCGGCGGGGGTGCCCCTATAGCAAGCTGCTTGCTGGGGGGGCACTCAACAGGATGGAGGGGCCAGGAGCACCGAAGAGGCACAAATGAAAAGGAGGACCTGGGCTGCTCTGTGCAAAACCACTGTACAGAGGAGGGAAGTATAACATGTTTGTTATTATTTATTTTTTTAAACAAGACTTTACAATTATTTTAACATCAATGTTTGTCAGTTGTAATTTATGTAAAAAAGGGTGTTCATAAAAGGCCCATTTATAATGCAAAGCAGATATCGCTATTATTTTCATAGCTTTATGCTGAAATTTTACTCCACACCACAGCATGCATTTTACAGCCTATTCATTAAATGCAGGCTACGGAACGCAGCGTGGTGTGTCAAGAGTTCTGCTCAAGTAAAGCCCCATACACACTATCAGTTTTTCTGCTGAGTTTTTCCTTCAGACTTACCAAAACCATATAATATGAGGTCACACCTTAGGAGTTTCAATGTGTATGCAATCAGGCAGGTCCTTCTACTACATGGTTTTGGTAAACCTGAAGGAAAACTCAGCAGAAAATCTGATAGTGTGTATGGGGCATAACATTGCAGAAAGAACTGATTGAAGGAGAGCCTGGTAACATGACTGAAAAGTCATGTGACCAGGGCTTTCATCCTGGAGCACTGAAGCAAGCGGAGTATAAAACACAATTGTAAAGCACACAACTGCTTTTTTTCTTTTCAAAGCAACAGTACGGCCAATATAAGTGATAAGCCTGCATTCAGAACATATTCCTGATGATTTTGACCTTTTTTTTTCCCCACTTCCAGTCCAGTCCAGGCCAATTCTGACATTTCAGTGAAAATCAGCATTTTGTGCAAAAAAATTACATAGAGCCCTAAACATTATATATTTTTTTAAGCAGAGACCCTGGAGAATAAAATGGTTGTTGGTGCAATTTTTATGGTTTTATGTTTTTTCAAATGCAAATTTTCTGGAAAAAATACACTTAAATGAAATCTAGTGAACACAAACACAAAATAATACCCAATCTTTGGTAAAACATAAAAGATGATCAATAGATACCTAACACGTCATGCCTTAAAATTGAGTACTCCAGTGGTATGGTGCCAAATCACTGTACCTAAAAATCTCTATAGGCGACAATTAAAAAGCCTTTAGAGATTACAGTTTAGAGATTAACAGGAGGTCTGGCACTAAAATTGTTGCTGACGTTAGTGGCAATACCGCACAGGTTTGGTGCCATAATTATTTACATATGTGTGTGGTAAGGCTGGGCAATTCCCCCCCAAAAAAATCTGCTATTTTTTTTATAAAAAACTCGATTTACGATTCAAATCGATTTTTTTTAATTATATTAATTAAAGTGCATCAACAAACAAAACTGAAAAGGCAAACCCTTTCTCTAACTGAAAAGTCATTGAGCAAATAAAGCAGCACAATAATACACATACTACAGGAGAGGGTCAGAGAGTGCAGACATACTGCAGGAGATTACCAGAGACTCTGGACATACTGCATGAGATTACCAGACTGCGGACATACTGCACAAGATTACCAGAGACTGCGGACATCCTGCACGAGATTACCAGAGACTGCGGACATACTGCATGAGATTATCAGAGACTGCGGATATACCGCATGAGATTATCAGAGACTGCGGTTATACTGCATGAGATTATCAGAGACCCAGGACAAACTGCACAACCAGAGACTGCGGACATACTGCACAAGATTACCAGAGACTGCGGACATACTGTATGAGATTACCAGAGACTGTGGAAATACTGCATGAGATTACCAGAGACTCAGCACCACAGCTGACACTGAAGCCTTGAATAACAGGGGGAAGAGTATCCAGGGGCACGTCACAAACGTACTTAAGGCCATGCACTAGTTGGTCTGCTAGCTCTACGCAGACGGGAGGCGTTCTGCTCTCCCAATTCGCGGTGCAAAAGTTTTGCCCACTCAGTGTCTGCGACACCAGTGCGAATGCCAGTACAGGTCGCACGGCTGACCCCACAACCGTAAACAAGGAACGAGCCACTGCCTTGGCCTTCCTGTCCGTGGGATCCTTGAATGCAGGAGTCCCCTCAACCGAGATCTTGGTTATTTTATTTAACCTAGATACTGGGGGGTCCACGACTGGAGGAGCCGACCAATTTTTGAGAAGGCTTTCCTCAAAGTAGTAAGGCAACGCAAAATTTTTGGGGACCGAAAAGGTCCGTTGCGGGAGACCCCATTCCCTGTAGATGAATTTGTCAAAATAAGTCAAATACGGGAACACCTTAGGTGAACGTGCTGGTTTGCAGGACCGGTACATCAGCAGAAGAATCCGCTGACTCATGAATCTTCAGGGTATCACGCAAAGCTGTGATAAGTGCTCCAACAAGCGCCTTGTTGCGCCCCAAACCAGACGGGGAATCATCCTCACTGTCCGAACAGTCCTGGTTAGCCACATCTGATAGGTCAGAGCAGGGGTCTCCAGCTGCAGCAGGGCCCGAGTCTGCATCAGAGCTCTCCCCAGAGGATGGGGGGAGGGGGCAGGGGCCTCTTACGTGCACCTTTCCTGCCACGTGCCACCTCTATCTTAGCAACATAGGAGTCAAGGCCCACAGTCAGGGTGTCCATGCGCACCGCGCTAACCGCAGGTTGCTATAGCCTGGATTTCGGGGGAAGAAACACCAGGTTCTGAAGCCATGCTGACCCTAGCCTGTCTGCCACCTGCAAGGGGACTTAGGACAGTGAAGGTCCCACCCTCCTGCTGCAGCCGCGTGGGGTGGTGGGGGGCACTAGACTCACCAACCTGGGGCATTCTGTGAAAGCCACAAGCAGTGCCTGTAGTCCCTAGGAGGTTCCCAGTTGCAGAGAGGAGAAAACTGTGTCAGCAGCAGCAGCTATAAACAGCGGTGAAACGTTCTGCAGAGCTAGCTTCAGTGTTCAGCAAAGAGCCATCCAGCGTCCTGTACACACAGTGGACACAGGAAACAGCAAGTGAGAGCACATGTAATGCTGCCACAAGAGAACAGCTGCAAAAAAAGCGCTCAGGCTTCAAGAAAATGGCCGCCAATGAAACTAATAGGAAATCCTAAAGAAAATGGCTTCTGAAGCTCACCAGGGGAATATCAGCTTTCCCACATCCAAGATGGCCGCCGGATGGCGCCATGCGGTGATAGAACAAAAAATAAAAACGTGCTGCCTGCTTACAGCCAGAACAACCTCCACAAACACCTTTAGGGACCCCCCAGACCTGGACCACGACCAACGCCAGCCGCACAGTGCCCCCACAGGTGAGAAAAAGGCAAACCCACACACACACTGCCCACAGCGCATGCAGCCACCCCCCTCAGAGGGGGGAAGGAGGGGTGATAGGGACCTGGGAGAGAAGATAGGGAGGTGAGGTGGCCCCCGAATCAACCCCCCAGGGAATGCCCAGCTGCTCACCCCACCGAGGCAGGAAGAGCCGTACTTACCAGTCCTGAAGAGCTGGGAGATATTCCATCACAGACCTACTCCTGCACAGTTACAGGGTAGCTGTTGGCCCGGTATACTGTGATCCAGACAGCAGTAGCCCGGTCATATGTATACCCCGGAGCATTGAAGCTCACCGATCAACTCTGGAGCCGAGGCATGTCGTGGCCTGCCGAGCCTTAGCTGCGGCCTGCTCATGCTCGATGGCCGGACTGGGGAGACTATAAGGATATCATTAACCAGCCTGTCACCCAGCCGGAAGTTGATAGATCTCAGGATCTTTCATCTTGCGCAAAAGGCAGCAAACCTGCAGCAAAAACATGGACCGAGAGGGCCTGCAGGGTTCCTAGGTCATTCTCCTTACTAGGCAAAATAAAAACTGAAGCTGCTTGGAGCAGTGAGGAGAATTGATAGCACAGGGTCCGCTCACCGGGGATGGGATTAACATTCTGTGTATTGTGGAACAACTTTGCCTAGTTCTCCTAATGGCAGGCTATACAACCCATTTAGTTACAGAAAGGAGCTGTGTCGGTCGGTGAATATAAGAGAAAAACGTCTATAGCCAAAAACAGCTGCTGTAAAAATGTCCAAAAACGTCCAGTGTGCATGAGGCCATATAGAGAGATCAGTGGTCTATTAGACCCCATAGCTCTCCTGTCTCCAAAGCATATGGTCAAACCGAGAGGCAGTAACGACTAGTTTACATGAGACCAAAACCAGATATACCTAAAACCTCCTTGCTTCTGATTTATGACATCACACAGTAGGAGGGATAACATCAGCTTCTCTTGCTCAGTGTCCCAGAAAGTGGAAGCCACTGGTCACATTCTTACCAGTCTCCACGTTTGGGCAAGAGAGCCTAGTAAAGGCACAGCGGTGGTGAGAGGAACCCGTTCCGCCACCTGTAAAAATTATGCAGTAGCTCTAAAGCCAATCTGATCACTTTTACATAAAAGAGAATCACAGGCTGAAAAAAAGCAATATTAGGATCATGGTTTGAGCCTCAACCATGATCCCAGTATAACCACTTCAGCCCCGGAAGGATTTACCCCGTTCCTGACCAAAGCATTTTTTGCGATTCAGCACTGCGTCTCTTTAGCCGACAATTGCGCGGTCGTCCGACGTTGTACCCAAACAAAATTTACGGTTTTTATTTTTTGCGCTATAAACAAAAAAAAGCGTACATTTTTAAATAAAAGCAATATTTTTTACTTTTTGCTATAATAAATACCCCCAGCAAAATACATAAAAAAACAAATTTCTTCCACAGTTTAGGCCGATATGTGTTCTTCTACATATTTTTGGTAAAAAAAAAAAAATCGTAATAAGTGTATATTGATTGGTTTGCGCAAACGTTATAGCGTCTACAAAATAGGGGATAGATTTATGGCATTTTTATTATTTTTTTTACTAGTAATGGCAGCGATCTGCGATCTTTATCATGACTGCGTCATTGCAGCAGACAGATCGGACACTTTTGACACTATTTTGGGACCACTGACTATTATACAGCGATCAGAGATAAAAATAGCCACTGATTACTGTATAAATGTCACTGGCAGGAAAGGGGTTAAACATTAGGGGGTGATCAAGGGGTTAAACGTGTTCCCTCAGTGTGTTCTAACTGTAGGGTGGATGGGCTCACTAGAACATGAGAGAGATCACTGCTCCCAATCACCGAAACACATGGACTTAGTGGGGCTTACGCCACCCAAGTCGCAATAGGCTTATGTACTTAAACCGGCCCAGTAGAGGTAACAGGTCCTCTGTCTTGTCTCCAATAACTGACCGTCAGACCATCAGTAGCGATTAGTAAATAATTTCCAGAAACATCAAGTGGAAGGCGCAAACTTGGTATCATGCACAGGACCATGCAAATAAAGAACAATTCTGGAGGTAATGGAGTCGATCCCGCTAATAATGGAGTCAATCCTGCTTATAATGAGAAGTGAGAAGTGATGTAAAACCAGCACTGTAGCGCTTGCATATAGACAGGAAGGGGCTGCAATGAGTCTGCAGGACTCAGTCACATGATATTTAGAATCTTGTCAGTCTTGTTGTATCTTTGCATGGATTTTCAGATTACATCAATTCCTGTAGCTTGTATCAGCATTACATCACTTCCTGTTAGGTCATCTCCCAGAAAGGGAGGCAGAACAGTGAAATGCCATGTTTACATAGGTAGTTCCTTGTTCTGCCTCTCCTCGCCATGAACACAGACCTGCCTCTCCTCCTTTGCAATCGTGGATTGGTGGCTAACATAGAGTTTGCGGGACCCGCGGGCATGCTTCCGCAGTGTGCGCCAGGCGCGCGCTTGCTAGGTGGGAAATATGAAAGGACGTACGGGTACACCATTTTGCGCACCCGTGCCATTCTGCCGATGTAAATCGGCATGCGGCGGTCGGCAAGTGGTTAACCTTAGGTTGTTTATAAACGGCCTAAGGATGGAAAGTGGTTAAAGGATTATTGCAGCATTTTTACACATGTATCAAAAACATCAGGAGTTTGTTTCCTGGACTGGACAGTTCTATAGGAGGAGAGGAGAGATTTCAACATGAAAATCTGTGTATCCCGCGATTATAGGCACTGGCATTGAAATCTATAGGACCTCCCTAAACACATACATACACAAAAAAAAGCTCATGTACTTTAAGTGTAGAGTGTAAGGTGACTGAGCATACAAGTGTGAACAGGCACGATTAGAAAGAATGGAAGTCAGTCAAAGGCAAACAAGCAGAAAAACGCTCTGAGAATGGGGTACAAGTATTGATTGAAATGTTATTTAACCACTTGAGACCCGCACTATAGCCGAATGACGGCTACAGCGCGGATCTCCTTTGCCGGGACTACGTCAATAGACATAGTCCCGTGCACGAGCGGCCCTGAGGGGCGCGCGCGGCACGCTCTGTGATCGGCGAGTCTATGAGACTCGCCTGATCACCGATCCGTGCAAGGGGTCGATCCCGACCCCTTATCACGTGATCAGCTGTCAGCCAATGACAGCTGATCATGTGATATAACGGAGCCGGTAATCGGCTATTATTCCTCCTCGCGCTGACAACGCGAGGAGAAAAAAAAAAGCCGATCACCGGCGGCCGTGATCGGGACATCAGTCCCGATCACGGCCAGCCCTGCCAGTGCCCACCTGCCCCCTGCCAGTGCCCACCTGCCCCCTCATAACTATACATAATAAAAAATTAGTGCCCCCCGTCAGTGCCCACAGTGCCACCCAGCAGTGCCCACAGTGCTACCCAGTAGTGCCCACAATCTGCCTCAACAAAGGTGCTGCACCCCAGTGCCACATATCCGTGCCATCAGTGTCATCTACCAGTGCCCATCAGTGCCACCCATCAGTGCCACCTATCAGTCCCATCTATCAGTGGTACCTATCAGTGCCCATCCGTGCCACCCATCTGTGCCACCCATCTGTGCCCATCAGTGCCGCCTTATCTGTGCCCATCAGTGCCGCCTTATCTGTGCCTATTAGTGCCGCCTTATCTGTGCCTATCAGTGCCCACCAGTGCAGCCTATCAGTGCCAACCAATGCAGCCCATCAGTGCCCACCAGTGCAGCCTATCAGTGCTGCCTCATCAGCGCACTTCAATGAAGGAGAAAAATGACCTGTTTGCAAAATTTTATAACAAACTATTAAACATGATTTTTTTTTTTGCATCTTTTTTTGTTTGTTTAGCAAAAAATAAAACTCCCAGCTGTGATTAAATACCACCAAAAGAAAGCTCTATTTGTGGGAAAAAAATGATAAAAATTTCATTTGGGTACAGTGTTGTATGCCCGCGCAATTGTCATTCAAAGTGCATCAGCGCTGAAAGCTGAAAATTGGTCTGGGACTGAGGGGGGTTTAAGTGCCCAGTAAGCAAGTGGTTAAACAGTTAAAAACTACACATTATGATTGATTTTTCCATCTATCAAACTTGGCAAATGAATACAAGCTGTGCACCAAAAATTGTAAAAATGTATATATGTGCCAATAATTGTTTTTGTGTTAGATAAGTGGTGAAGTGTAAAAATCCCTGTATATTTTTTTTAAACGCGTAATTTTATTATACACAAACAAGACAGATTGCATCTATAAAAAGTCCAGTCAACATATACAATTCAATGTTGAAATTATAATTTTACATCCATATTTCAAATGAGGAAGTATGTTATAAACACATGAAAACTTAATATTTGGTATAAAGGGAACAATCAGAGGAAAGGATATGATCCAAATTTACATCCCTATCCTACGACTTAAGAAATAGGCGGTATAGTATGCTCCAAATTGACCCCAGATTTGAGTAAATTTGAGTGGGCATTTTCTGGCCTCATATGTCAATGTGTATAGTGGGAGTGCTTGGTTGATAATAGTAAGCTAGAAAGTTATAGTGGGTGTAGATTGGGACTTTCAGTGCTTTTGGTTTGGATTTCTTTGCATAGAAAAAGACTATATGTAAAAAGAGTTGTACATTTTTAGATAGACATTCATCTACTATATATCCCAGTAGACATGGGGTTACAAATGTTGGGTATTTGGGTTAGTGAACTAACGAAGGCAGTGACTTCTGACCAAAATTTCCTGATCGGTGGACATTCCCACATCACATGTGTAAATCCCATTAGCCGTATTACATCTAGCACAAATTGCGGAGAGCGTGCTAAGCAAGTGATAGAGTAAACAGGGAGTGTAGTAGGACCTATAAAAAGAGTTTAGTTTATATGACTATCTTGAGAAGATATAACAGAAGAGACCCGGAGAGGAAGAACCTCCTGCCAGATATCCTCCATCAACTATGGTATATCAGAGCACCATCTACTCTCGGTATTTCTAGTTCTATTCGTTGAGGAATGAAGAAGAGATTTGTAGTATGTGGGAACCAGTTTTGTGTGGGATGGGTCAGTAAATAGAAGCTCAAGCAGGGAAGGTTGGACATCTATATTAGGGATGCCAAACTGTGCAGCAGTGGTGTGGCGTATCTACATATATTGAAAGTTAGCTGTAAGTCCTGAAAGGATCGGAAAGTGTTCTCTAAAAACATGTGTGAGATCAGTTTCACCCCCCGCCTGAACCTAAACCTGCCGTCCGTTCTACGGAAAAACTCCCTTTAGAAATGGATTGCCCCATAATCGGGTATAGGTGAGTATATGGTACGAGAACTGGAAGGCACTAATTTTGAAAGCTTAAATATCCGCAGTGAATAGATAAGATGCTAGTGTCTTCCCCACCCCTGGTAGATTGACGATGAATTTGATTCTGTAGAGATTCATATGAGGTAAGGATGGCTGCCAACAAGGCTGTGGCCGCATTATTAGACTCCAGGTAGAACCACCAATAAGTGTGTGCTAACTGAGCGGCCACATAATAGATCTGGAGATTAGAAAGCACCAGGCCCCCTTCCATAACTGGTAATTGTAGTGTATCTTTTGCAATCCGGACTACCCATCCTCCCCAGATAAAACTGATAATAATTGAGTCCATCTCAACCACCTCAATACAGTGCAGTTACACCCCCTTCCTGCCCAGACCAATTTTCAGCTTTCAGTGCTCTTACAGTTTGAATGACAATTACTCAGTCATGCAACACTGTACCCATATGAAACTTGCGTCCCTTTTTTCACACAAATAGAGCTTTCTTTTGGTGGCATTTAATCACTAGTGGGTTTTTTATTTTTTGTTCTATGAATAAATTTTGGGAAAAAAAATGCTTTTTCTTTGTTTCTGTCATAAAATTTTGCTAATTAGTAATTTTTCTTCATAAATTTTGGCAAAAATTTATACTGCTACATATCTTTGGTAAAAATAACCCAGATTAGTATATATTATTTGGTCTTGGTGAAGGTTATAGAGTCTACAAACTATGGTGCCAATCACTGAAAATTGATCACATCTGATCAGGCCTTCAGTATTATCAGGTGTATCTCATTTCTTGAGACACTAACAAGTCAGGAAATTACAAATACCCCCCAAATGACCCCTTTTTAGAAAGTAGACATGGTGAGTGTTTTTAAGTTGTATTTTTTTCCTACAATCCTTTGCAAAATGAGGATTTTTATTTTTTTACAAAATTGTCATATTATCAGGTTATTTCTCACACACAGAATATGCATATAACAAATTACACCCCAAAATACATTCTGCTACTCTTGAGTATGGCGATACCACATGTGTGTGACTTTTACACAGCCTGGCCACATACAAAGGCCCAACATTGACGTGGCACTTTCAGGTGTTCTAGGAGCATAAATGACACATCTCATTTCTCAACCACCTATTACACTTTTGAAGGCCCTGGAGCACCAGGACAATGGAATTGCCCACAAAATTACCCCATTTTGGAAAGCAAACACCCCAACGTGTAATCTATGAGGCATAACGAGTCTTTTAAACGGTTCATTTTTTTACAGACGTTTTTGGAAAACCAACGCATAGCATGTATATAGCAAAAATGACACCCCAAAACACATTCTGCTACTTCTCTCGAGTGTGGCGATACTACATGTGTGAGACTTTCACACAGCCTGGCCACATACAGGACCAATATTGAAGTAGTACCTTCAGGCGTTCTAGGAGCATAAATTACACATCTTATTTCATTCCTATCCATCACACTTTTGAAGGTACCTGAGCACCAGGACAGTAGAATTACCCATTTTGGAAAGCAAACACCCCAACGTTTATTCTGAGGCATGGGCTACAGATAGGTACTCGGGTACTCTGATGGGCTGGAGACAGGTACTCGGGTCTATTGATGAGCTGCAGACAGGTACTCAGGTACTCTGATGGGCTGGTGACAGGTACTCAGTTAATCTGATGGGCGAGTGACGGGTACTCGGCTACTCTGATGGGCTGGTGACAGGTACTCGGTTACTCTGATGGGCTAGTGACAGGTACTCGGTTACTCTGATGGGCTGGTGACAGGTACTCAGGTACTCTGATGGCCTGGTGACAGGTACTCAGTTAATCTGATGGGCGAGTGACGGGTACTCGGCTACTCTGATGGGCTGGTGACAGGTACTCGGTTACTCTGATGGGCTAGTGACAGGTACTCGGTTACTCTGATGGCCTGGTGACAGGTACTCGGGTACTCTGATGGCCTGGTGACAGGTACTCGGGTACTCTGATGGCCTGGTGACAGGTACTCGGGTACTCTGATGGCCTGGTGACAGGTACTCGGGTACTCTGATGGCCTGGTGACAGGTACTCGGGTACTCTGATGGCCTGGTGACAGGTACTCGGGTACTCTGATGGCCTGGTGACAGGTACTCGGGTACTCTGATGGCCTGGTGACAGGTACTCGGGTACTCTGATGGCCTGGTGACAGGTACTCGGGTACTCTAATGGCCTGGTGACAGGTACTCGGGTACTCTGATGGCCTGGTGACAGGTACTCGGGTACTCTGATGGCCTGGTGACAGGTACTCGGGTACTCTGATGGCCTGGTGACAGGTACTCGGGTACTCTGATGGCCTGGTGACAGGTAATGGGGAACTCAAATGTGCTACAGATAGGTACTCTGGTACTCTGATGGGCTGGTGACTGGTATTCGTGTACTATGAAGGGCGGTGACAGGTACTCATATGGACTGACAGGTATTCGGTACTCAGATGAACTGTGACAGGTACTCGGGTATTCTGATGGACTGTGACAGGTACTCAGATGGGTGGTGACAGGTCCTCTTTATTGGGGGGCAATCAGTGTGTGTTGGTGTACATTGTAGGCGGTAACAAGATGTTACCACAATCTCCTTCTCACACACGATCGGTGTGTGAGGAGGAGAACCCGGTAACATCTCGTTACTGTGGTTTGTTAGTGATCGGCTGTGAAAGGATCACAGCCAATCACGTTGTAAACAGCCGCTGGCCAATGGCTGTTTACCACCATCGGTGACGAGCAGTATTCCCGGGAACACAACGCCACTGACGTGCATGGGCAGTGCACTCCCGATCACATGCATGCGCTGTGCAAAGTGGGGCAGTACCACCTGTGATCGCCGTGATGACGTGGTAAACAGCCATGGCCAATGGCTGTACACCCCCCTCGGTGGCGAGCAGTGTCTCCGTAACACACCGCCACCGAAGGAACAGGCATGCGTGCGCACGATCGCGCGCATTCCCTGTTTAAATGGGAGGCTGTCATATGACGCCCTCCCAGAACGAGAGACGCGCCGCCTCACAAGCGGTTAAATTTACTTTTAGGAACATATATCAGGGAATTACTGAGGATGTAAAGGTAATACGGCAAAAAGATAATTTTAAAAATATTTATTCTACCCAATAGTGTCAGAGGTGCTTATATTTTTGTAATTTGTGGATCATTAAAATACATATTTGTATTTATCACATGCTTGGTGCTCCTTTCAGTTCAAATATACATGGACTACTCAAGCCCGATGACCCCTTGATTGGGAAGGCTCCTGCTTTGTGAAGAGCTGCCGATTCAAGGCAATTTTGGGCCCAACCAAAGATCCTCTAATGATCTCCAAAAAAAACTTGTGTCCAGCTCCCCACACTGCCCCTGCAGTTGATGATTATTTTCTTTTCTTGACAATTGTGTCAGAAAGTAATAGACAATAACCACATTTTAGAAACATTACCAGAACCAGAATACAGAGGAAACTATCTAATTGGGACACCTATTCTGGTGACAACTGGAACAGGTGTTCCCTCATTATGATAATATTTACTTTCCCTTCCTGTTCTGTGTGTTATGTTGCTTTATGAGCTTGTGAAATCTCCATTAACAGCTGTAAAAAATATTGTAATTATGAATATATTTCAGTTAGAGGTGTATCAGTGTGGGTGTGTGATATGTCTTTCATATGACCCTGTGTTAAGTTGCCAGGAAGCCATATTCTAATTATTAAATCTGTATGTGAAAAGGCTTTTCGCACACACTTTGGTGCCTAAGCTTGTTTATCTAAACAACGGGACCCAAACAGTGGCAGATGGTGCTCAAAATATTTTGTGGGGGGGGCGCAAACGAACTGAAAAATACTGACCCCCCCCCCATCAAATGCAGCCACTGTGCCCCATCACCAGTGTTGGTCATCTTACTTTAAAAAAGTAATTGGAAAAGTAATTAGTTACTCAGCAAAGTAACTGACTTTTTTTTTAATATTCTAAGGGGCGGGTCTAGTATTACTGTAAGCAAGGGGCGCATTCCCCCCTGCATGTCTATTTCCCCTCTGTACCCCCCTGCACGTCTGTTCCCCCCCACACATATCTGTTCCCCCTCTGTACCCCAGTACACGTCTGTCATCACCCCCACACACACACACATCTGTTTCCCCTCTGTACATCTGTCCCCCCCCCCCAAACTCACGGATCAGGTCATTCCTCGGATCAGAGATACGGATCGGATCATTTTTCGGATCAGCAAATAATAATTGAATTTGCAAAAACCTGTGAAAATTCCACCACCATATAATCCCCACTGTAATATCCACACTCTCCCCTACTGTAATATCAACGTCATCTCCCCCACTGTAATATTGGCAGAGTATGGCTGGGTATCGCCGAGTATGGCTGAGTATTACCGAGTATTGCAGAGTATTGGCAGGGTATGGCAGAGTATTGGCAGGGTATGGCAGAGTATTGGCAGGGTATGGCAGAGTATTGGCAGGGTATGGCAGAGTATTGGCAGGGTATGGCAGAATATTGGCAGGGTATGGCAGAATATTGGCAGGGTATGGCAGAATATTGGCAGGGTATGGCAGAATATTGGCAGGGTATGGCAGAGTATTGGCAGGGTATGGCAGAGTATTGGCAGGGTATGGCAGAGTATTGGCAGGGTATGGGCAGGGTATGGCAGAGTATTGGCTGGGAATGGCAGAGTATTGGCAGGGTATGGCAGAGTATTGGCAGGGTATGGCAGAGTATTGGCAGGGTATTGCTGAGTATTGTCAGGGTATTGGCAGGGTGTTTCAGAGTATTGGCAGGGTATTGCAGAGTATTGGCAGGGTATTGCAGGGTATTGGCAGGGTATTGCAGAGTATTGGCAGGGTATTGCAGAGTATTGGCAGAGTATGGAGGGATGGCTGTGACTAATTGTCACAGAGCAGCGCTGTGGGCACTACAGATGCAGCCCACAGCACTGCTGCCATCCGATCTCTCCCCTCCACTGTACAGATCCGTACACAGAGGGGAGAGAGCATCATGACGCCGGTTTGTTTACAAGTGATCACTCCGTCATTTGACGGAGCAATCAGATTGTAAACCGCCGGAGGGTGCACCAAGATGGCCGCTGCTCCGGAGCAAGGCCAAAGCTGCTGCCTTCCCTAAGGCGAGGCGCGCTCCGCGGATCGCGGCGGGTGCGCCCCTAGTGGCAGTAGATGTAATTGTGGTAACGCCGCCCAAGTAATGGGAACGGAGTTACCATGAGGGGAAGAGTAATCAGTTAGATTACTCGTTACCCTCTAAAGTAACGGCGTTAAGCAACGCCGTTTACTTTAACCACTTCAGCCCCGGACCAATAAACACCTTAAGGACCAGAGGTCTTTTTCCAATTTCGCACTGCGCTGCTTTAACTGGTAATTGCGCGGTCATGCAATATTGCACTCAAACGAAATTTGCGTCCTTTTCTTCCCACAAATAGAGCTTTCTTTTGATGGTATTTGATTGCCTCTGCGATTTTTATTTTTTGCGATATAAATGGAAAAAGAGCGAAAATTTTGAAAAAAAAAGATATTTTCTTCTTTTTGTTATAAGAAAAATCAAATAAACTAAATTTTAGTCATACATTGAGGGCAAAATTTATTCAGCCACATGTCTTTAGTAAAAAAAAATGTCAATAAGCGTATATTTTTTGGTTTGCGCAAAAGTTATAGCGTCTACAAACTAGAGTACATTTTCTGGAATTTACACAGCTTTTAATTTATGACTGCCTATCTCATTTCTTGAGGTGCTAAAATGGCAGGGCAGTACAAACCCCCACCAAATGACCCCATTTTGGAAAGTAGACACCCCAAGGAAATTGCTGATGGGTATGTTGAGCCCATTGAATATTTATTTTTTTTGTCCTAAGGGATTGAATAATGACAAAACAAAAAAAAAATTTACTAAAAGTTGTCACTAAATGATATATTGCTCACACATGCCATAGGCATATGAGAAATGACACCCCAAAATACATTCTGCTGCTTCTCCTGAGTACAGGGATACCACATGTGTGGGACTTTTTGGGAGCCTAGCCGCATACGGGACCCCGAAATCCAAGCACCGCCTTCAGGATTTCTAAGGGCATAAATTTTTTTTATTTTACTCCTCACTACCTATCACAGTTTTGAAGGCCATAAAATGCCAAGATGGCACAAAACCCCCCCAAATGACCCCATTTTGGAAAGTAGACACCCCAAGCTATTTGCTGAGGGCCATGTTGAGACCATTGAATATTTTTTTTTTGTCCCAAGGGATTGAATAATGACAAAAAATAAAAAATAATTTTTTTTTTACAAAAAGTTGTCGCTAAATGATATACTGCTCACACATGCCATGGTTATATGTGGAATTGCACCCCAAAATATATTCCGCTGCTTCTCCCGAGTATGGGGATACCACATGTGTGGGACTTTTTGGGAGTCTAGTGGCGCACGGCACCCCGAAAACCAATCACCACCTTCAGGATTTCTAAGGGTGTAAATTTTTGATTTTACTCCTCACTACCTATCAGTTTCGAAGGCCATAAAATGCCAAAATAGCACAAAACCCCCCAAAATTACCCCATTTTGGAAAGTAGACACCCCAAGCTATTTACTGAGAGGCATGTTGAGTCCATGGAATGTTTTATATTTTGCCACAAGTTGCGGGAATATTACAAACTTTTTTTGCACAAAGTTGTCACTAAATGATATATTGCTCACACATGCTATGGGCATAAGTCAAATTACACCCCAAAATAAATTCTGCTGCTTCTCCCGAGTACGGGGATACCACATGTGGGGGACTTTTCGGGAGCCTAGCCACGTACGGGCCCCCGAAAACCAGCACTGCCTTCCGGATTTAAATATAAAATGCTACCAAAAAAACTGTTAGCGATCGCAGGGATCAGGCCTGACTCTGCGATCGCTGCAGTTATGTGTTTAGTGTTTTGTAAGTGACAGTGATCGATCGATACTGCACTTGGGTGGGCTGGGCAGAGGGGCAAAACGCAGGTGCTAGCAGGTATCTGGGCTGATCCCGCTAACAATGCGTTTTTTGGAACCCTAAACTGCTGGGGACGCTAGTATAGATCTGATCAGATCAGATATTGATCTGTTCAGATTCTATACCACTACGGGAGGTTTATGCTTTGCGCGTGGGTGTTAGTGGTACTGGCACTAACCTAGCGCTGCCTGGGGCGACGCAGACCCTGACCCTAAAACCTAATTGATATCACCCGCCGGGTGATCAGGGGGTTAAACCTTTATTGGGTAATAAATGGTGGGTGCCCTGATGCTATAAAAAACAAACTAACCAGAGTCACCCGTAACACTTATACGGTGATCAGTGGTGAAAGGGTTAACTAGGGGCAATCAGGGGGTTCAAATTTTTATTAGGTAGTATATGGGGGTCCCTGGCGCTATATAAAAACCTGACGGGGAACCTAAATAACTAACTGGCTAACCAGCGTTACCAGTGACACGTATACTGTGATCGCTGGTGAAAGGGTTAACTAGGGGCAATTGGGTAGTATATGGGGGTACCTAGCGCTATAAAAACCTGGCGGTGAACCTAAAAAAATAACTAGCTACCTAGCGACAGTAGCGACACTAATGCAGCGATCAGAAAAATGATCGCTTAGTGACACTGGCAAAAGGGGGTGAAAGGGTTAACTAGCGGCAATCAGGGGGTTGTGTGCCTGTGTGTACCTACATGTCAGTGTAGTGTTGGTGCACACTTACTTTGTGTCTTCTCCTCGTAGTCCGGTCAAAAAGACCGCCCCGAGGAGAATGACATCACTTCCTCCTTCCTGTGTAAACAATACACAGTGGGAGGAAGCTTCTCATTGGCCAGGAGCGATCCAGAGGGGGTGGCCGAAAACCAACGGCCATCCCCTCATCACGGAACGCTCCCGGAGGGAAACGGACCGCCGTATCCAGCGGGAGGGGGTCTGATCGGACCCCCCACCCGCTGGAAGGCAGGCACGTACATGTACGTGCTTGTGCCTGCCTGTGCCATTGTGTTGACGTACATTGGCAATACGGCGGTCCTTAAGTGGTTAACTCCGTTAGTTACATCACTGCCCATCACATGCAGAAACTTGTGCCCCATTACAGCCACTTGTGCCCCATCACACGCAGCTACTTGTGCCTGTCAAATGCAGCCATTTGTGCCCAGTATATGCAGCCACTTGTGCCCGTCATATGCAGCCACTTGTGCCAGTCATATGCAGCCAATTGTGCCCAGTATATGCAGACACTTGTGCCCATCAAATGCAGCTACTTGTGCCCATCAAATGCAGCCACTTGTCACTTCACTAACCCCCCCCCCCCCGTGGCTGGTCCGGCGGCACTTACCGCGCCTCTCCTGGAGTAAAGAGGCTCTCTTCATCGGTGGGAAGCGGTGGCTGTGGGTTCTGTGTTCGCTCGGCTCGTCCTTCCACCAAAGCGTTAGGCGTGCAATAGGATTGCCTAATGCTTTGCCCAATCGGGAGAAAGGTCTCACTGACCGGCCGGCTAATTGGCAGGGAGGAACGTTAGTGTGAAAATAGCGAAAATGTATTCACTATGCCACATTACAGGGTGGGATCAGGATGCAGTGCTCTGCTTTCCAAGTCCACCCTATTTTGAAGCCTATTAGAGCCTCTGGCTCTAATCACGCGCTTCAAAATACATACCCCCCATCCACGCCATAGTATTTCATCTGTCCAGCGTCTTGAAAGGGGCTGGGTACATGAATATCGAGGGCGGCGGAAGTGTCGGGGGGCAGCTCCCGTGCACTGTGGGCCCACAATGCACAGGCCGCTACTGGACCCAAACCTCTTTGTTCTACAAATATTTACCTCAAAGGATCCCTCATATAGATATGCAATGAAGGTGGCCAGCCCATCATGAATACTTAATTTCCCAGAAAATTTAATGTACTTATAAGTTTAAGTTTCCTGCTCAAAAAGTTTGTGCCAAGGATTTGCATTAAAGAGGGCTGACTTATGAAAGGTATAGGGATTAAAGATTAGCCAATCTTTAAATAGGAATAGAGTAGCCAACCAGAGTGACCCTGAGATCATTCAAGCATCTGTCAATGAGAGATGGGCCAATCTTAGTTTAAGGTTCAAACAGAGAAGGCAGAAGGAGTCATGCATCTGATTTGGGCCCTCACACAAAACCACTGGTAAATATCAGAACATCTCCTAGCACTTTAAGGTATATACGTTTGTCCTATTTGTTTTGCTGTTTGTAATGTATTGTATGTGTGCCACTTAGGCTCGGTAGATGGGGTATAAGCAAGCTGGTACATCCGTTGCTGCTGCCGAGAGTGCTGGCAGGGGATGGAGCTCGTCCTGGCTCTTATAACAGCTCAAGAGAAGAGGGGTAGCCCCTGGATGCTGCACATCTCAGATGTCCTATAAAAGTGAGTGTCAACCTCAGCCTGGATTCTGACCAGGCCATGGCCCCAACGCGCTATTTGCTCTGCCCCTAGGAGCTCCGTAATACCGCAGATCACCGCCATTACTAGTAAAAAATTAAAAAAATAATAAAGATGCCATAAATCTTTCCCATAGTTTGTAGACGCTATAACTTTTGCGCAAACCAATCAATATATGCTTATTGCTATTTTTTTACCGAAAATATGTAGAAGAATATATATTGGCTTAAATTGATGTGTTTTTTTTTTTGGGGGGGGGGGGGATGTTTATTATAGCAAAAAATAAAAAAATATATACAGTACAGACCAAAAGTTTGGACACACCTTCTCATTCAAAGAGTTTTCTTTATTTTCATGACTATGAAAATTGTAGATTCACACTGAAGGCATCAAAACTATGAATTAACACACGTCCAATTATATACTGAACAAAAAAGTGTGAAACAACTGAAAATATGTCTTATATTCTAGGTTCTTCAAAGTAGTCACCTTTTGCTTTGATTACTGCTCCGCACACTCTTGGCATTCTGTTGATGATCTTCAAGAGGTAGTCACCTGAAATGGCTTTCCAACAGTCTTGAAGGAGTTCCCAGAGATTCTTAGCACTCGTTGGCCCTTTTGCCTTCACTCTGCTGTCCAGCACACCCCAAACCATCTCGATTGGGTTCAGGTCCGGTGACTGTGGAGGCCAGGTCATCTGGTGCAGCACCCCATCACTCTCCTTCTTGGTCAAATAGCCCTTACACAGCCTGGAGGTGTGTTTGGGCTCATTGTCCTATTTGAAAAATAAATGATGGTCCAACTAAACGCAAACTGGATGGAATAGCATGCCGCTGCAAGATGCTGTGGTAGCCATGCTGGTTCAGTATGCCTTCAATTTTGAATAAATCCCCAACAGTGTCACCAGCAAAGCACCCCCACACCACCTCCATGCTTCACGGTGGGAATCAGGCATGTAGAGTCCATCCGTTCACCTCTTCTGCGTCGCACAAAGACACGGTGGTTGGAACCAAAGATCTCAAACTTGTACTCATCAGACCAAAGCACAGATTTCCACTGGTCTAATGTCCATTCCTTGTGTTCTTTAGCCCAAACAAGTCTCTTCTGCTTGTTGCCTGTCCTCAGCAGTGGTTTCCTAGCAGCTATTTTACTATGAAGGCCTGATTCACACAGTCTCCTCTTAACAGTTGTTCTAGAGATGTGTCTGCTGCTAGAACTCTGTGTGGCATTGACCTGTTCTCTAATCTGAGCTGCTGTTAACCTGCGATTTCTGAGGCTGGTGACTCGGATGAACTTATCGTCCGCAGCATCTTGGTCTTCCTTTCCTGGGGCGGTCGTCATGTGAGCCAGTTTCTTTGTAGTGCTTGATGGTTTTTGCCACTGCACTTGGGGACACTTTCAAAGTTTTCCCAATTGTTCGGACTGACTGACCTTCATTTCTTAAAGTAATGATGGCCACTCGTTTTTCTTTACTTAGCTGCTTTTTTCTTGCCATAATACAAAGTCTAACAGTCTATTCAGTAGGACTATCAGCTGTGTACTGTATCCACCTCCTGCACAACACAACTGATGGTCCCAACCCCATTTATAAGGCTTGAAATCCCACTTATTAAACCTAACAGGGCATACCTGTGAAGTGAAAACCATTTCGGGTGACTACCTCTTGAAGCTCATCAACAGAATGCCAAGAGTGTGCGGAGCAGTAATCAAAGCAAAGGGTGGCTACTTTGAAGAACTTAGAATATAAGACAAATTTTCAGTTGTTTCACACTTTTTTGTTCAGTATATAATTCCACATGTGTTAATTCATAGTTTTGATGTCTTCAGTGTGAATCTACAATTTTCATAGTCATGAAAATAAAGAAAACCCTTTGAATGAGAAGGTGTGTCCAAACTTTTGGTCTGTACTGTATATTTTTTTTTTTTTCAAAATTGTCTCTGTTTTTTTGTTTATAGCGCTAAAAATAAAAAAAAAAACTGCAGAGGTGATCAAATACCACCAAAAGAAAGCTCTATTTGTGAGAAAAAAAGGACGCAAATTTAGTTTGGGTACAGCATTGCATGAAGCGCAATTGTCCGTTAAAGCGATGCAGTGCCAAATTATATAACGTGCTCTGGTCAGGAATGGGTAAAATCTTCCGGGGCTGAAGTGGTTAAATGGTACAGCACTACGTATTGGTTAGATAAGTATCAAATTAAAAAGTATTATCTGAATGCAAAGGGAAGATATATATTAACCCCCCTGGGGATGAGCCAGGATGAGTTTACTTACCTTGTCCCCTGGATCCAGTGATGTCTCCCCGCACTGTGAGCAGCTCGCCCTCCGCTCGATTCATCACATCGTCGGGCTCCGTTCCCTGCGAGCATTTCGACGCATAGGGACGGAGAACGGCGCCAAATTCAAAAAATAAAACATACACATTACATACAGTATAATGTAAACTTACAGATTACATTGCTGTATGTAATTATTTCACATCCCCTTTGTCCCTGGTGGTTTCTCCAGTGTCCTGCATGCAGTTTTAGATTATAAAAACTGTTCTTTATGCCTGGAAACTGGAGATTGTCCATAGCAACCAAAACTGTCCCTTTACATCAAAAATGGTTTTAGACCAGCTAGAAAACCGCGATAATAAATTAGAATCACTTGCAGAATTGAGCGATCGCGATTTGTGGGGAGATCAGTCATCAAATACTGAAAAGTAATGACAGTGACAATTCTACAACTGAGCAAATTTCTGTGTTTTTGATTTGTTTACATTATTGAATAATATTTATTATTATTATATTATTATTTATCATCTTTATCATACCCGAGATGTCTACTAGATCTGGTTTGGACAGATTTAAATGAGTTATGCCTAAGAATTACAGGACTACAACATAAAACGCCAAATTTCCATGCAAAATAATGGTACCGCTTTCAGCACTTAAAATCTGAAATAATCATACTGCCAGGGAGGCTAATGGCCATTATAACAAGTGTTCTGTATGCAGTACAATATGTATTTTAATTGTGTGGATGTAATGAACACGCTTCATGGTTTTAAATCGCTCAGCATGGAGTTACTGTCATCATCAGAAATACATTACATGTCATTACTTTAATTTGATGCAGCACAAATGTTGTTAAAATGGTTCTGCACCTAAAAAAAAAATATTAAAAGCCAGCAACTACTAATATTGCAGCTGCTGACTTTTAATAAAATCACACTTACCTGTCCCAGGGTCCAGCGATGTCGGCGGCAGATGACGAGTGATCGCTCGGCTCGCTGCTGCCACCGCCGCCATCCTCTGTCAGGGAATCGGGAAGTGAATCATGGCGGCTTCACTGCCCGGTTCCCTGCTGCGCATGCGCGAGTCGCACTGCGCGTCTCTTCAGATCCCCCGCTGTGTCCTGGGAACTGTGTGTTTCCCAGAACACAACGGGGGGGGGGGGGGGGGTGGGTATGGGCGAGGCGTCTGCGGCGGTCTGCCCAGAAGTGGGTGCAGATACCTGGATTATCCAGGTAACTGCACCCCCTTCCCCCCTGAAAGGTGCTGATTGTGGCACCTGAGGGGGGAGGGATCAGATTAGCGGAACTTCCCCTTTAGGGTGAAGAACCGCTTTAAGTGGTATATGAAAAAATCTGCAGTGAAAATGTCCGATAAGAATGGTTGATTGTAATAAAATTTTCAAGGCTTGAAATGTAAAAATAATAGTACTTTTAACCTTTACCTTATGTTGCCTCTTCATATTGTGACAATGCATTTAATCCAAACAATAGTTTCAGAGGATGCTTGTTGCTACATAAAAAATATATGCTATTTTCCAGAGGTATTGTTGATTACTAAAGTATGTTATCAGTGAGACCACTTAGTCCATTCATTATCTAGCACTCTCACAAGTAATCCCTTCGACAAGAAGGGCATGAAAGGCTTATATAATGTTAGAACCACTGTGCAATTTAAGTGATGTCAACTACAGTATGCAAAATCTTAGAAAGCTTTACAGTTCGACAAATCATGTAGCACATTCACCTCAGGCCCATCTACTCATCTCAGACTTAAAGGCTTTGAGGGACTGTGACTGTGAACAAGTGACTTGATTAAAAACTAATGCAACCAAAATTCTACTCTGAAGAAGTATTTCAATCTATGTCCAGTAAAGCAGAAGTGAATTGGAAAAAAAAAAAAAAAGTTTCCCTTGAGGTACAACGCTCTTCCATACGTTCACTGCCACTGTAGTTTAGGTGAACTAGCAAGTGTCACTCAAACTGACAAATCCCCAAGGTGATAGCTTCACTTTTAAAGCCTTCAATATACTTTGACAGTGAAGTAAAAACGTAAAGGTCAACACTGCTTGCTAAGGACAAGAAAAAAAAAAACACAAGCAAATCACTCTGGAATGCTCTATGGACTAGAAAAGTAAACTAATGAAGGCGTATTAAAAAATACATATTAGTCTTACTTGAGAAATTGCAAAGCTAAATTATTCATAAGACATGAAAGACATGTTTGGCTTATTTATGTTAATCTACAATCACATTACAAAGGGGCAAATAAAAGAAAAATAAAGCATTTATCATATATACATATGGTAAGATCTTTCCTAATGCACAACTAAAGGCTCATGATTAAATTGAAACGTGGCATATGTGGTAGAATGCAAGGAGCCTACAGTGGAGGATATTGGAAATGCTGCTCCAGCAATACAAAATTAAGTAACCAGTTCATTAACAAAAGGGAGTAGCACGCACACAAACAACACAGCATTGCCTGGATAAAAAAAAATCGAAAAACAAGCAAACTGTTAAAGTTTAAAGGCCAGCTGCATGCTCATTAGTGAAGAATGGCAGAAAAGACTGTCAACATACAGTATTTTATGCTGAAATCATGCTTTAATCAATAACATACACCAAAACAATTAATCTTTTGGTTTACAAAACCATCCTTATAATCAGTAACTCATAGTTTGTTCAGGGTTAAAACTTCAGCAGTTGGCCTACTAAGCTCTTACACTAATATCAGCTATTTTTATCTGCTATGCATGCACATGAACCATTGTAAGACACATAGTGTCTATGTGAATGTAATAAAAGATTTTATCACATTTTTAGGACTGTCATCTTATGTCTATAGCCACTTTAACCACTTCAGCCCCGATACCAATTGTCAGCCTAAGGACTAGAGGTCTTTTTACAATTTCGCACTGCACTGCTTTAATTGGTAATTGTGCGGTCATGCAATGTTGTACCCAAACGAAACTTGTGTCCTTTTCTTCCCACAAATAGAGCTTTCTTTTGATGGTATTTGATCGCCTCTGCGATTTTTATTTTTTGCGATATAAATGGAAAAAGACCGAAAATTTAGAGAAAAAAAAGATATGTTCTACTTGTTGTTATAAGAAAAATCGAATAAACTCAATTTTAGTCATACATTTAGGGCAAAATTTATTCAGCCACATGTCTTTAGTAAAAAAAAAATTGTCAATAAGCGTATATTTATTGGTTTGCGCAAAAGTTATAGCGTCTACAAACTAGAGTACATTTTCTGGAATTTACACAGCTTTTAATTTATGACTGCTTAAATCATTTCTTGAGGTGCTAAAATGGCAGGGCAGTACAAACTCCCCCCAAATGACCCCATTTTGTAAAGTAGACACCCCAAGGAAATTGCTGAGGGGCATGTTGAGCCCATTGAATATTTTTTTTTGTCCCAAGTGAGTGAATAATGACACAAAAAAAAAAAATGTTTACAAAAAGTTGTCACTAAATGATATATTGCTCACATATGCCATAGTTATATGTGGAATTGCACCCCAAAATATATTCTGCTGCTTCTCCTGAGTACGGGGATACCACATATGTGGGACCTTTTGGGAGTCTAGCTGCGTACGGCCCCCCGAAAACTAATCACTGCCTTCAGAATTTCTAAGGGTGCAAATTTTTGATTTCACTCCTCACTACCTATCACAGTTTCGAAGGCCATAAAATGCCAAAATAGCACAAAACCCCTCCAAATTACCCCATTTTGAAAAGTAGACACCCCAAGCTATTTACTGAGAGGAATGTTGAGTCCATGAAATATTTTATATTTTGCCACAAGTTGCAGGAATATAAAAAAAAATTTTTGCACAAAGTTGTCACTAAATGATATATTGCGCACACATGCTATGGCATAAGTGAAATTACACCCCAAAATAAATTCTGCTGCTTCTCCCGAGTATGGGGATACCACACGTGGGGGACTTTTTGGGAGCCTAGCCACGTACTGGACCCTGAAAACCAAGCATTGCCTTCCATATTTAAATATAAAGCGCTACCAAAAAAAACTGTTAGTGATAGCAGGGATCAGGCCTGACTCTGCGAACACTGCAGTTATGTGTTTAGTGTTTTGTAAGTGACAGTGATCGATCGATACTGCACTTGGGTGGGCTGGGTGGAGGGGCAAAATGCAGGTGCTAGCAGGTATCTGGGCTGATCCCGCTAACAATGCATTTTTTGGAACCCTAAACTGCTGGGGGCGCTAGTATAGATCTGATCAGATCAGATATTGATCTGTTCAGATTCTATACCACTACGGGAGGTTTATGCTTTGCGCGTGGGTGTTAGCGGTACTGGCACTAACCTAGCGCTGCCTGGGGCGATGCAGACCCTGACCCTAAAACCTAATTGATATCACCCGCCGGGTGATCAGGGGGTTAAACCTTTATTGGGTAATAAATGGTGGGTGCCCTGATGCTATAAAAAGCAAACTAACTAACCAGAGTCACCCGTAACACTTATACAGTGATCACTGGTGAAAGGGTTAACTAGGGGCAATCAGGGGGTTCAAATTTTTAGGTAGTATATGGGGGTCCCTGGCGCTATATAAAAACCTGACGGGGAACCTAAATAACTAACTGGCTAACCAGCGTCACCAGTGGCACTTATACGGTGATCGCTGGTGAAAGGGTTAACTAGGGGCAATCAGGGGGTTAAAACCATTATTGGGTAGTATATCGGGGTACCTAGCGCTATAAAAACCTGGCGGTGAACCTAAAAAAATAACTAGCTACTTAACGGCACCAGTGACACTAATGCAGTGATCAGAAAAACGATTGCTTAGTGACACTGGTAAAAGGGGGTGAAAGGGTTAACTCTAGGGGCAATCAGGGGGTTAAACCTTTATTGGGGGGGTAGGGGGCTACCCTGGACCTAACACTAACTGCCCTGACAGTTTTTACTGTCACAACTGACACTAAATGCAGTGATCAGTAAATAAATGATCACTGCAATCAGTGACACTGTGACTGGGAGGGGATGGGGGGGCGATCGGGGGGGTTTTGTGTGCCTATGTGTACCTACATGTCAGTGTAGTGTTGGTGCACACTTACTTTCTGTGTTCTCCTCGTAGTCCGGTCAAAAAAACCGCCCCGAGGAGAATGACATTACTTCCTCCCTGCCTGTGTTTACAATACACAGCGGGGGGAAGCTTCTCATTCGCCAGGAGCGGTCGAGAGGGGATGGCCAAAAAACCAACGGCCATCCCCTCATCCCGGATCGCTCCTGCAGACTTTTAGTCCTCTTCCCCCCTCTCTTGTTGGACTTTTTTGTGATTGCTTTTTTAATACTGCATTTATCATTGTATTTTTCATTTACCTGTTCTTGCGCTGCACCTTACCTTATGCATTTTACTTGGATTATGTGATGATCTTTTTGTGCTAGCTGCATTAGTTATTGGGGAATTCTTTTTTTTTGCGCTGATTGCTTTATTTCTATATGCACAATGTGCATTAGAATGGCCATGGAAGGAAGAGCACATAGGCAACAGTGCTGACAGAGAGACCTGTCTTCGATTAATATTGTCACCTCAATCCAGGAAGAGGTGGAAACTTGCAGGATCACCAGGGATTTTTATCAGCAATGACAAACGGTTAATGAAAAAAAGGGTCAGAACATAAATGCACTTTTCATGATTGAACCATAATTATTTATTATTTGGGTTTCCAAACAACTTAACCACTTCAGTCCTGGAAGATATGGCTGCTCAATGACCAGGCCATTTTGTGTGATACGGCACTGCTTCGCTTTAACTGACATTTGCGCAGTCATGCAAGGCTGTACCCAAACAAAATTTATCTCCTTTTTTTTCCCACAAATAAAGCTTTCTTTTGGTTGTATTTGATCATCTCTGTGGTTTTTATTTCTTGCGCTATAAACAAAGAAAGAGCGACAATTTAAAAAAAAAAAAAACACAATATTTTTTACTTTTTGCTATAATAAATATCCCCAATTTAAAAAAAAAAAAAAAAAAAGATAGCCAATTTCTTCCTCAGTTTAGGCCGATATGTATTCTTCTACATATTTTTGGTAATAAAAATCGCAATAAGCGTATATTGATTGGTTTGTGCAAAAGTTATAGCGCCTACTAAATAGTGGAAAGATTTATGGCATTTTATTATTATTATTTTTTACTAGTAATGGTGGTGATCAACGATTTTTATCGGGACTGCCACATTATGGTGGACAGGTCAGACACTTTTGACACATTTTTGGGACCATTGACAATTATACAGCGATCAGTACTATAAAAATGCACTGATTACTGTGTAAATGTCACTGACAGGGAAGGGGTTAACACTAGTGGGCGATCAAGAGGTTAACTGTGTTCCCTTGTGTGTATTCTAACTGTAGGGGGAGGAGAGGACTCACTAGAGGAGATGACATATCATGGTTCCTAGCTAGTAGGAACACATGATATGTCTCTCCTCTCCTGACAAGACAGGGATGTGTTTTCAAACACACATCCCTGTTCTGGTTCTCATGCCCGCGACCATCACCCCCCCCCCCCGCCCCACGCATTGCAGCGAGCACGCCTGCTATCCCTGCTTAAAGGGCTGACAGCTATGGTTCTTGGGAACGTGCAGACCTGCAGCAGTATGATGACAGTGGCTGGTCGGGAAGCGGTTAAGAAAGGGTGTCTGGCAACTCATTCACTGGTCTACTGCTAGTTAATGGTCCAGTGAAAATCTGAAAAGAAGTACTGAGCTAAAAGAATAAACACTTATGTTAAAGCAGTTGTAAAGGCAGAAGGTTTTATATCTTAATGCATGAAGATAAAAAAAACTTCTGTGTGTAGCAGCCTCCCCAGCACTCCCTAGCTACTTACCTGAGCTCCATCTCTCTCCAGTGATGTCCACAAGTGCCTTAGCCAGCCGTTACTCTCCTTCTGATTAGCTGAGACACAGCAGCAGCACCAATGGCTTGGGCAGCTGTCAATCAAAGTCAGTTAGCCAATCAGGGGAGGGGGGGTGGGTTGGGGCTCGGTGTCTGAATGAACACACGAGCTGTGACTCAGCTCGGGTGCCCCCATAGCAAGCTGCATTTTTCCCCATGATTTGTTCCTTTAAAAACATGGACACAACTTAATGAGTCAGCGGAGTGACACATCGCTCTCGTTGCCTGCTGTGTTCAGACAGCTCATACACATTTCAGTCATTGAGACAGTGTAAAAAGGAAACAGATTCTGCCTTTTGACACCAGTATCATGTATTTAATGCTGATAACTAAACAACAAAAATAAAAAAATATCAGTTTCTAAACAAAAAAGGAAGAATGATTCCAAACCATTGCCATTTCCCTTTCTACTTCAAATTCTATTTATACATCCAAACCCCAGCAGCTACAGGAAGGCTATCACAATCATGGAAAATTGCATACATTAAACACTTTTTAAAACAAGTAAAAATCTACGATTTTCACATTGTAAAAGGTAAATCACGAACATTAAATGACTTTCTTTTCACAAAAATATATATTTCATTACACCTATCGGTTACAGAAATAGAATAAGTTATCTAGCAAAACATTGAAGTTTGAGATGTGAAACCTGTAGAAAGCCACCAATCTGAAATCATTCAGCTATAAAGCAAAAATTAAGAAGAAAAAAAAACTATATGATGGGTTCTGTCATTGCTCACAAATTATACCATAGAAACAATCCACAGACTGTGTTCCATATACAATTTCCACACCTGCTTCATGGCCATTGCTATGGAGGAAATAATACAACAGCGGCTTGCAGAACAGGTGTGGAAAGCTTTGATGAATGGAGTTCATAGTGTTTCCCTTCAATACTTCAGATTTAAACAACACTGGTTAGCTAGCAAAATAAGATAGTCTAAGTTGAGAACACAAAGGAGTCCCCTATAAATCTAAACCTTAAATTAATAAAAATAAATAAAATGTAGCCACACAGCCCAGCTTCATAAAAAAACTTTATTTGAATTCTTTTTTTCCCCCCTAAGAATGGATTTAAAGAAACTGTAGCAGGTGGAAATGCAAAAAGACAACCTTTTTCAGGCAAAAAAGCCTAATTTTACGCCTCTCAGATAAGCTTGATTAATTTCATCCAGAACTAAATAAGTCACACTTGGCTTCAACATTTTCCTACCTCTAATTTGAGGTCCCTGAGGTGGGCATAGGAAATCCTAGTCACAGCCAAACTGGTCACATATTTGGCTCAGCACTATATTTTCCTTCTATTATGGCAGAATATAAAACACCCAAAATTAACTGACATTTAATTTATTACCCATATACACATGTTGCTTAAAATATATATTTTTTTAAACAGAACTCTGTGATGTTCATGTTTGCACAAGATATACATTGTACACTAAACCAAATAAGATTTGCACTTCCTTGTCAAAAATGCAAATCTAAGTCCTTACAAAATTATATATAAAAAACAAAAAAAAACAATGTAGCCATTTGGACCAAGTTGGAAGCTGAGCATAAAGTATGCCCACCAAAATGCCCAGCTTTGTCCAGCTGCCATGGCCATGACAGCATCAAGAAAGCAAATAATTGTAATATCCAAAAGACAACTTACTAGTAACTATATATTTATACCTAAATTACAGCATTGTGTTAGGTTGTGTTGATCCACGTAAGCAGTGACGGCAGTCTGAAATTTCTATAAAGTTGAGGTGTGTATGGCCAGAATTCGAAATATAAGGGGATCACACCAAAAATAGCCTTTTTCAACTAAACCAACTTAAATATGAATGGGTAACAAGACCACAGTAGGAAGCATTCCAATCTCAAAATCACCCACACAGGTAAGTCATTTCTGTTTCTGATTATCATTAAAGCCAAAATCCAAAACATGTTTTGTACCTGCTGTCATTTTTTAATTGCTTCCCCACTGGGGAAACGTCTTTTCATTTCAATAGAAGAAATGAGTGAACAACCAGGCAACTAGCATTTATAAAATGGCAGTTCCTGCATTTCTTCCATGAGAGGTTTACTTTAAAGCTCAAACTACAATCAATATTTTTTATTTTAAACCTTTCACAAGCGTTTACAATGGCACTGTAAGACTCACGTCTTCTGTATAATGTGTCCCCTGATGTCCGGTTTCGTTTCATCTGTTAAAAGAACTTTGATAATGCAGTGGTGGCTGTTTTCATTTAGCTTGTGGGCATGTGAAGCCCACAAGCATCCTGTTCTGGGATACGGTGCTGCTGAGCGACCAGCATGCACCTCCCGTTCTCTCGCCGATCTCGCGATTTGAGTCATTCTCGCAGCGCCGTCAACTACTAGGTTGCAATCAAAGCCGGCGTTGGTAGTGCCCACCCCGTTGTGATGGCAACGAAGCCCTTGCCGTTGCCCACTGACTCTTGGGAAATGGTGACACACATCTCCCAGGATCGGTAGCGAGTGGAGGCGCCGAGGGAAGTGACCTAAGGAGCCTTGGAGAGGAAGAAGGAAGATTTCATGGGACCACATAACAACAGGCATTAAGAGGTGAGTAAAAAAAAAAAAAAGTCCAAATTTTTTTTCTTATATTATGTCATGCACAGTAATGCCGCCTTTTCCTTTTTTTTGTTTCTTTTTTTTTGGGTGGAACTCCACCTTAATAAGAAAACAAGACTGACCAAAAAAATCATGATTTTTTAGTTTTAAACTAGTATACATTGAAAAACAGAGCCATTTTAGAACTAGGCAAAGATATTAAATGATATAGGTAATATGATGATCTTTGCCTTTACTGTATGTGCTTTTCACATTTCAAACAGCAGACAGTAAAGCAGGATGGCAGCTACACAGAGCAGAATGAATCTGAGCTGTTGTCAGGATTACCAATTTGCTCTTCGGCACACACCAACAGATAATTGTAGGTTTCCTGCAAAGATTTCCACAGGTTTGTACTAAATAAAATTCAATTTTTTAATTTGCTGTAGGACAACTGAACTTCTCTTTCAGGATTGTTTAATTATAGTTGATGAGCCATCTAAATACAGCCATAAAAAAGCACATCACGCCAATGTGTCAAAGTAAACAAAATGCATCGCAACTATTTAGGTGAGCCATGCATTATACCATGTTTTTATTCAACTTCCTTTAGATTTACTTGCAACTATGTAGTGCAAGGGCCAGCCTGATTGCATACAAATTGACAGTGTTTGGGTTTGACCTCGTATTACATGTTTTGGTAAATATAAAGCCTTGTACACATGATCGGACTTCAAACAAACTTTCCCGTGGATTTCTGTCCAAAGGGCGTCGGCCGTGAACTTGAATTGCAAACACACGTCAGGACTTTTTCAGCCAACGTTCCCCAAATCACCTGGTTGTTCTGCGCTTAATGCCGCGTACACACGTAGCCGTCTATCCGATGGACTTAGTCTGGCGGACTTCCTGCCAGACTGTCCGTCGGACTTTCTGAACGGGCTACTTGCCCACACACAACACTTTTTCAGCGGACTAATACGGCGTACTAAGTCCGCCGTACTATCCGCCCTAGGAGAGACGTCGCTGGCCCCACTGCCTGGTATGGACTTAAAGGGGAACCCCAACGCCGAAAAAAATCGGCGTGGGGGTCCCCCCCAGGTCCACATCAGACCCTTGTCTGAGCACGTTACCCGGTCGGCCAGGAAAGGGGGGGACGAGCGAGCGCCCCCCCTCCTGAGCCATACCAGGCAGCGTGCCCTCAACATGGGGGGTGTCTTGGGGAAGGGGGGGCCCCACCCCTAAGCACCTTGTCCCCATGTTGATGAGGACAAGGGCCTCTTCCCGACAACCCTGGCCGTTGGTTGTCGGGGTCTGCGGGCGAGGGGCTTATCGGAATCCGGGAGCCCCCTTTAATAAGGGGGCCCCCGGATACCGGCCCCCACCCTATGTGAATGAGTATGGGGTACAATATACCCCTACCCATTCACCTGAAAAATAAAGTACAAAAAAAAACACAACACACAAGATAAAATAGTTTATTGCACAGCTCCGGGGGTCTTCCGTCTTCGGGGGTCTTCTCGCCGGACTCCTCCGCTATCTTCTTGTAGCTCTTTTACTAGCGGAGGAGCCCGGTCTTGTCCCCCTCTTCGGTTCTTCTGCCAGGCCACCGCGCCTTCTTCTAGCTCTTTTACATGCGGTGGCCTGGTCTTCTGTCGCCGCTGCCGCTGTCCCTGCCGCCGCCTTCTGTCCTCTTCTTCTTCAGATGTTGCCTCGCCAAGTCCTCCGCTCACAATGACGGGGACTGGGCACGCGGCGACTTATATAGGGACATCCCGGATGATGTCCCCGCCCATTATGGTGTCACAGCCCAAGAGGATGCTGGGACTGTGACATCATAATAGGCGGGGACATCATCCGGCGATGTCCCTATATAAGTCGCCGCGTGCCCTGTCCCCGTCATTGTGAGCGGAGGACTCGGCGAGGCAACATCTGAAGAAGAAGAAGAAGAGAACAGAAACACAGAAGGCGGTGGCGGTGACAGAAAACCGGGCCACCGCCTGTAAAAGAGCTAGAAGAAGGCGCGGTGGCCCAGCAGAAGAACCGAAGAGGGGGACAAGACCCCCGAAGTCGGAAGAAGGGCGGCGGCGAGGAAGAAATCCGGGCTCCTCCGCTAGTAAAAGAGCTACAAGAAGATAGTGGAAGAGTCTGGCGAGAAGACCCCCGAAGACGGAAGACCCCCGGAGCTGTGCAATAAACTATTTTATCTTGTGTGTTGCGTTTTTTTGTACTTTATTTTTCAGGTGAATGGGTAGGGGTACATTGTACCCCATACTCATTCACATAGGGTGGGGGGCCGGTATCTGGGGGCCCCCTTATTAAAGGGGGCTCCCGGATTCCGATAAGCCCCTCGCCCGCAGACCCCGACAACCAACGGCCAGGGTTGTCGGGAAGAGGCCCTTGTCCTCATCAACATGGGGACAAGGTGCTTTGGGGTGGGGGAGGCCGCGCGCCCCCCCTTCCCCAAGGCACCCCCCATGTTGAGGGCACGTGGCCTGGTACGACTCAGGAGGGGGGGCGCTCGCTTGTCCCCCCTTTCCTGGCCGGCTGGGTAGCGTGCTCGGACAAGGGTCTGATGTGGACCTGGGGGGTACCACCACGCCAATTTTTTTCGGCGTTGGGATTCCCCTTTAAGTCCATACCAGGCGGCGGGGCCAGCGACGTCTCCTTTGCGGGCCCCGCCTACCTGGAGACCAGCTCGAAATAAGCGGACTTTTCTCCGGGCGGGAAAAGTCCGCTCATTTCAAAAGTACGGCGGACTGTTATACACACGGCCGGATTGTCCGCCGAAATGCGAGTTCGGCGGGAAGATTGGAGTGCAAAACTACTTTCTAAGTCCGCCGTACTTTCGGGTCAAAAAAGTATGCTGGAGGCTACACACGGGGGGATTGTCCGGCGGACTTGAGTTTGCCGAACTTTTCCACTCGCTTGTTTGATCGTGTGTACGTGGCATAACTTGCACCCTTTGGTCAACTTCTGTATTGTTGTCTGATCTTTTACATTGGTTCTGAGCATGCGTGTTTGTTCTTTGGAATTAAGTCCGATGGTTTTCTGTACACACAATCGGACTTTGCTCCATCAGACTTTTGTAGCTGAAAAGTTTGTTTGCAGAACAAACTTTTGTCCTATGAAAACCGAAAAAGTTTGTCCAATGGAGCGTACACACGGTTGGATGTTGCCTTAAAACAGCTAATTTGCATGTTTGTTGTCAAAAAGTCAGATCGTGTGTATGGACCTTAAGAGAAAATTGTTTAATTTGAATAATGTAAGGCCAGCCTTGAATATTTTATCTAGGTGTATCGAGTAAACATTTTATTTTCAATCAGCTAAATTCTGAAAATGTTTAATTCATTGCACTAGGAAGAGGCAGATTATCGTATAGTACTGCTAATCATGCTGGATATAGAACAAAGCTGTTAGAAACAGTAGTCCTTTGCAATTTATTGTCTCTCCTTATTCCCACTGAGCCTGCTTCATGATCTAATATCACACTAGTTATTTTCTAGAAACAGCAGCCTTTTGGAACATTTGCTTGTTTTGACTTAAAAATAGCAATGCTATAAAGAAAGCATAGAAAAAAATACAATTGCATGCCTTTATTCGCCATGTGGTTTGGAACTATGCAATTATTTTGTGAGCTGAATGCAAAGGTCTCTTGAATACCCTCTATACTTTGTTATCATGGCTACCTCCCTGTTCTATGACAAAACTTTGTTATGTTGTTATATCTGGTCTTTAAGCTTCTAAGAATTTTTTGACTATTCTTGAAAACTAATAAAAACAATTGAAACTGAAAAACACCATTTAAAAAAAAAAACAATAAAAAAGAAAGTAGGGAACAAGATTGTGCTTGTGCTCCCCTGAAAGTGGCTCCCACACACCTCACCAATGCCCAGTCACAGAACATACAGCAAACAGGTACCAGAACACCCAGGAGAGGTGGAGAGGGCTGGACTAAAGCCGGCCCATACATGCATCGAAGTTTGGCAGGTTCAGCAGGGACTGGATGAATTTCAATCCATGTATAGGCAGGATGATTGTACCCAAATTGATTGATCGAACAACTTGGGTACAACTAGCATGTTGGATTTCTCTACATACGGTTACTGCCAGCAGACTATAGCTGCTGGCAGCAACCACTGCATTCTGCCTGCCAGGAATGCTCCCCCCGCTGGCAGAATACAACAGCGCAGAGGAAGGCATTCCCCCATTAACACTGACTGTCTTGATGAGGGAATCAAGCTATTTTCTTTCTTTCCTTCCACCCGTGTTGGAAGGAAAGAAAATCATATCATCTATGGCAAGCCTAAGCACTGAAAAAACTAAAGGAAGTAAGGACGAAAAGGTCAAAGGGGTAACTACATTAAGTTCCTTGGCTGTCCTATAATCTCCCACAGCTTCCGCATCTCTGCCTCAGTTCTAAGCTTACCCTTTGTAAGTAAGAGTATTAGTCAATCCAGTTAACTCTTAGTCCTCTTAAACCTTATCTCCTTTTGCAACCCTGTACTTTTATCTTCTCTCTGGGTCTAGCCTTGAACATGTGACCAACACATTAGACCTGGCAACATTCTTTACCCATGCCCCCTTTCCACCCACGAACAAAGGCCTCCAGCAGCAATATTACTACCTCGCCTCCTAACACTAGATCCCTCCACCTCCTCCGACACTCGTTCCTCGCCATTTATTTGCAGATTAGGATTTCTCTATACTGACATACATTGTTAAAGTGCATGTAAGCCCTGACTAGGGCCGAAACAACGAATCGATTAATCAACAACTAATCGATTATGAAAACAGCTGTCAACTATTTTCATAATTGATTAATCAGCCAGCGTACAGAATGCATTATTTGTTTACATATCAGGAAATACAGTGAAGAACACATACAACTCAGTATACTGTCCATACATGTCAGTAAGTGCCTGAGAACTTATGAATGTGAATGTGGCAGGAGCAATGCCTTATAGGACATGTAGTCCTGGGCAGGAAGTGAGTGGTTTTAAAGGCAGAAGTTTCTTTTACTTTACTATAGGGACACTCTATACTATACTTTGCAGCTTGCTATTGGGGCACTCTGAAAAGGAAGGAGGAGCCAGAAGCATCAGCGTGGATCTCAGAAGAGGAGAATCATTGCTGCTCTGTGCAAAACCATTGCAAAGACCAGGTAAGTACAGTATCTCACAAAAGTGAGTACACCCCTCACATTTTTGTAAATATTTTTTTTATTATATCTTTTCATGTGACAACACTGAAGAAATTACTACTTTACATTGTAGCAAAGTGTGAGTGTACAGCTTGTATAACAGTGTAAATTTGCTGTCCCCTCAAAATAACAACACACAGTCATTAACGTCTAAACCGCTGGCAACAAAGTGAAAATGTCCTAATTGGGCCCAAAGTGTCAATATTTTGTGTGGCCACCATTATTTTCCAGCACTGCCTTAACCTACTTCAGTATGGAGTTCACCAGAGATTCACAGTATGCCACTGGAGTCCTCTTCCACTCCACCATGATGACATCACGGAGCTGGTGGATGTTAGAGACCTTGCGCTCCTCCACCTTTCATTTGAGTATGCCCCACAGATGCTCAATAGGGTTTAGGTCTGGAGATATGCTGAGCCAGTCCATCACCTTTACCCTCAGCTTCTTTAGCAAGGCAGTGGTCGTCTTAGAGGTGTGTTTGCGGTCGTAATCATGTTGGAATACTGCACTGCGGCCCAGTCTCCGATGGGAGGGGAATCATGCTCTGCTTCAGTATGTCACAGTACATGTTGGTATTTATGGTTCCCTCAATGAACTGTAGCTCCCCAGTGCCGACAGCACTCATCCAGCCCCAGACCATGACACTCCCACCGCCAGGCTTGACTGTAGATGCAAGACTCACTTGTTTTGTACTCCTCGCCTGGTTGCCGCCACACACATTTCACACCATCTGAAGCAAATAAGTTTATCTTGGTCTCATCAGACCACAGGACATGGCTCCAGTAATCCATGTCCTTAGTCTGCTTGTCTTAAACAAACTCTTTGCGGGCTTTCTTGTGCATCATCTTTAGACAACAGCCATGCAGACCAATTTGATGGCATGTGTGGAATATGGTCTGAGCACTGACAGGTTGACCCCCCACCCCTTCAACCTCGGCAGCAATGCTGGCAGCACTCATATGTCTATTTCCCAAAGACAACCGCTGCATATGACACTGAGCATGTGCACTCAACTTCTTTAGTCAACCATGGCGAGGCCTGTTCTGAGTGGAACCTGCCCTGTTAAACCGCTGTATGGTCTTGGCCAACGTGCTGCAGCTCAGTTTTAGAGTCTTGCTAATCTTCTTATAACCTAGGCCATCTTTATTTAGAGCAACAATTCTTTTTTTTAGATCCTCAGAGAGTCCTTTGCCATGAGGTGCCATATTGAACTTTCAGTGACCAGTATGAGAGAGTGAGAGCGATAACCTCAAATTTAACACACCTGCTTCCCATTCACACCTGAGACCTTATAACACTAACGAGTCACATGACACCAGGGAGGAAAAATGGCTAAACGGGCCCAATTTGGACATTTTCACTTAGGGGTGTACTCCCTTTTGTTGCCAGCAGTTTAGACATTAATGGCTGTGTGTTGAGTCTTTTTGAGGGGACAGCAAATTTACACCGTTATAGAAGCTGTACACTCGCTACTTTACATTGTAGCAAAGCGTAACTTCTTCAGTGTTGTCACATGGAGATGTGAGGGATATACTCACTTTTGCGAGATACAGTATAACATGTTTGTTTATAAAAAATAAAAAAAAATACCTTTAAAGACTCTGTGCAAGGAAGATATGCTCTGAACCCAAAGAAGATGGAGGCTGATAGTCTGGAGGTAATGTAAGGCATTATATTTTAAGTAAACTTTTACAAGTATTGTGCATTATATTTACAATGATCATATCCATGAAAAAAAGTCTCAGCTTTTATTACTGCTTTAATATAAAAGATTTATATCTCTCTTCCACCCTTCATATAGCTTCATGTCTAACTCCTATTTAAAATGCCCATATATCCTCTTCTGGGTGTATTAATTATAATATATATACGATATAAGTAATATATATTATTACTTTCACAGTATAAATGAACCCCTTATAGTAGCGATTATCTGCTCTTTTTGCACTATAAAGGGCTAATTTTAGTTTAACACCATTATGACAGGTGATACAAAAAAAAAGCATGCTGTTGCTACTAAATGTCTTAGGCCTGGTTCACACCTATGCGTTTTCTGGTGCTCTTGCAGAAACGCACTACAGTTCATTTAATGTGGTTTCCTATGGGACACGTTCACATGTCCCCAGTGCCACGTATTAGTGCCATCTGTCATCAGTGCCATGTATTAGTGCCATCTGTCATCAGTGTCACGTGTCATCAGTGCCATGTCAGTGTCGCATGTCATTGTCCTGGTGCTCCAGGGCCTTCAAAAGTGTAATAGGTAGTCAACAAGTTAGATGTGTAATTTATGCTCCTAGAACATGTGATGGTGCTCCCTGCAAGTTGGGTCTCTCTAAGTGACTAGGCTGTGGAAAAGTCCCACACATGTGGTATCGCCATACTCAGGAGTAGTAGCAGAATTTATTTTGGGGTGTCATTTGTGGTACTTGTGTGAGAGAAATAACCTATTACAATGACAATCTTCAATTTGTAAAGAATTGTGGGAAAAATGACATCATCAAAAAACTCAACCTGCCTCTTACTAAATACCTTGGAATGTCTACTTTCAAAAAAGGGGTAATTTGGGGGTTATTTGTACTTTCCTGGCTTGTTCGGGTCGCAAGAAATGAGACAGGCCACCAGTACATCAGGTGTGATCAATTTTTTATGATTTGCACCACAGCTTGTAGACTCTCTAACTTTCACACAGACCAAACAATATCCACTAATTTGGGTTATTTTTACGAAAGATATGTAGCAGTATAAATTGTGACCAAAATTTATGAAGAAAATTTATAATTTGCAAAAATTTATCACAGAAACAAAAAAATTGTTTTTTTTTCAAAATTGTTGGTCTTTTTTCATTTATAGCGAAAAAAGAAAGCTCTATGTGTGTGAAAAAAAGGACAAAAAATTATTGTTATTGAAAGTGTGAGAGCACCGAAAGCTGAAAATTGGTCTGGTCACGAAGGGGGTTTAAGTGCCCAGTTTTCAAGTGGTTAATGGCAGTACTGCATGATATTTTAATGCTACAGATTTACAAATATTGAAAACTGCTTTTGAAATTACAACATGTTAAAGCATATATGACATTTTTCAAGATTGGTTTTAAAGGCAACTAGCATTTTCAGAAGTCAGTCAGGAATGGAAACCTATGTATTTCAGTATAGGTTTCCATTCAGTAATGATTTTAATGTGTTAGCTTACCGTTATCAAAAAACTATCTATGCAGATAAGGGGTGTCTGTAGATAAAAACAATTGACTACTGTCTGTGATACTTTTTTATCTGCATTAATATCCAAATTTTCAGCACAAGCTTTTGGGGTGTACCAACTGCTTCAAGGTCCAAGCAGTATGGCTACAATCACCTCAAGCATGTCGATAAAACAAACGGTGCAGCCTTGACTAGCATTGAATTATGCTCTTGCTATAGAAGTAGGCCATTTACATACCTCATGAAGCTTCACTAGAAAATTCCTAGGACGTTATAAAGAGGGTCCCAGCTATTACTGCTTACTTTTGCCATCACAGGAGAGAGCTCTTAAACTCTGAGCTCATAGCTACTGCATTAGGGGAGAGAGAGTTCTGAACAGCCGCTCAGAGGCATGCAGCGCGCAGCAATGCTGTGTTGCTAGGACGCTTTTGAGATAAAGGTTTTACATAAATGACTAAAAGCTGATCATTGTAATCACCCTTGTTAGTGGCAAATGGTTTGTCTCAACACTCTTACTGCTATATTTGTAAGAAAGCTTGTTCTATTAAAAAACAACAGAATTACCAGCAGGATTTCCGGATGAAAATAAAGGAAAGAAAGCTAATGCAGCCATCACATCAGGAATTAATAAGCTGCATTATAATAAATGTTTGCCTTTTAGTTTTAATACCACTTTAAAGAGAATCATTGGTCATAACAAACTTTCATTTTATAACATCAGCATTGTAATAGCAATACAAGCAATTGTTATTTTTGTCAATCTCTACATGCAAACATGAAAAATCTTCTTTCTGCCTGTCTACTGCCCATTTCTTTGCAAGAACTTCCAGCATATGGTAGGTACCATGCTGCCTGCCAGCAGCAATTCCAGCAGCAATTCCTGTACTGATCGTGCCTCCTGAAAGTCCAAGTTCAGAAGGCAGACTTTGTGAATTCTATGACATAGCAGTGCCTACCCACAGGGCATAAAGAATACTTGTCACAGAATTTAACTCAATGTATAAGATTCTCAAAGTAAGTTTACAAACTTTAATATTGTTCTGATTAATAGGAGTAGGCTAGAAAAACATTAAATAAAATGATAACATTAATTTTAACTTGAGCAAGACACTTATATTTTTCATATTCCTTTCAATTTTGGCAAATGACAGTGGGGGCACCACACACCATCTAATGTAAAGCAACCCTTTTCTTTCACAAAGTTGAATGTACAGGTGTACTTTAAGGTCAAAAGTAAAAGTCTTCAAATAGTTTCATTAAAAAAAAATCTAATCTGATATGATATAACAAAATTAACTGCAGTGATGCCATACATACTTGAAGATCCTTTATATTAGGAAAAGGAATCCCTACAGTTACAACTGCCCGGGCATTGTCATCTGAGAAGTCCAGTCCTTCACTCACTTTACCTCTGCAAACAGCAATCAGCAATGCACCATCTGAAACCACATACACAATTTTTCAGTTATTTAAAATACATCTAAATTAAGCTATTCAAAGAACTGGAATAGTTTCACAGCTACTTTACGGTCAAAAGAAAAAGTCTTCAAATAGTTTCATAAAAAAAAAAAAATCTAATCTGATATGATATAACAAAATTAACTGCAGTGATGACATACATACTTGAAAATCCTTTATATTAGGAAAAAGAATCCCTACAGTTACAACTGCCCGGGCATTGTCATCTGAGAAGTCCAGTCCTTCACTCACTTTACCTCCATTGGACTTTTGACGACGGAATTCCCGCCAGCAAAAGACAGAGTAGGTTCTCTATTTTTCGGTCGGAAAAAGTTCCGATCGTCTGTAGCAATTCCGACGTGCAAAATTCCTACGCATGCTCGGAAACAATTCGACGAATGTTCGGAAGCATTGACCTTAATTTTCTCGGCTCGTCGTAGTGTTGTATGTCTCTGCATTCTTGACGGCTGAAAGTTCAGAGAACTTTTGTGTGAACGTGTGTATGCAAGCCAAGCTTGAGCAGAATTCCGTCGGAAAAACCATCCAAGATTTTTACGACGGAAATCCCGCTCGTGTACGGGGCATAACACTCGGTTACAATATATCAGCTGTCAGTAGGCACATAGCAGTGATCAGAAGTGATCACTGCATGTGCCCTCTCTTCTACTGGGGGATCTTAGTAGACATGTTTACTAAAGCTCTCCAAGCCCCAACTTCACCCCCACCTGCACCGCTCCCCCCATCGCGATCCCCAGCCTGACAGATCATGGAGATCTGTGCAGGGAAGGGAAGGAGGGATGCCAGTCTGAGCGGCCATGGATCGGGGGTGCGGGGGCATTTGGGGGGGTGATCTGACTGGCGGGGGGGGGGACACATCTGGACCCCCCAAGCAGCACCTGAAGCTGGCAGGAGTGGAAGAGGAGGGATTCCGGCTTATGATGGTGGTTGCAGGGAGTGGGTTTGCAGGGGGGTGGTCGGATCGGGTTGGAGGGGGGTAATTAGTGCTGAAGGGTGAAGGGGATAGGAGAGGAGTGTGAGGGGGCAGTTTTAAATGGAAGGGTGTGGTGGGAGTGGAGAGGCAGGGGACAGGGAGCATGGGTGGGGTTGGTCACATTAGGGGTTAATAACGCTGATCAGCTAGTTGTAATCTGCTGATCAGAGTTATAGAATTGTTCAGCAGAGTCTGCTGAACAATTCTAATATAAGTTTATGGCCATTGAAGGGACCATAAGCTTATAGGAGAGGGAAAAATGAGGTCCGTACACCGAACTGACCTGCCCACCTGCAGGCACTTCTGTACGTCTGGCAGTGAAAGGATTAAGGGTCTGTGTGTTGTTGCAATGGACAAGGACCTGTATAACAACTTACAGCAACACTTGTTGTACCACGTTTCAAGGTGAGCGCCAAACACAGGATCTATAGCCAAAAGAAAACACTAAAAGCCAACCCACCAAGGTATAATTAATGGTTAAAGATCCAGGAACTGCAGTTGTTTAGTGAATTATGAAAGCAATAATTAGTCAGATCCTGTTTGAAGTGCCAGTCAAAAGTAAAGTAAATCTGGTAAAAAATAGTAGGAAATTCTTCTACAAGAAGAGAAGGCATCAATCACATAAGGACGCTAGGAAAAGTTGCATAAAGTGGGCGGGGTTATATAGGATACATGGGGGGGAGGGGGGGTGCTGCTGCACCTGCAAGTAGTGGCATGCAAACCATGATCTATGAATCGATTCCTGTGTCCTCTATTGTACGATAAATTTGCACATACATGTTATAAAACTGTCAAATCTATATGTAGAGACAAAAATACATTTTGTCTACAACACTACTGGCTGCAACAAATATCTGCAATTGCACCTACCGGTATTTAGATTGCTTATAATCTATGAACATTGCCACTTACTGCACACAGATTTGTCAAACATACCTTTTTCACCTCTAAAACGTATAGCATCATAATAGATCTGCAGCAATTTATCAAAGTCCGTCTTATCTCCTCCTTGTGGTTCTTTAATGACTGTCTTGATTTTTTCCAAGTTCTCCCATAAGCCTGTATGCATCCATCTGTCTTTTAATTTTTCCAGCATCTAAAAAGATTCAGTTTAAGAAATTGTCAGTGGTGTTTATAATTATATACTAGTCTATTGGGCAGTCTCATTAACAGTAAAGCTAGCTTTATTGTGTTTATGCTATACAGAAAGGTTTAGCTGAGAATTTGCCCTTTTTGCTCTACACAGATAACAGGAAATATAAGGTCAAGAGCAAAAATGGTTTACCAGCAAAGGTGTTGATGGGAGATTCTGAGCTATGGTAATTCTTTGTATCAGCCAACAGATGGTGTTTCCTGAATGGCACAGCAATTCTTTAAACCATCTACATTGAGTTTTTCTAAAATAACCTATTAAATTACCGAAAAATAACACTTTCTACAATTTCAGTTATTTAACAAGTTAGTACAGGGCTTGGGATATAAGAAAAGGTGAGCATGAGCTGCTGGAAAAGGCAGTGTTAAAGTAAACCTGCTGCAGTTCTCTGCATGGGAAAAGGACAGGTTTGCTCTAAGTTCACTTAAAATGGAAGTAAACCCTTCCAAACAACTTTGACCTACAGGTAAGCCTAGATTAAGGCTTACCTGTAGGTCCAAGTAATATCTCCTAAACCTATATGGTTTAGGAGATATTTGCCCGAAAATGGGCACCGCTGTCTACGGCGCATGCGCCGTAGACAGCGGCGCGCAGGCGCACTAAATGCGGCAAGTCCAAGAATGGATTTGCCTAATTTGTCGACTCCCGTGCGCATGCGCGGGAGTGACGTCATCGCGGCTCCGCCGAATGGCAGCGTCGGAGCTCCGAGACGCGACTCCCGTGCGCATGCGCGGGAGTGACGTCATCGCGGCTTCTCCGCTGTCATTCGTCGGAGCTGCGAGAGACGCCACAACCAAGATGGATGCGGCGGACTACAGGTGACAGCGGCGACTTCGCTGGCTCCTGTGTCAGGTAAGTGACACATAATGAGCTACTATGCGATGCATAGTAGTCCATTATGCTTTACCTTTGCAGGGAAAAAAAGAGGAAGTAAACCCATCAGGGTTTACTTCCTCTTTAAGTTATCAACTTTAAAACCAGTCTTTCTTGCAGAATTAAGACTTGCCATCCAATATTTCTTGGTGTAGAAACTTTCAAAAACTCTCAAAAATTGTATATATGCAAGTATAAGCCTCCTTAAAGCGGGAGTCCACCGGGACTCCGCGTTTTTTTTTTTTTTTTTTTTTTTTTAAAGCCAGCAGCTACAAATACTGCAGCTGCTGACTTTTAAAATAGTGACACTTACCTGTCCAGCGCGCCCGCGATGTCGGCACCCGAAGCCGATCTCTAGATCGACACTCGAGTGCTGCCGCCGCCATCTTGGGTATGGGAATCAGGAAATGGAGCCTTTCGGCTTCATTTCCCGGTTCCCTACTGCGCATGCGCCAGCCGCGCTGCACAATGAGGACGGTCCCCGCTGCCTCTGGGATCTGTGAGTTTCCCAGCAGGCAGCGGGGCACTTGCGGGAAGGGGCGGGCACTTGCAGAAAGGGGCGTAAGTTACGCCCCTTTCCGCAGAGAGCTATCCCGGAAGTGGGTGCAGTTACCTGGATTATCCAGGTAACTGCACCCCCCTCCCCCCTGAAAGGTGCCGATTGTGGCACCGGAGGGGGGGAGGGTTCCGATGAGCGGAAGGTCCACTTTAGGGTGGACCTCCGCTTTAAATAGCTTTAAAATAGAATATGTAAAAAAAAAAGTTTATTTGGTACAAAACAAAACAAAAAAACATATCTAAAGCGAAGTGTCCCCTGCCAGGTCTACAGTGAGAACCGACATTCACACTATGGTGAATTTGTTTGCATTTTGGGTAACGCTCGACCTACATCCTTGATTGGCTGACGCAACCTGTCATTGGCTACAGCAGAATAAAGTGAAGGTTCTGGAGTGGCCATCTCAGTCTCCTGACCTCAATATCATTGACACAACAACTTTATTTTAATTTACTGATGTCAAGCAACAAATTGCAAAATTTGACTGGCTTCTATGGGTTACTGCACTTAGGTTTAAATACAGTAGATATTTTATCAAATATATCTTCATAATAGTAGTCTAATTATCTATCTAAAACACCTGAACTCTACGTTTAGTATAAAAGGTCTACACAGTGATGTTTATTAGGTATATTACACAATGCAGAGAGTCATGAAAGGTATCTGGAAATTACATTTACTGCACGCTCACTTAGCTGCCAGCAGAGCTGTTACATCTATAATCTTTTCAGAACTGTTATGCTTGCAAAGAGACTACAAAATTAGCACTCCAATTGGGCAGTAAACATACTGATATGTAATATCACGATGTAAGTGAGCTGTGAAAAAAAAAGATCCATTCAGCTTTGTAAGGAAAGGATGGCTAAATGATTTACAGATAAAATTATTTAACCAGAACCTTCCAGTTAGCTTTTATACCATGCAAAATCTACTGGGCATTTCACCAAACTGAACACTAAATAATATTTCAACCTGCCTCAGTTGATACTTGGGGAGAATAAAAGCTAAAAAAATCTATTACATTCCTAATAAAATCACAGTATCAACGCTGCTGTTAGTGCAAAAAGTCAGTGAGTCTCAGAGGAAATCCATTGATCTAAAAGCCTTTTGCCATGCACGTTTTCTCATGTGCTTGATGCTTATATTTTCTTCTTGGTTAAGCATTGCTTTAAAATCTAAGTGCTTCAGTGCTGCTAAGAGAGAGGGTTGAAGGGTCATGAAGAAGTTTCTATGATGTAAATAAAGTTAAAAAAAAACCACACAAATACAAATAACAATCTGCATTTAGTTGTAAATAGATGACTGCCGTTACAACAAAGTCTGATCAGTCATGGTGAATTGCATAATTTGTTCTTGGCTTAGAAGTAAAAAAAAAAATGTAAATCAATACTTTTTTTTAAAAAACATTCTTTATTTCAAGCTTTATTTTATATGTTATATAAAAAATAATTATTATATGTAGCTGCTGACTTTTAATATTAGGACACTTACCTGTCCAGGGTTCCCACGATGTCGGCACCCCAGATGATTTTCAAATCCGCTCTCGGGTGCTGCCGCCACCATTCATTGTAAAGTAAACGGCAGTGAAGCCTCGTGGCTTCACAGCCGGTCCTCTACTACGAGGGGAAGATGGCCCCACCTGTCTCCATACCATTGGAGTGCATTTTAGTGTAAATATGAGATCTGAGGTCTTTTTGACCCCAGATTTCATATTTAAGAGGTCCTGTCATGCTTTTGTTCTATTACAAGGGATGTATATATTCTTTGTAATAAAAAAAAAGTCACTTTTATTACTAAGTGTAAAAATAAAAGGTAAAATAAATAATAAGCTCGCTGAGCTCGCGTGCAGAAGCGAACGCATACGGGAGTAGCGCCCGCATATGAAAACTGTGTTAAAAATATACATGTGAGGTATCGTGGCGATCGGTAGAGCGAGAGAAATAATTCCAGCCCTAGATCTCCTCTGTAAATCAAAACATGCAAGCTGTAGAATTTTTATAATATAAAATATATATAAGATTTTTAAGGGTAAAAGTTTGTCGCCATTCCATGAGCGGGCGCAATTTTGAAGCGTGATATGTTGAGTATCAATTTACTCGGTGTAACATTATCTTTCACAATATAAAAAAATTGGGCTAACTTTATTTTTTTCCTATTTTTTAATTCAAAAAAGTGTATTTTTGCAAAAAAAAAATAGCGCAAATACGGCGTGAAAAAGTTTTGCAACGTGCAAATGCAATTTTATTCACTAGGGTCTTAGAAATTTTTTTTTAGAATGTTTGGGGGTTCTAAGTAATTTTCTAGCAAAAAAAAACACTGTTTTTAACTAGTAAGAAAGCCTCGGTCCTTAAGTGGTTAATGTTGCTTTAGGCCTCTTATATCTGGCAATAACAGTTTGTTGTAAGTGTTAAGGAGTTTTCCTTGTTATTGCCACTGTCTTCAGAATTATTCCTCTACAAGGATTTCAATGTTTCTCAAATAAAGCTCACTTTACATTACTGGTGTGTCCGTGAGTTGTTTGTTCCAATTACCACCACCACCACTGGGGAAGGACCCAACATCTATTCAGCAGCTCCCTAGGGAATCTGTGCTCTGAATAAACCTTTTTTAAATTAAATCTACCTTAAGTTCAGCAGAACGCAAGCACTATACACAGGCAATGCCTGCTTTTAGTGTCTATGGTTTACATTTAATTTATTAAGAAAGCAGGAAGGGGAAAAGGAAAGAAAGACGGAAGAGGAAAAGAAAGGGAACATCAAAACTGCTATTTACAATTATTTGATACATGAAGCTAAAGTAATACATTGCAAATGTTATTTTTTTTAATACAACATTCCTAGGAATTGGGCTTACAACATTAGTACCTTATTCTGAAAACGTTAAAAGGTACGGTTGCTGTGACCAAAATTGTTGGTTGCTAGTTTTACTATGCATGTTTAAACTAGGAAAAAAAGACATTAAAAGCAAACCCCAAGTGTGGAGAAAGGCAAAGTATTATGATCAGCATTAAGCTTGCTGCATGCACAAGAACATGGTAAAAAGTAAATAATTTATTGTCATATTTTGAAGTCAGAGTTTGCATCACTCAGCTCACAAACCAGAGTACTTCGCTGCTATGATTTCTCTACTGGGACAGTGACAAAGTGCCTCCCACCATAGAAGAAAGCAGCACTGAACTGTCTTCCCAGTGCCATAAATCAACACTGTAGCCTACAGGATGTCTCCCCGGTACAAACATACCATCAATTTTTCAATAACCATGTTAAATAATGGAGCATTTGACTGTGACAAAAGTAATGAAAAATGAAACATTTTGCACGCCAAAGGATGCTGTAAAAAAGAAAACCGTTTATATATTTCTTCAAGTATAGAAAAAGGAATACAAATATTTTCTCTTAAAAGTAAAAAAAAAAAAAAAAAAAAAAAAAACACAATGTTTACCGAAGAACTGTAATAGAAATTAACCCTACTGTTTACTAACAAATTACACTGAATCACCTACCAAGGCTTCATTTTTTTACAGCCACTAGTAGAGTATGTCAAGAATAGGCTATGATTTAATTCCTAAGTGAAGAACATTGTAGCTGGAGGATGGTATGGGGAATGATGATCCTAATGCTAACCTAAGGCCACCAGAAAGTGAAACAGAAACACATTTGCAGTGTGTGATTTGTTAATAAAAAAAGGGACACAATTGTGTGTCTCTGAGAAGCATGTACAGTGAATAATAGAATGTTTATTACAGCTTACCTGTAAAATCCTTTTCCTGGAGTACATCATGGGACACAGAGCCTTAAAGCGGTTGTAAACCCTTACAAACCACTTTGACCTACAGGTCAGCCTAGATTAAGGCTTACCTGTAGGTCCAAGAAATATCTCCTAAACCTATACTGTTTAGGAGATATTTACCTGAAGACAGCCACCACTGTCTAGGGCGCATGCGCCCTAGACAGAGGCGCGCAGGCGCACTGGGCAAGCGGCAGATAGCGGCGATATGGCGCGAGTGTCGGCTCCCGTGTGCATGCGCGGGAGTGACGTCATCGCTGCTCCAGTGATTCACAGCGCTGGAGTAGCGAGACCTACCAAGATGATGGACGCTCGGATCTACAGGGGACACTGGTGACTTCGCTGGCTCCTGTGTCAGGTAAGGGACACATAATGGACTACTATGCGATGCATAGTAGTCCATTATGCTTTCCCTTTGCAGGGTGACAAAGAGGAAGTAAACCCATCAGGGTTTACTTCCTCTTTAAGTAATTACTTAATGGGTTATGGGTCACCTTCAGGTGTTGACACTGGTAAAACCAATGATCCTGTAAAGTCGTTGAGGCAGAAACTGAATAGGGAGGAATGCATAGATAAGTGAGAACTGATCCCATGGGGTCACTAACGCATCCATTCAGCATGCGAATGTATCCCTTGTTCTGGTCACAAAGTTGACAAAACTTTGTGTTGAACCTGGATGCTGGAGAATCCACGTCTGGAGTCCCCCATCTTTGACAAACAGCCCGAAATATGTTGGGGTCTATTCCCCTGGGAATAACTGCTGGCGACTTAAGTAGTAGACCGCTTGCTAATTCTCTACTCCCAGAATGAAGATTGCAGAAAGGCATGGAACATTCCTTTCTGCCCAAGTTAGAATATGGTTCACCTCTCCCTGTGTTGAGAGACTTTTGGTGCCCCCTTGGTGATTGATATAGGCCACAGCTGTGGCATTGTTGGATTGAATCCTGACAGGACAATCCCGTAACCTGAAAGTCCAGGCCTTCAGAGCCAGACGCACTGCCCGAATCTCTAGGATATTGATGGGCAAGATTCTTTCAGTTCTTGACCACTGTCCTTGGACAGTTGTGTTTTCTAGTATTGCTCCCCAGCCTAAAAGTCTGGCATCCACCGTTACCACTTTACAGATGACTGGTCTGAAGAATTTTTCTTTCAGTAGATTCTGGGTTAATGACCAAGTGAGGCTTTGGGCCACTCTTGGGGACAGCCGCATTTATAAGTCTAAGGCTTGAATTGTTTTGTTCCAAGCATACAGGATACTGTTTTGCAACAGTCTTGAATGGAACTGGGCATAGGGAATGCTTCGAATGAAGCTACCATGGTTCCTAGCAACCTCATACAGAGGCGAATGGAGGGATTGTTATTTGACCTGACCCTCCGCACCAGCTCTCTTATGGAATTGATCTTTGCTTGAGGTAAAAACACCCTTTCCTGGGCTGTGTCTATGATCAGACCACAGTACTCCAGCCTTTTTAGCCACATTAAGGAAGATTTCTCTAGGTTGAGAATCCAACCCAAACTTTTCACATAGTTGGTTGTAGTGTGTACACTTTGCTCCAAACGAGTCACTGATTTATCTATAAGTAATAGATTGTCTAGGTACAGTACGACTGTTAAGCCCTGTGCCCTTAACCTGGCGAGAGGTAGGGCCAATACTTTGGTGAACACCCGAGATGATGTGGCTAGCCCAAAGGGCAGGGCTACAAATTGGAAATGCTGCTGTTCTAACTCGAACCACAGAAACTTTTGATGAGCAGGAAATATAAGGACATGCAGATATGCATCCCTGATGTTGATTGACACCAGAAGTTCTCTTCCTAGAAGGATAGATAACTACTGACCTGATTGTCTCCATGCGAAAGGAGAGGATCTTCAGGAATTGATTTTGCTTTCTTAGATCTAGAATGGGTCTGACGTCTCCATTTGGTTTTGGTACCATGAAAAGATTTGAATAAAACCCCAGACCTTGCTCTTTTGTGGGTATCTGTATGGTCACCCCTAGAGATATTAACTGGTCTAGTGTCTGAAACAGAGATTGTTTTTTTTCTCTGGATCTTTGGGAACGATTGATACGAGACGGTGGAAAGTCCCGAAATTCCAGCTTGTACCCCAGCGTTACTGTGGAGATGACCCATCTGTCCTGAATTTCCCTTTTCCAGACTTCTGAAAACTGCAGAAGTCTTCTCCCCACCTTGATGAGGGGGGTTTCCTCTTCATGATGAGGCTTTAGGATTCTGTTTTGCAGATTTTCTACACCAAGGCTTCTTTTGAGCCTGGGTCTGACCCTTTTTTTCCTCTAGAGTCTGACGGCGGAGGCCGCCGCCACTGCCTAGAGGCGGAAGCCCCTGGCAGAGGAAAAAGCCTGTTTAAATGAAGGGCATTTATATTTTCTATTGACTGGTAAAACAAGTAATTTTCCCAGCAGAAATTGTCTTGATATATTTATCCAAGTCTTCTCCAAACAGTCGCTCCCTATGAAAGAGGAACCCAGTTAGGAAGTTTTTACATGGTGTTTCAGCTGACCAATTTTTCAACCACAGGATTCTGCGCATATGTACAAGCATAAGTGTAAGGCAAGATTGCCTGGTGAATAGAGTCTTTAAAGAGGAAGTAAACTCTCCCACTCTGATGCTTCTTTTCATTTAGTCCATTATAATAAGTCATTATCAAACTATAGCCACTGTAATCCAGCCCAAATCACATATTACTTACTGTTTAACCACTTAACAACCGGCCCATAGCCAAATGACGGCTACAGGGAGGTAGTTTAACTCTGAGAGGCCGTCATATGACGTCCTGCCAGAATTCCACTCTCGCGTGCCCCCTGGGGCACGCACTCGAGAGCATCCTGGGGACCCGGTGCATCACGGATCACAGTAAACGGCCGCTCATCGTTCCCATTTACTATGTGATTGCTCCTTCAAATGATGGAGTGATCACTTGAAAACAAATCAGCGGCATGCTATGATACCGGTTTCTCCCTCCCCCTCTCTGTACCGATCGGTACAGCGGAGGGGGAAGAGATCGGTGTCAGCAGCGCTGTGGGCTGCATCTGCAGTGCCCACATCGCTGCTCACCGAATTTAACCCCTCAATTCCCTGCCAATACTCTGCAATACCCTGCCAATACTCTGCAATGCCCGCCAATACTCTGCAATGCCCGCCAATACTCTGCAGTACAATTCCAGCCAATACTCTGCAATACCCTGCCAATATTCTTCAATACCCTGCCATAAATTGCCATACCCAGAGATACCCAGCCATACCCGGAGATACCCAGCCATTCCCGGAGATACCCAGCCACACTCGGAGATACCCTGCAATACCCAGCCATACTCGGTGATACCCGGAGATACCCAGCCATAGACATCCCCCCCCCCCCCACCGCCCTCCGGTGCTTCTACCAACTCGCCAATACGATCAAAACCAGAATCTTTTTTTTATTTATTTTTTATTTCAGGCTTCCCAGCTTAGAGGTGAGATGTGGGGTCTTATTGACCCCATATCTCACTGTAAAGAGGACCTGTCATGCCATATTCCTATTACAAGGGATGTTTACATTCCTTGTAATAGGAATAAAAGTGACCAAAAAATGTATTTTTGGGCAAAAAAAGTCAAACTAAAATAAAGTAAAATGAACAATAATAAAAAAAATAATAATTTAAAGCGCCCCTGTCCCCATGTGCTCGCACGCAGAAGCGAACGCATACGAAAGTCCCGCCCACATATGAAAACGATGTTCAAACCACACGTGAGGTATCGCTGCGAACGTTAGAGTGAGATCGATAATGCTAGCCCTAGACCTCTAACTCAAAACATGTAACCAGTAAAAAAATTTAAAGCGTCAGCTATGGGGATTTTTAAGTAGTGACGTTTGGCGCCATTCCACGAGCGTGTGCAATTTTGAAGAGTGACATGTTAGGTATCTATTTACTCGACGTAACTTCATCTTTCGCATTATGCAAAAATTGGGCTAACTATACTGTTTTGTTTTTTTTTAGCACAAAACAGTTTTTTTTCCAAAAAAAGCATTCGAAAAATTGCTGCGCAAAAATACCGTGCGAGATAAAAAGCAACGACCACCATTGTATTCTCCAGGGTGTTTGCTAAAAAAAACACATATAATGTTTTGGGGTTCTATGTAATTTTCTAGCAAATAAATCATGATTTTTACATGTAGGAGAGAAATGTCAGAATTGTCCTGGGTGCTCCAGAACGCCTGACGGCGCTCCCTGCATGTTGGACCACTGTATGTGGCCACGCTGTGTAAAAGTCTCACACATGTGGTATTGCCATACTCAGGAGTAATAGCAGAATGTGTTTTGGGGTGTAATTTGTGGTATGCATATGCTGTGTGTGAGAAATAAACTGATAATATGACAATTTTGTGAAAAAAAAAAAAGTAAAAAAAATCTTGATTTTGTAAAGAATTGTGGGAAAAAAATTACAACTTCAAAAAACTCACCATGCCTCTTACTAAATACCTTGGAATGTCTTCTTTCCAAAAAGGGGTAATTTGGGGGGTATTTGTACTTTTCTGGCATATTAGGGTCTCAAGAATTGAAATAGGCCATCAGTCTTCAGGTGTGATCAATTTTCAGATATTGGCACCATAGCTTGTGGACTCTATAACTTTCACAAAGACCAAATAACATCCACCAATTTGTACTTATTGTTACCAAAGATATGTAGTAGTATAAATTTTGGCCAAAAATTATGAAGAAAAATTACTAATCTGCTAAATTTTATAACAGAAACGAAGAAAAATTCTTTTTTTTTACAGAATTTTCGGTCTTTTTTCTTTAAAAAAATAAAAAACCCAGCGGTGATCAAATACCGCCAAAAGAAAGCTCTATTTGTGTGGAAAAAAAGGACAAAAATTTCATATGGATACAGTGTTGCACGACTGAGTAATTGTCATTCAAAATGTGAGAGCACCGAAGCTGAAAATTGGTCTGGTTATTAAGGGTGTTTAAAAAACTTGTTTCCAAGGGTTAGGCATTAAGTTAAGGGGTTAAGTATTGTTTTCTGAGTCCACAGTGTGTATTTCCGCCCTTACATTGAGCACTTCCTGTACTGTTAACCAAGCCTCCTTCTCAATCCAACATTTCTATAGCAACCCTGCTTCCCTGTTCATAGCTGACTTGATTTATTTCATAGTATTTACTTGTGCCGATGTCTAATGTTTGTCTTTGTCAGTCTTAGCTTCAATTGATAAGACTGCAGTAATGGCCAAGTTTACACTGCGTGTCATGTCACATGGTGTGTGGGAGGAAGCTCTGAATGATTCTGCAGCCTCCTGGGAGTTCAGTAGTGTGCCATAGGAAGTCCTGATAACAGATAGATATGAACATAGAGAGTGTGCTGTAAATCAGGGGAGATCTGTGCATGCTCAGTGACTTCATTCTAAAGAACAAAAAGGATTACAACAATACTAAGCAAGTAAGGAGATATCTACAAGCAGTGTTCATTAGTGGTTTTTATGCTGATTTACATAGGACAAAGTTGCGGGGGAGGGTTTAGAACCACTTTAATGCCATCTATGGCAAAACATGATGCCTTAGGTAGTTCAGCCAAATCCCAAGCTTGTTGTGTAGGAAGTTCTCTAAGTGCCAGTTTAAATTGGTCTTTTAGGGATTGGCAGACGCCTATCGCGGCGACTGCAGGCTGAGTGACGGCACCTGCTATGGGAAAAGCAGATTTTAGCAGGGATTCCAACGTCTTATCTGTTGGATCTTTAAGCATCTGTGCATTGTCTACAGGACAAGTTAAGTTATTATTCACATTGGAAACCGCAGCGTCAATTACTGGTACAAAAGGAAAATCACATTGCAATCACATGCAGTCAAAATTTACAGAATCTGCGTTTTTACTTGCACATGATTATATGATTGAAGTCAGCAAAACGTCACCTCATTTACTAAGCCAAGGGAAAATTTCACTGCAAAGCAAAAATTCACTTAGCTTAGCGTATAAAATTAAGTTATAGTAATCTCAACCAAATGCAAATGCTTAGTAAATAAACCCCAGAGCTTTGAAAAAACAAACAAAAAAAAACAAAACACAGTAGAGCCTTCTTGTTTCACTTCCAACACAAATCAAAAAAAAGGGAATAGGTCTTCCTAATTTGGTATACTGCAAACTAAGGAAATACTTAATTTAAAAAGGCCAAACTCTGTTTTTCAATAATTAAGTGTGGTGCTTTTTGGTTTCATTAGCCCGTTTCATTATAAGGCTTCTTGCGCACTATGCATTCAGTCTGTATACATCCAATCCCAGCATTACTATATGCTCAGGAGGCATGGGTGTAACATTCAGCCCTAATGCCGGCAGTCTGTCAAAGTCTATGGCAGGCTGAAATACACTTCAGCTTGATAGGGCTAAAAAGTTGTACCAAGTGGTATTTAGAGAAGTATGCATTCAGGGATTTATGCCCAGCATGCAGGTAGCGTTTTATAGTGGGGAAAGAGAGAAATGTGCATCCCAGATGTCAATTGAGGCCAGAAAATCCCCCAAAAGGAGAGAGGCAGAGACTCACCTAGCGGTTTTACATACAAAACTTTTGAGGGTTGAGAGTCTTCAGATCCAAAATGGGCCAGACTCCTCAGTTCATGCATTGTGAATAGAATTCAAGTTAAAACCCATTGAGACAAGAGTTTACAGCAGAAAGAAGATTCAGAAACTCTGACAAAGGAGACAAGCTTGCAGTGGGGAGGAGGCAGAGTGTAAAACTCCAGTTTGTGATCCCTGGAAATGACATTCTGGATCCAATCTGAGACTTCCTGGGACCAGAAGGCTAACAGCAATTCCCCTTACGAGCAGCATTTATGCCAAAAGATCCTGCAAATCTGGAAGGGATTATGCTCCATGAGGCTTGAGGGCCTTAATAATAGAAGAAATAGCTGGATTTACCACAGGAACTGCCCACTTAAATAGTAAACTTTCCTCAAGAGGATATTGCTGAGCAAAATGTTTCAGAGGAGTAAAAATTCTGACTCTGGGTGACCCTAGTCCCTATACAAGACAGGTTCTACCAGTTGAATTATATAAAAGTGTGTGCTCCATTTTATCAATGTTTTTGTTCCCATTTACGTAATTCAGTGCTAATCAACTCCTACAGCCTCTCTACAGCCACTTCCTGTCTACATGCACGTGCCCCAGTGGCAGGTGCATGTCACTGATCATGGTGGACAAAGAAGGAATATGCAGGCATGGTGACCACTAACAGGAATATTAGAGCTTGTTTACACTTGCGTTAGCCCTCTGTAGAGCCCTTTTCAGAAGGCATTTGATGGCTGGTGAAGAGGCTGTATGTTGCCGTCTCCCCCCCCCCCGTTTTAACCCTCAAAAGGCCACACCATTGTGACAGAACCATGTGCATCCACTTTAATGGGTCATGTTCAGTGGTTGGTAGTGCTGCATCTTTTTTGGGGGGGGGGGGGGGTGTTTAGGGTTAAAAACACATCTCTCTCACCCACATATAAAAAAAACACACGCATTCCATTTTTGCAGTTGTTTTGCAGGGGCTTTAGAATGTTTGCATTTTTTATTACACGGTTGTAAACTAAAATGGACAGATATATTGTAATTAGAATTTATAAAACAGTTGTGTAAACGGTTTTCTTTTAACTGTGCAGTAAAGCATAGAAACCAATTAGAAATCAGCTGTCAATCTGTGCCTGTAAGTTGCTCAAAGCAAACTTCTGATTGTTTGCCATGGATTTCAGTTCACTATTGCTCTTTGCACTGTATTATAAAAGAAGCCCAGTTGTTTTTGTTAATGTTTAGAGCAGATGATTTAATATCATATGAAGCTGCTTACTAGTTTGTTACAGGTTTCTGCAGGAACACTGGTTGACAGCATGAGCTGCCACGGTTTATTGCTTGCATACTCCCACAGTCCAAAGAACAAAATACTTCATTTCGACTGTGTGATAAATCTCTTCTCATGCAACTGCTGCCTAAGTGGTGGGAAAAAATGTTGAAGCAAAACTCATTAAAAGTAATCAAAGTACAATTCAGAACATGTGTTAAAATAAATGCAGGAGTTATATTTTGTGCTTTCTTAACAACAAACAGCTCCACATGGAAGTGAACAGCATTAATGGATTTTTTTCCATTTCACCCACATGCTGCAAATAATGTTCTTGAAGGTATCAAAATGTAATAATCAACATTTTATAGTGCCAGATATGAGATCTCCTCCCTCTCATAACCCATCTCCTTAGGTCACAGCTTATGGAAATAGGAGTTTGGCAGTCACATCAAAATTTGATGTTCTATAACAGAAGAAAGAGATTCAATTTGAAGCACATTTTGAATAGACATTCCCTAGAAGAATATGGAGGGACTAAGAACACTAAGTAATTGCAACTTTTCATGTTCATTAAATCAATTACCTTTCATGGACCCGGAAGGATTGTAACCTAAGCTCTATAGTTGCCATGTGATGAAAAATCCCTGAAATGTCATGCCATCCACAGGCTTGCTTGTGGATGTCTTTTCTATTAAGGTTTACAAAGAGAAGACTGTGCATGTGCAGTACCACACAACTCTGCTGGCTGAGAGGACAACTAGATAACTGTCCAGTTGGTTTACGCAGCAGGTCCTGGACCAGCTTTCCTGCTGCTCTAAGGTAAGTACAAGAGGCTATAGTTAAGCTATAGTAGGGCAATTCAGTTGTAGGAGTCCATTAGGATTACTAGGTGTAAAGTTCCTGAAAAGTTTCAAGCATTATTTGATTTAAAGCTTCACAGAAGCACTTATGCTCTCAACATTTTAATTATAATCAATGGTGCCCATTCACACTGCATACTGTCATTTGAGGCTTGTCAAAAGTGAACTTCTTTTGGAGCAGTGTCACACATTTTGACCCCAACAGACTTCAATGGGAGTACCTGAAAAATGTGTGCTTGCTTGTCTATTATCTAGATTTCCATTGGCTAAAAGTAATAAAAACCAAAAAATGCTCAAGCCTAAAAAAACAGGACAAAAACACCTGCTCTGAATTCATTAATAAATCATAAGATTTGGTTTTAAAGTTCAACTAGCGTAAGTACACAAATGTGACTTGGTATCAGCCTCTTCCAATCCCCTATACAGTAGCACCCAGACAGGGATAAGGATGAGCAGGATTCACAAGGAACATGCTGATAGGAGGAGGCAGGAAACGGTGCAGAGGCATGGCTTCATATGTCTGCTGCTATTCATTTTGACTGCTTTGTTTAAAAGACACGACTACAGTGCCCTGAAAAAGTATGCATACACCTTGATATTTTCCACATTTTGTAATATTACAACCAAAAACATAAATGGATTGCATTAGGATTTTATGTGATAGAACAATGATAAATGGTTTTCAAAACTGTTTACAAAAAATATCTGAAAAGTGTGGCATGCATTTGCATTCAGCCCCCTTTAGACCAATTTCACACGGGCAGATATAATTCAGCTTTTAGCTGCAGATAGATCAAGTTATCTACCGCAGCCAAACTCACACAATGCTTTGCTATGGCCCTATTCACACACTGCATTTAGCAATGGTTTTGTTACATGGGATTTGGTGCGGTTAGAAAAAATTTAGTTGACTGCGTCCAGGACCGATTTATTGCAGCTATCTGCACATAACCGCAGGTAATCGCAGTGTACTATTTCACCTGCAGATAGCAGCGGCAACAAGGAAAGAAAAACAGGAAACACATCAGAAATGGCAACTTCATTTTTTTTGTCTTGACCTTGCAATCTTTCCTTCAGTACGTCAGACATAATCCTTCCCTTTAGAGGAATTCAAACTGGCACCTATCACCACAAGGTGGCGGCATATGCTACCTCCTTTTTTTTGTCACTGAATCTCTTATTTCACTACCTTCTCTGTTACTAGAGTTGAAACAATATGGTCTGCACTCCAAATGTAAGGTTAATCTCCAAAAGCGTTAAATGTCTCCCTTCCCACCTGTCATGGTTAGACTGCGTCCACATTTTGCTTTTAAGTGGGCCACTCAATATATCCAATACTTAAGGACTAAAATCCCTGTGTAACTAAACAGCATTTTCTTCCTTAACTTCCAATGTTTCCTGGCCATTGTGTCTACTGTCTTAAAGAAATGGGATTCTCTCCCCATATCCTGGTTCGGCCATTGTAACATACTGAAAATAAATGCAATGCCTAGGTTACCGTACTTGCTAAAGGCCTTACCAATTAGGCTACCTGGGGGTTTCATCCATTCTGTGTGTTCCATGTTTATCTGGCACAGCAAACACCCCCATATTGGTAGGAATATATTGCTCAGGCCCAAACTTAAAGGTGGTTTAGGCTTCTCTGATCCGGCTTCATACTATAGGGTGGTCCTACATCACTAGGGTGGTAGACTGGTGCAGGCACAAGCCCCAAAAGTTGCGGGTCACGATTAAACAAGAGGTGGAAACAGCATCACTCTGCCATCTTGCTGCCCCCATCCACAAATTGTACCTACCCTTGCTGAAATGGATAGATTTTTTTCAGTTCATTTCCTTAGGGAGTTTCCCCTTTACTAAGACACCAATCCATAGGCCATCCTAGATTCACCCCAGGGCTTACTGATGGGACTTTCCTCATGCGTGACTCCCACTTTTTACATCCACAGGGTTGGCTATCAGAACATACCCTGCTTTCTAGTTCGCCCAATCCTTCTTTAAACCACTGGAGAGCTCTTCAGCTATCTAATTTTATGCATTCACTGCCTACTCCCACACTTTTTCTTAGGAAGCTACATCCTTTTGAAGAGATATATCTGGGAATTAGGGGATCACTGTCCACCTCCTCCAAGTCCTCCTTAGAACTACATGCACAGACTGACCCTCCCTTTCTTGATAAATGGGAGAGGGACTTACAAGTCCATACACTTTTTTGCACACAAGTCCTCACTATGTAGCAGCTACCAGGAAACCACTTACAAAATAGCGGCCCATTGTTTTAGAACTGCATACAAGTTATTTCCTCAACAAATTAATCACTGCTGGAGGTGTGGTTCATGTGTGGGCACTCTTTTACACATTTTTTGGGAATTCTCTGTTTTGCGTACATTCTGGCAACCGGTGCTTTAACTAATTCACAAATTCATGGGCATTTCTCTATATGATGATTCCGCAGCAAGTTTGCTTAATCCTACTCCTCTATCCAGGAAGTGCTACCATAAATCCTGACTCAAACACTTATTAAACAAGGCTCGACTTTGTTTAAGTAGAAAGTGGAAACAACAGGCTGCCCCAATAGTTGCCCAATGGATCGCAAGAATAAACGATATCGAACAAATGAAGGACCTGCCTTCAGCCCTTCAGGACAAGACTGAGGCCGCGTACACACGCACGGACTGTTCGCCCAACTTTGTCCGTCCAACAGTTTCGGCAAACAGTCCGCTCAAACTTAGCATGGACAGACATGGCCACACAAGACGGACGAACAGTTTGCTGAAACCGTGCGCGATGACGTGAACGGCACGTACGACGGGACGAAAAATACGACGTCCTATACACTGCATTATAGCTTTCGGCGTGAAAATCCTTTCTGAGCATGCGCGCAACTTTGTTTGACGAACAAGCCTACACACGAGCGGACTGTTCGCTGAAACAAGGTTTCAGCAGACAGTTTTACGGAATTTCCGAAAAACCTTGTCCGTCAAACTGTCCGCTGAAACTGTCCGCTGAAAGCCCACACACGAGCGGACTGTCCGCCCAAACACTGTTCAGCGGACAAAGTTGGGTGAACAGTCCGCCCGTGTGTACGCGGCCTCAGGAACATAAGACTAGAAGAGTCTACTGGGACCTCTTAAGTTTCTCTGATGAATACCCTCAATATATATGAACTACCTTGTTCCAACCTTATAATGGGCTACTTGCGGTGTAACAGTATTGACTTGCTCCCCCTTTCTTTTTTTCCTTTTCTCTCTTTTTTGGTGCACACAGATCCAGGTTGATGTGGATACACACAGCTTTTGCAAACTTTTATTTTCTCTTTATAAGACACTTGTGCTCTGAATTTTACTCAGAGATCACTATTGAATCCCTTTCTCAACTCGATATGCCAGCTTATAAAGTCTTATTTTGCTTGGCGTAAGATACACAAGCATAATGGGTCTTTTGAATGATGCAGTTTTTATATGCACACGGTTACATCTGCCATGTAATTGTCAGATACTATTGTTTATGGCTTTGCACTTACATGGAATGCAAATTTTACAATTGTATGCAGTCATTGCATACATCAGCAGTCACTGAACAAATTGTTTTATGTATATATTTTTCACTTTTTTTTCCTAATTATTTTATTTATTTCAAGAAGCAACTAAACACATATTTTCTCCAGATATGTCCAACAAGAATACAAAAAGAAATAATAACAATTCAGGTATTACCAACTAACATCGTTCAAGTAGAACATACCAAAATTATACGACATAATAGCCAATTCTACAGTTCCTGACAGACATCTAAATCCCCACACTATTTTGCCATGCCTTGGTGTCTATTCCATCATATTGTAACCTATTGGCCTATGTGTTCCTGTGCCTAAAATTTTCTCTAACTTAATATTCTACACAAAACAAAAACAAAAAAAATTAATGTAAACCCTATAATTAAAACCATGGGAAAGGGAAAATATAAGGGCAATGGAGGGGGTGAACGGGCTCTCCTCTTATTATTGCTCAATCTCAAAAGATCGATTTAAGTCCCCGACATTTTACTAATTAGTTCAATAATTTTACTTTAATTTACTTTACCATGTCACTTTCAAACAAAGCTCGTCCCTCATCAGAAAAAATATACCTGTTCCAAGAAGTCCAAAGCGATCACCGGGCGGCCGCGAGAGGGACATTAGTCCCGATCACGGCAAGCTGGTGCCAGCTCATCAGTGCCCACCTGCCCCCTGCCATTGCCACCTAAGAATAGGCAACAGCGCCACCCATCAGTGCACACAGTGTCACCCATCAGTGCCCATAGTGCCACCCATCAGTGCCCACAGTGCCACCCAGCAGTGCCCACAGTGCCACCTATTAGTGCCCACAATCTGCCTCAACAGTGCTGCACCTCAGTGCCACATATCAGTGCCCATCAGTGTCATCTACCAGTGCCACTTAGTGCCCATCAGTCCCATCTATCAGTGCCACCCATCAGTGGCACCTATCAGTGCCACCCATCAGTGCCATCTTATCTGTGCTGCCTTATCTGTGCCGCCTTATCTGTGCCCATCAGTACTGCCTTATCTGTGCCCATCGGTGCCACCTTATCTGTGCCTATCAGTGCCCAGTGTAGCCTATCAGTGCCCACCAGTGTAGCCTATCAGTGCCTACCAGTGCCGCCTCATCAGCGCATATCAATGAAGGAGAAAAATTACCCGTTTGCAACATTTTATAACAAACTATTAAACATGATTTTTTTTTTTTTAATTTTGCATCTTTTGTTTGTTTAGTAAAAAATAAAACTCCAAGCTGTAATTAAATACCACCAAAAGAAAGCTCTATTTGTGGGGAAAAAAATGCCTAAAATGTCATTTGGGTACAGTGTTGTATGACCGCGCAATTGTCATTCAAAGTGCGTCAGCACTGAAAGCTGAAAATTTGTCTGGGCAGGAGGGGGGTTTAACTGCCCAGTAAGCAAGTGGTTAAACCACATGCCTACCGTAGGCGCTTTGGTAGATTTCCAGCCTAGGGGGATACATGCCTTTGCTGCGTCAAGCAGATGGCACAAGACTGACTTTTTATAAGTTTTATTAGGGATGTTAGATACATGAAGCAAAAAAAAAAAAAAACTGGATCGTTAAGAACTCTATGTTCCGTAAATTTTTGAATTATTTGTTGGATCGTCCTCCAATAGTCTTCTAATTTTGGACATGAAGACATGAAGAATTGTTCCTCTATCTTCCTGACATCTCCAGCATCGATCCGATAGAGAGGATATTTTTCTAATTTTACTTCGCCAACTTAGACTATTGTGTTCTGATCCATCACATATAATTCAGATTAACCACTGCCCCCCATGATATGTTGGGTGTCCATTTACTCGGCGTAACATCATCTTTTACATTATACAAAACATTTGGTTAACTTTACTGTTTTGTTATTTTTTTTTAAATAATTGTTGCGTAAATACTGTGTGAGATAAAAAGTTGCAACGAGCGCCATTTTATTTCCTAGGGTGTCTGCTAAAAAATATTTATAATGTTTGGGGTTCTGAGTAATTTTCTAGCAATAAAATTATGATTTTTACATGTAGGAGATGAGTGCCAGAATAGGCCCGGAATGAAAGTGGTTAAAAAAAAATTAACTAAAGGCTGTAATGTAACGAAATAGGTAAAAAACCAAAGGTGGTGAATACTTTTGCAAGGCACTGTAAATGGTGCTTATTTAAATAACATTGTTGATCAAAGTCCCTATGGTTTTCTAAAGTTAATGAGCTTAGGGACATGGAGGATCTCACGGCTACCTTGAACAACCAGGAGATCTTTAGTGACACCTGCAGGCCCTGGAAACATTTTGTATATACCGATGCCTATCTTCAGGGGATTTCACAACCTGGTTGACCTCCTGAACTTAGTCTAAACACCCTGGGTGAGAGGCTCTATCTTTCTTTCCATTTGTGAATGCTTTCCTTGTGTATGGGACACTTGGTCCCTTCCTTTTACACTTCTCTGACTGCCCCCCTTTCCCTTCCCCTTCTTTCTACCCCTTACCCCGTGTGCTTGACGCAGTTCTGGGGCATTATACTATTCAGGTATTCGATTATTATATATATATTTGTACCGTTTTAAGCTTGAGTCTCTGTTTGAAGTCTGTCTTGCCACTATCCTATATGCCTCTGTAAGATGATGATCAATTTAAAGTCTGCAATGTTATATATGACCACTTATAACGTGTTTTACTAGGTCTTTTGGCATTTTGATCTAACTGTGAGACTTTCCTTGTTACTTGATTATGCTTTATTTTTTGTTTTTTCTACGTGCTTGAAAATTGCAACTTTCTAGTAAATAAAGGAATTACAAAAAAAAACAAAAAAAGACAAAAACAAAAAAAACAACATTGCTGAATCCTCCAAAAGTTCCAATAAAAAGTCCAGAAACCGTGAATACCTACAAAATGCCCAGAAAGCAGACTTCAGTGTAATGTTTCCACACCAACCACCATTAGTGAGCACACAAAGCCTCTTACAAGAGAATATTGAGCGTCTATGAATTGAGTAAAATTGAGCCAATGAGTCAAACAGCACTTGTTAAAGTGGATGTAAACCCTCACATATACACAGTGAAGTGAACAGATAATACACAGAGATGAAACAAATCTCCCTACATAAGTTTTACATGTATATCTGCTGTTTTGAACGTTATATGCAGTTGAGAAAGTGCACATCGTGTTAGGAGATTTTTCTCTTCCTGGTTAGCACTGCAGTGAAGCCTGGGCATACAGCCAATTGGAGGAAAGGCCCCCTCCCCTCATAGGTAGAGACTTTCATCTCTGATCATTGAACAGTTCAGGGCTCTGCTAAAAAACAAAAACAAAAGAAAAACAGGTTGCTTTCGTCATATGTGACGGAGAACTTGTCAGGCGTTACCGGGTTGATAACAGAAGAATGTAGCAGGAGACCGCTACAGGACATGCAGATATATGTGCCCAGCTCAAGTTTCATGAGCCGGGTTTACATCCACTTTAAGTAAAGCTTTCGAGGTCTCATTTGCATTGCCTATCCCACCAATCACATGCTTTACCTAGGACTAAAAGAAACCGCTCTACAGTAAAAAATAAATACATACATACATAAAGAGTGATGAATAGAACTGGGTGGAGATCCATATTACAAATGTATGTGGTCTACAGTAATTCTTTGCAATGTTCTTCATGCTATTCTTTGTGCTATTGCTATGTTCTTGCCAAGCACCAAAAAGTTTGCAGACTAAGCATTTCAGTTAACATGTATAAACACTGCATACCTCAAGCCTCCAAAGCCAAAAACTAGGACTTGAAATGCATACAGAAGACCTAGATGATAAAATCAAAGTATAGCTGCATCATAGAAGGGCACCTAACTACTCCAAGCCCAACCCCATGCTGGCATTCCTGATTAAAGGTACACTGGGGCTATCCTTTAGGGACAACTGCTTTAAGCTGTTATTCTATTTATCTGCCCTTTCTCCTTATTAACCTTTTAAACAAAAAAGACGTGTGTTGGAAAAAGAGCAATGCAATTTTTTTAATGTTCCGATGTTTTCTATTAATGATCTTTGCATTTTTGAAATTAGCTTGCAATGCATTAGTTAGCATTTGGTTGCAAAACACTGCATTACTGTATATTTCAAAGAACATATTCCAAATAGTTTTTCTAGTTCCCCAGATGTACATATTTGTCTCTGTTGAACGTGCATTTTTTCCTGTATTTTCCAAGCCCAGAGTGACTTCCCAAACTCTGCACTTCAATTATCACTATAAAACCTATTGCTGGTTGTAACTGATCCAATGAAGTTATAAAACTGTTCATTTCACATCTGAAGTATTAATGTTTTTGGGCAGAGACAAACTTGGCAGGGAACATTATTTTATCTGTCTAGGGATGACTGTACAAATAATGCACTGTAAAACTGCAGAAAATTATATTTACACGTGCCCTACTTCCTTATTTTTTTAATGTCAATAACAACACTGCTATATAGCACATTGCTGAAAAATATTGATATCCTTTGCTAAATATTTATATACCAGAGGATTAAACATAAAAAGTATGGGATCTTTTACTTTAGAACTCATAATCCACAATGTCTGGAAAGCAAAATGAAATAATTGATGTAATACAATCATAATGTCTAATACACAGAGATCATCGAGCACCACATCCACATATGTAGCGATGCTGGAGGACATTTGCTGACATGAGAGCAAAAGGTTATGACCTTGGTGTTTAGCAGAACACATGTAGAATGGCTGTTCCTGATGGAGATTGCAAAATCTCACATCTGATCAACTGTAATTTCAATACTGAAAGAAATTAATTTTTAAAAGGATTCTTTACCCATCATTCTTTAGCGGAAAATGGGGCCACAAATTAACACTATTTGATTATGTTGTTAGCCAGTGGCTTTATTTCTAGCTTGAGCTAGTTTCTTTGCTTCATTCAACTGGAGGCAAAGTTCGCTGGTACATCTGTGATAAACAGGCCAATCAGGCCTGTAAATTGGTTTCTAAACAGCTGACTTCAAATATATATTACTGGCACATTAAGAGCCAGTAAGTTGGCAAGCCTTATCCAGCATTGCAAAGAACCAGAGTGAAAAATCCAGATGTTCAATGGTAACCTTTTCCCATGTTTAAAGAGACCTCCTAACAGTAAATGCATCATCCTCAGACGCTCCCTGAATGAGGGGCTCTGTATCACATACACACACAAACACGGGGGCCAAAAAAATGTATACACATACTTCAACATGAAAAATATATGCATAAAAATGTTATATAAACACCAAAGGGTAGCTGTAAGTCATGTTTGAATTATGCAATCACATTAAGTACTCAAACTCGAACTACTGCATGAACAACATTGACTAGAGTGTCCACAGGAATTGCTCTGTATAAGGTTTCAATTCCCATACTGCAGTCAGTGTAGGTGGTTTTCTACAGTACACCACATTCTTTAGCGTTCTCCACAGACAGAAATTGAAGGGTGTTAAGTATGGGAAACATGGAGGTAATTCAAAAGCACCTCTACTACCTATACAATGTTCTGGCAGAATGCCATCAAGATAAGCTCTCACGTCTCGGTGGTAGTAAGGTGCTGCGCCATCTTGCTGGAAGCAAACCTGCTCATCCGCTTAAACCACACAAATAGCCGGTAGCATGCGGATATCAACAATGGTGCGACTACTGACATCTTTAGGGGAAACGTAGTACTACACATTGCTGCCATAATTCAATTTGGGTTTTAAAAAAGGGAATAGATAACAGTTTAAGTATGTATACATGTTATTGGGCCCCTCTGTATATATTTTGTGTGTGTGTGTGTGTACAAATATATATGTACACACACACACACACACAAACACACACAGTATCTCACAAAAATGAGTACACCCCTCACATTTTTGTAAATATTTTATTACATGTTTTCATGTGACAACACTGAAGAAAGCACACTTTGCTACAATGTAAAATAGTGAACGTACAGCTTGGATAACAGTGTAAATTGGCTGTCCCCTCAAAATAACTCAACACAGCAATTAATGTCTAAACCACTGGCAATAAAAGTAAGTACACCCTAAGTGAAAATGTCCAAATTGGGCCCAATTAACAATCTTCCCTCCCTGGTGTCATGTGACTCATTAGTGTTACAATGGGGAGCAGGTGTGTTACATTTGGTGTTATCACTCTCACTTTCTCATACTGGTCACTGGAAGTTCAACATGGCACCTCTTGGCAAAGAACTCTCTGAGGATCTGAAAAAAAAAAAAGAATTATTGCTCTACTTAAAGATGGCCTAGGCTATACAGAAGATTGCCAAGACCCTGAAACTGAGCTGCAGCACAGTGGACAAGACCATACAGTGGTTTTAACAGGACAGGTTCCAGGCACCAACAGGCCTTGCCATGGTCGACCACAGAAGTGGGGTGCACGTGCTCAGCATCATATCCAGAGGTTGTCTTTGGGAAAAAGACATATAAGTACTGCCAGCATTGCTGCAGAGGTTGTCAGCCTGTCAGTGCTGAGACCATACACTGCATCTAATTGGTCTGCATGTCTGTCTTCTCAGAAGGAAGCCTCTTCTAAAGATGATGCACAAGAAAGCCTGCAAACAGTTTGCTGAAGACAAGCAGAATAAGGACATGGATTACTAGAACCTTGTTGTGTGGTCTGATGTGAGACCAAGATAAACGTATTTGGTTCAGATGGTGTCAAGCGTGTGTGGCAGCAACCAGGTGAGGAGTACAAAGACAAGTGTGTCTTGCCTACAGTCAAGCACGGTGATGGGAGTGTCATGGTCTGGGGCTGCATGAGTGCTGCCGGCACTGGGGAGCTACAGTTCATTAAGGGAACCATGAATACCAACATGTACTGTGACATACTGAAGAAGAGCATGATTCCCTCCCTTCGGAGACTGGGCCGCAAGGGCAGTATTCCAACATGATAACGACTCCAAACACACCTCCAAGACGACCACTGCCTTGCTAAAGAAGCCGAGGGTAAAAGGTGATAGACTGGCCAAGCATGTCTCCAGACCTAAACCCTATCGAGCATCTGTGGGGCATCCTCAAATGGAAGGTGGAGGAGTGCAAAGTCTCTTAACATCCACCAGCTCCGTGATGTCGTCATGGAGGAGTAGAAGAGGACTCCTGTGGCAACATCTGAAGCTCTGGTGAACTCCATGCCCAAGAGAATTAAGGCAGTGCTGGAAAATAATGGTGGCCACACAAAATATTGACACTTTGGGCCCAATTTGGAAATTTTTACTTAGGCGTGTACTCACTTTTTTTGCCAGCGGTTTAGACATTAATGGCTGTGTGTCGAGTTATTTTGAGGGGGGCAGCAAAGTTACACTGTTGATGCAATAAAATACTGACAAAAATGTGAGGGGTGTACTCACTTTTGGGAGATACTGTCTATACACACACACACACACACACACACACACACACACTACACTAGCAATACCCAGAAATATTTTTTTTTTATATCAATCAATACTTTTCAGCACTTTATAAATGAGAAACTAAAGTGCATACATTGATAATGATATATCAATTATAGTTAATGCTAGAGATTAGTCAAATTGCCTTGGGTTCGGTTTAAGCAGGGTTTGGCAAACTTCAAAGAAGCTCAGATGCCGAACCCAAACCTCATTGAGATCAATGGGAGACAAATCTGTCAAATTCAAAATCCCAATTTTCTGGGTGAATAAGTGTGCGGATGTAAAAAATATATAATAGGGAGGTGGGCACTGGGGAACATGTATCAAAAGGAAACAAATGTTTATAAAATATCCATTCGGCCAGAAGCAGTAATTTGTTTTTAACTGTTTAAAGTGAAACATTTAAAATGTCCAATTACGGATGAGGACTTGTCCCCCAAACATTACAGAATGGAAGGTGGAAATAAATAACACTCTTCCATTTAAAAAGTTCATATACATTAACAGAGGGTGTCCTGGCAAATACAATAAGATCTGGGACAGGTGGCTTCAAGAGTCTGACACCTGTGTATAACCTTACACTCACGCCACCTGACAGGTAGTTGACGGGTCCCTGATTATTACTTTCCCAGGACATAAAATGGATGTGGAAACTTGGGGCATGGATATAACTGTTTGTCAAGACTGTACATGCCATGTTACAGAAAAATATGTCATAATCTGTATGCACTTTGAACCAAATAAAACTTGTTGATTTAAAAAATGTCCAATTATTTTAAATAACATGCTAGGGGGCATCCTAACCCTGCCTGTGAAGTCTGCTATGCATATTGTGGGACCATTGGAGGGGTCTGTGTGTTTTTTTTTTAAACCCAGCCCCTCAGCCATAAATGAGTATGGGGTACTTACTTATTCACAAAAAAATAAAAATGTAAACTAGAAATAAAGACAACAAAATGTTTAACAAGTCTTTTATTAAAAATGTTCCTCATAAATCCATTGTCAATCATGATGCCTGCTGAATCGCCAAAAAAATAAAATAAAAATCAGACAACCTTGAGCACACAAACTATCCTTACGTTGCTCAGAGCTGAATGACAGCTCCAGGAGCTGTTGTCAGGTATATAAAGGAAAGAGTAGGGATGGTTGTGACATCATTGACCAAGTGTGGCCAGTGTTGTTACTGCTAATTTCACCCCTTTGCCTAAGTGGCAAGGAATTCCGGGGACATCAGTGGCTCCTAGTAAGCCCCCTTGCCTTCCTCAGGAACTAGCAGCAGCAATAAGCTGCCATATATACAGTAGAAGCAGTAAAAATTTAGAAATACCACTTCTATATATGATTTTTGGCTCCTGCCAAATAGGAGGCTGAACGGGCAAGAGTAACCAAAGTTCAGTCAGAACCTAGGTATCAAATGAACCATCAGTTCATCCCTGGTCATTACACTGACAATGGCATACATTCTTTTTATTTCATATACCTGCCTTAATCATCAAACTTTAAAAAATGTGAACAATTACAGCTTGGCAGACCTAGCTTTTAGTTTTGAAGCATTCTTGTATCTGTAAAACAGCATTTTTTTGCTAGGAAAAAACGTACAACCCCAAACATTAGTTTAAACAGCTGCTTCCTTGGCTGTACCAGACAGAGAATCAAATCGCCTAAACCAAAAGTGACGAAATTCATGTCCAAACCAACTTTGATAAAGTCTAAGGTATTGTTTATTACTGGCAATTTACTGTTCTGGAATAAAACTTGTATATGTAAAGATAAAAAATTATTCAGTGCGGCGCCATAAGTGAGACTACCCAAAGCATGAAATCATGCACCAAACTTCAGCAGAGTATGCCATATCAAGTCCATGCACCAATACATATAAAAGTACCTGTGACACCCGACTACACGGCCTCTGTTAGATACACCACATGTCCCTACTAGAGCTGCACGATTCTGGATAAAATTAAAATCACAATTTTTTTGCTTAGAAGATTATGATTCCCTCACGATTCTCGGCGTAATATCAGCTTTCACATTATACAAAAAATATTGGCCTAACTTTACTGTGACTTCCAAGCTACTGCAACAGACCAGCTTCAAAGCAGATAGAAGGGGATCCATTCTGAACAGGTCCCAAACACTGCAATTCTTTCCTTTGCCCTGGACATAACATTCCAGTTATTAACCCCTGAACAAACTATAATTGTACTGAATAAGGCGCAGAAAGAGGTGCTTGCTTTAAGAAGTGAGATGGTGCTGCAGCAAACAACCACTTTACCTGTAACTAGAATTGCTGAGCCCTCAATGTATGCAGCATCTGTACTTGACTCACTCCTTGAGTCTGGGGCAGCAGTGAAGAGGACGTTGGCACTAAAGAAATTAACTTCAGGCTTATTTTGCAGAGAAGCCCCTTGCCAAGGAGGGAAATTCTTTGAATTGATGGAAGAAAAACCAAGAGAAATATCCTACCTTGGTAAAACTAGTGAAATCCCACTTCCTTATCCCAGGCACCTCTATACAACCTTGTTTGTCAATAAAGAGCCAGTCTCAGCCCGGACATGCTAACATTCCTACATTCCAATGCAAAGTTTCTGGAACAGTGATAGTCAACCTCTTTTCAGAATGTTTTTTTTTCTTTTTTTAAATCTATACAGTTGCATAATGTTACTGTAAAATGTAAAGGCCGGTTCACACTACAGCAGTACAGTTTTTTTTTTTTCTACATCAAAAATGCATGGACAGTAGGTCACATGGATTCCAATAGAAAAGTTCACATCAGTGCGTGTGCGTTCCAGTACAGTTAACAAAAGTAAAATATGCTGTATTTTTTCTGAAAGAATTGTATTGGAACATGGCAAAACGCATAAAAAATGGACCAAAATGCATCAAAGTACAATACAAAATACCCTGGAAAGCATTACACCAAAAAATAAACCAATGACAATGAAGAAAAAAAAAGATCAGAGGAAAAAACGCATCTGGAAAACATCCAAATTGCATTAAAAATGCCAGCATACAGAAATGCATCTCTGTGTTGTGAACCGACCATAAGTTTTTATTCTGCAGTTTGTGTGTAACACTCCATTTGTTCATTAAATTATTCTGAATAAAAGAAAAAAATGGCATAATGAGATTTTTATCTGATTAATCAATAACTCAAAAAAATGATCAGCCAACTAATTGATAATGAAAATAATCATTAGTTGTAGCCCTAACTGGTTTGTTACCAAATTCAAAATGAACAGACAAGAAAATAATGCAACCTTAAAAAAAAAACGAATTGTCAAGTAAAAAAGCATATGCAAAATTGAGGCTAAACTCAACAACACTCAAGTGCTCTTATTATGAAGGTCAATAGATTTATTGAATCAGTAATGTTACCTTACTTGCAAATAAAAGAAATGGTTACATGAAAAAAAAAGTGCTGAACAGTACAAAGAACAAATATGATTAACCTTCTTTCACAATAAAAATCTCAGCCATGTTGAGGCAGATCCTCATATTGTGCCCTTTAAACAGTGTAGTGTAATAAGCTGCATCTCCTTTATGGTTTGCATGACAGCCCAAACTTTGTCCACAAACTGTCAAATTATTTTCTTATACATACTGTACCGTTGCCCTGAAAACAACTTTTCATCCTTAGAAAAGGCACAACAGTGGCCCAGAATTAGAGGTCGACCGGATATGGATTTTTCTCTGGTCGATGCCGATATTTAGAAATTGCGGCGGCAGATGGTTGATATATGATGCCGATTTTTTTTGGGCCGATATGTTAGGCCTATTTTTTTTCCTTTTTTCCGCCTTCATCTCATAAAATCTAACAGTTAGACACCTTTCACACTGGGGCGTTTTCAGGTGCTTTTGGGCTAAAACTAGCACCTGTAAAGTACCTGCAAAACGGCTCCCCTGCAGTCTGTGTGAAAGCCTGAGTGCTTTCACACTGAGGTGATGCTCTGGCAGGACGTTAAAAAAAAGTCCTGCAAGCAGCATCTTTGGAGAGGTGTATACTGCTCCTCCACCACTCCTGCCCACTGAAATAAATGGGCACTGCTGCCAAAGCACCTGCAATTTGGCAACAACGCTTCACGGGCGCATTTAACCCCTTCCTCAGCCGCTAGCTGGGTTATAAGTGCCCCGCTAGCAGCTGAATAGCGCCGATAAAACTAGCAGCATTTTACCATCAACGCCTGCCCGCTCCAGTGTGAAAGCAGCCTTAAAGAGGAAGTAAACCCTGATGAGTTTACTTCCTCTTTGATTCCCTGCAAAAGTAAAGCATAATGGACTACTATGCATCGCATAGTAGTCCATTATGTGTCACTTACCTGACACAGGAGCCAGCGAAGTCGCCGCTGTCCCCTGTAGTCAGTCGCATCCATCTTCTTGGTGGGGTCTCGCAGCTCCGCCGCTGTCATTCGGCGAAGCCGCGATGACGTCACTCCCGCGCATATGCACGGGAGCCGACACGCGCAGCAGCTCCGTCATTGTGAATGCCGCGCTCAGTGCGCCGCTGTCTACAGTGCATGTGCCGTAGACAGCGGTGCCTGTTTTCGGGCAAATATCTCCTAAACCATATAGGTTTAGGAGATATTTCTTGGACCTTCAGGTAAGCCTTAATCTAGGCTTACCTGTAGGTCAAAGTGGTTTGTAAGGGTTTACAACCACTTTAAGTAGTAAGTGATACAGAAAAATTCTTACATTTAAACATATATTAAACAAAACAAATCTCCAATCAGTTCACTTGTATGTATAATTTAGATTAAAAAAAAAAAACTTAAAAAAAAACCTATATATTAAATACACCAAAACAGGTAATCAAAACTTGGACGAAAAAAAATGGGCTAACTTTACTGTTTTCGTTTTTTTTTTTTTTTTTTTAATCATTAGTGTATTTTTCCCCCCCAAAAAATAGGATCTTTTGTACTCACCATAAAATCCTTTTCTCTGTAATTCACCGACCATTGGGTTGTTATGCCACCTTCAGGAGAGGACTAGGCATTACATGTTAACATGTGATAATAAAACTAGAACTTTCTAGTTCCGCCCAGGGGGCAGTCCCTTAGGTGACAACCCCTCAGCATGCTACTGCAGCCTCAGTACATCAACAAGCAGTATAACGTAAAGAAAAATATGAGGGGCGGGTGGCTGTGTCACTCGGTGAATTACAGAGAAAAGGATTTTACGGTGAGTACAAAAAATCCTATTTTCTCTTATATTCACTGACTGACACAGCTCTTCTCTTTAGACCATTGGGACATCCCCAAGCAGTGCCAAAACGAGGGGTGGGAAAACAGCATAAAACATCATCCACCATGGCATGTGGGAGCTAGTATTATTATACACAATGTATATAGCGCCAACAGTTTACGCAGCGCTTTACAATGTATAGGGGGGACAACACAATTACAGTACAATACAGAAGGTACAGGAGGGCCCTGTTCGTAGAGCTTACATTCTAAAGGGAGGGGGTGGTGCTACAAAAGGTAATAGCTAGTACAAACGTTACCCACAAAAAACTACAAAGTGTGGAAAAACCACCACAAAAAATCAGGGTGCTCCTCAACGGAGAAGCACTACCCTCAAACCACACCAAAAACTGTGGTAATGAATGCAACAGTGTATTAACTTAAAGGTACTGCGTTTTTACCCAAAATAACAGGAAAAAGGAAAAAATTGCATATGCAATTGCAACTATACAGCCACCTGCAAAACTTTGCGGCCAAAACAGGCATCACCCAATGCACTGACATCTACCTTGTAGAACTTTATAAATGTGTGGACAGGCGATCAGGTCATTGCTTTACACACTTGAGCGACAGACGCTGGATGTCGGAAAGTCCAAGGCTTTCCGATTGCTCTCGTGGAGTGGGCTGTGACTGGAAAGGGGGGCACCTGCCCGTTCAAGGGGTAGGCTTGTACTACAATCTGTCTGATCCACCTGGAAATGGTGGCCGACGAGACCGCCATGCCTTTCTGTCTAGGCAAAATAAAAGTGAGGTTGCAGTAGCATGCTGAGAGGTTGTTACCCAAGGGACCGCCCCTTGGCCGGAACTAGAATGTTCTAGTTTTCTTATCACGTTAACATGTAATGCCTAGTCCTCTACTGAAGGTGGCATAACAACCCAATGGTCTAAAGAGAAGAAGCTGTGTCATTTGGTGAATATAAGAGAAATTGTTCAGCAACTGCTATTTTATTCCCTATTCTGTAAAAAAAAAAAAAAATCTATATAATTTTTGGGGATTCCAAGTGATTTTTTAGCAGAAAATACAAGATTTTTACTTGTAAGCAACAAGTGTCAGAAAAGATTTAGTCTTTAAATGGTTAAACTGAAATCTCCTACACACTGAGTTCAGTTCATTGACGAGTAGAAACATTGTATCTCTTTGGTCTTTTCTTGGCAGACTGCCCAGAGAGAAGTCGCTCCATGGAAGTCTTCAGGCAACTTGCATTGACTTATATTACAGAAGTCATTTGCAAGTCGCCCTGAAGTTATAATCGGCCCTTTTCATCAGCACAATCGGCCGATGCCAATTAATTAAAAAATGACAAATGTCGTCCGACCTCTACCCAGAATCCCGAAAACCCCTAACAAAGCTTCCCAGTTGTGGTTCATCTCCCACCTGTGACTTCCTATTGGCCATTAAATGCCATGGGCAGCGCTGAGTGGCCAATAGGAAAGCAATGATGATAGGAGGAAGCAAGCCAGAAGATGTTCTCACCTTTTGCACAATGGGTTTTAGGGTTTCCAGGATGCACAGATGATCATCCTAGGATGCAGACAGTCATATAGAGGTGCCTGCTCCCATCATTATGAACTGTTTTGGAAGGAAAATAATCCATGGGTTGCCTTTGAACAGACCTGAAGAAGTCACAATTTTCTATCACAGGCAAACATCTTTGCAAAAATGATTTGAAACAGGAATTAAAACCAAATAGGAACTGTGTCTGCACAATAAACTATGCAGTTGGGCGGCAGCTTTTAAACATTGAAATGTAGCTTAGACAAAGTGTAGTATTACAATCTAATAGCTTATGATAATGCAGGGAAATGTCATATGTTTGTCAAGGTACTATCATGACTGCTCATTCTATAGTGCAAAGTGTGGCAAACAAATATGCAATCAGTGGAAGAGACCAGGAAAATCTCACAGAATTGTGACATCGCTGGTCACCAAGGAATGACAAAGTTAGGCTCCAAATCATAACCATTGTATTTAGCCACCTGTTGAAACTGAGAGTTACAATGTGCAATGTCTCATATGGCTACAGGGAACACCTGACTTTCACTTTTTGTCAAGAGACAGAAGTTATGCTTCTGTACCATAACACTCGTAACACAGGTTTTATAGGACAAAAATCCTGGAGCTGTCAGCAAGCTTGGGGATTTCTCTGCAAAGATATATATGAGGGTACATAAAAAAATAAAGATGGAAAATCAGGAATGTAGAAATGAGACATAATGGTCTCTAGGGCCCTTGTTTCTAACATTTCTTATGCTCTTATTCCTATGCAGCTGGCTGGCTAAAGGAATTAAGCTTGTGCTTCCTATGGAAGAGAACAAGCCCTCCCACTGGGGTAATGAACGAAAAGTAATGCAGAAACTCAACACCATAATATCATTTTACCACTTTGTTTATTAGTATATTTGGAGACTTCTCTGGAAATGTGTCCCTTAAGACATCATGCTGTTTGTATCGACTGAATTGTTTGTATAACCACCGCTTATTGAATGCATGCACCTATTCTAAGTACAGTACACATTTTTATATCTGCTACTGTCTTATGCAGTGTTTCACTTATATACAACATAGTTAAAAACATGCTATACCAACAAATGTATTTTTAATTGGTATGAAATGCAGCAATATATCCTGCAAAAGCAATTATTCTTTTCAGATCTACTCAGGACTTCTGCTAAGTACTAGCTGCATAAAATAAATAGCCACCGCACAATTTCAGGTCTACAACCCTTCTTGTGAAAAACACCTACAATTTAGGATATCTCCATGCCTTTAGCAATTATGAAGATGTAAAATAATTAGCATGTTAAACTTGCCAATGGTTGGTCAGCAAAACTAATAATATTTTGCATGAAAGAATTGACCTTAGAATTAAATTGTTATATTTGGGTCACTAGATAGAATGTTTATCATAAAGCACACAATACTAGCACTAAAATAAAGCCCCAATAACAAAAATTACCTTAAAGCACAAATATCCTACATTCAAATGTTTAACAAAATTGATGACAATATAAAAACAATATCATGCAATCACATCTTTAGTATTAGACAGCCCCCATGTTGGCAGTCCAGTGAACAAATACAAGAAACACTTATGCCCCATAAACACGATTGGACATTCCAACAACAAAATCCATGGATTTTTTCCAACAGATGTTGGCTCAAACATGTCTTGCATACACATGGTCACACAAAGTTGAAATTACGAACATCAAGACCGTGGCGATGTACAACACGTACGACGAGCCGAGAAAATTGAAGTTCAATAGCCAGTGCGGCTCTTCTGCTTGATTTTGAGCATGCATGGAGATTTGTGCGTCAGAATTGTGTACACACGATCGGAATTTCTGACAACGGATTTGGTTCCGTTGGAAATTCTGATGGAAAATGTCCGATGGAGCCTACATGGGGTCAGAACTTCCAACAAAAAGCTCCCATCGAACATATTCCGTCGGAAAATCCGACCGTGCGTAAGGGGCATAACAGTGCCCCTGTGTTGGGAATCCAGTGATTAAATGCAAAGCAATACAAAAAAAGAGTCCACAATAAGGTGGAGGTTTTCTCTTCTCACCAGTTGATTCACTAAAGTGAAGCACAAACAATTTTAAATGGACTCTCACCATAAGTATATGATACTATGATGTGAATAGGTCAAATAAGGCAGGATGCATTAATAGAAAGTGGCCACAAGATGTCCTTCAACTCTCCAGGGATCCGCTGTACATACTCCTCCAATCCTCTCATTAGCTCCAACTAACTACACCACATAAAAGAGAGCAAAATGCCACTCCATTGTGTAGTAAGTGAATTAAAACATGTATTTAAATTTAAAAATGCACTCACATTAGTTTAAATTACAACCATTTAGCAGCACTAATAGGCCAGTCTCTGGCACACAGATATTTCCCTACTTTCATGGCCTGCTGCCTCTTGAAAAAGTCTGAATGAGGAAAAGTGTTGAGGTGGAAGTGAGGTCAGATGCCAAGACAGTAAACCAGTAGTAGGGTGATTTTTGAGTGACAGAATTGATACATGTCTCCAGAGGTTAAAAATGTATGCTACCAACTAATGTATTTTTTTATTGTTTACTTAACTTTTGTTTAAAAAAGCCCACCTTGTAAGGCACCTTTTTCCCCACCGCAATGCCCAGATCACGGTTTGTGTTGCAGTTTTCATTTTCTCTATAATTGTACAGAATGCAGAAGTTTTGAGTGAGACTCAAGTGACACTCACCGTCAAGTTAGGCACTTTGGCTGAAGAAATACTTGAGAGATGTACTAAGCAAATGAGTGTCTTACTTTCCAAGTGAACTAACCCTAACCTGTTCTGTCTTTGTTAAATAATAAATCCCTGTAAATATACCCAATCAGCTTGTACCTGTATATCCAACACAAGGCCATGAGGCCATGTGCCAAAAAATATGTCAGTGTTGTCAATGGCATTGTCCCCGAAATTGTCTCCACAATCCAGCTCCACAGTTCTCCTTTTACCACCAAAATGGCACAGCTGTCTGCCAGCTTGATCCCCCAGCACCCAAATGAAGATCTTACAACACCACAATATCTATATGGGAGGCACCCAGCAGTATGACACCCCACTGTAGATGTCATGTGAGATTATCAATTGTGGGCTCCAAAACCCCTCCCTCAGGTCGTTGCTGCATGTACCTGTGTAGGCTCAAATCTGTCATCAGGCCCACAGGACTACCAGCCCCCCCGCCCACCTTGACCCAGGAGCCTCCTTCTCTGTGCCATTGTGATCTTCTCATCCTTTGTCCCTTGCAGCCTGGTGGACATGAAGCTGTTGGCTGGAACCCCCCACCTTCCATGATCCAGCATGTTGAAGTGCCTACTGGCACCTCACTATGCTGACTGTCCTGCGTAGAAACATCTAAGCCAACACAAAGGGCTGAGACTTTTGGACCCCTACAGCATGAGTCTTTCAACCTTTGTATACGATTGCTGCCCTGTGCCTTGCGGTTTGCCCGTTGCTGTTCTTTTCTGGATTGCTGCCCTGGGACTCAGTATTCATTTTGACAGCAAATTTCAATTTAGTTTTAATCATGGTCTTTTGACTAAAATGCCATTTTAGTTTTAGTTGTATTTTAGTCATCTAAATTGTTTTAGTCAACCAGAATCTCCAGTACATTTTAGTCGACCAAAATCTATTGGGTTCAGTTAAATTATAATGCATGATTTAAGCATTTCTCTAGAATTGCCTGTTAATATTTATGGTATTATTAAAATCTAGAGGAATTGGTGTGTGTATAAAGAAAACAAAGATTTGTTCAATTCACTATTCTAAATGCAAAAGAAAACACCTACTGCCAGAGGCACAGTGAACCCCTCAGGGATTGTTAAAACGTTTTGCTTATTTATGGTATTAAGGTTTGAACATGCACTACACATACAGATTAAGCCATTGTAATATAAAACGTCTATAAATGAAACAAAATTGCATAAACAAACAAAAATATTGCTTTTTGACACACAGAAGTGCAACATTATATATATATATATATATATATATATAAAAAAAATAATAATAAAAAAAAAAAACCCTTGTAAACGCTATTAGCTTGGCTGTATTGCCATTGCACACATTACCTGAATATATTAGCAACAGTACATATTAAGCACTTGGGCGGCACTGTGGTATAGTGGGTAGCACTCTCGCCTAGCAGTAAAAAGGGTCGCTGGTTCAAATCCCAACCATGACAGTACCCACCTGGAGTTTGCATGTTCTCCCTGTGCCTGCGTGGGTTTCCTCCCACACTCCAAAGACATGCTGGTAAGTAAATTGGTTTCCGTCTAAATTGGCCCTACTATATGAATGACTAGGGACCTTAGATTGCGTAAGCTCCTTGAGGGGAGGGACCGATATGAATGTACAATATTGCGTAAATTGACAGCGCTATATAAATACCATAAATAATAATAAGAGCACTTAAGGACCAAGCCTCTTTATGAGATTTGTTGTTTACAAGTTAAAAACAGTTTTTTTTTGCTAGAAAATTACTTAGAACCCCCGAAACATTAAAAAAAAATTTCCTAACACCCTAGAGAATAAAATGGCAGTTCTTGCAATACTTTCTGTCAAACCATATTTGCTCAGCGGTCTTAACGTTAGCCCCTTTTTTTTTATATTGCGAAAGATAATGGTACACTAATAATGGTAAATTGATACCCAACATGTCATGCTTCAAAATTGTGCCCGCTTGTGGAATGGCGACAAACTTTTACCCTTCATAGGCGACAAGTAAAAAATTCTACAGGTTGCATGTTTTGAGTTACAGAGAACACGGTTTCATATATGGGCGCTATTTATGTATGCATTCGCTTCTGCACGCGAGCTTGGCGGGACGGGGCATGTTTAAAAAAAAAAAAGTTTGTATTATTTAGTTTACCTTTTATTTTTACACTGTTCTTTAAAAAAAAACATCCATTGTAATAGAAAAAAAAGCATGACAAGACCACTTAAATATGAAATCTGTGGTCAAAAAGACCTCAGATCTCATATTTACAATAAATGCAATTAAAAAAAAAAAATACTACATTTTGTAATTTAAGGGGGGGGGGGGGGAAATGGCCCTTTAAGAGCTATGGGCAGTAGTGACGTTTTGACGTCGCTACCACCCTGCAATGGTATGGAGACGGGTGTCTCCATACCCAGGAAGGAGAAGGATCCGATCGCCTCTGCCTCTACTGACAGTTCTGGTAAGCAGCAGAGGGCACCAGAGAGTGGCGAAAGGGGGACCCTGCCGATAAAAGTGATCTCGCTGCGAATCCACTGCAGAGGCCACTATTATCAGAAACCGGACCACCTGCTGAAGAAGAGGATACCGTGGTTATGGCAGCTAGTTGCTGCCTTAACAAAGATATCCCTCTTCAAAGAGAGGACTTATATCAGTGTGTGGCGGTTCAGAAGTGGTTAAGAACTAAAAATAAGAAAAGCCTTTTTCGTCTTCTTTCAGCAGCTTAGTAGATGCCCGCTACTTATTCCTTTGTGGTAGTGTTATATATGTTTAAACTTGAATGTGTTATTATAGGCTGGGGATGGAATTGTGTTGTGTTGCTTATTTAGAAAAGGCCAGCAGAGGGCACCAAAGATTAGTGTGAATGAGTGTAATATGTGGAACTGCATAGGAAAGGGAAAGGATTGATGGAAGCCTATATCTCTTAGCCAATACAAGCTTGCAGATAGAGTCAGGGGCTTTAACAGACAGGCAGAGTTCAGAGGAAGGGGAAGTCATGGTGTGTTTCCATTCCGTTTTCATTCTTTGACGAAATTGATTGATTTTCATCATAGTTTTTGTCAATTTACTTAATTTGAATTTTATTTTCCTTTCATTTTGGTCACTGAAAGCATGCAGCTGACAAAAAATATGACAAAATTAGTTTTGTCAACAAAATTAACACAGCTGGGACTTTGGATTTGCCTCTTTGATGTTCTGTTTTGCCATCTTGTGCTCCAGCCGATTGCTATTTGCTGTATCTTGGATTGTGCCCAGATTGCCACAATGTGACCCTGGACTTAAATCTTTACTACACCATATTGCTGCCTGTCCCTTGCTGTGCCCTGTGACTCTGGACTTATCTTTTTCTAAACCATAACACTGCCCCCCCTGCTGTTGGCCTCTCCCTTTGTCCTGGATTGCTATCACTGGACTGGACTGTTAGCCCTTGTTGCATGCTATATGCATCCTGTGATAATGTTGAAAACAATTTAGTTTTAATAGAAGAATCAAATAATAAATGTTCACATGCACAAATTGAGACATAAAAACATAGAAATAAAACATTACGCTTGTAATATTTACGTACAAAGCATCTTCTACTGTTCTGCTCATAAACATGTCAGGGGTGTGGAATGTTTACATACTATCTGGATATTGTCATTGCCCTGTCTAAGTCTTCTGAAAACAAGTATTTCGCTAGGGAGGGGAAAAAGTCAGAATCAGGCCTAGTGGGGAAACCCTGCACTTGCTCAATGTCTATAGCTTTTACACACTTCCAGATGTGCAGCCCATTAATAATACACTAACTGAAAACCTCTTTTTGAAACTTAAGAATGTGCAAATTGCATTAAAACCTCTTTGCCCTCATTAATGGCATTGTTACAATCCCAGTCCTCTGGAAAATGTTTTTTGGCATTTGTTTAACTTTTTAATATTGCCACTTAGTCACTTTAACTGCCATGCTTTCAAAACCTAATGTTCTTAATAGGCCAGGAAAGCAGCATGCCATCTCTGTGATCACGAAGAAACAATTCCTAACACAAAGAATGCTGAAACATTCTTGTTTCCAATATATCCCCATGTCTGACAGCGTTTGGTACAATGGAGAGCACGAAGGACTAAAACATTGATAGTAGATGGATCTGTAGTCGTTACTTGAAAATGAAATGCAACAAATCTTTCTTCCATTTCTGTATGTCGGTCACAAAGAATAAAGCTACCAGTAAGCAGATATAAATCATAAAATTACATGCAGGCCTCAGCAACACAATATACAACCATTTAATAAGTAGTATAGTCAAATGCAGCCATTCTATTTTTGACATATATGGGATCACCTTGACACAAAGATAATGTTGAATGTTGGGCTCATCTTTTACGTAACTTTTGACAGCTCAGCCAAAAAATGATGCAGACACTAAAGCAAAAGGTTTCTGCTTCTATTACATAACTTCTAAAACAACGGTAAAACATGTTCATTCAAAACATTTTAACAATGCAAAAATGTAAAATATAAGAGTAGTTGGAAATTAGACAACAATCACTATATATGTATATTCTAAAGGGATGCGCTTTGCCAGTGTATTGAAAGGACTGCTGCACTAAAACAATCCTTGGAATACAGTAACAATAGAAAAAAGTGAAAAGTGCGCTGTCACAAAAACAAGTGTATAAGCTAATATAACTTATAATTCCTGGAACCATATATATACATATACAAATGCTAATATATGACACAAAAACAAGTCATACAAACTAACAGTGAAACAAAGACTGCAACAAATAAGTCTTTGAATAAATAAAAAAAAAAAACGAAAAATAATAAGCCGCGCTAACTCACACAAACATCAAATTGTGCAAAAATACAAAATGAATCGTGAACTGTTAATAGCCTCTACATATAAATTGATATACACTTATATCATGGATAGTGAAATACATATATGTGTTATAAGCTCAGGCTGTGCAAATCACTCATTCCTTGCAATATAAGATCATGTTGCATGTGCCTATAATGATAAAAACTAAAAGAACCACCCAGTGTATGAACAACAAGTCCGTGTATATGAATCACAGAAAACTACTTTCAAAAACTGTGAGTAAAGTCCTCCACAGATGAACCACAAAAAATCATAGAAGATCCATGATATAATGATATAAGTGTATATCAATTTATATGTAGAGGCTATTAACAGTTCACGATTCATTTTGTATTTTTTCACAATTTGATGTTTGTGTGAGTTAGCACGGCTTATTATTTTTCGTTTTGTTTTTCTGTATTCATGTGACACAGTCAAGCTGCAGCTAAATCTTTCATGTTTAAGAGTATCACATACGACTAATGATTAATTTTTATGTTTTACCTTAGCGCAGTTTTCTTCCCTTTTAAAAAACAAAAAACAAAAAAAACAAGTGCAATAAACCCACTTTTCAGTGGGAAGAAAAAGTACTAAGATCGTCAATCACTGTAAAAATAGTTCATCAGTGTATGAGCTACTGTGCCCGATATCAATGTCCATCCATAACATTAGGCCAGTGTAATCTCTATGCAACCATATCCAAAGGTGTCAGTGCTTCACCACTGTGTTAAAATGGATTAGGTGGCTACCTACCAAATCCATAGATCCTATTAGGATCTAAATGTACGTGTCAGAAATCGTGACAGAGAGGAATCAACTGGTGGGGATCGCTCACCGGAACTCAAGAAGGGTACCAACTCTCCGCGCACGGACGGTTACAGATCGAGGCAGTAGGAAAAAAGCTCATAGTGCATTATCATTAAACACCTCAAAATTTTATAAAAATTGCACTTACAAAAAATACATGGATAAAAAGCGAACAGTGCAAGCACGGCCGCCTGCAGTACGACCCATGCATCTCAATTTCACACCACTAGCTCCAGTCCAATGTGTTTCCCCTGAATAGGCATCAACTGGTATTGGAGGCCTCTGACACGTGTATTTAGATCCTAAGCATCTGGTAAGCCGCCATCAAATCTATTTTAACACAGCGGTGAAGCACTGACACCTTTGGATATGGTTGCATAGAAATTACACTGGCCTAATGTTATGGATGGACATTGATATTGGACACAGTAGCTTATACACTGATTAATGATCTTAGTACTTTTTCTTCTCATTGATAAGTGGGTTTATTGCACTTGCTTTTGTTTATTCAAAGACTTATTTGTTGCAGACTTTGTTTCACGTTTACATATGGTACCACTTATATTCGCTTATATAATTGTTTTTGTGACAGCACACTTTTCCCCTTTTCTATAATCACTATATATTGTAAAAGAAGCTCAACTGAGCCAGTTTAAGCTGCAACTAAACCCAATATACAATTCATGCACAATGAACAATATGCCACATTTATGGGACCTATTGCTTATAATGTATGTGGTTTTTATTAATGATTAATGTTCCAAACAGAACTTGTAACTTTATTGTTAGAGAAGGATGTGGAACTCCCTTCCACAGATGGTGGTGCCAACAAGGAGTGTCAATATTTTCAAAAGATGTAATTAATGCCAGAATATTAAACATAATATAAAAAAAAGATAGAGTGGCACATTGTGTAAAAACTATTGCTTTGCCCTAACAAAACATATGTAAACCCAATTACTAAAAATCTCAAGTTCTTATAAGCTTTGCATGTTACTACACTTGTATAGTATAGTAGTTTTAAATATTTTAAAACCTGCAGCTTTTGGGAATATAATTGCTAGTAATCCTACAATATACAGTGCCTTAAGTATTCATACCCCTTGAATTTTTTCACATTTTGCCATGTTAAATCCAAAAACATAAATGTATTTTTATTGGGACTTTGTGATAGACCAGGGGTGCACAACCACTGGCCCGGGGGCCAGCCCTCTGATGTAGCCAGCGACCTCCTGCTCTGGGATTGAATAGAAAGAATACTGTTATTAAAGGTAAATTTATTACTAAAATCACAGTGTATACTTGTATTCTTGATTCCTCTTGTACCAAATTGTAATGTAGCTGTAATGTCTGCCCTCATGTTGTAAAGCGCTGCGCAAACTGTTGGCGCTATATAAAACCTGTATAATAATAATAATAATAATAACAATATATGGGGATATCTTTTCTGCAGTGGTTACTGAGCTGCTTTCAAAGTGATTTGCAGGTGCAGAGCAGTTTACCTGCGAGTTACCTGCACTGAGCCACAGAATTCTATTATTACCTGCACGTATGGCAAGCTTTCTGAAAGTGCACCAAACCTGAAGAATATAATAGAAAGCTATTGCAATCTTCAGGAAAGCCAAAAGTACACTGCGTTGTATACGTGGTGCGGGTAAACCTCAGGGCATCAGTGTGAAAGCAGCCTTGGACCCCTTTCACACGGTCAGCCCGACAGTCCAATCAATTGAACCCTCCATTCACCTCTAAGTAGTCGTAGACATAAACCGACTTGTATTCTACCTCCAATACGATCCGCTAAAAAGTATCGTGGGCTGCGTCCGTATCCGCTCTCCAAATGCAAATCTAGTGGAACCAATTGTGGCACCAATTGCCTTCAGAAGTTTTACTAATAAGTAAATAGAGTCCACCTGTGAGTAATTTAATCTCAATATAAATACAGCTGTTCTGTGAAGCTCTCAGGGGTTTGTTAGAGGACCTTAGTGAACAAACAGCATCATGAAGGCCAAACAACACACCAGACAGCTCAGGGGTAAAGTTGTGGAGAAGTTTAAATCAGGGTTAGGTTATAAAAAAATATCCCAGGCTTTCAACATCTCACTGCTTAATCCATCATCCAAACAAGGAAGCCCAACTGTAAACCTATCAAGACATGGCTGTCCACCTAAACTGACAGGCTGGGCCAGGAGAGCATTAACCAGTGAAGCAGCCAAGAGGCTCATGGTAACTCTGGAGGAGCTGCAGAGATCCACAGCTCAGGGGGGAGAATCTGTTCACAGGACAACTATTAGTTGTGCACTCCACAAATCTGGCAATTATGGAAGAGTGTCAAGAAGAAATCCATTGTTGAAAGAAAAACATAAGAAGCCCTGTTTTCAGTTTGCAAGAAGATATATGGGGGACACAGCAATCATGTGCAAGAAGCATCTTCTGGTCAGATGAGATCAAAACTGAACTTTTTGGGCTAAAAGCAAAATACTATGTGTGGTGGAAAACTAACACTGTATATCACCCTAAACACACCATCCCCACTGTGAAACATGGTGGTGGCATCATGTTGTGTGGGTGCTTTTCTTCAGCAGGGAAAGGAAAGCTGGTCAGAGTTGATGGGAATATAGATGGAGCAAAATACAGGGCAATCTTAAAAGAAAACCTGTTAGAGTCTGCAAAAAACTTGAGACTGGAGCGGAGGTTCACCTTCCAGCAGGACACTGACGCTAAACATACAGCCAGAGCAGTGCAACAATGGAATGGTTTAGATAAAAGCATATTCATGTGTTAAAATGGCCCAGTCAAAGTCCAGACCTAAATCCAATTGAGAATCTGTGGCAAGACTTTAAAATTGCTGTTCATAGACACTCTCCATCCAATCTGACAGAGCTTGAGCTATTTTGCAAAAAAGACTGGGCAAAAATGTCACTCTCTAGATGTGCAAAGCTGGTAGAGACATCCCCAAAAAGACTTGCAGCTGTAATTACAGCGAAAGTTGGTTCTACAAAGTAGTGACTCAGGGGAGCTGAATACAAATGCATGCCACACTTTTCACATATTTTTTAAAAATGTATCATTTTCCTTCCACTTCACAATTATGTGCCACATTGTGATAGTTATCACATAAAATCCCAATAAAATGCATTTATGTTTTTGGTTGTAATATGATAAAATGTGGAGAATTTCAAAAGGGTATGAAAACTTTTTTTCAGGGCACTGTATGGTCCTTATTCAGGCACCTCCTGTTTTAGGGTGACTACTTTCTCCCAACTGTAATTCTGTAGTGTCACATAGGCTTTTAGAGGCAACTGGAAGCGTCTGATTGAACTCACATTATGTAGGCATGATGTCACCCTCAGGAAGCTTGCCCTGCGAATGTCTATGCAATTATTGCTGGAGAACATGCATGTAAAAATTAAGTGGCTGCACAGAGCCTGGAGGTGATGAGCAGAACTTGCATGCAACAGAGGTAAGAAGAAAGGTAAAAACAAGTATTTTATTTTAAAAACAAAATGGAAGTTAAAAAAAAGCAAATAAAAAAACAGGTGTCTGATTCCAAAGGATCTCGTCCCTCTTCAGGTGTGGCTCAATATGCAACCATATGCAGGGAAAGAACAAGAATCTGGATGACCGCATTCTGATGAAATTTAAATTCTTTATTGATATCAATCCATACAGCAAGGATAAAAGAAAAACCGCTAACACGTTTCACACCGTGAAACCAGGTGCTTACTCATAAGATGAAATAAAGATCATAAAATGGCAGTTGTTCATAATATAAAGGGCTTTACCAAACTAAACATCTTTCAGTTGGGGATTGCATCTACATTAACCTTTTTAAAAGAACCCGCGCTGAGAGTAACTGAGAGCAAAGTACTGAACTTTCCTTCTGAAAATGCTACATATCCAATAGTCATGCTAATCTTCTGACTTTAAATGAGAAGTTCACCTTTGGAACGTATTACATGTTTCACCTGTATTTACAGAGGAAAATGTAACATGTTCCAGCTCCTGCCTCCTCTCCTCCCACTCCCTATAACAGCAGGCGGGGGGAACTTCTCCCTCCACCTGCTGACAGAATTTAAAAACAGTGCGGCTGTGGGGGGCTCAGCGAACACGGCCACATCCATATATGACAGAGTTCTTCGAATGATTGAACTACATCCCACGTTGGCCTCCGCGGTAAAAGGCCTTTAGTTCTGAACTGTGATGGCGCTGGTTCATTAATTCTTTCTGCAATGTAGTAACTGCCTGACAGTGTACCGAGAGTCTGCAGGATCCAGGCATTGTACCCATGATCTGTTGATCATGGGTGCAATGCCTAACAGGCTGCAGAATAAAAAATTAAGTGCAAACATTTTTTTTAACTTAAATTCCACGACAATGGCCTGAAATTTGCCTGTAGATCAGGAGCTAAATTGATGCATGCTTGTTCCAGCTTAGTGACTCCAAATGTATTGAAGTCATAGGATCAGCATGGAAGTCTTGTCAACCAGCATTTTCAAAAAGAGGTTAGCAGTGGCAGCCTTCTTATTTCTGTCAACTCAGATTTCCTATTGCATCACAACTATGAGTGTTTGCGTACTGCAAATTTGGCAGCCTAAAAGCAGAATTGTGACTTTCTCCAGTTTCTCTAACTTAGAGAAAGGTAAATTAAAACTGTTGCTGAAAAAGGAATAAAAAAAGCTTCAGTAACAGTATTTTCAAGAAATAACCTATATCAACCAATGGCTATTACCAATTTAAACAACAGTTCAAGCTGAGGCACTGCTTTGCTCAATATTATATTAAACTGAGCTCAAACTTGGAAAACTCTTTTCGACTTGTAATTGTAATTATAAACTTCATTCCTCTAAAAAATATACTGAAAATTGTCATTAAAATTACATATGATAAACAGTAATATGTTAAACTGGCATCACATCAATTCTTTTTGAGAATAAAAAATAAAAAATGTCATGATATTTTGGTCTGCAGGAAACATGCAGGATGAGAAGGTTCCCAAATGTATAGCGCTATTACCAGGCTTCTCTTCTTACAATCTCAATGACCTCTCTTATAATAAGGAACATCAGTAATGGGTCACAATCAAGAGAGGTATCTCCCTTATCCTATTTTCACCCTCCTGTGGATAATTCCTGTCGACAGAACGTGATCCAATTTATTTCCATTTTCCCTATCTCCTCTAATAAAAACTTGGGACTCACTTATCTTTTCCCAACACATCTTCTTGTATACTGAACCTATGATCCTAATCATAAGAAACCCAGCATTTCTCCAAGGAGACCCAAAACCTGATGCTGCTCCAATGGCAGCAAAACAGACCCTCTCTTATCATGCCCTTACCTCTGAGACACTTAAAATGGAAGTAAACCCTCCTATCGTTTTCAGTCAAGGAAGCTGCCATCTTGGCCTCTAATAATTCTTCAACTGCCATAATGCTGCACATGTGATCAGTTATGACATCAGCCATTGGATGGTTTGAAAGTTTGGTTGAGAGCACAACCAATGTGAAAGTTAGCATTTCCCGGCATGGCGGGAATGTAAATGTTTTTTGAAACTGGGTTTACTCCCGCTTTAAACTCCTCAAGGATATTCATACAAATTAGACACTGTGCTTATTTTCAATTGCAGGATTTCCACAAAAAAAAATAACAAAATTTCACAGATCCCCAACACCCTTTGAATCCCCATTCCAGCATTCTGAAGGAACATCACATACAATTTCTCCACTTTACCACTTTTTTACGGTTTGAAAGATATACTTCCCACTCCTGCTATATGACTGCCAGGGAAAAAAAGAGTTGGGATCTGAACTCAGGCAGAAACTGCAAAGGTCTGTGGTATGACCTATTAATTGACCAAGGCTACTGCAGCCCAAGAATAAAGCTACAAAAATACTTTCTCAATGGTAAAATATTTCCTACATGCTAAATAAGATCTTCTTTGGGTCCCCTCCTGAGTGCCTGCATGCTGGAACAATGCTACAATATGGAATACAGTCTTTAAGATATGTAACCAAGTTACAAGGTTATTTGTACCCCACACTCTCCAAATACCTTTGCTATCCATTGTGCCTAGATCATCCTCCGATAATTTGAACAAAAACTGCTATGCAGGCTCTTTTATCCAGACATTGCCATGCGCCCAAATATCATAGACTGAGTGCACAAACTCTGTCTATTTATCAGAGTAGAAAATTTGACAGCCCACATTCACGATACCCAAACATCAATTTAAGAAATGATAGGGATTCTCTTCATGGATACTCCCACTGTTTTATACCCTTTCCTATAGACATACCCACATATCAAAATTATCAAGCTCTATTATTATGCCCTTTTTAATACTGAAAACCAACAAAGGGTCACTTTTTCCTACTGCATTCTGCTTCCAAACACTGTGCAATGTTGATGCTCTCTAAACGCTGGTAAAAGTGCCTACAATGCTGTGGATTTTTCTGTGACTGACCATTTTTTTATTATGCTTTTCTATTTTTGTTCCCCTCTACCCCTTTTAACCACTTCAGCTCCGGACCAATAAACACCTTAAGGACCAGAGGTCTTTTTCCAATTTCGCACTGCGCTGCTTTAACTGGTAATTGCGCGGTCATGCAATATTGCACCCAAACGAAATTTGCGTCCTTTTCTTCCCACAAATAGAGCTTTCTTTTGATGGTATTTGATTGCCTCTGCGTTTTTTTTTTTTGCGATATAAATGGAAAAAGAGCGAAAATTTTGAAAAAAAAAGATATTTTCTTCTTTTTGTTATAAGAAAAATCGAATAAACTAAATTTTAGTCATACATTGAGGGCAAAATTTATTCAGCCACATGTCTTTAGTAAAAAAAGATGTCAATAAGCGTATATTTTTTAGTTTGCGCAAAAGTTATAGCGTCTACAAACTAGAGTACATTTTCTGGAATTTACACAGCTTTTAATTTATGACTGCCTATCTCATTTCTTGAGGTGCTAAAATGGCAGGGCAGTACAACCCCCCCCCAAATGACCCCATTTTGGAAAGTAGACACCCCAAGGAAATTGCTGATGGGTATGTTGAGCCCATTGAATATTTATTTTTTTTGTCCTAAGGGATTGAATAATGACAAAAAATAAATAAATTTTTTTTACAAAAAGTTGTCACTAAATGATATATTGCTCACACATGCCATGGTTATATGTGGAATTGCACCCCAAAATATATTCCGCTACTTCTCCCGAGTATGGGGATACCACATGTGTGGGACTTTTTGGGAGTCTAGTCGCGCACGGCACCCCGAAAACCAATCACCACCTTCAGGATTTCTAAGGGTGCAAATTTTTGATTTAACTCCTCACTACCTATCACAGTTTCGAAGGCCATAAAATGCCAAAATAGCACAAAACCCCCCAAAATGACCCCATTTTGGAAAGAAGACACCCCAAGCTATTTACTGAGAGGCATGTTGAGTCCATGGAATATTTTATATTTTGCCACAAGTTGCGGGAATATTACAAACTTTTTTTTTTTTTGCACAAAGTTGTCACTAAATGATATATTGCTCACACATGCTATGGGCATATGTGAAATGACACCCCAAAATACATTCTGCTGCTTCTCCTGAGTACGGGGATACCACATGTGTGGGACTTTTTGGGAGCCTAGCCGCGTACGGGACCCCGAAATCCAAGCACCGCCTTCAGGATTTCTAAGGGCATACATTTTTTATTTTACTCCTCACTACCTATCACAGTTTTGAAGGCCATAAAATGCCAAGATGGCACAAAACCCCCCCAAATGACCCCATTTTGGAAAGTAGACACCCCAAGCTATTTCCTGAGGGACATGTTGAGACCATTGAATATTTTTTTTTTGTCCCAAGGGATTGAATAATGACAAAAAATAAAAATAAAAATTTTTTTTTTACAAAAAGTTGTCACTAAATGATATATTGCTCACACATGCCATGGTTATATGTGGAAATGCACCCCAAAATATATTCCGCTACCTCTCCCGAGTATGGAGATACCACATGTGTGGGACTTTTTGGGAGTCTATTCGCGCACGGCACCCCGAAAACCAATCACCACCTTCAGGATTTCTAAGGGTGCAAATTTTTGATTTAACTCCTCACTACCTATCACAGTTTCGAAGGCCATAAAATGCCAAAATAGCACAAAACCCCCCAAAATGACCCCATTTTGGAAAGTAGACACCCCAAGCTATTTACTGAGAGGCATGTTGAGTCCATGGAATATTTTATATTTTGCCAAAAGTTGCGGGAATATTACAAACTTTTTTTTTTTTGCACAAAGTTGTCACTAAATGATATATTGCTCACACATGCTATGGGCAGAAGTCAAATTACACCCCAAAATAAATTCTGCTGCTTCTCCCGAGTACGAGGATACCACATGTGGGGGACTTTTTGGGAGCCTAGCCACGTACGGGACCCCGAAAACCAAGCACTGCCTTCCGGATTTAAATATAAAATGCTACCAAAAAAACTGTTAGCGATCGCAGGGATCAGGCCTGACTCTGCGATCGCTGCAGTTATGTGTTTAGTGTTTTGTAAGTGACAGTGATCGATCGATACTGCACTTGGGTGGGCTGGGCAGAGGGGCAAAACGCAGGTGCTAGCAGGTATCTGGGCTGATCCTGCTAACAATGCGTTTTTTTGGAACCCTGAACTGCTGGGGACGCTAGTATAGATCTGATCAGATCAGATATTGATCTGTTCAGATTCTATACCACTACGGGAGGTGTATGCTTTGCGCGTGGGTGTTAGCGGTACTGGCACTAACCTAGCGCTGCCTGGGGCCTGACCCTGACCCTAAAACCTAATTGATATCACCCGCCGGGTGATCAGGGGGTTAAACCTTTATTGGGTAATAAATGGTGGGTGCCCTGATGCTATAAAAAGCAAACTAACCAGAGTCACCCGTAACACTTATACGGTGATCAGTGGTGAAAGGGTTAACTAGGGGCAATCAGGGGGTTCAAATTTTTATTAGGTAGTATATGGGGGTCCCTGGCGCTATATAAAAACCTGACGGGGAACCTAAATAACTAACTGGCTAACCAGCGTCACCAGTGACACTTATACTGTGATCGCTGGTGAAAGGGTTAACTAGGGGCAATCAGGGGGTTAAAACCATTATTGGGTAGTATATCGGGGTACCTAGCGCTATAAAAACCTGGCGGTGAACCTAAAAAAATAACTAGCTACCTAGCGACACTGATGCAGCGATCAGAAAAATTATCGCTTAGTGACACTGGCAAAAGAGGGTGAAAGGGTTAACTAGGGGCAATCAGGATGTTAAAACCATTATTGGGTAGTATATCGGGGTACCTAGCGCTATAAAAACCTGGCGGTGAACCTAAAAAAATAACTAGCTACCTAGCGACAGTAGCGACACTGATGCAGCGATCAGAAAAATGATCGCTTAGTGACACTGGCAAAAGGGGGTGAAAGGGTTAACTAGGGGCAATCAGGATGTTAAAACCATTATTGGGTAGTATATCGGGGTACCTAGCGCTATAAAAACCTGGCGGTGAACCTAAAAAAATAACTAGCTACCTAGTGACAGTAGCGACACTGATGCAGCGATCAGAAAAATGATCGCTTAGTGACACTGGCAAAAGGGGGTGAAAGGGTTAACTAGGGGCAATCAGGATGTTAAAACCATTATTGGGTAGTATATCGGGGTACCTAGCGCTATAAAAACCTGGCGGTGAACCTAAAAAAATAACTAGCTACCTAGCGACAGTAGCGACACTGATGCAGCGATCAGAAAAATGATCGCTTAGTGACACTGGCAAAAGGGGGTGAAAGGGTTAACTAGGGGCAATCAGGATGTTAAAACCATTATTGGGTAGTATATCGGGGTACCTAGCGATATAAAAACCTGGCGGTGAACCTAAAAAAATAACTAGCTACCTAGCGACAGTAGCAACACTAATGCAGCGATCAGAAAAATGATTGCTTAGTGACAGTGGCAAAAGGGGGTGAAAGGGTTAACTAGGGGCAATCAGGATGTTAAAACCATTATTGGGTAGTATATCGGGGTACCTAGCGCTATAAAAACCTGGCGGTGAACCTAAAAAAATAACTAGCCACCTAGCGACAGTAGCGACACTGATGCAGCGATCAGAAAAATGATCGCTTAGTGACAGTGGCAAAAGGGGGTGAAAGGGTTAACTAGGGGCAATCAGGATGTTAAACTTTTGTGTACCTGTGTGTACCTACATGTCAGTGTAGTGTTGGTGCACACTTACTATTAGTCTTCTCCTCGTAGTCCGGTCAAAAAGACCGCCCCGAGGAGAATGACATCACTTCCTCCTTCCTGTGTAAACAATACACAGTGGGAGGAAGTTCGTCATTCGCCAGGAGCGATCCAGGGGGGTGGCTGAAAACCAATGGCCATCCCCTCATCACGGATCGCTGCTGGAGGGAAACGGACCGCCGTATCCAGCGGGAGGGGGTCCGATCGGACCCCCCACCCGCTGGAAGGCAGGCACGTAGATCTACGTGATTGTGCCTGCCTGTGCCATTCTGATCACGTATAATGGCAATACGGCGGTCCTTAAGTGGTTAATTATACAAATAAACTTATTTAAAAATTATACAATTGTGTGAATTTTATACAAAATACTACATTCAAAACACAACGTACACATAAATTCTGCTAAAAACATTTTCTACATATAACATTTGTCCTGTGAACCAATTATTTTGAAAGTATATTACTACTTATTTCTGCACTCAAATATCTATTTCAATGCATACTGTTTTTTTTTTTTTTTCAGAATATCTAAGAAGTTTTACTCCCTAAAGTACAGTACGATTTTAATAAGGTTGCTATAAACTTCACTGTTATTCTGTCAGTACAGAGCAGGCCACTCATAACCAGATCATTTTAACACTAAGTTTGCTCCCGCAATAATATGTACACCCACTGAAGTCTAATTAGGGAAAACTATAATTACCCATAACAGCAAATCACAGTTTTCAATTGCTGGCAGAAATGCTAGCTCCTGTAAACATTCTCTGTTGGCTAAGCATGAAAGAGAAAAAACATATTGTCACGTCGTTATGCTGTGTGAAATTTGGTTTAAATGTTAGTAATTCCTTCTCTGCATATTATGTTACCCATATTTCCAGAAATATATATATATAAAAAAATATATTGTAAGGGAGGCAGGCGCAGCTGGTAGGAGTAAACCATGTACGAGACAGGGACACCCAGGAACAGTCCAAGCAGGCTTGTCCTACAGAGTGCACCCTGATAAGTGAGTGAAAAGGATCAGTCAACAGTCAAAAAAAAGGGGGCTGTGGACAAATTACAATAATTAATAAGGTCTAACAGGTATAATGTGGACCTAGGACATGAGGCTTTTTAGCACTCAAAGCTCTACAATGCCAGGACAGAAACCAGAACATATGTTCTGAGAAAACAAAAAAATAGCTTTTTCAACATTAGACAGAAATTCTGATGCTCCTTAACCCGCATAAGTGAGATACCTCTTATAGACTGGACTCTATATTAAGTGGTAGTAAAGTCTTTTTTAAGTTGTTTTATAGGCTTACCTGTAGGTACACTGAATATGTCCTAAACTTTAGGAGATATGCACACTGCATGCAGGTGTTGACGTCATCAGCGCATTTGCTCTGAAAGCCTGGCATACCGTGTCTGACCTTCAGAGCTCTGTGCATATGCCTGGACTCGACAAACCCCAGGTGCCAGGTCGCCAATGCGACCAGAAATCGCAACCTGGCGCCTAAGCTGCCACCAGCCCACTCACTATTGATGCCCCAGATATGCAGCGCATTAACACTGACTGCTGTCCTCCTTCCTCCTCCACACTCAGCGGCTCTGGCACGCATCAAGCGCCGCGCTAAGTATGTGAAACGGAGAGGAGAGAGGAGGATCTGTCAGATTTCAGCTTGATGTTGGGGGTGGGCGGGACCTGGCTGGAGTGGGCGGGACCCGGCAAGAGTGGGCAGGATCCAGCAGCTATCAAACACCAGCCAATTGGATGTGGGCGGGCCGCTACTTGTATGTGGCCCGCCCCATTTCTTAAACAGCCCAATCGTTGGCTGATGTTTGATACCCGCCGAGTCCCGCTCACCCCGGCCGGGTCCTGCCCACCCCGACATCAAGCTCAAATCTGACAGATCCGCCTCTCTGTTACTTGTCAGTTTCACACCCTGGCTGGGTCCCGCCCACCCCGACATTAAGTTAAACTCTGACAGCTCCTCTGTTACTTTTCAGTAAATGAGTGCTCAGTGTGCCACCGCCAACCAGTGCCACATGCCACCAATCAGTGCCACCGCCAATCAGTGCCACCTGCCAGTGCCACCGCAAATCAGTGCCACCTGCCAGTGCCGAGTGTCACCGCCAATCAGTGTCACTTGCCACCAACCAGTGCCACCTGCCACCACTAACCAGTGCCACCTGCAACTGCCAGTGCCAACCAGTGCCACCGCCAATCAATGCCACCTGCAACCACCAACCAGCGCCACCTGCCACCACCAACCAGTGTCACCTGCCAGTGCCAACCAGTGCCACCTGCAACCAACCAGTGCCACCTGCCAGTGACAATCGGTGCCAACGCCAATCAGTGCCACCTGCCACTACCAATCAGTGCCACCCCCAACCAGTGCCACCACCAATCAGTGCCACCTGCCAGTGCCATCTGCCATTGCCAACCAGTGCCACCGCCAATCAGTGCCACCTGCCAGTGCCGAGTGTCACTGCCAATCAGTGCCACCTGCCACCAACCATTGGCACATGCCACCATCAATCAGTGCCACCTGCCAGTGCCAATCAATGCCACCTGCAACCACCAACCAGTGCCACCTGCCACCACCAATCAGTGCCACCTGCCAGTGACAATCAGTGCCACCTGCCACTACCAATCAGTGCCACCTGCCAGTGCCACCTGCTACTACCAAACAGTGCCACTGCCAATCAGTGCCGAGTGCCAACTGCCAGTGACAACCAGTGCCACCGCCAATCAGTGCCACAGCCAACCAGTGCCACCGCCAATCAGTGCCATCTGCCACCAACCAGTGTCACCTGCCAGTGCCACCACCAATCAGTGCCACCTGCCTGTGCCACCGCCAATCAGTGCCAACTAGTGCCACCAACCAGTGCCACCTGCCAACACCAACCAGTGCCACCTGCCAGTGACAATCAGTGCCACCTGCCAGTGACAACTAGTGCCACCGTCAACCAGGGCCACCTGCCAGTTCCAAACCAGTGCCACCTGCCAATCGCCTACCAGTGCCACTCCCAATCAGTGCCACCTGCCAGTGCCAATCAGTGCTTCGTTCCAGCACCACCTGCCAGTGCCAACCAGTGCCACCACCAATCAGTGCCACTAGTGCCACCTGCCAATGCCAACCAGTGTCACCTGTCAGTGCCAATCAATGTCACCTGGCAGTTCCACGTGCCTGCCAGTGGCAACCAGTACCACCTGTCAGTCCCAAACCAGTGCCACCTGCCAGTGCCAACCAGTGCCATCTGCCAGTTCCACCTGCCTAAGCCAACCAGTTCCATCTGTTGCCAGCCTTACTCTTTCTGGTCAGCCCATAACCCTGATGGTAACAGCGTTACATTGGAGTTATTGACTGGGTGCTCTGTTGTGAGTTAGGGATAGGGGGTGAAAATGACTGGCCTTACTCCGGGAGCTGACAATCCATACCACTCTTAAAAAACAAACAAAAAACTGGCTCCTAACTTTTTCAACTGGCTCCTAAATTCAAAGGAAATTTGTCAACCCCTGGCATATGCGCAGGAGTAACGTCATTGTGGCCCCGGCCACTCATACAGCCAGAGCTCGCAAACCCCGGAAGGGAGATCTGGGGAAGATGGAAGCCCTGACAGCAGTAACAGCACCCTGCTGGAGGGCTTAATTGGGCTGCGTTCTAAGTTAAGTATTTCATAATGTGCTAGTATGTTATGCACACTAGCACATTATGCAATTGCCTTGCAGGGGATAAATAGCAAAAAGTGACCTGGTCATGAGGGGGGGTAAAACTTTACCGAGCTGAAGTGGTTAAATCCACTGTCAATTTCTGCAAATAAAAGAAATGTACATTTCCAGCCTTGACTGTATGTCTTGGTTGAGCTAGAGGAAGGCCGTGGAAGCTTTACAGTGCTGAAGGCTGCTCATGAGGGAGAAAGGAGAGAGAGAATCTGGGAGAGAAGACACTATCCTTGTAAGTTTAAATCTGTTGTGTCTCCCTTGCAAAAGTTGTCCTGTCCCCTCTCCTGCTTCCCCCCCCCCCCCCCCCCCACTCAGTCTGTGTCATTCCTGTTGATTTCTTCCCCTTTCAGCAACAGTAAATCTTAAAGCTGTCAGCTGATTGGCCTCTAGTGGCTCTGATTTTAGGCATAGTGCAGAAAATAAAGAGCAATTGACCATGGGCAGGGTTTGACAGTGCATTACTGGATTTTAAACAGTTTAGGCACTTATCTAAGTGATATATAAGGACTTCATTTTCTGACTAAAATTCCAATTTAAGCTCAGTGAAGAATTCCTGACCTCAACCAGTCAGCTACCTCTAACAGCAATCAGGAAAGAGGCTGAAACAGCTTGATATCATGGGCTGTGCTGAACATTGTACTTCAGAAGAAATAAATAAAAATAATAAAGCTATGCACTAAACATTGTACTTCATGAAAAATAAATACAAATTATAAAACTATTACAGAAAAAAATGGGCTATTGCTAAAGCAACAATGAAACATTTGCATTTTTAAATCTGGGCAGTTCAGCTGCAATCGTTTCTCTTTTATTTGTGTATAATAAAATAAAGATGCAAAAAAAAAAATGTAAGACCCCTTTTGAGATATTTATCACAACAAATTCCAAACATCCTCGGGAACAGCACATGGTTTTATGTTTTCCTCAGGGACTCACAGGTGAAAGCTTGGAAAAAAGAACATGAAATAAAGACTAGAAAGTCATAAAAAAAATAGTAAGCTCTAAAACGATCAATATGGCAGAACATTTTTTTGTTAAAAAATTGAGTTTCTTTTGCTAGCTCTGAATTTTTTAATTAACTTCCAGGCCAAGCATATTAGTATGCAGTTTTGTTCATCTAGGTACTTCCATTATTTAAGATTGTCACTTTCCGTTCATTGTAATCATAGAAGGTGAAAATGAATGAGAATGGGTGGAGGGGGGGGATAGTGTTTTTTTCAAGGAGCGCATTATTTTCATTTATTGTTGCTGTTAAAAAAAAATATTAAAATGTGACATTCACTTTCTTACATGCTAGGTATTCTATACATCAGCAATGTATCAAATTTTAGCTGCTTCAGCAGAGACCAGCCAAATTTTGATCCATTTATGGGTAGGCTGGTTGTACATAAGTCGATCTACCGATGGACGAACATACAACCAGCTTGTTAGATTTTCTTCACTGAATCAGTACCACAGGCTGCAGCTGGTAGTGCTGATCTGTATATTCTGAGGGTGGGAAAGTCCACCCGCTGTCGGCATGCAATAGCACAGCAGGGAGGATTTCCCCATTCACCTCAAATATGTGGATGGGGGAAGAGTCCATTTTTTTCATTCAACCTGCTGATTAAACAGGAAAAAAAATTTTTGTGAATCAATGGGTTACCTAAAACAATGGCAGATAATGCATTGCTTTCAATTCAGAAGCAATGTGAGAAAGAATAGTAAATCACTACCAATCTGTAGCACTGCAATGCAGGAGTCAAAGCCTTCATCTATAATAAATTAATACGGCTTACTTATGTACAAATATATTCATAAACAAAATCTTTTTTTTTTAAACATTAACATCTAGATGTAAAGGGATAATGTTATTTAAGAGACAAACTGATTTTAATATATATATATATATATATATATATATATATATATATATATATATATGTACAAATTAAAGTGGTTCCAACATCTGTTCCTTTGCCCCACCTCCCTAAATACTTACCTGTCACCTCTCTTGACCCAGTGCTGTGCCTGACTTTATCTCTTTCCCCCCCATTTCCATCTCTCACTAGCTACACTGGGACCAGAGGGAGTCACTGGATCCTGCTGCTGTCCGTCAAATCCAGTAATGAGCAAGAGGAGGGGGGGGGGGGAGTGGGGCAGAGCCATGCTGTATGCAGCTTGCTATTGGGGGCATGCTGAGGAGGAGCCATGATCGCCGGAGGGGGACCCCAAAAGTGGAGGTCCGGGCCACTCTGTGCAATGCGCTAGCAATATTTCTTACTTTACATTCACTTTACCTTATGACACTAATATAGGTTTTTGTGTTATACTTATTAGCGCTACATTTTCACTACCTATAAAAATTACAAGATTTGTATCGTTACATACAGGACATAGTTAAAAAGTTTGGTCTGAGTTATGTGCACATGTACAAGGATACATCTAGAATACAAAAGCAGATGACAAAATTGAATCACTCAGAGAGAGCATTGGAGTGATTGTCCCAACACTGTAACACTGCATAAAACCAAAAAAAGATTAAAACCATTGCACTGACTAAGAATACAATAGAATAAATTGAATTAGAAGTGATAATGGTACAATAGAATAAGATGTCGATTACCATGCCCATCAATCGTTCACCCAAATGTGGATCTTTTGTTTAAACTTCTCCACATCTTTATCCCTGACCTCTCTGGTGTGTTCCTTGACCTTCATGATGCTGCTTGTTCACTAAGGTTTTTTAACAAACCTCTGAGGGCTTCACAGAACAGCTGTATTTATACGGAGATAAAATTACACACAGGTGGACTCTATTTACAAATTAGACGAAATCTGAAGACAATTGGTTCCACTTGATTTTAGTTTGGGTCATCAGAGTAAAGGGGGCTGAATACATAAATGCACGTCACACTTTTTAGATATTTGTAAAAAAAATTGAAAACCATTTATCATTTTCCTTCCACTTCTCAATTATGTGCCACTTTGTGTTGGTCTATCACATAAAATCCTAATAAAATAAATGTACGTTTTGGTTGTAACATGACAAAATGTGGAAAATGTCAAGGGGTATGAATACTTTTTCAAGGCACTGTATATGTTTTGGTTTATTTGTATGTATGGATGGCTGTTACAGACATGTGGTGAAAATGTAATGTCAATAGAACCTTTAGAAGGATATTTATTTAGAAAAAAGGTGACGTGTTCAATACTTATTTTACCCGCTGCATAGCAGGAGAACATTCAATGTTGAGTTCTCTAGTCCAGTTGGCCATAGTCTGGCCAACTGACAGAGTGGCTATAGACAGCTTCAGGCCTGGGCCTGTCAGAGTAAAGGATGATTTCAAAAGTGTCTTCAAAAGCCTACTTAATCTTTAAAGCAGGAAATGTCCTCAATAAGAGCAGTAGATTATTTAGTGCAATAGCCGGGTCCACAGTGGGAACAGTCCATCCTTTTTGAATTCCCTCCATAGTGTAAAAGGCAACAAATATACCAGGAGGAGTAAATAACCTCTCTAAGTTAGGCCAATCATCATATAAAGTCCAATCGGCTTGATCAAGAAAAGGTGTGAAGCCATAATAGACCACAGCCCTGGAACTGTATAGCATCCTGAAGCTAACTACACTTGTTAACCCATATGACAAGTTGAAAGCATGATGCAGGATTCAATGCCTGGAGCAAACATTATAGGTTGGCCCGGCAGCAGTGGGGTCTATTTACGGTTTCCCAAAGGTATATAAGCAGTCAAATCTTGACAGAAGTATCAATCAAATGGGAAAGGAAATCTGGTGAAAAATCTTCAACAGGAGAAGGAATAGATTACCTAAGGACACTAGCAAAGAAAATGGGAGCACCATGGAGTTAGCTCAGTTATATGGATACATAGAGGAGCGGGACGCAGCAAGGCTTTTGAAGGTGTTCAATCATCTCAGGGTATCTGCATATAACCTATGGTCTAAAAAAACAACTCCTGTGTCCAGCCATGTACAATTAAGATATTATGTTTCAAAGGACTTGGAACATAAATTACCCAGCATGCTGGAATATTTCTTCTACCAATGATAATGATTTTCACAACTGTTCCATTATTCGCAAAAACGTTATCTGAAGTGCTGGCAATACTGCATTTGATAACTGATACCACCCATAATATTAGGCTAACAAGAGATCCATGCCACTATTCTAATCAACCTTGCCAATATAAATATATTGCATAGCATTCCACTCTTTCTGTAAACGGAAGAAGCATTTTAAACCTGTCTGAAGATGTTCTGGAGCAGCCTCTATTCAAAGCAAATGCTGGCTTACGGATAAGCAGAGCAGAACTCTAGGATGTACAGTAATGTGGAAGTGCAAATGTTGGTACTTCTTTAGGTTCTGCCAAGCACTTCTTTCCTTTCCTGTACCAGCTGATTCACCGTATGAGTAAATGACTGTCCCACAGACATCTGCAGGGAATCTTTTGAACTATGGATCACAGCACTGTCTGTGACTGCTGCAAGAGAAGGAAGTGCCTGACACAGGACATTCAGAAGAAATAATCCCTGAAGCAAGAATGGAGTGACATTTTGTATCCAAGTTACTTTCATTTCTCAGCCTGGAACTCTATTCAACTGATTTAATACATGTTTTTTGTTACTAAGCCCTTTTTTCTGAAAATTAATCCTAATATAGCTGTGAAATGGTTTCACCTTGTAAACCACATCCCGTAACACAGTATTGTAAATTTTACTAGTTTTGACAAATCCGTTTCTCCCATCTTAGTTCTAATCTATACAAATACAATGTGGAATGAAATAATGCAACTAGCATCATTGTTTTGAAAAAAACATTTTTCTGTTCAAACTGAGGAACTTTTTTGGGATTCAAACGCTTTATCAGGCTCCTAACAGCATGTCTTAGTAGTATGATAGGAAACCGGAGAAAAAGATAAATTGGGGGGAAAGTTACTAAAACTGGAGTAGGTAGAATCTGGTGCAGCTATGCATAGTAACTCAGCTTCAACTTGTTCACTTAAGCTTTAAAAATGAAAGCTAGAAGCTGACTGATTGCCACGCACAGCTACTCCAGATTCATACTGGTCATATGCTAGGTACATTTTTTTTAACTAGATTTTTTATTTATTTTTTAAACATTCATTACAAATCATTAGTGGGGTCAAATCAAAGGTGGTTTTACGATCATGGTGACAAGAAAATTCAAAGGAGCAGGATAAAAAAAATTTCTTAAACAAATTAATTTCTAACAGTGAATGTGGGTTTAAGTTGGGAAAATTACATTAATTCCAAAGTCAAATGTTAAAAGCTAAGAAATGTTAAGAGATTGTAAAGTTTTGTTTTTTTTTCCTACAAAAATAAACATATTATACTTACCTGCTCTGTGCAGTGGTTTTGCACATGGTAGACCTGATCCTCCTCTTCTTGGATCCCTGCCTAGAGCTCCTGGCCCCTCCCTCCTGCCGAGTGCCCCCACAGCAAGCAACTTTCTATGGGGGCACCCGAGCCGAGCTGCAGCTCTGCATATCCATTTAAACATGGTGCTGCGGTTCAGCCTCGCCCCCTCTCTCCTGATTGGCTAACTGAATTTGACAGCAGTGGGATCTAATGGTGCTGCTGCTGTGTTTCAGCTAATCAGGAGGGAGGGTCATGGATGGCCGAGGCAATCGCGGACATCGCTGGATAGAGATTGGGCTCAGGTAAGTATTGGGGGGGATGCTGCACACAGAAGGCTTTTCATATTAATGCTGCCTTTACAACCCTTTAAGCACTTTACAATGACAAATCAAGTCATTGAATGTACGGAGAATTTTGGAGAGACTGTTCAAATTCATATCAACGTTTGTTTGAAAATTTAATAGCGTTTGACCATCTTTAGTAAATTCTACTCCGACTCCTAGCCAGGGGAGGAGAATAGAAAACAAAATATTGATAAAATAACTAGATCAAGGCTAGTGTGTTTAGTTTGGATTAAAAAAAAAATGCACATTATTGTTTCCTGGTCCTACTATCATGAAAGAATGCATTTTAGATGTTATTTTAGCCTCTACAGCTAGTCTGCATAGACAATGTAGCTAAAAGAAGCCTTAATTAATGTATGTTTTTTTTTACTATGCCACATATAATTAATGTATTTTTGGAACATAATACATATGAGCAGTACAAAAATGATGGCTTTGAAAATTAACATAATTATTAACTGGAGAAGGATGGGGAATGTAAAATCTAAATATTGTATAGAATATTCAGTACAACAGAATATAGGTAGCTTTTATTACCAAAAAATAAATAACTCCTAACATATGAACATTAGCAAAGACAATAGCTTTAATGTGGGTCTTTACAAACATACAGTAACCAAGAAACAAAATCATAAATGTTCCAGAGACATAAGTAATGCATTTGACCTGATATATGCTGTTGTAAAATTGCCTATCTGTGCAGTGCAGAGTTAGCAAAATAAGAAATCTTTGGGGTGTAATAAAGTGGAGCACTGAAAACATTCAGTAAAAATGGTTTTCCATCTGGGTTGCTAAAGAACTTGCCTTAGATGGATTACTATGTAGAATATATGGCAAAGTATGTTTTTTTTAATATATATACCATTTCTAAAAATGATTATAGTACACTATCAAAATATTTCTTTGTATATTCAAAAATACCTCATTAGAGATGTAGAACTGGAACACCGTCTTGTTTTAAAACAGAGTTCATTAAAACATTTTTGAGGCATGTTTTAGCAAGACCACAACAAGATAAGAGATGAGTAGCAATTCCAAAAGGCATACATTTATTTTTCCAATTTAGACCTAATCTTTACAGAGTTTGATTAGTAAGTAATGCAATATATGTTGCAAGCAATCACCCAACTTGCTGTGATCCTTAGGAGAGGCTCTCACAAGCCAAACACATAATTAGCAGACTGAATATGATTCAGCAACAAAGTTCAACCCTTCTTCTCAAAACATAAAACCCATTGGAGAAAAGAAAAAAAAAATTGAAAAAAGGAGTTTGAAAGGAAAACTGTTTATAAACAGAAACAAAGCAGTAATAAAAGAAAATTAGATTTTAACCCTTTCCAGCCTTCACAAACAGGTTTTTAATTTAAAGCAGAGTTCCATCCACTTTTGAGAAGTGGTCTTAAAGTGGAACTAAACTCCCCTATCGTTTTCAGTCAAGGAAGCTGCCATCTTTGCCTCAGTTTAATCTTCAACTGCTATGGTGCTGCACATGTGATTTGTTATGACACCAACCATTGGATGGTTTGATAGTTTGGCTGAGAGCACAGCCAATGTGCAGTTAGCATTCCCGGAATGCCTTTTTTTTTTTTTTTAACTGTTTAAATCGATGGGTTTACTTCCACTTTAAACCAAAGACCACCACTCCACCCCTCGTTTTTGGATATAAAAAAAAAAAAAATGTTTTCTTCTATCATACCCTTTTATGAAGTACATAGTGTACTTCCGATCCACGGAGAAGGGACATCATATCCTTTTGTGCGGCGAGTCCCCTCCCCCACCCCCCCGCTGTCTTCTGGGACCTGTGTGTATCAAAGAAGACAGCTGGCCATTCACAAAGCGTCACACGACTCACGCAGTAGGAAAGGGGCAGTGAAGCCGCAAGGCTCCACTGCCAGTTTTCCTTAGTTAGAATGGTGGCACCTGCACCCGATCCAATGGATGGATCGGCCTTGGACAGGTAAGTGTCCTTATTAAAAGTCAGCAGCTGTAATGTTTTTAACTGCTGACTTTAAAAAAAAAATAAAATAAAAAAAAAATGTGGGTGGAACACCACTTTAAAGCAGTTTTCCAGCCAAAAGTGGAACTTCCGCTCATTTGTCTACTCTACCCCTCCGGTGCCACATTTGGCACCTTTCGGGGGAGGGGATACCTGTCTTTGGCAGGTATCCTGTCCCCACTTCCAGGAGTCCAGGCCGTGGCGGATTACGTCACAGCTCGGGTCCCTCTTCCTCCTTCCCCTGCTGCTGTAGGAGAGCACAGCGGTGCCTCGTGCATGCACAGTAGGAACCCGGCGCGAAACCGTAATGCTACACTGATGGGTTCCATTACCCACAATAGCAGCAGCAGCATTGGACAGAAACATCAGCTGCGGTGCTGACATCGCTGGACTTCAGGACAGGCAAGTGTCCTATTATTAAAGGTCAGCAGCTGCAGTATGTGTAGCTGCCGGTCTTTAATTTTTGCACGGGTGGGTGGACCTCCTCTTTAAGATCAAATGAGAAGGATTATCTTTATACTGTATATATACAGTATATTATATAGTATTCATATACACACATAGTGTGTATATAATATCTATATATTGTATATAGTTACATAGTTAGGTTGAAAAAAGACAAAGTCCATCTAGTTCACCATAAAAATAAATAAATAAAAAATAATATCATACAATCCCATATTCACAATCCTATACCCACAGTTGATCCAGAGGAAGGCTAAAAACCTCAGCAAAGCATGATCTAATTTGCTATAGCAGGGGAAAAATTCCTTCCTGATCCCCCAAGAGGCAATGAGATTTTCCCTGGATCAACTTTACCTATAAATGTCAGTACCCAATTATATTATGTACATTTAGAAAAAAATCCAGGCCAATCTAGTGAGCTGGCCAGAACCACCTCTGGAGGGAGGCTATTTCACATTTTTACAGCTCTTACTGTGAAGAAACCTTTCCGTATTTGGAGATGGAATCTCTTTTCCTAGTGAATAACTCAACACCAAGTTCACTATACTGACCCCTTATATATGTGTACATGTTGATCATATCCCCCTAAACCTCCACTTCTCAAGAGAGAATGAAATCAGTTCCTCTAATCTATCCTCATAGTGGAGTTAATCCATTCCTCTTATTAGGTTGCCCTTCTCTGCACTTTCTCCAGTTCCCTGATATCCTTTTTGAGAACTGGTGCCCAAAGTTGAATTGCATATTCCAGATGAGGTCTTACTAATGATTTGTACAGGGGGGAAATTATATCTTTCTCTCTCTTTCTTTGGAGTCCATATATCTCTTAAAAAAAGAAAGGATTTTGCTTGCTTTGGAAACCAAAGCTTGGCATTGCATGCTATTATTGTTATGATCTACCAAAAGCCCCAAATCCTTCTCCACTACAAATCCCCCCAGTTGTAGTCCCCCTAGTATGTAGGTGCATGCATATTCATAGCCCCCAAGTGCATAACTTGACATTTATCTAAATTAAACCTCATCTGCCACAGTCGCCCAATTAAACAGTGCATTGAGGTTGGCTTGTAAATTATTCCACTGCATAGTTTAGTGTAATCTGCAAAGACTGAAACTGTACTTTTAATCCCAGGCCCTATATCATTTATAAAGATATTAAAAAGTAAGGGTCCCAACACTGAACCACAAACCATGAATGGGAGAGACATCAAGCATACAAAAACATACAACTTAACCAATTCAGCCCCGGACCAATAAAGAACCTAAGGACCAGAGGTCTTTTTCCAATTTCGCACTGCGCTGCTTTAACTGGTAATTGCGCGGTCATGCAATATTGCACCCAAACGAAATTTGCGTCCTTTTCTTCCCACAAATAGAGCTTTCTTTTGATGGTATTTGATTGCCTCTGCAATTTTTATTTTTTGCGATATAAATGGAAAAAGATCGAAAATTTTGAGAAAAATGATATTTTCTACTTTTTGTTATAAGAAAAATCGAATAAACTCAATTTTAGTCATACATTTAGGGCAAAATATATTCAGCCACATATCTTTAGTAAAAAAAAATTTTAATAAGCGTATATTTATTGGTTTGCGCAAAAGTTATAGCGTCTACAAACTAGAGTACATTTTCTGGAATTTACACAGCTTTTAATTTACGACTGCCTATCTCATTTCTTGAGGTGCTAAAATGGCAGGGCAGTACAAACCCCCCCAAATGACCCCATTTTGGAAAGTAGACACCCCAAGGAAGTTGTGGAGAGGCATATTGAGCCCATTGAATATTTTTCTTTTTGTCCCAAGTGATTGAATAATGACACAAAAAAAAAAAAAAAAAGTTTACAAAAAGTTGTCACTAAATGATATATTGCTCACACATGCCATAGTTATATGTGGAATTGCACCCCAAAAAATATTCTGCTGCTTCTCCTGAGTACGGGGATACCACATATGTGGGACTTTTTGGGAGTCTAGCCGCGTACGGCACCCCGAAAACCAATCACTGCCTTCAGGATTTCTAAGGGTGCAAATTTTTGATTTCACTCCTCACTACCTATCACAGTTTCGAAGGCCATAAAATGCCAAAATAACACAAAACCCCCCCAAATGACCCCATTTTGGAAAGAAGACACCCCAAGGAAGTTGTGGAGAGGCATCTTGAGCCCATTGAATATTTTTTTTTTTTGTCCCAAGTGATTGAATAATGACACAAAAAAAAAAAAGTTTACAAAAAGTTGTCACTAAATGATATATTGCTCACACATTCCATAGTTATATGTGGAATTGCACCCCAAAATATATTCTGCTGCTTCTCCTGAGTACGAGGATACCACATGTGGGGGACTTTTTGGGAGTCTAGCTGTGTACGGCACCCCGAAAACCAATCACTGCCTTCAGGGATTCTAAGGGTGCAAATTTTTGATTTCACTCCTCACTACCTATCACAGTTTCGAAGGCCATAAAATGCCAACATAGCACAAAACCCCCCAAATGACCCCATTTTGGAAAGTAGACACCCCAAGCTATTTACTGAGAGGCATTTTGAGTCCTTGAAATATTTTATATTTTGCCACAAGTTGCAGGAATTTAAAAAAAAAAATTTTTTTGCACAAAGTTGTCACTAAATGATATATTGCTCACACATGCTATGGGCATAGGTCAAATTACACCCCAAAATAAATTCTGCTGCTTCTCCCGAGTACGGGGATACCACATGTGGGGGACTTTTGGGGAGCCTAGCCATGTACGGGACCCCGAAAACCCAAGCACTGCCTTCCGGATTTAAATATAAAATGCTACCAAAAAAAACTTAGTGATCACAGGGATCAGGCCTGACTCTGCGATCGCTGCAGTTATGTGTTTAGTGTTTTGTAAGTGACAGTGATCAATCGATACTGCACCTGGGTGGGCTGGGCGGAGGTGCAAAACGCAGGTGCCAGCAGGTATCTGGGCTGATCCCGCTAACAATGCGTTTTTTTGGAACCCTAAACTGCTGGGGACGCTAGTATAGATCTGATCAGATCAGATATTGATCTGTTCAGATTCTATACCACTACGGGAGGTTTATGCTGATCAGGGGGGTTAAACCTTTATTGGGTAATAAATGGTGGGTGCCCTGATGCTATAAAAAGCAAACTAACCAGAGTCACCCGTAACACTTATACGGTGATCACTGGTAAAAGGGTTAACTAGGGGCAATCAGGGGGTTCAAATTTTTATTAGGTAGTATATGGGGGTCCCTGGCGCTATATAAAAACCTGACGGGGAACCTAAATAACTAACTGGCTAACCAGCGTCACCAGTGACACTTATACTGTGATCGCTGGTGAAAGGGTTAATTAGGGGCAATCAGGGGGTTAAAACCATTATTGGGTAGTATATCGGGGTACCTAGCGCTATAAAAACCTGGCGGTGAACCTAAAAAAATAACTAGATACCTAGCGACACTAATGCAGCGATCAGAAAAATGATCGCTTAGTGACACTGGCAAAAGGGGGTGAAAGGGTTAACTAGGGGCAATCAGGGGGTTAAAACCATTATTGGGTAGTATATCGGGGTACCTAGCGCTATTAAAACCTGGCGGTGAACCTAAAAAAATAACTAGCTACCTAGCGACAATAGCGACACTAATGCAGCGATCAGAAAAATGATCGTTTAGTGACACTGGCAAAAGGGGGTGAAAGGGTTAACTAGGGGCAATCAGGGGGTTAAAACCATTATTGGGTAGTATATCGGGGTACCTAGCGCTATAAAAACCTGGCGGTGAACCTAAAAAAATAACTAGCTACCTAGCGACAATAGCGACACTAATGCAGCGATCAGAAAAATGATCGCTTAGTGACACTGGCAAAAGGGGGCGAAAGGGTTAACTCTAGGGGCAATCAGGGGGTTAAAACCATTATTGGGTAGTATATCGGGGTACCTAGCGCTATAAAAACCTGGCGGTGAACCTAAAAAATAACTAGCTACCTAGCGACACTAATGCAGCGATCAGAAAAAAGATCGCTTAGTGACACTGGCAAAAGGGGGTGAAAGGGTTAACTCTAGGGGCAATCAGGGGGTTAAATCTTTATTGGGGGGTGATAGGGGGCTACCCTGGAACTAACACTAACTGCCCTGACAGTTTTTACAACTGACACTGAATGCAGTGTTCAATAAATAAATGATCAATGCAATCAGTGACACTGTCACTGGGGGGGGAGGGGGGGTTGGGGGATCGGGGGGCGACCGGGGGGGAGGGGTTTGTGTGCCTGTGTGTACCTACATGTCAGTGTAGTGTTGGTGCACACTTACCTTTTGTCTTCTCCTCGTAGTCCGGTCAAAAAGACTGCCCCGAGGAGAATGACATCACTTCCTCCTTCCTGTGTATACAATACACAGTGGGAGGAAGCTTGTCATTGGCCAGGAGCGATCGAGAGGGGATGGCCAGAAACCAACGGCCATCCCCTCATCACGGATCGCTCCTGCAGCGAACCGGACCGCCGTATCCAGCGGGAGGGGGTCCGATCGGACCCCCCACCCGCTGGAAGGCAGGCACGTACATGTACGTGCTTGTGCCTGCCTGTGCCATTGTAATGACGTACAATGGCAATACGTCCTTAAGTGGTTAATGTCCCTGTTTTAATTGCACCCATCAAAGAAAATCTTTAACAATTGGTTTAAAATTAAATTAACATTTTTGAAGTGGTCCACATTACATGACTAAAGAACATTGAAATAGTTTGTTGGGAAATGTGTATCTAACCCTCACATAAACAAGATCTTAAGACAGCTTGAAAATAAGTCACTATGTGATATGGTATTTCAAAGATACATATTTAGAAAACCCTGATGCAATAGCAATACCTCCTGATGCTGCTAGCATATTGCACATTTTTATTCTTTCTTCCTTTAACATGTTATAAAAGGTCTACCTCTCATGCAGAGGTGCAACAACCTTGAGGCAGGGTGAATTGCTTGCCTCAATTGTTGAACACCTATTTAGACCTGGTGACTATGATCAGGACATACTCTTACTTCCAGAAATGCTTCTGTTCATTGGCGAATAGATTTTCCAAGAAATTAGGTCAAAGTCGAGGGATCATGCATAGTAGTTTCAAAAAGCACCCAACCACAACCACAAGTGTCAACATAAATGCACACATTTGCAGCTGTCAGGGAATAGTGGCCCCCTTTAGATGTAGATAACTCCAGATGGGAGATTAATAAAAACTTGATACAATATACACTTTTGGAAAGAAAAGCAGAGGAATGGCTATTACATATTTCTCTATAGGGGCTATGTATCGATGTGTAATTTGAAGCTACAAACTTCCTACTATTTAGTTAAATGAAGATGATAATATTTTACTCTTCAATTTAAAGTAGGTGCAAAAGTTAATTGTAGCAAAAGCCAAAGGTCCATTTCAGGAGTTTTATGCAGGTCTCGATGATTAAAATAATAATTTCAATATTTGTAACTAATTTTTTTATCGTTTTTACACTATTACGTGACTTCAATTCCTCTGTAATGCAGTAAACTCGTGCGGTAGTGGGCATGCAACTCATAAGCTCGAATGTTACAGCAGGAAGTGATGTTTACTGGCTGTGACAAGTGAATCCACATCAGCTAACAGGAGAAGGGGACGAGCTGTTTGGGAGATGTTTACAAATTCACTGTCAAAGGTTTCTCATGCACGAGGATATTGGTACTTAGGTGAACGCCTAGAACGTAGATGCATCATCCTGCATTGTAATCAATTGTTGATTTCTGACAATACTAGAAGGGAATCTCATTGCGACAATACCGCATTGTTGGCCAATACCAGAACTGGAGAATATTGTAAATGGGCAAACAGGCTGGATTAACAGATAAAATCTAAACATACATACAATAATAGAAATAATGCATAATAGAAAAGGTTCTGTGTTTCTGAATAAAAAGCAATGAAAGTTTTTACTCTTTAGTGGAAGTCCACATTCAATGCTCAATGTGGTGGCAAAATTACTTTATAAAAGTGTTTTTTTTATAAATGCTGCAATTAGTAGCCATACCTGCATTGGCAGACTACCGTGCAATCGTAGGTGGAGCTTAATGCCTGCTTACCCAGTAGCCTGCAGGGAAGGGCAAAGTTTGCTGCAGCCAAAACCGCAATGATTTTTTTTTTACACATTTATATTTGGTAGTGATTCCTAATTAGGTTGTACATAAATTATAAAAATGTATTAAGTTGTAATAAAAATTAATAAAGAAATTATCTACCCAGTGGGGATTTTTCAGACGCAACAGAGGAATATACAGTTAGGTCCATGTATATTCGGACAAAGGTACAATTTTAGTTTTTTTCAGGTATTTACCAAAACATATTCAAGCTATAGTTATATAATGGATATGTACTGAAAGCGCATACTCTCAGGTTTTATTTTAGGTTATGTACAGCCAAATCGGAGGAAAGGTTTAGGAATTACAGCTCTTCAGATCAGCCATCACCCCTTTTTAAAGGAACCAAAAGTAATTGGACAATTGAAAAAAAAAAAGCTGTTTCATGGCCAGGTGTGGGCTGCTCCTTCATTATTTCTTCTTCAATTAAGCAGGTAAAAGGTCTGGAGTTGATTCTAAGGCTGGCAATACATGGCCGAATTTCAAAAGAATTTTCTTTTGAAAATCAGACATTTTGTGCATTTTGTGATCTGATGGTGCCACCATTGATTTTGAAATTTGACCAACCAAGCCTTCAATTTCCCCTCATGTTGCTACAGAAAAGAACTTTCATGGCTGGGAATCTTCTTTTCTTTCTGGGAATTTTCTTTTCTTGCACATACGCATTTCTTTTTCGATTACATTTCTCTCACGATAAGATTTTCCATAGAAAATACTTTCAAAATTTGACCCATGAATGGCCTGCCTTAGTGTGGTATTTGAATTTAGAATCTATTGCTGTGAACCTACATCATGCATTCAAAGTAGCTGTCCATGCAAGTGAAACAGGCCATTGTAAGGCTACAAAAATAAAACAAATCCATCAGAGAGATAGCAGCTACATTAAGAGTGGCCAAATCAACAGTTGGGTACATTCTGAGGAAAGAACGCACTGGTGAGCTCAGCAACATAAAATGGCGTGGACGTCCACGGAAGACAACAGTGGTGGATAATCGCAGAATCCTCTCTATGGTAAAGAAAAACCCATTCCCAACATCCAGACAAGTGAAGGACACTCTCCAGGAGGGTGGGTGCATCATTGGTAAAGTCTACAATCAAGAGAAAACTTCACGAGAGAAAATGCAGAGGGTTCACCACAAGGTTCACAGCATTCATAAGCCTGAAGAATAGAAAAGCCAGATTAGACTTTGCCAAAAAAAATCTAAAAAGACCAGTTCTGGAAAAGCATTCTTTGGATGGATGAAAGGAAGATTATACCAGAATGACGGGAAGAAAAAAGTGTGGAGAAGGCTGGGAACAACTCATGACCCAAAGCACACATCATCTGTAAAACATGGTAGAGGCATGTGTGATGGCATGGGTATGCATGGCTTCCAGTGGCACTGGGTCATTGGTGTTTATTGATGATGTGACAGAAGCAGCTGGATGAATTCTGCAGTGTTAAGAGATATACTGTTAGCCAAGATTCAGCCAAATTCAGCAAATTTGATTGGACAGCGCTTCACAGTACAGATGGACAATGATCCAAAACACACTGCAAAAGCAACTTAGGAGCTTTTGAAGGAAAAGAAGTGGAATATCCTGCAATGGCCGAGTCAATCACCTGATCTCAAACCAATTGAGCGTGTATTTCACTTGCTGAAGGCAAAACTAAAGGCAGAAAGACCCACAAAGAATAACTGAAGACAGCTGCAGTTAGAGCCTAGTGAAGCATCAGAGAGGAGAAAACCCAGTCTTCGGTAATGCCCATGGGTTCCAGACTTCAGGCAGTCATTGCCAGTAAAGGATTCTCAACAAAATATTAAAAATGAACATTTTATTTATGATTATATTAATCTGTCCAAATACATTTGTGCCACTAAATATGGGGGGACTGTGTATAAAAATGGTTGCAGTTCCTAAAATTTTTACTTTATATTTTCAACCCCTTGAATTAAAACAGAAAGTCTGCACTTCAAATTAATTTGGATTGTTTTGTTTTAATTCTATTCTGGTGGCATACAGAGCCAAAAGTATGACATTGTGTCTTTGTCCAAATATATATGGACCGATCTGTATATGTATTGGGTGTGTGGACAACTACAACATATATAAAATATAATACCAATAGTGGGGGGCGTGGCTTGCCTTGACAGAAGATGGCTGCTTAGCTCGTCAGCTCCATCAGACTACAGACGTTTCTCAGCTCTAAGGGGAGACTAACGCAACAATTTGTGCTCTTGAGCATGGGGACTGCATCCTGAGACACATTGGCGTCAAGATCGCGATCTCCCAGAGAAAACAGAGGACACATAACACAGAATATACCAAAGATATTCCGGACACAGAGATCCAACATGGCAACGTCCTCCCCAGCTCCCTCACAAACACACAACGAGATAGTGCTGGTGCCAAATGACTCACAGCCCTACGCTACAGCAACAAGCCAAGGGACACACCAACAGCCGCCCTGCATCATCTCCATGCAGCAGCGATGGACATAAAGGACACACTCTCTGCCGCCATCACAAACCTCTGCCACGAATTACAGGCAATAGCGGGAAGAGTACAAGACGTGGAGAAGAAGGCAGCCCAAAAACAGTCAGTGAACCGGAAGATCAAGCAATCTGTGGACACACACACAAGGCAATTGCGGGACATCCAAAGGCATGTTGAAGATCTGGATAACCGCGGAAGGAGACACAACTTGTGGGTGAGAGGACTCCCCGAAAGCGTAGATATCAATCGGCTGTGCACAACAGTAACTGCCTTGTTTAATCGGCTCCTTGACAAACAAAGATCAGAGCCTATAGAGATGGAACGCATTCATAGAGCTCTCAGACCAAGCGGCAGGGACTTTGACCCCCAAGGGACACTGTCTGCTGCCTCAATGATTACAAGCTTAAGGAAGAAATATTAAAACAAGCTCCAAACAAACAGATGGAATATGAGGGACACACAATTTTTATTTACCAGGACCTGTCAGCAATCACCCTCAGACACAGGAAAGACCGGCGTCCATTATTGGAGGTATTGAAAAATAATGGCATACAATATCGCTGGAAATTTCCGTTTGGTTTGTCAGCTACAAATCACGGATTCTCAGCACTGCTTAGAGTACCCGAAGAGCTGGAATCCTTCTGCTACACCCTGGATATTCCGTACATGGAAGTTCCGAATTGGTATGTGGAATTCAACATTGCATACCCACTCACAAGGATGCACAAAGACGATCTAATGGAAATGCGAACTACTCACTTCAGATGTCGACGTTCAATTTCTGCCACAAGAATGGCCCCATACATATTGCTTCAACCACAACTTCATTGCCCAACGGCAGCGCAACTGCCTCGGAGGGCCTGCCTATACCGTTGAAACATGGAAGACCTAATCCCAAAAAGTCAGCTGTGTTCTATCCAATTTTAAGGTTATGTCTACAACGCGTCTTTATCCTGCTTGCTACTTCTATTCTCTGCCGTTACAACTACACAGAAGGTTATACTGCGGACTACCTCCCCTAAGGTATGCATGACTTACACCAACGAAATACTGTAGCCCTGCCATGGCTATCTTACTTTTCAAATCGCTAACGTAAATGGAGACTATTCCATGCTCTGCATGAATACTGACAAAGCAATGTTTCACATCAATGCCATGTAGCAAACAAGTATGTCATGAACCCATGGATTGGAATCCTGCTCCACTTCTACACCTATCACTCATACACCTGGCACAGATCTGCTGATCTCAATAACAGACGACCCTCTCTGAGCTCTGACTCAGCCTTGAATTACAAAACTCGTGCAATACCCGAAATATTTGTAAGATAATGCAAATAGAATACAGTTAATGTAACTTTCCTCCTCACGATGGACACCTATGTTAACTGTTAAGATATCCCGCAGTCAATGAACTTCAGTAGATGAACCTTTAGGAACTGCTTTAATGAACTTGGTTATAGTAGGGAAATGTTCCGCAATAATAGTTCTAGTTAATGTTTACAATATGTTATAATAGACGATTCTCTACTACCCTAATCTCAATTGTTCAAGTGACTATTTCTAGGTACAGGTAAGCAGACATAGGGTTGAGCATACTAATCAAAATCTCACACGCACACAGATCTCAAACAACTAATCAGAATCTGCTGTGAGAGGCTCTAAATCTAACACATGATACGTGGACGCCATCTAGTAGCGACCAATATTAATCCACAATACCAAATAAGGCAATAATCCTTTAAAAAAAAAAAAATACTCAACACAAACTTTAAACATGTTGTAGGGGATCAGAGGGGTGAAGAGCGGTCTCAGAGGCAGTCCAGTAAAATAAAAGTGGCTTTATTCAGCAAAAAAAACATAAGACCAGACAGACTTGTCTTATCACACGGATGTGCACACAGGTACAGCTCACAGTTCAGCAGCACACATGCTTACAGGTAACAGTTCATGGCTCCAATCAGAGCTACAGTCTTTTTGTGGTTAAGTTCACCCAGCAGGTACACCATCCAGCAATGGACATTTCTACACAGCGTGCTGCTGTGTCTCTCTCTCCTACTCAAACAGCTCCAACCTGACACTTTCAGCACACCTGATAATAAGCATGTCTGAAGGGGAAGTACCTGCCTTCTTCGATTAACCCCTTCTTAACCCTGCCCCAGGCTGACCCTCTCCAGGGGTCTGGACACAAAGAATTCTGTGGCAGTAGACCCGGGAAAGGGCATCCGCATTCTGATGTACCTTTCCCCGTCTATGTACCACTACAAACCTGAAGTCCTGTAGAGCAAGGAACCACCGGGTGATTCTGGAGTTTTTATCTTTATTTTGGGCCATCCACTTAAGGAGTGCATGATCTGAAACTAACTTGAAGGGTCGGCCCAACAAGTAGTAGCGGAGTGTCTCCAAAGCCCATTTTATTGAGAGACACTACCCTTTCCACAATGGAATATTTCCTCTTAGCTGGAGTGAGCTTCCAGCTCAAGTACACAACAGGGCGCTCATCCCCCCCCCCAATCATCTGGGACTCTACTGCACCCAGACCCAATTTTGAGGCATCTGTTTGTACCAGGAACTCTTTTTGGAAGTCGGAAGCTACCAACACTGGTTCCTGGCACAAAGCTTGCTTCAACCGGCAGAACGCTGCTTCTGCACTCCACTGAACAACAGTTGCGTTCTTTCCCTTGGTGAGATCAGTCAGAGGTGCTGCTAGACTGGCAAAGTTGGGGACAAACCTCCTATAATAGCCCACAATGCCAAGGAAAGAACGCACTTGTTTCTTTGTGACTTCATTTCTGAATAGCCTCCACCTAGTTTAGTTGGGGTTTAATCACACCCCTGCCTACAGCATACCCCAGGTAGCGGGCCTCCTCCAACCCAACCTTGCTCTTTTCCGGGTCCACTGTGAACCCCGCCCTTCAGAGGGCATCCAAGACCAACTGGACCTTCGGTAAGTGACTCTCCCAGTCCTGACTAAAGATGATAATGTCATCAAGGTAGGCTCCTGAGAATTCCTTATGAGGTCTCAGGACAAAGTCCATGGCCCTCTGGAAAGTGGCTGGGGCCCCATGTAACCCGAATGCCATTCGGGCATACTGCCATAAGCCCTCGGGTGTAGCAAATGCAGTTTTTTCTTTAGCCTCTGGGGAAAGCGGGATCTGCCAGTATCCCTTGGTCAAGTCAAGAGTGGTGATGTACCGGGCCAGTCTTAATCGCTCGATTAACTCATCGACCCGGGCCATGGGATACGCTCCTGGCTTGGAGGCTTCATTTAACTTGCGAAAGTCATTGCAGAACCGCCAGGTTCCATTTGGCTTGGGTACAAGGACTATAGGGCTGGACCAGCTACTTGAAGACTCCTCAATGACCCCAAGGTACAACATACTCTTCAGCTCGGCCGAGACAATACTCCGGTGAGCCTCGGGTATGCGGTAGGGTTTGAGGTTTACTCGAACGCCAGGGTCTGTAATGACATTATGTTCAATTACTGAGGTTAGGCCCGGTAGGTTTGAAAAAATGTCTCGATTCGTCTGCAAAAACTCCCAGGACTCCTGTTTGAAGGGGAGAGAGCCTCTGCAATCCCTACCTTCTTAATCTGAGCATCAGGGGCTTCTGGGACTTTCAGACTGACTGTCAAAACCTGTCTATCTTTCCATGGTTTGATCAAGTTGACGTGGTAAAGCTAGTAGGGTTTACATTTGGTGGGCTCATGGACTTTATAGTTGACCTTGCCCACCCTCTCAACTATCTCAAAGGGTCCTTGCCACTTTGCGAGAAACTTACTCTTGACGGTAGGCACTAAGACCAGCACCCGATCCCCAGGTTTAAACTCTCTAATCTTGGCAGATCAGTTGTTTACACGACTCTGGGCGTTTTGCGCAGCCTGCAAATGTTCCCATACTATGGGCATAACTTTTGTTATTTGGTCCTGCATTTGAGACACGTGTTATAAAACACTCCGATACAGGGAAGCTTCTTGTTCCCACGCCTCTCATTATATCCAGTAGTCCACGGAGGTATCTCCCATAAACCAGCTCAAAGGGGGAGAACCCCGTGGAGGCCTGGGGTACCTCTCTTATGGCAAACAACAAGGGAGGCAACAAGCAATCCCAATCCTGGCCATCCTCCTCAACTGCTTTTTTTAGCATTCCCTTTAAGGTTTTGTTGAACAGCTCCACTAACTCATCAGTTTGTGGGTGATACACTGAAGTCCGCAAGTGTTTAATCTTAAACAGGTTACAGAGTTCCTTCATCACTTTTGACATGAACAGGGTACCTTGGTCTGTCAAGATCTCAGATGAGAGCCCTGTTCTCATGAACATCTGAAACAACATCCGTGCAATGACCTTGGATGAGCAATTTCTTAAAGGGACCGCTTCCGGATACCTGGTGGCATAGTCGAGGACAACTAAAATGTACTGGTGTCCCTTAGCTGACTTAGGTAAGGGGCCCACCAAGTCCGTGGCTATGCGTTTAAAGGGAACCTCGATAATTGGAAGCGGTACCAGCGGACTGCGAAAATGGGGTATTGGAGCGGTTCCTTGACAGGTAGGGCAGGACTTACAGTAGTCCTTAATTTCTCGATATACACCGGGCCAAAAAAAAAACAAACGCTGTAAAACCCGTTCCTGAGTTTTATCCGCTCCAAGGTGACCCCCAAGTAAATGAATATGAGCCAAATGCAACACCCTAGATCTAAAAGGTTTGGGTACCACCAGTTGTTCCAACACTTCTTGATTGACCTTAGTTACTCGGTATAACAAGTCATGATTCACAGCAAAATGGGGAAACTTCATGTCTGCCCCAGGGTGCTGTAGTTCACCATTTAAGACCGTGGCCTGTTCCCTGGCGGGGATCAAAGTGGGGTCCCTCCTCTGAGCACTAAGGAAATCTTCTCAGGAGCCCCCGAGATCTGACATGTCTGGCACAGTGGAGGTACTTTCCGCTTCCAATCCCGCAAACACCTCCAGGGCTCACTTTCTTCAGGTTCAGCAACCTGGTACTGATCCTTAGTAAACACCTCCTGCAACACAGTATTATTCACCACCTCTGTGGGTTCTTGCTTTTTGGGGGAAACCCCCGAACCTTTGAGCTTTTGTGCATGCAAGTCCCAAAACATGGGGCAGTCTCGCCCGATTAGTAAATAATGAGGTAGTCCCGGGACCACCCCCACTTTTAGTGTAGCCGTTCCTGCTGGTGTACACAGGGTCACACAGGCCACCGGATAGTTTTTAACATCACCATGCACACAGATGACCCCAACCTGTTGCCTTGGTACCAGCTTTCTTGGCAACCCGTCCGATCGGAGCAGGGTAATGACACTCCGAGAGTCAAGGAGTGCTACCACCTCCTGTCCACTGACCCACACCACAAACTCATGCAGATTTAAGTTGGTTGCAGCACATAATGCATGTGCACGCCAGATGACCCAGTTGATGGCAGGACCAACAGCGAACCTCACGGGTTTTCTCCCTGTCGGTTCCCTAGAAGCTTAGGTCCTGGGGTGCTCCTGGTGGTTGTATTATCTCTCCGAGCAGCCACTATGCGATCACCGGGAGGCACACTGGTGCGGGAACATAGTTCTTTGAAATGGGCCAGCTCTCTTGTGACAGAGGGTCTCTCCTGGAATTTTTACGCACAACTGTAGCACTCAACAGCTGTAGCCACCTCATCCAGGGACTTAGGCTCCGACTGAGTCACCCATCGGTGGAGCTCCCTGGGTAGTCCATGCAGGAAACGATCACGTGCGACTTTTTCCACAATCTGAGTGGGTGTCTTTTCCTCAGGTTTCAGCCAATCTTGGAACAAGTGCATCAGGTGGTAGAGCTGCGCACTGGCAGGCTTAGCCTTGTCAAAGCGCCAGCCATGGACTCTGTTCACCCTTAAAGTGACAGTCACTCCCAGCCTTGCTAGGATTTCAGCTTTCAGGAGCTTATAATATCGTGCTGATTCAGGGGCCAAGTCACAGAATGCTTGTTGGGGGTCTGCGGTCAGGAAAGGAGCCAGTACATCTGCCCAGTCTTTATCAGGCAGACCCTCCCTTGCTGCAACCCGCTCAAACATAGCTAGGTATGCTTCCACATTTTCTAAGGACGTCATCTTTTGCAGGGTCCGCTGCACTGCCTTCCGGGGGTCACTCTTTACAGCGGGGTCACCTTTCGTCATTTCCGCCTGCTGGGTCACTGCCTTTTGTAATCCCGCTATCTGTTCACTCAGTAAGCAATTTGTTTCCTGTTGTACAGCGACTGTCTGCACCAGGATCTGCTCCGGCCAAGCCTTTGCTTGTACCAGGGCCTGCTGGGTCTCCTGATGGCGGGCCTGGCCCTCCTGATGACGGGCCTGCGCTTGTGTATTAGCCAGTACCAGCTGCTTAACCACATCCTCCATGGCTTGTTCAGAAGATTTCACTGTCTGTGCAGCTTTAACCCAGGACATGGGATTAGACTGGACCCCTCAAACTGCCCGATGCACGCTCCACCAATTGTAGGGGATCAGAGGGGCGAATAGCTGTCTCAGAGGCAGTCCAGTAAAATAAAAGTGGCTTTATTCAGCAAAATAGCAAAAAAAAAAAAAAATAGGATTTTTGTACTCACCGTAAAATCCTTTTCTCTGTAATTCACCGACCAACACAGCTCCTCTCTGTAACTAAATGGGTTGTATAGCCTGCCATTAGGAGAACTAGGCAAAATTGTTACACAATACACAGAACTTTTAGTCCCGCCCCAGGGGGGCGGACCCTGTGCTATCAACCCTCCTCACTGCTACCAGCAGATTCAGTACATCAACATGCAGTATAACGTAGAGAAAAGGAGGGGTGGGTGCTGTGTCGGTCGGTGAATTACAGAGAAAAGGATTTTACGGTGAGTACAAAAATCCTATTTTCTCTTATATTCAACGATCGACACAGCTCCTCTCTGTAACTAAATGGGACGTTCTCAAGCAGTGCCAAACAAGGGGTGGGAAAAACAGCATAAAAACTTCATCCACCATGGCAAGTGGGAACTAGTGAAACTAAACCCACAAAAAACACACCACCATATAACCGGGTATCCTCAACACCGCAAACTTTATGCGGAAGTAATGCAACGGTGCATTAACAAACAGTACTGCATTTTTATTTAGAAAAACCAGGAAAAAAGCTCAATTGCAACTACATGGCCGCCTGCAAAACTTTGCGGCCAAAACAGGCATCAGCTGGTGCACCGACATCTACCTTGTAGAACTTGGTAAACGTATGGACAGACGACCAGGTCGCCGCCTTACACACCTGAGCGACAGACGCTTGGTGTCGGAAGGCCCAAGACTTTCCGACTGCTCTTGTAGAGTGGGCCGTGACTGGAAAGGGGGGCACCTGCCCCTTCAAGGTGTAGGCTTGGACTACAATCTGTCTGATCCACCTGGAAATGGTGGCCGACGAGCCTGACATGCCTTTGTTTGGACCAGCCACCGAAACAAACAGCGAGTCTGACTTCCGAAAGGGAGCCGTGGCAGACAAGTACACCTTCAGAGCTCTAACCACATCGAGAGCGTGAATGGCTACCTCTTTGGAGTGCTTCGGCTTAGGACACAACAATGGCAATACAATGTCCTTATCTATATGAAAGGCCGAGACCACCTTCGGTAGAAAAGAGAGTTGCGGACGCAACACCACCTTATCCCTGTGGATGACCAGATAAGGTGACTTGCAGGACAAGGCTGCCAATTCCGAAACCCTCCTGGCCGATGTGATGGCCACTAGAAAACCCACCTTCTGTGAAAGGGTCAACAGGGGAATCTCCCTGATATTCTCAAAGGGCGGCTTCTGAAGCGCCAACGCCACCAGGTTCAAATACCATGGAGGTAACGGTGGACGCACCGGAGGGACATCATGTCGTACCCCCTGAACAAAGGTACTCACTAATGAGTGAGATGCCAGGGGTCGCTGAAAAAAGACAGCCAGGGCTGAAATTTGCCCCTTAATGGTGCTCAACGCCAATTTCTGGTCTACACCTTGCTGAAGAAACAGCAGGATTCTGGATATAGAAAAGAAGCGCGGATGCCACCCTTTCTCCTCACCCATGGAGATGTAGTCCTTCCAGGTACGATGGTATATCTTCCGTGAAGAAGATTTCCGCGCCCTCAGCATAGTTGGAATCACCGAGTCTGACAGACCCTAGTTCCTCAGCACCTGGTTCTCAATAGCCATGCAGTTAAAACCAGCGATGGTAAAGCAGGGTGAAAGATTGGACCTTGAGATAGGAGGTCCTCTCGCAGCGGCAGTCGCCAGGGAGCGTCTGCCACCAGGCGCACCAGGTCCGCGTACCAGGGCCTCTGAGGCCAATCTGGGGCAACCAGGATTACTGGGATCCCCTCGGCTTCCACTCTGCGAAGCAGACATGCCAACAGTTTTAGTGGAGGAAAAGCGTAGATTAGCTGCTACTGATTCCACGGAGCCACCGGTGCGTCTAACGCGTCCGCCCACGGATCTCTTGTCCTGGACACGAATCTCGGCACCTTCCGATTGAGATGGGAGGCCAATAGATCCACATCTGGTGTGCCCCATTTCAGGCACAGCAGCCTTAATATCTCTGGATGAATGAATGAATGAATGAAATACTTATATAGCGCACAATGCGAACTGAATCGCCTCTAGATGCAACGCCCATTCTCCTGGGTCCAGCATCTGCCGACTTAGGTAGTCTGCCTGCCAATTTTCCACCCCCCGGGATGTAAATGGCTGACAGCGCCGGAACGTGTCGCGATGCCCACCGAAGTATGTGAGCGACCTCCTGAGCAGCGACTGAGCTTCTTGTTCCCCCTTGGTGATTTATGTATGCCACAGCCGTGGCATTGTCTGACTGTATACTGGTCGGACGGCCTTGAAGACACATCGACCATGTGTGGAGGCACAGCCTGATCGCCCTCAATTCTAGCAGGCTGATCGGCAACTTGGATTCGTCCGTCGACCAGAGGCCCTGAGCCGACTGAATCCCCATCACTCCACCCCAGCCTGATAGACTGGCATCCGTAGTGATCACTGTCCATTTTAGAGGAAGGAACGATTTCCCGGACTGAATCACCGGGGACCTCAAGCACCAGATCAGAGAGTCCCTGGCTGGCTCACCTGGATCTGCCGATCCAGGGACAGCAGAGATTGGTCCCACTTTGTCAAGATCTCCTTCTGCAGGACTCTGGTGTGGAACTGGACATAAGGTAGAGCCTCGAAAGAGGCTACCATGAGCCTCAGTACTCGCATGCAAAAGCAGAGCGATGGCCACTTGCGGTTCATCAGCAGCTTGACCGCAGATCTGAGAGTCTGCAACTTGTCCGAGGGAAGAAAGACCCTCGCTACCCTGGAGTCCAATAGAAAGCCTAGATACTCCAGACGCTGAGTCGGCACAATCACCGACTTCTTTAGGTTCAACAGCCACCCAAATTCTCGCTGTGTTTGCATGGTGATCGCCACATCCTCCTCTAATTCTGAGGCGGAAGATGCTCTCAGGAGGAGATCGTTCAAGGTAACCCACGATCGCGATCCCCCGTTGCCTCAGCAACGCCAATACTGGAGCCAGAACTTTGGTAAAGACTCGGGGGGCTGATGCCAGGCCAAAAGGAAGAGCCACAAACTGGCAATGGGCTTCTCCAACTGTCAAACGCAAAAATGTTTGATGCCAAAGGCATATGGGTATGTGCAGGTACGCATCCTGGATGTCCAAGGACGCCAGGTAGTCCCCTTGATGGAGTGCAGCGACTACTGAGCGAACTGATTCCATTCTGAACCTCTGCACTTTTACAAAGTGATTGAGGGCCTTCAAGTCCAAGACCAGACGTACCCCTTCCTTCTTGGGAATCACAAACAGATTTGAGTAGAACCCCTGGAAGCGTTCCGATTCCGGAATCCGTACAATCACCCTGATTCAGCAAGTCCCTTACCGCCCCTAACAGGGCCTCCGGGGGACACGGGTATGCTGGAGGGGAAGAATCTGTTTGGCGGCCAAGAGAGAAACTCTATCTTGTAGCCTGTGGAAATCAGATTGCAGACCCATTGGTCGGATAACTGGGAGGTCCACCGGGCTTGCAAACCCCCGAAGACGACCCCCACCCGATAAGCGGGCGGGTGCAAACCTTCATGCGGCAGCACTTTTGGTCACAGGCTTGTTAGGCTTGCGGTTCCAGGGACACTTCTGACCGTCCGTGGGCGTCCTGTCGGGCTGGAAGCAGAAAAAGAGGACTCTTGCCTGCAGCGAGGCTCCTTAGCCTTCCTGGCCTGTGGGAGTAGGGTACTCTTACCACCAGTGGCATTTTTAATAATGTCATTCAACGAGGCTCCAAAGAGCCGCTCACCAAGGAAGGTAAGATCCGTCAGGGCTTTCTTGGATGCCTGGTCAGCAGACCAGCATTTCAGCCAAATGAGGTGCCTCAGCACCACAGCTGACACTGAAGCCTTGGATAACAGAGGGAGAGTATCCAGGGCCGCGTCACAAACGCACTTAAGGCCTTGCACTAGTTGGTCTGCCAGCTCCATGTAGACAGGGGAGGCGTTCTGCTCTCCCAATTCACGGTGCAAACGTTTTGTCCACTCAGTCAGTGTCTGCGACACCAGTACGGATGCCAGTACAGGTCGCACGGCTGACCCCACAACCGTAAACAAGGAACGAGCCCCGCCTCAGCCTTCCTGTCTGCGGGATCCTTGAATGCAGGAGTCCCCTCAACCGGGATCCTGGTTACTTTATTTAATCTAGAAACAGGGGGGTCCACGACCGGAGGAGCCGACCACTTTTTGAGAAGGCTTTCCTCAAAGGAGTAACGCACCGCCAAATTTTTGGGGACCGAAAAGGTCCGTTGCGGGCGACTTCATTCCCTGTAGATGAATTTGTAAAATTAAGTCAAATACGGGAACACCTTAGGTGAACGTGCTGGCTTGCGGGACCCAAAAGGGACTGGTACATCAGCAGAGGGATCCGCTGGCTCCTGTATCTTCAGGGTATCACGCACAGCTGTGATAAGTGCTCCAACTAGCGCTTTATCGCGCACGGACCCGGACGGGGACTCATCCTCACTGTCTGAACGGTCCTGGTCAGCCACGTCTGATTAGCCAGAGCAGGGGTCACCAGCCGCAGAAGGACCCGAGTCTGCATCAGAGCGCTCCCCAGAGGACGGAGGGGCAGGGACCTCTTACGTGCACCCTTCCTACCATGCACCACCCCTATCTTTGCAACAAAAGCGTCAAGGACCACTGTCAGGGTGCCCACGTGCACCGCGCTCTCCACAGGTGACCCGGTTGCAATAGACTGGATTTCAGGGGAAGAAACACCAGTTTCTGAAGCCATGCTGACCCTAGCCTGTCTGCCACCTACAAGGGGACTTAGGACAGTGAAGGTCCCTCCCTCCTGCTGCCGCCGCGTGGAGGCGAGTGGGGGGGGGGGGGGGGGGTACTTAGCACTAGACTCACCACCCTGGGGCCTCTGTGAATGCCACTAGCAGTGCCTGTAGTCCCTAGGAGGTTCCCAGTTGCAGAGAGGAGAAAACTGTCAGCAGCAGATGCTTATAACAGCGGTGAAACGTTCTGCAGAGATAGCTTCAGCGTTCAGCAAGAGCCATCCAGCGTCCGGTACACACAGTGGACACAGGAAACAGCAAGTGAGAGCACATGTAATGCTGCCACAAGAGGAGATTCTAAAGAAGATGGCTGCTGAAGCTCACAAGGGGAATACAGCCTTTCCCATATCCAAGATGGCCACCGGACAGCGCCATGCGGTGACAGAACAAACCTAGAACAACCCTTTTGGAACCCCCAGACCAGGACCAGGACCAACGCCAGCCGCACAGAGCCCCCACAGGTGAGAATCCAGTGAACTCCCCCACACACACACACACACCGCCCGTAGCGCATGCAGCCACCCCCCCTCAGAGGGGGAAGGAGGGGAGATGGGGACTTGGGAGAGAAGATAGGGAGGTGAGGTGGCCCCAGAATCGACCCCCCCAGGGAATGCCCAACTGCTCACCCCACCGAAGCAGGGAGAGCCATACTTACCAGTCCTGAAGAAATGGGAGACATTCCATCACAGACCTACTCCTGCGCATTTACTGGGTAGCTGCTGGCCCGGTATACTGTGATACAGACAGCAGTAGCCCGGTCATATGTACACCCCGGAGCATTGAAGCTCACCGACCACCTCTGGAGCTGAGGCATGTCGTGGCCTGCCGAGCCTTAGCTACGGCCTGCTCACGCTTGATGGCCGGACTGGGGAGACTACAAGGATATTCAGTAACCAGTCTGTCACCCAGCTGGCAGTTGATAGAAGATCCCAGGATCTTTCATTTTGCGCAAAAAACATCAAACCTGCAGCAAAAACATGGACCGAGAGGGCCCGCAGGATTCCTAGGTCATTCTACTTACTAGGCAAAATAAAAACTGAATCTGCTGGGAGCAGTGAGGAGGGTTGATAGCACAGGGTCCGCCCCCCTGGGGCGGGACTAAAAGTTCTGTGTATTGTGTAACAATTTTGCCTAGTTCTCCTAATGGCAGGCTATGCAACCCATTTAGTTACAGAGAGGAGCTGTGTTGGTCGGTGAATATAAGAGAAAAACATAAGACCAGACAGACTTGTCTTATCACACGGATGTGCACACAGGTACAGCTCACAGTTCAGCAGCACACAGGCTTACAGGTAACAGTTCATGGCTCCAATCAGACCTAGTCTTTTTGTGGTTAAGCTCACCCAGCAGGTATTCCATCCAGCAATGGACATTTCCACACAGCGTGCTGCTGTGTCTCTCTCTCCTACTCAAACAGCTCCAACTTGACACTTTCAGCACACCTGATAATAAGTAGGTCTGAAGAGGAAGTACCTGCCTTCTTCGATTAACCCCTTCTTAACAATGCCCCAAGCTGACCCTCTACAATGTATACACCTTATGTCTGCAACATAGAAACGTGGGTTGACAAAATTCTAGCTCATATACCCTTATTCCACCCCAACCCAGAGCAAACTTCCACATGGACATCTCCAATACCCAATATGGACTAGACCACGCTTGATCACTGCAAATCAAACAGGTTACTAGACCTGCAATTCTCTGTTTTACCTTTCCGTTTACACATATAAGTGTTACAGCCCACTACAGTAGTACATATTATTTGATTTTAAGCTGACTTGAAATAACGGATAAAACACGTTTCCTTGTATGATAGTTTAATTAGTTATGTTATGTACTCACCAGGGTGTTGAATAGTTTGGTTTCCAGGACAGAACAAACTATGCCAAGAACCTATCTCGTCTCGGAAATGGGTACACTTTCTAACAATCCCTACGTGCTCTCAAATTTATTGACAGACAATATTCAGAACACAAGACTCTCCAATAATGCCCCTTTAAAGGGGTTAGCGGACCCCAGGGCTCAAATCTTGTCCCTCATCCCGACTGCACACCTACTATTATCACGCTTAGGCTTGTAGCCTGATGCCACCTCTAGATAACCACTTCCTTTCAGTCGAATCACATCCCTCGAAGTGGCAATACATCTGGTTATAAAACCCTAAAATACTTTTCACTAGCATGCCACTGACCTCTACCGGCGTATATTTTCCCAACTTGGCAGGTGAGCAGGTTCTCATCTGTTGCCGGATTCCCCAACCCACTAACAGCAGCTTTACCTCAGAGAATATCCTATCTGTACTCCCTCAACCTCACTCTATTTTACTAAATCCTTTTAACGCATGACCTCGGTTGGCACTACAGTACACTTCGCCTCTGAGTATATCTGACCCTGCCACCACAACTCTTGTAAACCAAACGCATATGTGCACCAACAGACCTCTTTACATCTGAACTCAAAATGGCATCCAAATCGCCAATAGCTTCTTCAACACAGATCAAACTTATCTCACTAAACGTCAAGGGACTAAACCTACCTGAAAAGAGATCGCAATTGCTAACTATGAAACGTAACCAAGCTGATATAATATTTGTGCAGGAAACTCACGTACAGACTCTACCCCAAAATTGAAAAACTACCCCACAGCTTATCACTTCACGACCTCAGAGTCCAAATCGATAGGGGTCTCCTTTGTACTGGCGAAAAATTGCCCTCTCCAAGTCACTGACACGATGATTGACAATAAAGGCAGATTCCTCTTCCTGAAGAGAACCTGTAAAAGGTAGAAAGCTCATGTTGGCAAACGTATACGCTCCGAATAGTGGACAGGTACCCTTCTTCAGAGAGATTGTAGAAAATTTCACAGAATTCAAAGAGGGCACCTTAATTCTGGGGGGTGACTTCAATGTCCCTCTAAACCCTCTCCTAAATACATCAAACGGCATTTCTTCTCTCCCATACGCGGCCCTAAGAGCTATAAGATCTGAACTTCAAACACTATTGCTTCACGACACATGGCGCACTCTATACCCCGACGGTAAAGATTACACTTTCTATTTGACGCCTCATGATATTCAAGAATAGATTATCTTTTTATTACACAAACTGACAGTACATTCCTTCAACTCGCATCCATTGACCTTATGTACCTATCAGATCACCATCCAATCTCATTGAGTATAGCATTCCCTAAATCACTTCCTCGCTCCCGATCATGGAGACTAGATCCCTCATTACTCACAGACATAGCTGCAGAAGTAGAACGCAGCATAAAGCAATACTTTACGGACAATGATGCGCTTGACACTTCGCCTCTTATAAATTGGGAAGCACATAAATGTGTAATAAGAGGAATGAAAGAAAAAGGGGGAAAACACTGCGCCAACCACAAAGCCACAAGTGAGAACAAATATGTAAAATAATATATATGTACCAAATCTGTGAATTAAGACCCCATTCACACTGGGGTGTTTTTCAGGCGCTTTAGCGTTAAAAAAGCACCTGTAAAGCGCTTGAAAGAAGCCTCGTCTGCGATCCCAATGAGAAAGCCCAAGTGCTTTCACACTGAGATCCCTTTCACACTGGGGAGTTTTTCAGGCGCTTTAGCTTTAAAAAAAAAAAAGCGCATGTAAAGCGCCTGAAAGAAGCCGCAACTGCAATCTCGATGTGAAAGCCCGAGTGCTTTCACACTGAGGCGCTGCGCTGGCAGGGCGTCAAAAAAAAAGTCCCACAAGCAGCTTCTTTGCAGCACTTTTGGAGAGTTGAATACACCACTCCTAAAGCGTAAAGCGCTGCTAGTTTTTCGAGCGTGTTTTGGGTGCTGACATTGTGAAAGGGCTCTTAAAGCACTTGGGCTTTCACATTGGGATTGCAGATGAGGCTTCTTTCAAGCGCTTTACAGGCGCTTTTTTTTTTTAACGCTAAAGCGTCTGAAAAACGTCCCAGTGTGAAAGGGGTCTAACACAGCTAAGCTGCTGACACACAAAGTTCAAACACAAATATATAAATACAAAGTGCAGCGCTAAAGTTACAATAACATACAAAGATTGGTGTATGTGAAAATAAAGTGAAGCATATCAAAAAACAGTGATAATAAAGTCCCAATAAAATAAATCTAAGTGTCCACTGATATCTGTTAAAATCCTGAAGGTAAAATCTTCCAATATCCAAAGACACAGTGAATCTTGCAACGGACTACTCAAACGTATCAAATACAGGTGGGTACTCTTACCATGTAGGTTGGACACATCTACCCTACAGCAATGTGTCATAAGAGCTCAGCGTGGCTACGATAGGATTTGAACAGATATCAGTGGACACTTAGATTTATTGTATTGGGACTTTATTATCACTGTTACACTTTTTTGATATGCTTCACTTTCTTTTCACATACACCAATCTTTGTATGTTATTGTAACTTTAGTGCTGCACTTTGTATTTATAATAAGGGGAATACTAATTGCTGCAGCTACTAAAAGACGGAAAGAAAAACTAAAACATTTTAATCACTTGGCCTATCGGATCAATCAATTAGAAAAAGCGCATAAACTCACTAGAACACTAGACACTTTAAATCTACTAACATCCTCCACAAAAGAGCTGCTGGACTTATTGGGTAAACAACCTCGTCGCAAATTTATCCTTACCCAAAAAAACTTTTAGGAATATGGCAACAAAGCCAGCGAGTTATTAGCAAGAGCTTTACAATCAAAAAAAGCTAATACTACGGTACACTCCATCACAGACACACAGCGACGCAAAATAAACTCCACACCAGATATTAGGGATGCACCGAAATTTCGGCCGCCGAAACATATCGGCCGAAAATGGCCTTTTCGGCACTTTGCCGAAAGAGAATTCTTGCCGATAATGGCGCCGAAAATCGCGCATGCGCAGTAGCGGTGGGAGAAACTTCGGATGACATCACCCGTTCTGTGGGCGGCTTGCACGTTCCTCGCGGATAAGACGCCGCACTCGTAAGCACGTTCCCTGCTGAGACGCTGGCACCTTCCCCGCGGACGCTCCTCGTGCTTGTGAGACGCTGCTGGGACCCGAGAGACGCTGCTGGGACCCGAGAGACGCTGCTGGGACCCGAGACGGCTTCATAGAGGGCTGCACATTCCGAAAGTACAACAGTGGGCACTGGGCACTGTCCCTCCTGGATGGCTACCATTACTACTATTCGCCGGTGAGCAATGCATTGCCTTTTTGCCTTAAACTGCCAAACAATCCAACTAATTTATTTTACTATACTACTGAAACTGTCATAGCAGTCAAACAACATGTATTACTTACGCCTTTGTGCCTTTTGTGCCATGCAGTATGGTATTAATTAAATGTCTTACAGTACATCGTAGTAAAAAAAAAAAAAATGTAAACTGATTTGAAATGGAATGGCATGCTATTCATTATTCTGTAGTACTAGTATACTATAAAATGTATGCCCTTGTTGTCATTGAATTTGTCATTTGGTATAGTATAGCACACTGACATGACATGATTTATCATTTTTTTAAAACATGACAGTACGCAATATAATATATTATATTTAACAACTATATATATATTATATATTTTATTGTACAACAACAAGCACATGAAGTTATAGTATTATATTATACTGCAGAATAGCGCCCAAAAAATTAAATATAGCATGAAATTGCAATTGCAATTTGCATGCAAGCAATCCTTTCCATTTGCAATGAAATGTAATCAGTGCAATTATATTATCTTTTGGTACAAGTCAGGAGATATACTGCAGTGCAGACATATTAACTACCTTGCATGGCAAGGGCTGCAGCGTTTAAAAAAAAAAGTGATAGTTTGTTATTTTTTAAAGCTGCCTCCTGGGGTTTAGCTTTAAAATTAATTTCGTCCTTTTTTTTCTTTTCCCCCTCAGATTTCACTCCCACTATAGATCATTCTATGCTATTATTCTGCGCTACCAGCAAAGGTGGACCATGTCTGCAGTGTGGAAATATTTTAAAGTTTCTGATAAAGACCCCAAATTTGCAATCTGTAGTCTTTGCTCAGCAGAAATTTCAAGAGGGGGTACAGTGCCAAGGCATTTTTCAACAACAGGTTTGATACACCATCTGAAAACACGACATCCAGTTCAGCATTCAGATTACAAGAAAACAGTGCCACTTCCAAAAAGTGACTCAGGCTCAACACCATCTGTGGCCACGGTCTTTGAAAAGGTTAAAAAATTTGCAAGTGACAGTCCCAAAGCTCGTGCCATAACAGATAAAATTATGGAATTTATTGCATTAGACGACCAGCCATTCTCTGTTGTGGAGGACATTGGATTCCGTAGGCTTATGCAACATATTGAGCCACGTTACTCACTACCAAGCAGACGCTACTTTGCAGATACCTGTCTACCTGAATTGTTTTGCAGTGTTAGAAAACACGTTCAAGAGCTCACGACTACCGACATCATAGCAATCAGTTTTACTACCGACATTTGGAGTTCAGACGTCAGTCCAACGAGCATGCTTAGCCTGACAGCGCAGTGGATAGATGACAAATTTCAATTGCAAAACATCCTACTTAACGCACGTGAGTTTGTTGGATCACATACTGCAGCAGCAATAGCTGACACTTTAAAATCCATGCTTGACACTTGGCACATTGAGAAGTCTAAAGTGCATTTGATTGTACGAGATAATGCGCGGAACATGGCAAAGGCAATGGAGGACAGTGAACTTAAAAGCATACCATGTATGGCACACACGCTGCAATTGGCTGTGAATGAAGGATTGCTGAGTCAGCGCACCATATCTGATATTGTATCAAAAGGAAGAAACATTGTGGGTCACTTTAAGCATTCTCCACTTGCTTATTCCAGATTACAAGCTTTGCAGATACAGTTTGGAATGCCACCGAAACGACTGCAGCAAGATGTAGCCACTCGTTGGAACAGCACCTACTATATGCTGCAAAGTCTTTTTGAACAAAAGCGTGTTTTAGCTGCATACATTGCAGATTACGAGCTGCCGGCAACACTGAGTGCACATCAGTGGATGTTAGTTGAAAATAGTTTGTCTCTTCTATCTCCATTTGAACAGTTAACAAAAGAAATAAGCTCAACTAATGCTTCCGTTTCTGAAGTTATTCCCTTGATTGCCGCACTGAAGCGTCTGCTAGGAAAAGAGATAGAAACAGACCATGGCGTAAAAACGGCTAAAACCACTCTACTGGAGGCTGTTACCAACCGGTTTCAAGACACCGAGTCCAACCCTCTGTACTGCATTGCAACAGTTCTAGATCCTCGATTTAAAGAGCATTATTTTAATGTTGAGAAAAAGCAGCGTGCACGGGAAATGATACAGGCACAAATGGAGGTGGTGGAAGCATCCGGTGAAGGAGTTTTGAGGTGTAGCACAGAGGAACGTGAGAAGAAACGGTTGCATACAAGTGAAGAGGAACACGCTCCCTCCATATCTGATATGTTTGAAGAAATTTTACATGAATGCACCCCGGTCCATAGCAGTGCAACAACAAGTGCAGCTACCCAACAGCTGGACATTTATTTAGCTGAACAGCCTATCGCCAGAAGTGACAATCCCCTTGTGTACTGGCGCATCAACAAACAACGTTTTCCTTTGCTTGCACAGATTGCACGCAGATATTTATCTGCCCCAAGCACCAGTACAGAGAGTGAGAGACTATTCAGTCTAGCATCTCATATTCTTGACGAGAAGAGAAACCGTCTCTCCTGTGAGAAAGCGGAGCAACTTTTGTTCTTAAAGCGAAATCTGCCACTTATACTGAAATAGATTTATAAATCCGTAGCATAGACCAATTCCTTTACCATGTTGTTGAACATAGTAAATGAATTGGCATTGGACTGTGCTATTTGGACAATTGGAACATACAACATAGTATGACTGACTACCAGTATGTTCCAGTTGTCTAGTTGTGCCATACTGCCATTAGTTGTTTGTTCATTGTAGTAGTTCTACAGTTTTTGCACTTCTTCAATTTAAGAGATCTCCAGTTTTAGTACTGTACACAGTCACACACATCATACATAGTTTGTTGCTGTTGGGCCAAACTATATCTCTCTCTCCCTAAGCTTTCAGCCCGCTGCATGGCAGCAAAACTGTATGTCCTGTATTTGTGGCTGTCCACATATTCCAGTACTATACACTATACCACACTGTATTCCAGATATGGGCAGAGACTTCCAGAAACAGACTAGTCTACATTGCTTGCTGTGATTGCCCGAGCACCGCTGCTGTAGACCAGACTGTAGACTGTGTTCCAGGATGTATCTGCTCATACCCGGGGGCCGGAAAACAGTGTGGTCTACTGACTGTGTATGTAACCCGCAGCTACATATATACACTTTTATCGCACATGCAGCCGCTGACACCTTAGGGAGAGAACTTAGGGGGGAAAAAATAAATTACTACAGTTCTCTCAGGTTGGAAAATATTTATTGCATTTAGCATACTTATATATTACTGTGAAACAGAATAACAGCCTTCTGCCATTGTTATTCTTTATAGTTTGTTGTTGGGACAAAACTGTCAGTCATTGATTGTCTCTCCCTAAGCTTTCAGCCCGCTGCATGTGCAAAACTGTATGTCCTGTATCTGTGGCTGTCTACATATTCCAGTACTATACACTATACCACACTGTATTCCAGATATGGGCAGAGACTTCCAGAAACAGACTAGTCTACATTGCTTGCTGTGATTGCCCGAGCACCGCTGCTGTAGACCAGACTGTAGACTGTGTTCCAGGATGTCTCTGCTCATACCCGGGGGCCGGAAAACAGTGTGGTCTACTGTATGACTGTGTATGTAACCCGCAGCTACATATATACACTTTTATCGCACATGCAGCCGCTGACACCTTAGGGAGAGAACTTAGGGGGGAAAAAATAAATTACTACAGTTCTCTCAGGTTGGAAAATATTTATTGCATTTAGCATACTTATATATTACTGTGAAACAGAATAACAGCCTTCTGCCATTGTTATTCTTTATAGTTTGTTGTTGGGACAAAACTGTCAGTCATTGATTGTCTCTCCCTAAGCTTTCAGCCCGCTGCATGTGCAAAACTGTATGTCCTGTATCTGTGGCTGTCTACATATTCCAGTACTATACACTATACCACACTGTGTTCCAGATATGGGCAGAGACTTCCAGAAACAGACTAGTCTACATTGCTTGCTGTGATTGCCCGAACACCGCTGCTGTAGACCAGACTGTAGACTGTGTTCCAGGATGTCTCTGCTCATACCCGGGGGCCGGAAAACAGTGTGGTCTACTGTATGACTGTGTGTGTAACCCGCAGCTACATACATACACTTTTATCGCACATGCAGCCGCTGACACCTTAGGGAGAGATAACTGAATTACTACTAGTTCTTCTGGTTTAAGTTGAAAATTAATAAAGTCTAAGACATTAAGTCTTCTTAGACTTAGTCTTAGTCGTTTTATTTTTATATTATTTTATTTCATTTTTTTTATTTATTTTGTTATGGTTCAATGTGCACTGACTGCAGTCTACACTGTAGGATATGCGGTAGTAATTTATCATTTAATTTTGTATTTTATTTGATTTTATGATTTTATCTTCTGTGTCCACTGTCCAATTTATTTGGGTTGCTTTATTAAAGTACTGTTATTTTCCATTACTGGACTATTCTTTTATTCATAAAATTAATGATTCAGTTGAATATGAATACTATAATTAATAATACTATATAAGGCGATTTTATATATCTTTTTTTTTTTTATTATATATATAAAAAAAGCCATTTTCGGTTTCGGTGCTGTTTCGGTATCGGTTTCGGCCTAGTGTATTTTTCATTTTCGGTATCGGTTTCGGCACCAAAAAACCCATTCGGTGCATCCCTACCAGATATAGCTGAACAGTTTGTTACATACTACTCCAAACTATATAATCTAACCACACCGGACCTAACCCAAAATAAAACAGAGAGGAAACAATTGATCGCAGATTTTCTAAAACAACACAGCCCTAACCCCATATCGGAAGGAATCCCTGTACCAAGACTTAGACAAACCCCTGAACAAGGAAGAAGCAGAGATGGCATTTTCTATGCTGAAGACTGGTAAAAGCCCAGGTCCTGACAGACTGACGGTAAGGTACTATAAAACATATGCAAAGATCCTGACCCCTATTTTCATATCGACTTTTGATACTTGTGCCTTACCGACCATACCCCCTACGGATTCATTGACGGCCACATAACAGTCATTCCCAAACCGGGAAAAGACTCTTCATTAGTAATCAACTACAGACTCATCTCATTATTAAATGTGGACCTTAAGTAGTATGCCAAAATACTGGCTAATAGACTCTTCCCCCTACTTCCCAACCTTATCCATCTAGACCAGGTGGGATTTATCCCTGGTAGAGAGGCGAGGGAGAATACTCTCAAAGCGATTCATATCCACCATTGGCTTACCACCACTCATCACCGGGGATTCCTCTTATCACTAGCCGTGGAGAAGGCATTTGATAGAGTGGCCTGGGATAACAGAACAGAAACTCTACTGACCATTGGCCTTCCTGCATGCATGCTTAACAATATATTCATGATCTACTCCACCCCCACTGTGAGAGTACGTGTCAATGGCCACCTATCGGATGCCTTCTCCATTTCAAATGGAACCTGCCAAGGCTGTCCCCTATCCCCTCTAATCTTTGTTCTTACGCTAGAGCTGTTATTGAGATGCATCAGAGCAAACCCTGATATAAAATGAATTGGTGTGAATAGACGCTCCTATGAAATAGCCGCGTTTGTGGATGGCATACTCCTGTTCCTATCAGAACCTCTGACAACTATACCAAACCTTCTTAAAACTCTCAACCACTTAAAATAAAATGTTTGTCGAACTTCCAAATCAACTTTGCGAAATCCACTGCTCTTAATATCACTCTACCCACCGAACTATGCATACAATGCCAAAATAACTTCCCGTTTAAATGGAACAACCATAAACTTACCTACTTAGGCATTCAACTAACCACCTCTCTAAGGGATCTATACTCTGCAAATTACCTACCCCAAATAAAGACTATAACTCAAGACTTAAAGAAATGGTCTGTTGGACTTTTTTTCATGGTTTAGAATGGCGGCCATAATAAAAATGAACATCCTACTGCGGATTCTATATCTTTTCCAAACAGTCCCGATTAGAATCCCACCAGCCTTCTTTACAAATTATCGTAAAGCTTGCAAAGCATTCATATGGGGTACACTGCGCACCAGATTGAACTACACCAGACTCACCACCTCAAAACTCAAAGGGGGCTTAGGCTTACAAGATATCAGAAAATTTCAACAGGCTTGCCATTTAACTAGAATTATCGATTGGAATATACACTCCACAACTAAAGATTGGGTCCAACTGGAAAACCTCACATCCAAGGTCCCGCTAGCTCAAATTCGGTGGTTGACTTCTAATCACGCTCCGCCTACATGTAACTCCCACCCCTTGATTCACCCTACTCTCTCTGCATTTAGATATACCTGTACCAAACACAAAATCTCCTCGAGCACAGGCCCAATGACCCCATTAAGACAAAACCCTGCCTTAACCCCAGGAATGCAGACAAACTTCCTGAAAGAAATATGGCCACATACAAGTCCAAGCTGCAAACTTCTTTGAAAATGGCCATCCCAGCTCTTATACCAACTTAAACGCCAAATTACAAACAGGGGTACTCCCCTATTGGATGTACGTACAAATCAGACACTATCTTGACACAAAGGCAAATTGCGCAGATTGGTCAAGACTACTCATCCCTTTCGAAGAAGTGTGTCTAAAAACAGATCCACAAAGACACCTCATATCCTATACTTATGCTCTATTGTTCTCAGAACAGAATCACTTAAACTGGACCAATGTTAAATAGGACTAGGATCTTTCTACAAATATCTCAGAGAGTGACTGGGAAACAATATATATAATTGCCCACAAGGGCTCATTGAATATCTATGCACAAGAAAGCGCTTTCAAATTATAGAACACCCCTCTAATTTCATCATATTTACCCAGCAAACTCTCCACAATGTTGGAGATGTGGAGCAGAACCTGGATCCCTTATACAAATATGGTGGTCATGCTCTAAAATCCAACCTTTTTGGAAGGAAGTACATAGACTAATCCACCAGATAACTACTTACAAGCTGGACTATACCCCAGCACAATACTTACTACACCACCCAACACGCCGAAATGTAAATATATACGCTCCTTAGCCATGCATATGGTAACAGCAGCAAATATGTGTATCCCACGCAAATGGTGCTCTCCAGACCCACCAACTCATGAGGAATGGTGCAGAAAACTGCAGAGATGGAGTAATTAATCCATCAGGGAAAAAAAAAGGCCTTTCAATTCACTCAGATACGGTTGTTGGCTACATTTCACTACAACTGATGAATACCAGAAAATCCTTTCATAATGTGCACTCACGGGTTGTGACAGCTCTATCGTGTATAACAAAACTTCAACTTCACTTCAATACCGCTACTTACATACTTCAATATTCTGACCCCTACCTCTCTCTTCTCTGTGACTAGGCTACACGACGACTGACATATTTTCTGAAGTAACATATAGAATGATCTATATCCTGTTTCCCCCCATCCCCATTCAAAAGATAACAAAAGAATTTACATGTGTGACGTTACCAAACCCAACTAGATATTTCTCTATAACAAGGGTGCGACCCCACCAGAATTGTACCTCAACTTTAACCAAGATAACGAACATATAGTACATCTGTCCACTTCCCCTGGCTTCCACTATCAGTGGATGAAATACACTTAACATCCTTCTTATGGTTGTTAAAAAATGTTGCAATACTGTATATCTAAGACTTACAAAGCGGCTGCGTCCGCATCTGACTTTCTTTTTTCACAATGTTATCTTCTATATGTTATCAATAAAAGTTGTTAAAATTATATATATATATATATATATATATATATATATATATATATATATATATATATATATATATATATACGCAATACCAATAGTAATAAGCACTTTCTGCTCATGTTTCTGGCTTTTTTTTTTGTTTTCTTTGATAGGCTTACAGGAACAGGAGGAGAGTGGGTCAATATTTTTCACGTTTGTAAGAAGCAACATCAAATGTGCCTAGGGTAGCATAAGCCTCAAAAAATCAAACTGAACATATGATGAGAAAATTAATAAACAAGGTTACCCTTAGTGAAAATCACATGTCAAATGTATTTTTTCATGATATGCCCAGTTTGAATTTCCCAGGTTTGTGATCAGTTTACTTTAAATTTAATCATGAGTAATTCCGCTCCCTAGAACTGATTATTCTGTGAATTCTTGTATTTGTGTGTGTCTGTTTAATTATATTTTGTGTTTTATATGGGGCTTGGTTAGATGTTGGTGGAATAACAAACATGCATTTTGGAAGCACAAAGGTTTGAAGCTTCCAAACATTTAAAACAATTTTCCTGTATTCAAGTGACTGAATAAAAACCATAAATTCAGATGTGAAAGTCTAGCACAAATGATTATGAAACAGTTTATATAACTTTAGCCTCATTTTTTTAAGTTTTTGAAAGCAGGAAAATTTGTTGGAAAGCATGAATGGTGGAGCACTAGTATGCATACTGTGAAATGTAGAAAACCTTTGGAAAGCATCGAATTTGTTGCTCATATCTCAAAACGTGTATATCTAATTCTAGTGAGATCTTGGACAGCTCTTGTATTTCTGAGCACTCTTCACTATTGGATCTGATTTTTTTGGTGAGAAAGGTCTGTCTTTGTCTATGAAAACCCAGTCTCTTTCTCATTTATCCTCTAGTGAATCAACACCCAAATGGCACTTACAGAAGCTTACACAAAAGGTAAATAGCATTGATTTGGTTCTGCTTTTAGCTAAATACTATTTGAAGTCTTTTTGGAGAAAGGAAAACAGAATCTTCTCTCCTTGCATGACTGAAGATGACACAACAACGTATATCAACATTAATAGCCTCTCTTTGAAATAAATAGAACTCCACTGCAAAATAGACATTAAAAAAATGATATAAAAAAGTTTTAAAGCCACTTAACTGGTTTCTGTACTTTATATAACCACAACTACTCATAACTGGCAGTGCTTCAATATGGAATACAAATTACATTATAAGAGAAACTAGCTGAACTGGAATATGCACAGAATAAACATTATTGGTACTATTCATATGCTCAATGTATGAAACACTCCATTTGTTTTCTGCTCAAGAATGCTTTGTAGTGGAAGATGAAAAAAAAATGTACATTACGGCATGCAGAGTAATATTATATTGAAGCTATTGTCATAGGAAAGAACAGTTTCTGGCAGATACAAACAGCCAACACCTCTCAAAGACTAACAAATACATATATGTAGTTTATAGTTCAGTATAAAATGTTCAGTTAATAACTACAGTTTATAATTAAGGGCCAACAGGTAATGTATTATAAAAGAAATTCTTTGAACATTAAAAAAATAAAAGAAAACTGCGTTTGGTGTCTATAGAAAAAAATGGCAATGACCTGCAGCTTTGAACAATTGTTAAAAAAAAGTATTATGTACAAACTGCCGAAACAGAGCTTTATAAAACGGATGCCATGCCTCATTCCAAATACTCTGAAAGTAAGTTTCACAGTGTGCTTTGTGGACAACTTCACGTTTCAAATAACCAGATAGAAAAAAAAAAAAAAAAAAAAAGAAGGTTTTAAGAGTGTTGGTCAGGCAATCTAAAAAAAAAAAAAAAAAGAAAAAGCAAGCAGGCACTACAGTCACAGCATACGTGTATGATCTTTAAATATAGCATTTGTTCATGCAAATGTATAATCTTTACATGAGAAGCTCCATGATAAACAGCCAACCAAACATACTATAAAACGCATAATGGATTACAATATGACCATATCATAGAAAACAAGTATGCTCCTCCAAGGAAGTAGAACATTGTTATTACATATTGGGAATTTTAAAGTGTGCACATCATAGCATCACCAGACAGCTTCAGCTATTGAATCCATCGATGATTGTTCCCAGTCATGTGCTCACTGCATCTATCCAATGACTTAACAAATGGGACAGCAAATATAGCATTATTAATCACATTTTGTTCACCTTTAGCTTATAGTTAAGTCTAGTAGCTTGAAAACCAAACAGCAATAGACGATCTGTCTAACCTTAACAAGATTTTATATTAAAGTAAGAGAAAATTTTCTGTCCAATAGGTAACACTGAGAAAGGCTAATTGTAACTAAACCGTTCCCTGTTTTTCATTGAGTTCTTCCTGAGATGTAGCAGTAACAAATAAGATAATTGGAAGGGCTGAAAAAAAAATCAATATGTAGTAACATTCAGTATCCATGTTGAATTTAAATTGTATCCATACCAGAAACTAGTTATAATGTCTTGGAAAGAATTTCGAAAGGTTAGAAACCCTGTCAGTTTTTAATGTTATCTGGGACTCCCCCTCATTTTCTGATCTGGGGAAAATAAAAACCTGGCAGAAGTGTTAGTATTCCCCTACTTAACCACTTAATAACCGCCCTATAGCCGAATGACGGCTTTAGGGCGGTTTCTTAACTGTGGGAGGCCGTCATATGACGTCCTCCCAGAATTCCGCTCTCGCGCGCCCCCTGGGGCGCGCACTCGAGAGCGTCCGTGACCGCCGGGTCCACAGGACCCGGCGCATCACGGATCGCGGGAAACGGCCGCTCGTCGCGGCCGTTTACCACGTGATCGCTCCGTCAAATGACGGAGTGATCACTTGTAAACAAACCGGCGTCATGTTATGACGCCGGTTCCTCCCTCCCCCTCTCTGTACCGATCGGAACAGCGGAGGGGGAGGAGATCGGTGTCAGCAGCGATGTGGGCTGCATCTGCAGTGCCCACATCGCTGCTCACCGAAATTAACCCCTCAATTCCCTGCAAATACTCTGCAATACCCTGCCATTACTCTGCATTACTCTGCAATACCTTACATTACTCTGCATTACTCTGCAATACCTTACATTACTCTGCATTACTCTGCAATACCTTGCATTACTCTGCATTACTCTGCAATACCCTGCATTACTCTGCATTACTCTGCATTACTCTGCATTACTCTGCAATACCCTGTATTACCCTGCATTACTCTGCATTACTCTGCATTACTCTGCATTACTCTGCAATAGTCTGCATTACTCTGCAATACTCTGCAATACCCTGCCATTACTCTGCAATACCCTGCAACACTCTGCAATGCTCTGCAACACCCACCAATACCCTGCAACACTCTGCAATGCTCTGCAACACCCGCCAATACCGTGCAACACTCTGCAATGCTCTGCAACACCCTCCAATATCCTGCAATGCTCTGCAACGCTCTGCAACACCCGCCAATGCCCTGCAACACTGCAATGCTCTGCAACACTCTGCAATGCTCTGCAACACCCACCAATACCCTGCAACACTCTGCAATGCTCTGCAACACCCGCCAATACCCTGCAACACTCTGCAATGCTCTGCAACACCCGCCAATACCGTGCAACACTCTGCAATGCTCTGCAACACCCTCCAATATCCTGCAATGCTCTGCAACACCATACTCTGAGATACCTAGCCATACTCTGATATACCCAGCCATAGTCGGTGATACCCTGCAATACCCAGCCATAGACACCACCCCCCCCCCCCCTCCCGCCGCCCTCCGGTGCTTCTACCGACTCGCCAATACTATCAAATCCAGAATCTTTTTTTTTTTTTTTCAGGCTTCCCAGCTTAGAGGTGAGATGTGGGGTCTTATTGACCCCACATCTCACTGTAAAGAGGACCTGTCATGCCATATTCCTATTACAAGGGATGTTTACATTCCTTGTAATAGGAATAAAAGTGATCAAAAAATTTATTTTTGGGGGAAAAAAATGTCAAACTAAAATAAATAAAGTAAAATGAACAATAAAATATATATTTTTTTTTTAAAGCGCCCCTGTCCCCATGTGCTCGCATGCAGAAGCGAACGCATACGTAAGTCCCGCCCACATATGAAAACGGTGTTAAAACCACACATGTGAGGTATCGCTGCGTACGTTGGTGCGAGAGCAATAATTCTAGCCCTAGACCTCCTCTGTAACTCAAAACATATAACCAGTAAAAAAAAATTAAATCATCGCCTATGGGGATTTTTAAGTAGCGACGTTTGGCGCCATTCCACGAGCCTGTGCAATTTTGAAGAGTGACATGTTAGGTATCGATTTACTCGGAGTAACTTCATCTTTCACATTATGCAAAAATTGGGCTAACTTTACTGTGTTTTTTTTTTTTTTAAGCACAAAACAGTTTTTTTTCCCAAAAAAAAGCATTCGAAAAATTGCTGCGCAAATACCGTGCGAGATAAAAAGTTGCAACGACCACCATTGTATTCTCCAGGGTGTTTGCTAAAAAAACATATATAATGTTTTGGGATTCGATGTAATTTTCTAGCAAATAAATGATGATTTTTACATGTAGGAGAGAAATGTCAGAATTGTCCTGGGTGCTCCAGAACGCCTGATGGCGCTCCCTGCATGTTGGGCCTCTGTATGTGGCCGCACTGTGTAAAAGTCTCACACATGTGGTATCGCCGTACTCGGGAGTAATAGCAGAATGTGTTTTGGGGTGTAATTTGTGGTATGCATATGCTGTGTGAGAAATAAACTGATAATATGACAATTTTGTGAAAAAAAAAAAAAAAAGTAAAAAAATCTTGATTTTGCAAAGAATTGTGGGAAAAAATGACAACTTCAAAAAACTCATCATGCCTCTTACTAAATACCTTGGAATGCCTTCTTTCCAAAAAGGGGTCATTTGGGGGGTATTTGTACTTTTCTGGCATGTTAGGGTCTCAAGAATTGAAATAGGCCGTCAGTACTTCAGGTGTGATCAATTTTCAGATATTGGCACCATAGCTTGTGGACTCTATAACTTTCACAAAGACCAAATAATATCCACCAATTTGTACTTATTTTTACCAAAGATATGTAGTGGTATAAATTTTGGCCAAAATTTATGAAGAAAAAATTACTAATCTGCTAAATTTTATAACAGAAATGAAGAAAAATTCATTTTTTTACAGAATTTTCTGTATTTTTTCTTTTATAGCACAAAAAATAAAAAACCCAGCGGTGATTAAATACCACCAAAATAAAGCTCCATTTGTGTGAAAAAAAGGACAAAAATTTCATATAGGTCCAGTGTTGCATGACTGAGTAATTGTCATTCAAAATGTGAGAGCACCGAAAGCTGAAAATTGGTCTGGTTATTAAGGGTGTTTAAGTGCCCAGTGGTCAAGTGGTTAAATAAAAAAAACAAAAAAAAAAACATTTTTTCATCTGTCTGTGTTCCTGTGCTAGGAACAACTTTTTTTTTTTTTTTTTACCAGACAGGAAGTAAGGAATCTCTCCAACTGCAGTGAAACCTGACAGCTGTTACAATCCAATCCTCTATTCAAAACAAACAAAAAAAAGTTTTGGATATAGACACACTTAAAAGAACACTGTCTCTAAGTTAAAGGTAAAAAAAGGTCTCCCTACAAAAGACCTTTCACCCAGCCAGTCTTTGAAGAGCTAAGGTAGCTGAAGAACCTTCAACCTCCAACAAACTTTTGGTCGAGAGATGGAGCGTCAGAGCACAGAGGAACATAAAAGCTCTCAAAGAAAATACAGATCTATAGTGTGACAGGCAAGAATGAACTTTGTCTTTGCAGAGACCTAGCACCAGGGTCACTTTACTTTGCTGTCCAACAGAGATAGCAGAGGAGGATTGCTTACCTATTCTTTGCTACAAAGAACTTGAGAGCATTTTAGGGGAATAGCACAGTGAGCATCCCAAAGTAAACATGCCAGCGCCTGGGTTATAGATATGTATAAACCTTGTGAGCTGTCAAAACTAAAATTAAAAAAAATAAAAAATAATAATAAATCCAAACCCCCCCAAAAAATAAATAAAACATACTATGAAATAGCTACCAGCACTCACCACTTTCTCAAAATGTGACAATGTAAACATATATACCCAATGTGCGGCACCAAGAATTATGCAATATAATAAAACTCTAAAAATTGTAATATAAAATAAACAGATAGTAGGATAATTAAGTAAAATATACCCAATTATAGTGCAAGTGTTCAGTGTGTATATGCACAGTCCTCAATATTGATAAGCAAGAAAAAGTTCATAAACATATCAAAGAAAAAAGGTGAAACAAATGCTGTCTTCATGCAATGTGCACTCTCCTCCTTCAGGTATGCCCCCACCTTAAAGGCTTTAAAATCAAGCCTGTAGTAAATGGTAACAGCTTAGATGATCATAATCCATATACAGTGCCTTGCGAAAGCATTCGGCCCCCTTGAACTTTTCAACTTTTTGCCACATTTCAGGCTTCAAACATAAAGATATCAAATTTTTATTTTTTGTGAAGAATCACCAACAAGTGGGACACAATTGTGAAGTGGAACGAAATCTATTGGATTTTTGAAACTTTTTTAACCACTTCCCGACCGCCGCACGACGATGTACGTCGACAGAATGGCACGGGCAGGCATATGGGCGTACCTGTACGTCCCTGCCTTCCCGCGGGTCGGGGGCCCGATCGGGCCCCCGCCCGGTGCCTGCGGCGGTCTGTATTCGTTCGCGAGCGATCCGGGATGAGGGGGCGGCCATTCATTCATGGCCACCCCCTCGCGATCGCTCCCGACGAATAGAAATCCTTCGTGACATCACTTCCTCTCCTGTAATGTAAACACAGGAGAGGAAGTGATGTAATCTCTCCTCCGTGTTGGTATTTTTCGTTCCGACACCGAGGAGAGAGGATCGGTGAGTTGCACCAACACGACACTTCACAGTAGAACATGCCAGGCACACTCACACCCCCCCGATCACCCCCCCCAATTACCCCTGCCCCCCAGTCACAGTGACACCATTTTTTATTTTATTTTTTGCATTGGTGTCATTTGTGACTGTAATAACTGTTAGGGCAGTTAGGGTTAGCCCCCTTTAGTTCTAATGTACCCCCCTAACCCCCCCAATAAAGGTTTAACCCCGTGATCACCCCCGTCGCCAGTGTCACTAAGGCTGGGTTCACATTGCAGCGGTTTATGAGAACGAATGTGATTCGCACCGCACTGCAGTGCAAATCACATCCGATCTCTGTGCGATTCGAGTTCAGCCATACAGATAGTATGGCTGAATTCGCATCGCACCCGCCGCAAATTCGCACGGGACCCTTTTTTTGGCCCGCAGCAGAATCGGATCGCATGGGTGTTCACACCATGCGATCCGAGTTTGCAGATCGCACTGCGATATGCGAACTGATCTGGGGGTGTCATTAACATTTCACTGACACTCCCAGCAGTTCGCATAGGGCAGTGTGAACTGCCGCCGGGAGGCATGCGATGCGGGAACTCGCCGCGGATTCGTGGCGTTCCCGCATCGCTCCAGTGTAAACCCAGCCTAATAAGCGATCATTTTTCTGATCGCTGTATTAGTGTCACAGGTGACGCTAGTTAGGCAGGTAGGTATTTAGGTTCGCCGCAGCGTTTTATAGCGCCAGGGACCCCCATATACTACTGCATAAAGCCCCCTGATTGCCCCCTAGTTAACCCTTTCACCAGTGATCACCATATAACTGTTACAGGTGACGCTGGTTGGTTAGTTATTTTTTTATAGTTTCAGGGCACCCACCATTTATTACCTAATAAAGGTTTAACCCCCTGATCACCCGGCGGGTGTCATTTGTGACTGTAATAACTGTTAGGGCAGTTAGGGTTAGCCCCCTTTAGTTCTAAGGTACCCCCCTAACCCCCCCCAATAAAGGTTTAACCCCGTGATCACCCCCCGTCGCCAGTGTCACTAAGGCTGGGTTCACATTGCAGCGGTTTATGAGAACGGATGTGATTCGCACCGCACTGCAGTGCAAATCACATCCGATCTCTGTGCGATTCGAGTTCAGCCATACAGATAGTATACAGATAGTATGGCTGAATTCGTGTCGCACCCGCCGCAAACTCGCACGGGACCCTTTTTTTGGTCCACATCAGAATCGGATCGCATGGGTGTTCACACCATGCGATCCGAGTTTGCAGATCGCACTGCGATATGCGAACTGATCTGGGGGTGTCATTAACATTTCACTGACACTCCCAGCAGTTCGCATAGGGCAGTGTGAACTGCCGCCGGGAGGCATGTGATGCGGGAACCCGCCGCGGATTCGTGGCGTTCCCGCATCGCTCCAGTGTGAACCCAGCCTAATAAGCGATCGTTTTTCTGATCGCTGTATTAGTGTCACAGGTGACGCTAGTTAGGCAGGTAGGTATTTAGGTTCGCCGCAGCTTTTTATAGCGCCAGGGACCCCCATATACTACCGCATAAAGCCCCCTGATTGCCCCCTAGTTAACCCTTTCACCAGTGATCACCATATAACTGTTACAGGTGACGCTGGTTGGTTAGTTATTTTTTTATAGTTTCAGGGCACCCGCCATTTATTACCTAGTCTCACTAGTGTACCCCTAAATTTAGGGGTGTCTACTTTCCAAAATGGGGTAATTTGGGGGGGGTTTGTGCCATCTTGGCATTTTATGGCCTTCAAAACTGTAACGCCCTTAGAAAGCCTGAAGGCGGTGCTTGGTTTTCGGGGCCCCGTACGCGGCTAGGCTCCCAAAAAGTCCCACATATGTGGTATCCCCGTACTCAGAAGAAGCAGCAGAATTGGGGTGTCATTTCACATATGCCCATGGCATGCGTGAGCAATATATCATTTAGTGACAACTTTGTGAAAAAAAAAAAAAAAAGTTTGTAATTTTCCCGCAACTTGTGGCAAAATATAAAATATTCCATGGACTCAACATGCCTCTCAGCAAATAGCTTGGGGTGTCTACTTTCTAAAATGGGGTCATTTGTGGGGGTTTTGTGCCATCTTGGCATTTTATGGCCTTCAAAACTGTAATAGGTAGTGAGAAGTGAAATCAAAAATTTACGCCCTTAGAAAGCCTGAAGGCGGTGCTTGGTTTTCGGGGCCCCGTACGCGGCTAGGCTCCCAAAAAGTCCCACATATGTGGTATCCCCGTACTCAGGAGAAGCAGCAGAATTTATTTTGGGGTGTCATTTCACATATGCCCATAGCATGTGTGAGCAATATATCATTTAGTGACAACTTTGTGTCATTATTCAATCGCTTGAGGCAAAAAAATAAAATATTCAATGGGCTCAACATGCCACTTATCAATTTCCTTAGGGGGTCTACTTTCCAAAATGGGGTCATTTGGGGGGGTTTTGTACTGCCCTGCAATTTTAGCACCTCAAGAAATGAGATAGGCAGTCGTAAACTAAAAGCTGCGTAAATTCCAGAAAACGTACCTTAGTTTGTAGATGTGACAACTTTTGCGCAAACCAATAAATATACAATTATTGACCTTTTTTTTACCAAAGACATGTGGCTGAATACATTTTGGCCTAAATGTATGACTAAAATTGAGTTTATTGGATTTTTCGAATAACAAAAAGTAGAAAATATCATTTTTTTTCAAAATTTGCGGTCTTTTTACGTTTATACCGCAAAAAATAAAAATCGCAGAGGCAATCAAATACCATCAAAAGAAAGCTCTATTTGTGGGAAGAAAAGGACGCAAATTTTGTTTGGGTACAACATTGCATGACCGCGCAATTACCAGTTAAAGCAGCGCAGTGCCAAATTGTAAAAAGACCTCTGGTCATTTACCAGCAAAATGGTCCGGTCTGAAAGTGGTTAATAAAAAAATGAAAAGTGGGGCGTGCAAAATGATTCGGCCCCCTTGCGTTAATACTTTGTAGAGCCACCTTTTGCTGCGATTACAGCTGCAAGTCGCTTGGGGTATGTCTCTATCAGTTGTACACATCGAGAGACTGGAATTCTTGCCCATTCTTCCTTGCAAAACAGCTCGAGCTCAGTGAGGTTGGATTGAGAGCGTATGTGAACAGCAGTTTTCAGCTCTTTCCACAGATTCTCGATTGGATTCAGGTCTGGACTTTGACTTGGCCATTCTAACACCTGGATACGTTTATTTGTGAACCATTCCTTTGTAGATTTTGCTGTATGTTTGGGATCATTGTCTTGTTGGAAGATAAATCGCCGTCCCAGTTTCAGGTCTTTTGCAGACTCCAACAGGTTTTCATCCAGAATGGTCCTGTATTTGGCTGCATCCATCTTCCCCTCAATTTGAACCATCTTCCCTGTCCCTGCTGAAGAAAAGCAGGCCCAAACCATGATGCTGCCACCACCATGTTTGACAGTGGGGATGGTGTGTTGAGGGTGATGAGCTGTGTTGCTTTTACGCCAAACATATCGTTTTGCATTGTGGGCAAAAAGTTCGATTTTGGTTTCATCTGACCAGAGCACCTTCTTCCACATGTTTGGTGTGTCTCCCAGATGGCTTGTGGCAAACTTTAGACAAGACTTTTTATGGATATCTTTGAGAAATGGCTTTCTTCTTGCCACTCTTCCATAAAGGCCAGATTTGTGCAGTGCACGACTGATTGTTGTCCTATGGACAGACTCTCCCACCTCAGCTGTAGTTCTCTGCAGTTCATCCAGAGTGATCATGGGCCTCTTGGCTGCATCTCTGATCAGTCTTCTCCTTGTCTGAGCTGAAAGTTTAGAGGGATGGCCAGGTCTTGGTAGATTTGCAGTGGTCTGATACTCCTTCCATTTCAAAATGATCGCTTGCACAGTGCTCCTTGGGATGTTTAAAGCTTGGGAAATCTTTTTGTATCCAAATCCGGCTTTAAACTTCTCCACAACAGTATTATGGACCTGCCTGGTGTGTTCCTTGGTCTTCATGATGCTCTTGCGCTTTCAACAGGACCCTGAGACTATCACAGAGCAGGTGCATTTATACAGAGACTTGATTACACACAGGTGGATTCTATTTATCACCATCAGTCATTTAGGACAACATTGGATCATTCAGAGATCCTCGCTGAACTACTGGAGTGAGTTTGCTGCACTGAAAGTAAAGGGGCCGAATAATTTTGCACGCACCACTTTTCAGTTTTTTATTTGCTAAAAAAGTTTAAATTATCCAATAGATTTCGTTCCACTTCACAATTGTGTCCCACTTGTTGGTGATTCTTCACAAAAAATTAACATTTTATATCTTTATGTTTGAAGCCTGAAATATGGCAAAAGGTTGAAAAGTTCAAGGGGGCCGAATACTTTCGCAAGGCGCTGTAGTGGCTGGTTAGTGGTAAAAGCAGATCCCATATTCACTCCACCTTCTGGTAGGAACGCTGATCAATAAAGTCACAACTTCCATCTGGTATTTTCAAAGATCACCTCATATGCATACAGGGAATAAAAGAAGCGTGCAATAGTGTAATTCCGTTTAACCACTTCCCGACCAGCGCACGACGATGTACGTCGACAGAATGGCACGGGCAGGCATATTGGCGTACATGTACGTCCAATATTCGTTGCCGCCGTGCCATCGGGAGCGCGCCGCCGGCGGCGCGCTCCCGCGCTGGTCGGGACCCCCGTGAGTCCGGTCGCGGGACCCGCGGACTCGATCGCCGCGGGCATCCCCGCGATCGTCTCACGGAGCGGCCGAATGGAGGAAATGCTGTATAAACAACATTTTTCCATTCTGCCTAGCAACTAGTGACGCTGATCTCTGCTCCATGTGATTGGAGCAGAGATCAGTGTACACTAAATGAAAGCCCAACCCCCCCACAGTTAGTAACACACCCCTAGGAACACTTAACCCCTACACTGCCACCCACTGGTTAACCCTTTCACTGCCAGTGTCATTTACACAGGAATCACTGCATTTATATAGCAGTGATTACTGTATAAATGACAATGGTCCCAAAAATGTGTCAACAATGTCCGATGGGTTCCCCACAATGTCGCAGTCACAATAAAAATCGCAGATCGCCGCCATTACTAGTAAAAAAAAAAAAGAATAAAAAATTATTAATAAAAATGCTATAAAACTATCCCTATTTTGTAAACGCTATAACTTTTGCGCAAACCAATCAATAATCGCTTATTGCGATTTTTTTTACCAAAAATATGTAGAAGAATACGTATCGGCCTAAACTGAGGGAAAAAAATGTTTTTTTATATATTTTTGGGGGATATTTATTATTACAAAAAGTAAACAATTATGCGTTTTTTTCAAAATTATCGCTCTATTTTTGTTTATAGCGCAAAAAATAAAAACCGCAGGGGTGATCAGATACCACCAAAAGAAAGCTCTATTTGTGGGAAAAAAAGGACGTTAATTTTGTTTGGGAGCCACGTCGCACGACCGCGCAATTGTCAGTTAAAGCGATGCAGTGCCGAATCGCAAATTGGTCCGGTCTGAAAGTGGTTAAAAAGATTAAAATGATTTTTTTGCTTTTAATCCGACCAGTTTCATCACACCTTGTGACTTCATCTGATCCCAGAGGAAGTCACGAGGTGTGACGAAACCAGTAGGAGGAGTCTGGCTGACTGATGCACAAGGAACTAGGAAGTGATGTGGAGAAAATAAGACAGGGGAAACGCCGTACGCTGGGACTGCAGACCGTAATACAGGTGACCAATTTATCCCCTTTCACACTAGCACAGCTCAATATGGTTTTTAAATATATTTAATGTCAGTGTAATGTGATGCGTTTTAGTTGCCATTAAAGAGGAAGTAAACCCTAATGGGTTTACTTCCTCTTTGATTCCCTGCAAAGGTAAAGCATAATGGACTACTATGCATTGCATAGTAGTCCATTATGTGTCACTTACCTGACACAGGAGCCAGCGAAGTCACCGCTGTCCCCTGTAGTCCGGAGCATCCATCTTCTGGGTGGGTCTCGCTGCTCCGCCGCTGTCATTCGGCGAAGCCACGATGACATCACTCCCGCGCATGCGCACGGGAGCCGCCACTCGCGGCATATAACGGCTGACAGCGGCGCGCTGCATGCGCCGTAGACAGCGGAGCCTGTCTTTCGGCAAATATCTCCTAAACCGTGTAGGTTTAGGAGATATTTCTTGGACCTACAGGTAAGCCTTAATCTAGCTTTACCTGTAGGTCAAAGTGGTTTGTAAGGGTTTACAACCATTTTAAATCTTTTTGAACGGAATTACACTATTGCATGCCTCTATTATTCCCTGCATGCATATGAGGTGATCTTTGAAAATACCAGACGGAAGTTGTGGCTTTATAGAGCAGTGTTACTACCAGGAGGTGGAGTGAATATGGGATCTGCGTTTACCACTTACCAGCCACTATATGGATGATGACCATCTAAGCTGTTACCATTTTCTACAGGCTTGTTTTTCAAGCCCTTAAGGTGAGGGCATACCTGAAGGGAGAGAGTGCAAATTGCATAAAGACAGGATTTGTTTCACCTTTTTTCTTTGATACATTTATGGACTTTTTCTTTCTTATCGGTTTTGAGGCCTGTGCATATACACACTGAATACTTGCACTTTTTTCATCTGCTAATGAGCACCTGCACTATAATTTGGGATATTTTACTTAATTATCCTATTATCTGTTTATTTTATATTACCATTTTTAGAGTTTTAGTATATTGCATAATTCTTGCTACACATTGGGTATATATGTTTACAATGCCAGCGCCTGGACCCAGCGAAATGTCATATTAGGTGAGGACCATACTGCATCCCTGGACAGGTAAGTATCCAAATATTAAAAGTCAGTAGTTATAGTATTTGTAGCTGCTCGCTTGAAATTTTTCGTCTAGGGTGAAGAACCTTGTTAACTAAGCAATTTAATTATGATTACAGACCACAGATGCAGGGGAATCAGGTGCCCTGCTGCAGCCTGCCATTGGCCCTACAGTGTTTACCATGAGAAGTGTTTTCCTCAGCTCTGCTGGAAGTTGTGCATGCACTAGCTTGGCTGCACTTTAGGCATCTATTTTACAATATGGCTGAATGGCACATATGCGATTCATGGCACAGCTACCAGAAACACTGCACAATGTAAACAATGGTAGGATATTGGAAGGGCAGCAAAGCTACCAATAATCTCAAATGATATTTAAAGCGGAGTTCCACCCAAAAATGGAACTTCTGCTTTAAGGGAAGGTGACCCCTGACATGCCACATTTGGCATGTCATTTTTTTGGAGGGGGAGTATAAACCCTCTTTTTAGAGTGTTCCAGCTCCCACTTCCTACCGGGGCACCGCGGCGCCCTCTCCCCCCTCGGCAATCATCTGGGACACGTCGCAGGTCCCAGATGATTGCCTGGCCAGTCACAGCACGCAGAGCGGCTCACGCATGCAGTGACAATGCCAGTGCCCCAGAGAGGAGGGGAGACAAGCGGGGCTTCATTCTCCCGCATCGCTGGTCCCTGGGACAGGTAAGTGCGATTATTAAAAGTCAGCAGCTGCAGTATTTGTAAGTGCTGACTTGAAATTTTTTCTTTTTGTCGGAATTCCGCTTTAAAAACTTCAAGAGAAGAACAAGTGTATACACTAGGGCTTGTGCTTTAAATCTTTAGAACTCCTTATCAAAACTGTGGCGATCATTGAGAATTACACACAAAAAAAGTGCCCTTTTTTTAAGAGGGTATAAATAAAAAAAATCAAATATTTGATATATATTTGATATTTTAAATAGAATATAGGAATATATTACATATAAAAATCTGTTAGATTGGAGAATTACTGGTCAGGCAATGAATACACACACTAAAAATATGCTGTGTGCTACATACAATGTTACTGCAAGATTTCTAATAAATAATTGTTTATTTCAGGACATCAATGTAACTGATGCTGAAAAATGGTAACACTACAGCGAGTCAGCAAACAAAGGTCAGTAAGACAGCAGGAGGGAGCATCTCTTAAACAAATAAGCATTAGCATTTCCCTCCATAGCAGCCAGCTCGACTTTAATATGACACATATTGAATGAATCATCTGTTCTGCAGGCGCCAAGCAAGATATATCTTAATGCAGACAGGTCGGCGACATGAACCCTAATGGTCCTTATCTTAATCTTGTTTAAAAGCATCTTAGATTTCTCTGTAATCTTTTCCGCTTTTTTTGACATTCATTCTCTTAAAAATGGGTTTGTATCTGAACATATTACTAATTTTAATTCAGTTCACATATTCTACATGGTCCACTAAAATCAAAGCATATAATTACTTTTATGTTATACCATGGCATTGTATATGATGGCATTGCTGTAATGAGATGACACAGAGAGCTGTAATAAATGTACCATGTGCTCAATATAGTGGATTGGCTTGATAATAGCCATTTCCCTAGTAAGAGGCCAGTTTTGACCCTTTGTCGGACAAAGCCATTTAGTGTGAAAGGGCTGGACCTTGTACCATAAATGGCACACAAGTTACAGACAAGGTTAAATTATGTGCTGTTAGGTTCATAAGTTCAACTTTAGAGCACACAAAATATACGCATATTAGAAATCAGCAAGGTGAAACTACACATAGGCAGTCATATTTTTTGTATAGACCTTTTTTAAAATATCCATAATTTTTTTTATTGAGTACTCTATACTTTTCCATAATGATCAGCACCACTATGGATACAGTTGCTGTTAGTACCATGAACACACTCTCTACCAGGAGTTGCTGCATTGCTCTATGTCTGATGAGCAGAGGCATTGAAGGAAGGTTTAAATAAGGGATTCTAACAAATTCCTAAATAATAGTAGAGTCACCTGTCCCAACCTAGAAATCAGAGGCATACTAAGTAGGGGGCGGGCGGTGCGGGCCGCCCCGGGTACTACACACTGGGGGGGTGTCAGGCCGGCACCCCCCTCCGCGATTATAGCGGTGGCAGCGCTGCGGGATAGCACAGTGACAGGCGCACGCAGGGAGAGGAGAGCTTGCCAAGCTTATCTAAGTATCGAGTTGTGATGCAAGGGGGAGGGGGTGTGCGGGGGGTGCAGGGTGACAGCGGTGCTCCTTCCATCCCCTCCTCTCACGGCCACGGGCTGTCTGTCTGTGCGATCACGGATGTCACACAGGCAGGCACAGCCGAGCAGCCGCCTCCCCCTCCTCTCTGTTTATGTGTAAACAGGGGGAGGGGATCTACTGACTCAGATCCCCACCCAGTGCTGAGCATGTGCCGCTGATCTGAGGTACTGAACAGGGGGGGGGCTGCACTGAACGGGGGGGGGGGGGGGGCTGCACTGAACGGGGGGGGGGGGCTGCAGTGAACGGGGGGGGGGCTGCAGTGAACGGGGGGGGCTGTACTGAACGGGGGAGGCTGCACTGAACGGGGGGCTGCACTGAACGGGGGGCTGCACTGAACGTGGGGGGGGCTGCACTGAATGGGGGCTACACTGAAGGGGGGGCTACACTGAATGGGGGGGCTGCACTGAACCAGGGGGGCCTGCACTGAATGGGGGCTACACTGAAGAGGGGGGCTGCACTGAATGGGGGCTACACTGAAGAGGGGGGCTACACTGAATGGGGGGTCTGCACTGAAGGGGGGGTCTGTGTAACATGCAGGGGGTCCAGAGCTGCAGGGTGCTGTGCAATGTAAAGGGGTCCAGAGGATCAGGGTGTTGTGTAATGTAAAGGGACCAAGAGGCGCATGGGGCTGTGTAATGTAAAGGGGTCAAGAGATGCAGGGTCTTGTGTAATGTAAAGGGGTCAAGGGGCAGGGTGTTGTGTAATGTAAAGGGGTCCAGAGGTACAGGGTCTTGTGTAATGTAAAGGGGTCCAGAGGGGCAGGGTCTTGTGTAATGTAAAGGGGTCCAGAGGGACAGGGTGTTGTGTAATGTAAAGGGGTCCAGAGGGACAGGGTGTTGTGTAATGTAAAGGGGTCCAGAGGTACAGGGTCTTGTGTAATGTAAAGGGGTCCAGAGGGGCAGGGTGTTGTGTAATGCAAAGGGGTCCAGAGGATCAGGGTGTTGTGTAATGTAAAGGGGCCAAGAGGCGCAGGGGGCTGTGTAATGTAAAGGGGTCAAGAGATGCAGGGTCTTGTGTAATGTAAAGGGGTCCAGAGGGGCAGGGTGTAGTGTAATGTAAAGGGGTCCAGAGGGACAGGGTGTTGTGTAATGTAAAGGGGTCCAGAGGTACAGGATCTTGTGTAATGTAAAGGGGCCCAGAGGGGCAGGGTGTTGTGTAATGCAAAGGGGTCCAGAGGTGCAGGGTGCTGTGTAATGTAAAGGGGTCCAATGCTACAGGATGATGTGTAATGTAAAGGGGTCCAGAGCTGCAGGGTGTTGTGTAATGTAAAGGGGTCCAGAGATGCAGGGTGCTGTGTAATGTACAGGGGTCCAGAGGTTCAGGGTGCTATGTAATGTAAAGAGGTCCAGGAGGGCAGGGTGCTATGTAATGTAAAGGGGTCCCAACGTGCAGGGTGCTGTGTAATGTAAAGGGGTCCAGAGGTTCAGGGTGCTATGTAATGTAAAGGGGTCCAGAAGGGCAGGGTGCTATGTAATCTAAAGGGTCCCAGAGATGCAGGGTGTTGTGTAATGTAAAGGGGCCCAGAGGTGCAGGGTGCTGTGTAATGTAAAGGGATCCAGAGGTGCAGTTGTGGAGAGAGGGTACGCAGTAGTGACAAAGAGAAATTGAAGGATGCAGGGGGCACTTTTTAAATTTTAATGGGGGGAGGGGGGGTGCCAGATATAGGATCCGCCCCGGGTGCCAAATGCTCCAGGTACGCCCCTGCTAGAAGTGCTAAAGAAATAAAACTTAGGCTAAATAAAGAATGGGCAATGATCTTGTAATGGGTTTGCCTGTCCAACAATGAATGTAACTGTTGTCTTTTCAAACTTCCAAACCAGCAGTTTACAGATATTGAACCTTCTAAGGCAAGGTATTTCGTAATTCCTAGTCCATACAATCTAATTTGCAATGCAAGCTGCAGATACATTTCTATTTATGGATGCTGGTATTATTTTCCTCTTTTGTGGCACTGGTCTGTATTATGTACAGAACATCTACCACATTTCGTAGAACAACTCAACTCAAACAGCACATCACATATCACAGTAATTTGATGAAATTCTATAAAACTGTGCATCTATGGTCAAAATGTAAAATCATATATTCATTTACACATTGTATTTCAAATGATTTCTAGCCTACTATTAATCTGAAGCACCTTAAACTGTGTATACTTTTGTTAAGTTCCCCACTCATTTACATTCTTGAATACTGTGGCATGCATTTACTATGCCCGGAGATTAGGCACTGCTGTATCACAGAGCCTGACTTTTGAACTACAGAGGTGCTGAGAAGGAGGAGTTTTAGGAGGTGAAGTCAGTACAGGAATCACTGCATGCAGGCAGCAAGATACAATGGAATTTGCAACAGCGGAGCAAAGCATGCAGGGAATCAAGGAAATTGTGGAAATAAATGACCAGCAGACAGGCAGCACTCATAACATAAAGGGTTCACATATATGCCAATTGGATGCAGGTTTCTTCACATCCAATTCGCATGACACGAGAGTATGACTGACTCTCAATGGAGCTGGTTCACACAGCTCCAGGGAGCGGTCACAGCCTGCATTTTTAAAGGGTTCCCTGTGTCTTCTTAACCACTTGCCACCCGCCCTATAGCAGAATGACAGCGGCAAAGTGGTTTCAAAATCCTGACCGGGCGTCATATGACGTCCTCAGGATTTTGAGCCGCTGCCGGGGGCGCGCTTTGCGGCGATCATTGTTGCGGGTGTCTGTCTGACACCCCGCAACTACGATCTCGGTAAAGAGTCTCTGATGGAGACTCTTTACCACGTGATCAGCCGTGTACAATCACGGCTGATCACAGTGTAAATAGGAAGAGCCAGTGATCGGCTTTTCCTCACTCGTGTCTGTCAGACCGAGGATGCCCACACTGGACCACCAGGGACGCCACCAGACCACCAGGGATGCCCAGAACCAGGTATGACCCCCTAGACCAGCAGGGATGCCAGTCAGTGCCCACAATGGATGCCAATCAGTGCCTACAATGGATACCAATCAGTGCCCACAATGGGCATCACTGATTGGCATGCATTATTGTTTGGCACTAATTGGCATCCATCAGTACAATACAATGCCGCTTATCAGTGCCCATCCGTGCCACCTATCAATGCCCACCCATGCCACCTATCAGTGCCTATCCATGCTCATCTGTGCCACCTATCCATGCCCATTCGTGCCGCCTATCCATGCCAATCCGTGCCACCTATCAGTGCCAATTTGTGTTGCCCATCAGTGCCGCCTATCAGTGCCACATATCAGTGCCCATTAATGCCACCTCATCGGTGCCCATCAGTGCTGCCTTATCAGTGCCCGTCAGTTCAGCCCCATCAGTGCCCATCAGTGAAGGAGAAAACTTACTTATTTACAAAGTTTTGAAACTGAAACAAAAAAATACATTTTTTTTCAAAATTTTCGGTCTTTTTTTATTTGTTTAGCAAAAAATAAAAACCGTAGAGGTGATCAAATACCACCAAAAGAAAGCTCTATTTGTGGGAAAAAAATGATCTATAAATTTTACTCCTCCACTGATGTGCGCCAATGAGGAGGCACTGATTGACAATGATAGGTGGCACTGGTGGGCATTGATAGGTGGTGCTGATAAGCACTGACTGGCATCAATTATGGGCAAAGTTTGGTGGCACTGATGGACAGTGAAGGGGCTTTACTGTAATCAGGGCACTGATGATCAGTTCCTCAATTCCCTGCCCAGGTCTCCCCTGCGAAGAGATGTCACTAATTGGCACTCTTTGCCACACATACTGTCAGTATGAGGCAAGGAGAGCCGATTCACGGTATCTCCGTATTTACATTTGACCGGCTGTAATTGGACACAACTAATCAAATGGTTAAAGAGCTGCGGCTCTTTACAGAGATCAGGGTCATGCCGTGTCCTAGCAACACAGTGCAGCCAAAATTGTGGCTGTTCTGGGACACCTTCATATGGATTCATAACACCTTTGTTGACATTGTGATCATGTGAATGCATAGTGATCACATGATCACCAGTCCCTGAGCACCAGGATCTGCATTCCACAGGAGAGGAAAGAGGTCCATTACGCAGGGCGCACATCACACCCCAGTGTCTGTACAGGTAAAATGACATACAGATACGGTCAATGTACTGTGGGCAGTCGGCAAGTGTAAATCCTAACACCGAGTAAAGTGACTGGCTTCAGGTGATACACAGAGATGAGACAAATCCTCCTACATAAGTCATACATATTTATTTGCAGCCTTCTCTTGTCTACATCTAGTCAAAGTCCAGAATTTATAAAGCATGCCTGAGCTGTCAGAAAATAGGGGACTGACAACTGAACTGACTTGACCTGACTCAACTGAAATTGCACACTGTAGAGCTCAGTGTTAAGAGCTTTGAGAGATGATTAGAGGAGAGGGACACACCCCTTCACACAGTAACCAGAAACAGCTGAGGCTGTCAATCACAGGAGGTGTGCTGAAGAAAACTTGTCAGAAGTGACTTATACAGATAGCAGATGAATGGGGCAGCAGGCAGAAATGCTCTGGATTGAGACAAGTACACAGTATACTTGGATATGCTTTGTCCATATTTCATGTCTAAAAGTTACACCGCCAGAAGTTAAAATCAATGCTCAATACTCAATAAATACTTATACCATAAAACAATAATTAGTGAATAAATATGCAAATAAATAAATGACCGTGTGGGTGGACAAATAAATTAAATGTGATTTACATAAATCAATTCTCCATGAATATATCCACCTTAAAAATTAGAATTCCTTAAATTATACCTTCTGTGCATATAAATATGTATTTTAATGTTACTTAGTGCCTTCTGTGCATATAACGCTATTCCTGATGGAATAAATAAATCAAAGTCTGATCGCATACAGCTCCTGCTTCTGCACTCTGATTCAAACCACTCCCATGCGCTGATCTCCACAAAGCTTAACCTATAGTCCTAAGAATTACTTATCACCCTCAGTCCTTTATATTATGTCCACAACACACTTTTATCCCACTGCAGCACATATAGCATTTATCTCCTTGCTTTATATCTTTCATTTAGCCATAGGGGGAAAAAAAGAGAGAAAGGAAACAAGGGATAGTGTATTACTGTGATAAAGGATGAGCTTAATGCGTTGCGTCACAGGTCACGTGACATTCTCAAGGGAAATCAGGGAAAAGGGATTTCTCTCGAGCATGTCATGTGACCTGTGACGCAACGCGTCGGGAAAAGGAGCCAGTGACATCAAGCCATCAGTGTCCGGAGGCACAGAGAGGCTGTGAGGAAGAGTAAAATCTGACGGTCTGCCAAATACCCCATACTTTAACTGCTTTTGTTAGTCATTCTTAGGACTATATGTGAAGCTTTGTGGAGATCAGCGTACGGGAGTGGTTTGAATCAGAGTGCAGACGCAGGAGCTGTATGCGATCAGACTTTGATTTATTTATTCCATCAAAAATAGCGTTATATGCACAGAAGGCACTAAGTAACATTAAAATACCTATTTATATTTATATGCACAGAAAGTATCATTTAGGGAATTCTAATTTTTAATTTATGCACAAGGTGGATATATTCATTGAGAATTAATTTATGTAAATCACATTTAATTTATTTGTCCACCCACACGGTCATTTATTTATGTGCATATTTATTCACTAATTGTTGTTTTATGGTATAAGTATTTATTAAATATTGAGCATTGATTTTAGCACACTAATAATTTATATAGTTTTTTTCACATTTTATATAAGTGAGGGATCACTGTTTTTTTGGTGCAGCTTTTATCATTTTTTTATACATTTGTTATTAATTTGAGTAATTTTCTGAGTATTTTTGCTGCACCAGCGCTTGAGTATGTTGTATTTTAGCACCACCAGAAGTACATCCTTAATCTCAAATGAAAAAAAAAAAAAAAAACTGTTTGTAACTGCTTATAAAGTGTTAGCAAGAGTTCAGTTTTATTTGTTAGTCAAGTCCATCTAAATCTGCTTGTCTAATACCGCGTACACACGATCAGAGTTTGACAGACAAATGTTGTTCCAACGGAATTCTGTTCAAGCTTGGCTTGCATACACACAGTCACACAAAAGTTCTCTTAACTTTTGACCATCAAGAATGCGGTGACGTACACTATGACGAGCCAAGAAAATGAAGTTTAATGCTTCCAAGCATGCGTAGAATTGTTTCCAAGCATGCGTAGGCATTTTGCATGTCGGAATTGGTACAGACGATTGGAATTTCCAATTGGAACTTTCCAATTGGAACCTGCTCTCAATCTTTTTCTGGCAGGAATTCGGCCAGCAAAAGTCTGATGGAGCATACACACGGTTGCAATTTTTCGACCAAAACCTCACATCGGATTTTTGCTGGTGGAATTTCCAATCGTGTGTAATGGGCATAATACTACACTCTCCCTGGATTGACAATACTGCCAGCCACGTGTATCTACTTTACAGCTTCATCCAGAATACAGACACTCTACTGCCGGTAGTAAGGTACTCTTCCCACCTGTGGCATTCTTAATGATGTTATCGAACGGCGCTCCAAAGAGCCGCTCACCAAGGAAGGGTAGTTCCGTCAGGGCTTTTTTTAGATGTCTGGTCCGCAGACCAGCATTTTAGCCAAATTAGGCGCCTCAGCATCACTGCTGACACTGAAGCCCTGGATAACAGAGGGAGGGTATCCAGGGCCATGTCAAAAACGTACTGAAGGTCTTGCACTAACTGGTCTGCTAGTTCCACGCAGACAGGAGAAGCCTGTTGCTCCCCCAATTTGCGGTGCAAAAGTTTTGCCAACTCAGTAAGTATCTGTGACACAAGTGCAGAGGCCAGTACTGGTCGCATTGCTGACCCCACAACCATAAACAAGGAACGGGCCACAGCCTTGGGCTTCCTGTCTGTGGGGTCTATAAACGCAGGAGTCCCCTCTACTGGGATCGTGGTTACTTTATTTAACCACTTAAGGACCGCCGTATTGCCATTGTACGTCATCATAATGGCACAGGCAGGCACAAGCATGTACATGTACGTGCCTGCCTTCCAGCGGGTGGGGGGTCCGATCAGACCCCCTCCTGCTGGATACGGCGGTCCGGTTCGCTCCAGGAGCGATCCGTGATGAGGGGATGGCTGTTGGTTTCTGGCCACCCCCTCTGGATCGCTCCTGGCCAATGACAAGCTTCCTCCCACTGTGTATTGTTTACACAGGAAGGAGGAAGTGATGTCATTCTCCTCGGGGCGGTCTTTTGACCGGACTACGAGGAGAAGACTAAAAGTAAGTGCACCAAAACACTACACTGACACATAGGTACACAAACTCCCCCCCCCGATCGCCCCCCGATTTTCTGATCGCTGCATTAGTGTCGCTAGGTAGCTAGTTATTTTTTTAGGTTCACCGCCAGGTTTTTATAGCGCTAGGTACCCCGACATACTACCCAATAATGGTTTTAACCCCCTGATTGCCCCTAGTTAACCCTTTCACCCCCTTTTGCCGGTGTCACTAAGCGATCATTTTTCTGATTGCTGCATTAGTGTCGCTAGGTAGCTAGTTTTTTTTTTTAGGTTCACCGCCAGGTTTTTATAGCGCTAGGTACCCCGATATACTACCCAATAATGGTTTTAACCCCCTGATTGCCCCTAGTTAACCCTTTCACCAGCGATCACAATATAAGTGTCACTGGTGACGCTGGTTAGCCAGTTAGTTATTTAGGTTCCTCGTCAGATTTTTATATAGCGCCAGGGACCCCCATATACTACCTAATAAAAATTTGAACCCCCTGATTGCCCCTAGTTAACCCTTTCACCACTGATCACCGTATAACTGTTACGGGTGACTCTGGTTAGTTTGCTTTTTATAGCATCAGGGCACCCACCATTTATTACCCAATAAAGGTTTAACCCCCTGATCACCCGGCGGGTGATATCAATTAGGTTTTAGGGTCAGGGTCTGCGTCGCCCCAGGCAGCGCTAGGTTAGTGCCAGTACCGCTAACACCCACACGCAAAGCATAAACCTCCTGTAGTGGTATAGAATCTGAACAGATCAATATCTGATCAGATCTATACTAGCGTCCCCAGCAGTTCAGGGTTCCAAAAAAACGCATAGTTAGCGGGATCAGCCCAGATACCTGCTAGCACCTGCGTTTTTCCCCTCTGCCCAGCCCACCCAAGTGCAGTATCGATCGATCACTGTCACTTACAAAACACTAAACACATAACTGCAGCGATCGCAGAGTCAGGCCTGATCCCTGCGATCGCTAACAGTTTTTTTGGTAGCATTTTATATTTAAATCCGGAAGGCAGTGCTTGGTTTTCGGGGTCCCGTACGTGGCTAGGCTCCCAAAAAGTCCCCCACATGTGGTATCCCCGTACTCGGGAGAAGCAGCAGAATTTATTTTGGGGTGTAATTTGACTTATGCCCATAGCATGTGTGAGCAATATATCATTTAGTGACAACTTTGTGCAAAAAAAAAAAAAAGTTTCTAATATTCCCGCAACTTGTGGCAAAATATAAAATAATCCATGGACTCAACATGCCTCTCAGTAAATAGCTTGGGGTGTCTACTTTCCAAAATGGGGTCATTTTGGGGGGTTTTGTGCTATTTTGGCATTTTATGGCCTTCGAAACTGTGATAGGTAGTGAGGAGTTAAATCAAAAATTTGCACCCTTAGAAATCCTGAAGGTGGTGATTGGTTTTCGGGGTGCCGTGCGCGACTAGACTCCCAAAAAGTCCCACACATGTGGTATCCCCATACTCGGGAGAAGTAGCGGAATATATTTTGGGGTGCAATTTCACATATAACCATGGCATGTGTGAGCAATATATCATTTAGTGACAACTTTTTGTAAAATTTTAATTTTTTTTTGTCATTATTCAATCCCTTAGGACAAAAAAAATAAATATTCAATGGGCACAGCATGCCTCTCAGAAATTTCCTTGGGGTGTCTACTTTCCAAAATGGGTTCATTTGGGGGGGGGGGGGGTTTGTACTGCCCTGCCATTTTAGCACCTCAAGAAATGAGATAGGCAGTCATAAATTAAAAGCTGTGTAAATTCCAGAAAATGTACTCTAGTTTGTAGACGCTATAACTTTTGCGCAAACCAAAAAATATACGCTTATTGAAATTTTTTTTACTAAAGACATGTGGCTGAATAAATTTTGCCCTCAATGTATGACTAAAATTTAGTTTATTCGATTTTTCTTATAACAAAAAGAAGAAAATATCTTTTTTTTTTCAAAATTTTCGCTCTTTTTCCATTTATATCGCAAAAAATAAAAATCGCAGAGGCAATCAAATATCATCAAAAGAAAGCTCTATTTGTGGGAAGAAAAGGACGCAAATTTCATTTGGGTGCAATATTGCATGACCGCGCAATTACCAGTTAAAGCAGCGCAGTGCGAAATTGGAAAAAGACCTCTGGTCCTTAAGGCTGTAGTGGTTAACCTGGATACTGGAGGGTTCATGAACGGAGGAGACAACCATTTTTTGAGAAGGCTCTCCTCAAAGGGATAACGCACCGCCATACTTTTTGGGACCAAAAAGGTCAGTTGCAGTCTACCCCATTCCTTGTATATGAACTTATCGAAATAAGTCAGATACGGGAACACCTTAGGTGCACGGGCTAGTTTATGGGACCCAAAAGGGACCGCTACATCAGCAGAGGGATCTACTGTATCCTGAATCTTCAGGGTATCATGCACAGCTCTAATAAGTGCTCTAACTAGTGCTTTGTCGCGTGTGGACCCGGACTCATCCTCACTGTCCGATCAGTCCTGGTCAGCGTCATCTGAAACGACAGAACAGAGGCCACCAGTCTCAGCGGGGCCCGAGTCTATGTCAGAGATCTCCCCTGAGGAGGGGGGGGGGCTGGGCTGCTTTTTACCACCTTTGCGCCCACGCACCGCCTCCATCGTGACAGCGAACGCGTCAAGGGCCACCGACAAAGCGTCCAGTGGCACTGCACTGTTTGCAGACAAACCGGTTGCAATTGCCAGGAGTTCGGGGGCAGAAACACCAGTTTCTAAAGCCATGCTGACCCACCCTGTCTGCCACCTGTTGGGGACTTAGGACAGGTGTATAGTCCCACCCTCCTAGCTGCTGCAGGCCAAGGGGCCCCCACCGCAGGACTCACCACCCTGACCGAGTTCTGCGCCGCTCAGCTAGTAGTGCCTGTGTCAGCCTCCCAGGTGTCTGAGTGAAGAAACTGCGATGTTCAACAAAATGGATGCCGAGCGTCCAGTATAAAAGACATAATTCCTGGTAAATGGCCGCCGAAATACAGTAAAATGGTTCCTGACCATGCTTCTCCCTGAGTCACACCAAACATGGCCGCCAAACTGTACACAGAGAGGGACAGTGAAAAAAGACAGAGAAAATGGCGGCAGAACAGCTCTATGGCGATCAGCATGTGCAGACCTCCAGCGGGGAGACAACAGACACCCAGTGGAACAGCCACCCAGCACAGGCCCACACCTAAGGTGAGAGCCCCCCAGGGGACCCCTATATCTATATGGCACACAAACCGCTCAGCAGCCCATGCAGCATCCCCCACAGGGGGAGATAGGGACAGAGAGAGAAGAGAGGGAGGAGAGGGGACTCCTGAATCGACCACCCAGGGAATGCCCAGCTGCTCAACCCCGCCAAGGCAGGGAGAGCTGTACTTACCATCCGGACAAGCTGGGGACATTCCATCGCAGACCCACTCCCGAAGGGTACGGGGTGGCTGCTGGCCACGGCACACTGTGACTCAGACATCAGTAGCCCGGTCATATGTGTGTCCGGGAGCATTGCGCTCACCAGCCGCCCCTGGAGCCTGAGGGGCATGCACCTAGCTATGGTCTGCACATGCTCAATGGCCAGGCTGAGGAGACTACAAGGTTATCCAGCCTGTCACCCAGCCGGCTGTTGAAAGTAGATTACAGGATATATTCTTGCGCAAAAGGCAAACCTCTGCAAAAAAATGCCAGGACGATGGTTCCGTAGGGTTCCTAGGTCCATCTCCTTCATTAGGCAGAAAAAAACGGAGGCTGCAGGAAGCTGGGGGGTTGTTACTGAAGGGACCGCCCCTTGGGCGGAACTAGAAAGTTCTGTTTTTTGTACATGTTAACATGTTCTGCCTAGTCCTCTTCTGAAGCTGGCGTAACAAACCGATGGTCAAGAATAAAGGAGCTGTGTCAGTCAGTGAACGAAAGAAAAAGAAAGCTCGATTTGTGGAAAAAAAATTATAAAAATTTCATTTGGGTACAGAGTTGTACGACTGCGCAATTGTCAAAGAGTGACAGCGCTAAAAGCTGAAAATTGGTCTGGGCAGGAGGGGGGTTTAGTGCCCAGTAAGCAAGTGGTAAATATTGGAGCTACATTAGCTTTTCTCCAATCAGCTGGTACCGTCAGTAGACTGTTCGTAAAAATTAGGAACAATGGTCTGGCAATTACTTGACTGAGTTCCTTAAGGACCCTCAGGTGCAAACCACCTGGTCCCGGTGACTTAATAATGTTATGTTTTTCAAGTCTATTTTTAATTCTGTCCTTTGTTAGCCGTGAGGGTGATTCCTGTGACGTGTCATGGGGATAAACATTGGAGTTTTGGTTACTGAAAAAAAAAATCGAATTCCCTTGTGAAGACTGAGGAGAAGAATACATTAAATACCTTCGCCACCCTTAGTTACAAGATTCCCTTCATCATTCTTTATGGGACCAATGATCTGACCTCCCTTTCTTACTATTTATGTACTTAAAGAATTTCTTGGGATTTTTTTTACTCTCCTCCACTATGTGCCTTTCATGTTCTATCTTAGCCGCCGTGATTGCACCCTTGCATTTCTTGTTGCATTATTTGTAAAGTTGGAATGCTGATGATGATCCCTCAGCCTTGATTTTTTGTAGGCTTTCTCCTTTGCTTTTATATGCATTTTTACATTGGAGTTAAAGTGGGAGTCCACCGGGACTCCGCGTTTTTTTTTTTTTTTTTTAAAGCCAGCAGCTACAAATACTGCAGCTGCTGACTTTTAAAATAGTGACACTTACCTGTCCAGCGCGCCCACGATGTCGGCACCCGAAGCCAATCTGTAGATCGTCACTCGGGTGCTGCTGCCGCCCCCATCTTGGGTATGGGAATCAGGAAATGGAGCCTTTTGGCTTAATTTCCCGGTTCCCTACTGCGCATGCGCGAGTTGCACTGCGCAATAAGGACGGTCCCCGCTGCCTCTGGGATCTGTGTGTTTCCCAGCAGGCAGCGGGGCACTTGCGGAAGGGGGCGGGCACTTGCGGAAAGGGGCGTAATCTACGCCCCTTTCCGCAGAGAGCTATCCCGGAAGTGGGTGCAGTTACCTGGATTATTCAGGTAACTGCACCCCCCTCCCCCCTGAAAGGTGACAATTGTGGCACCGGAGGGGGGGAGGATTCCGATGAGCGGAAGGTCCATTTTAGGGTGGACCTCTGCTTTAAGCCACCAAGGACTTTTATTAGCTCTTTTAAATGTATTTCCCATTGGGATGCACTGGCAAATACCCTTAAATCATAGCCATTTCTCCTTTGTGTTCCTAAGATTTTATCCCAATTTGCATCTTCTAGCAAGGTTCGTAGTTTAGGGAAGTTGGCTCTTTTGAAATTCAGTGTCTCTGTATTCCCCTTATGTTTCCTACTAGTGTGATTTATACTGAATCTAGTTGACCTGTGGTAGCCATTTCCTAAATTGCCCCGTATTTCTACATCTGTGATCAATTCTGTATTGTTGGTAATCAGTGGGTATAGTAACGCTTTGTTTCTAGTTGGTGCGTTTACCATCTGACCCATGAAATTGTCCTGCAAGACATTTTGGAACTGGCGAGCCTTAGATAAATGTGGTTGATTCCACCCAGTCTATGTCTGGATAATTAAAATCCCCCTTTATGATGACACTTCCCATCCTTGTTGCTAATCCAAACTGTGATAGGAGGTCCATCTCCTCCCTCTGGTTAGGGGGCTTTAGCATACTTCCAGTATTACTTTGCCCTTAGTTTCATCCCTTTGCAGTTCTACCTATAAGGATTCCACCTGCTCCCTTGCTCCTTAAGTGATGTCATCTCTTACATTTCATTTTTTACCCTCTCTATCGCTGCAATATAGGGAATTCTTGTGAATGGTTGCCAGCCAATCATGAGAGCTGTTGAACCAAGTCTCTGAAATGCCTACAAAATCTAAATCCTCCTCGAACAGTAGCTCTAGTTCTCCCCTCTTGTCCGCCAGACTCCTGGCATTAGTGAACATATCAAGCAGTTTAGACCGGTCGCATACTGTCTCCTAATTGGGTGTTCTGAGGTTGCAAATATGACTAGTTCTCCAGGAACCCAAACTCCTCCTTACTACACCAGCTCCTTAGGCACTTGTTTACTTTCCTAATCTCCCTCTGCCTTTCTTGAGCAGTTCGAGGTACCGGTAGTATTTCTGAAAATACTACCTTGGAGCTCCTAAGTCCCTAAAATTGTTTTTTTTAGGACACTCAGTCTTCCTCTGACTTTGGCATTGGTGCCAATGTGCACCATGACAGCCGGGTGTTCCCTGTCCCTCCCAGTAATCTGTCCACCAGATCCGTGATGAGCCAAACCCGAGCGCCCGGTATACAACATACAGCTTGGTACTTCAGATCTTTGTGACAGATTTCCCTCTCTGTCCTTCTAAGAATGGAGTCCTCTACCACCAGATTCTGTCTTTCCTTGGCTTTACTCCTACCCTCACTGGAGGAGTTATTACCCTGGTAGCTAGGGGAGTCACTCAGCTCCAGCAGTGCTGGTCCCTGACTGGTTTCACCAATGTCACTCAATGGGGTGTACATATTGGGATGTTCCAGCCCAGGACCAGCCTCCCTGGCACTTTCCCCTCTACCCTTCCTGTCATCCATCTACTCTGTTTTGGTGCCTGCCCCCCTTTATCTCCACCTGCGGGTACAATCCCAATTCTCCTTTAGTGTGGAGGGTCTTCTCAGCGTTGATAATTGTTTCCCTAGATTCAGAACCAGGCCAGATTCTTTTTGGGCGTTTTATTACTATCTATAGCCCATTTTCCAAGAAAAAAAAAAATGAACTGAACCTGTAACTATATTAAATAATAAGAAACCCAATCTTCCTAAGTGGATTACTTAAGATTACCGTATATACTCGAGTATAAGCCGAGATTTTCAGCCTTTTTTTTGAGGCTGAAAGTGCCCCCCTCGGCTTATACTCGAGTCATCGCTGTCTGCCCGCTCGATCAGCGTGTCGAGCAGACAGACAGCGGCCATTCTATAATTCAAAAGCCGCGCCTCCGGCTCCGCCTTCGCCTGTGATAGGCGGAACACTGAATTTCCCAGCAGCCTGTGTTCCGCCTATCACGGACATCGTATCATCCTCGTACTACGGACGAGGATGATACGATGTACGTGATAGGCGGAACACAGGCTGCTGGGAAATTCAGTGTTCCGCCTATCACAGGCGAAGGCGGCGGCGCAGCTTTTGAATTTTACAATGGCCGCCGAGGCGCCGACGAAGAGGGCACGGGACGGAGGGAGGCAAGGCAAGGCACGGCACGGGACGGGACGGAGGCAAGGCACGGCGGCAAGGCACGGAGGCAAGGAGGCAAGGCACGGGACGGAGGCTCGGGACAAAGGCTCGGGACACAGGTAGGCTGGACACACACACACACACACACACACACACACACACACACACGGATGGATACACACACACACAGGGATGGATGGATGGATGGAGACACACACACACAGGGATGGATGGATGGATGGATGGAGACACACACACAGGGATGGATGGATGGAGACACACACACACAGGGATGGATGGATGGATGGACACACACACACACACAGGGATGGATGGACGGACACACAGGGATGGACGGACACACAGGGATGGACGGACACACAGGGATGGACGGACACACACACAGGGATGGACAGGCATGTCTCACCCTCGGCTTATACACGAGTCAATAAGTTTGCCAGTTTTTTTGGGGGTAAATTGGGGGCCTCGGCTTATATTCGGGTCGGCCTATACTCGAGTATATACGGGTATACAAAATCCTGAAAACCTTACATATTTTCTGAAAGCAGATACAATAGCGATAAAACTAGCTATTTATTAGTTGCAATTTTTCATGTGATGTCTTGTTTATGCTATTAGTGCTAATAATAATTATTAATTGTTTATCAAGTGCCAAATGTAATTAAAAAAATGCAATTTAGTTTATTTAGCACTCACAAATGCAGTATTTTGTAAAATATATAAATATAGGGCTGAGTAAATAGATACCCAACATATCAAGCCTTAAAACTGCTTGTACCTGTGAAATGACAACAAACTTCAGTCCATAGGAAACAATAGGATTTTTATAACAGCTTACCTATAAAAATCCTTTTCTTTGAAGTAAATCACGGAACACAGAGCCATAGTAGTTACTATGTGGGTTATAGGCCACCTTTAGCTGATTGACACTGGCATGCCCTAAGACAAAAAGTGCACTCCCTATATAACCCCTCCCACTACTGGGAGTACCTCAGTTTTGTAGCAAAGCAATACACGTGTATACCAAGAAGGGAGGGACCACTGTGTCCCGTGATGTACTTTAAATAAAATGATTTTACAGGTAAGCTGTTATAAAAATCCTATTTTATTATCGTACATCACGGGACACAGAGCCATAGTACTTACTATGTGGGATGTCTCATAGCAATGCCAACTGAAGGGAGGGAGACAACAAAAGTAGGGCGCTAAGAGACTAGAGGACTTATACTGCAGACTGCAGTACACTGCGCCCAAAGGCGATATCTTCATGACCTTTTACATCTACTTGATAGAATCTGGTAAATGTATGGACTGAAGACCAATTAGCGGCCTTGCAGATCTGAGCCGTGGAGGCTTGGTGATGCACTGCCCAAGAAGCACTAACAGCCCTGGTGGAGTGCGCTTTAATATGAAAAGGAGGAATTTTCCTTTTCAAATCATAAGCTTCAATCACTTGACAAAACCATGTAGAAATAGTAGATTTCAACGCTGCCTGTCCTTTTAGGACCGTCTGGCAATAGAAACAAAACATCTGTTTTACGAATTTGAGCGGTCACTTTCAAATAGACCTTGACCGCTCTCACCACATCAAGAGAATGTAGTGACTTTTCTTCCATAGAACGAGGTTCTGGAAAAAAAAATGAAGGTAGAACAATATCCTGGTTTAAATTAAAACATGACAATACCTTCGGTAGGAAATTAGCATGAGGCCAAAATACAACCTTATCTTCATGAATAATCAAGTATGGCTCTTTACAAGAAAGAACAGCAAATTCTGATACTAATAAATTATTTTCCACGTCAAGAGGATCAAGGGAATATCTCGAAAAGGCTCAAAAGGTTGTTTTTGTAAAGCGTACAGGACTAAATTTAAATCCCAAGGGTCAAGGGGTGACCTAACTGGGGGATTAATCCGTGTAACCCCCTGAATAAAGTTACGAACCAGAGAGTGTGAAGCAAGTGGTCCTTGAGAAAATACAGACAAGGCCAACACCTGGCCCTTGATAGTACTCAAGGCCAGCTTAATTTCTAACCCCATCTGTAGGAATTCAAGGATTCTACCTATGACATATTTTCTGGGGTGCCAACCCCCGGATTCATACCAGGAGACATATGCCTTTCAGACTCTATAGCATATGACTCTGGAGGCTGGCTTCCTAGCATTAACCAAAGTAGAAACTACTGAAAGTGACAGCCCATGGTCCTTTAGAATGTGGTTCTCAATAGCCAAACCATTTTAGCCTTTGTAAGGTAGGATAGAATACCGGACCTTTGCGAGAGAAGGTCTGGCCACAGTGGTAGGGTCCAAGAGTCCCCTACCGCCATCTTTATGATCTTGCCAAACCAAGATCTCCTTGGTCATGCTGGGGCCACCAGAATCACCACCTTCCCTTCTTACTTGATCCTGTGATGAAAACGGGAAAGCAGCAGAACAGGGGGGAACGCATAGATCAGTGAAAAATGATCCCACAGAAAGACCAAGGCCTCTGTTCTGTATGCTATCGGATCCCTTGTCCTTGACATAAAGTTGTCGATCGTGTTGGTGAACCTGGACGCAAACAGATCCACATCCAGAACTCACCATTTTTGACATATTGACAGAAACATGTCAGGATGAAGGGATCATTCTTCCGGGAACAAGTAGTCTCCCTGCCAATTCTCTATCTCTGGAATGAAAATTGCTGATAGGCAAGGAATGTTGTTTTCTACCCAAGAAAGAATATGATTCACCTCTCTCTTTCTGAGCCGCACGACTTCTCGTGCCTCCTTGGTGATTGATATAGGCCAATGCTGTGGCATTGTCGGATTGGATTCTGACAGGACAATTCTGTAGTCTGGACGTCCAGGCCTCCAGGGTCAGGCGTACTACCCGAATCTCTAGACTATTGATGGGCAAGGTCATCTCTGATTTGGACCATTTCCCTTGGACAGACACTTCTTCCAGGACTGCTTCTCAGCCCAGAAGGTTGACATCTGTTGTTACCACCTTCCAGGTAACTAGTAGAAAGGATTTCCCTTTTTGAAGATTCTTGGATATCAACCACCAATTGGGGGATAAACGCATTGGAAAGTCCAGAGCTTGGACCTTCTTGTTCCAAGTTGACAGGATGCTGTTTTCCAGCAGTCTTGAATGAAACTGCACATAAGGAACGGCCTCGAAAGAAGCCATCATCTTTCCCAACAATTTCATGCATAGTTGAATAGGATTTTTCTTTGTTTTGACCAACTGAATCAGTTCATCAGTTATGGAACTGTTCCTTTCCTGGGGCAAAAACACCTTCTTCTGAGCTGTATTTATGATCAGCCCCAAGTACTGCAATCTCCTTGATGGTTTTTAGGAGTATTTCTCTAGGTTGAGAATCCAACCTAGGTATTCCAGGTAGCCGACTGTGGTGACCAAAGCTTGGTTTAACCCTTTCATGATTAAGCCTATTTCTGAAATTTGTTTTTTACAAGTTAAAATCCGTATTTTTTGCAAGAAAATTACCCAGAACCCCAAACATTATATATATATTTTCTAGCAGAGAATCTAGAGAATAAAATGGTGATTGTTGCAATATTTTATGTCACACTGTATTTGTGCAGCGGTGTTTTAAACGCAACTTTTTGGGAAAAGGGACACTTTCATGAATTAAAAAAAAAAACAAACAAAAAAAAAACTGATGTTACGCTGACAAAATAGATACCAAACATGTCACGCTTTATAATTGTATGCACTTGTGGAATGGGGACAAACTACAGTACCTAAAAATCTCCATAGGCAATACTTTAAAAATGTTTTATGGTTACCAGGTTAGAGTTACAGAGGTTAGTACTAGAATTATTGCTCTCGCTCTGACGATCGCGGTGATATCTCACATGTGTAATTTGAACACCGTTTACATATGCAACTTCCGTATGTGTTTTCTTTGCTGCGCGAGTTTGCGGGGACAGGGGTGCTTTAAAAAAATATTTTTTTTCTTATTTATTTTATATAATTAAATTGTGTTTAAAAAAAAAAAAACATTGATCATTTTTATTACTCTCACAAGGAATGTAAACATCCCTTGTGACAGTAATAGGTGGTGACAGGTACTCTTTATGGTGGGATTGGGGGTCTAAAAGACCTCCTATCCCTCCTTTGCACTTCAAAGTATTTAGATCGCTGAAAGCTGCGATTCTGAACACTGTATTTTTTTTTAAAAACCGGCGCCACTTTAGGAGCCTGGAACTAAGCCATTTCTGGATCCGTTCCAGTCTGTCTCTAGGCGATGGAAGTGACGCCTCTGAGATCGGAACTCCCGGTGGAGTGTTAGCTTTTAGCCGCATCGGTTGTTACACCTGGAAAACCGATCGCCGGCTCTAAAAAATGGTACCAGGACGATGCATGCAGCTGCGGGCATCATTTCGGTATAACCCCGAAAGCCGAGTACGCACATCTGCGCACATCTTCGTACACTCGCCAGGAAGGGGTTAAGCGGGCTACCGATTGATCTATCAAGAGTAGATTGTCTAAGTAGGCTAGTACCATTATAGCTTGAGCCTTTAGCCTGGCTAAAGGAGGAGCCAGGACCTCTGTAAACACTCGAGGTGCAGTAGCTAGACCGAAAGGCATATCTACAAACTGGAAATTAAGATTTTCTACCTCGAAGCGTAGAAATTTCTGGCAAGTGGGGAAAATCGGCAAATGGAGATAAGCATCCTTGATGTTGATTGACGCCAGAAGTTCTCTCCCTTGTAGGATGGAGACTACTGATCGGATTGACTCCATGTGAAAAGAACAGATATTCAAAAAATGGTTTAGATCTATGAGATCTAAAATGGGTCTGACATCCCCGTTTGGTTTTGGAACCGTGAACAGGTTTGAATAAAACCCCAAACCTTGCTCTTTCAATGGGACTACCAATATCACTCTGAGACAAGAGATGATCCAAAGCTAGAGAGGGAGACTTCTTTTTCACCTGATCTCTGGGAACGTTTGATATGAGAAAACGAGGAGACGGTAACCCAAACCAGACGTGGGCTCATCGACTGAATGCGTTATTGGCAGTAAAAATGTGGAGCGGACCAATTCAGTGAGAGACTGTACTAACAATCGTTCCTGCGAACCCAACACTTCCATATCAGGTTCTTCGGAAGAGGAGACTTCAGCCTCTTCCTGGTCCTTTGAAAGAAATACACCATCTCTTGCTCAGCAAGAGGGTCCTGAGTGATGGACGGGGACCTGCTGCGCTTAGTTCCACTTGGGGATGCAAGCATCAATTTTTTGCTCCAAGCTTAAAATAGTTGAAGAAACAACCTCCTTAGTAATATACACAGGGGCTGCAGTGTTAAGAGCAGCTGCAACACTTGCCCCTCCTGATGGCTCACTCTGACCAGCCATATTACTCTCAGGGGAGGATGCAATCTTTTTTGAGATGGTTCTAGGCTTTCATGTGATTGTAGAAGTCTTTCTATAGCCCTTTTTTTTAGGTGTTTTTACTCCTCCTTCCGCTCATAGCCCGATGCACAAAGGAGAGGTACTACCAGAAGGAACACATCCACTGCTTGAGCAATAGTCCAGCCCTGTTGCTGCTATTAATGCTCAGCCTGATGCAGTAGTAAATGTGTCAAAAGGAATGCCTGTATCACCAAACCTCTTATATGCCACCTTTGCTCTTGTGTCCCTCCAGCGGTATGTTACAGCACAAATAGTGCCTTTAAAAAGACATACCTTGCCGCGATGGACATGGGAGGACGCCAACGCTGTGCTAAGCCCCGCCCCTGTCGCCTACGGCCCTTCCCCTCTTTTTTTAAAAAGATCTCTTTCCCACGCGAGCTCCTGATCCTACAGGATCCACAGGGAGGAAGGGGGAATGGCAGGGGGTCTTGAAGCCACTGAGCGGGGTGCCGTTTGCGCCTTTTTTTTTATTCTTATGGCACTCTTTCCCAGAGAAGAGGGGAAGAAAAAAACAGCACAGGGGGCGTCTGGTGAGGAGAGGGAACCCCCAGACTTACTGGAGGTCCACTGTTTGGCAGAGGGAAGAAGAAACTGCTGCTTCCTAGACACAACGGGGGCTTTCTGAGAAGCATGAGATGGCAAGTGCTCAATACAGCCCCCAGTGGTGACGCATAGGCATGACAACACTTACTAAATTTAAAGGAGACAATCATAAGAAAAACATACCTTTCTCACCTCAGGGTTTTCCGTGGTAAACCAACAGACCCAATCTTCACCCTTCACAGTGGGTTCCGTTAAACCTTCAGGAGCTGAGGATCCTTGAGGAAACCCACAATACTGGACCTGTGATAGCACCACTGCCGGTAAAAACTTTATGACCTTAATACCAAAAAGTACTGGATCTCGGGGTCCAGCTCTTTAAAAAGAGAAGCGTTACAGGCAAGACCTCGTTTCTTCATGTACGAGGCCTGGGTACCATTCAATTTGGCCAAAAATACACTTTGAATGGATCCGGCTGCATGGCTAGCCCCAGCAAGGAATGCTCCAGTGGAGCTCTGCACAACACATCTTCACTCGTGAACAACACCTTAGACACTGGCGAAAAAACGGAGGTACTCCCAGCACTGGGAGGGGTTATATAGGGAGTGCACTTTTTGTCTTAGGGCGTGTCACTGTACATCATCTGAAAGTTGCCTATAACCCACATAACTACTATGGCTCTGTGTCCTGTGATGTATAAGAAACTACTTTTACTCTAGTGTGTGTGGTGTAACATGCATAGCACAATTAATGTTTTTGAGCATAGGTGCCTATGACACGTGTTTACTTTCATATGCGCGTGAATGTAGGGGGCTCAAAACAATTCGGTGGGTTTAAGTGCTAGGGTGTAACTTTAATTAAAGCTTTATTTCTTATCACTTAGGGGAAAAAATGCCCTGCAACTCCCTCTGTTTAGTGTACCGGTGGAAAATTGCTCTAGCAGCATCTGGAACAGGGCAAACTGGCTATACAGTGAATATACTACAATGAATTTCAGCATCCCCAGCGCATTCTTGAATATCATTATTCCAAATGCAATAATTAAAAAATCCCTATTAGAGCAAGGGTAATAGTTTAAAGTATGAAAAACACTTTGGGATTAAATGCCTGTTATAACTCAGGAAGGAAAAGAAAAACAGGAAAGAAGGTAACAGATTAAAATGCTTTCCACAATAAATCATATACAACACAAGGTTTTTTTTTTTGCAGTTGTAAAACATAACTATTTCTAAGGATATTTTCTATCAGTGTAGAGTGGATCAAGTTTTATGTCAGTAATGTGAGAAACCTGTCCGAATCCTCAGGCGTCTATTGCTGATACACTTCTTGCTAGGATATCAATAATTCATACAAAATGCATAACAACACACCAGGACAAAGTATTTATCAGTGAGATTGTACTTACAAAGTAACCTAATACACCCATAGCCAGAATATCCCAAAGGGGTCAACGGAATGCTAAGCCAAAGAAAAGTGTTACGTAGTTCCACTTAGGGGACACTGAAAGCACTTGGGACTATGTATTTTTCCTAATATTCAAGATATAAAGAATAACGGTATGCTAAGGTACCCATAGGTACACTGTACACAAAATACAGTGACAAGTTGTCTGCGGGCTAAGAGAATGTTCTATAGCAGTACCAGTGCAATGCTTTTTGTATAGGGAAGGCAGACAAACCAATAAAGAAAACACAACTGCAATTATTGAGGAAACAATCATTCCAAAACTGAAAATTCTACAGCAAACTGTCAGATAACTTATGATAAACAAAAACTCATATTAGGTTGGGTCAGTCAACTTGACAATTTTCTAAAACACAGAGCAGCTGAAACAGAAGTAGTTATGCAAGTTAGAATTGGCAAGTCAAAGTCCTGATTTCATTGCGGTTTCAATGGCATTGAAATGCTGTACAATGGTATGACAAAGGCCATTAAAACAGGACACTCTAAAAACACACTGGAACAGTTTTGTATAAAGGAATGGACCAAATAATTCCTAACCACTATTCTGGTCCGAATAGCAGGTACCGGAAATTTTCTTTTGTCAATTAAGGATATTTCACCAATTTCTAAATCGGGTTCACATAATTTTCCCATCAATGACCTTGGCAGAATAAAAAATTAATTGTACAATTATATAAAAATGCAGCCCTGATATAGGCAGGAGAAAGGTTACTAGGTGTTTAAAAAAGTTAGCGTCAAGTGTTTTACATTCCCAAACAAGTCTATAGGAATGCAAAACCCGCTTGAAACATGCCAAAATCAAGTCAAAGCAGTTAGCTGCAGATCTAATGCATCTTCAATGAACTCTGAATTATCTCAGAAGTGTCTCAAAATGATAGCAAACCAATAGCAACTTTAGCTGACATTCATGTTACAGCTGCTTACCTGTACATTATTAGTACAGTATTTACATCTCTCAAAACTTTTAGTAGCGCTTAATACAAGGTTTTGTGAACTTTATATGCGAGAACCTTGTGGTTTGGTGAAAGTTAGAGGCTGCTTCAACTTAGAGAGTTAGAGGCAAACAAAATTCACTTACAATATTTACTTTGTACACTGTTTAATCATTCGTTACAGCTTTAGTAAAAAAAAACATACCCCTAAAGAAAATAGAAGGCAATGTCTGTGTTATGCTGGCCATACACTATACAAAAAAATCAGGCAAAATTTATTTTGTCAGTTCATTCGTTTTTGCCAGTTAATGGGCAAAATCAATAATTGGGATATTTTTAAGCCGAAAAAACAAGGACATTTTCTGCTGAACGAATGATAAATTGAAAGGCTAATGTGTTTCCCTTTCCGAACTGTTTGCACTAGGTACAGTATCTCACAAAAGTGAGTACACCCCTCACATTTTTGTAAATATTTTATTATATCTTTTCATGTGACAACACCGAATAAATTAAATGTTGTTACAATGTAAAGCAGTGAGTGTACAGCTTGTATAATGTGTCAATTTGCTGTCCCCTCAAAATAACTCAGCATACACTCATTAGTGTCTAAACCGCAGGCAACAAAAGTGAGTACACCCTCCAAGTGAAAATGTGCAAATTGGGCCCAATTAGCCACTTTCCCTCCATGGTGTCATGTGACTCATCAGTGTAACAAGGCCTCAGGTGTGAATGGGGAGTAGGCATGTTAAATTTGGTATTATTGCTCTCACTCTGATCACTGGAAGTTCAACATGGCACTTCACGACAAAGAACTCTCTGAGGATCTGAAAAAAAATTGTTGCTCTACGTTAAGTGCCTAGGCTATAAGAAGATTGCCAAGACCCTGCAACTGAGCATGCAGCATGGTGGCCAAGACACAGATCATAATTATAGACCGCCATGGACCGGAGGACCTAAACTGCAGCCTACAGTACACTGCGCCCGAAGGCGATATCCTCTTGCCCTCTGACATTCACCTGATAGAATCTGGTGAATGTGTGGACTGATGACCAAGTTGCAGCCTGACAGATCTGAGCCAGGGAGGCCTGGTGATGCACTGCCCAAGAAGCACTTACAGCCCTAGTAGAGTGCGCTTTCACCCGAAAAGGAGGAATTTTCCCTTTAACACTATAGGCTTGAGAAATAACCTGTCTAATCCACCTTGAGAGAGTGGATTTTGACTCCGCCTGGCCCTTCCTAGGGCCTTCCGGCAAAATAAACAAGCAATCAGTTTTCCTTATCTGAGCAGTTGCTTGAAGATATATACTGATTGCTCTAACCACATCCAAAGTGTGCAAAGATTCTTCTTCTGCGGACTGTGGGTCCGGAAAAAAGGATGGTAGGATTACGTCTTGATTCAAATGGAATCCCGAAACCACCTTAGGTAGAAAGGACCTGTTGGGACGCATGACCACCCGGTCCTTATGAATAATCAGATACGGCTCCTTGCTGGAAAGAGCTGCTAGCTCTGATACTCTTCTAGCCGTGGATATGGCTACCAAGAAAACCTATTTTTTAGTCAGGAGAACTAATGAAGCCAGATGCAAAGGTTCAAATGGTTGCCCCTGCAAAGCCGAGAGAACAAAATTCAGATCCCATGGGCATACCGGAGGTTTGACTGGCGGTCTTATCCGCATGGCCCCCTGGATGAAAGCCCGCACCAGGGAATGCGATGCAAGTGGCTTCTGAAAAAACACTGACAGGGCCGAAATCTGCACCTTGATAGTGCTTATGGCCAAATTCATTTCTAGGCCTGACTGGAGAAAGGCCAAGATCCTGCTAATGACATACTTTCTAGGATGCCATTTCCTGAGTTCACACCAGGAAACATATGCCCTCCAGATTTTGTAATAAATAAGTCTGGAGGCCGGCTTTCTGGCATTGACCAGAGTAGAAGGACTGGCCCCGAAATGCCACGGTCTCTCAGAATGTGGGTCTCAGCAGCCAACCCGTCAAATTCAGACTGTGTAAAGCAGGATGGTAAATTGGACCCTGTGAGAGCAGATCTGGCCGGAGAGGGAGGATCCATGGCCTGCCTACTGCCAACTTCATGATCTCTGCGTACCACGGTCGCCTGGGCCAAGCCGGGGCCACCAAAAGGACCGATTTTGTCTTCCCAGGAACCGCGGCAGAAGCAGGCTCGGGGGGAAGGCATAGATTGTACTGATCCCAGGGAACTGAGCATCTGACCCCTGAGCAAGTGTATCTCTTGTCCTTGACACAAAATTGTCCAGTTTCCTGGTGAACCTGGATGCAAACAGATCTACGTCTGGAGTACCCCACCTGTGACATATGTTCCGAAACACGTTGGGGTGCAGAGCCCATTTTCCTGGGCACAACTGCTGGCGGCTCAGAAAATCCGCCTGCCAATTTTCCACTCCGGGAATGAAGACTGCAGAAAGACACGGAACATGCTTTTCTGCCCAGACAAGTATGCGATTCACCTCTTTTTGCGCAACCAGACTCCTGTTACCGCCCTGGTGATTGATATAAGCCACTGCTGTGGCATTGTCGGACTGAACCCGAACAGGGAGACCTCGTACTCTGTAAGACCACTTTATGAGAGCCATATAAACTGCCCAGATCTCCAAGACATTTATGGGCAATAGCTTCTCGATCGCAGACCATTTCCCTTGCGAGCACGTCTCCTCCAACACTGCTCCCCAGCCTGTCAGGCAAGCATCTGTCGTGATAATCTTCCATGGAAGAGGAAGAAAAGTTTTGCCCTTCAGCAAATTCTTGGTTTGTAACCACCAGACGAGACTCTTGCGTGTCCCTGGGGATAGACGCATAGGAAGATCCAAGGATTGGGGCTTCCTGTTCCAAGCCGCAAGGATGCATCTTTGCAGAGGCCTTGAGTGGAACTGGGCGAATGGGATGGCCTCGAAGGAGGCCACCATTTTCCTTATGCACAATCGAATGGGGGAAGATCTCCTGCCCAGAATTAGGCGCACCAGATCCCCAATGGCCAAGGCTTTTGGCCTTGGAAGAAACACCTTGCCCTGAGCGGTGTCGATGATCATACCCAGGTATTCCAACCTAATGGCAGGCTGTAGGGACGACTTTTCTAGGTTTATAATCCAACCTAGGCGTCCCAGGTGTTCTAGCGTTCTGGTAACGCTGTGGTTCAGGAAAGCTAATGTTTTCTCCATGAGAAGCAAATCGTCTAGATAAGCCATGAAGGCTATACCCTGAGCTCTTAGGTTTGCCAAGAGAAGGTCCAGAATCTTTTTGAAGACTCGAGGGGCCGTAGCAAGCCCGAATGGCAAGGCCACAAATTGAAAATGGCGCCGTTCTACCGCGAACCTTAGAAATTTTTGGTGTGCGGGAAAAATTGCCACATGGAGATATGCATCCTTGATGTCTATTGATGCCATAAACTCTCCCCCTTGAAGGGAGGAGACCACAGTGCGGATTGACTGCATTCGGAAGGACCGGATGCGTAAAAAACGGGTCAGATCCTTCAGATCTAGGATAGGTCTGACACTTCCATTTGGCTTCGGTTAAGAGATTCGAGTAAAACCCTGAACCCTGTTCTTTTGGGTCCACTTCTACTATCACCCCCTGGGATAGTAAGTAATCTAAGGCCAGAAATAGCGGTTTTTGCTTTACTGGATCCCTGAGGATCCTTGACCTTAGAAAGCGAGAAGGTGGAATCTCCTGAAACTCTTGCCTGTAGCCCAGAGATACCGAAGAGATCACCCACTTGTCCCGGATCTCTTCCCGCCAGGCTCCTGCAAACTGCAGGAGCCTTCCCCCCACTCGGCCGAGCGGGGGCGACCCTTCACAAGGAAGCTTTTGGGCTCTGCTCGGCAGGCTTTCGCCCCCAAGACTTTTTCTGCCACTGGGCCCGACCCTGAGCCTTTCCGGTAGAGGAGGGTTGAGAAGGCCGTTGCCACTGCTTAGAGCTTGATGCTCCAGGAAAGAGAGCACGCCTAAACGAAGGACGTTTGCTCCTTTTGACTGGAAGGAGAGTAGATTTACCCCCTGAAATTTTTTGGACGAATTTCTCTAATTCTTCTCCAAACAAACGTTCCCCTTTAAACGGGAACCCAATCAAATGCTTCTTGCATGACAGCTCAGCTGCCCAATTCTTTAGCCATAGGGTCCTTCGCATGTGTACCAACAGGAGAGACAAACGTGATGCTTGTTGGACAGAATCCAAAATCGCATCAATCATGAAACACAGAATATGAGGAATTTCTGCATAATTCTCTACTTCATCTGAGAGAGGAATCTCAGCAGGGAGGGGATCTACCCCTTTTCCTGCTATCTTTCAGGGAAGTAGAAATAAAATTCATTATTCTCCCTTCAAAACCCTCCAATGTAGCCCTAAGGGAGTCCTCAGTGACATATACCGGGGCTGGCACATTAGGAGAGGCTGCAAAACCTGACAGGGGCACTGACTCATCCTGAGAGGCTGGCTCCAGGCTTGCAGGGGGGGGTGGTAACTTACAGGCACTTTTAGAACCCCTGGACCTAGGCGGTGATTTACCAGTGCTCTTGTTACCTCCCCCTGAGACCCTCTTACGAGGAGACATAGTCCTAAGCTACAAAGCAGAGGTACTAGTACAAAGTGCAATCACTGTTGTGCTTAAAGTCTCACAATAAATATATATGCTTAAACTGCACAACCTGATGCTGAGTAGGTGTCTAAGGTTTGCCTGGATCCAATCCCCTGGGATACTTACTGCCCACAGCTCCTGTGTCTCCACTTACAGCCCCCTGACGCTCTGGGCTTTTTAAAACTGCCGCCTGGCGCCTGCGCAGTACAGCGCCGTGCACACTGACGTGCGCGGCTCACAACCACACTCCCCCCTCCTCCATTAGGCCGGGAGCGCGCCCGGCGCGCACGTGCACGAGGACCACGGAATCCAGGGGGGAAAGGAAAACTCCAGCGGAGCTGCGTGGGACCCCCAGACTACGTAGGACCCCTGTATTATCTCTATTGTGGCAGGGACTGCAGTGGAGACGTGAGACAGCTGGAGAACCAGGCTTCACTGAGCGTGTGTACTGAAAGGCATGTAAGTATGCATCAGGCTGCTCTTACTCCCTCTAGTGGTGGAAACCTGGTAAGACATACAACTACTCAAAATGAAGAAATCCATCATATAATTATATATATAGGATTAACTTCCCTTACCTGTCCTCGCCGCAGGAATTGCTGAAACAGACAAATTCCAGCCTTCACCCATCACGGCGGGCAGTGTTAGCCAACCTTCAGGTTTATCTGGGGCTCTTTCTCAGAAGAGCCTCCTACCTGGACCATGTAAAAGACTCTGCCAGAAACTTTCAAGCGCTCTGTGTAAACAGTACACCAAGTCTGGTTTTCCCAGAGCCCAGTCTTCCAATAGGAGAGGACTTACAGGCCAAACCTCGTTTCTTCGGCAGACGAGGCCCGGGTACCATACCATTTTGGGAGTCAAATATCGGCCCGAGATATGGATCTGGTTTGTTGTAGCCCTTAGGCCCCTGCAGGGACCTGCACAGAGCTTTCTTCATAGCACACGTTTTACGTGACCAACCACCATAGACACTGGCGAAAAAACTGAGGTGCCTCCCATATGGGAGGGGTTATATAGGGGAGGAATTCTCCTTAACTGGGGTTAGCCAGTGTACAATCACCAGAGGTGCCTATATAACCCACTATGTAATGAAGCTCCTGTGTCCCGTGATGTATGATCAAGAAATTACACTTTGCTACAATGTAAATTAGTGAGTGTACAGCTTGTTTAACAGTATAAATTAGCTGTCCCTTCAAAATAACTCAACACACAACCATTAATGTCTAAACTGCTAGCAACAAAAGTGAGTATACCCCTAAGTGAAAATGTCCAAATTGGGCCAAAAGTGCCAATATTTTGTGTGGCCACAATTATTTTCCAGCACTGGCTTAACCCTCTTGGGCATGGAGTTCACCAGAGCTTCACAGGCTACTGGTCTCCTCTTCCACTCCTCCATGACGACATCATGGAGCTGGGTGGATGTTAGAAATATTGCGCTCCTCCACCTCCTGTTTGAGGAGGCCCCACAGATGCTCAATAGGGTTAGGTCTGGAAACATGCTTGGCCAGTCCATCACCTTTACCCTCAGCTTTTTTTTTTTTTTTAGCAAGGCAGTGGTCAACTTGGAGGTGTGTTTGGGGTCGTTATGTTGGAACACTGCCCTGCGACTCAGTCTACAAGGGGAGGGGATTATGCTCGGCTTCAGTATGTCACAGTACATGTTGGCATTCATGGTTCCCTCAATAAACGGTAGCTCCCCAGTGCCGGCTGCACTCATGCAGCCCCAGACCATGATATTCCCACCACCATGCTTGACTGTAGGCAAGACACTTTTGTCTTTGTACTCTTCACCTGGCTGCTGACACAAACGCTTGACAACATCTGAACCAAATAAGTTTATCTTGGTCTCATCAGACCACGGGACATGGTTCCAGTAAGCTGGTCTTCAGCAAACTGTTTGCGTGCTTTCTTGTGTATCATCTTTAGAAGAGGCTTTATTCTTGGATGACAGCCATGCAACCCAATTTGATGCAGTGTGCGGCTTATAGTCTGAGCACTGACAGGCTGCCCCTACCCCTTCAACCTTCGCAGCAATGCTTGCAGCACTCATAAGTCTATTTTCCCAAAGACAACCTCTTGATATGACGCCGAGTATGTGCACTCAACTCATTTGGTCAACCATGACAAGGCCTGTTATGATTGGAACTGTCCTGTTAAACCGCTGTATGGTCTTGGCCACCGTGCTGCAGCTCAGTTTCAGGGTCTTGGCAATCTTCTTATAGCCTAGGCCATCTTTATGTAGAGCAACAATACTTTTTTAAGATCATCAGAGAGGTCTTTGCCATGAGGTGCCATATTGAACTTCCAGTAACCAGTATAAGAGTAAGAGCGTTAACACCAAATTTAACACACCTGCTCCCCATTCACATCTGAGACCTTGTAACACTAACGAGAGTCACATGACATCGGGGAGGGAAAATGGATAATTGGGCCCAATTTGGACATTTTCACATTAATGGCTGTGTTGAGTCATTTTGAGTGCAATGCAAATTTACACTGTTATACAAGCTGTGCACTCACTGCTTTACATTGTAGCAAAGTGTAATTTCTTTATTGTTGTCACATGAAAAGATATAATAAAATATTTACAATCATGTGTGGGGTGTACTCACTTTTGCGAGATAGTGTGTATGTATATATATATATATATATATAGATATAGATATAGATATATATCTATATGTATATATAGACACACACACACACATTTTTTTGAGACCGATATTGAGCTTCCTTTTGATTATATTTAATAACCACAGTTTTTTTTATTTTTTACTATATAAAAGGAAAAAGATATTATTTAGTACGTGTATACGTTGTAGAGTCTGCAAACCATGGTGTGTATGTATATATATATATACATATACACACACAGTACAGTGTCTTGAAAAAGTATTCATACTCCTTGAAATGTACCACATTTTGTCATGTTACAACCAAAAACTTAAATGTATTTTATTGGGATTTTATGTGATAGACCCACACAAAGTGCACATAATTGTAAAGTGGAAAGAAAATGATAAATGCTTTTCAAATATTTTACAACTAAATACGTGAAAAGTGTGGCAATGCTTTGTAGAACCACCATTCACTGAAATTACAGCTGCAAGTCTTTTTAGGGATGTCTCTACCAGCTTTGCACAACTAGAGAGTGACATTTTTGCCCATTCTTCTTTGAAAAATAGCTTAAGCTCTGTCAGATTGGGTGGAGAGCGTCTGAACAGCAAATTTCAAGTCTTGCCACAGATTTTCAATTGAATTTAGGTCTGGCTTTGACTGAGCCATTCTAACATATGAATATGCTTTGATCTAAACCATTCCATTGTAGCTCTGGCTGTATGTTTAGGGTCGTTGTCCTGCTGGAAGGTGAACCACCGCCCCAGTCTCAAGTCTTTTGCAGACTCTAATTGGTTTTCTTCTAATGCTCTGTACACACGGTCTGACTGATGGAAAATGTGCGATCGGATCGTGTTGTTGGAAAATCCGATCGTGTGTGGGCTCTATCGGATTTTTTCCGTTGGAATTTCCGACACAAATTTTCTGACAACAAAATCTGATCGTTTAAATTCTGATCGTGTGTAGACAATTCCGACGGACAAAGTACCACGCATGCTCAGAATAAATTAGGAGACTAAAGCTATTGGCTACTGGCCCATTTAAAGTCCCATGGTATGTGTTCTACGTCACCGCGTTCAGAGCGATTGGATTTTCTGACAACTTTGTGCGACCGTGTGTATGCTAGACAAGTTTGGGGTAAAATCCGTCAGATTTTGTCATTGGAAAGTCCGACCGTGTGTACAGGGCATAAGATTGCCCTGTATTTGGCTCCATACATCTTCCCATCAACCCCTGCTGAAAAAAAAGTATCCCCACAACATGATTCTGTCACCACCATTCAATACTTGAATACATACCTATGCCTTTACCACTCTGAAAGTCTGATTTATTCAGCATTAGACCGAGTAAATGCAGTTTTTCAAATTAATCCTGACACCCTCCTCCCATGTTTTTTCTCTTTTTACATATAGAGATTAAGACAATATCCCACTGCTTCACTCAATCAGATTTAGTGGATTGCTGGCCACAATTTGTCAGGAGCTACGCTCCTATGCCTAGGGTTCTTGTAGCTGGGACAGTGGCCATCTCTCCATTTCCTCTCCTTCATGCCCTCCTACCCTGTATCACCATTTGGGTCCACCAAAGCCACACCTTCGATCTGTGGGAGCATTGACCACCAAATACCTGGTTGTTTGTATTAACGATTTCCTCATCATTTTTGTAAGTACAACTTCTATTGCTGTTTTTCTGTTTGATGTGATAACATATACTTTCTTTTTTTATGCATTGTTATATTATTTTACTATATTACTAATATACTATATTTACATTATAGAATATTCAGGATCCAATATGACATAAGCCTCTGAAGAAGGACTGCAGGGTCCGAAACATGTCAGGTGTCATTGTCAGTATGTGCATATGCTAGCCCAGAATTGCATTTAGGGCAGCTAATTTCCATACCAATGTATTATTTGGGTACATTGTAACTTGATACATTTTTTATGTGATTTTTGATTCACTGCTATGCGATTTTACTGCATGTATACTAATAAAGTTCATATTTTTTACTATATTACCTGGTCTGCCTATAAAATCCGAAGGGGTTGTACCCTGCACCAGGTCTCTTTTTCTATCACCATGTATTGGTAGGTTTGCAGTTGTGCCATACTCTTTCTATTTTCAGATGATGGATTGAACAGTACTCCGTGAGATGTTTGCTGTGTCCACCACATGGCTTCTCGCAAACTGCAAAAAGGACTTCATATGGCTTTCGTTTAACAATGGCTTTCTTCTTGCCACCCTTCCATAAAGGCCAGATTTGTGGAGTGCACGACTAATAGTTGTCCTGTGGGCAGAACTGTGGACCTCTTCAGCTCTTCCAGTTACTATGGGCCTCTTGGCTGCTTCTTTGAATAATGCTTTCCTTGCCCAGCCTGTTAGTTTAGGCGGACGGCCATGTCTTGGTACAGTTGTGTACTCTTTCCATTTTCAGATAATGGATTGAACAGGGCTCTGTGAGATGTTCAAAGCTTTGGATTTTTTTTTATAACCTAAGCCTGCTTTGAACTTCTCCACAACTTTATCTATGACCTGTCTGGTGTGTTCCGTGGCCTTTGTGATGCTGTTTGTTCACTACGGTTCTCTAACAAACCTTTGAGGGCTTCATAGAACAGCTGTATTTATACTTAGATTCAATTAAACACAGGTGGACCATTTACTAATTAGGTGACTTCTGAAGGCAATTGGTTCCACTAGATTTTAGTTAGGGGTATCAGACTAAAGGGGACTGAATACAAATGCACTCCACACTTTTCAGATATTTATTTGTAAAAACTTGAAAACTATTTATTATCTTCCTTTTTACTTCACAATTATGTGTCACTTTGTGTTGGTCTATCACATAAAATCCCAATAAAATACATTTATGTTTTTGGTTGTAACGTGACAAAATGTGATGTGTGCCATGCAGGCACCATTGATCGTGGATCAAGAGCTGGAGGCACCCAGGGCAACAGGACTGTGACATGTTTCAATGGGCCAATATGTTTATAGCAAGGCAAATGGTAAAGCTGAGGGTACAAGGCCAAGCTTTGAATGCTCATGAACAAGCTGCTGGTAACAGTAGAGAGTTCAGGCAGCTGAAGGTGACCTAGTCACCTTGAGCAGGAAGCAGAGACGAAGCAAGGATATATCCACATGTCACTGCCCATAGACATACTTTTTTTGAGGCAACTATTGTTCCTCCTGTTCTTCATATTATCACCACCTCCAGTGCACCTGATCAGGGGTGTAGTGTTCAAGTTCCATGTTCCTGGACTACAAAATGTGTTTTAATTTTGACAATTGCAAAAAGGGATTAATTTATGAAAGAGAACACCAGCAATTTCTGTAATACCCAGTGCTTGGTAATGCTAATGCTTGAGATATTCATATGTATACTCCTAAATTGCCCACACATACAGTATGTTATAAGTGTATATCTAATATAAGCCTGTGTGTAGGTCATAGATGATCAAACTGAAATAATTTGTACCTAGAATATAAGAATATTTAATGCACAATAGTATCTTAGCTTAGCTTCAATAATAAAAGGCAGGAAAACGTTCCAGTAAGAATTTAAAGTGATGCTGAATGAAGAGAGTCAGCAACTTAAAAAAGTACTTTGGCAAAAGACCAAATGTTGTTAACCAGCTGGTAAAAGAATCTTTAAATGTATTCTCCACTTGACAGAAAAGACCTAGAATGTCTTGTGAACGACAAGGTAACATGATACGCAAAGCCAGATGAGAAGGGATCTGAGTGGTTGTTTAAGGACCAGTTGCATGTTAAGAACCAAGCTACAGAAAGCATAATGATTGTACTTGTTCCACAGCTAACACATACTGGAACCTTAGCAATAAGCAAAGAAGAAACCTTGTATATAGATATATACAGTATATGCAAAGAAAGAACTTCCAAGCAGTTCTTTCTCAAAGTAAGGACTTTATCTTTAATATATACAAAATTACACAATTCCAAGCATCCCTGATTCTTTGTCGGGTAAATGTACAGTATCTCACAAACGTGCGTACACCCCTCACATTTTTGGGAATATTTTATTATATCTCTTTATGTGACAACACTGAAGAAATGACACTTTGCTACAATGTAAAAGTAGTGAGTGTACAGCTTGTATAACAGTGTACATTTGCTGTAACAACACACAGCCATTAATGTCTAAACCGCTGGCAACAAAAGTGAGTAGACCCCTAAATGAAAATGTCCAAATTGGGCCCAAAGTGTCAATATTTTGTGTTTATTTTACAGCACTGCCTTAACCGTCTTGGGCATGGAGTTCATCAGAGCTTCACAGGTTGCCACTGGAGTCCTCTTCCACTCCTCCATGACAACATCAAGGAGCTGGTGGATGTTACAGACCTTGTGCTCCTCCACCTTCCGTTTGAGGATGCCCCACAGATGCTCAATAGTGTTTAGATCTGGAGAAATGCTTGTCCAGTCCATTACCTTTAGCATCTTTAGCAAGGCAGTGGTTGTCTTGGAGGTGTGTTTGTGGTCGTTATTATGTTGGAATACAGCACAGTCTCCCAAGGGAGGGGATCATGCTTTGCTTCAGTATGTCACAGTACATGTTGGCATTCATGGTTCCTTCAATGAACTGTAGCTCCCCAGTGGCGGCAGCACTCATGCAGCCTCAGATTGACACTCCCACCACCATGCTTGACTGTAGGCAAGACACACTTGTCTTTGTACTCCTCACCTGGTTGCTGCCACACATGCTTGAGACCATCTGAACCAATACGTTTATTTTGGTCTCATCAGACCACAGGACATGGTTCCAGTAATCCATGTCCTTAGTCTGTTTGTCTTCAGCAAACTGCTTTTTTTCTTGTGCATCATCTTTAGAAGAAGCTTCCTTCTGGGAAGACAGCCATGCAGACAAATTTGATGCAATGTGCGGCGTATGGTCTGAGCACCGACAGGCTGACCCTCCACCTCTTCAACCTCCGCAGCAATACTGGCAGTACGTCTATTTCTCAAAGACAACCTCTGGATATGAAGCTGAGCACGAGCACTCAACTCCTTTGGTCGAACATGGTGAGGCCTGTTCTGAGTGGAACCTGTCCTGTTAAACTGCTGTATGGCCTTGGCCACCGTGCTGCAACTCAGTTTCAGGGTCTTGACAATCTTCTTATAGGCTAGGCCATCTTTATATAGAGCAACAATTATTTTGTTCAGATCCTCAGAGAGTTCTTTGCCATGAAGTGTCGTGTTGAACTTTCATTGACACGTATCAGAGGAGTGAGAGCGATAAACACCAAATTTAACACACCCGCTCCCCAGTCACACCTGAGACCTTGTAAGACTAACGAGTCACATGACACCAGGGAGGGAAAATGGCTAATTGGGCCCAATTTGGACATTTTTACTTGGGGGTATACTCAGACTAATTATTCATTAAACAGATGTCCAGCAGACAGTTGATTACAAGAGGACTTAAAGAAAACCCAATTCAAATAAGAGAAATTTCACAAGGCCTCAGAAAGGAAATTATTTTTTTACACAAGAAATGTGAAGGCTACAAGAAGATCAGCAAAGCTTTACTTATCAGAATACTGTAGCAAAAGTGATACAAAAATCTAACAAAGATGAAACGTCAACCATCTCATAGAGGCGTTCAGGCCACCCATGGAAGTTAACACTTCTGCAGGAGCACCTCCTGATGAGAGGGGTTGAATAAAATTGCCATGCAAGTTCACTGTAGTTAGCTAAAGAACTAGAAAGTCAAACTGAGGTGATCGTTTTCTGTGATACAATATGGCGTACACTGCAGAGGAATGGCACTCATGGGTGTCGTCCACAAAGAAAGCCTCTCCTAAACCCCATGCACAAAAAAGCCTGCCTAGAATTTGCCAGTGCACATGCTCAAAAAGAATAAACTACTGGGAATCCATACTCTGAAATGATGAGACCAAGATAAATGTTTTTGAAACGGATTGCTTAAAAACTGTATAATATCGCAAAGGTGAGGCGTACAAAAAAAATGCATGGTGCCTACAGTGAAACATGGTGGTGGCAGTGTCTTTCTGTGGGGCTGCATGAGTGCTGCTGGTGTCAGAGAGCTGCATTTCATTGATGGCATCATGAATTCACAGATGTACTGCTCTACATTGAAAGAGAAGATACTACCATCACTCCGTGCCCCTGGTCTTCATGTACTTTTCCAACATGATAATGATTCAAAACACACATCTAAGGCCACTGTTGCATTTCTGAAATAGTACAGGGTGAAAGTGATTCAGTGGCCAAGTATGTCTACAGTCTCTAAAATAGGTTGTTCTTGAAGAATGGAAAAAGGTAGATGTTGCAATATGTCACCAACTTGTTAATTCTATGCCTAGAAGACGTGCTGTCCTTACAAATCATGGCAGTCATACAAAATACTGGAGGTAGTAGTTTTTGTTGTGGGGTGTATTCATTTTTGCATCAACTAATTTGAGTAAAATGGAAGATTTTGTAATCACTGTTCATTTGGGTACAATGTGGCATGACCGCGCACTTGCCAATAAGAGTAGCACAGTGCTGAATAGCAAAAAAATCCCTGTTCATAAAGGGGGTAAAAGTTTCTGGAGCTGAAGTTGTTAAAACCCAATTAAATGTTGTCGGGGATGTAAATCAGGCAGTTGATGCAAGTAAACCCACAAATATGTTGTATCTGATGGAATTTTGCATGGAGAAGTGGTCAAAAATGTCACCCAGTTGATGTCAGAGGCACTTATGAGGTTAGAAGTCATTTTTGCTAAAAGGGGCAATACTAGCTCCTGAGGCCAAACGTGAAGTCACATTTCTTGACAGTAAATCAGTACTTCTGGTGATATTTTTGTTGGATATATTATTAAAAATCAATTCTTATTTTTTTATAGGTATATCACCTTTGTCTGTAGGCACTAAAGATCAAATGTTTGCCTGTTTAAATATGTTTAAAAAGTTGACAATTTCCATGAGGTGTACTTTTGTCAGATGACTGTATAAAAGAGCATGTTCCAAAACCTTTTATTACTTTTACAATTAAGTAAATCCAAGCAGCTTTTCAATGCTGAAACATCCAGTAACAAGATGCTATTTCAGAACAAAATGAAAGCACTTGATTAGCTGTTATGCAAGTCTTAATCCAGCATTAAAGAAACTGAGATCATATTTTCTACGGAATTTACAAGGACGTGTTTTTTTAGGCTAATATGTAGATGGAAGCATAAGACAATGTAATAGATAGGCAGGTATAGTAAACCTATTTTCTCTGTGAACAGAAAATAATACAATTACAGGTATTAAACCCACTGATTAGAGAACTGAGCAGACTCTACACCAGGGTTATTTGTTTCTATGTACAGAGTTTTGACATTTATAACACTACCAAATGTTATATTCTGTCACCAAACTAAACTGGCCAATTTTTTTTTTCCATAAAAGTAAATATTTACCTCTTTTGCTGCTAAACTATGGAAATATAGACTGAAGTTTCCTTCAAAAACCGAATCTAGTCAAAGTGTTAAACTCAGGGTACCCACTGAACTCAGTGGTATGTACTATAGGACACAATAGTGTTGAATAGCCCATGTTCACTTTGGAAAGTGAATTTTCATCTAGCTTAGTAAATGAGGTGAAGCCGAGTTCACTTTGAATACCCAGTTATGTGAAAGGTAATAAAAAATAAAATAAAAAACAGGATTTTTGCTTGCACATGATTGGATGATAAAAGTAAGCACGGCTTTAATTTATTCACTAAGCAAAGTGAAAATGTATTTTGCTAACTGAATAGCACTCCATTTGTAAATCAACCCCAGTGTGTCAAGTTTGTGAAGGAATTTGATCTGGAGATTTTTCTTCAATGTAGCAGAATTTGATGGCAGGAGAGAAAAATGCACTTTTACTTTTTTCCAGATATGTTTTTTTTTTTTGTTGGCAAGTTCAGTTTGGCAACAGAGTCACTATATGGCTTATAGGCATATTTATATATCAAACACCCCCCTACAGAAATTCTGTATGTTCCAATTGCATGTGTTTTTAATCACAGTGATTAGCTATCAAAAAAAGTAAATTCAGCTCTTTATAACTAGTGTATATCCTTTTTTTGCAATATGCAGAATTCTAGGGGTAAAAAGATCAATATATTTTTATTGATAAAAGGAAGTATATCATTCTTCAAAAACACCCTAAAATCATTCGTAATTGGATATTTATTTTTTTTAGACGTTTTTGTTTCTTGGAGTACAGTACATAATTCTAAAAGGGGAAAATATGTGTAGCGCTATACCAAAGTGCTTAAACCGTAAATATACATGTAGACATATATATATATATATATATATATATATATATCTCTAAAAGGAGAAATACATATAATCATGAATCTAATTCAAATATAATATAAAATAAACCAAAATATAGTGATCAGGACAATATCCAGTGAAGAAATATAGTCAATAGTCACTCTTTGAAGTGCAAGTGATCAGAGCAATATCTAGTGAAGAAATGTAGTCAATAGTCACTCTTTAAAGTGCAAGTGCCACTGCAATCCTCAAAAGGATGATAATCGGAACCCAATTAAAATAAAAGCTTCCAAAGATGTGCTCTTCCCAAGTGCAACACCCCCACCACCGTGAGAATGGAGGAGGCTTACCGGAAATCAGGGATTTAGCTAGGCATATGCCTCCCAAGTCATAAAGGCTTGTGAACAAAGATCAGCCCGATGAGTGTAAGTAGTCCACAATCTCAGCTCACACCACAATGACAATTGGCAGAAGATTGTTATTGTCCAATGGGAGATGTAATGGTGGTATTGTGCACGAAACCATGGAAATAAAAATCTCACATAGCGTGATACTTTTCTATCACTTATTTATCCCTTTTAGTTTGTAAGCTCTTACCACGAGCACGGGTCCTCCTAAAACTGCCCATGGATTGATCAAAAATCAGCTCAGCTCAGATCAATGGCAGAGGCACCCCAAAGACGCTGCTTGCAAGTGCACCACCCCAGTGTGAAAGGACTCGGCCTTTCACACTGGGGCTGCAGAAGAGACAGTTTATAGGCTCTTTTCAGGCACAATTTTTATCGCAAAAACACCTGTAAAACGCCTCAGTGTGAAAGTGGGCTTAGTCATTACCGCTGGGATGTCCAAAAAGTAGTCTGATAGGTGGGTAACACCACAAACATAGCCAAAGGGTCCACAAAAAAAGGTCGATAAGGCTCGATGAACTCTTCCACCCAAAAGTGGCATCTGAAGATGCTTGAAAATCCATCAGTAATAAGACCCCTTTCACAATGTGGCAGTTTTCAGGTGTTTTAGCGCTAGAAATAGCATCTCAAAAGCGACTGAATACCGTTTCCCATTCATTTCAGTGTGACTTTTCACGCTGGGGTGGAGCATTTGCGAGACATTAGGAAAAGTCCTGCAAGCAGCATCTTTGAGGTAGTTTGGAAACGCTGTATACAATGCTCCTAAAATGCCCTGCCCATTGAAATGAATAGGCAGCGCTTCCAAAGCGAGCGGTGCCTTAACTGCTAACGCTGGGGTGGCCCAGTGTGAAAGGGGTCTCTGTGTGAACAGAAGCCCAGGTGGCAGCTTTGCAAAACTGAAAAATAGATACCTGATGCTGAAAACAGATCTGGTAGAGTGTGTCATAACAGGGAAGGAAGGAACCCTAGCCATTAAGCCATAAGCTTGAATGACAAAAAATGAGAGGCATTTGGTAGAACCCTCAAAAAATACAAAGAGGGATTTTACCATTGCCTGAAAGTGGCAGTAGCTGAGAGGAAGATTCTCATGGGGTTTAAGACAGTGTAGAGAAATGTTCCTTGGATGTTTGGGAGCAGGACATAAGAGGACATTATCCTGGTTTATATGGAAGGAAGATGTCACGTTAGGGAAGAAGGATTTTGGCCTCAAGACAACCTTGTTCTTGTACAATGTTCCTCATTTACAGTTTATTTAAAAAACAGAAATGGAGGCACAAAGAACAAATAAGCACACACACAAATGCATACGAATAAATTAACGCCAACCGAATTTCCATGTGCAATTTAAAACGGAATGGAAAAAATACTAAGCAGCTTGTGCTCATGTTTGCTAGTAAGCAGGAATCCATATTCATCCATCTGCTGAGCTAAATACCTATTGCTGAATCTGCAAATTAGAAATCCAAGCATTTAAGATTTAATTTGCATTAGTCTGCAAAAAGCTCAGGAGACACAAGTAACATTGGCTATTCCATGCTTTACTTATTGCATTTCAACTTCTGTGATATTTACAAAATCTAGTGCTGGAAACTACAGCTAATTCTTCAACTATAGTACACAAACTGAATTGTGCCACAGCTTGTCATATCATTAAGCCTTCACCTTCCACTCCCTTGAAAACTTTGCAGGGATACCCCATTATGTAACGCTTTTGTTCCTGGACCATGTCATCTTATACTTGTACAATGTTCCTTAACCACTTCAATACCAGGCGCTTACGCACCTTCCTGCCCAGACCAATTTCCAGCTTGCATCGCTCTCACACTTTGAATGACAATTACTGACATGCTACACTGTACCATAAATATGGTAAGCAAAAAAAAAAAAAAAAAAGAGCAATAATTTTGAAAATATTGTAAAATTTTGCAAATAAGTAATTTTTCTTCATAAATTTGGGCCAAAATTTATACGGCTACATATCTTTGGTAAAAATAACCCAAATTAGTGGATATTATTTAGTCTGTGTGAACGTTATAGTCTACAAGCTATAGTGCAAATCACCAAATTGATCACACCGGATGTACTGAAATACCCCCCAAATGGCCCTTTTTGGAAAGTAGACAGTCCAAGGTTTTTACTAAGAGGCATGGTGAGTTTTTTACTAAGAGGCATGCTGAGTTTTTTTTAAATTGTAATTTTTCCCCACAATTCTTTTTTTTTACACAAACTTGTCATATTAACAGGTTATTTCTCACACACAGCATATGCATGCTTGCAACTACACCCCAAAATACATTCTGCTACTCCTCCCAAGCATGGCGATGCCACATGTGTGAGACACAGCCTGCCCACATACAGAGGCCCAACATTGAAGTAGCACCTTCAGGCGTTCTACGAGCATAAATTATGATTTTATGACTACCAATCATATTTTTGAAGGTCTTTCATATTTCTAACACATAGCAGGTACATACCAAGTAACAAAAGATTACCTGTGCTTTTAGAAGTGCAGTGTCCCACAGAGGAGAGCATACGTCCAGGTAGCAGGCAGGGATGTGGTCAGTGACAGCAAAAGCAATCATCCAGGCAGCAGGGAGGAATACTGTCCATAGTTCATATAGGCAGAGATACTGTCAGCACAGCCAAAGCATTGGTCGAGGTAGCGGGCAGAGGTGTCAAGGCAGAAATACTGTCCATAGTCAGTAGAGGCAGCAGGCAGCAATATGGTCAGCATAGGGGGACAGGGGTAGAGGCTTCTCCCACCCAAATCTCTTTGAAGCCTCCGGGCAACCAGATCCTGTTCTGGGAGCACAGAAGACTAAAAACTGTTTCTCTCTACTCGAATGCTATTCTGAAGCCCTTCACATATGTGAGACCACTGTGTACTAAAGTAGAAGGGCAAAAGATCAGTCCAAGTGGCAGGCAAAAACATTGTCGATTAACAGGCGGAGATCGGTGAACGTGGAAGTCAGAAACGTGGTTTAAAAAATGGCAGGCAGAGGCAGCATTGGTAAACAGGCTGAGGTTGATGCACATGGAAGTCAGAAACGTGGTTTAAATCGACCGGCAGAGACACCATAGGTAAACAGGCCAGGGTCAGATAATTAACATGGAAGGTAGAAGCATGGTAGCAGGCAAATAATGGACACAGGTATTTGAAATGGCAGTCTGTTAATAATAAAGGTAACTAATATCTGATGGATGTGTGATCATTTTTGAAGCAATCTCTGATGCAGGCCAGGTTGGGAGGGACACTGAGGACAATAATAGCTTTTTTGGCGTCTTCTTCCAGATTCTGTGGGGAGGGATGTTATTGGGAAAATGTTGCTTGTTAAGTTGACTTACACAATCAGAGCGAATGCTTCCTTGGGTGGGTCCTTGTTGGTAAATCAGGGCAGTGATGGTGTCTTCAATATACTTGAGGTAGGGGATTTGTTAGTTTTCAGTTAATTTTTGGAAGCAGACAAACAAATTAAACAGGGCCATATGAAATAGATGAAATGCAACTTTCTCATACCAATAACGGGACTTTCAGGTTGACAAAGAAGGTTGTAGTATCTGATTGTTTAAATCCATCCCTGCATGTACAGATTGTAGTCGTGCACACATTCAGGCTTTACAAAGGGGCCGCGTCTTCTCTGGATCTCCCCCAAGGTGTCATTGTGGATGGTGGAGAGGATGTGGACATCTTTCTTGTCCCTCCACTTCATGGCCAACACCTCCTTGTACCTCATGAAAGCAGATTTCCCATTTTGCAATTTTTTTGTTAACAGATTTTGTGGAAAGCCCTTCCAGTTTTTTTTCCAAGGTACTGCAGGCCAGGGTTTGTTTACTGTAAAACGTGATGAAAAAGGGGCAGGATGGTATAATAGTTGTCTACACAGAAGTGGTATCCTTTTTCGAACAGGGGGTATGCCAGCTCCCAGATAATTTTCCCACTGCTTCCAATATATGTGCGGCACTCACAGGGCTGGAGCTGGGAGTCTTTGCCTTCATAAATCTGGAATGTGTACACGTATCCAGTGGCTCGATCACACAATTTATTTAATTTCAACCCATACCTGGCTCTCTTACTTGGTATATACTGCTTGAAGTGTAGTCGGACAGTAAAATGTATAAGGGATTCATCCACACAAATATGTTTTGGTCTTGGATAAAAACTTCAGCAAATCACAAAGATAAGGAATTGATTAGGGACAATTTGTCATGGTTGGGATGATCTCAGGGAGGGCACTACAAATTATCGTTAAAATGTAGAAAACGTATAATCATGCCATAGCATGTCCTGGCCATGACAGCAGAATATATCAGCATGTCATGGATGGGGTTGGTGGGATCATTTAGTAACTGCTCCTCAATGTTTACATTTGTGACCGGCTGTGATTGGACACAGCCATTCACATGGTAAGCAACCAATTTCATTGGCTGTTTACCCTGATCGGGGGAAGAGCTGTGTCCGAGGGACAAGTGCCGTCCCCGATCACTGTGCTTCATGTGCGCCTCCGATTCAGGCGACACATGTGATCGGCTGTGATTGGACATAGACAATCACGTGGTAAACAACCAATTTAATTGGCTGTTTGCCGTGATCGGGGAAGCGCTGTGTCTGAGGACACACTCAGTTCCCGATAGCCACGTTGTGTGACCCCGGGGGAGCTTTTTATGGGTTATCCTGAAAGACGCCATATGACGTCCAGTCAGGATAATGCAACTACAGCCCAGCCATCATTCTTAACTTCAAGAAGAAAGTATGTTTCTTTAAGTAGAGAAAAGAGGACTATAACCTAAAGACACTGGCAAAACATTGAGGCCAGCTGGGAGTGGGAGGTTATATAGGGGGATATCCCTGCAGCCTACCTGAAGGTATGCATATAGCACACTGGTAATGACTTAGACTCCTGTGTCCAATTCTGTATGACTGAGCAATTTCAACATTCCTTGACATCCTCCTTCTTCAGCACTACATGTACTCTTTAATTGTTAATAGTTAATGTGCAGAATAAATAAAAAATACAAACATTCAATCAAAATACAGCTAAACTGACAGTGTACGCTAAGTTCACTGCTAACAACTGGCTGTGTGAATACACCCGTCAAAAAAAAAACAAAAAAAAAAAAATAGGAAAATAGAGAACTGTCAAAATCATACTGAAGAAGCAGGCCTTAGCTAAATATTGAATAAAATAATCCTAAATATGCTAGTAATCCACTTTTTCCCTTACTCACCTCAGGCAAGAATGCATAGAATATTAAAATTACTCTAGTATACATGACAGGCTTTCAGTAAAAATTTTAAAAAACAGACCTCAAAGCAGTTCTGTGTAAAGAGGCACAGTATCGTCATCCATCATCCAACCAAGGACAACATCTGAAACCCATGCGTCATTAAATATGGCACTGGCATAGACTATTTCCACAGCTATAGCTAATTACTGTAAGGGATATGGCAAAGCATGTTGGTAGAGTGCCAAAACAAATTGGAGAAATTATTTGCTAATAAAATGGAATACATGTTCAATGTTCACTGGAATAATAACAGGTGCAAAAACCTGATGAATATCTTTATCATACCTCAGCGCCTAAAATATTATTAAAGTCCGCACTAAGTCTTTACTATGTTACATGTAAAAATATAGCTCACAACGAATTACACTTTAGACATATGCCTTCAGAAATTAATATTAAAAATCATTCCAATGATTTAGCAAAATATACAGTGTTCTCCTTTATAGGGCACCACAAAAACACATTTTATAGTAATACATAATTCCTTCAATTTTCAACAGCATTAAATCTATTTACATGTTTTATACTTTCCTTAAGCTAAAAACACTGCAAATGAATACATCATTTTAAAACAATTAGGCTGTATATTAACCGCTTGTTGACTAGCTGCCGTCATTATACTGCGGCAGGTCGGCACGATCCCGCAAACCGTTGTAGCTGTATGTCGGCCCCTTTAAGCGGGATAGCAGGCGTGCACTCACTGCACTGCAGGGGTGCCGATGTGTGAGGATGGCGGTCGCGATGACCGCCGGCCACTCACAATCGCGGGCACAAGAGCCAGAACAGGGACGTGTGTGTCTAAACACACAAATGAGGAGAGGAGAGACAGATCTACTAACTAGAAACAACGATCTGTCTTTTCCTCCAGTCACTCCAATCCCCAACACACACTAAGGAACACAGTTAACTCCTTGATCGCCCCCTAGTTTTAACCCCTTTCCTGCCAGTGACATTTACATAGTAAACCGTGTATTTTTATACCACATATCGCTGTAGAATTGTCACTGGTCCCAAAAATGTGTCAAAAGTGTCCGATATGTCTGCCATAATGTCGCAGTCCCAAAAAAAAAAAAAAAAAAAAAAAAATCGCTGATCACCGCCATTATTAGTTAAAAAAAAAACATAAAAAAGTAATAATAATAAAAATGCCATAAATATTTCCCCTATTTTCTAGGCGCTATAACTTTTGCACAAACCAATCAATATACCGTATATACTCGAGTATAAGCCGAGATTTTCAGCCTCTTTTTTGAGGCTGAAAGTGCCCCCCTCGGCTTATACTCGAGTCATCGCTGTCTGCCCGCTCGATCAGCGTGTCGAGCAGACAGACAGCGGCCATTCTATTCAAAAGCCGCGCCTCCGGCTCCGCCTTCGCCTGTGATAGGCGGAACACTGAATTTCCCAGCAGCCTGTGTTCCGCCTATCACGGACATCGTATCATCCTCGTACTACGGACGAGGATGATACGACGTCTGTGATAGGCGGAACACAGGCTGCTGGGAAATTCAGTGTTCCGCCTATCACAGGCGAAGGCGGCGGCGCAGCTTTTGAACTTTACAATGGCCGCCGACGAAGAGGGCACGGGACGGCACGGCACGGGACGGGACGGGGGCAAGGCAAGGCAAGGCACGACACGGGACGGATGCAAGGAGGCAAGGCACGGCACGGGACGGAGGCAAGGAGGCAAGGCACGGGACGGAGGCTCGGGACAAAGGTAGGCTGGACACACACACACACACACACACACACACACACACACACACACACACACATGGATGGAGACACACACAGGGATGGATGGATGGAGACACACACACACAGGGATGGATGGATGGATGGAGACACACACACACAGATGGATGGATGGATGGATGGAGACACACACACACAGGGATGGATGGATGGATGGACACACACACACACAGGGATGGATGGACGGACACACAGGGATGGACGGACACACAGGGATGGACGGACACACAGGGATGGACGGACACACACACAGGGATGGACAGGCATGTCTCACCCTCGGCTTATACACGAGTCAATAAGTTTGCCAGTTTTTTTGGGGGTAAATTGGGGGCCTCGGCTTATATTCGGGTCGGCCTATACTCGAGTATATACGGTACACTTATTGTTGAGCTTTTTAGCACCAAAAATATGTAGAAGAATACATATCAGCCTAAACTGATGAAAAAATTAGTTTAAAAAAAAAATACATTGGGGATATTTATTATAGCAAAAAGTACAGACTATTCAGTTTTTTTTTTCAAAATTGTCACAATTTTTTTGTTTATAGTGCAAAAAATAAAAACTGCAGGGGTGATCAAATACCACCAAAAGAAAGCTGTATCTGTGGGAAAAAAAAAAGACATCAATTTTTTTTTGACAATGAGTCGCACGACCGCGCAATTGCCAGTTAAAGCAACACAGTATCGTATCGCAAAAAAATGGCCTGGTCATTAAGCAGCCAAATCTTCTGGGTTTAAAGTGGTTAATGAAGGAAATTAACATACAATTATGATTAGCCACCTTTAATTAAGTCTCTAATTTCACAACCATCTGTGAAATCCACAGAAACTTGTTAAAGCGGAACTTCAGTAATTTTTTCATCTTTACATCTATTAAATCTTCTGCCCTTGTTGTAACTTTGGATAGTAAAATATTTTTTTTTCTGCCAGTAAATATTTTATACAGCCCACTTCCTGTTTCTTGTCTGGTAAAAAGCCTAGGCTTATGACATCATGCGCAGCTCTCTCTCTCTCTCACGAGAGTTTGCCAGGATGGGGGGGGGGGGGGGGGGGGGGGGTGAGTCATAAGAGGGCCAATGAGAGCTGCAGAGCTGGAGGTGTGCCTCTGTGTAAATCCAGGAAGTGAACAGGCAGCAGCTTTAGCTGTCCTCAGTTAAAATGGTTGCAGCTAGACTCAGTGGAGGGAGATTTCTGCAGAACATTTGGCAAGTACAGAATCACAGTATATATAAACTAATATATGCAAAGTGGTTGGAGGGAAGCTTCAGAATGGTAAAGATGTTTTTATTAAAAATTATGTGAGCAGACTGCAGTTCCTCTTTAAGATTCAAATACTTATTTTCCTTTTTAAAATTAATGACTTGTAGGCCAACGTCTGCAACATTTATTGAATGTTTGTATTTCTAAATTCCTTCAGTGCTTCAGGCATGTATTCATATACCCCAATAAAAACTATGTTTCTGCCCAAGTTAAAGTGTAAGTTCACCTTTCATAACATGTTACACCCATATTCAGGGTGTAAAATGGAATGAAAGGATCGGCCCCCACTTTGACAGCTAGCTGGGGACCTACTCCATCCGCTAGCTGTTCTGTGAATGGAAAATGTTCATTGACTCTTCTTGTTAATATTGTATCGGCTTGCTGGTACACGGAACAAGCATGCGGAGACCTGCATGGCATCAGTGATCTACTGATCGGTGGTAAAATGCTTTACAGGCTCCTGCAACAAAAAATAATAAATGCAAATTCTTTTTAACCTACATAAAAATTAGCATTTATTATCTTAGGTCAAAAGGTGAACTTATCCTTTAACGGGTTCCTGACCGGCTGCCGCAGTTATACTGCGGCAGAATGGCTCCCATGGGCGAGATGTCGTAGCTGTACGTCAACCCTTTAAGACACTGTAAGAGGTGCACGCGTTCCGGCAGAGTGTGGCGGAGCCAATGTGACTGCCCGGCGGGTGTGATGACCACCGGACACCTGTGATCGCTCGTGACAGAGCAAGAACCAGGATCTGTGTGTGTAAACACACAAATCCCAGTTCTTTTAGGGGAGAGGAGAGAGATTGTGTGTTCATACTAAGTATGAATACTGATCTCTCTCCTCCCCTAGTCAGGCCCATCCCCCCACAGTTACAACACACCTAGGGAACAGTTATCCCCTTGATCATCCCCATTGTTAACCCCTTCCCTACCAGTGACATTTATATAGTAATCCGTGCATTTTTATAGCACTGATCGCTGTATAATTGTCACCGGTCCCAAAAATGTGTCAAAAGTGTCCAATTTGTCCGCCGCAATATCGTAGAGCCCAAAAAAAAAAAAAATTGCTGATCACCGCCATTACTATTAAACAACAAAAAAAAATAATAATAAAAAATTCATAAATCTATCCCCTATTTTGTAGACACTATAACTTTTGCGCAAACCAATCAATATTCAATATACACTTATTATGACACTCCAATGTAGAGATCATTCATTGACACAATCCTGAACTCCATAAAGTTGTTGTAGGAAAAACATGTAGTCATGAACAACATGCTTAGTGTTGTCCACTGTCCAGCATAGGGAAAAGGTGACTCGACCCAGGTGATATCCAGCAAAGGTCAGATCTAAACACTAACCCAAGAAGAGTGCCCTGATAATTTTGCAACTGTCTGTTCCAGAGAACAATACTCAAGGCCCTGATAAGAGGATACACTCATCAGAAGGTGAAGGGGTCCTCCACTAGAGGCCAACAATTAGCCTGGGAAATTATCATGGTGCCTTGCTCCGAGGCAAGACCCCACAGCCACCAGACCAGAGGAGGAGGCCGAAAAGAACAGAGACACAAAACTAAAAGGGGCATCCCTTAGTAATCCCACAAACCCTGAAAGAATAAAATGGGGAAAGTTTGCATCACATAGGGAAGAGGTCAAAAGGTCCACAGGGAATAGACTCCCTTAACCCCTTTAAAACAACCGTATGCAAATCTGCAGCCCCACTGGACTGGGCTTTTTTCCATTGGGTCGCGTATTTGCATATCTCCCTGACCTGTGACACGTGCTCCCAGCACAGAGACCGGGCTCTTACTGAGAGCTCCGACCCCCATTCTAACGATCATGAGCGTCTGATTCCAAGTCACCTGATCACTGTGATAGCCAATCAGAGGCTATCACAGCGATCACAGTGATCAGTCACTGTGAAGCCCACCCCTGTGTTTTCTGTCTCTGTGAAAGCACGAGAGAGATACACTATCACTATAAAATTGTATCACTATAAAATAATAATACATTTTTTTTTTTTTTTTTAAATACCTAGATGAAGGTTTGATCTAGGTCAGGGGCAAGGTCAGGGTCAGTATTTTTTGGGCAGGATTTTATTTTTATTAGTATTAGTGTCAGTGTGTTTTAGGTAGGATAAAAAAAAAAGAAAAAAAAAGCAAAATGAGCACTATTGTACTGGGCTGTACAACAGGTACAAACAACAACATACACATAAGTGGTATTGCTCCAATCGTCAGGAGCAGGAAATTGTATTTTAGGTTGTTCTTTGGTGGTAGATTATGGTAGTAGCAAGAAATATAGTTACTTTTTTTTACTATTGTGGGCCAGTTTTCCTTTGATCAAAAAAAAAAAAAAAAAAAACTGTCTGGACATATCCATCACCATTTACCACCAAATGAAAGCCCAATCTGTCCTGAAAAAAACCAAGATATAATCCACCTGGATGCACACAGTAGTTGTGATGATATGTACCGTTTTACGAACTGTAAAAATTGGGCTTAGGCATTTTTACCCTTAGGTGTAAAGGGGTTAATGAGGGCTTGAACTGAACACTCTTGCCCAATTGTGACCCATTGCTACTATTGCTAGACCGCTGGCAAATCATATCTAGATGGAGTTGGCAGATGATATCCCAAAGAAACAGGGAAACAATTTATGGACATTTAAGGTACCCAACACAATAACAGTTTACATGTTCATGATTTTATTTACAACTGATTAAATATAATGTGCATCATGTACAGCACATTCGAAACAATGCATCTATTAACATATACAAAGTATAAGAAAACCTCATTCAGAGAGAACAACAATACCCCCTGTTATACACATATAAACAATATTAGGCATATAAAACGTGCCGGCCACCACACAAACAGCACCTGTCCTTCCGGGTTTCCGCGATCGTGGTGACATCAGCATGTCGTCCACTCTACGCATTTCTCCATAAGCTGACGTCAACTGATGTCAAATGATGAAACATGTTAGGTGGACGAAGTGCTGACGTCCCCGCCATCGTGGAAACTTGGAAGGACGGGTGCTGTACGTGTGCCAGCCGGCCCTTTTATTCTATGGGCGTTTAAAGAATTTACTTGTAAGTGTGATCTTAGTAGCTTTTAATAAATCATTCATGGTTTTACGCTATGTGGAGCTCCTTTTGTTTTTTGGATGCTTGTGTGATACCGCTATTGGGAGGATTAAAATAGGCACCCAAGAAGATCCACAGGCACGCAAAGGCCCTGGCTGGGTATTGAGCCAAAAGCGTGGTTGACGTCCTATAATACGGGGTCAACAGCAGCTGGTAAGCAAGCATTTTGGCACTTGATGGTGAGGATCACACACAAGGATTCTTTTAAGCTATGGTGGTGGATGCTGTTGATATTCAATCAATATCATTTAAATTAACTTATGTGGACTTTTTCTATTTATGAATTTTATTAAACTATTTGGATTGTGTTAGCGTGACTCATGTTATATGTACTGTATATATCCTGCAGAAGAGTTGCGGCATGGATGATTTATTTTGTCACTTATTCATAAGCGCAGTTTTTTCTTTTTCTCAAGTTACCATGAAACTAGAGGGTTTAGTCTGCCATAGGCTAATTAGGAGCCACATTGGATTTCTTTCTTGACATGGCAATCTGGCTCCCCAGTACATGCAGAGCCTTGCCAATAACAACACACTTATGATTTGAATTATCTCATGCATGTGATTAGGTGTACCACTGTATGTTGATATGAAAAAGCACAATAAAGACCATTTAAAAGCTAACAAACTGTCTAAGCATAGGAATGGAACATAGGACATATCAAGAGAAAGGAAATATCGGGCATTTGGGATGCACCATCTAGCATCAACTGGAAAAACAAGGGCTACCTATATGTTCTAATCTGATGCTCCTTTTAAGGGTTACTCACGGACCATGAATTGTCTGAAGCAATCACTGAACTCTGCTATGACAGGATGGCATTTGATCCCATCTGGGCTGACCTGAAAGCACCCCAAGTGCATCAGCTCCTCTAACAATACTAATTACCACTTTGTGAATATTATGGCTTATACAGATGGACAAATGCTGCATTCTTTTAGGTGTTGAATGTCATGTAAACAACTGAATACATATATGAGGCCTGTTGTACATGACAAACGATTTTTATTTCTATCCACCAAATCATGTTACAAAACTCTACTAGAAAGAAGCACTAGTTTGGTAACCTGACTCTACATTGAAGTTAGAAAGTCTACGTTTGGACAGTGAAGGAGCACTAGCGGGCAGAGGAGTTCATCATTCAGCTCTCTCCTTCTACTAGCATGTTCATTGTGAGCAAAAACAAGTACATTGCAGCAAAAACATAAGTCTTGTTTAGTTAGTTCTACAAGTTGCATTTAAAAATAAATGTAATAGTATCTCAATGAATATATATACTGCAATTGCATCAATTGGTGTTCTTTTAACCTCCCTGACGGTATGATTAGTTCTGGTTTTAGGTGCTGAAACGGTACAATTATTTTGCATGGAAACTTGGTGTTTTATATTGTAGTCCTGTAATTCTTAGGAATAACTCTCTTAAATCTGTTCAAGTCGAGTCTAGCAGACATCCCGGGTATGATAAAGTTTATAATATAATAAATTATTCAATAATGTAATCAAATCCAAAAACACTGACATTTGCTCATTTGCAGAAGTGTCGCTGTCATTAGATTTAGTGTTTGATGACGAATTTCCCCACAAATCGCTATCGCTCAATTCGACACATGATTATAATTTATTATCGCTGTTTTCTAGTTGGTCTAAAATCACTTTTGACATAAAGGGACACTTTTTGGTTGCCATGGACAATCTCCGAATTCCAGGCAGAAAAAAACAGTATTTATAATATAAAAGTGCATGCAGGGCACTGCACAGACCACTAGGGACAAAGGGGGTGTGTAATGTTTTTATACAGGACTGTAAACTTTTAACTTCCTATTTTAACCATGCCTTTGCACTTCCTGTTTACCCAATTATAGTGCTCTTTTCCAGTCAATATCTTGCGCTTGTTTCTACTGCTGTTGTCCGTATCTTCACTACTACTCGTTATGCACCTTGGCTTGTTCCTTGACTACACTTCTGCTCAATCTCAACCTGCAAGCATTTGTTACCGATGGTCGGCATGTTTCTCAACTATGCTTCTGCTTGATCCAAACCTGCAACCACTTGTTACCAACCTTTGGCTTGTCTACTAACTACGCTTCTGCTTGATCCCTGTCTGCTGCATCTGCTACTGGAACCCGGGATTGCTCACCTCCTGGTGGGGCAATCCTGAAGACTGTGACCTGGTACTGTGCATGGTAGCCAATCAGCTTATAACTTCAGCTTCTTCAATTAAGCTTTGACACTAAAACCTAGAAGCTGAAAGGTTTCTATGCAGAACTGCACCAGATTTTGCACTCTCCAGTTGCAATATTTTATGTCACACTGTATTTGTGCAGCAGTCTTTCAAACACAATTATTTTGGAAAAAATACACTTTCATGAATTAAAAAAACAACAAAAAACGGAAAGTTAGCTCAATTTTTTTGTATAATGTGAAAGATGATGTTACGCTGAGTAAATAGATACCCAACACTCCGCACACTCGTGGAATGGTGACAAACGACAGTACTTAAAAATCTCCATAGGTGGCGCTTTAAATTTTTTTGTACGGTTATCAGTTTAGGTGGTCTTGGAGGAGGTCTTGTGCTAGAATTATTGGTCTCGCTCTGACAAATGTGGTGATTCCTTACATGCGTGGTTTGAACACTGTTAAATTTGTGGCCGCGACTTACGTATGTGTGCCCTTCTGCATGCAAGCAGGAAGGATGGGGCACTTTAGATTTATTTTATTTATTTGTTCTTATTTATTTAAAAAAAAATATTTTTACACTGTCCCTTTAATTTCTCTTTTTTACATCCCTTGCAAAAAAGTAATAGTCACGTGTCAGGTATTTTTTTTTTTTTTTTTAAGGGATCTGGGGTCTATAAAACCCCAAATCTCTCCCTTGCACTTAAAAGAATTCAAAATGCCAAGTTTGGCTGCTTTGAATATGGATTAAAAAAAAAATCTGGTGCCTTTAAACATCAGTAATCCTGGTGGGACGGGATAGCCTGGGCGAGCTGTGGAAGGAAATGGGAGACGTTCCCATCCCGCTGCTTGTAATAACAGCCGAGTGGCTGATTAGCCACATCGGTTGTTATTATAAGAAAGCCGCTTTGCCAGTGCTGCTGGCGCTCCCATGTTTTCTCGATCTTCCTCCCAGGTTCACATTCTCTGGACATTTGAATGGCTGGGCTGCGATTACATCACTACCACACATGTGCGTGGGAGTCATCATTGCGACATGGCACTCTGCATTCAGGACACACATTTAGCATTCCCCGAATGCAGAGTGTCACTTGCACATACTCCCTTGCACACCTTATGTCAGTCTCCATAGACCTAACCCACAAACAACACTACCCAGATACAACGAAGGTCATCTTTTATTGATCAACTTTAGATGCATGTACAAGTAACACAACTACACAAAGTTAATATTTATGGTTATCGCTGTTTCTTTCTGTATATTTACATGTAAAACTTTGTGCCCTGTTTCATGATAACACTGTTATGTGCACTTTTTTCTTTATATACTCCAGTCATACAATGTGATTTTAAACAATATATATATCATTAAATGTGTTCAATAAATGTCAATATAAAAAAGTCAGGGATGACGTGTTTTATAGCCATTTTACTTTATGCTAAGGATACATAAATAGTTTAATGTCCAAAGTCTGGGCTACACTTCATGCTGCTTTTACATTCCTGCTGACATGTTTAGGGAGAAAAGCATTTCTGACAAGAACAAAAGCCCATATACACAAGTCATTACAGGACACATGGCTTTTAAAGCTTTCTCGGCCATCAGCCATCTACTCTGATACTGTACACCGATATTAATGCAGTTGCTGCCTCACAAGCCCTGCAACAATGATCTCTTTTTATTGGCCAAAGCATGTGGCTATATTAGTGATTTTGAGGTGCTGGAACATATACATTCCACTCAAGCATACATATCTCAGTGCTGGATCTAGAAGCACCTTCCCACTACCACTCTGCAAAAAAAAAAAAAAAAAAATGTAGACCAGCCAAATGACAAGACCAATCAGGGAGTTGGGTTAAAGCTGAAAATGCATACAATATAATCATCATATTACGCATAAAAAGCAATATGATCATCTGATCAGTTTACCAGAAAAAATAAATAACAGACAGTGATTGCTGCAGAAAATTAAAATACTGTAGATAACCGCCATTAATTTGCTCAGTATAGGTGCTTGTACTGGGAAAAGGTATATATACAGCAACTGGTAGTTATAAATTAAGGGGCACTAGTGCAGACCTTCATTATTAATCGCCCAATATATGTCATCAAATTATGACTGCTAAACTAATATATCTATGGTCAATTTTTGCTTGACAACATTATTGTTCTACGTATGTCCCTTTTTGTTATTTTTAGTTCTATATTTGTCATCATGCTATAGTTTGCATTTTTGCAATGCAGTTAAAGTATCCATCACACAACCACTCATCACTCAACCAGACAAAATGATTATACAGTTGACTAGTTTAAAATTAAAGAATTACATTCTGTTCTTTCTACAATAATTAAAATATGCTCACACCATAAGCATTCTTTTATATAAATAAAAAAGTCTGGTTATGCACATTAAATGGTCTGTAATGCCATCTGGTGATCATTTCTGGGAATTACACATTGGGTAATAACTTGCATTTAAATGTACAAACTCAACATATATATATATATTTTTTTAATTACAGCTACTTATATAGTGCTGTCAATTTAGGCAGTATATAATATATAATTGATATAATATCAATATATATGTACATATATATTGTACATTCATATCAGTCCCTGCCCTCAAGGAGCTTACAATCTAAGATCCCTAACTCACATTCATATCCATATTTTGTGGGGGTTTTTTGAGTATCTTCGTATATTTACCACTGGGCACTTAAACCCCCTTCCTAACCAGATCAATTTTCACTTTAAGGTACTCTCACATTTTAAAAGACAATTACTTAGTCATGCAACACTGTACCCATATGAAATTGTTGTCCCTTTTTTCACACAAATAGAGCTTTCTTTTGGTGGGATTTGATCACCACTGTTTTTTTTATTTTTTGCGCTATAAATGAAAAAATACTGAAAATTAGTTTCTGTTATAAAATTTAGCAAATTAGTAATTGTTCTTCATAAATTTTGGCCAAAATGTATAGGGAAGAAGAAGGATTTTGGCCTCAAGACAACCTTGTTCTTGTACAATGTTCCTTAACCACTTCAATACCAGGCACTTACGCACCTTTCTGCCCAGACCAATTTTCAGCTTTCATCGCTCTCACACTTTGAATGACAATTACTGACATGCTACACCGTATCCAAACAATTTTTGTATATTTTTTTTTTCTCACAAATAGAGCTTTCTTTTGGCGGTATTTAGTCACCACTGGGTTTTTCAGAGAGATATAAGCAAAAAAAAGCAAAATTTTTAAAATATTGTAAAATTTAAGTAATTTTTCTTCATAAATCTGGGCCAAAATTTATACTGGTACATATCTTTGGTAAAAATAACACAAATCAGTGTACATTATTTGCTCTTTGTGAAACTTATAGTCTACAGGCTATGATGCCAATCATTGAAAACTGATCACGCCTGATGTACTGAAAGCATATCTCATTTCTTGAGACATTTAGCCCAGGTACACACTGAGCTGCTGGAATGAAGCCGTGTGAGTTCAGCTGAACTCACACGATTTCACTCCTGATTTCGGCCATGATTTCAGAGACATCTGTGCAGGTTTATACACAGATGTCAATGTAAATCGCAGCCAGAAATTGCTAAAAGTAGTACAGAAACTACTTTTTGAAATCGGTGCAGCGCCGCAGATGTGGCGTCGCAACGATTTGGACAGTGCCATTGGCGCCAATTGCCGCTGATTTGACATGTCAAAATGCTCCAGTGTGAACCAGAGCTCAGATCCATTTCACGCTGAGGCTATTTTCAGGTGTTTTAGCACTAGAAATAGGCTCCGAACGCCTGAAAACATTTCAGTGTGACTTTTCACACTGGAGCGGTGCCGCTTGCGGGACATTAGGAAAAGTCCAGCAAGCAGCATCTCTGGCACCGCTTGGAAGCGCTGTATATGGCTCTCCCAAAACGCCCTGGTCTTGGAAATGAATGCGCAGCGCCTAAAGAGTGTTTCTTACAAGCCAGGAAAGTGCAAATACCCCCCAAATTACCCATTTTTGGAAAGTAGACATTCCCAGGTATTTAGTAACAGGCATGATGAGTTTTTTTGCAGTTGTCATTTTTCCCCACAATTCTTTGTAAAATTAAGATTTTTTATTTTATTTTTACAAAGTTGTCATATTAACAGGTTATTTCTCTCACACAGCATATGCATACCACAACTTACACCCCAAAATACATTCTGCTATACCCCATGTGTGAGACTTTAACACAGCCTGGCCCCATACAGAGGCCCAACATGCAGGGAGCATCATCAGGTGTTCTAGGAGCATAAATTACACATGTAATTTCTCGACTACCTCTTACACTTTTGAAGGCCCTGGAGCACCAGGACAATGGAAATGCCAAAAAAATGAACCCATTCTATGAGACATTATGAGTCTTTTGAACATTTTTTCCACAAATTTTTGGAAAATGTGGAAAGAAAATGAAAATACATTTTTTTTACACAAAAGTGTCCATCTATAAGATATTTCTAACACATAGCATGTACATAGTAAAAATTACACTCCAAAATATATTCTACTCCTCCTGAGTATGGTGATACCACGTGTAACATTTTTACACAGCCTGGCCACATAGAGGGGCCCAACAGAAGCATACCTTTAAAATCTAATTTGACTACCTATTACACTTTTGTGTGGCACTGATTTGGCACAGATGAGAACTGATGTGGCATGGATGTGGGGATGGATGAGCCATAGATGGGGTGGATGAGCCATGGAGCATGGATGCGCCATGGATGGAGCATGGATGCGCCATGGATGGAGCATGGATGCGCCATGGATGGAGCATGGATAAGCCATGGATGGGGGTGGATAAGCCATGGATGGGAATGGATAACCCATGGATGGGGGTGGATAAGCCATGGATAGGGATGGATGAGCATGAATGAGGATAGATCAGCCATGGATTGAGCATAGATGAGCCAGAATGAGGATGGATGAGCACAGATCAGCCATGAGGGGACTTCAGATTCAGCCTACTGTACTGCTGCACCCAGCTCTCCCCCTCTGCTCACATGCTGCACCGATCGGCATGAGGAAGTAACAAGACAGGCACAGCAAGAACTTCAAATCCAATTTCAAGGCGTGGTCACAACCAAAATGAATGCAAGATTTGGGAGACTCAGTGCTTACACACACAAAATAATATGACAGCATGGGTCTTCTTAAAACAGCAAAGCAACTCTCCCTGCACTAAAAAAAATGAACTTTGTAATTACAAATTGTTAGGTGCTGTCAACATAGTGAAGGAATGATCTTTCCAGAGTTACATAAAAACTCTTGATTCTACAAAACTGCAATGTATATTTGCATGACCATGCTGTACAAATATATTGTAGTAAATGTACATTTGCTGGATATCCACCCAAATCCTGAATAAGCAAACACATTTTCCTGGTAAACACAACAAACACGATATCTAGTTGTTATTGCAGATGTCTCAAAGCTATAGGAAGAACTTGTGTAATTTTTGTTAAAACTTGTTTAAAAGTCTATTTCCACTGATACTGCTGACCACATACCCGACTAAAGGAAACAAACATAGATCATTCATGTTGGAAGAGGTAGCCTGGTTTCATATATTTTTCATGACTCTTAACTTCCTGCGGGATATGCAGTTAACCACTACAATACAGGGCACTTTCACCCCTTTCCTTCCCAGCCCAATTTTCAGCTTTCAGCGCTCTAGCGCTTTCAGTGACAATTGCGCGGTCATGCTACACTGTACCCAAATGAAATTGTTATCATTTTGTTCGCACAAATAGAGCTTTATTTTGGTGTTATTTATTCACGACTCCGTTTTTTTTTTTTTTGCGATATAAGCGCAAAAATAGCGGAAATTTGGAAAAAAAACAATTTTTTCTTTTTTCTATTTGAAAAGAAATCCAATAAAATCAAATTTTGTCATAAATTTAAGCCAAAATGTATTCTGCTACATGTTTTTGGTAAAAAAAATTCCGTTAAGTGTATAATAATTGGTTTGTGTGATCACGGACATATGTACGCAAATGATCATGTACATATGTGTGCAGGTGATCACGTACATATGTGTGCAGATAATCATTGGGACATGTGATTTTAGTGGGACATATGTGGGGGACATGTTTTTATTATTAGGGACATGTGTTTTTATTATTTGGGGACATGTATGTTTTGGGGACATATGTGGGGACTGTGTTTGTACTGTGTGGTGTGTTGTGTGTTTACACTACACTGATGATCAGTGAGTAAAAAGCTGTAAAAAGCAGCCCATACTCACTGATCATCAGCCGGCTGCAGCGTTCTGCTCTCCTCTCCTCAGCGGTGACTTCCGTGTGAGGAGAGGAGAGCCGATTGCCTAGCAACCGGCTGTTTGTTTACATCACATGACGGCCGTGATTGGACACGGCCGTCATGTGATCAGGAGGGCCAATCACAGAGCCCTCCTGCCGATCTGAGATGTGCCGTGTCCGGGTGACACGAGCACATCGGGATCGCGCCGCTGCGCGGGCGCGCGCGATCCCGCTACTCCTGAATGACGTTCCTGAACGTCCTATCAGGAGTAGACGGCTCCCACCCGGCCGTATATATGCATTGGCCGGGTGGGAAGTGGTTAAGATGCAGAGGAAAGAATAATTTTTTGTTTTTCTATATTTCAATGACATTTACACTACACAAACTTCACACAGAAAGGGTTCTTGAATCTCTGAAACTGCATTGGAATTTTAATAAGGAGACAATTTAGACATAAACAGAGGTCCCTCCTTTAACCACTTGCCTACTGGGCACTTTTACCCTCTGCCTTCAGACCAATTTTCAGCACCGTCACACTTTGAATAACAATTGTGCGGTCATGCAACACATGACTTTTTTATAATTTTTTTTTCATACAAATAGAGCTTTCTTTTCGTGGTATTTAACCACTTGCTTACCAGGCACAAACACCCCCTTCCTGCCCAAGCCATTTTTCAGTTTTCAGTGCTGTGGCAATTTGAATGACAATTGCGTGGTCATACTACACGGTACCCAAACAAATTTTTTACCAGTTTCTTCACACAAATAGAGCTTTCTTTTGCTGGTATGTAATCACTGCTGTTTTTTTTATTTTTTTACAAGAATTTTTTTTTTTTTAAATAAACAAAACTTTTTTTTACTTGTTTCTGTCAGTAAATTTTGTAACTAAGTAATTTTAAGCACTGATGAGGATGCACTAATATGCCGCACTTATGGGTACTGATGAGCACTGATAGGCACTGTTGGGAACTAATAGGCGGCACTGGTAGGCGGAAGTGGCAGGCACTGATAGGCGGCACTGATGGGCATTGATGGACAGCAGCGATGGGCAGCACTGATGGGCAGCACTAATTGCCAGCATTGACTGTGATGGCTAATGGGCACTGATTTGTGGCACTTGTGGGCAATGATTGCTGCCACTGGTGGGCACTGTATGCTGGCATTGGTGGGCATGGTATTTTTACACTTTATATATTGTAATCAGGGCACTGATGATCAATGCCCTGATTACTTCCCTAGCTGTCCCCTGTGAGGAGATACCATTGATCGGCTCTCCTCTCCTCACACTCTGAAGTGTGAGGGGAGGAGAGCCGATTACCGGCTTCTCTGTGTTTACATGTGACCGGCTGTGATTGGACACAGCCGATCACATGGTTAAAGAGCCGTGGATGTGGATCGTTACACAGATTGGGGTCGCACCATGTCCCGACAACACGGTGCGGCCACGATTGCGGCGCTGTGCGCCCCCCCACGGGCGCCCAAGTGCGGCCGCTCTGTGCCGCCGTCACATGACAGTGGACCAGAACAAGAGCTTCACTGCCTCGCCGTCATTTGGTGGTGGGCGGGTGGCAAGCAGTTAATCACCATTGGGTTTTTTATTTTGTGCTAAAGAAACAAAAAAAGACTGAAACCTTAGCAAACGGGTAATTTTTCTCCTTCACTAATGAGGCAGCACTGATGGGCAGCACTGGTGGGCACTGTTGGGACTGCACTAATAACCATTGGCTGAGAGCACTGATAAGAAGTCGGTCAGCAACCCTTTTTCGGTCATGAGCCCAGACTGGGTGCTGGGTGATTTTTATTGAACTGGCCGATGACAATGACATTTTTTACACTCAGAGATGTATTTAAAAACTGCTAGCTAAAGTTCCCTCATGATATCTATATAATGCAGTGAAGGTACTGCTGTAAAAAAAGAATTTGTTAAGTAAAATGTGTTATGCTACTTAAAGCGGAAATAAACTCTCTCAATCAACGGTACCTATTTTTAATCCTTATGGTGCTAGCAACAGTAAAAGGAAGGCATATAGTATTTACTTAGAATAATGTGATACTGCGCTGTACTAAAAAATGTGAATAAATACTCATTAAACTGCTGCAACTAAATGATGTGAGATACCCACACCAACATAATTCCAAACCTATTAGCTGCGCTGAAAAAAACTTTACATAAATTGCCGCCGAAAACAAATAAACTTAGTGAGACATTAACCGGTTCCTGACCGGCGCACGCCGATGTACGTTGGCAGAATGTCACGGGAAGGCATATTGGCGTCCAATCTTTATTGCCGCCCTGCCATCGCGAGCGTGCAGGCATACCCGCGATCGTCTCACGGGGCGGCTGAACGGAGAAATGCTGTTGTAAACAGCATTTCCCCATTCGGCCTAGCAACTAGTGACGCTGATCTCTGCTCCATGTGATTGGAGTAGAGATCAGTGTTCACTAAATGAAAGCCCAGCCCCCAACAGTTAGTAACACACCCCTAGGAACACTTAACCCCTACACTGCCACCCACTGGTTAACCCCTTCACTGCCAGTGTCATTTACACAGGATTCACTGCATTTATATAGCAGTAATTGTCCCAAAAATGTGTCAAAAATGTCCGATGGGTCCGCCATAATGTCGCAGTCACAACAAAAATTACTGATCGCCGCCATTACTAGTAAAAAAAAAAAAATTTATAAAAATGCCACAAAACTATCCCCTATTTTGTAAACGCTAGAACTTTTGCGTAAACCAATCAATAATCGCTTATTGCGATTTTTTTTTACCAAAAATATGTAGAAGAATACGTATCAGCCTAAACAGCCTAAACTGAGGAAAAAAAAAATTTTATATATATTTTTGGGGATATTTATTATAACAAAAAGCAAAAAATAATGCTTTTTTTCAAAATTGTCGATCTATTTTTGTTTATAGCGCAAAAAATAAAAACCGCAGGGGTGATCAAATACCACCAAAAGAAATCTCTATTTGTGGGAAAAAACGGACATCAATTTTGTTTGGGAGCCACGTCGCACGACCGCGCAATTGTCAGTTAAAGCGACGCACTGCCGAATCGCAAAATGTGGTCTGGTCTGAATGTGGTTAAAGTGATGAATTTAAACAATCAGTGAAATGACATAATCCAAAAGTAAAACAAGTGATTGATTGAACAATAAATAAATAAATAATAAAGTCGGGCCAAAAAAAATAAAGTCCACCAAATATGCTTGGATCCTTAGTAATCTGTTAATCTTGACATCACACAAAAGAAAGATTGTTCAATCAATCATTTGTTTTACTTTTGGATTATGTCATTTCACTGATTGTTTAAATTCATCACTTTAATGTCTCAATAACTGAATTTGTTTTCGGTGGCAATTTACGTAAAAAAAAAAAAATTGTATCTCTAAATTTTCACCTCATACCCCACCCACATGCTGGAGGAATTATAGAGCCTCGGGCATATCATGTGGTCTGTTGGCCAGCAATCTTCCACTTAATAACAAAAGTGATAAAGATTAAATTTCCCATCAACCCAGAATGGTTTTGTCTTTAGGTATTGATTTGGTTCCTCCCGCGTCCAGAGACATGGTGACCCACATACCACTTTCAGCACATCCTGCATTGGTCAGACGGTGGAAGGCCCTCAAAATCCCAAATATATAAGAAACACAAACACATCCTACCTATGAAATACTTTTTGGCTCGTCTATGGGTAAATATAATGCAGCCATTAATTCTTGGAAATCTTGGACAGAATGGTATGAAAGATATGCACTTAACGAACAATGAAAAGTCTCCTCACACTGGAGTTTGAAGACTATTATATGACTTCTTAACTGTGTTAGAAATATGCACTATTACTTTCTGTGTTTTAAATATTTTGTTACCTCTTTAGTTATTTTGATTAGATTGTTCATTGCTGGCCTCTTTAGGCACAGTGTAGGTTTCTTTGTATTTTATATAAAACTATAAAACCTCAATAAAGAAGGATCTAAACTAAAATTGGTGACGTGTGCTTATTTATGTTAATTAACATTTCAAAATTAAGCGTACAAAATCAATTTCCTGTGCCATGTGTGAATATTTTTAATTTTCCATCACAGCGTGCCCCTTTACCAGCCTCTTTATTACTTTTCTGGGGACTAGCACTAGTGACGTCAGGCTTCAGTTGAAAAGGAAGTAGCTTAAAACGAGCACCCAAAAGCCCCAAGAAAATACTAAAATAATAAAAAAAAAAGCTATTGGCTGAAAGCATGGATCGGGATTCTGGTTTTCCAGCATACAAAGCCATCCACAACTCTGCTCCAAGCAACATTACTGACCTTTTCTCAAAATATCACCCAAACTGCCCTTTCTGCTCTTCTGAAGACCTGCTCTGCAGCTCCCTTGTCACCTGCTACCATGCACGATTCTTCCAGAGCCTCTTCCTTATTTTGGCACTTCCTCCCCAATCTGTCTAGCTACTTCCTAGACTTTCCTTTGGGCAATTGCTTGAAAACTAATTTCTTCAGAGAAAAATATTCTACCTCCCCTTAAAAACTTTACATTTACTTATTCTATTAGCTCATACTTTACAGTTATTACCGTTTTCAATACTTGCCCCTTCCTTTTACATTGTAAGCTCTTATAAGGGCCCTACTAATCCTCCTGAATCAAATTGTATTGTAACAATACGGTCTCCTTTTATTTGTGCTGTCTTAACACAATCCATATTAACATAAGACATTACATATGTACATTCATCTGCAATGGCTACGTGTAAATGGGACCTTGAATTCCATATGTAAAAGTAAGCCGACTACGATTATTCAGAAAAATCTACTATACCACACATTGATTTAATTTCACTTTGTTAGCTGTACCAGATTTTCCCAGGCTTGATTGCTATTAACACTGTACTAGAACGTTTGAAGAGGACACACATTTATATCAGAAAACAAAAAAAGTGTTGTAATAAATTATCTTTAATTAATGTATTACACAAGTAACAGAGAGTTTACCTTATAAGATGGTAAAAAGCACAGTACTCCATTGCTGACAGTCTGGCACACTGACAATAAAAGGGCACCAACTTCATCTTGAAAGTCAAAAGTCTCTGTGTGTTGAAATGTTGCACAAAGTTTTCGACCTTTTGGACCTGCACCAACAGTGCCAACCCATACCTGTATACCAAATACACAGCAAGAAATCATTAAACCAAACTCAATATTGTGGAGGTTTTTAACATTCTACCAGTGGAAAACAGGACTCTGTGAAGCTTACTAGCTTGCAATACCATCTTTGAGCACCTAATATGTTTACAAACAATGCTGAGCTATCACTTGCTGACTTGAAGCTGGCACAGAAAACTGAAGCACTATCACTTTTTTGATACTGTACTCCCATTAATATGGTGCATGCAGTGGTAATAAAAGTCAACAACATCCTGAAGGCAATGGTAAACAAATATTTATGTATGTATTAATTTGGTTCCTAACCCTATGCATTAGCCTTAAGCCTCATACACTCTACTAGTTTTTATTTGTTCAACCCAGTGGGCTGACTGACAGCTCAGGTTGGAGGTGCTTTATTTCCAAACACATGTGTGGGAGCTGGTCGCCAGACCTTTTTCGGTCATGACCCTTCGATAGATGCCAGCCAGAAGGCCAGTTTCTGTTGGACCGCCTGCCAGACGGACATGCCGAATGTTGGGCAGTTTCTATCAAACGGACCGATGCCGCCCAACATTTGGCCCACGTGTACTAAATTCTCATGGAGGGGCAACGGGAATATATTCTTTAAAATAAGACCTGACAAAAATGTCCTGCTGAAGGAGAATGTGTCAGGAACCATAAACCAGGAGGAGACATAAAATGCAGTTAATGAATGAATGAAATAGCAAAAAAGGACAGTACAGGAAAGTAGTCAAAAAAACTGAAGCCAGGGTTTGGATGCCAACGTGGGTAGTCGGACGAGCCAGAAATCAGCATAGTAAGGAGCCAAAGTAGAAACAGGTATTGGAAGAGAAGTCAGCCAGGCAGGGTCATACACAGAAACACAGTCAGGAACGCACTGGATATCGTTGACCACGCAAGGGCGAGGAGAGAATGAGCTAAGCTGCTTAAATAGCCAAAAGAGGCTGGCTCTAGGCTGGACTATTGAGGCAGGTTAATAGTAACTAGGTGAGTCACTGTGGAAACGAGTGGCTGGTAATCAACTGACAGGTGAGCTGAAAGAAAAGAGCTGCCCCTAAGTATCAATGCCAGCCCTGACAGTACCCCCCTCCTCAATGACACCTTTATTTCGGGGGGGCCCTAGGCTTGAAGGGAAAACGTCTATGGAAAGCACAGCGGCAGGTAGGGGCATGTACTTCCGAGGAAGAAACCCATGTGCATTCCTCAGGACCGTATAGAGTTGACACCTCTTCCCTTTAAACCCGAACACATTAATTAGACTGGGTGATTAAGGTGGTAATTAAACTCACTTGGTGCCTGCATTTAATTAGTCTCAGAACCCGTGTAATTCATATGTGTTTGGGTTTAAAGGGATGAGGTGGCAACCCAATGACCGTAACCCCACCAGTGAACTAGATATTGTATGCGTCCACGAAACCTACAGGAGTCAATGATAGATTGTATCTCATATTCCTCATGATTGTCAACCTGAACTGGAAGAGGGTGTAGTACCAAGGTGGTATAGCAGTTGCACATCAAAGGTTTTAACAGGGAAACATGGAATACACTGAAAATACGCATGTTGGAAGGAAGATCGAATGCATAGGCCCTGGGTTACCCTAACGAAGTATGCGGAAAGGCCCAATATACTGAGGCGCCAGTTTTAGTGAGGGAACATGGAGTCAGAAGTTACAGGAAGACAACCAGACCCTCTCCCCAATTTGGTAGGAGGATGCAGGCAGCTGTCAGTGGTCAGCATGGAGTCTGTACCTCTCTCTGGAGCGATGCAAGAATTCTTGGACCTGCACTTAAGTGGAACGGAACTCCTGAAGATGTTCCTTTAATGCAGGAATTCCCTATGGAACAAATGTGTCAGGCAACATGGATAGCTGGAACCCATAGTTCGCCATAAACAGAGATAATGGGGAGGTGGCATTGATGGCGCTATTGTGAGCAAACTCAGCCCAAGGTAACAGGTCCAACCAGTTGTTATCTCCATGACTAAGCTCTGGGGGGTGGAGTGAAACGCGCTGGGGGCGTGGCCTGGTCAGAGTCCAGGCTGAGGTTGCCACTCCATTCACTTCTCTAGGACACCTTAGATGTGTGACTTCCACAGTCTACCCCTTTTTCTCCCAACCAGTTGTTATGGTGGTCAGAAAAATTGCTTGGTTGTCCCGTTCTGCGGCCCTTTGGAGTGCAGGTGATATGCCGAGGAGAACGAAAGCTTAATTCCCAACTGTGCACAAAAGGCTCGCCAAAACCTGGACACAAACTGGCTACCTCTGTCCGAGATAATTTTAGGTAACCCCCTTTACCTGAAAGACCCACCGAGCAAAAATCGATGCCAGTTCTTTGGAAGTAGCAATTTTCTTTGTGGAATACAACGAGACATTTTTGAAAATCGGTCAACCACCATAAAGATTAACTGTGTTGCCCTGGGAGTTGGGAAAATCCACTATAAAATCAATAGATAAGTGGGTCCAAGGCCTCTACCCACTGGTTATGGGTTGTAGAAGGCCCACTGGAAGATGTCGGGTGTCTTATTTTGAGCACACGTGGGACAAGCGGCTACAACGGCAGTTACATCAGCGCAGAGACAAGGCCACCAGAATTGTTGAGACATAGACCATATGAGTCTGCTAGGAGAATGGTAGATCTAGAGCAAAGCGATGTGGAAATTCGAGGAGAAAGCAGTGGTCATGAGGTTTTCCAGAAAGAAAATGGATCTGAGAGGCTAAAACTATCAGCCAAAGGTGAAGTGAGACTAGTGCGAAGAGTGGCCAAAATGAGGTCTAGCGGTATCATAGGATTAGGAACAGACTCCATCTTGGAAGAGGAGAAAAACTGCCACGACAATGCATCTGCCCTAACAGTCTTCGTACCAGGTAAGAATGAAACTGCATTTAAAGCTTGACACAAAAAGGTCCCATTGTGTCCTTCTGGGAGAAAAACATTTAGCCTCAGACAAAAATGTGAGATTCTTATGGTCAGTGAAAATGAAGACCAGCACTGAAGTACCCTTGAGGAAATGCCTCCATTCTTTAAGAGCTAAAATGATGGCTAATAATGCTCTCCAATTTTGTAATTGCATTCTGCTGGAGACATTTTTTTGTATAAAAGTAGCCACAGCTCTCAGGTATATCATTGAGACAAGAGAGGGCCTACTTCAGTCTTAGACGCATCAACTTCAAGAATGAAGGGTAACGCAGGATCAGCATGTGCCAGCACAGGAGCTGTAGCAAAAACAGCCTTGAGGGCCTTAAAGGCTTTAATGGAATCCAGGGACAAATTCTGTGGGTTGCCGTCCTTTCTGGTCATATCAGTCAGGAGTTTGACCAGAGAAGAGAAATTACAAATACATTTCAGATAATAACTGGCAAATCCAAGAAAATGTTGTAGAGGATGTAGATCTATGGGTCGAGGCCACTGTAAGACTGCAGATAGTTTCTCTGGGTCCATCGAAAACCTGGCAGCAGAAATGAAATACCCAAATATGTAACCTGCTCATGATGGAACTCGCACTTTTCCAACGTACAATACAGGTTGTTCTCTCTTAACCTCTGTAGCAAACGGGAGACGTCTGGGTGGTGGTTCTTAAGGAATTTAGAATATATGAGAATATCATCGAGGTAAACCACCACACATTGAGGCAGCATATCTCAGAGGACATCGTTATTAAATTCCTGGAAAACTGCAGGAGCGTTGCAGAAACCAAAGGGCATTATGAGGTATTCACAGTGTTCTGTCCTAGTATTAAATGCAGTTTTCCATTCGTCGCCCTCTTTAGTTTTCACAAGATTATATGCCCCTCTCAAACTGAGCTCATTGAAGATTGTTGAGGCGGTCAAATAATTCTGTAATCAGTGGGATTGAGCAAGAATTTTTAACAGTAATGCGATTGAGACCCCTATAATCGATCCAGGGTCTCAGTTCACCACTTTGAGGATGAACACCCAGGATAGTCAAGAGACCGACAGAGGGTGAGCCCGGGCAAGAGGAGGAATGGAACCAAGTTGAAGGTCAATCGCACAATCATAAGGCCGATGTGGCGGAAAAATACTGGCCCGACCTTTGTCAAAGACATCACTGGATTCACGGTACTCTTCTGGCAATGAAGAGACTGAAGACGTGTACATGACATGCATTGTCGCAAACATGACAGAACCTCGGCACTATTCCAATGAAAAGAGGAATTGTGTCTATGTAACCAAGAATAACCAATGACAACTGGGGGCATTGAGGTGAGGAAATGACTTGGAATTGGACTCTCATGGTGAAGAGCCCTACAGCCATGGTAAATGAAGTGGTTTCATGGGTCACCTGGGCAGACTGTAGAGGTCTCCCGTCAATAGCCTCAATAGCAAATAGCGGTATTGAGTGCTTAGAAAAGAAGGCACCATCTACGAGCAAACCTGCAGCCCAGAATCGATTAGTGCAGAGGTTGTCAACCTCCGGGTGGAGGACCGGTACCGGTCCGTGCCCTGTTGTTCAGCAGGCCGCCATCAGAGCAGGAGGTGAGCCCCGTCATGGACTGCATTATAGCTAGCAGCCTGTGTGCCCTGTGTGCATTCTGTCATTTCTCCAGAGTGCCGCTGATGTCAGCCTATTAGCAAGGCAGGCGGCGGGACGGCTGCAGATGGTGACAGCGAGTGAGAGCTGGCAAACCTATATTAACAAGCGGCTGATTACGTTATAAAATGTCTCTCGCTCTCTGTTATAATCTGCAGCCATCCCGCCCCCTACCTTGCTAATAAGCTGACATTGGTGGCCGCTTGGGAGAAATTACAGAATACACACAGGACACACAGGCTGCTAACTATAACGCGGTCCATGAGTGGACTCACCTCCTGCTGAAGCATGAGAAAATAGACAGGAGAGGCAGAGATTAAAATGGGCACTAGGCAGGGAGGACCGTGACTGGAGGGGGAAAGGGGGGTGCCTGACTGCAGGGAAGACTGTGATTGGAGGGGGGAAAAGGGGGGTGCATAACTGCAGGGAGGACTGCGATGGGGGCCATGACTGCAGGGAGGACTGTCAAGGGGGGCCGTGACTGCAGGGAAGACCGTCATGGGGGGCCGTGACTGCAGGGAAGACTGTCATGGGGGGCCGTGACTGCAGGGAAGACTGTCATGGGGGGCCGTGACTGCAGGGAAGACTGTCATGGGGGGCCATGACTGCAGGGAAGACTGTCATGGGGGGCCATGACTGCAGGGAAGACTGTCATGGGGGGGCCATGACTGCAGGGAAGACTGTCATGGGGGGGCCATGACTGCAGGAAAGACTGTCATGGGGGGCCATGACTGCAGGAAAGACTGTCATGGGGGGCCATGACTGCAGGGAAGACTGTCATGGGGGGCCATGACTGCAGGGAAGACTGTCATGGGGGGCCATGACTGCAGGGAAGACTGTCATGGGGGGCCATGACTGCAGGGAAGACTGTCATGGGGGGCCATGACTGCAGGGAAGACTGTCATGGGGGCTATGACTGCAGGGAAGACTGTCATGGGGGGCCATGACTGCAGGGAAGACTGTCATGGGGGGCCATGACTGCAGGGAAGACTGTCATGGGGGGCCATGACTGCAGGGAAGACTGTCATGGGGGCCATAACTGCAGGGAGGACTGTGATGGGAGGGAGGCATGACTGAAGGTAGGACTGTGATGGGGGGGCATGACTTTAGGGAGGACTGTGATGGGGAGCCAGGGCTTCAAGGAGGACTGTGATGGGGAGCCAGGGCTTCAAGGAGGACTGTGATGGGGAGCCATAACTGACTGTGATAGGGAGCCATGAGTGCAAAGGGGCACTGTGATATAAAGGGGACTGTAATCCTTACAGTGCAGTCCCCTTTACATTACAGTGCAGGGGGGGGGGGGGGGTTGTGAGACTCCATCAACCGGCCACCTTCCCTATATGACGTCAGCCCCCTTTCCCTCTCAAAATAACTCAACATACAGCCATTAATGTCTAAACCACTGGCAACAAAAGTGAGTACACCTCTGTACTGTGAAAATGTCCAATTTGAGCCCAATTAGCTATTTTCCCTCCCGGTGTCATGTGACTCATTAGTGTTACAAGGTCTCAGGTGTGAATAAGGAGCAGGTGTGTTAAATTTGGTGTTATTGCTCTCACGCTCTTACTGGTCATTGGAAGTTCAACATGGAACCTCATGGCATAGAACTCTCTGAGGACCAGAAAAAAAAGAATTGTTGCTCAACATTCGGCTTGTAGTGTACGACATTTTGTAAGTGCAATTCCGTTCATTTTTATTATTAAAGATGCAATACAGAGAGCATTAGATCGTATGTTCTCTTTTTTACACATGACCTTTTGAAACTTCGGCTCCCGATATTTCTATGATACGAGGACCTGTTGGCTTCACCGTTCGTTCACAGTATAGTGATTGGCAATAGATTGATGGTCGTAAGATGTGTGGATCCTATCGATCATTTACTGCATAGTGACCTTTTAGGTTGAAGGTGAGAGACCATCCTTTTATGTGGTGAAGGGATCACTGAATATCAGACCTATTGATCTACATCTATCCACTTGCACCTTTTCAGATTGTCTGTTTAATATATTTTCTGCGCAGCACTGTTTACATGTTTTTATCTACATTAAGATGGCCTAGGCTATAAGAAGATTGCCAAACCCCTGAAACTGAGCTGCAGCACAGTGGAAAAGGACCATACAGCGGTTTAACAGGACAGGTTCCACTCAGAACAGGCTTCGCCGTGGTCGACCAATGAAAGATTAGTGCATGTGCTCAGCGTCATATCCAGAGGTTGTCTTTGGGAAATAGACACACGAGTGATGCCAGCTATGCTGCAGAAGTTGAAGGGGTGGGGAGGTCAGCCTGTCAGTGCTCAGACCATACACCGCACACTGCATCAAATTGGTCTGCATGGCTGTCGTCCCAGAAGGAAGCCTCTTCTAAAGATGATGCACAAGAAAGCCCGCAAACAGTTTGCTGAAGATAAGCAGACTAAGGACATGGATTACTGAAATCATGTCCTATGGTCTGATGAGACTATGATAAACTTATTTGGTTCAGATAGTGTCGAGCATGTGTGGCGGCAACCAGGTGAGGAGTACAAAGACAAGTGTGTCTTAACTACAGATAAGCATAGTGGTGGGAGTGCCATGGTCCAGGGCTGCGTGAGTGTTGCTGGCACTGGGGAGCTACAGTTCATTGAGGAAACCATGAATGCCAACATGTACGGTGACATACTGAAGCAGAGCATGATCCTCTTCATTTCAGAGACTGGGCCGCAGGGCAGTATTTCAATATGAAAAAAATATATATAAACCGCGCTGGGAAAAATAGTGAAAAAAACAAACTAACAATGTGTAATATAGGCAGCAGCAATAAATGCGATATGGCACTCAACAACAATACAAAAATAAAAAGCTGCGCCAACCCTCTAATTAATTATATACCAGAAATAAGATATTAAAATATGTGAATAATTATTATATGTATGATTAATACAATCAGAGAAACACCTCAAGTGCATAAAAATCGCAAAAAGTGCATAAAAAATGATACAAGCAAAAATCCAATCAGAAAAAGTTCATATGTGAGTCCAGATAATAAACGTTTATGTTCTTAAATGGCAGCACCCCAGTGGTTCAACACACTCCGAAAGCGCATGAAGTGCCCGTCACCATATAGTGAATGCGCTTACCAGAAAATATATAAATTGAAGCGTTTGTATATAGTCGGTAGGTCACATCAAAGATATCCTCCATCTCTTAACAGTACTCCCCAGACAGTGATCTGTTCCGTGGTCCCAATAGAGAACTCAGTGGTCCACAGAAAAGAAAGGAACCAACATAGCATAATATCGTAGGGACAATTTATTAAAAGTAAAAGTAACACACTTACATGTGAGTAGATAAATCACAGCGTATAAGAACAACATAAAAAGCCGGCCGGCAAACAGGAGCCCGCCCTCCTCTCCTACAACGTGGTGGCGTCACTGCGTGCCTTCCCAGACGCGTTTCGTCATACCTGACGTTGTCAATGGGGAACAGTATTTCAATATGATAACGACCTCAAACACATCTCCAAGATGACCACTGCCTTGCTAAAGAAGCTTAGGGTAAAAGTTAAAGACTGGCCAAGCATGTCTCCAGACCTAAACTCTATTGAGCATCTGTGGAGCATCCTCAAACTGAATGTGGAGGAGCACCAAATCTCTAACATCCAACAGCTCTGTCATGTCATCATGGAGGAGTGGAGCAGTGGCAACCTGTGAAGCTCTGGTGAACTCCGTGGTCAAGAGGGTTAAGGCAGTGCTGGAAAATAATTGTGGCCACACAAAATATTGACACTTCATTTTCACTTAGGGGTGTATTCACTTTTGTTACCAGCGGTTTAGACATTGATGGCTGTGTGTTGATTTATTTTGAGGGGACAGCAAATTTACACTGTTATACAAGTGTACACTCACTAACTACTTTACATTCTAGCAAAGTGTCATTTCTTCAGTGTTGTCACATGAAAAGATATAATAAAATATTTACAAAAATGTGAGAGGTATACTCACTTTTGTGAGATACTGTAGGCTAGGTCCCCTACAGGACCTCAGGTGCAGGCATTTCCTGACTGGGTTGGACAAGACTTCAATAAGTGACCTGCCTGGCCACAGTAAAGGCACAATCTCTTCCTCATCCTAAAGACCCTCTCTTCGGCAGAGACGCGTGAAACCCAGCTGCCTGGGCTCTACTTTACTGGAGGACTCGGGCCCAGGAGGCATGGGAGGTGAGGAAGGCATAGGTGAAAATGCAAAGTTCAGAGCCAAAACATACAGGAAGCTTCATCAAGGGCTCCTTAAAGGAAGGTATCTCTGAGTTTGGTATCAATGAGAAAGGCAAACGAGATCAACTCCTCAGGATTTCTATGTATATCTCAAGCTGCAATCTCATCTTTAATGTTATCAGAGACCATGGGAAAAAGCAGCCACAAGAGCCTCATTGTTCCCACCAATATCTGCTGCCAGATTACGGAATTCGATGGAGTAGTCGGCAGCAGTTCTTATACTCTGTTCAATGGATATGAACTTTTGGCAGTAGAGGTGGTGCAAACAGGAATATCAAATACCTTTTTAAAAGGGGGCCACAAACTCAGGGTAATTCTGGATAACAGGTTTTTGTGTTTCCCAAGGGTTCTCCTGAGCCAAGGCTCTGTCAGAAAGCAAAAAAATAATAAAAAAAAATAATGAAGCCTACTTTGCTTCTGTCTGTAGGGAATGCCGGGGCAGCATCTCAAAATATTTTCCAATCAGGTTGAGAAACCCCTCTGCAGCGAGCTGGATCACCCCCAAAATGCTGGGGAAGCAAAGCAGAACCAGGCATACCTCTTACAGAGGTAGTATTAGAGGCAGCTGCCTGAACAGAGACCAGAGCACGAGCAGGGTTTGCTTGCAACACTGGTTGAGAATGAGAAATCGAGATGAGCAGTTCGAATCAGGAGCTTTTGTAACTCTATGGCAAACTGATCCATGCGGTGGTCCTGCTCTCATTCAATCTGGAATAAATATACATGGATTGCCTGCATCTTCTGAATTCATGGCCCTTGCCTAATATCAGGAACCATAAACCAGTCAAACAGAAAATGCAGTTAAAATAATACCTTAAGGGCCAGTTCACACCATATGCATTTCCGTGTGCTTTTTTTTCTGCACTAAAAATGCATGCACAGTGTTTTCGATGTACTCTAATGGCTCTAGTTCACACCAATGCAATCAGTTCCAGTTAGTTTCCGGTCAGTTTCTGGTGCAGAAAACGACTGGAACTGACTGCACTGGTGTGAACTAGAGCCATTGGAATAAATGGAAAGCACTGCACACACATTTTTAGTGCAGAAAAAAAATGCACAGAACTGCATCTGGTGTGAACTAGCACCAAGTGCAGAAGAAAAGTGCACGGAACAGTATCTGGTGTGAACTAGCACTCAATGAAATAGCAAAAAATAACATTACAGGAACATTGTTAAAAAACCCCAAGCCAGGGTTTGGCTGCCAGAGCAGATAACCAGACGAGCCAGGGTTAGGAAGCCAGAAATCAGAGTAGTAAGGAGCCAAAGAAGGAACATGCATTGGAAAATAAGTCAGCCAGGCCAGGTCATACACAAGAACACAGACAGGAACACACTGCATATCGTTGACCACGCAAGGGTGAGGAGAGAATGAGCTAAACTGCCTAAAAAGCCAAAAGGGGCTGGCTGTAGGCTGGACTAATGAGGCAAGTTAATGGTAACCGGGTGAAGCACTGTGGAAAACAATTAGTGGCTGGTGTGTAGCTCTGAGCCCTAAACAAGAGAGCTGCAGAAGCCATCCCTGTCAGTACATGAATAAGAACAACTTCAGGATGAGACACAGGCACCCCCCACACATCAACTGAAACGGAGAGGTGTGAGCATAAGGTTCAAAGAATTAGGTTCAGTAGGAACCTAGCTACTGCACTAATTGGGACAGAATAGTATGGCCAAGGGCAACAGCTATAAAAGTGCAGAAAATAGGATTATCTACATCAGGAAAAAGTTGACTTTTGAGCTCTCTAGACAAGTTTGCCATAGTCTGGGCAACTGACAATGTGGTAAAAGACAGATGCAGGGAAGGACTTGCCAGAGCAAAGGATGATTTCAAAAGCTTCAAAACACCTTTCAACAGAGTCTTTAAAGGAGGAAATGCCCTCAATAGAAACAGCAGATGGATTTGTGCAAAAATGCCTGGGTACACACAGTGGGAACAGTCCATTTCTTCTTTAATTCTTTTTCTTGTGACAACAAAAATGCCAGGGAGAGGGAATAACCTCTCAGCATTGGGGCAATCATTATATAAAGCCCAATTGACTTGACCAAGAATAGGGAAAGGCTTTCTATAAATTACCTTCTTTTTTGTGCTTATTAAAAAAAGGGAGGCTATGCAGAACTAGGTGTGCACTGTCTCAACCCATGAGTCTACCATAGTCAGAATATGGCAAGAAGCTAAATAATTAACTTCATTAACCACTTGTCGACCGTATAACTTTCATATACATTGGCAAGACGGCCCTACTGTGCAGGATCCTGTACCTAATATGTGATCCTGTACTTCCAGATCTGGGGTGTGCCACCGGCGGCTCACTTCCGATGTGAGTATACACAGCCAGTGATGTAAGTAACTTGGTTAAAATAAACAGTTACTTTAGAGGGTAACGAGTAATCTAACTGATTACTCTTGCCCTCATGGTAACGCCATTCCCATTACTTGGGTGGCGTTACCGCAATTACATCTACCACCCGAGACCAGGTAGACGGGACTAGCAAGGGAAGTGAATGCCGCCACCTCCATCGGCGAGATTGACGCCTCACAAGCCCCGTTGCCTGGTATGGATTTAAAGGGTCCCCCCAAAGTCCATAGAAGACCCTTATCCGAACACGTAGCCCGGCCGGTCAGGAAAGGGGGTGGGGATGAGCAAGCGTCCCGCCTCCTGAGCCGTACCAGGCCACGTGCCTTCAACATGGGGGGTTGCACCTTGTCCCAATGTTGATGAGGACAAGGGCCTCTTCCCGACAACCCTGGCCATTGGTTGTCGGGGTCTGCGGGCGGGGGGCTTATCAGAATCCGGGAGCCCCTTTAATAAGGGGTCCCCCAGGTTCCAGCACCCTACCCTATGTGAATGATTATGGGGTAAGATGTACCCCTACCCATTCACAGAGGTTTTTAAAGTAATTTATTAATCAGCTCCGGGGGTATTCTTCCCACTTCTCCGCTCTGTCCGGCTCTTCTCCCGCATCTTCTTCTGGGCTCCTCCACTATCTTCTTGCAGCTCTTTTACTAGCGGAGGAGCCCGGTCTCCTCCGTCCTCCTTCTCTTTTCTTTCTTCTTCCGATGTTGACACGACGCTCTCTCCCACTGTAATGCCGTGTGAACGCTGCGCGATCACTTATATAGGAATGGGCCGTGGTCACCGGGTGATGTCACACGGTGGCCCCGCCCTAATGACGTCAGGTCCGAGGCATGCTGGGACTGTGACGTCATAAGGGGCAGGGCCACTGTATGACATCACCCGGTGACCAAGCCCCATTCCTATATAAGTGATCGCGCAGCGCTCACATGGCATTACAGTGGGAGAGAGTGTTGTCAACATCGGAAGAAAGGAGAAGGACGGAGGAGACCGAGCTCCTCCACTAGTAAAAGAGCTGCAAGAAAATAGCGGAGGAGCCCAGAAGAAGACGCCCGTGAGCGGGAGAAGAGGCCGAACAGAGTGGAGAAGTCGGAATAAGACCCCCCACGTCGGAAGAAGACCCCCGGAGCTGATTAATAAATAAAAAAATAAAAAAACACAGCACAGTTTTTTAAAGTAACACCTTTTCCCCAGGTGAATGGGTAGGGGTACATCGTACCCCATACTCATTCACATAGGGTAGTGGGCTGGAGTCTGGGGGCCCCCTTATTAAAGGGGGCTCCCGCATTCTGATAAGCCCCCCACCTGCAGACCCCAACAACCAACGGCCAACATGGGGACAAGGTGCTGTGGGGTGGGGGGGCGCAGGGCCCCCCTTCCCCAAAGCACCCCATGTTAAGGGCACGCGGCCTGGTACGGCTCAGGAGGAGGGGCGCTCGCTTGTCCCCACTACCCCCTTTCCTGGCCGGCCAGGCTACGTGCTCGAATAAGGGTCTGCTATGGACTCTGGGGGGACCCCGACGCTGTTTTTTCGGCGTAGGGGTTCCCCTTTAAATCCATACCAAGCGACGGGAGTCGTGAGGTGTCAATCTTGCCGATGGAGGCAGCGGCATTCCCTTCCCTCGCTAGTCCCGCCTATAGAATATTTAAAAAAGTCAGTTACTTTGCTGAGTAACTAATTACTTTTCCAATGTAGTAACCGAGTTACTAACGCAATTACTTTTTGGGAGAAGTAATTTATAACTTAATTACTTTTTTAAAGTAAGATGACCAACACTGTACACAGAGTGAGCCGATCAGCGGGTATGGCAGATTCGATGTCCGTCGGAACCCGCTGATGCTTCAGTACAGATGAAGAACGCCGATCTGCCTATGTAAACAAGGCAAATTGCCGTTCAGTCAGTACAGAAGGCATGGATCCTGTGTTCCTGTAAAGCAGGAACACCGATCCATGCCTTCCACTAGTAAAAGCACTTCCCCACTACACTGAGACACCAGCTAGGCACACAGTTAACTTTGATCGCCCCCCATATTAACCCCTTTCAAGCCAGCGTCATTGGTACAGTAACAGTGCATATTTTTTAGCACTGATCACTGTATTAGTGTCACTGGTCCCCAAAAAGTGTCAAAAGTGTCAGTGTCCAATTTGTCTGCTGCAATATCGCAGTCCCATTATAAGTTGCTGATTGCCGCTATTACTAGTAAAAAATAAATGTAAAAAAATCCCATAATTTGTAGACGCTATAACTTTTGCGCATACCAATCAATATATGCTTATTGGGATTTTTTTTACCAAAAATGTAGCAAAAATGTAGCAAAATACATATTGGCCTAAATTTATGAGGAAATTCGATATTTACAATTTTTTTATTCGATGTGTTTTATAGCAGAAAGTAAAAAAAATGTATTTTTTTTCAAAATTGTCAGTCTTTTTTGTTTATAGCGCAAAAAATAAAAACCGCAGAGGTGATCAAATACCACCAAAAGAAAGTTCTATTTGTGGGGAAATAAAAAGAACATACATTTTATTTGCATTGCATGACCGCGTAATTGTCAGTTAAAGTAACGCAGTGCCATATTGCAAAAAATGGTCTTGTTTGGGGGGGGGGGGTAAATCTTCTGGTGGTCAAGTGGTTAAATATTGGCAGTGAAAAATCTTCAGTACTCTTTTTTAAGATGTCCTTTTGCTTTCTGTATATAATATAGGTGCCCCAGGAATTTCAGGTTGCAACCCATGAATAGAGAGAGGAGGAGAGGGCAAAAGCGTGTTTATGGCTGTTGGTACCTGCCGTTTGTAGTAGTGGTGATAGCCTTTGTAAAAGAAAATCAGAACAACTTTAGCGAGAAATAACATTCTTTTTTTCTTTTTATGCCACTGCATTATGGAATCATAAATATGAGTATAAATGGTTGTTAAAGTGGATGTAAAGCCTAAACATTTTTTTTACCTTAATGCATTTTTTTTGCATTAAGGTAAAAAAAAAAAAAAGTGTCAGCATCCCCCTTCACCCCCCCCCCCCCATTTTACTTACCAGAGCCCTCATTCCATCCAGCGCCATGCACATCTGCAGCTCTTCTGTCCTCTCACTTCTGGGTCTCACCGGCTTTGCTGGGGAACCGGAGGCTATTGACTCCCAATGCTGTCGAAGCCAGTGACAAGGGAGCGGGGGGCGGGGCTGAGTCCCGCTGTCTGTGTCAATGGCCACAGCAGCGGGGCTTGGGTGCTAGCATGCACAAGTGGGGCACTGGACAGAGGGGAGGGGTCAGGACCGCCAGCGGGGAACACGAAAAGAGGAGGTTTGCAACCGCTCTGTGCAATTCCATTGCACAAGGCAGGTAAGTATAGACATGTTTTTTTTTTATCTTTTATTTATTTTTTAATTTACCTTTACAATCACTATAAGGCCAACACAAACTGTTCTTCCTTCAGACCATTGTAAATAAATCCCTATGCTGCCAGGCATATGAAAACGACCTGCTAGTTTATGAATTCTATACAGATTATGCACAAAAACAACATAAATGGTACAAATGAAGACATTTTAAATAATGTAAACTATATTTCAAAAGTCTCCAAATGAAAAAACAAAAATGTTCTTCAATAATACAGCACACACTTCTGAAAAAGAACATATTAATGTTTTAATCAGTTTAGCTTTACACTTATTTAGAAAAGCTACAGCAACTTCAATCTCATGCTACCAAACAATTTTCCTGGCAGAAGCTGTGGAGTCTTCTAAGCGTTAAGTTTGCAATAACACTTGTGTGCCTTCCAGATAGCTTTCATGCTTACATTCTATTAATGTGCAGCAATATGTTTGTACGCAGACTAAAGTACTGACAAAGGGAAAGTGTAAAGAAAGTAGTTCACCTGGGATTTATGAATAACATGATTTGCTTCCAGTTGGATACAAAACTTCACACCTAGTTCAGAGGAAAATGATCCCATTGGAGATAAGGTGCCTGATGTCAGGACAATTGTGCGAACATTGCCACTTAGGTCGGAAAAAGCCTACAATAACAAAAGAGAAATAGCTTTTTATTTTATTACATGCAACATTTAACACTGCTGATCAAAACATATGCATTCTACTGATGTGTAGATGTAGATGGATGTGTTTGCTGCAAGGCAAAATGAGCATATGCAGTAAGGCAGGAAATCAACCACAGAACAGTGCAAAGCAATAGTGTTAAAATTGTGTTTGCTATTAATTTTTACTGCAAATAAATATTATCAGTCATTTAACCATTTAAGGACCGTGCCTCTTTCTGAAATTTAGTGTACTAAAAAAAATTTTTGCTAGAAAATTACTTAGAACCCCCAAACATATATATATATATATATATATATATATATATTTTTTTTTCTAACATCCTAGAAAATAAAATGGTGGACGTTGCAATACTTTCTGTCACACCGTATCAGCACAGCGGTCTTACAAGCGCACTTTTTTGGGGGGGAAAAATACACTTTTTTTAATTAAAAAATATAAGACAACAGTAAAGTTAGCCCATTTTTTTTTTATATTGTGAAAGATAATGTTACGCCAAGTAAATTTGATATCCATGTCACACTTCAAAATTGTGCACGCTCGTGGAATGGTGACAAACTTTTTCCCTTTGAAAATCTCTATAGGCGACGTTTAAAAAAATTCTACAGGTTGCATGTTTTGAGTTACAGAGGAGGTGTAGGGCTAGAATTATTACTCTCACTCTAACAGTCACGGTGATACCTCACACGTGTGGTTAAACACCGTTTTCATATGTGGGCGCTACTCATGTATGCGTTCGCTTCTGCACGCAAGCTCGGCGGGACAGGGCACATTTAAATTTTTTTCTTCTTTTTTTATTTTTACACCGCTCTTAAAAAAATAAATAGGAATAAAAGTGACACAATTTATTTAATACAAGGAATGTAAACATCCCTTGTAATAGAAAAAAAAAACATGACAGGACCGCTTAAATATGAGATCTGGGATCAAAAAGACCTGTATGGTTTAGGAGATATTCCCCTCGCAATGCGCCGCTGACTGCAGCGACGCATGCGCACAGGGGATTTTTGGCTGAAAGCCCGGCAGACGCCGGACTTTGCCGTAAAGAAATCTCCCGCGCGCATGCGTGGGAGTGACAATATCGTGGCTCTGGCCACTCACAGCGCCGGAGCCGCGATACCCGGAAAATACGCAGAGGGAACTTGTCAGCTCCCTCGTGGGGATCGTCTGAGATATCGGGGCCTCGTTCTAAGGTAAGTTTTCATAATGAGCTAGTATGCGGTGCATACTAGCTCATTATGCCTTTTCCCTTGCAGGTCAGAAGAAAAAAAAATTCAGCGGGTTTACTCCCGCTTTAAACATCATTTAAAAAATAAAATAAAAGTCCCTTTAAGAGCTATGGGCGGAAGTGACATTTTGAGGTCGCTTCTGCCCTGCAATGATAAGGAGTCCGGTGGGGGCCATCTTCCCCTCACTCGTCTTCATGCCTAACAGGAGGGCAGAACCAACCTCCTCCGCCGCTGGCGGTGGTGGAGGGCACTGCAGCACGGCGGGAGGGGGGCTCCTCTTCAGCCGTCGATAAGTGATCTTGTGGCGAACTTGCCACAGAGACCACTTTTATCTGACAGCAGACCGCCTGCTGAAGAAGAGGATACCGGGGTTATGGCAGCTAGCTGCTGCCATAACAACAATATTCCTCTTCAAATTAGCAACGTATAACAACGGCGGGTGGTCCGTAAGTGGTTTAATTACCAGAGCTGCACTACAGGATAAATATAAAAAAAACATATTGAAAGGTTACCAACTAACATAAGAAAGGATTTTTGGGACTTTGAGTGAGACACAAGACAAGTGGTAGGAGAAATTGTAAAATTGTTTAATTGGCATATAAACAAAGCGTTAAACATGAGTATTTTAATCTATATACAAGGCGATGGCATACAAAAAAGAATTCATGTATATACATGCACGCATCTGAAACCGCATATTATCCATGGAAGTAACTAGTATAAAAAGCCAAATGCTTATTGAGTAATGGATACAAATGGGTATAGGATACAAATGATACAGGAAACAGTTAAGGTCAAGCTATGAGTTGGGAACATGATGCTATTGATAGGCTCGATGCGTTTCATGGCCAGTTGTCACTCTTTAGAAGCAAACGCATAGCGTATCTGAAAAAAATTTAATGTTTTGCCCAGATAGTGAGAAAGAAGGTAGGGGCAACCAGATGCGTATCTCTCTGGAATACTTACGTATAAATTGTTCTAAATAAGCAGTGTTGCAAGTCAGGATCTGCAAAGAAAGTCTATCCTGGGAGCTGAGGGAATGAACCCAAGGAGGAAGCGAGCGCACAACACACCCCAGGAGCACCTTCCAAACGTAATAGGCAAAGGTGAAAAAATTCTGAAATGTCCGTAGAGTTATTAGACCAATGTGGGTGGATAGTACCAGCATATATATATAGTACATGAACTATAAACCAATACCCATTATTGTCTGAAAAAGTGAAGCATAGTAGATACAAAGTGAAGGGAATCATATCACAAAGAGAAAAGAAAAAGTAAAAAATGCCCCAAAGGGGAAAGGTTGAAAAAAACAAAGAGATGTGCAGTCTTGATGATAGAGAGGAAATCGCAGGGATAGTTACTAGTTAAGTCAGAGTGTGAACAAGACTCCCAGTGGGGGTATAAGTAACACCCGCCACTCCCTGGGCTCCTCCCATACATAATCATGGATAAGAAACCAACAGCCATTGCTGCCTGGAAATGTGAAAAGTGTAATGGATGCAAAGTGAAAGAAAGCATATGCCGCAAAAGAGAATAGAGAATAATGATGAGTGGCAACTGGCCACGAAACACGTCAATGTCATCATGTTCCCAACACATAGCTTGACCTCAACTGTGATTCAATTGTATCCTATAACCCATTTGTATCCATTACTCAATAAGCATTTGGCTTTTTATACTAGTTACTTCCATGGGATAATATGCAATTTCACATGCGTGCATGTATATACATGAATTATTTTCTGTATGCCATCGCCTTGTATATAGATAAAAATACTCACATTCAATGCTTCGTTTATATGCCAGTTAACAATTTTACAATTTCTCTTACCATGTCTCTTGTGCCTCACTCAAAGTTCCAAAAAAAACAAACAACCTTTCTTTTTTTATTTCTGATTTAGGGATGGAGGCGGCATGTTATCATGCACCTCATTTAAAGTCCCTAAACCCTCTTGCATTCTATATAGACTAACATAATTGACTTTGAAATGCAATGAAGAAATGAGTACTCTTTTGGAACACCAATTCAAAAAAGTGTTTGGGCGATAAAACAAACCCCAAAAATATGGCAGTAATGGGAAGAATCTCTGCAATAATCACATAATATTTATAAATACAATCAGTCTCCCCCCCCCCCCCCTCTTTTTTTTTCTTCTTGTGGTGAATGTATGGTGTAAATGTTAGTTAGTTCTGAGGTTAGGATTTGATTAACAGTAGAGAGAGACTGGTATGGAGATTATACCATACCCAAGATATATTTGGGGAGAAGGATAGAAACCATTATTAATACAAATGTAGATACATAAGTAATGGATCTAGAAATATATTATATTATATCACAGGGTTGGGGGGAGTATAGGAGAAATTCTTATAATAAACGATGCTTTAAATCTTGGAGATGTAATATAGATTTGATAAAATATAGGTAGATGGAGAGGTCTTTTTGGTAGAATAGGTGTTATTTTTACCCTAAATGTTCAAAAAATATCCAATTTCAGAAATATTGAATGCATTTTTGTATATTATGTTAAAAATTTAAAATAATAAAAGAGAAATTGTACCAAAAAAAAAAAAGGTGGGTTTGGGCAAGACAGGTTTCATACATTTCAATATTGGTATACGTGTATTTATTCAACAATTCCGTTGCTTGAAAAATGCCCATTAAAGCAACAGAGGTCCCTTGTCCTAATCATCCTATCAACTTTCTTCAAGTACCAAATGCACAGGCAATATCAAAGACAAGAATCATAGCTTTACAGCAACTGTGTTACGTGTGGCTTTTCAATTAAAGCATCCACTAACACAAAAGTCCACAAAACTTGTGTTTTGGAATCACCATTTAATAACAAAAAATAAAAATAAAAGTATAAGCAGACAGCTTGAAGCATTAGCAGAATCTAAGTGCAAGTTACCACGGCAGGGTTTAAACACCAGAAATTCAGTGTATAAACCAAGGTCTTCTGACGGACACTTCTACGATTTCTTGGTCTTGCAAAGAAGCCATTTTCATCAGCAACATCTTGTCTGTTTGTCCATGTGTACGATTGCTGCAGAGCAATTCTGTAGTCTTCTGCAAATCTGGAGAAATAAGTATATGATTACTTGCACTCATATAAAGAAGTGCCTACACTAACAATTTAAAAACCTTCTGCAGTGGCAAAGTCAGGACTTGTATATAATAAAACATTGTGCTAAGTCAATTGTGGCTATAGGACTGCTGCAATTTAATCCTGAATACTGGTCCCAATAAAACACTGTAAATAAAACAATTGCGCTGTCCCTTTAAGTGAAGACAGATTTACAAACCAATACATGATTGAAACATTACACATTGGTGCACATGATTAAAAAAAATATACATGTAGGAAATCAGTGAAACCTTAATTAATATAATCAGATAAATCACAAATTAATATTTAAAAGTGCATCAAATAATCACGTTTAAAAGTCCCTTACCAATGAATTTATAATACAACATAAAGCTGTTGATTAACTAAAGGCAAACAGACCGTGCACTTTGCAAAGTAAATGAGCAGAAGCTCTACTGACTTCCATCATCCAATCATGTGCAAGCATAAATGCTGTTTTTTTTTAAAATTTCCTTGTACGTGGTTGGGTATTCTTTCCAAAGTGAAACTTTACCTCATTTACTATGTTCTAGAGTAGTGGTCTCCAAACTGCGGTCCAAATGCCAGATGTGGCCATTTATCAGGCCCTTGGTGCATTATTCATCTCACTGATACCACCGATGGGGCATTATTTCTCCCACTAACAGCAGCAATGGGGCACTCTTCCTCCCACTGACAGCAGCAATGGCACATTCTTCCTCCCACTGACACCAACAATGGGGCACTTTTTCTCCCACTGACAGCAGCAAAGGGCATCCTTCCTCCCACTGACACTAACTACGGGACACTATTTCTTTTACTGATATGAGTTATTATTACTCCTACTGACACCAATTCTGGGGTACTATTTCTCCCACTGACATGAGGCACTATCCTTCACAGTCACCAATGATGGGGCACTATTCCTCCCACTGACACCAATGATGGGACACTTTTCCTCCCACTAATACCAATGATAGGGCATTGATTATGACCACTGACACCAGAGAATTTTCTCCTTCTACTGGGCAAAGTCACCCCCTCAAAGTCTGAAGGACAGCAAACTTTGGAAAGATTGAGACCCCTGTTTGGGAGCAACTGCACTTTGCAAAGTGCACAGTCTATTTTCCTTCAGTAAATGAACCCAAAGTGTCCATGTGCCTTCCAAGTGCTCCGTGCTCAAAAGTATAAAGATGCTCCAGTGCAAATAAAAAAGTGCACCTAAGAAAAAAATGCCTCTTACCAGACAGCAGTGATAAGTTATAGAGATCATATGCACTTTAACACCCCAGGATGGCAGACGCTCTCACCATTAAGCATCCAGGCAGCTCAGTGACCCCTTCAGCAAGATACAACAGTAGTGTCTCCACAACAAGAATACACACCTTGAACTTAACTCCACACAAGAATCTCCAGGAACCATGTATATTGGGCACAAAAAACGTAGAAGCCACATAGTGCAATATTGCAAAGAAACTTGTTTTAATAAATGGAAATATGCTTATATGTAAAAGGAAAAGAAGTGGTATACAGAAGAACGGCCGCTGAACCATTGGGCACAATCGTGTGTAAGGATGTCATATTTTATTTCTTCCCAACGCATTTCTCCATAACAGGTATCCTCTGAGAGACACCACTGTTGTATCTTACTGATGAGGTCACTGAGCTACCTGGATGCTTGATGGTGAGAGTGTCGGCCATCCTGGGGAGATAAAGTGCATATGCTCTCTATATAACTATAACTTGAGATCATTCCTGCTGGTAAAAGGCTTTTTTTTGTGAGAAGCATTTTATTTATTTTTTTGCACTGGGCCACCTTTATACTTTTGAGCACGGAGCATTTAGAAGGAACATGGACACTTTATGTTCAATTATAAATGCACTAGTTCAAGGCTACCATGGTGGGTTTTCTTCAAAAACCACACAGTTGGGAGTCGTGGCCAGGACATGCAAGTGAATTTGCATCAGTGCTAAGCATTGCACGTGTTGACACTTTCCTTGAGGAATGTGATTCTTTTCTTTCATTAGAAGAAAGCCAAGGAGGGGAAAACACCGAAGAGCAAGAACAGACTGCATCATGCATGGATTCTCTATTAATCCTGACCATGGAAATCCTTGCCCCAACTGCGACACTATGGCAGCCACTGTGAGCTCTTAAGCATGGATGTCGCTAAGATCCTTCTACCTGGATTAGCCTTCAATATCCCCTTCTCCCTTCAAAGAAAGTATTTCTATCACCCCCTCAAATGACCAGGGCCAATTACCTAGCCCTGTCTCAGACATTGTCTTTATAAAGATGGTGACAAGAAAGGCCCTTACACAGCATTCCCTGCATACTTCTCTTCTATCTTTTATAAGAGAACTCAAAGAGTTTAGGAGTAGCTTTAAGGTCACGATGGTTAAGAGGGCTGAAATATCTCTCTACATCCTACTGAGCTTTCTCTATTCAATTTAATTTCTCTTTCCACTGGTAGGCTAAGGCCATAAAATACGTTGGCATATTCATCCCTAATAACCTGCAGATGTTAGTAGAAGTGAACAATGAGCCACAAGCACACGTTGTCTGCAACTGCTTACAAACCTATGACAAAACTAAATTTCTCATAGCTATGACACATAAAAATCATTAAAATAGACATTATTCTTTAGTTGTTATATACCTTACAAGCCATTCCGATGTCTCCACCACCGGGGCTCATAGCGCAAAATTAATGCAGCAAACTTTATCTTGTGTAAAAAAAAAAAAAATAAGAATAAATCTAGGGTTGCTAAAACCGTACTGTCTCCACCGAAATAAAGAGGTATATTGACTCTACCAAATGTATCTTTAAATTTCCATGCCACCTACTTAATTAGGATCATAGATATTGTTCATAATGGGCCCCACAAACAGTGGGTTACTATTGAGGAAGGCCTTGTTTCACCTATTGTAAATTCTCTTTTATGTACGTCTCCTGCAGCAAAACCTGCTGGACAACTTTTACCAACGCTGGCGGTGGCTACACTACAGGTGTGGGATACTAATTCCAAAATCATGCTCCACTCCAATGGGGACTAGGAATGGCAGGTGAAACGGGCCATAACTGGATCCGAATGGCCCACCGTCGCGGATTACCTTACTGCAGCAGCGGCTGACTCCTGGCACTCCTTGACATAGACTGCCATTGATGTGTAACAGTGGCTCAGTATCAACACAGCAGCGAACGGTGAATATCTGAATTCTGCAGGATGTGGCAATGTACAAACTTTTATCTTCCAATGCTATCTACAGGAACAGCTGAGTTTAGTAATTTTCTCTGAATTGTTGCCTGGTATTTGTTAGATGGACTGTTGGATTCCCTGCCTGCATACAACAGCGGCTCTCCATGAATATACATACCCACTCAATAACTTGATTATTGCCTGATCGGCCACAGCAGGCTATATCTACTCTGCTAATGAACACAGGAATACAGGGAACACCAGATACCTAGGTCTCCATTACATTGCTGAAAAGTCTAAGTATTGGGAAGCACCTTATGAGAAAACTGGGTACTAACTTTGAAGTAATGACTACAGGATTCATCATTAAGAACTATCCTTGCTGGTTCACTCAGCGCTCTTCTTTTCCAATGTCTGGCCTATAAAGGACAGTAAATTGCCCTATATGTGATCCATACACCAGTAGTGAATCTTCGCCTGACAATCACCATGTGTTTGACCTTTTGTCCTTTGTCCATTCTCATTTTCCACCACTGATGTGGCTTTTAATATTGATGTTGCACCGGTGAAGTTGTTATGAATTTATTCAGACCTTGTGTATGCTTTTAGCTTTCATCTTTTGAAAATAAAATCTTTGTACTAAACAACTAGTCCCGAATATGACCCTTTGCTGCCATAGTAGTCGCTTTTTCCTGGGTAGTCTTTTCCTGGGCCTTTATGTATGCCTAGATTGGTTGGCTACGGTGACAACACCCAACTGTGGTGAGTGGCATAAGGATGACTATAGTTAATACCTCAATGTGGATACACCTTAATAGGACCTGTTACCCTTTTGTTGAGTTTGTGGGATACCAATTGACCAAGGAGCTTCTCTCCACAACGCCTAGCCCCACAATACCATTCTTTGATAACCATGTACTCACCCCAGCTACAGCTTAATCTTCTTCCTTAATTTGGCAGAGAGGGGATCGGCCTCCACTTGACCAAATCCTTTGGGGGTGGAGGGCAAACTGTTCATTATTTCACAATGCTTACCTTCCTGTCATAATAAACAATCTGCATGGATGGAGTGCTCCTAATTTGTCCATTACTTGGACTACCTCACATCTAGTATCAGGACGTCCAACAGATTCAAAAAGTTTCTCCTTTGGAAGGATAAACTGGATCACACAATGTCTACCCTGTATCAATTATTGCTTCAGCAGGTCTACCCCCAAAGGGGATGAGACATGGAGCTAAACCTTACTCCTGAGCACTTGAGAAAAAATAATTGTATTTACACAAAATGGCCATCTCCTCCACCGCACAGGTGCGTAAATATGCACCCCTTTCCTACTGGAATCGCTGCCTTACTTTTCTGTAGGATATGAATTCTTCTATTCCAAATATGAGTTGGAGAGGTTTGACATCCCCTGGTTCAATGTCACACAGATGGGAGCTCACTTTTGGGCTAAAATACTACAAAATATAGCATAAAATTGTGAATGACAAGATCCCTAACAAAGTCCAAAACACTAACCCCGACTAGATCCCTCTATGTGTGGGGATGGGGTCTTTATCTATACCAGAGACTTTAGGGGCCCAAGATTGTGGCCAGTGGAAAAGGTATTGGGCCCAGCATCAGTGAGCGTAAACATGGCCTTAGGGTTTGTGGCCAGTAGGTGTCAGAAACCATGAATCAGACGGAGACAGAAGTATAGTTAAATCACACTTGTTTAATAATAATAAAAAAAAGTAAACAGAGTTAACATAGTCAAAACATAGCCAGAGTTCACAAAGCAGAACTGATAGTCAGACAAGCCAAAATGTCAGGGAGCCAGAGATGAGCGTAGAACAGTCAGCAGGATCTGGAGCCAGAAGGAATGTCAGCCAAGCAAGTCTTTAACAGGAAAATGTCTCTAGAGATGTGACCAAGACGGAGGCAGAGATCATCTGGGCTGGACGGCTTAAGTAGGCAGGACTGATGAGCAGGATATCAACAGGTGAGTCACTGTGGAGAGATAGGAGCTGGCAATTAGCCAACAGCGGTCAGCTTAGAGAAGAAAGGGCTGAGACCAGCCCTGACAATACCCCCTCCTCAATAACCCCTCCCCCTTGGAAAACCACCAGGCTTGAGGGGAAAAGTCTAGGGAAATCACGGAGGACACAAGGATGAGACCCAAAAGCGTTCCTTCAGACCCTCCCCTTTACAATGAACTAGGTACTGTATGCGCCAGCGGAACCTACGGGAGTCAACCATGGACTATACTTCATACTCCACATGGTTCTCAACCTGTACAGGGTAAGGACGAGGCATCGAGGTGGTAAAGCAGTTGCAGACCAAAGATTTTAATAAAGAGACATGAAATACATTTGAAATACGCATATTAGAAGGAAGGTCTAATGCGTAAGCCACTAGGTTAATCCTGCAAAGAATATGGAAAGGCCCAATAAAACGAGGTTCAAACTTCAGAGAGGGAAGTCGAAGGTTGCGAGATGACAGCCAGATGCTGTCCGCAACCTGGTAGGAAGGCACAGGCAGGCGTCTGCAGTCAGCATGGAGTCTGTACCTATCATCAGCATGTCGCAAAGCGTTGTGCCCAAGTGGAATGAAGACCAGGGAGATGCTCCAAAAAAATATTAGTCAGGCAACATGGAAGATTGGAAACCATAGTTCGCCATAAACGGGGACAATCGGGAAGCAGAATTCAAAGCACTATATTGAGCAAACGGTAAGCGGTCTCACTAATTGTTATGATGGTCAGAAATATAGCAACGTAGGAATTGTTCCAAAGACTGATTGGCTGCGGATGATATGCGAAGGAATATGCAAGCTGAATTCCCACCTGTGCACAAAAGGCTCTCTAAAACCGAGACACAAACGGACTACCCCTGTCCGAGACAATCACCTTGGGTGGCCCATATAAGCGAAAGATCTCCCGAGCAAAAATAGAAGCCAGTTCCTTAGAAGTGGGCAACTTAAGTGGAATACAATGGGACATTTTCGAGAACTGGTCAACCACAATAAGGATAATTGTGTTGCCTTGGTATTTGGGTAACTCCACAATTAAATCAATAGACAGGTGGGTCCAGGGCCTTTCTCCATTGGGTATGGGTTGTAGGAGACCCACTGGAAGGTGTCGTGGAGTCTTATGCCACATACACACGGTCGGATTTTGGGATGGAAAATGTTCTATGGGAGCTTTTTGTCTGAAATTCTGACCGTGTGTAGGCTGCATCGGATATTTTTCATCTGAATTTCCGACACAAATTTTGAGATCTGGATCTCAAATTTTCCGACAACAAAATCCATTGTCGGAATACCAATCGTGTGTGCACAATTCCAACGCACAAAGTTCTACGCGCGCTCGGAAACAAGCAGAAGAGCCGCAGTGGCTATTGAACTTCAATTTTTCTCGTCTCGTCGTACGTCACCACGTTCTTGACGTTTGGAATTTCTGATAACATTGTGTGACAGTGTGTATGCAAGACAAGTTTCAGCCAACATCCGTCAGGAAAAAGCCCATGGATTTTGTTGTCAGAATGTTCGATCATTTGTACGCGGCATAACTTTGAGCACACGAACGGGCAGCAACAAAAGCGGTTACATCACCACGTAGACTAGACCACCAGAATTGTTGGGAAATGGCCCAAAATAGTTGATTCTTCACAGGGCAGATTCTTCAAAGCAGCCTTGGAAGAATGGTAACTCTGGAGCATGGCAGTACAGAGACTCTGGCACAAAGCAGCGGTCACAAGGTTTCTCAGGAGCATGGACCTGAGCAGCAAGAATTTTGTCACCCAAAGAAGTGAAACTGGAGCAAACCGTAGCCAGAATACGATCAGGAGGAATCACAGAAACCGGAACAGACGCCATCTTGGAAGTGGAGGAAAATTGTCGTGACAAAGCGTCAGCCCTTAAATTCTTAGTACTGGTTCAGAATCAGACAATGTACTGTATTTATCGGCGTATAACACGCGCCGGCGTATAACATGCACCCCAAGTTTAGGAGGGAATTTTAAGGAAAAAACTTTTAGGAGGGAAGGTTTAAGGAAAATAAATTATATTTAAATGCCCATCAATGCAGCCTTATCAGTGTCCATCTGCAGCCTTGTCAGTGTCATTTGCAGCCTTGAATTGCAGGCTTGCCTTGTCAGTGCCATTTGCAGCCTTGCATTGCAGCCTTGTCAGTGTCATTGCATCTTTGCATTGCAGCATTGTCAGTGTCGTTGGAGGCTTGCATTTCAGCCTTGTCAGTGTCGTTGCAGGCTTGCACTGCATTGCACCCTTGACGTTTAAAAATGGCATCGCTAAGATGCAGAGCGGCTGTCCTGTATATCTCGGCAGCGCTCGGTAGCTCTCGGCCGTTCTCGGCAGCTTTCTGAAAGTAGGTAGGCTGAGCCCAGCCCTGGCAGTAGGACGAGTAATGCCCCATCATTGGTATTATTGGGAGTAATATTACCTCATCATCGGTATCAGTGGAAGATATAGTGCTCCATTATCGGTGTCAGTAGGAGGAATATTGCCTCACATTATTGGCAGGAATAGTACTCCAAGGGCCAGATAATGGCTGGCAAAGGGCCACATCTGAACCTCGGGCCGCAGTTTGGAGACCCCTGATCTATACAATTACCCATTTTCTCTCTCTCCTCTCTACCCCCCCCCCCCCCCCCCCGACCTCTCTGTTGGAATGTACCTTTTCCCTAAACTATATTTTTCTTCATCTTTTCCTTTGATTAATATAGAGGTTTACATTTTTCCTAGGACACATCTAGTGCCACCTTATGCAGTTTTGCGAGTTTGTTAGCAATCATTTTGATCTCTCTGCCTGGGTCTTGCACACCATTACTGGGGATGGAGACCTCTCTCCCCAATATACTTAACATTTTTCTCTGCCTATTATTTCTGCCTGGGCCTATGCGAAGGCAATATTTGCTGCGCAAACTGTTTGCTGATCTTTCTGTATACAAAAGTATATTTTATGGTGACCACCTATAGCGCTATTTTTATTGTAAATCTTTACGTATTCTGTAACTTGTCTGGGATTTGATCTTCTGTACTTTTTTTTATATTAATAAAACAGATTCATCTAAAAACAACCTAGGATTAAGCAGGGTAAGCCCATTCATATAACCACAAAGGTTTCCCAGGACTGTACACAAATACATTGACTCACAAAAAAATGATCACAAAATGGCTTCAGCTAGCTTTCCACTCATCAGGAAGGCCTCTATAACATGACTCACACGTGTAGGGCTTAATAAAAGACCAATGTTTCAGGGTCATGACAGACCCCTTTACCAAGGTGGTCTGTCACCATGAGAAAGGGGCTGCTGGAGCCACAAAGCGTTGGTGCGTTATGGTTTACTCTGCAAATTTGCATATTACTCTAGCAAAATGACCTCACTAAAATCTTGAGGACTAGTTGAGTGCTGGCTTTCTTCTATTCGTTGTTGATGAAGTCATCGTTAGCCTTGCACTCCCGACAAAGGAAGCAAAAGGGTGTGGTGCTAGATGGACTCGTTACAGGACAAGACCAAGACACTCCAAGAGATTAGTTGATTTCAGAGATTCGTTTTTTTAACTAAGCAAAAGCGCTAGAATCAATATTTTCCATGAAAAGGTTGACATTTCAAAATTGAACCGTTTATAAATAGGGCCCTATGATCTTAGTTAAAGTAGAACTAAAAGGTAAAAAAAAAAAAAGTGTTGATAGAATGGAAAGGTATTAGAACACCTGTCAGCTTTTTTATTACACCATTACAGAGATTTAGTCTCACTACTTTATCCTTATCATCAAAAGTGAAAGTAAAAGAAAATCCCTAATTTTAGGTTGTCCCCAGAACAATAGAGGGGAAATCTTCCAATGGAGACATGAGTTCTGGTGACCTGAGGGGCCCCAATGGATTCCCTTAATTTGCAGGAATTACCCCTCACTTCCTGTTTTGGCTATGGGACAGAATGTGAAGGTATATCTCCTCAATGAGGCACAGATGGCTTATTGTCTCTGAAACAAAATGGAAACAGAAAGCTGACCCTTGAGAGCCACAGGCTCAAACCCAGCTGCAGGAAGGATTTGTTCCACAGAAAAGTTCACAGGGTTCCTTTCCCTTAGACCCTAGGCTTTAAAAGTCATGATGTTAAAGCCAGTAAATGAGTAGTAGGATCTGTCCTTGGAACAAAAAATCTGGACAATATGGCAGTGCCATTAAAGAGGCCAGAGGCTTTACTAGGTCAGCGTGCCACATTTTCCTATGCTGGTCCTAGACAATAAGGATCACCAGAAATGTCAATCCTGCAGAGCAGACAAATTGCTTTTAGGGATGGAATGCATAGATAAGCTTGTACTAATGCCACCAGAGCACTCACTGCTTCCACTAGGGAATCCCTGGATCTGCTTACAAACCCTTCCAGTTTGTTGCTATACTTGGGGGTAGGAGGTCCTTATCCAACATATCACACCTGCAAAACAAGTCCGGAATACCCCTGGGGGTGCAGGAACCATTCTTTTGCGTCCAGGTGTTGCTTGCTCAGGAAATCTGCCTACCAATTGTCCACATCTGGAAAGTACACAAATGAGAAGGTGCAGCAGGGAAACTTCTGGCTCCTCCATAATTGTTCACATACAAATTCCCCTAAAGTCCTCAAACTGACAAGATGCCCAGAACGCCTCCCCAGCTCAACAGACTGGTGTACATCATTTAAAAAAAAAAAACACAGGAAGAAAGGACTTTCCCGAATCCAGAGCTAAAGATAGACTGGTCCTTTGCATCAAACAAATTGGTCTGTCCAGAGACCAGACCAACTTTTCAGGCTACCATCAGTCCCAAAGTTAATACAGAAGCAGAGAGCCAGGCAGTTTTTGGACTGAGATTGAACAGCCAAAAGGAAAATTCTGGCCTGAGAGTGTCCAGGACCAGACCTAGACATTTCAAGCAATAAATTAGCTACAACGATTATTTTTGAAGTATTAAAATTAGGCAAAAATTATAGTATTTTTAAGGTGCCAACAAATATATAAAAACATCAAATTTAATTATACATAAAATCATCAGGCTATCGCCATACAATAACCATATAATAGATGAACAGCAGTAATGTCTTGCTCTACATGTTTCGCCATACAATTGCTTCTTCAGGAGATAAGTACTGCATGTATGGTCACTATTAGTTGAGAACAATGTATTAGAAACATACAAAATCAATATGTACTATATACCATTTTAATATAAACAATAAACACATAAAATATATTCAAAAGGAGCACAGGACAGGAAACCAAATTCAGTAAACCCTTACCGGATATGATATGCATCCTACCAATAAAAGATTAACGGATCAAATGTTTACAGGACATTGACATTTTGGAGATATCTAGTGCATCACAGAGGAGCACATAGAGACTCCAACGGCATTAGGCCTGTAAAAAAGGCCACCACAAGGTATATATGCATTAAGAGAAAATTGGAAACTAAACTATATACAAACATATGCATATATATATATATATATATATATATATACACACACATACACATACAGTTGTGCTCATAAGTTTACATACCCTGGCAGAATGTATGATTTCTTGGCAATTTTTTAGAGAATATGAATAACAAACTTTTTTCACTCATGGTTAGTGTTTGGCTGAAGCCATTTATTATTAATCAACGGTGTTTACGCTTTTTAAATCATAATCACAACAGCAACTTCACAAATGACCCTGATCAAAAGTTTACATACCCCAGTTCTTAATACCATGTATTGCCCCCTTTAAAATCAATGACAGCTTGAATTCTTTTGTGGTATGTGTGGATGATGCCCTTTATCTTCTCAGCCTCCAGTTCTTGTAAATTCTTGGGTTGTCTTGCATGAACTGCACGTTTCAGATCTCCCCCAGTGGCTCAATGATATTAAGGTCAGGGGATGGATGTGGCCACTCCAGAACCTTCAATTTATTCTGCTGTAGCCAATGACAGATCGACTTGGCCTTGTGTTTTGGGTCATTGTCATGTTGGAATATCCAAGTACGTGCCATGCGCAGCTTCCTGGCTGATGAATGCAAATGTTCCTCCAGTATTTTTTGATAACATACTGCATTCATCTTGTCATAAATTTTGACCTAATTTCCTGTGCCTTTGTAGCTCACACATCCCCAAAACATCATTGATCCACCTCCGTGACAGTAGGAATGGTGTACCTTTCATCATAGGCCTTGTGGACTCCTCTCCAAATGAAGAATTTATGGTTGTGGCCAAAAAGCTACATTTTGCTCTCATCACTCCCAAGGACTTTGTCCCAGAAGGTTTGAGGCTTGTCTCTGTGCTGTTTGACATATTGCAAGCGGGATGCTTTGTGGCATTTGCGTAGTAATGGCTTTCTTCTGGCGACTCAACCATGCAGCCCATCTTTCTTCAAGTGCCCCCTAATTGTGCATCTTGAAACAGCCACAATACATGTTTTCAGAGAGTCCTGTATTTCACTGAAGTTATTCATGGGTTTTTTCTTTGCATCCCGAACAATTTTCCTGGCAGTTGTGGCTGAAATTTTAGTTGGTCTACCTGACCGTGGTTTGGTTTCAACAGAACCCCTCATTTTACACTTCTTTATTAGAGTTTGAACACTGCTGATTGGCATTCTCAATTCCTTCTATATCTTTTTATATCCCTTTCCTGTTTTTTTTGTACAGTTCAACTACCTTATCCCGCAGATTCTTTGACAATTCTTTTGCTTTCCCTATGACTCAGAATCCAGAAATGTCAGTGCAGCACTGGATGAAAGATGTAAGGGTCTGTCAGGAGTCCAGAAACTCATTGACCATTTATACACACACACTTATTACAAGCCAACATCACCATTGAAACTCCTTTGTCTCAACTTGTGTGCATGTTATCAGGCCAAAATCACCAGGGTATGTAAACCTTTGATCAAGTAATTTGGGTAGTTTCTGTTGTGATTATGATTTAAAGAGAGTAAACGCAGCTTAATGATAATAAATGGCTTCAGTCAAATGAGCAAGAAATAATAAATTCTGCCAGGGTATGTAAACTTATGAGCACAACTGTACATACCATATAAATTAAACCTACCGGTAAAAACCAGGTCAAGAACTCGTTATTAAAGAACCAAAGTCATTCATCCGAACCAACAAAGAGTTGTCTCACAATAGTGAAATAGGAAACTCATCAGCTGATAGTAATCCTAGCTAGCAATGAGTAAAAAAGGGGGGAGCAGTTCAGTAAAATGCACTCCACACCATTTTCAACCAAAAAAGAGAGGATTCAAATAAAGCCAAACTCGCTCTTTACATTCACAAGATGGTACTACACGTCTCTTCCCTTCAACATCAGGCCGCTGCAAAAAATGGTAAGCTAGGGAGCCTTCTTTTACTCCTTCCACCTCCTCCAGCATCCAAGTGGCGCAGACGTCAAAAAAGGCAACTGCGCATACACGAGCCGTGCCGGAAGCGAAGTCACGCAAAGGCGCAAACGAAACTACGGCACCATGTTGAAAAATCTGCCCAAAGCAGGTAGTAGCTTCAGGCTAAGAAGCCACTAGTCACTCAACTCGGCGCATGCCTCAAAAGTTAAGGCAATGGAGCAGAATCCCACTATGGGTGCACGCAAAGGCAAGTGGCTAGTGGCACCAACATCAAAGAAATCCCTATGGGGGAAACAGACAGTGACACCCTGGGTGTCCGTATGGTCACCTATCTCCAGGCAATGAAACCTCTTTATTAACTACTTATCTCCAGGCAATGAAACCTCTTTATTAACTAATAGTAAAACACCATCTATTGGCCAAGCATGGGAAATACAACCCCAGCACCAAAAACACATTATTAATAACATATGAGCCTATTTGGAGACTAGTTAGGTGTAAACTAGCCACTTACCTTTGCGTGCACCTATAGCGGGATTCTGCTCCATTGCCTTAATTTTTGGCTTCTTAGCCTGAAGCCACTCAATGCATTGGGCAGTTTTTTAAACAATAGTGCCGTGGTTTTGTCGCGCCTTTGCGTGATATCACTTCCACCGCGGCTCGTGTAGCGGCCTTTTTTGGCATCAGCACCTCACTCAGCAACATTGGATGCTGGAGGTGGAGGTGGTATAAGAAGGCTCCCTAGCCTGCCATTTTTTGCAGCGGCCTAATATTAAAGGGAAGAGACAGGTGTAGTACCATCTTGTGAAAGTAAAGAGCGCGTTTGGCTTTATTTTAATCCTCTCTTTTTTGGTTGAGAATGGTGCGAAGTGTACTTTACTGAACTGCTCCCCTCTTTTTTACTCATTGTTAACTAGGATTACTACCAGCTGGTGCATTTCCCATTCCCCTATTGTGAGACAACTGAGAGTCTTTTTGTTGGGATGGATGACTTTGGTTCTTGAATAACGAGTTCTTGACCTGGTTTTTACCGGTAGGTTTAATTTATACTATATGTTTGTATATAGTTTCCAATTTGTTCTTAATGCCTATATGCCTTGTTGTGGCCTTTCAAAACAATATACTCCCATTTTACAGGCCTAATGCCTTTGGAGTCTCTATGTCCTCCTCTGTGATGCACTGGATATCTCCAAAATGTCAATGTCCTCTAAACATTTGAGCCGTTAATCTTTTTTTGGTAGGATGCATATCTATCAGAGAAGTACTTACCAAGGCCGAGTTGCCGAGAGCGGTTCACCCTTGCGACTAAGCGCAGTTCGCCCCTGGAGGTGGTACAGGGAGCAAATGGCACAAAGAGGCACAGGCTACCCAGGTGGCAGGAGAAGCCTTGCATGAAGGTCCGGTAGAGGTGAGCACCTGTGCAAAGACTGGCAGGATGGCAGATGCAGGAGACAGGAAACCAGGCTGAGGGTCAAACACTGACAGTCTAAGATGCAAACACAGGCGGTGATGTAATGTCTTTGGGAGACACAAAGCAAGTTTGGGTCACAGGCCGAGGGTCAGGGCAGGAGGCAAGAGGCAGATCCGGGTCACAGGCAGAGGGTCAAACACTGGAGAGAAGCGGAGTCCGTATAAACAAAGCCAAGGGTCAAAGTCCAGGAGATAAGCAGCAGAGTCAAGAGCAATCCGGGTAACAACGGTTAATCAGATGCAAGGAACAGGTTCAAAGTAGCAGGAGCTGAGGACAAACCAGCAATTAGTCTGTGCACCAGAGCAGATTTTATAGGCCGCCAGGGGGACGCTAAGCGTGCTCCAGTGCGCGTGTGCCGGGCCGAGAACGTGCATGCACGCAGGAACGTGGCTAAGGCGCCTGGACGGTCTATTTCCTTGACAATATCATATCAGGAAGGGATTTACTGAATTTGGTTTCCTGTCCTGTGTTTCTTGAGAATATTTGATGTGTTTATTGTTTATATTAAAATGGTATATAGTACATATTGATTTTGTATGTTCTAAAACATTGTTCTCAACTTATAGTGACCATACTTGCAGTACTTCTATACTGAAGAAGTCATCATATGGCGAAACATGTAGAGCAACAAATTACTGCTATTCATCTACTATATGGTTATTGTATGGTGGTAGCCGATGATTTCATGTATAAATAAATTTGATATTTTTATATATTGGTTTGTTTTGATCTATTTCTTAGCACTTAAAAATCCCATCATTTTCTCCTTATTAAAATACTTTTATACAGGGATGTGGTGCCATTGAATATCCAACATTCAGCAATACTGAAATTATTTCTGAAGATTCAGGATTCACCTGAACCTCACAATTGGACATTTAGAGATAAATTTTCTAACAGAGCCCCCACTGACAGTTCCCTCAACAGGAGATATTCAATGTATTCCACAAAAGAGAAGCCACAAGAATGCAACTGAGCTAATACTTAAAGCGGTTCTTCACCCTAAAGGGGAAGTTCCGCTAATCTTATCCCTCCCCCCTCCGGTGCCACAATCGGCACCTTTCAGGGGGGAGGGGGGTGCAGTTACCTGGATAATCCAGGTAACTGCACCCACTTCCGGCCAGATCGCCGCAGACCCCCACAGACGCTCCGCCCCCCCCCCCCGTTGTGTTCTGGGAAACACACAGTTCCCAGAGACACAGCGGGGGACCATAAGAGACGCGCAGCGCGACTCGCGCATGCGCAGTAGGGAACCGGGCAGTGAAGCCATCATGCTTCACTTCCCGATTCCCTGACAGAGGATGGCGGCGGTGGCAGCAGCGAGACGAGCGATCACTCGTCATCTGCCGCTGACATCACTGGAACCTGGGACAGGTAAGTGTGATTTTATTAAAAGTCAGCAGCTGCAATATTAGTAGCTGCTGGCTTTTAATATTATTTTTTTAGGTGCAGCTCCTCTTTAAGAGAGCAGTTTGGTGAACATTCATTGTGCAGAGAAGAGCCTGAAGGGCAGGGCCACAAACCGGTGGAGGAGGGAGCCCGTGGCAAATTGTAAAAATTGCTGGTATGCTAGAAAGATGGATTTGTGGAAGTAAGCATCTCTGATGTCCACAGAAACTGCAAAGTCTCTCTGGTTGAGGCAGGTGATGACAAGTTGGGTGAATTAAATTCATAATTTTTGGACTAGAGTACAAACAAATTCAGTACAGAGGGAACAATCTCTACAGAAAAGCAGGGATAAGAAACAGACACCTTTAGTAAAAATTCAGCACATAATACACACATTACACATTGTTAGGCACACATTTAACCCCTTGATCGCCAAAGATGTTAACCCCTTCCTAGCCAGTGTCGTTAGTACAGTGACACTGTACTGACCACTGTATTAGTGTCACTTGTAATGTCAGTGGCAGTTAGTTCCCACCCAGCGTCAGTTTGTGTCAGGTTGTCTGCTGCTGACAGAGCGACTACAAGAGCAGAAACTGCAAAAGGAATTTCCGCTCACCATGATGGCACTAACTCAACGCCAGACCACCATGGACAACATGGATCCCCAGCCTACACCATATCCCTGTGGTGACAATAAAAGCCCCCCTCTTCTATCCTGACTTTTCACCAGAGGTTCAGAAACAGGGGGGAAATTTTCAAGAAGTGAAGAAACGTTTGCTACTCCAAGCGCTTAAATATTCAATGCTATTCCCTGCCCGTCTGCGAGTGAACTACAAAGGCAATGTACAAATATTCCATACACCACAGGATGCACAGGACTGGCTTGATGGTCAGGTTAAAACTCAGACTTTAGGGTGATAGGTTCAGCCCTATAGTAAATTTATACATGTATACAGTATGAAATGATGGAGCATTGAAAGATTCTTTTTTCTCTTTTTTTTTCATTAAAGCCAGGCTATAGGAGGCCTAATCAGCAATAGCCAATGAATGTTTTTTTTTTGGGGGGGGGGGGGAGGGGGGATAATCTTAGAGTGTTTTCATGTTCTGCATTTATATATCATATTTTTTGTGTACAGTACAGGTTGGTTGACTAATGGTTTTTATGCCACTGTACCTATGGTAAAATCAATTAGAATACTTTCTTGGAATGTTAGGGGTATGAATAATGCTTTAAAAAGACAATCTATATTTGACTATATTTATTCTTTTCAGCCTGCCCTCGTCTGTCTGCAGGAGACACATGCCACATCCAACACGACCAGGTTTCTGAAGTGCCGATCAGTTAGGCCGCGTACACACGGGCGGACTGTTCGCCCAACTTAGTTCGTCAGACAATCCGACAAACAGTCCGCTCAAAATCTGCATGAACGGACTTGACCACACACGATGAGCAGACAGTCCGCTGAAAGCGTGCGCGATGACGTGAACGGCACGTACGACGGGACGAGAAATTTGACGTCCAATACACTGCAATGCAACCTTCGCCGTGTAAATCCTTTCTGAGCATGCGCCAAACTTAGTCTGTCGAACGAGCCTACACACGAGCGGACTGTCCGCTGAAACCAAGTTTGGGCGGACAGTCTTACGGAAATTCCGAAAAACTTTGTTCGTCAGACTGTCCGCTGAAACAGTCCGCTGAAGCCCACACACGAGCGGACTGTCCGCTGAAACACTGTTCAGCGGACAAAGTTGGGCGAACAGTCCGCCCGTGTGTACGCGGCCTTAGAGAGGCTTACCATTCGTTATATACCTCTCACTCAAGGGGGATTACAATCCTGATCTATGCTGGTGTTGTATTCTCCTGCAGTAGGACTATGGTAGACCATGATGGCAAACATATTTTTTTAAAATGTAATGATGATCTTGATGATCTTGAGTTGATCCTTGCCGCTATATATATATATATATATATATATATATATATATATATATATATATATATATACCTCCCCCATATAATTCAGAAATAATTTGTCAGCTTATTTCCTTTGCAGGGGTCTCTCCTCAGATACCTTTATTGGTACTAGGAGATTTCAATAGTGTTGTCTATATGAGGTGGGACAGATGCCCAGCTTCAAGGTCAATGACCAATGAGTGTCTCTCCCCCTTTGGATGACTATGTCAGGAAGTGGGAATGTATGATATGTGGAGGAGGCTACACCCTGAACAAAAATGCCAATATGCTATTCTAAAACACATAACACACTATCAGGAATAGATTTGGATCTGTGCTTGGCTGATTTTATACCATGGATGTGAGTATCGAACCTTGGGTATCTCGGACCATTCTCCTCTGTTAGTTACTTTAACATCAGGGTGTCAGGCGTCTAATATGTCTTGGCGGCTGAATCCCTTTTGGTTGGATTTACCCCCCCAAGGATGTCATTCCTAACCGTATCCTGGCTTTTTTGATCCCTCAACATAGGCTCCGCTTGCATACAAGTTGTATAGGGTGGCCTGTCTTCTGGGATTATTAATCCAGAATATAAGTATTATCAAAAGTGCTTCCCATAGAGAACTCGAGCTGGCGAAGGCTGACACCTCTGCAGCGGAAGTCATATATATTCAAAATCCCTCTTCAGATATTCAACAGGAATGGCTTTCATCTCAAAATATGCTGAACGAACTATTGGAATCTAGGGCCAGAAATAAACTTTTTTCAGAAGAGACTTAGCTGGTCGGAGGGAGAAGCGAACAGTAGATTATTGACTCAGATAGTAAGGTTCCAATCTAACCCTACACATGTTTCAGCTTTAATGAATGTAGAGGGAGAGGTTTGTAACCAGACTAGATCAATTTTATCTATCTTTAAGTCCTATCATCAAGATTTTTATACTTCCAGGGTAGATTTCACCCTTGCAGAGCTATCTAGTTACATGACCAGTATTGATCTCCCGGCTATTTCAATAGAAGATAGAGAAAATAGGATTTTTGTACTCACCGTAAATTCCTGTTCTCTGAAATTCATTCACGGACACAGCACCTTAAATCTTGACCTTAGGGTTATATCGCCACCTTCAGGAGAGGACTAGGCAGAACATGTAAAAACAGCAAAACTGCACAGTACCGCCCAGGGGCGGTCCTACTGGCTATAACCCCTCACTCTGCTTCCAGCAGCTCAGTTCGTCAAAAAGCAGTACAAACCTAAATAGGAGGGGTGGGTGCTGTGTCTGTCAATGAACTTCAGAGAAAAGGATTTTACGGTGAGTATAAAAATCCTATTTTCTCTTTCATTCACTGATGGACACAGCACCTTAAACCTTGACCTTAGGGAGGTCCCCAAGCAGTGTCAAAAAATGAGGTGTGGGAACAGCAAGAAAATAAACTCCACCCAGAACTCCTCAACAGAGGAGTTGCAACCTTAAACAGCCGCCTGCAAAACCTTGCAGCCAAAGCAAGCATCCGAAGATGCGCTCACATCAACCATGTAACATTTAGTGAAAGTGTGAACGGATGACCAGGTTGCTGCCTTACACACCTGGGAAATGGACGCTTGATGTCAGAAAGCCTAGGAGGCACCAATTGCCCTGGTTGAAAGTGCTGTGACCGGAAAGGGGGGCGCTCGCCCCCTTATGGCATAAGCCTGAACCACAATCTGTCTCGTACACCAAGAAATGGTGGGGCCAACGAGACTGCCAGGCCCTTCTTCGGACCAGCCACTGATACAAACAGCGAGTCCGACCACGAAAAAGGAGCTGTAGCAGACAGATACACCTGCAGAGCCCTGACCACGTCCAAAGAATGTAAGGCAACCTCTTTGGGATGTGACGGAAGAGGACATAAAGATGTAAGCACAATGTCCTCATTTAGATGAAAGGCCGAAACAACCTTTAGAAGAAATGAAGGCTGCGGACGCAGCACCGCCTTACCCTTGTGGATTATCAAGTAGGGAGACTTGAATGACAAGGCCGCCAACTCAGAAACCCTCCTGGCAGATGTAATAGCCACCAGAAAGGCTACTTTCTGAGAGTGTCAATAAGGGAATCTCCCTAATGTTTTCCACTGGCGGTTTCTGAAGTACCAAGAGCACCAGATTCAAATCCCAGGGAGACAGCGGTGGTCGAGCCGGAGGGGCCACATGTCGAACCCCCTGAACAAACATACTCACCAATGAATGAGTCACCAAGAGTCACTTAAAACAGACAGCCAAAGCTGATACCTGCCCCTTAATGGTGCTTAATGCAAGTTTCTGATTCACTCCTCGCTGTAAAAACAGCAGGATCCTGGAAACTGAATAAGTATGCGGACGTCACCCCATCTCCTCACACAAGGAGATGTAGGCCTTCCAGGTACGATGATAAATCTTTCGAGAAGATGATTTCCGTGGCCTCAGCATAGTGGAGATTACTGAATCCTACAGACCTCGGTCCCTTAGCACCTGGCTTTCAACAGCCATGCCATTAAAACCAGCGACGGTAAAGCAGGATGACGTATCAGACCTTGCGACAAAGTCCTCTCTCATCAGCAGCCGCCAAGGAACATCTGCCACCATACACACTATGTCAGCGTACGCAGGACGTCGAGGTCAATCTGGGACAATCAGAATCACAGGAATCCCCTCGGCCTCCACTCTGCGTGGTAGACGTTCGAGTGGGGGGAAAACATAAATCAGCCAATAATGCCCCCATGGAGCCACCAACGCGCCTTCTGCGTCCGCCCAGGGATCTTTTGACCTGGCCACAAACCTCTGTACCTTCCGATTGAGCCGAGAGGCCAAGAAATCCACATCTGGCGTGCCCCACCTTGGCAAAGGAGCCGAAATACATCTGGATGCAGCGACCATTCCCCCTGGTGCAGCAGCTGACAACTTAGGTAGTCTGTCTGCCAGTTTTCTATGCCCGGTATGTGCACGGCCGACAGAGCTGGCACACGCCGCTCTGCCGACTGCAAGATGTGAGCGACCTCCAGTGCTACAGCTGAGCTTCTTATCCCTCCTTGATGGTTGACATACGCCACCGCCCTGAATAAGTTTGATGTTATCTGGTCTAGATGGCTTCAATCTATGACTTGGGTATCATGTCAACCAATTGGTTCTGCGTACTTTGTAATACTGAATATTAAGCCGAGTGAGTGGGGGGTGGTGGGATGACGGGGTTTGTTGAAGGGGGGTGGTTTGGGGGAGTTTGTTTTTTGTTTGTTTGGGTTTTGGTTTGTGTGATTTCTATTTTTGTAGTTTTGTCTGTATTGTGTTAATGTTTTCATTTAAAATAATAAAAAGGATTTGATACAAAAAATTATTTGGGACCGGGAATTTTGGAGGTCCAGCATGACATTGGGCTGGGAAAAGGACCTCCACTCCTGACAATGGGGACTCCGGTCCCTACTAGGTTAAGCAGCCTCCAGGAAGCGGCACATAGGGCAGGAAGTTCCCAGTGCTAGTGGGTGGAGTTGAGAGGAGACCTGGCTGTGTGCTGAAAACTAACAAATATCTGAAGCTGGACGCTGCCAACCCGGGGGTAAATCTGTTTGTAAGTATACAAACTTTAAATTTCCTATATTTGTGCTGAAGATAAGCAGACTTTTGTTTTATGGAAAATACGTCAGCTCAGTGTTGCTGCTGAAAGTGCTGTTTTGTTTGCTTTGAAAGATAAATAAGCCCCTTTATGTTTAAGAGAAACAGCTTTGCACATGGCCCTGAGGTGCTATACCCTTGAAATTCACAATATGTTTTATAGCAGTAAGTAAAAGATTTTTCTTTTTTAATTTTTATTCTTTTCATTATATAAAAAAAAAACAAAAAAAAAAAAACAGGTGAACAAATACCACCAAAACAAAGCTCTATTTGTGCATATATATATATATGAAACCTTTATGCAAAGGAGGGCTTATCTTAGGAGCTGGAGAACTAGGAATGCCAAGCTTTGAGGGTGAATTGAATGCTAAAGCTTGGGAGGGTCCCACCATTGAAGTCTAGGGAGTAGAGAAACAAAAGAGAATGTTTCATAACACAGAGAGAGAGAGAGATTACTTTGCAGTCTGCTCTTTAGGCTTCTTTCAATTGGGAAGACAGGTGCTCTTGCCACAGTACCATGCTTAATAATGTTATAAAGAGCTGGTCCAAAGAGACATTGTTCCTTAAAGGCCATATGGATCAAAAGTTCACAAAGTCCAACTATGCACTATCATGGAGCGCATGAAGATAAAATAGCAGGCTTCCAGCCAATGATCACAGCTAAAATACTGCAGCCATCTCCTCCCTGAAATCAATAAGCAAGGGAGGGATCAATTACTGCAATGTCTAGACCTCTTTCAAGGAATTTTGACAAATCAAATCACAGCCAGGATTGGGCATAGCACCAGCAAAAATCAGAGCTCTGGAATATGTTTCCAACTGCTTAACAGTTGAGTCCCTAAAGACAGGTGGATTCTCAACCAATATAGTAAACACCTTGAAAAGGCATGCTAACCAGTGCTTGGGGGATAAAATAACTAACTTATCAGGGTGTTTGTAATTCCCATGGAGAAAACGTTAGAAAAAAATATGCAAATAGAAAGTCTTTGCGGCTTTTAGGTAATTTAAACAGCCTTGGGAACAATACGGTGTTACCCGTTTATTATATTTAACCGCCTGCCAACCACTGAATGCCGATATACGTTGGCGGAAGGGCTCGTTCAGGAAAACGAACGTACCTGTATGTGGCCCCTTTAAGAGGTGGCCAGCGGCAAGCTCTGCGAGTCGGGTCGCGGGTCCCGCGGACTCGATCACCGCAAGGATAACCGCGATCCCTCACGGTAAACAAGCATCTCCCCGTGTCACTGATCTCTGCTCCCTGTAATCAGGAGCAGAAATCAGTGACGTGTCATGCATAGCCATGCCCCCACAGTTAGCAACACTCCCCAGGACATACTTAACCCATACACTGCCCCCTAGCGGTTAACCCCTTCACTGCCAGTGTCATTTACACAAGAATCAATGCATTTGTATAGCACTGATTGCTGTATAAATGACAATAGTCCCAAAAATATGTCAATAATATCGATGGGTCCACCATAATGTCGCAGTCACAATAAAAATCCCTGATCACCGCCATTACTAGTAATAAAAAAAAAGAAAAAAATTAGTAAAATGAATAAAAATGCCATAAAACTATCCCCTATTTTATAAACGCTATAACTTTTGCGCAAACCAATCAATAAATGCTTATTGCGATTTTTTTTTTACCAAAAATATGTAAAAGAATACATATTGGCCTAAATTGAGGGAAAAAAATTTTTTTATATAATTTTTGGGGGATATTTATTATAGCAAAACGTAAATTTTTTTTTTTTTCCCAAAATTGTTGCTATTTTTTTGTTTATAGCGTACAAAATAAAAAGCGCAGGGGTGATCAAATACCACCAAAAGAAAACTCTATTTGTGGGGAAAAAAGGATGTCAATTTTGTTTGAGAGCCGTGTCACACGACCGTGCAATTGTCAGTTAAAGAGATGCAGTGCCGAATCCCAAAAAGTGCTCTGGTCAGGATGGGGGTAAACTCTTCTGGGGCTGAACTGGTTAAGATTTAATATCTCAAACATATGATGTGGGTTAAAAGAGTTTTTTGACCAAAATTTAAAGCTAATAACAATATTTATTGGTAAGTAGTTGAAAGCCTATCTAATACACAATCATTGATCTATAATCTACACCAAGGAAGAAAATATTAGGTTAAAATAAGAGACTTACATGAAGGAATACAGAGTATATACCTTAAAACATTAATCTACAAACATATTTAGTTACTTCCCTATACTTTGCCTAAGTCAGCCCCCTTTAATGCAAATCCTTGTGAGTCAGAGATTTACTTTTTTTTTTGTTTTTTGTTTTTTACGGGAAATTAAGTATTGGCCTCCCTTCATTGCATATCCCAGCATGGGATCCTTTGAAGTGAGTTTGTGTAAAACAATGAGGTTTGAATCCCATTGTTTGTACATAAAAGCCTAGGCCCCGTCTTGTCTGGTCTTCTCACAGATATGTGTAAAGATACTATCTTCCGGCCTGCATAGATACAAGTTAAATTATATATATTCCTAATTACAATATTTTACAGCTATTAATGGAGACTTCACATGAACTCATAAGGCAACAACGGTAAAAGCAACAGGCTGATTCCTGCTTCAAAGTGATGCACACTGCATCATCGAGAGCCAAAACAGTCTCTCTAATTTAGGAGTAATTGCAGGTCCGTGGAAATAAGTTCATTAGTCAAAAACTTGAACTCAGAAACAGTTTCTACACTTGACGGCTTGGAAGATGCTAAGGCCATGGGTAAATTAGATACAGAATCTGCTGGGGAAGACAGAGGAGCATGTTTGTGGCCTCTGCGATACAAGGAAGCAAATAACAGTAGTTTTAGTGAAAGTCTTGCTTGACCGCAGTAAAAAATTTAGTTAAGAAAGCAGTGGACCCAACCACTTCGACATAGACTTTACAGCAGCAGAGTTGAAGAAAAGGCGTCCCACACTCCTAGGACACTAGCAAAAACCCTGGGCTGGCAAGAGTGCTTTTCTTTTAAAGGTCCACTTACACAAACAGCACCTAAAAAATGTACAAGTTGCCATGGTTTTTAAATGCATTGCTTTGTATTTCTGAAGGATCCCATTTACACAACTTTAATCTGGTTATTTTGTCATGACAAGAATGTTGATCATAAGCCTTTAACCATTTTGTTTCTAACTTTTATGCCTATAGAGTGCCCTTTTGCAGTAAGAGGAAAAGGAAGATAATTTTTGTACCAAAGCAATGCTACTTTGTTGATCACTGTCAAATGTCAGCAATCATTAATTGGGAGCTAAAACCTTTGGTTTTTCAACACTTGCAAGTCCTTTACCCATAGGAAGTTACACACTCTGTGACACAGACCACTGATAGGCAATATGTAAATAAATCTTCCAGTTTCACTACACTGCATGCATGACATAAAATAAAACTTTGGCATGCATTGAGTATCTATAAATAGGGAGTCTCCTAAATACTACAACATACATTATAGTCCACTGTTTCGCATACACACCAGCATTACAATTAAATTCCACAGACATGCTACTGAATGAGCAACTAGTATATTTAGACACATTTTTATATGCTCTTTGAACATCAGGGGGGAAAAAAATCCCATTGATTGGGGCTCCTCCCCACAGTGCAAAGCTTAAATACTAACTTATGACTTTACGGTTTCCAGTAAAAAGGACTTTTACTTAGCTAATCCTTTACTCCCATAGGTTCCCTTTACCTCATGAGACCATTCCCCACAGCTTCCTCTTTAACCGCCTAGCCTATAACAATAGGATGGCTGGTGGGCCTCTCATCGATCCGGATGGACGCCATATGATGTCCTCCAGGATCACAGGGACCAGCAGCATTGTAATCTGTCACCGGCTGCGTACACGGGACACAATCGAGGACTGATCAGTGTACCGGCTCCCTGCTGATATCATGTAATCACCATGCCCAATCACATCAGGTCACATGACAATTGTACACAATGGATGGCTTCCATTCATGCCATCCATTGTGTAAAATTGCATTGCTAGCTATGATTGGTCAGTGTGATGACAGTACAGACAGGGCCAATCACAGCCCATGTGTACCATGTGGTTAGCTCTGGCCAAAAAAAGAAAAGAAATTTAATTTAAAAAAAAAAAATCTTTTTTCGCACTATCACCAGTCCATGATGCTGATCACCAGCAGTTAACCAGTTAACAACTGGCCCATAGCCGAATGACAGCTGCATATGACGTCCTCCCAGAATTCCGCTCTCGTGCACCCCCTGGGCCACAGGACCCGGCGCATCACGGATCACGGTCGCTCATCGCGGCCGTTTACCACGTAATCACTCCGTCAAACGACGGAGCGATCACTTGTAAACAAACCGGCGTCATGTTATGACGCGGTTCCTCCCTCCCCTCTCTGTAAAGCGGAGGGGGAAAGATCGATGTCAGCAGCGCTGTGGGCTGGATCTGCAGTGCCCACAGCGCTGCTCAATGACAATTAACCCCTAAATTCCCTGCCAATACTCTGCAATGCCCTGACAATACCCTACAATAGCCTGCCATAAATTGCCATACCCTGCAATACTCGGTGATACTCTGCAATACCCAGCCATACTCGGCGATACCCTGCAATACCCAGCCATACCCGGTGAAATTCTGCAATACCAAGCCATACTCAGTGATACCCTGCAGTACTCGGTGATACCCAGCCATGCTTGGCTGTACTCGACCTCTGTATGTGGCTAGGCTGTGAAAGTCTCACACACGTGTTATCGCCGTACTCAGGAGGAGTAGGAGAATCTATTTTGGGTTGTCATTTTTGCTATGTGTTAGAAATATTGTATAAATTGACAACTTTGTGTTAAAAAAAATGCATTTTAACCACTTCCCGCCCGCCAGCCGTCATACGACGTCCTTCTTTTTGTGCAGGGATATCTGAATGATGCCTGTAGCTATAGGCATCATTCAGATATCAGCTTTGTCAGCCGGCGATTCCCTACACCATAAGAACAATCATTGCGGCTGTTCCGCTGCTTGATCGTTCTTACAGGAGGCAAGAGGGGACCCCCCCCTCCCGCCGCCCTCCGGTGCTTCTACCGACTCGCCAATACCATCAAAGCCAGAATCGTTTTTATTTTTTTATTTCAGGCTTCCTAGTCTAGAGGTGAGATGTGGGGTCTTATTGACCCCATATCTCACTATAAAGAGGACCTGTCATGCTATATTCCTATTACAAGGGATGTTTACCTGGCTTTTAGGAAAAAACTCAAGACCTTCCTCTTTTAGCAGATGATCAAAGCTCGCCACAGCGCCTAGAGGCGATTCAGTTCGCATTGTGCGCTATATAAGTATTTCATTCATTCATTCAATAAAAGTGATCAAAAAATTAATTTTTGGGGAAAAAGGTGTCAAACTAAAATAAATAAAGTAAAATGAACAATAAAATAAATAAATTTTAAAGCGCCCCTGTCCCCATGCGCTCCCATGCAGAAGTGAACGCATACGCAAGTCCCGCCCACACATGAAAACGGTGTTAAAACCACACATGTGAGGTATCGCTGCGAACGTTAGAGTGAGAGCAATATAGATCTCCTCTGTAACTCAAAACATGTCACCAGTAAAAACATTTAAAGCGTCCCCTATGGGGATTTTTAAGTAGCGACGTTTGGCGCCATTCCACGAGCGTGTGCAATTTTGAAGGGTGACATGTTAGGTATCTATTTACTCGGTGTAACTTCATCTTTCACATTATGCAAAAACATTGGGCTAACTTTACTGTTTTTTTTTAAAGCACAAAACTGTTTTTTATTCTTCAAAAAACGCGTTCGAAAAATTGCTGCGCAAATACCGTGCCAGATAAAAAGTTGCAACGATTATATACGATATATATATATATATATATTTTTTTTTACATTCCTCCATTTTCCAAAAAATGACGACACGTAATTATAACTTTAACCACCTCAATACAGTGCACTTACACCCCTTTCCTGTCCAGACCAATTTTCAGCTTTCACAGTTTGAATAACAATTACTCAGTCATGCAACACTGTACCCATATGAAACTTGCGTCCTTTTTTTCACACAAATGGAGCTTTCATTTGGTGGTATTTAATCACTAGCTATAAATTAAAAAAACTTACATTTGTGGGAAAAAAATGCCTTTTTCTTCGTTTCTGTCATAAAATGTTGCTAGTCATTTTTCTTCATAAATTTTGGCCAAAATTTTTACTGCTACATATCTTTGGTAAAAATAACCCAATTTAGTGCATATTATTTGTTTTTTATGAAAGTTATAGAGTCTACAAACTATGGTGCCAATTGCTGAAAATTGATCACATCTGATCAGACCTTCAGTACATCAGGTGTATCTCATTTCTTGAGACACTAAGGATCCTTTCACACGGAGCGGATCAGTGATGATCCGCCCCATGGATATTCGCTTGAGCAGGAAGATGACAGGTCTGCAGTGTCCATCGTCACCCGATCCAATGACGGATGGAAATGTAGGTTTTTGCTCATCACACTTTTTCGGATTGGAGCGGGTCGGATTTCAGCGGACATGTCACCGCTGACATCAAACGCTCCATAGAGGTCTATGGAGCATCCGTTCAGGTCCACCTGAAAAACTGACAGGCGGATCTGAACGGATCGGTAGTGTGAAAGAGGCCTAACAAGTCAGGAAAGTACAAATGACCCCTTTTTAGAAAGTAGACATTCCAAGGTATTAAGTAAGTAGCATGGTGAGTTTTTTTTTTAAGTTGTCATTTTTTCCCACAATTATTTGCAAAAGTTTTTTTTTAGTTTTTTTGTTTTTTTTTGACAAAATTTCATATTATCAGGTTATTTCTCACACACGGCATATGCATACAACAAATTACACCCCAAAATACATTCTGCTACTTATCCCGAGTATGGCAATACCACATGTGTGAGACTTTTACACAGCCTGGCCACATACAGAGGCCCAACATTGAAGTAGTACCTTCAGGTAGGAGCATAAATTACACATCTCATGTCATTCCTAACTATCACACTAGAAAAAATACCCTGATGAAGTCACGTGATGTGATGTCACGCGTAGGGACGGGAAGGAAGCTGACTGTGGATGCACTTTCTGCTGATTACTAGAAAAAGGCTTTTTTATATCTATTAATGTGTGAGTACCCTGTGTATGAAAATTTTTAATAAATGCTATTTGTGAAATACTACACTATGGTATTCCCTCTCTATTAATCTATTGGGTGCTATGGAGGAATAAGAATAAAATTTAAAGGAGAAGGTGACCGAATTTACCAGGAGAGAAGACATATAAAGAAATCTATATACCTCTATGCGAATCCCTCCTTGCTATAGGTAAGGGGCCACTGCCCACTAAAGTGTGATCACAGCGGGATTAAGCACTGGGAGATCCACACCTCAGCTGAATTTGCACAAGTTTGCACAAAGCACTTGCACTTAAAGGAGACTGTTGTTTATTTATGGACTTGAATATTTATATCTTTTTCTTTTTTTTCTTTTTGATGGATTTCAATATGTATATTTAATCTATAGAGGCCGGATTCATTCTGATATAACGTATGTTACAGCCGGCTCTGTAATGCGTTTACTACTATATATATTTTTTGTTTAATTCTAAAGTTTATTTCCATGTGATCAGGAGAGGGTACCCTCTTTTTTGTCTAGGTATACTCTTTCATATTTTCTTGTATATCATTTGTTTATTATTAGGGTGGTTCACTTATATCACCTCTGGAGAGTGTTTACTTATTTGCACATTTATAAGACGCACTTGGCACTTTATGATCAATTCACTGTTTTTTGGCTTTGTACTCAATTGAAGCAGTTGTGTTTCCGTGGAGGTTTTAAATTGACTCTGTAGTGCGTTTACTTTTTTTTTTTTTTGCATTTTCTCTGTACTTTATCAAAATAGTAATTTTTAAGAGATTGTTTTTAGTTACTTACCTTTGTTCACTTGATTTTCATTTATTTGGATTCTATCACCTCTGTGGTGTGTTTATTTTATTTTATTTAATGTAGCACTTTGCACTTTTTGATATTATTCAGTAGACATTTATATATATATTTTTATATTACACTATTGATTTATGTAACTAGGCATTATAATTATCACCCTCGGAGGGTTATTTAATATAGGGGCAGCGCAATACCAACATATCTTAACCACCTTCAGACCGGACCATTTTGCTGGTAAATGACCAGAGGTCTTTTTACAACTTGGCACTGCGCTGCTTTAACTGGTAATTGCGCGGTCATGCAATGTTGTACCCAAACAAAATTTGCGTCCTTTTCTTCCCACAAATAGAGCTTTCTTTTGATGGTATTTGATTGCCTCTGCGATTTTTATTTTTTGCGATATAAACGTAAAAAGACCGCAAATTTTGAAAAAAAATGATATTTTCTACTTTTTGTTATTAGAAAAATCCAATAAACTCAATTTTAGTCATACATTTAGGCCAAAATGTATTCAGCCACATGTCTTTGGTAAAAAAAAAGTCAATAATTGTATATTTATTGGTTTGAAAAGTTGTCACATCTACAAACTAAGGTACGTTTTCTGGAATTTACGCAGCTTTTAGTTTACGACTGCCTATCTCATTTCTTGAGGTGCTAAAATGGCAGGGCAGTACAAAACCCCCCCAAATGACCCCATTTTGGAAAGTAGACACCCTGAGGAAATTGATAAGTGGCATGTTGAGCCCATTGAATATTTAATTTTTTTGCCTCAAGCGATTGAATAATGACAAAAAAAATGTTTTTTTTTTTTTTTTTACACAAAGTTGTCACTAAATGATATATTGCTCACACATGCTATGGGCATATGTGAAATGACACCCCAAAATAAATTCTGCTGCTTCTCCTGAGTATGGGGATACCACATATGTGGGACTTTTTGGGAGCCTAGCCGCGTACGGGGCCCCGAAAACCAAGCACCGCCTTCAGGCTTTCTAAGGGCGTAAATTTTTGATTTCACGCCTCACTACCTATTACAGTTTTGAAGGCCATAAAATGCCAAGATGGCACAAAACCCCCACAAATGACCCCATTTTAGAAAGTAGACACCCCAAGCTATTTGCTGAGAGGCATTTTGAGTCCATGGAATATTTTATATTTTGCCACAAGTTGCGGGAAAATTACAAACTTTAATTTTTTTTTATTTTTTTTTTCACAAAGTTGTCACTAAATGATATATTGCTCACACATGCTATGGGCATATGTGAAATGACACCCCAAAATAAATTCTGCTGCTTCTCCTGAGTACGGGGATACCACATATGTGGGACTTTTTGGGAGCCTAGCCGCGTACGGGGCCCCGAAAGCCAAGAACCGCCTTCAGGTTTTCTAAGGGCGTAAATATTTGACTTCACTCCTCACTACCTATTACAGTTTTGAAGGCCATAAAATGCCAAGATGGCACAAAACCCCCACAAATGACCCCATTTTAGAAAGTAGACACCCCAAGCTATTTGCTGAGAGGCATGTTGAGTCCATGGAATATTTTATATTTTGCCACAAGTTGCGGGAAAATTACAAACTTTTTTTTTTTTTTCACAAAGTTGTCACTAAATGATATATTGCTCACGCATGCCATGGGCATATGTGAAATGACACCCCAAAATAAATTCTGCTGCTTCTCCTGAGTACGGGGATACCACATATGTGGGACTTTTTGGGAGCCTAGCCGCGTACGGGGCCCCGAAAACCAAGCACCGCCTTCAGGCTTTCTAAGGGCGTTACAGTTTTGAAGGCCATAAAATGCCAAGATGGCACAAACCCCCCCCAAATGACCCCATTTTGGAAAGTAGACACCCCTAAATTTAGGGGTACACTAGTGAGACTAGGTAATAAATGGCGGGTGCCCTGAAACTATAAAAAAAATAACTAACCAATCAGCGTCACCTGTAACAGTTATATGGTGATCACTGGTGAAAGGGTTAACTAGGGGGCAATCAGGGGGCTTTATGCGGTAGTATATGGGGGTCCCTGGCGCTATAAAAAGCTGCGGCGAACCTAAATACCTACCTGCCTAACTAGCGTCACCTGTGACACTAATACAGCGATCAGAAAAACGATCGCTTATTAGGCTGGGTTCACACTGGAGCGATGCGGGAACGCCACGAATCCGCGGCGGGTTCCCGCATCGCATGCCTCCCGGCGGCAGTTCACACTGCCCTATGCGAACTGCTGGGAGTGTCAGTGAAATGTTAATGACACCCCCAGATCAGTTCGCATATCACAGTGCGATCTGCAAACTCGGATCGCATGGTGTGAACACCCATGCGATCCGATTCTGCTGCGGACCAAAAAAAGGGTCCCGTGCGAGTTTGCGGCGGGTGCGGCGGGTGCGACACGAATTCAGCCATACTATCTGTATGGCTGAACTCGAATCGCACAGAGATCGGATGTGATTTGCACTGCAGTGCGGTGCGAATCACATCCGTTCTCATAAACCGCTGCAATGTGAACCCAGCCTTAGTGACACTGGCGACGGGGGGTGATCACGGGGTTAAACCTTTATTGGGGGGGTTAGGGGGGTACCTTAGAACTAAAGGGGGCTAACCCTAACTGCCCTAACAGTTATTACAGTCACAAATGACACCCGCCGGGTGATCAGGGGGTTAAACCTTTATTAGGTAATAAATGGCGGGTGCCCTGAAACTATAAAAAAATAACTAACCAACCAGCGTCACCTGTAACAGTTATATGGTGATCACTGGTGAAAGGGTTAACTAGGGGGCAATCAGGGGGCTTTATGCGGTAGTATATGGGGGTCCCTGGCGCTATAAAAAGCTGCGGCGAACCTAAATACCTACCTGCCTAACTAGCGTCACCTGTGACACTAATACGGCGATCAGAAAAATGATCGCTTATTAGGCTGGGTTCACACTGGAGCGATGCGGAAACGCCACGAATCCGCGGCGGGTTCCCGCATCGCATGCCTCCCGGCGGCAGTTCACACTGCCCTATGCGAACTGCTGGGAGTGTCAGTGAAATGTTACTGACACCCCCAGATCAGTTCGCATATCGCAGTGCGATCTGCAAACTCGGATCGCATGGTGTGAACACCCATGCGATCCGATTCTGCTGCGGGCCAAAAAAAGGGTCCCGTGCGAATTTGCGGCGGGTGCGGCGAATGGCTGAACTCGAATCACACAGAGATCGGATGTGATTTGCACTGCAGTGCGGTGCGAATCACATTCGTTCTCATAAACCGCTGCAATATGAACCCTGCCTTAGTGACACTGGCGACGGGGGGTGATCACGGGGTTAAACCTTTATTGGGGGGGTTAGGGGGGCACATTAGAACTAAAGGGGGCTAACCCTAACTGCCCTAACAGTTATTACAGTCACAAATGACACCAATGCAAAAAAAAAAAAAAAAAAAAGCAATTGGTGTCACTGTGACTGGGGGGGCAGGGGTAATTGGGGGGTGATCGGGGGGTAAAGGGGGGGTGTGAGTGTGCCTGGCATGTTCTACTGTGTAGTGTAGTGCTTGTGCAACTCACCGATGCTCTCTCCTCGGTGCCGGAACGAAAACTACCGACACGGAGGAGAGAATACATCACTTCCTCTCCTGTGTTTACATTACAGGAGAGGAAGTGATGTCACCGGACAATTTCATTCGCCGGGAGCGATCGCGAGGGGGTGGCCATGAATGAATGGCCGTCCCCTCGTCCGGGATCGCTCCCGAACGAATACCGACCGCCGCAGGCACCGGGCGGGGGCCCGATCGGGCCCCCGACCCGCGGGAGGCAAGGGACGTACATGTAAGCCCTTATGCCTGCCCGTGCCATTCTGCCGACGTACATCGGCGTGCGGCGGTCGGCAAGTGGTTAAAAGTCCATCCGAGTACCTGTCACAGTCCATCCGAGTACCTGTCATGGTCCATATGAGTACCCGAGTACCTGTCACAGCGACAGATACTCCGATGGACTGTGACAGGTACTCCGATGGACTGTGACAGGTACTCCGATGGACTGTGACAGGTACTCGGGTACTCCGATGGACTGTGGCAGGTACTCGGGTACTCCGATGGACTGTGACAGGTACTCCGATGGACTGTGACAGGTACTCGGGTACTCCGATGGTCTATGACAGGTACTCAGATGAATGGTGAGTGACAGGTACTTTGATGGGGGTGACAGGTCCTCTTTACTGGGGGGGCAATCAATGTGTGTTGGTGTGTACTGCAAGCGGCAACAAGATGTTACTGCAATCTCCACCTCACACATGATCGGCATATGAGGAGGAGGACCCAGTAACATCTTGTTACTGTAGTTTGTTGACATTTAGTGATCGGCTGTGAAAGGATCACAGCTGATCACATGGGTAAACAGCCGGCCGATGACTGTTTACCAGAGTCGTTGACGAGTAGTGTTCCCAGGAACACGCCGCACCGACGCGCATGAGCTGTGCACAGTGGGGTGGAACCATCTCTGTTCGGTTGGGACTTCATGACGGCCGATCACGTGGTAAACAGCCATGCCCAATGGCTGTTCACCTCCCTTGGTGGCGAGCGGTGTCTCCGTGACACTCCGCCACCAAAGGAACAGGGATGCATGCACATGATCGCGCGCATTCCCTGTTTAAATGGGAGGACGTTGTGACGGATCCGATCCCACACTCCGATTGAGTGCTTCCGTCAGTATACTGCTTCCTAAGTCTGAATATAGATATCAGATATTCCAACCGCTCACAAGCACAAAACAAGATGACACTTGCTTAGCTGCTCAACATGGACTCATTTATTAGAACCAAAATGACAAGTATTTATAATACAGTAGAAGACTAAAACCTAAACTAATTAGCATGAGCTAATTATCTAATCATTGACCCAGACTAGTTGTCTGAGAGATAGGACTTTTCAGGGTAAGACTGTCTCCTAGCTCACTGATTAACTATTCAATAAACATTACCATAAACATAAACACAGGGTTAACTAGCACAAACAACAATGTGTGCAATATCCTTACAAGCCAGACTAGACTCATTTACACAACAGACAGGTGGCTGGAGTTCATGACATTAGCATTTAACAATTTGTGTGATCTGAATCCAAGTAACACCACCTCAGGGGTCCCCAGGCATACAGCTCACAAAGAGCACTGTTCCCCCAAATGCCAGGGTCCATAATCGCAAGGCAAGAGGCTCGAAAACTGTCCCCTCCAACAGCCTCTGTCCCGGCTAGGTCTGTCACAGATGTCATATGATTTCCTCCTCCAACGAGAGCCGCGCCACTTGGCCATCATATGACAGCCGGCGATCGGCAAGCAGTTAAAGAAAAACTCACTATGCCTCTTAATAAATACCTTGGACTGTATTTTTTTTTTTTTTAAATGGCTCACTTAGGGGGTATTTGTATTGTCCTGGCGTTTTCAGGCCTCAAGAAATGAGAGGCAGTCAGTAGATCAGGACTGATCAATTTTCAGATATATACCATAGTTTGTGGACTCTATAAAACTTTCCTACAGACTAAATAATATACACTGATCTGGGTTATTTTCACCAGAAAATGTAGCAGAATACATTTTGAGCTAAATTTATAAAGAAAGATTATTTGCAAAAAGAATGCAATTTTTTTCGAAATTTTCAGATTTTTTTTTGTTTAGTTAGCAAAAAGTAAAAAAACCCAGTGGTGATTAACCACTTAAGGACTGAGCTTCTTTCTGAGATTAGGTGTTTACAAGTTAAAACTGTTTTTTTTTGCTATAAAATTACTTAGAACACCCAAACATTATATATATTTTTTTCTAACACCCCAGAGAATAAAATGGTGGTCGTTGCAATACTTTGTCACACCGTATTTGCGCAGCAGTCTTACAAGCACACTTTTTTTGGAAAAAATGAAAACATTTTAATTAAAAAATAAGGCAACAGTAAAGTTAGCCCAATTTTTCATTATATTGTGAAAGATGATGTTATGGCGAGTAAATTGATACCCAACATGTCACGCTTCAAAATTGCACCCGCTTGTGGAATGGCGACAAACTTTTACCCTTAAAAATCTCCATATGCGACATTTAAAAAATTCTACGGGTTGCATGTTTTGAGCTACTGATGAGGTCTATGGATAGAATTATTTCACTCGCTCTAACGATTGCGGCGATACCTCACGTGTGATTTGAACACAGTTTTCATATACGGGCGCTACTCACGTATTTGTTCACCTCTGCATGCAAGCTCGGGACACGTTTAAAATCAAATAATTTTTTTCATATTTTACCTTTTATTTTTACACTGTTCTTTAAAAAAAAAAAGTGTCACTTTTATTCCTATTACAAGGAATGTAAACATCCTTTTTAATAGAAAAAAAAGCATGATAGGACCTCTTAAATATGAGATCTGAGGTAAAAAAAAGACCTCAGATCTCATATTTAAACTAAAATGTAATACAAAAATAAATAAATATTTAAATGTCATTTAAAAAAAAAAAAAGAGCTATGGGCAGAAGTGACATTTTGACGTCGCTTTCGCCCTGAAATTATATGGAGACGGGTGGGGGCCATCTTCCCCTCACTCATCTCCTTACCTAACAGGAGAGCAGACCCAATCACCTCCGCCGCTGCCGGCGGCTCCGGTAAGCGGCAGAGGGAACCGTAGTGCGGTGGGCCCTCTCCCACCGGCGATAAAAGTGATCTTGCGGCAAATCCGTTGCAGAGATCACATTTATCTGAAAGCGGACCGTCCACTGAAGAAGAGAATACCGGGGTTATGGGCTATGACTACAATTTTCCTCTTCAAAGTAGCAACGTAAAACAATGGCAGGCAGTCCGTAAGTGGTTAAATACCACCAAAAGAAAGCTCTAGTTGTGTGCTCAATAGTATAAAATTTAGTTTTGGTACAGTGTTGCATGTCCATGCAATTGTCATTAAAAGTGCGATAGTGCTGAAAGCTGAAAATTGGCATGGGGAGGAAGGGGGTAAAAGTGCCCATCATTGAAGGGGTCAAGATGTCCTGCTGGCAATAGTTCTGCATTATACTTGAAGACATTGAGGGGCCACCCACATCCCAGAATGTCAGGGATAAAACTGAACAAATGAGGGAAGTAAAAATCCTTTTTAATGGTAATCTAGGCACAAACAAGCATGTAACCCTTGTAGTGGGGGGGGGGGGGCATTTTTTTTTCCTGGTTTAGCTTTAAAAAATAAATAAAAGTCACCAGGGAAAATCATCAATAACAGAATTATTTAGCAAAGCAGAACACAAAATGAGGGCACACATGACAGCATGACACTTTATCGCAAGAGATTCAGTTGACACTAACCTGTTATTATGGCGAAATAAGTAATCTAACACAACAAACAATCCTTTTAACACCATTTGTGTTTGTGAGCAGAGTACTGGCACTTTCACTACAGTTTCCTGACCATTCAACATCGTTTTCTTTTCCTCCTTCTCAACCACAGCTGCAAGATTACCCTACAGCAAAATAAGAAAAGACAGAAACATTTTCCAGTAATATGCAAATGATACCGCTAGTAAACATGAACTCTGCGCACACTTTCACTTAAATATATTCCTCAATAGCCACAATATATAAATCTACTTTGCATACTTTAAATGCCTTCACAAACGCAGATATTACCCTGTAAATATAGCAGTAACACAATCTCTGTGCTGCATATAGCCTGCGCAGAGAACAGAGCTGTGAAGGGACCCAAAAGGTCTGCACGCTGCAGTCGGCCTGCAGAAAAAATAGGATTTTTGTACTCACCGTAAAATCATTTTCTCTGAAGTTCATCGATGGACACAGCAACTCTTCTTGACCTTAGGGTTAGGGTTGACTAAGCACTACATTAAAGCGTGAAACACGTTAGCGCCTGTCTGTTCCTGCTGTGGCTTGTATTTTTGTTCACAAGAGTTTTTAAATAAAAGGCAAAAAAACATTTGAGTGCGGCTGTCCAGATCTTCTTCCTGTTTTTGATTGCTATATGCATTGCCAGCACCTGGGCTTCCAAGCTGGATGATAAGGTTTTCTACTGTCCCTTGACCTACCTGGAGCAGCGATATCTTTCGCTCTCTACCTTGACCTTAGGGTTATATTACCCCTTTAGGAGAGGACTAGGCAGAGTGTGTTAAAAACAGCAAAACTTGCACAGTACCGGCCAGGGGGCAGTCCTACTGGCTATAACCCATCACACTGCATCCAGCAGCTCAGTTGGTCAAAAGCAGTACAAACAGAAATAGGAGGGGTGGATGCTGTGTCCGTCAATGAACTTCAGAGAAAAGGATTTTACGGTGAGCCCAAAAATCCTATTTTCTCTATCGTTCATTGACGTACACAGCAGCTCTGCTTGACCCCAAGCAGCGTCAAAGAAACGAGGGGTGGGAACAGCAAACAACAATAACTCCATACAAAACAGCGAGAACTCCTCAACGTAGTAGAGTTGCAACCTTAAACAGCCGCCTGCAAAACCTTGCAGCCAGCAAGCAAGCATCCGAAGATGCACTCGCATCATAAAATTTAGTAAAAGTGTGAATGAACAACCAGGTTGCCGCCTTACACACCTGAGAAACGGACACTTGATGTCAGAAAGCCCAGGAGACACCAATTGTCCTGGTAGACGTTGTGCCGTGACAGGAAGGGGAGGCGCCCATCACCTTATGGCATAAGCCTGAACTAAAGTCTGTCTGATCCACCGAAAGATGGTGGCCGATGAGACCGCCAGTCCCTACTTTGGACCAGCCACTGATACAAACAGCGATTCAGACTTCCGAAAAAGGAGCCGTAGCAGACAAATACACCCGCAGAGCCTGAACCATGTCCAGGGAATGCAAAGCCACCTCTTTAGGGTGTGACGGCTGAGGACATAAAGATGGAAGTACAATGTCCTCAGATGAAAGGCTAAAGCAACCTTTGGAAGAAACGAAGGCTGCGGACGCAGCACAACCTTATCCTTGTGGAGGATCAAGTAGGGAGACTTGCAAGAATAGGTCGCCAACTCAGGAAAAAGTAATTGCCACTAGAAAGGCCACCTTCTGAGAGAGTGTCAATAAGGGAATCTCCCTAATGTTTTCAAACGGCGGTTTCTGAAGCACAGAGAGCACCAGATTCAAATCCCACTGAGGTAGCGGTCATCGCACCCCCTGAATAAACGTACTCACCAATGAATGAGACGCCAAGGGTCGCTGAAAAAAAGACAGCCAAAGCTGATGTCTGCTTCTTAATGGTGCTTAATGCAAGTTTCTGATCCACTCCTCATTACAAAAACAGCAGGATCCTGGAAAGTGAATATGTACGAGGACGTCACCCCATCTCCTCACACATGGAGATGTAGGCCTTCCACGTATGATGATAAATCTTCCGAGAATATGACTTCCGTGCCCTCAACATACCCGGTTTCCCCAAAAATAAGACCTAGCGTGATTGTTGGCGATGGCTGCAATATAAGCCCTACCCCCCAATAAGCCCTAGTTAAAGTCCTTGTAAGTCTTATTTTCAAGGTAGGGCTCATTTTCGGGGAAACAGGGAGGGCTTATTTGGGGGGTAGGGCTTATATTGCAGCCATCACTGACAATCACGCTAGGTTTTATTTTGGGGGAAACAGGGTAGTGGATATTACCGAATCTGACAGACCTCGGTCCCTTAGCACCTGGCTTTCAACAGCCACGGCATTAAAGCCAGTGACGATAAAGCAGGATGAAATATTGGACCTTGCGACAGAATGTCCTCTCGTATCGGCAGTCGCCAAGGAACATCCGCCACCATTTGTACTATGTTGACGTACCACGGACGCTGAGGCTAATCCGGGGCAATCAGAATCACCGGAATACCCTCGGCCTCCACTCTGCGAAGCAGACATGGTAGAAGTTTGAGTGGGGGAGGCATAAATCAGCCGATAATGCCCCCATGGAGCCACCAACGCGTCTGCCGTGTCCGCCCAGGGATCCCTTGATGTACATGCGGATGTAGCAACCATTCCCCTTGGTACAGCATCTGACCTGGGTAATCCGCTTGCCAGTTTTTGCCCGAAATGTATATGGCTGACAGAGCCAGCACGCACCAATCTGCCCACCACAGAATGTGCGCAACCTCCAGTGCTGCAGCCGAGCTCCTTGTTCCTCTTTGATGGTTGACATACGCCACTGCCGTGGCGTTGTCCGACTGGATACTGACCAGACGCCCCTGCAGCCTCTGTGACCATGTGGAGAGGCATTGCCCGAAGCTCCAGTACATTGATCGGAAGGCGGGATTCTTCCTGGGTCCACTGACCCTGGGCTGACTGTAGGCCCCAAACTCCCCCCCAACTGGTCAGGCTGGCATCCGTTGTGATCACCGTCCAAGGAAGAGTAAGGAACAACTTCCCGGACGGAAGGGACGGCGACCTCAGCCACCAGAGCAAGGAATCCCTGACTAGCTGGCTCACCCAAATTTGACAATCCAGGGACAATGGAGATTTGTCCCATTTGGACAGTATCTCCTTTTGCAAGACTCAAGTGTGGAATTGAGCATACGGTACCACCTCGAAAGTGGCTACCATGAGACCCAGGACTTGCATGCAAAAATGCAGCAACGACCACCAACAACTTTACCGCAGCTTGAAGAGTCTGCAACTTGTCCGAAGGGAGAAAAGACTCACCTCTGAGGAGTCCAGAAGCAAGCCCAGGTATTCCAGGCATTGAGTCGGCACCAACACTGACTTCTGTAGGTTCAGTACCCAACCAAACTCCCGAAGAGTTTGCATGGTAATTGTCACATCCTCCCTTAATTCTGAGGTGGAAGCTGCCCTCAGGAGGTCGTCCAGGTAACCCACGATTGCGATCCCTCACTGCCTCAGCAAAGCCAAAATTGAATCTAGCATCTTGGTGAAGACCCTCTGTGCCGACGCCAGGCCAAAAGGAAGAGCTACAAATTGGTAGTGCTCGTCTCTGACCACAAATCGCAGAAACCTCTGATGCTTGATGCATATGGGCACATGCAAGTATGAGTCCTTGATGTCCAGGGATGCCAGAAAATCCCCCTGATGGAGTGCAGCGACCACTGAGCGAACCGATTCCACCCTGAACCTTTGTACTTTCACAAAGCTGTTGAGGGCCTTGAGGTCCAGGACCAGATGGTCCCCTTCCTCCTTTGGGACTACAAACAGATTGGAGTAGAACCCCTGAAACCTTTTCGGTGTCGGTACAGGTACTATCACCCCACGCAGCAACAGCAGGTCCTGAACTTCCCCAAACAGGGCCTCCCGACGAGCCGGAAGATGATGAAGGTTGGAGGTAAAAAAAAAATCAGTTTGGCGGTCAAGAAAGAAACTATCTTGTACCCTGAGAAAACCAGTTTGCAGACCCACTGGTCGGAAAGCAGGGAGGTCAACCAAGCTGCAAACTCCCGAAGGCGACTCCCCCACCCGAGAGTCGGGCGGGGGCAAACCTTCGTGTGGTAACAGATTTGCTTGTAGGCTTGCGAAACCAGGGACGCTTTTGTCCCTTAGCAGGCACCTTGTCAGACTGGGAACGTTTACCTGTCGACCCGGGCGGAGGAAAAATCCGCTTCTGAGCGGAAAGAGAGCCCTTGCCTACGTAGTGGCTCCTTACCTTTCCTGGACTGTGGGAGCAATGTACTCTTACCCCCAGTAACATTCTTAATAATGTCATCCAGCGAGGCTCCAAATAGCCTCTCTCCCTGGAAGGGCAAATCCACCAGTGCCTTCTTAGATGCCTGGTCCGCAGACTGGTATTTCAGCCAAATCAGGCGACATATCACAACTGCTGATACTGAAGCTCTAGAGAGCAAGGGGGCTGTATCTAAGGCCACATCACAGACATACTTAAGGCCCTGCACCAACTGATCTGCCAGCTCCATGCAGACCGGGGAGAAGCCTTTTGCTTCTCCCATTCACGGTGCAACAGCATTCAGTCACTGTCTGCGATACCAGGGCCGTGGCTAACCATGGGCGCAATGCTGACCCCACCACAGTAATCATGGACCGGGCAACCGCCTCGGCCCTTCTGCCGCCCGGGTCCTTGAAAGCAGGAGTCCCTTCCACCGGAATCGTGGTTACCTTATTTGACATGGATACCGGGGGGTCAACCATTGGAGGAGATGTCCATTTCTTCAGGAAACTCTCCTGAAAGGGGTAACACACCACCATGCGTTTCGGGACTGAAAAGGCCCGCTGCAGTTTTCCCCATTCCTTGTAAATAAACTTATTAAAATAAGTTAGGTAAGGAAACACCTTAGGCGTGCGGGCCGGCTTGTAGGACCCGAAACGGACCGACACCTCTGTAGATGCCCCCGCCATATCCTCCATCTTTAGAGCATCCCGCACTGCTGTAATAAGCGCTACTGCAAGCGCCTTTTCCTGCATTGACCTGGACACAGAGTCATCCTCACTATCCGAACGGTCCTGGTCCGCATCCTCCAATACATCAGAACAGGGGCTGCCAGTCACAGCGGGCCAGAGTCTGAATCGGAGCTTTCTCCAGGAGATGGTGGGGGGAAGGGGTGTTTTTTACCCCCCTTGCACCTGCACGCCACTTACACACTGGCAACAAAGGCCTCCAGGACCACCGACAGTACGTCCATAGGCACCGCAGCTGCAGGGGAACCAGTTGCAATTACATGGATGTCTGGGGAAGAAGCGCCAGCTTCTGACGCCATGCTGACCCACACTCGCCTGTCACCACTTAGGGACCAAAGGAAAGTCGCACAAAAGTCCACCATCCTACCTGCATAGACTGAGGGCCCCCCCCCTCCCCCGCAGGACTCACCACCCTGACCCAGGTACTACGCCGTGCTGCTGCCCGCTCTCCCCTGTGTCATCCACGAGTTGTCTGTGTGGAAGCACGCTGTTCTAGAAGGAAACAAGCGCCCAGTGCTAGAGGCAAAACCACCGGAGGCTACTAGAAAATCGCTGCCGGCCACCTCAGCAAAAATCCTCTGAGGGCGCCAAGAAAATAGCCATCAAACTACTAGAAAATGGCCTGAAGGCAAAGAAACTTGTTGTGGCTACCACAAAATGGCCGCGGCCCAAGGAAAATGGACACAGAGCACGTGGCAGCCTCCCCACATGGCTCATACAGCACAGACACCCATCATGGCCCAGAAAAAAGGGAAGAGGATGAGCGGACCCCCAACACCCAGTGCAGCCCCCTGCTAGGATCCAGAGCCCCCCCAGCCAGGTACGTGCACCACACCCCCATGTGCCCAGACAGTCAACCTCCCAGGGAATGCCTAGCTGCTCCATCCTGCAGAGACAGGTGGAGTCATACTTTCCCCTCCTGCAGGAACTGCTGGACGCATTCCCAGGCAGACCCATCACCCGAGCAGTACGGGGTGGCTGCCGACCACGGCACACTGTGACAGACAGCAGTAGCCCAGTCATATGTGTGCCCCGGAGCATATAGCTCACCAGTGCCCCTGGAATAGATAGGGCATGTTTTGGCTGACCCAGTGCGTAGCTAGGGCCTGCTCACGCTCGATGGCCAGGCTGAGGAGACTACAAGGATCTATATTATCCAGGCTGTCACCCAGCCTAGCTGTTGATTGAAGATCACAGGAATCAAAAATGCAGGAAAAAGAAAACAATTCCCACAACCAATGGTCCCATAGGGAGCCAGGTCCTTCTCCTGCACTTGGCAGAAAAAAACTGAGCTGCCGGATACAGTGTGAGGGGTTATAGCCAGTAGGACCGCCCCCTGGGCGGTACTGTGCAAGTGTTGCTGTTTTTAACATTTAACTTTCTGCAAGTCCTCTCCTAAAGGGACAATATAACCCTAAGGTCAAGAAGAGCTGCAGTGTCCTTCAATGAACAATAGAGAAATACAGGCAGTTGGTACATACAGTATCTCACTAAAGTGAGTACATCCCTCATATTTTTGTAACTGTTTTATTATATCTTTTTATGTGACAACACTGAAATGGCACTTTGCTACAATGTAAAGTAGTGAGTGTACAGCTTATATAACAGTGTAAATTTGCTGTCCCCTCAAAATAACAACACACAGCCATTAATGTCTAAACAGCTGGCAACGAAAGTGAGTACACCCCTAAGTGAAAAAGTCCAAATTGGGCCCAATTACCCATTTTTCCTCCTCGGTGTCATGTGACTCATTAGTGTTACAAGGTCTTAGGTGTGAATGGGGAGGTGTGTTAAATTTGGTGTCATCGCTCTCGCTCTCTCTGGATCTGAAAAAAAGAATTGTTGCTCTACATAAAGATGGCATATTCTATAAGAAGATTGCCAAGACCCTGAAACTAAGCTGCAGCACGGTGGCCAAGACCATACAGCGGTTTAACAGGACTGGATACACTCAGAACAGGCGTTGCTCTGGGTCAAAGAAGTTGTGTGCATGTGCTTAGCGTCATATTCAGAGGCTGTCTTTGGGAAATAGGCATATGAGTGCTGCCAGCATTGCTGCAGAGGTTGAAGGGGCCTGTAAGTGCTCAGACCATATGCCGCACACTGCATCAAAATTGGTTTGAATGGCTATCATCCCAGAAGGAAGTCTTTTCTAAAGTTGATGCACAAGAAAGCCCGCAAAAAGTTTACTGAAGATAAGCAGACTAAAGACGTGGATTACTGAAACCATGTCCTGTGGTCTGATGAGACCAAGATAAACTTATTTGGTTCATATGGTGCCAAGCGTGTGTGGCGGCAACCAGGTGAGGAGTACAAAGACAAGTGCCTACAGTCAGGCATAGTGGTGTGAGTGTCATGGTCTGGGGCTGCATAAGTGCTGCCGGCATTGGGGAGCTACAGTTCATTGAGGGGACCATGAATGCCAACATGTACTGTGACATACTGAAGCAGAGTATGATCCGCTCTCTTCGGAAACAGGGCTGCAGGGCAGTATTCCAATAAGATAATGACCCTCAACAAAAAACAGTTGTCAGAACAGATGCTGTGAGACAACACAGTCACCCCACATCCACTGACACACTGGAGAGCAGCGCTCTGTACAAGTGAATATTTGCTGATACTTAATTTACCAATTCAAATAATATACACCTTCTATATAACAAACGTATATATGAATAAATAAACAACTCCACATATCTCTAGAACAGTGTCCCAAAAAAAAAAGGATTTTTTTTTCCAATCAACACTATGCACACAGGAGGAATTGCACCCCCTATCTGCGTACAAACAATCCAAAAGGAGAATAGTTCAAACGGGAAGAATAATCCAATATGGGCCCCTTGTGCTGGAAATAATTTTTCACCACCACCGTATTCTTTGTGACACCTCCACACGTGACTTCCACAATCAGGGGGTTGTGACAAGTGGAGCACCCCCTTCTTTGGCAATACTCTTACCGAAGTGAACCGGTAAGTCAGCACGTCATGTACTCATTGGGCTCCTCAATACTGGTTGATACATTATTCATCATCCTCCCTTAGAACATTGTTGTGACTATTGCTTCCACCGTCCCCAATGGTTATAATACGGACAAAAAATGAAAGCATATATAGTGTAATTCCGTAAAAAAACAATTACATTTATTTGAATTAAAACAGCAAAAAATCCACTCACAAACGACAATTTCCAATAGGCTTTAAAATCATAAACACAGAATACTCGTCAGGTTCACTGCGGGTCAACATATTTGCTCACCCATCCCCTGGACTGCTTTAGGCTCACATATAGTTGTGCTCCTATGGCCTTCACTAATGGTCCTCTCATGCACCGATAATGACCCTAAAAACACCTCCAAGACAACCACTATCTTGCTAAAGAAGCTGATAGAAAAGGTGATGGACTGGCCAAGCATGTCTCCAGACCTAAACCTTATTGAGCATCTATGGGGCATCCTCAAACGGAAGGTGGAGGAGCGCAAGGTCTCTAGCAACCACCAGCTCTGTGATGTCATCATGGAGGAGTGGAAGAGGACTCCAGTGCAACCTGTGAAGCTTTGCTGAACATACCCAAGAGGGTTAAGGTAGTGCTGGAAAATAATGGTGGCTGCACAAAATATTGATACTTTGGGCCCAATTTGGATATTTTCACTTAAGGGTCTACTCACTTTTGTTACCAGCGGTTTGTGTGTTGAGTTATTTTGAGGGTACAGCAAATTTACACTGTTATACAAGCTGCACACTCACTACTTTACATTGTAGCAAAGTGTAATTTCTTCAGTGTTGTCACATGAAAAGATATAATAAAATATTTACAAAAATGTGAGGGGTGTACTCACTTTTGTGAGATACTGTACAAGAGCAATCACCGTGCACAAGGAAAGAACGATGACCAGTCTTTATTATAGGATGCTCTGGCACAGAGACAAAGTTCCATGATGGATTAGTGCACAGACCTGAAAGAAATACATAAAGTACACTAGGATTCTAATTAGAGTTCAGCTTTAAAACCTAAGTTCCACAAAAATAAGGGACATGACGTATTATCAATCTCATGTGTCCCTTGTGCTATCACCTGGATTACTTGAAATCCTGATTCTCCAAGCCCCGCTTCCTATACACACAACCACACAGTTGTGGAATCTTCTGGCGCTGTGAGGATTAATAGAACTGAGGGAGATCATTAAATCTCAGAAGCCATAACTACATCTTCTATAAATAAATCATGATCTACATATGAATGGAGGGGGCAGAGACCTTCCAATCATCTGTCCATCCTCCAATTCATAGATAATATAATTCAAATTAATAGTAAGCCATGGCCCTTGTGCTGATCTTTTTTGGGGCTAAACTTAGGCTTCAACAGATAAACCCAATTCAATTTTAGTAGACACAAAACAGAAATAAAATGCATAACAAAATGAATATACACAAGACATAACTCTGCAACAAGGCATTTAAAATAAGTAAATTCGTAATAGCATTTATTTTAATTTCTTTTAGGGTAAGTTTTTATTAGTTAGTATTATTATTTTCTTAATAAGTAAATCATGATATGGGGCCTGAAATTCAAATGCTCGGACAGAATATTTGGGTGTAAAGAGTCTCCGACCCTGGCTATGGGTATCGTTTACATACACAGAGCTTTATTCTTTCTCTCTGCCTGAATAATCACAGCAGAAGCAGCACGCCATCAGCAAATGCGCACCCTAGCCAGAAGTGCAAAATAACATATACACTATATTACCAAAAGTATTGGGGCACCTGCCTTTATTTGCACATGAACTTTAATGCCATTTTAGTCTTGGTATGTAGGGTTCAATATTGAGTTGGACCACCCTTTGCAGCTATAACAGCTTTAACTCTTCTGGGAAGGCTGTCCACAAGGTTTAGGAGTGTGTCTATTGGAATGCTTGACCATTCTTCCAGAAGAGCATTTGTGAGGTCAGGCACTGATGTGGACAAGAAGGCCCAGCTCGCCATCTCCACTCTAATTTATCCCAAAGGTGTTCTATTGGGTTGAAGTCAGGATTCTGTGAAGGCCAGTCAAGTTCCTCCACCCCAAACTTTCTAATTTATGTCTTTATTTACCTTGTTTGTGCACATTGCGTTCAATACTGATTTGCTGTATCAAGTCACCTGAATTAAAGAAGCAGTATAGCCAAAGCTATTTTGGCTGTAATTTTCTTATGGATCACAGGAGTGCAGGACTGTAGTCCATTTTCATCCCACAGTGTGCTAAATCCCGCTGTTGGCTGATGCACAGGGTCGGTCCAGGCTCTGAAAAAATCCCAACCATATGGTTGAGATCCACCCAGATGCTTGAATTGGCATCTGGCTCATCGATCCACCAAGAGCCTGAACCAGCCCCTCCCACCCCCTCCACAGCCCAGCGATTCAGTGAGCGCTGGAGGGGCAGAGGAGTGCCGGAGACTCAGAATGACAGAATGCTGATAACTGAGCAATAAGCAGTGATTGATTGTTCAGTTCTCAGTGCAGAGCCGTCAGGAGAACGATGCTGTATCCACCTAGGGGAATATCCCTTTTTTTTTCCTCTCCTAAAACCCATACTTCTGGGGGGCCACAGATAATAGACCAATTTTAGACCAATTTTACTGGCCAGGGATCAATGCTGAAGTGAAAAGAAATGGTGGTTCATGTTTCGCCTGTCAACTAACTGCTCCATTGTCACATTTTAGGAACCCCTTGGTGCCTCTGCCTATTATCAAGGTGCCTATTAAGCATATTATAATGGATATGGTGGGCCCCCTAAAGAAATTGACTTAGGGATACCAATACATCTTGGTGGTACTCGATTATGCAACAAGGTATTAAGACGCAGTCCCCTCTGAGGAAGACCTCCTAAAAAGCGACTGTTCAAGAGTTATTTACCATGTTCTCATGAACTGGGTTACCCAAAGGGATCTTGATGGACCGAGGCAAGTTATTCCACATAAAAGCAATTGTGTACTTCTCTCTATCACTCACAAACAGATGGACAGGTCAAAAGGTTCAATAAAACCCTAAAATTTATGCTCAATAGGGTTGAACAAAAATATGGAAAAGTTTGGAACTGCTTATAACCAGTGTTTATGTTTAACCTCAAGCATCTACCAGGTTTTCCCAGACTTGACTCCACATAAGAATGTGGTAGAGTATATTACCCAAATGAGAGACAGAATTGCTAAACTGGGCGGCACAGTGGTGTAGTGGTTAGCACTCTCACCTAGCAGTAAAAAGGGTCGCTGGTTCAAATCCCAACCACGACACTACCTGCCTGGAGTTTGCATGTTCTCCCTGTGCTTGCGTGGGTTTCCTCCGGGTACTCCGGTTTCCTCCCACAATCCAAAGACATGCAGGTAGGTTGATTGGCTTCTGTCCAGGATTGGCCCTAGTATATGGATGGGGACCTTGGATTGTGGGCTCCTTGAGGGTAGGGACTGATTTGAGTGTTCAGTGTGCAGGGATAGGGGCAATTGTGGACACTCACTCAGGTTGAACTGGATGGACTGGTGTCTTTATTCAACCTTACTAACTATGAAACTATGAAACTATGATGCCTCTGGTAAAGGAGCTATTACAGAGGGCACAAGAAGCACAGAATTGGGTGTACAACTGGTCCGCCAAACTTAGTTCCGGGTGGTTGTGCACTCCCCACCGTAGAGAGAAATGTCTTAGCCAAGTGGCAGAGGCGGTACAAGGTCAAAGAAAAGGTCAGTGAAGTAAACTATAAAGTACACCCACTCAAGAAGCAGCCTTATCAAATCTACCATGTGAACCTATTGAATTGCTGGAAAGACCGAGAGCTGACACCTGCCCTAGCTGAGGTTGGTTCAGAACCCCCTGTAGGGGTGGACCTAGTTCCAGTTGCCACAACCCTGTCCAAGCTACAAACTCAGCAGGTAATAGAGTTTTTTTTTTTTTTTTACAGAGGAATAGTGAGATCTTTTCAGGAATGTCAGTAAAACCTTATGGCATTCCTGAGACAAACAGAAAAGCTGTATTGGAGGAGGTCTGTTAAATGCTTAAACTTAATATGCTTGCTTTGGAAAAATAAAAAAGACACACTTTGATTTTGCAGGGTCATCTGGCTGGTCATTCAGAACCCTAGAATATCAGATCCACTATGGATAACTATTATAATCACTTTATTTTCAGAAATAGCCCATTTAGTGGCATGCGACAACTACATATAGGAAAGTCTGGGAAAAGGCTTACAATTTAAAAAACAAACAAAACTAACAAAAATGTTACTGCAGCAAGACTAATACGTTTCACAAACCTACCTTAAGCATAGGAAATGTTGCATTTGTTATGCCCATATCGTGAAAAACTGAAATGATCTCATTACCATTCCACACTTTACAAAACGATTCATATTCTCTTTCCACCAGCTGGCCAGCAGACTCCTTTATCCAACTTGCAAATATATAAATAGTGCATTATTTAAGGAAATACTGCATTTAGAATAACATAGTTCCATACATAGTTGTTAATAATATAAAACAGAAGGTATCAAAAAGCACTTACTGTTCCTTGAAAGTATATTCATACCCCTTGAAATTTTCCAAGTGGAAGAAAAATTATAAATGTTTTAAATTTTTTTTACAAATAAATATTTGAAAAGTGTGGTGTGTATTTGTATTCAGCCCCATTTACTCTGATACCCCTAACTAAAATCTAGTGGAACCAATTGCTTTCAGAAGTCTCATAATTACTAAGTAGAGTCCACCTGTGTGTAATTTATTCTCAGTATAAATACAGCTGTTCTGTGAAGCCCTAAAAGATTTGTTAGAGAAACTTAGTGAGCAAAAACCATTATGAAGGCCAATGAACACACCAGACAGGTCAGGGACGTTACCTCACTGGGTACTACCAGTGTAGATAATGCAAAGTGTGCACCCTAAATGGGTGTAGGGCAAATAGTTTTGTTTCTAACCGTACATCTGTTGAGTTTAAGATTAAGCCCTTCATAACATACTCCACCTTGGGGATAGTCTATTTACTGCAGTGCCCTTGTGGAGTGCAGTACGTGGGCAGGACCAAGGGCCCCCCCCCCCCCCCTGCAGGTTCGGCTCAACGAACACATCAATAACATCAGAAAGGGTTTCACAAAATATTCTGTTCCTAAATACTATTTAACAGCACATAATAGAGACCCTACAAACACCATCTTTTTTAGGGATAGGCAGATATAGTCCACATTGGAGGGGTAGTTCCTTAGTTAGAAGCATCTCTAAGCGCAAGATGTCTTGGATTAAATCTTATGTCCCATATGGGTTAAACGTGGACGTAGATGTCAATGCATTTATTGTCAACTCATAACATATCATTTAAATTATGTGTTTAACTGTTTGTGAACTCAATCTGCGTCTTAGGCAAGTGATATTATCACCAGGCACTATGGTAGTGATCTCCAAAGTTTTGAAAAGTCCCTATTTTATTGATTACATTCGGCAACATTACGTTATTTTAGATGGCGTTTGTTATACTGATGGCTCTAATTTTAGCCCTCCTTACGTCGATTTTTTCAATGATTTGAGTTCTGTTAAATTCATATATCAACACCAGGGGTCATACTTTTGGTTGTTAACGCTCTTCCATTAGTGCCATCAAACATCCATTAATGCCATCATATTACGTATTTTTAGTTTGATACGATTTAATTATAGTTTATATCCATCGTATATACTACCAGTTTTTAATAGATTATGTGTTTTTAGTATCATCCACAATTGGCAACATTCCCTTTTTAAAGTTGGCATTTGTTGCTCTGACTGCCTGAGGCTCAGATCGAGGTGTGGTTCTTATTTTGCTATTTAGGACATCAGACTTGTGACAAATCCTGTCAGGCGGAGCGACGTACTGACGTCACCGCGCTGTTCAACGTCCTGCGAGGACGAGCGTTTACATTGTTAGCCGGATGGCCTATTTTCCATGCTAAAAGAAACTTGCATGTAAGCAATACTTTTTATTTGAATAAACAGTAGTCTGGTTTTATCAATGGTGAACCTTTCCTTTTTTTGGGTCTATATGAACATGATTGTCGAGTGAGGACCCTGGATACCTTGAATCCCTGAAACCATCCAAGTCCATCTGTCCCTTAGTAGTGTTCAGATAATGCTGTTTGGATAGGTCAGGGATAAAGTTACATAGTTACATAGTAAGGTTGAATAAAGACACCAGTCAATCCAGTTCAGCCTGAGTGAGTGTGGGTGCGGGTCTACAATTATCCCTATTTATTTAAGGTACCCATATAGCTCTGTCAATATATACGCAGTGTTCCACACATACATCACACACTCGCATCGGTCCCACAAGGGTACCCTCAAGGAGCCCACAATCCAAGGTCCCAAACTCACATTAATTTACTAGGGCCAATTTTGGACAGAAGCCAATTAACCTAACAGCATGTCTTTGGAGTGTGGGAGGAAACCGGAGTACGTGGAGGAAACGCAGGCACAGGGAGAACATGCATACTCCAGGCAGGTAATGCCTCTGTTCCGTAAAGTTGTGAATAAGTTTAAAGCAGGGTTAGGTTATAAAAAATATATTCTAAGCTATAAACATCTCATGGAGCACTGTTCAATCCATCATTCGAAAATGGAATGAGTATGGCACAACTGCAAACCTACCAAGACATGGTCGCCCACCTACACAAACACTTCGGGCAAGGACAGCATTAATCAGAGAAGCAGCCAAGAGGCCCATAGTAACTTTGGAGGAGCTGCAGAGATCCACAGCTCAGGTGGGAGAATCTGTTCACAGGACAACTATTAGTCGTGCCCTCCACAAATCTGGTCTTTATGGAAGAGTGACAAGAAGAAAGCCATTGTTGAAAGAAAGCCATAAGAAGTCCTGTTTGAAGTTTACGAGAAGCCATGTGGGGGATACAGCAAACATGTGGCAGAAGGTGCCCTGGTCAAATTGAACTTTTTGGCCTAAAAGCAAAACCATCTGTTGTGGAAAACAAACAATGCACATCACCCTGAACACACCATCCCCATCATGAAACATTGTGGTGCCAGCATCATGTTGTGGGGGTGCTTTTCTTCAGCAGGGCAGGGAAGCTGGTCAGAGTTGATTGAAAGATGGATGGAGCCAAATACAGGGCAATCTTAGAAGAAAACCTATACACACTATCATATTTTCGATTGATTGTCTTCAGATTTACCAAAACCATGTAGTGCAAGGGCCTTTCTGATTGCATACAAACCTAAGGTTTGACCTCATATTATATGGTTTTGGTAAATCTGAAGGAAAAAAAAAATCAGCAGAAAATCTGATAGTGGAATGATTCAGATCAAAGCATATTAGAATGGCCCAGTCAAAGTTCAGACCTAAATCCAAATGAGAATCTGTGGCAAGACTTGAAAATTGCTGTTCACAGATGCTCTCCATCCAATCTGACAGAGCTTGAGCTATTTTTCAAAGATGAATGGGCAAACATGTCACTCTCTATATGTACAAAGCTGGTAGAGACATACCCAAAAAGATTTGCAGCTGTAATTGCAGCGGAAGTTGGTTCCACAAAATATTAACTCAGGGGGCTGAATACAAATGCACACCACAATTTTCATATAAATATTTATAAAGGATTTTGAAAATCATTTGTCATTTTCCTTCCTCTTCACAAATCACATAAGATCCCAATAAAATACATTTAAGTTTTTGGTAGTAACATGACAAAATGTGGAAAATGTCAAGGGGTATGAATACTTTTTCAAGGTACTGTAGATGTAATAAATTAGATCTTGCCACTGGTGGCCACTTCATTTAGTATTCCTAAACACATAACGTGGTTCTAAAAGGCATGAGATTTTTTACCTTAATACATTTTCTGCATTAAAGTAAAAAACCTTCCGTGAATAGCTCCCTCCAGCACCCCTGTAAATATTTACCAGAGTCCTGTCTCAAATCCTTTCTGTGCCCAAGAGCAGCAGAGCTGCTGTCTCTATCTCTCTCTGACAGGCACAGAGACAACAGCAGGAGCCATTGGCTGCCGCTGCTGTCAATTAAGTCATATGAGGAGGGAACAGTGGGGCATGGTCGAGATGCACTGTGTGTGTTTGTAGACGCACACAGCCAGGCTCGGGAATGAGCTTGTGTGAGTGCCCACATAGCAAACAGCTTGCTATTGGGCATTCAGAGAAGGAGAAGGAGCTGACAGCGCCAGCGGGTGACCCCAGAAGAGGAGGTTCGGAGCAGCTCTGTGAAATACCAGAGTTATTAATCTATTTTAACATACAGATGAGCTGCCCAGAGCTAGGTTTCATACAAGTTCTATACTTAATGTTATGATGGCACTATATTAATAGTAAGCGTTTACACAAATGTATAAGAGTAATAATCAGTTTGATACCAAACACGCTTATGATATACTGTACAAAAGGTGAATAAAACACTACAAATACCCTTGCATTCTATCTACATCATAGTCTTTGTAAAATCTTAATAATGTTTTCAATTCAATAATATGTTGGTTGCCAAATTGTAAAACTGTGCCATCTGCAAATGTGGATATTGAGCAAATTTGGTAAAAAGGCGTGTCATAAAACACTTCAAGCACCCTTATATCACACCCCTGAACTTTTTTGAATGGATGGTATTGTGGCATCCTCTAGAGCAGGGTCTCCAAACTGTGACTCGAGGGCCAGATGTGGCCCTTTGCTATCCTTTATCTGGCCCTTGGGGCACTATTCCTCCTACTGATATGAGGCACTATTCCTCCCACTGACACCAACAATGGGGCATTATATCTTCCGCAATAACAATGATAGGATACTATTCCTCCTACTAATAGGGGCACTACTCCTCCTCCCTTTGACCACCAACCCTGAGGCCAAATTTATTCTCACTGATGCTGGACACGTGACATTTTCTGCCCCTGCTTGCCGTAATCCAGCTCCTCCTAAAGTCTTAAGGACAATAAACTGACCCTTTGTTTGAAAAGTTGAGACACCTGCTCGAGAGGGTCAACAAAAAGCTGCTCCAATTGACAGCTGCAGCTCTTGTTTTCCACCAGAACCAAGCCAGAATGCTAATGGCTCTGTACACACGGTCAGACCTTCCTACGACAAAATTTGTCCGATTTTTTCAGACGGATTTTGGCTCAAACTTGTCTAGCATATACATGGTTGTACAAAGTTGTCGGAAAATCCGATCGTTCTGAATGCGGTGACGTACAACATGTACCACAAGACTATAAATGGGCCAGTAGCCAAAAGCTTTCGTCTTGCAAATTATTCTGAGCATGTGTGGCACTTTGTCCGTCACAATTGTCTACACACGATCGGAATTCAAACGAATGGATATTGTTGTCAGAAAATTTCAGATCCAGCCCTCAAACTGTGTGTCGGAAATTCCGACGGAAAAAGTCAGATGGAGCCCACACACGATCGGATTTTTCTGACAACACGATCTGATTGCACATTTTCCGTCGGAAAGTCTGACCATGTGTACAGGGCATTAGAGCTATGTTTGAGGGCCAATGACTTGTAAGAACCAGACTCACTCTGAAGTGAATTGGACTTGCTCAGTACCTTTCCTAAGTACCATTCATTTCTAATCCTGCTTATTTTACTGTTGCTATTATCAGTTTTTTTTTTTAACATTCTCCCATTGTAAATATTGCTTACTTTCATTTAAACAATATAAAAAAAATGAAAATATTACGTTGAATCTCAGAATGCTCTAAATAAGAAATGAAAAAATTCCTGCTTCTTTGAAAAGGGGTTTAACTGCTTCCCGACCACCTCACGCAGATATACTGCGGCAGAAGGGCATGTACAGACAGATTAATATACCTGTTGCCCGCCGGGAGCTCCGTGACCATGATCGCTGGTCCCGCGGACTCTATGTCTGTGGGCATACCCGCGATCGTCTCACGGCAAGGAAGAACGGGGAGATGCTAATGTAAACAAGCATCTCCCGGTTCTGCCTAGTGACACTGTTACTGATCAGTGCTCCCTGTAATTGGGAGCGCTGATCAGTGACGTGTCACACACAGCCCCCCCCCCCCCCCCCAACAGTTAGAATTACTCCCTAGGACACACTTACAGCGCCACCTAGTGGTTAACCCCTTCACTGCCAGTGACATTTTTACAGTAATCTATGCAATTTTTTAGCATTGATCGCTGTATCAATGCCAATGGTCCCAAAAAATTGTCAAAATTGTCCGATGTGTCTGCCATAATGTCGCAGTCACGATAAAAATCATTGATTGCTGCCATTACTAGTAAAATAAAATTATCAATAAAAATGCCATAAAACGATCCCCTATTTTGTAGACACTATAGCTTTCGCGCAAACCAATCAATAAATGCTTATTAAACCAAAATTCAGGGATATCACAGATATATACCCGATCCCAGTGCCTCAATGGGTTAAGCTTATCAGACTAGCTCCAAACAACAGGTACCATGAGGTGATCTCCCCTCTCTGGTCCCTAGCAGCTGTTATAAATAAAATAACTATAATATACAATGTGGTTGACTCTACAAATCAAACATTAACAGCACTCAATGTCCCTATCTGAACACTTATTCAGAACTCTAAAAAATGCTTCAAAAATAAAGCTCTTACTCTAACAACATAAATCACATTTCAGACATATTTAACATTATCAGTTAAAAAAAAGTCCACAATCAAAGATTGTTAGCGGAGAGTAATGCAGGTATGGTGATGCCTTCCACCGTGAGGTTGTATATCAGTAGCAGGAAATGCCTGTCCTACACCAACACCGTTTCCACCAGCGTACAATCCCACAAAGTTGGCCGCTTACTGGAACATCTCTGCAAACTGGCTTATATAAAATTGGTCTTTCAATGTAACTGCTTCTTCAGTACTCCTTACACGAAACGTGTCAGGGCGTGGCCACGCTAGATGTATGGTCGGCAACAGCTAACGAATCCCGGGACTCTACCAGCGGATAGTTTAGAGGAAAGACCGGTCTCCGGTGAGATGCTCGTGATGCTATGCTGACACGCTTTTGAAGTTGTTTTTATCATTTGAACATGTAAGCGCAATATGTAAAGGGGGGAAAGGGTATTTCTAATAAAGGGTATAACACTATACCAGTCCCCTTGTGTATCCTTACGAGTAATGAGGAGATTGGGCTAGAGAGCGGAGGACAAAGGAGTACTGAAGAAGCAGTTACATTGAAAGACCAATTTTATATAAGCCAGTTTGCAGAGATGTTCCGGTAAGCGGCCAACTTTGTGGGATTGCACATTGGTGGAAATGGTGTTGGTGTAGGACAGGCATTTCCTGCTACTGATATACAACCTCACGGTGGAAGGCATCACTATCTGCTAACAATCTATGATTGAGGACTTTTTTTTTAACTGATCAACGTTAAATATGTCTGAAATGTGATTTATGTTGTTAAATTAAGAGCTTTATTTTTTTAAGCATTTTTAGAGTTCTGAATAATTGTTCAGATAGGGAAATTGAGAGCGCTGTTAGTGTTTGATTTGTAGAGTCAACCACATTGTATATTATAATAAACGCTTATTGCGTTTTTTTTTTTACCAAATATATGTAGAAGAATACGTATCGGCATTAATTGAGGAAAACATTTTTTTTTAAATATTTTTGGGGAATATTTATTATAGCAAAAAGTAAAAAATTATCTTTTTTTTTTTAAAATGTCGCTATTTATTTGTTTATAGCACAAAAAATAAAAACCGAAGAGGTGATCAAATACCACCAATAGAAAGCTCTATTTGTGGGGAAAAAAATGGACATCAATTTTGTTTGAGAGCCATGACGCACAACCGCGCAATTATCAGTTAATGCGACACAGTGCCGAATCGCAAAAAGTGCTCTGGTCAGGAAAGGGGTAAAATCTTCCGGGGCTGAAGTGGTTAATATCTTAGTTTTCTTTTCTATTCCTGTCTGGTATGGCAGTGAGTGGTTATTAAAGATCCGAACTGCTATAGCAGATTCTGTGACTAGCACGTGTTTCCATTAAAAATGGTGGTGGCAACTGTTAGTTGGTGTAAAGCCTTAAATGCGGAGAAAAACCGCCCTATATAGCTGTATATAGAAACTAAAAACATTTTAAAACTTCCATCTAATGTTTTATGGTGCTAAAAAAGGCATAGCAAAAATATAAGTTTAAAGTTTTTAGGGGTTACAACCTTTCTCAAATGTTTTATGTTGTCTGTATCTCTGCTGAGGAGGTTAACTCCAAAATCCAAAACGTGGACACCGGAAAAAAAAAAGCGGAAATCTTTGGGAATACTTGTTTCATTGACAACTTCCCACAAGGGAAAAATGACTGCATCTGTGTTGAGTACTTAATGTATGTCTTACAAGTTAGCATAGCTAAATGAAAAGCAATGTACACTAGCCTTGAGCAACCAATCAAAAAACATTGTTTTATGAGCTTGTTTCACAAAACTAAATAACGATTAGCTGCTATATAATGCTGAATTTTACAATTCTTTACTCATTAAAGGTCCTGATCTTTATCCCACTGCCTATAAATAACTCAAACATGAATATATAATATCAAAAATCCCATATTATAAACAGGCATAGAGTATATAGCTGGCATAAAGTACAATATCTTTTTACATGGATCAGCATACTTTGTCAAGCTGTAACACACCCCACGAAGAGGTTCATGATCACTTGCTCTGATCCTATGATTCACCATGCTATCTAACTCATCTCGAGCGAACATCAACTGTGCATCTGTCACACTAAAGCTGGCAGATTCACGGGCACAGTCCTCAATGTTGTGAGCTTCATCAAGGATTACCACCTGATCTTGCAAACATATTTCCATCTAGAAGACAAGATAAAGATGGATTCAGTGAGTGACAGAGAAAATAAGTCAAAACATTAATATTTATGTACAGATAATCCAATATTATAGAAGATTAAGTTTAGGGTTGAAACAACTAATTCACATAAGCGATTATGAAAATAGTTGTCAACTATTTTCATAATCCATTAGTTGGTCAGCCAATTAGATGGCCTGCATACAGAATGCATTATTTGTTTACACATCAGGAAACACAGTGCAGTACGCATACAGCTCAGTACACCACTGTCCATACAGGTCAGTAAGTGCCTGAATGTGTAAGGAGGAATGCCTCGTGGGCCATGTAGTCCTGGGCAGGAGTAGCAGTAGTGATTCTAAAGGCAGAAGTTTTTTACCTTGCTGTAGGGGCACTGTATACCATACTGTGTGGCTTGCTATAGGGGCACTCTGAAGGCAGGAGGAGAGCTGGCGGGGGACCTCAGAAGAAGAAAATTAGGGATGCTCTAATTACACAGAGCAGGCAAGTATAACACGTTTGTTTAACTAGATGCTGACTGCCGGCCGTCAAATGACGGCCAGGCGGCGCACCTATTGTGGCGGGAGGCCGTATTATGACGGCTTCCTGTTTAAACAGGGAATGCGTGCGATCGTGCTTCCTGTTTCTTCGGGGCGGCGTGTCACAGAGACACCGCTCGCCACCGAAGGGGGTGGACAGCCATTGGTTATGGCTGTTTACCACGCGACTTCATCACGGCCGATCACAGATGGTTACACCCCGACTGTGCACGGCGCATGCGCGCGATCGTGAGCGCGCTGCGCGTGCACGTCGGTGGCGGCGTGTTCCCCGGGAACACTGCTCATCACCGACGCTGGTAAACAGCCATTGGCCGGCTGTTTACCCACTTGATCAGCTGTGATCCTTTCACAGCCGATCACTAAAATGTAAACATACCGCGGTAACGAGATGTTACCGGGTTGTTCTCCTCCTCACACACCGATCGCGTGTGAGGAGGAGATTGCGGTAACATCTCGTTAACTCCTAGTGTACACTAATCACACTGATTGCCTGCCCCCCCCCAATAAAGGGGACCTGTCACCACCCCTCATAGTACCTGTCAATCACAGTCCATCAGAGTACCTGTCACAGTCCATCAGAGTATTTGAGTACCTGTCCCAGCCCATCAGAGTACCCGAGTACCTGTCCCAGCCCATCAGAGTACCCGAGTACCTGTCCCAGCCCATCAGAGTACCCGAGTACCTGTCCCAGCCCATCAGAGTACCCGAGTACCTGTCCCAGCCCATCAGAGTACCCGAGTACCTGTCCCAGCCCATCAGAGTACCCGAGTACCTGTCCCAGCCCATCAGAGTACCCGAGTACCTGTCCCAGCCCATCAGAGTACCCGAGTACCTGTCACAGCCCATCAGAGTACCCGAGTACCTGTCACAGCCCATCAGAGTACCCGAGTACCTGTCACGGCCCATCAGAGTACCGGAGTACCTGTCCCGGCCCATAAGAGTACCCGAGTACCTGTCCCAGCCCATCAGAGTACCCGAGTACCTGTCCCGGCCCATAAGAGTACCCGAGTACCTGTCCCGGCCCATCAGAGTACCCGAATACCTGTCACGGCACATCAGGGTACCCGAGTACCTGTCACGGCCCATCAGGGTACCCAAGTACCTGTCACGGCCCATCAGGGTACCCGAGTAACTGTCGCGGCCCATCAGGGTACCCGAGTACCTGTCACGGCCCATCAGGGTACCCGAGTACCTGTCACGGCCCATCAGGGTACCCGAGTACCTGTCACGGTCCATCAGGGTACCCGAGTACCTGTCACGGTCCATCAGGGTACCCAAGTACCTGTCACAGTCCATTAGAGTACCGAGTACCTGTCACAGCCCATCTGAGTACCCGAGTACCTGTCACAGCCCATCTGAGTACCCGAGTACCTGTTCCAGTCCATCTGAGTATCAGAGTACCTGTCACAGTCCATCTGTGTACCAGAGTACCTGTCACAGTCCATCTGAGTACCCGAGTACCTGTCACAGTCCATATGAGTACCTGGCACCGCCCTTCAGAGTACCCAAAAACCAGTCACCAAACCATCAGAGTACCTGTCACCAGGCCATCAGAGTACCCGAGTACCTGTCCCAGCCCATCAGAGTACCCGAGTACCTGTCCCAGCCCATCAGAGTACCCGAGTACCTGTCTCAGCCCACCAGAGTACCCGAGTACCTGTTCCAGCCCATCAGAGTACCCGAGTACCTGTCACAGCCCATCAGTGTACCCGAGTACCTGTCACAGCCCATCAGTGTACCCGAGTACCTGTCACAGCCCATCAGAGTACCCGAGTACCTGTCACAGCCCATCAGAGTACCCGAGTACCTGTCACAGCCCATCAGAGTACCCGAGTACCTGTCCCAGCCCATCTGAGTATCCGAGTACCTGTCCCAGCCCATCTGAGTACCCGAGTACCTGTCCCAGTTCATCAGAGTACCCGAGTACCTGTCCCGGCCAATAAGAGTACCTGAGTACCTGTCACGGCCCATCAGGGTACCCGAGTACCTGTCACGGTCCATCAGGGTACCCGAGTACCTGTCACGGTCCATCAGGGTACCCGAGTACCTGTCACAGTCCATTAGAGTACCGAGTACCTGTCACACTCCATCAGGGTACCTGAGTATCTATCACAGCCCATCTGAGTACCCGAGTACCTGTCACAGTCCATCAGGGTACCCGAGTACCTGTCACAGTCCATTAGAGTACCGAGTACCTGTCACAGTCCATTAGAGTACCGAGTACCTGTCACAGCCCATCTGAGTACCCGAGTACCTGTCACATCCCATCTGAGTACCCGAGTACCTGTCACAGCCCATCTGAGTACCCAAGTACCTGTCACAGCCCATCTGAGTACCCGAGTACCTGTCACAGCCCATCTGAGTACCCGAGAACCTGTTCCAGTCCATCTGAGTACCAGAGTACATGTCACAGTCCATCTGTGTACCAGAGTACCTGTCACAGTCCATCTGAGTACCCAAGTACCTGTCACAGTTCATCTGAGTACCCGAGTACCTGTCACCGCCCTTCAGAGTACCCAAATACCAGTCACCAAACCATCAGAGTACCTGTCACCAGGCCATCAGAGTACCCGAGTACCTGTCACCAGGCCATCAGAGTATCAGAGTACCTATCTCCAGCCCATCAGAGTACCCGAGTACCTATTTGCAGCCCATGTCTCATAGAATATACGTTGGGGTGTTTGCTTTCCTAAATGGGGTCATTTTGTGGGTAATTTCACTGTCCTGGTGGTCCAGGACCTTCAAAAGTGTGATGGGTAGGAATGAAATGAGATGTGTCATTTATGCTCCTAGAACGCCTGAACGTACTACTTCAATGTCCGGCCTCTCTATGTGGCCAGCCTGTGTAAAATTCCTACACATGTGGTATCGCCATACTCGGGAGGAGTAGTAGAATGTATTTTGGGGTGTAATCTTTGCTATATACATGCTATGTGTTAGAAATATCTAATAAAGTGACAATTTTGTGTAAAAAAAAAATGCGTTTTAATTTTTTTCCACATATTCCAAAAACTTCTGGAAAAAAATTAACCATTCAAAAGACTCATTATGCCTCACAGATTATACGTTGGGGTGTTGGCTTTCCAAAATGGGGTCATTTTATGGGAAATTCCATTGTCCTGGTACTCCAGGCCCTTCAAAAGTGTAATAGGTGGTTGAGAAATGAGATGCGTCATTTTTGCTCGTAGAACGTCTGAAGGTACTACATCAATGTTAGTGCTCTGTATATTGCCAGGCTGTGTAAAAGTCTCACACATGTGGTATCGCCGTACTTGGGAAGAGTAGCAGAATGTATTTTGGGGTGTAATGTGTTGTATGCATATGCTGTGTGTGAGAAATAACCTGATATGACAATTTTGTAAAAAAAATAATTAAAAAAAATCTTCATTTTGCAAAGAATTGTGGGAAAAAATGACAACTTAAAAAAACTCACCATGCTACTTACTTAATACCTTGGAATGTCTACTTTGTAAAAAGGGGTCATTTGGGGGGTATTTGTACTTTCCTGACTTGTTAGTGTCTCAAGAAATGAGATACACCTGATGTACTGAAGGCCTGATCAGAAGTGATCAATTTTCAGTGATTGGCACCATAGTTTGTAGACTCTAACTTTCACAAAGACCAAATAATATATACTAATGTGGGTTATTTTTACCAAAGATATGTAGCAGTATAAATTTTGGCCAAAATTTATGAAGAAAAATTACTAATTAGCAAAAATTTATGACAGAAACAAAGAAAAAGGCATTTTTTTCACAAAATTTACATTTTATTTTATTTATAGCACAAAAAATAAAAAACCTACTAGTGATTAAATACCACTAAAAGAAAGCTCTATTTGTGTGGAAAAAAGGACGCAAGTTTCATATGGATACAGTGTTGGATGACTGAGTAATTGTCATTCAAACTGTGAGAGCGCTGAAAGCTGAAAATTGGTCTGGTCAGGAAGGGGGTGTAACTGCACTGTATTGAGGTGGTTAAAAAAATCCAACGTTTACTTTAAGGGCTCTGTGCAGGGAAGAGCAGCATCTGAAACCAGAGAAGCTGGAGGCTGAAAGACTGGAGGTAATATAAGGCATTACAACTACATTTAAAGTAAAAGTTTACCAGTGTTGTGCAATATATTTAAAGTGATTATTTCCATTGAAAAAAGTCTCAGCCTTTAGAACTTCTTTAATATAAAAGGATTTATATCCCCCCTCCAGCCTTCATATAGCTTCATGTAAAATTCCTAGTTAAATCATCCTGTATATCTTACTTCTGGGTATATTTATCACTATGGCTCCACCCCCTCCCTTTGCGCAGCTGCAGGCCTGGGATTGGCACAGCGGGAACGGCCAGACAGAGAGGCATCCCCTTCTTGCCGCTGACCAAGAAGTGACGTGCACGACGTCACTTCCGGGACCCCGTAGACTTTCCCATTACTGCATTACATTCAGTGAAGCACAGGGGAGACATGCAGGGACCCTGCATGTCTCATTAAAGAGGACTTGTCACCCAAAAAATCATCACAAATTGAGACCCCCATCCCCCCCATACAAACGTAAATGTAAGCGTCGGGGCACATATGGCTGAAAACGTTGATTGTGATACATGTCAGATATTGCTGCGCAAGTCAGGAATGAGAGCAATAGATCTAGCACCAGGCCTCCTTTGTAACACTAAACTGATGACCTAGAGGGCCTTTTTAATGCATCGCCTCTGGAAAATATAGAGTACTGAATTTTGTTACCATTTCACATGCGCATGCAAAATTAAGATTTGGCATATTGGGTATCTATTTACTCGGTGAAACCTCATCTTTTATATTTTGCCCAAAAAACTGGGTAATTTTTTGCAGTTTTGTGCCACTGAAAATTAACTATACCTTTGTGGTATATCGTGTGACGTAAAAAAATGAAATTACCACCATTTTATTCTCTATATAATGTTTTGGGGGATATATGTAATCTTCAGGCCTAAAATTATTTTTTTAAACATGTGTGAAAAAAAAAAAGCCTAACTTTTAAGCAAAGCAAATCGGTCAAGCCCTGGTATAAAGGGTAAGGGATATATATATATATATATATATATATATATATATATATATATATATATATATATATATATATATATATATATATACACACATACATACATATACAGACAGGTATGTATGTTTATCCTAAATTATCCTTGACCTCTGCTGCTTTGGTGCCAAGCTCTTGTAGACTGCTGTGAACCCAGGTAAGGAGGTGAAAACCACGCCAAGGAATGCTTCCAATAACTGAGGCAGAAAGAGAAATAGGCAGAGCACACGGCCGCAGTAACTCAACTGAAAGTGAGGCAGCACAGGAGAGGTGAATGCCAGAGCCTCAGAGGCGCAATAAGTTCCAGCTTAGGCAGAAAAACTAGGCCTCAAGGCACACCAATACAGTAAAGAGCGCTAATTTTATAATGAAAACTCAGCACTCCTGGCCCACAACCACTTAAGCCTCTGGAAACAGATGTAACGGGACTAACCCCATCCTGGCTTCAGCATCCATAATGGGCATACCGCCAGGGGATTTTAGGAGCAGGGCTTTACAACTGGCATACCAAAGCCCTGGACCTGTAAAGCATCCTGTGGCTATCCCCATGCATTGCACAAGTGTCAAGGGGAGTGCCTACAGAACGATCCAGTGTATGTCAGAAACATTACAGGTCAGCCCCACCTCTTTAATCCTGCCATGTCTGGGTACAGTCCCTCAAGTCTCTGCCAACACGTCAACTGATCCATAAGCTGCAGTAGGAGTCGCAATGACTATGGTACAACAAGAAGTTTGATAAGAGAATACTCTTGGTAGAAAATAATCATCTAAGAAAGACTTCCATAGGAAGATGTTAAGCTTTTCCTCAAAGAGAGAAAAGGTCCATCACTTAACGACACTAGCAAAAAACCGAGGCTAACTGGGAGTGGGGGCGAATTATATAGTCAGATATCCCTACAGTCTTCTCTTTTTGACAGCCCCAATAATTTGAAGGTAGCATATATCCCAATGTTAACGACTCAAGACCCTGAATAAATTATCTGTGTATTGTAGAACAGTTTGCTGCCTGAAATTAGTGCAAATGTATTTTGCACTGATGAGCCCTTTTTATGATAAAATCAAAGTGAATGGGTTGTTTTACCGCACACCATCAAAGGAATAGGTAGCAATAGGTGAGAATCAACTCTTAATATATTTTACACAGTACTAACATAAGCATCTGAATCTGTTTTGATATCAGCTTTCTATAATATTTTTTACAGTAGAACTTGCACTGGAGAAGAACGTCTGGGATCTGACCGTGCTGTCTGGCAGGGGTGCCTGAACAACAGTATTGGCTAAATAAATTACAAATCCAGGTCATGTAAACCTGTGGTACATTTTTGTCTACCTGGAATTCAAATTTAGGCATGTGTATCGGTTTACAGGGATGAGATAAACCACTAAATGCTGGAGGAGTGCTTACAATGATCAGCTTTTAAAGGGGTTCTAAAGCCTAAACATTTTTTACCTTAGCATTTGAAAGATTGCGGCAAAAATACAGTGTGACATAAAATATTGCAACAACCACCATTATATTCTCTAGGGTGTCTACTAAAAAAAATATATAGAATGTTTGGGGGTTCAAAGTAATTTTCTAGCAAAAAAAAATATTTTAACTTGAAACCAAAAAATGTCAGAAAAAGGTTAAGTATTTAAGTGGTTAAACTTTTTTCACTTACAAAGTCTATTCCATTGACAAATTGTTACAATGTTTATACTTAAGTTCAACTGATAAATGTAAGGTTGACCGCAGGGCAGCCTGTGATTGTAGGAGGAGTCAGGCTGCATAAAGCCTGCCCTCCTCTGCCTCCTCTCTTTTGGCCCCCGCCGGCTCCGTTTGTGGGCATCTGTGGGTGGGTGGGGGTTCACCCGCCGGCAGCTTCTGTCTGCACGGGGGAGCCTTCCTCCTGCCCGCCTCCTTCTCCGGCTGCCTCTGCTGGAGGGGAGGGAGGTTTCTGTCTCAGGCTCCCCCCTTGTTGCCCATCCGCCTCCTTCTCCCGCTGTCACTGCCGGAGGGAAGGGGGGTGCCAGCCACAGGCTTCCCCCATGTGGTGCTGCGGGGGGGGGGGGGGGTTTCAATGTACGCTCCGGTCACCACGAGGGAGCCTTCTCGCGCCTGCCTCCCTCTATGGCTGATTCTGCGGGAGGGGAGGGAGGTTTTGTATCCATAGGCTTTCCCTTGGTAGTTCTGCAGGGGGGGGGGGGATCACTGTACGCTCCGGTCACCACGAGGGAGCCTTCTCCCGCCCGCCTCCCCCTCCGGCTGCCTCTGCCAGAGGGGAGGGGGGAGGAAGGTTTGCATCCATAGGCTTTCCCTTTGTGGTTCCGCCGGGGGAGGGGGGGTTCACTGTAGGCTCCGGTCGCCACGAGGGAGCCCTTCTCCCACCCGCCTCCCTCTCCGGCTGCCTGTGCCGTGGGGGAGGGGGGTGTCAGCTGCGGGCTCTCCTGCCCGCCTCCTTCTCCTTGTGTGTCGGCTGGGGGTGGGGGGGGGTGGGGGGTTTTAATCACTGCCGAGTGGGGGGGGGGGGGGGCGGTTAGTCCGCCCCTCTCTCCCCATGTTGTTTCAGCCGACCTTATCGCACTTTTAGAAGACCTAAGCGTGGTCACACAAAATGTATGTATGTGTGTCACTTACTTGGATCAGGAGGAATTAAACATACCTGCCAGAGTTATGTAATATGCATCATCTATATAGACAGAGTGCAACAACATGAACTTTACAATGCGTCAAGTGTGAGCTGTACCCATTCACTTGACTTTTTCCTGAGTCTTTTCTCCGCAACGATGACATGTAATACTTAAGGAAGCAGGGCCACGTGGCGGGCCTCCCCCCGCCTGAGCTCCACGTGGCGTGCCTCCCCCCGCCTGAGCTCCACGTGGCGTGCCTCCCCCCGCCTGAGCTCCACGTGGCGTGCCTCCCCCCGCCTGAGCTCCACGTGGTGTGCCTCTTCGCGCCTGAGCTCCACGTGCAATTTACGTTCTCATGCTATTTACGTTTTTTTCATGCATTTTACGGTTTTCTCATGCGATGTTCTCATGCGATTACGTTCTCATGCAATTATGTTCTCGTTCGATTTACGTTCTCATGCAATCATGTTCTCATGCATTATGTTTTCACGCACGTTTCTTACGCGATTTTTATGGTTTCACATGCAATTGCCGTTTCTCATGCAATACACAGTTTATGCAATTCACGGTTTTCATGCAGTTGATGTTTTTCATGAAATTTATGGTTCTTACGCAATTTTGTTTTTCATGCGATTTGGGTCACTCATGTGATTTACTTTTCTCATGAAGTTGGCGTTTCTCATGCAATTTCTGATGTTTCCCCATGTTTTTCTAGCGTTTTCTTACATATTCCCATGTTTTCTCGTGCACGTATTCCCATGTTTCTGACGTTTTCCCATGTTTCTGACGTGTTTCCAGTGTTTCCTTACGTGTTTCTTACATATTTCCATGTGCCGCTCGTTTCATGTCTTAGGCCTTTCATGTCATTGCCCTCGTGTAATTTTATGGTTCTCAGGCATTTTACGTGACGGATGTAATGTACGTGTCTGATGCTATTCACGTGTCTCATGTATCTTCTCACGTTTCCCATGTTTCTTTGGTTTCCCATGTTTCTTGCCTTTTCTCGTGTTTCTTACAGATTCCCATGTGCCACACGTTTCATGTCTTATGCTTTTCTTGTCGTTGCCCTTCGTTCACTGCTTTTCTGTTAGCTGGTGCTTACATCCAGGATCTGTCACGTTTACAGGTCCTTACGGGCTAAGGTTTCCTTGTTAATGGTTTGTCGTCCCACAATCTTCTCGCCTGTAGTCCATATACCTTAGTCCTGAGCGTTTGTTTTTCCTGTCTTAGCGCTGCAGTTTGCTCGGGCTCACTTCTGCATTCACTAGGGTGGTGTTGTCATTAGGTTCACATTCATGCGCTGTTGGTCCTGTCTTTTCGACACCCACGTCCTTAGATTTAGCAGATACCAGGGGGATGGTTATGTCATGAGTAGGTGGTCTATCATGTTCTCTGGTTGTTTCACACAGCTGGGCTGTCCATGTTCTTCCACCGCGGGTTACCCATCACGCTTATGGGTTTAACAGATTGAGGTGATCGTTTTTAATTGGCTTGTTCGGTGGCAAGTCTCCTCATCTGTTCTTTCGCCACTCATATTTCATTTTAACTCACATTTCTCATGCGGTTTGTTCTAATGCAGGTAAGTTTCATGCAAATTATGTTTCTCATGGAATATTTCGGTTCTCAAGCAATGTTACGGTTTCTAATGCATGTCCTCATGCAATGTTATGTTTCTCATGCTATGTTACGTTTCTCTCGTTTTCCAGGTTTTTCCTCGTGTCCCCAGGTTCCCTCTCGTGTCCCCAGTGTCCCTAGGTTTCTCTCTTTTCCTAGGTTTTTCTCGTTGTTTCATCAATTCACGTTCTCATGCAAACTGCGTTTCTTATGCAGATGGTGTTTTCTTGCAGCCTCTGGTCTTTTGCTGCTCTCGTTTGTTTCAGCTCATGCTACTCATGTTTCCTGTTCAGTCATGTTTCCTTCATGCAGGTTACATTTTTGTCACAGGTTAGGTTTGTCTCATGTCATTGCTTGGCCTGTTCTCCAGGTTTTCCGGTCTAAGTTTCCAGTCCTGATGGTTAACATCCCGTTCCAAATTTGCTTTTCTGTTTCTTTTTGGCCTCTTCCAGCTCGTATCAGCCCACAGCACTTTCAGGTCGGATCGAGTCTCACCATTTCAGGTTGGTTAACCCATCAGGTTGTTTTATTTTCGGCACTTCCGATTGAAGCCATCCTCAGGGGTTTCAGCAGAGTAGTCCCCCTACTGTGCTCAGCCGATTTCCCATTGTGGGTCTTATTTTCGTGACATATCTGTCATACTCTCAGGTCTCCTTGTGCGTTAGTTACCGGCCTGGTGCTCAAGGCAGGACTATAGCTGTTTTGTGGTTCCTAGGGCCAGGGGGAGTGGCGCTTCTGGCCCAGGGTCTCGCTTAATTTAGCTAATCAACTGATTTGCACCCCGGATTTCTGTTACATCTGTATGTTCGCGAGATTCCGCTTTTGGGGGCGGCTCTGTTATCAGGTTATTGGAGCCTAGTAAGGTGTGGTGCTCGGGTTGGTTTATACCAGCTTGTTGTGTTACATTTGCCAAACCCTGGGATGGTCCTCTGCTGCCTTTCCTAGCACTCCCCCTTTCTGCAGCTAAGTTCATACTTTCATTGCCGCCACCCCAGGTTAGATGTCAATTCACAGTGTAATCTGGTTGTTAAAGCTTTCATCCTACTGTATTTTTTGCCCCCTTTTAGGCATAATGACCACGTGACCCCGGCACACTTCAGGTCTATGGTTCTTTGTTGCTCTTTGTTCCTTGCCATACTATCCACAGATTGACTCAGAGTACAAAGAATGTTTTGATTCTTGGCAGACTGCTCAGTTTTCCTCTTCCTTTCTTTTGAGTGCTGTGGCTTCAAAAGAGCAGAGAGAATTCTTTGCATAGAAAGAATTGTGAAACACTTTAGTCAAGATCACGATAATGATTCTTGACGATTAATTGTGCAGCTCTCTAGTGCAGTTGATAGTTCTCCTTTGAAAGCACTGCCTCACTCTGCATGCTATGCTGTAGGATACATATTTTAAACCACTGCTTTATTTATGCTGTGCCCTAGGCTCCAAATTCCAAACTGCTGTACCTTGCTGAACATTACAAACTCTAGAGCACTGTTCTCCATACACTTTTTTGAACATTACCATTAGAGGTCGGCAGATATTTGGCATTTTTTAATTAATCGGCATTGGCCGATTGTGCTGATAAAAAGGCAGATTATATGTTCAGCGTGACTTACAAAAGACTTCTGTAATAGAAGTCAATGTAAGTTGCCTGAAGTTTATCAGTGAAGAGACTTTCCTCTTCTTTGGGCAGACAGCCAAGAAAATGTTTCTTCTTCACTGGACTGAACTCCCTGTGTAGAGTTCTCAGTTTAACCATTTAAAGACTAAATCTTTTCTGACACTTGTTGCTTACAAGTAAAAATCCTGTATTTTCTGCTAGAAAATCACCTAGAACCCCCAAATATTATATATATATATATTTTAGAAGAGACCCTAGGGAATAAAATAGCGGTTGTTGCAATATTTTATGTGACGCGGTATTTGCGCAGAGGTCTTTCAAACGCAATTTTTTTGGAAAAAATACACCGATAAAAAAATTTAAAAAACGAAAACAGTAAAGTTAGCCCTTTTTTTTTTCGTCCAAAAGTTTTGAGTACCTGTTTTTGTGTATTTAATATATAGTTTTTTTTTTTTTTTATCTAAATTATACATACAAGTGAACTGATTGGAGGGTTGTTTTGTTTAATAAATGTATAAATGTAAGAAATTTTCTGTATCACTTATTACTTAAGGCTACTTTCACACTGGAGCAGGCAGTCATTGACGGTAAAACGCTGCTCGTTTTAGCGGCGCTTTGCCGTCATTTTAGCGGCACTATTCAGCTGCTAGCGGGGCACTTATAACCTAGCTAGTGGCCGAGGAAGGGGTTAAATGCGCTTGTGAAGCACTGCTGCCAAATCGCATTGCATGCGCTTCGGCAGCGGTGCACATTCATTTCAATGGGCAGGAGTGGTCGAGGAGCAGTATACACCGCTCCAAAGATGCTGCTTGCAAGATTTTTTTTTTTTTTATGTCCTGCCAGCGCGTCTCCTCAGTGTGAAAGCACTCAGGCTTTCACACTGAGACTGCAGAGGAGTCGTTTTGAAGGTTATTTACAGGCACTATTTTTAGCCCAAAAGTGCATGAAAAATGCCCCAGTGTGAAAGGTGTCTAATTTAGATTTTATGAGATGAAAGGAAAAAATAATAATTGGCCTAACATATCGGCCCAAAAAAAAAAAAATCGGCATCATATATCGGCCATCGGCCGCCACGATTTCTAAATATCGGCATCAGCCAGAGAAGAACCCATATCGGTCGACCTCTAATTACCATACTATGGACCACTTAGGGTTGCGTCATTGGTAGTGATATTTTAAAAACAAGTACTTACGCTTTCTCTTATCTGGGAGTCCAAAAGATAGTTGTATGGACAGAACACAATGTCAGCTTCTTTCATTAATTCACGGGCTGCATAGTAAGCACAGGCACGTAGCCTCTTTCCCAGGCCAACGAGCTCTTCTATGTCCCAAGCCTGAGTTACACCAAGCCTATACTGTAGGAGATTCTGCTCACTCATTTTCGGAGCTCCATAATAGTATCGACAAGAAGGTGACTAGGAAAACAAAACAAAAAATACCAATCAGAACTTTATTTTACTGAATCTAGCATTTTTCTTTTTTAAAAGAAGGATAAGCATAACCAGTTAACCCATATAAAATTAGGATGTGTGTCTCTTGATTTTGAGCTGCAGTAGTAACTGAAAACTTAATGTAAAAGTTTACAACTCAATTCTCCACAATGTTAATTTCTAAACAACCAAAAAACTATTAATTTTGTATACATGCTGCAAATTTTTGTATTCTGCAGGATGATCCTTGGATTAGAAACCACATTACCAGAACAAATACAAGACATGACATGGGCCATTTTGAAACTAAATCAAACATTTTTCTGTACAAGGAATAGATTATTATAGGCTGTTTCATGCAATAAAATCATCAATTCAGCTCTTATATAAGCAAAGTGACTGCCATCTGCAGTTTTATATCTGAATGAAACACCTAGAAAATTACAATTATACAATTAAAGAGTGGCAGAAAAATACACAACTCAATATTACATAACTTGCTTATTTGAAATTTTGCCGAAATGTCTCCTAAAATATGACAAACAAAATATTCGTAGACACCAAAACTGAATTTTCTGAAACAAACGCCATACAAGTGTAGCTTGCACTGGTCAAACCATTAATTTTGTTAATACCTTGGTACAGGAAATTCTAGAACAGGAAAACTGTACTTCTAAATCATTCACCTACACCAGAATTCAGTATTCATCTTGTCTTGGCTCCAAAGCACTGGTTACTATGCGCCGCTTATATTCTAGAACAGAGAATCTGTTAGCAGATGCCCCGTCAAGTGACTGCATTTTGCAAAAGGACATTCAGCTAAGTTTAAGAGCTTTTTACAAGGCATGCCAGAAATACAGCCCAGAACATCTTTGTGTTGAAATGTCTTAGGGGCTCTATAAAGGTCCTATAAACATTTTAGGACTCCCAAATCAGTGAAGGAAATGCAAGGATGCTTTAACAGTCTAGTGGGACTGAAGCCATGTTTTTGTACAATATATACTGTATTTGCTTGGCTCAGGAAAAATAAAAAGCAGGTCTAGGTATGTTGTTTTAAACGAAGCAGAATATTTAACTCTTTGAAAACTCCCTGGTTCTTATAAGGACATGCACTGTAAGTCCAATAGTATTTGCAAAATCTATATTAAAGTCCAGTGGCGGCTGGTGCTAAAAAAAATTTGGGGGCGTAAACAAAACTGAAAAATAGTGAACCCCCCACCATCAATTGCAGCCTTACCGTGCCCATGAAATTCAGACATTGAGCCCATCAAACGCAGCCACTTGTGCCCATCATATGCAGCCACCTGTGCCCATCATATGCAGCCCCCTGTGCCCATTATATGCAGCCCCCTGTGCCCATCATATGCAGCCCCCTGTGCCCATCATATGCAGCCACCTGTGCCCAAATGCAGCCACCTGTGCCCATCAGATGCAGCCACCTGTGCCCATCAGATGCAGCCACCTGTGCCCATCAGACGCAGCCACCTGTGCCCATCAGACGCAGCCACCTGTGCCCATCAGACGCAGCCACCTGTGCCCATCAAACGCAGCCACCTGTGCCCATCAAACGCAGCCACCTGTGCCCATCATACGCAGCCACCTATGCCCATCAAACGCAGCCACCTGTGCCCAAACGCAGCCACCTGTGCCCATCATATGCAGCCACTCTCTGTGCCCCGAGCCCACCCTATTTTTAAGTACCCTATTTTTCTCCCGGCAGGGAGCAGCCCCTGCCGATGGAACATAGCGTGATTATTGCCAGCCATGGCCAGCATTAATCTACCGAAAGGCAATGTGTAGAATCCTTAAACCGGTTACACATGGGCCGCATGTCGGGAGACAATGGCTGGTTCAAAAAAACATCAGCCGACAATTGGCCTGGGTGTATGTCAGTCTGTTTAACAGAAGCCAGCTGTTTGGCTGGCTTCTGTCAGACGAGTAAGCTTTAAAGCTAGCATCTGACCGTCTCCCAATTAACCACAGGGTTGAACAAAAAAAAAAAAAAAAGTGTGTACCAGGCTTTACAGAACTAAAGGCAATGCTAATATCTGACACAAGAGTAATAGTTTCTTATCTGAAAATCTGAACAGTAACAGCATTTCCAGTTGCATGGTGACAATGCTAAAGCACACATGGATAGAATGTCGGGAGACATTTGCCGGTGCTTTGGTGAGAAAGTTCCCCCGGTGGACAAGGACCTTGCACTGCGCATGCGCTGCGCTGCGCTTGCGCAGTATGAACGACTACGGAGCCGCCGAAAGTCTTCGAAGATGAACAGCTGATCGCCAGCTCTACACGGTGTCTGCGTACTACATTCTGCCCTAAGTCCAGGTTCAAGCCCCACCATCCAAGTGGACATAGAGTTAAAATATTAATATGGCAAGCGAAGCGAGGCCGTGCCCGAAACGTGGCGAGCGAAGCGTGTTACAAAGTGTTTTTTTACAATAGTGTTGGCACGCAGGTGCCGTGTACAGCTGACTCACAGGTGTTCTGCTTCAGCCATTTTCGGCGGCTCCATTGTGGTTTGTACTGCGCAAGCGGGGGATCTTTCTCGGCAGAACACTGGTTAAAAAAAAAAGGCCCGACATTCTGCTGGTGCCAGATGTCGGTCTGCCTGACAGAAGCTGGCCGCTCCGCTGCACAAGAAAAAAAAAACTGTTAGTTTGTACCCAGCAACAATTATCAGCAGTGCTTTCAGCCTGCCATGCAAGTTACCTATCTGTTGGAATGGAGTGGCTGCCCAATGGCAAACTGAGGAGTGTGCACACAGCAGGCTAACGACACTGCTGCTTGAGAGGTAGTAGTTTAGCACTGGCAGCCTACAAGAGGGAGTGCTTTTACTGGCAGGATCTCCAGATACAAAACTTTGTAAAAGATATGTAAAAAAAAAACTTTTTGCTTAAGAAAATTAAATACAGTGAGGCATGATGTCAATTTTACTGAAAAAAAATTATTTGGGGTTTACATATACTTTTAAGCATGGAGATTTTTGGACCTTGAACTGTTAACTAGGCTTCATACCTCTGGCTGAGAAGTCTCTTCAATTATGCTGCTGACACTGCCCACCTTCTGCTGAAAAAACAAGGGATCTTTCTTTTCTGTATTATCTACCTATATTTTCCAATAAAAATAATTGAAGCCAGTGGGTAATTCAACTCACCAACCCATAACTTAGATCGCTTCTGGGTGGACTTTCAGCATACAATGCAAGATAACATACATTTCTGAACTGGCCATGTACACACTGATTTGACACACACACAAACTGTATTAACTTAATTTCAAGTGTTACATTGATCAGACGGTTCAGAAACCATTTTACAGGGTTGCAAAAACCACACTTGAACACTGGCACCTTAGTGGAAAAGGCAGTACTATCTGGCAGCTTACTCTGCATAAGCAAGTATGGCAGTAAAAGAAAAGACCTTCTGGTTTTTACATTATGGAAAGAAGCAACAAATCCCAAGTGGACTGTAAAATAAATTCCTATCATGTTGTTCTTGGACTCCAGTCCCCTTTCCCCTAAGATATGGAACAACTGAACAATGTCTTTGCTGTGTCTCAACTTGCAGACCATTATCACATCTTTTACAGATTGCTTCTGTTTACTTTTATTGTATTCAATGTGTCCATGTATTTATCTAGCCAACTCAACTACATAAAAACCTTTGGCCCAAACACTTTTTCCATGGCTGATATCTTAATTTTGCATCAAAACAATATGGTAGCTTACTTACTATCAACTGAACTTAAAGGGCCATTAGCTTACTAACAATTGAACGTAGAGGACCACTATGCAGTGAACAGCACTGAAACTACTAATTCCAAGGACAGGAATGAGACGAGGTTTGACAAACTCCAAACTGAATAAAGAGAATGGGGAAGTTGTACTGAACAAAGTGCCACCTAACTTTTTCTGAAATACAGTGAAAAAAAAAAAAACTGTCAAATTAAAGCTTATGCCTGTGGTGAAGTGACACCTTTCATATAGCTTCTCACTAGAACAGTCCAATTAAAGGAGAAGTACATGCAAAGCTTGTTCTGCACTCCTGTGACTAAAGTCCACTGTCGGCTGATATCACAGAGCTGGTCTGAAAAGATAGCAACCATATGGTCAGGATTCAGAGCCTGAGCCAGCCGCCCCCTCCACAGCTCAGCGTTCCATGAGCACTAAAGGGGCAGAGCAGATAGCAGTGACTGACCATCACTGCTGTCTGCTCAAAGCGGTGGGTCTACTTTACATTGTAGCAAAAGTGTGATTCCTTCAGTGTTGTCACATGAAAAGATATAATAATATATTTACAAAAATGTGAGGGGTGTACTTACTTTTGTGGCATACTGGATATACAATAGTCATAGTAGATCACATTTACAATAGCTGAACTAGTTAAATAGGATGACACTCTAGTTCCTAAAAACATGATAGGCAGGACATACGTATAAGGTAAGGGTGTGAAAGAAAACTGCTAATTTAATTCAGGCTTGTGTTTTACTCTCAAATAATAAATCCATTTGGAGTACCAGGGTGAATTCTGAAAGCACTTTTGATAATTGTGTCTAATCGCAAAATGTCTCCCCACAGGGGTGTTCACGATGCCATTAGAAATTGTGTATACACGATTTTAAATACGTTTCCAGTGTAGTTTCTTAGTTTTTCCAAGATACAAACAAGCGCACCCGCATTGCAACAAATGAACAAACCCAATGGTCTTTGCGTAAGTAGTAATAGTCCTAAATCCATCCAAAGTAAATAAACAAATGTATCCCCATTGACTTATTCACAACATCCAAGGTAAGTGACATAAAACCAATGATTCACCTTTGTGGTTCCCAGCAGTATGTATCCATGTGACATCAGTGTACTGAACTCCACCTTACACATTTCATTCAATCAGACATCAGAAGGGGCTCAACCTCAATGGTATTACAATTAGACCATTTCACACTGAGGCGATTTTCAGCCGTTTTAGTGATAAAAATAGCGCCTGTAAAGTGTCTCTCATGCCTCCCCAGTGTAAAAAAAGACGGAGTGCTTTTACACTGGGGCGGTGCGCTTGTGGGATGGGAAAAAAAGTCCTGCAAGCAGCATCTTTGGGGCAGTGTGGAAGAGCTGTATATATCGCTCCTACACCACCCCTGTCCATTGAAATGAATGGGCAGAGCTTCTGGAACATCTAAAAAGCAATTCAGAAGCACCGAAACACAGGTGCTATTAACCCTTTCTAAAACTACAGTAAAGCGCCGCTAAAACTAGCAGAGTTTTACCACACCAAGGGACCCACCACCCCAGTGTGAAAGTACCCTTAAAGTAGAAGTAAAGGCACACTTTTTGCTTCATTCTGGACAGAGTACCCACATCAGTGCCGCCTATCAGTACAACTCATAAGTACCCATCAGTGCCGCCTTTCAGTGCACAGTGTCACCTATCAGTGCCCACCAGTGCCACCTATCAATGCATATGAGTGCCACCCATCAGTGCCACCTTATCAGTGCCAGTCAGTGCAGCCTCATCAGTGCCCATCAGTGAAGGAGAAAACATACTTATTTCCAAAATTTTATAACAGAAACAAAAAAAAACTGAGCTGATCAAATACCATGTCCTATGTATCCAGGAGACCCATTTTTCAGTCTGCAACACTCCCTATTTCCAACATAAAAAATTCCCCCACATTTTTTTTGGCTTCAGCTGCCTCGAAACAGAAGGGAGTCCTCATCACTATCACAGATTCTGTGGCCTTCAGCCTAACAGAAACCCACATTGACCCAGCAGGTAGATACCTCATACTTGTGGGGGAACTTAACAATAAACCTTTCACCATTGCTAACCTATATGCACCAAATCCGCTACCTGAAAAGACTTTATCGCAAAATCGCCACTATACAAAAAGGCTCACTGGTGATATGTGGGGATCACAACATAACAGCAGACTACACAATGGACACCACATCCAAAGCCAAACTGCCTCCCCTTACGCTTCAACCTCTACTACACACAGAAGACATTTATGATAAGTGGAGATGTCAACATGCGAACGAAAAAGACTATACTTACCACTCTGCTAGACATAACTATTACTCCAAAATCTATTTGATACTTGTGGACAAAATGCTTCTACAGGCAGTGTCCTCCTCCACCATACACGATATTACATGGTCAGACCAAGCACCTGTGTATCGCAGTGATGGAGAGGCACACTCCAAGCCCTACCTATATTTGGAGAGCTAACTCACGTATTTTTCAAATGTCTCCACATGCCGCAAATGTAGCTAATAGCTTATGTGAGTTTTTTGATATGAACACCAATTCTGAATCTGACCCTGCAATGTTATGGTGTGCACATAAGGCTTTTATTAGAGGGATAATTCTACAAATACGTGCACGGGAAAAGAGGCAGAAGACGCAAAAGCTGAACCTACTCATCAATGACATCAAAACGCTAGAGGCCTCAAATAAAACTAACTCAAATGTACACAGAGCCAAAAAACGATCAACTTCGCTCTGATCTCAGGCTCCTGCTCATTGAACAATATGACAAATATATACAATCCCTGAAATTGTCCCACTATTCCTCTGGCAATCGGGCGGGTAAATTCCTTGCCCAGAGGCTCAAAACAGCTAGGAGTAAATCTAAAATCTCATACTTATTACACCCAGCAGATAATCACAAAATATTAAATCCTAAAGAAATAAATTCCTTTGCTGAATACTACTCAGCATTATATGAACACCCCACAACAGAGGAGAGCATACAAACCTTTTTGGCAAAAATCAAACTCCCCTCTCTTTCACAGGCACAATTTACGCCCCTTAATGCTCCCATAACGGAAACTGAAATCAGGAAAGTGATACAAACACTCCCAATGGGCAAGTCCCCAGGTCCAGATGGACTACCTAATGATTACTATAAAACATTTCAATCCAAATTAGCCCCGACCCTACAGGTGGTTTACTCATCTGCAATGTGCTTTGCCTCATTTCCCTCCGAGATGCTTAAAGCTTATGTGGTAACTATTCCAAAACCAGGTAAAGAAACCCTATCTAAGTATCTTTACTTAATACCGATGTCAAACTATATGCTAAAACAGGGCTTGACAAATTTTCTTGGAATCTAGGAGTCAGCTGAAAAAGTTAGGAGCCAGTTATTTAAATCATCTGCCCATCGCCCAGAACTGCATGTCTGGTTCATCGGACAATAAGAATTGCTCATACCGGATGCCAAGAGAAAGACAATATTTAAAAATTAAAAAAAAAAAAAAAAAATTGTTTTTGTTATAAGATTTTGCAAAAAAGTTTTTTTTCTCTTTCAATGATGTGCTTTGATAGGCTGCACTAATGGACACTGATGGGGTGGCATTGAGGTTGGAACTGATGGGCACTGACAGGTAGCACTGATGGGCACCAATAGGCAGCACTGAGGTGCCACTAATGGGAACTGGCAGGTGGCAATGATGGGCAGCATTTGCAGGTGGCACTGATGGGCAGCATTGGCAGGTGGCACTGACTGGCATTGGCACTGGACTGCCCTAACTGGCAGGGGGCACTGGCCTGCACTGGCAGGTTGCACTGCTTAGCACTGGCAGGTGGCAATAACTGGCATTGACAGCAGGCACTGGCAGGTGGAAATGGGTGGCACAGATTGGCAAGTGGCACTGGCAGATGGCATTGGTAGATGGCACTAACTGGCACTGGATGGCACTGGCAGGTGGCACTGGATGGCACTAACTGGCAAGTGGCACTAACTGGCAAGTGGCATTAACTGCCATTGGCCGGTGGCACTGGATTTGCACTGGCAGGTGGCACTGGATGGCACTGCCAGGTGGCACTAACTGGTAGGTGGCAATAACTGGCATTGGCAGGTGGCAATAACTGCCATTGGCAGGTGGCACTGGATGGCACTGACAGATGGCATTGGCAGGTGGCACTAACTGGCATTGGCAGGTGGCACTAACTGGCATTGACAGGTGGCACTGGTTTGCACTGGCAGGTGGCACTAGATGGCACTAGCAGGTAGCACTGCTTGGCACTGGCAGGTAGCACTAACTGGCATTGGCAGGTGGCACTGGATTGCACTGGCAGGTGGCAATGGGTGGCACTGGCACAGGTTGGAACTGATTGACAAGTGGCACTGGATTGCACTGGTTGGCACTGGCAGATGGCATTGGCAGGTGGCACTAACTGGCATTGGTGGCACTGGATGGCACTGGCAGGTTTCACAGCCTATAGTGTAACTGTGAAACTGAATGCTCCCTGCAGTGCTGCACTGTGTGAAACTGTATGGAGAGAGAGAGGAGCTGACACATTCAGCGTGATGTCAGAGATGGGCGGGACCGGCAGCTATCCAGCCAATGATTGGGCTGCTTAAGAAAGGGGAGGGGCCACATACACATATCGGCCCGCCCAGATCTCATCCCATTGGCTGATGTTGAAATCCCATGGCGCCTGGGATTTGTCGAGCCCTGTGCCAAAATCTTAGCCCACAGACTACTCCCTGTTTTCCCTTGCCTTATAAAACCTGATGAATCTGGAAGACAGGCTTCTGACGCCACAAGAAGAGCCATTAATGTCATGCTATACGCTAAATCCTGTCGGATGTCTTCTCTGCTCCTCTCTTTGGACGTGGAGAATGCATTCGACAGAATAAATTGGGGCTATATGAAGCACATTTTTCAAAAGTTTGGTTTCACCGGACCCTTCCTATCTGCCATACTGGCCCTGTACTCCTCCCCCCGTGCACAGGTTTGTACCTCTAACCTGCTATTAAACACCTTTACCATTTCCAATGGTACGAGACAGGGCTGCCCTCTCCCCATCAATCTTCAAACTACTTATAGAGCCCATAGCAGAACGAATTAGAACCCATCCTAATATCTCAGGCTTTCCCATGCAAGGACGATCTCACAATATAAACTTATTTGCAGATGATATTATTCTATTCTTAACATCACCAAAAGCATCACTACATCACACACGATACCCTCAATGAGTTCAGTAGAATCTCTTTTTATAAAGTTAACTTTACAAATTCAGTTATCCTAAAATTAGAAATACCACCCTCTCTAAAATCTCAACAAGAATAACGTTCAAAATCTAGTGGAAGCTAACTACACACCACTGATTGACAAACTTTCCAAGGAAACAAAAAGACTAACCAATATAGAACTGTCTTGGACTGGATGCTTAGCCGCATTTAAAATGTTGCTCTGGCCTTAAATATTATATATATTTAGAACTCTAGCAGTCCCAATTCCCAATGCACACCTCAAACCCCCAAATGCCCTGCTCTCTAAATATGTTTGGGGTTCCAAAAGACCAAGGTGCTGTAAAGCCCTTCTAGTCAAACACAGATTAGCAAGATGTATGGGCATAGTTGACATCATAGATTATTTCCGAGCAGCCATCCTTACACAACTCAAAGGTTGATTCGACCCGACACCTAAGACTCTGTGGTACGGTATCGAGCACACTCTAAGCCCTACTAAAAATCTAAAATATCTCCTACTCCTAGATGCCTGGAGACCATTTCTTATACACCATCTTCCACTCACTATTCAAGCCTCAGTGACGGCGTGGAGAGATCTCCGTAAAATTCCAATCTCAATTTCCAACCAAATAGACATCCCTATACCCATAACAATTCTTTCTCATTCTATTCCAAATCTCGCCATTACGGACCGGCATGACAAGGGAAAACTGATTGCTGACTTGTATCTCAATAATTCCCTCATACCCTTTGCCTCACTTAAGGAACAATTCAACCTTTTACCCACCGACCAAAACAAATACATCCAAATAGTTCACCTCCTGGGATCCATTAAATCAAGACCACTTTCTGGGAGAGTCAACAGGGTAATTATGATATTTTCAAATGGCGGTTTCTGAAGCGCCAACACCAGAGTCAGATCCCACGGAGATAACGTGGGCGCACCAGGAGAACTACATGTCAGACCCCTTGAACAAAAGTGCTCACTAGAGAGTGAGATGCCAGGGGTCGCTGAAAAAAGACAGCCAAAGCTGAAATTTGTCCCTCAATGGTGCTTAAAGCCAATTTCTAGTCTACTCCTTGCTGCAGAAACAGCAGGATCCTGGATTTAGAAAAGGAGCACGGATGCCATCCTTTCTCCTCACACATGGAGATGTAGGCCTTCCAGGTACAATGATATATCTTCCTAGAAGAAGATTTCCATGCTCTCAACATAGTTGGGATCACTGAGTCCGAAAGACTCCCGGATCCTCAACACCTGGCTCTCAATAGCCATGCAATTAAAACCAGCGATGGTAAAGCAGGATGGAGAATCGGACCTTGAGACAGAAGGTCTTCTCGTAACGGCAGTCGCCAAGGGGCGTCCACCACCAGGCACACTAGGTCTATGTTCCTGGGACGCTGAGGCCAATCTGGGACAATCAGTATTACTGGAATCCCCTCTGCCTCAACTCTGCGGAGCAGACGTGGCAACAGTTTCAGCGGAGGAAAGGCATAGATCAGCTGGTACTGATCCCATGGAGCCACCAGTGCATCTGACGTGTCTGCCCAAGGATCTCTTGTCCTGGACACAAATCTCGGTACTTTCTGATTGAGATGGGATGCCAGATGATTCACATCTGGTGTGCTCCATCGCAGGCACAGTAGCCTGAACACCCCCAGATGCAACGCCCATTCTCCTGGGTCCACTCCCAGGATGTAAATGGCCGACAGGGCCGGTGCATGTCGCTCTGCCCAATGAGGGATGTGAGCGACCTCCCGTGTGGTGGCTGAGCTTCTTGTTCCTCCTTGGTGATTGATATACGCCACTGCCGTGGCGTTGTCGGACTATATCCTGATCGGACGTTCTCGAAGTCTTATCGACCATGTGGAGAGGCATAGCCTGATCATTCTCAGTTCGAGCAGATTGATCGGCAACTTGGATTCCTCCACTGACCAGAGGCCCTGGATCAACTGAACTCCCATTACTCCACCCTAGCCAGATAGGCTGGCGTCCGTTGTGATCACTGTCCACTTCAGAGGTAGGAACGACTTCCCGCGTCGAAGTGCCTCTGGTGTGAAACTGGGCATATGGTACTGCCTCGAAGGAGGCCACCATGAGTCCCAGGACTCACATGCAGAAGTGTAGCGATGACCACCTGCGGTTCATCAACAGTTTTACCATGGCTCTGAGAGTCTGCAATTTGTCTGAAGGGAGAAACACTCTCGCTTCCATGGAGTCCAGCAGCAAGCCTAGGCACTCCAAGCGCTGAGTCGGTACGATCACCAGCTTTTTTAGTTTCAACAGCCACCCAAATTCCTGCATGGTGATCGCCACATCTTCCTGTAACTCTGAGGCGGAAGACGCTCTCAGGATGAGATCGACTAGGTAAACCACGATCGCGATCCCTCAATGTCGCAGCAACGCCAAAACAGGACCCAATACCTTGGTAAAAACTTGGGGGGCTGATGCCAAACCAAAAGGGAGAGCCACAAACTGGTAGTGGGCTTCCCTGACTGCAAAACTCAAACTTCTGATGCCGGAGGCATATGGGTATGTGCAGGTAAGCATCCTGGATGTCTAAGGATGCCAGGGAGTCTCCTTGATGGAGTGCAGCGACTACTGAGCGAACTGATTTCATTCTAAACCTCTGTACTTTCACAAAGTAATTGAGGGCTTTCAGGTCCAAGATTGGACATACCCCTTCCTTCTTGGGGACTACAAACAGGTTTGAGTAGAACCCCTGGAAAAGTTCCGAGTCCGGAAGAGGTACTATCACCCCACGACTCAGCAGGTCCCTTACTGCCCCCAAAAGGGCCTCCCAGCGAGCCAGGAGTACAGGTATGCTGGAGGGGAAGAATCTGTTTTGCGGCAGAGAGAGGAACTCTATCTTGTAGCCTGAGGAAATCGGATCGCAGACCCATTGGTCGGACAGCCGCGAGGCCCACCGGGCTGCAAACTCCCGAAGGTGACCCCCCACCCATGTTGCAGGCGGGGCAAACCTTAATGCGGTAGCACTTTTGCTCTCAGGCTTGCAGTTCCAGGGATGCTTAGGTCCTTCAGAGATAGTCCTGTCGGGCTGGGGATGCTTGGCCGAAGCCCCGGGCGAATGAAAAAGCCATTTGTGAGCGGCAAAAGAGGGCCCTTGCCTACTGCGTGGCTCCTTAGTCTTCCTGGCCTGTGGGAGTAGTGTACTCTTACCACCTGTGGCATTTTTAATAATGTCATCCAATGAGGCTCCAAAGAGCCGGTCACCAAGGAAGGGTAGATCCATCAGGGCTTTCTTTGATGCCTGGTCAGCCGAACCAGCATTTTAGCCAAATCAGGCACCTCAGCACCCCTGCTGACAATGAAGCCCTGGATAACAGAGGAAGGGTATCCAGGGCTGCGTCACAAATGTACTTCGGGCCTTGCACTAGTTGGTCTGCTAGTTCCACGCAGACAGGAGAAGCCTGTTGCTCACCCAATTTGAGGTGCAAAGGTTTTGCCCACTCGGTCAGTGTCTGAGACACAAGTGCGGATGCCAGTACTGGTCGCATGGTCGACCCCACAACCGTAAATAAGGAACGAACCAGTGCCTCGGCCTTCCTGTCCGTGGGGTCCTTAAAGGCAGGAGTACCCTCTACCGGAATCGTGGTTACTTTGTTTAACCTGGATACTGGGGGGTCCATGACAGAGGAGCCGGCCACTTTTTGAGAAGGCTCTCCTCCAAGGGGTAATGCACCGCCATGTATTTGGGGACCAAAAAGGTCTGTTGCGGTCGACAACCCATTCCTTGTAATTGAACGTATCAAAATAAGTCAGATACGGGAACACCTTAGGCTAACGGGCTGGTTTATGGGACCCAAAAGGGACCTCTACATCCCTGACTGGTTCTGCACTGCCCAGCTAGTAGTGCCTGTGTCCCTTGTCAGCTCCCAGGTGCATAGGAGATCAAACTGCGCTGTCCAGAGCTGCTGTAAATGGCGCTGAAACTGAGCAAAAACGTGTTCAGGCTTCAAAAAATGGCCGCCAAGCGTCCAGTATAAAGGACAAACACAGGGAAGATGGCCGCCGAGCTACAGGAAAGCATGATGCTCCTTGCCCCACCAAAGATGGCCGCCGAACACTGTATACCATGAGGGACAGTGAAACAAACATGCAAGAATGGCGGTGAACAGTGCTACAGCGACCGACAGGTACAGCCTCCAGACACCCCCAGGGAGAGATCCACACACATCCAGGGCACAGCCAGCAAGTGCAGTCCCCCCCCCCCAGGTGAGAGCCCCTGCATATGACACACAAACCGCTCAGCAGCCTCATGCAGCATCCCCCACAGGGAGGGGGAGGGAAGATAGGGACAGGGAGAGAAAAGAGGGAGGTGAGGGACCCCCGAATCGACCTCCCAGGAAATGCTTAGCTGCTCAGCCCCACTGAAGCAGGGAGAGCTGTACTTACTAGTCCTGAAGAGCTGGGAGACATTCCATCACAGACCCACTCTCTGATCAGTAATGGGTGGCTGCTGGCCCGGCACACTATGACACAGACATCAGTAGCCTGGTCATACGTGTGCCCTGGAGCATTAACGTGCACCGACCACCTCTGGAGCTGAGCTCTGTCGTGGCCGAACCAGCGAGTAGCTCTGGTCTGCACACGCTTGCTGGCCAGGCTGGGGAGACTACAAGGATAAGGGTATCCAGCCTGTCACCCAGCCGGTTGTTGATAGCAGATCACAGGATCTTTAATCTTACTCAAAATGCAAAGCTTCTGCACAAAAAACATGGACCAATGGGCCCGTCAGGGTTCTTAGGTCCTCCTCCTTCAGTAGGCAAAATAAAACTGATGCTGCATAGCAGGCTGAGGGGTTGCTACCTAAGGGACCGCCCCTTGAGTGGAACTAGAAGTTCTGAGTTTTTTCATTACATGTTATGCCTAGACTTCTTCTAAAGGTGACGTAACAACCCAATGGTCTAAAGAGAGGAGCTGTGTCAGTCGATGAATATAAGAGAAAATTGTATTTGAAACACCGTTGCGCAAATACAGTGTTACATAAAATATTGCAACAACCACCATTTTATTCTCTAAGGTCTCTACTAAAAAAATTATATATATAATGTTTGGGGGTTCTAAGTGGTTTTCTAGCGAAAACAATTATTTTAACTTGAAACCAACAAATGTCAGACAAAGGTTTAGTGTTTAAGTGGTTAAACTTTCCTCATTTACACACAAAGTCTATTCCTTTGACAAATTGTTACAATGTTTATACTTGGTTCCATTGCTAAAAAATGTTGTGATTCTTGGCAGACTGGCCAGTTTTTTTCTTACTTTCTGGGCTGTGGCTTCGGAAGAGCAGAGAGAATTCTTTGCATATTAAGAATTGTGAAACACTGTTGTCAAAAACGCAACGGGGAAAAAAATTGCGATAACGATTCTTGACAATTAATCAAGCAGCTCTAGATAGCAGTTAACGATTCTAGGTGTAAAGGGTTCATTACACACCTCATAACTCACCTCAATAGCATCCGATCTCAGTCTGCTGGCACTTAGATTTTTGTCAGAAGGTACTTTTGGATATTGCCCCACAAAACGTAGCGTATTACTAACTCTATGTGACTGCTTCAGTGATACAAAGTTCCAGGATAAAATATAAAAACTGGGATACTTATTCAGATGAGCCCGTTTTTTTTTTGTTTTTTTTTTTGCAAGATATGTTTATTGAGTTTTATAGAAAAAAACAACAACACAGTAATGTAAAAAATGAAAAACAAAAACACTCTGAGCCGTTTCCTAATGCTTCACAAAACATATCAGAATAGTAACTTGACACATCAAATATGATGAGTCGGATCAAACAGTAGGTCATATTATAAATTATGGAGGTACATTCAGTGACTGTCAGGAGTAACAGAGCCAAGAGTAGGTTGGTTAGAAAGTCAGCGGTCCCAACAACAGCATCAAACAAACAGGGCTTCTTCCGAAGCTCAAACGTGAGTTTATAAAGTGGAAGGCTATTGTTAATTAACTGTAGCCACAAGGATATAGTAGGGAAGATGACACCCTTCCATATAAGTAGAATGGCCTTTTTAGCATAGAAGTATGTTATGCACAATAAGCGCTTCTCATATTTGGAGAGAGACGGGTCTTCTAAAAACAGTCTCCTCTGTATTTTTGCATGGGAAATATTGGGCAAACCCCTGGGTTGAGGAGATGAAAATGTTGACCTCTGACCAAAAGGCCTGAATGACTGGGCAGATCCAAAAGGCAATGGAGGAAGTTATCCACTTCTCCACAACCACTAAAGTAGAAAGGCCAAAACGCCCATTTTATGTAGACGTATGGGGGTAAATTGGCTGTGATGGAACAGTTCAACCATTCCGGGTCTGTAATGTGGAGGTCGAGTGTTAACCATTTCTGTTGAGCCGCCAATCATTAATCATTTGTGTCACTAGTAAGAGCAGAATATAAGGAGATCAATCCTGTGGTCAGATCTATGCAGTAGTATTTCAAAGGGAACCACTTCTATGGAAAGGGAGACAAATTGGGCTCCGATAGCATGGTGGAGTTGGTAATAAAAACATAAAAAATTAGCTGGAAGTTCAAATTCTTGGCCCAATTGATCAAAGGATTTGAGACCCAGAGGGGTATAGATACATGACACACACATTTGGAGGACCACCACTGTATATCAGGGATAGTATTGCGTTCCAGTAGGGAAGGATTCAACCACAGGGGAGAGTTAGGAGAGGTACACCATTGTGCAGGCATAAAATGCTTCTGAATACGGAGAAATAAGGAGAGAGTAGCATTTAACAAAGCTGTACCACGAAGGGGAGGGACCTGATGCCTGTAAACAATAATGTAATGTCTCAAAAGAGGAAGTTATGGCAGCCTCAGTGGTTGTACAGGCATTGGTAGAGGTAGGGTTAAGCCAATCGTGCACAAGCACGAGTTGGGAGGTCAGATAATAAGCATAGAAATTTGGAAAGGCCAGTCCCGTTTTCGTGGTTGGCAGCTTAAGGACACTTAAAGCGGAGTTCCTCCAAAAAAAGTAACTTCCACTTATCCGGTTCCTCCCCCCCTCCGGTGTCACATTTGGCACCTTTCAGGGGGGCAAGGGGGAGCAGATACCTGTCCAATACAGGTATTTTCTCCCACTTACGACGATAGGTTGCTGCAGAATCCACAGCGATCTACAGCATGTCCGGGCCCCTCTTCCATTCCCCCCCGCTGTCTTCTGGGAGACACACAGGTCCCAGAACACAGCAGGGACCAGTTAGGATGTGCAGAGCGACTTGCGCATGTGCAGTAGGGAACCACGCTGTTAAGCCGCAAGGCTTCACTTCCTGATTCCCTTACTGAAGATGCCTGGGCCTGCACCCGGGAGCCGAGATACAGGTTGGCTTTGGGTGAGGATATCGCGGGTGCCCTGGACAGGTAAGTGTCTGTATTTTAAAAGTCAGCAGCTGCAGTATTTGTAGCTGCTGACTTAATTTTTTTTTCGGCCGAACTCTGCTTTAATGCTATTCTAGGGGTGCATTTCTGCCACAGAAATTCAGTACACATTGCATAAAAATGTTTGAACAATGATATAGGTACTTTGCAGGGGCAATTAGCTAGGATATAAAGATTTAGGTAGGATGATAATTTTGATTATGCTCGCCCTTCTCATTAGGTATGAGTCCAGTTTAAACTTCAAATTTAACTATGCACTCCAAGCTCCCAGCAACCAATAAAAATCATATGATCCTTTGCAGTATAGATTGGAAGACTTAGGCTGCTTTCACACTGGGGTGGGAGCAGCGTCGGCGGTAAAGCGCCGCTATTTTTAGCGGCGCTTTACCGTCGTTTTAGCGGCGGTGTGCGGGCGCTAGCGGGGTGGTTTTAACCCCCGCTAGCGGCCGAAAAGGGGTTAAACCCGCCCGCAAAGCGCCGCTTTGCCGGCGGTATTGCCGCGGTGTCCCATTGATTTCAATGGGTAGGAGCGGTATAGGAGCGGTGAATACACCACTCCTTCACCGCTGCAAAGATGCGGCTAGCAGGACTTTTTTCACCGTCCTGCCAGCGCATCGCTCCAGTGTGATAGCCCTCCGGCTTTCCCACTGGAGTTAAAGGGGCCGGTTTTTTTCAGGCGTTACACAGGCGCTATTTTTAGCGCTGTAACGCCTGAATACCGCCCCAGTGTGAAAGCAGCCTTAGAGAAAGGAATGCAGCTTCCTTTCTTAGGAGCTTGTGTAGATGAATAAAATGCAGCATGCTTTCTAGTGCATTTAGATGCTTCCATTATTAAGATGCTTCTGACCTTATCCTAAGTTGCACCAAGCTACTTTTGCATTTCCATAGAATAGTAAGGGGAGGAACACTGTTTTGATACAAGCAAATATCCATGTACACAAGCCCAAAGACAGAAAGATATTTAGAGTAAAGCCATCAAACTTATCTGACCAGCTGAAGCTATATGTTTGTGGGTTGCTACTTAGTATTAAGTACTTTTGAAGATCCAAAAATATACACTTACCGGACACTTTATTAGGTACACCTGTTCAATTATTTGGTACAACACATTGTTACTAAGGCAATCACATGGCAGCAACTTAATGCATGTAGGCATCTAGACGTGGTGAAGATAACCTGCTGAAGTTGAAACCGAGCATCAGAATAAGGAAAAGAGGGCATTTAAGTGACTTTGAACGTGGCACATTTGTTGGTGCCAGATGTACTGGTCTGAGTATTTCAAAAACTGCTGATCCACTGGACTTTTCACGTACAACCATCTCTAGAGTTTACAGAGAATGGTCCGAAAAAGAGAAAATATTCAGTGAGCGGTAGTTGTGTGGACGAAAATGCATAGTTGACGTCAGGGGAGAATGGGCAGACTGGTTCAAGATAATAGAAAGGCAACAGTAACTCAAATAACCACTCGTTACAACCAAGGTATGCAGAATACTGTCTCTAGGCTCACCAAAATTGAAACATAGAAGATTAGTAAAAACATTGCCTGGTCTGACAAGTTTCGATTTCAGCTGTGACATTCACATGGTAGGGTCACAATTTGGTGTAAACAACATGAAAGCATGGATCCATCCTGCCTTGTATCAACGGTTCAGGCGGACGGTGGTGGTGTAACTGTGTGGGGAATATTTTTTTCCTGGTACACTTTGGGCCCCTTAGTACCAACTGGTCATTGTTTAAATGCCACAGCCTACCTGCGTATTGTTGCTGATCACGTCTATTCTTTTATGACTACAGTGTACCCATCTTCTGATGGCTACTTTCAGCAGGATAATGCACCATATCACAAAGCTCAAATCATCTCAAACTGGTTCCTTGAACATGACAATGAGTTCACTGTACTCCAATGGCCTCCATAGTCACCATATCTCAATTCAATAGAGAACCTTTGGGATGTGGTGAAACGGTAGATTCACATCATGGATGTGCAGCCAACAAATCTGCAGCAAGTGCGTGATGCTATCATGTCAATATGTACCAAATTCTGAGGAATGTTTCTAACACCTTGTTGAATCTATGCCCCAAAGAATTAAGGCAGTTCGGAAGGCTAAAGAGGGGGTCAACCTGGTACTAGCAATGGTGTACCTAATAAAGTGGCCGGAGAGTGTATATATTTTAAAGGTCAACTACAATGAAAGCTGAATTTACTGTTTCAATTATTATTGTTTTTCTTTTTACATTTTCATTAAATAGAACGAACAAGTATTCACTTAACACAATAAGCAAGTAAATGGGAGCAGAAAGGAATGTCTCAAGCAACCGCATACTGTAATTCAGTCAGCAAGACAACAACACTAAAAGATATAGTATAAACAGAAGTTTCACAGTAAATCCCAGGGGAGTTTGCGCTTTATCGATACAAGATACCACGGTCAACTACATTGGTTATTTTGGTCCACTGTGAACATAATACCCCACCATCCTCTTAGCACATGTACTGCTGTATCCAGGCTCCAACACAAAACAATTCTTGGTCATCTTTTAAGCGTTTTTTCCAGTGTGTATTCCTTCTGTTCACTTTCACTGTTATTCAGCGATCTGTTCCCTCTCTGCTAGCCATCTGCACTTCCATTCATGACGTGACTGATATGAACTGTAGAAAGCTCATCACTCATCTGTGTAACACAACCTTAGGGAACAGTTGTTGACTCTGTTGTCACATATTATCAAGCTTTACTAGCTTTTATCAGTGCATCACCTCACTTGATTAACATAGAAGCTCTGAAGTCAGACACCTAAGCTGACAATTTAATTACCCGTCATTAAGCATACATGTTATCCTAAGATCTTGAGATCACGATTGATAAACAATACTCTGCATTTGTAACATGCAACTAAAGCTCTTCCAATGGTTATAGGGGCATCATAAGAACCACAGTGTCAATGTATTTATTTTACTCATTTTTATAGTTCTGACACTGCAGAGTATTATAGAAAACACAGAAGCCAGATTGCCTTTAGCTCTGTAAGGCAGTTATACAGAGAAAGGATAGTTTTGGGGAAAACAATGATCTGTCACACAGGTATTTACAGATACCTAGAAAAAAGTAAAAGTATATTCAAAGATCTGGAGAACTGAAAAGTAATAGCTCTCTCACACTTTATGTGGAGTCATGATATACTGTGTAACACTTCAAATAAAAAAATAAAAAATAAGCAGTGCAATGACCTGAAGTGCACTTCACAACACTCTCTGCCAGAGCCCACCCTGATGCTAGCTTGTGCCGGTGTCGTGTCATATAGAGTCCCCCATCGGATAGTGTCCACTGTGCCTGCACCGTGAGTCCGGGTTCTAGCCCCACTATCCAAGTGGACATAGAGTAGGAATAAAAAGAGCCGAGCTTAGCGAGGCCGAGCCCAAAGCGTGGCAAGTGAAGCAAGTCCGCGAGGGGTGCTCTAATTTTGCCAGGCGCCGTTCATCTTCGGAGATTTTCCGAAGCTTCTTCTGCTCCATACTGCGCAAGCGCTGCGCATGCGCTGTACAGGGCGGACACTATATGATGGCAGGACACTATATGCCAGAACACCGGCAAGAGTGAAACTAGCCTTAGGTTGTTAAAGCCAGCCTTTATCAACCATGGTGCCTTGAGGTTTCTCCAGGGGTGCCTTGGCAAAATGCCTAAAAATTGTATACAAGCCAGTGGGTGGATGAAACCTACTTTTTAGTTACACAAAGCCATGGGTTTTCATTTTACACCATTACAACCTTCTAGCTACCAACCTAGTAACTACCAATGACATCATCAGTTGATAAGGAGGATGTCAGTAGCCTGCATATCATCCTTGTTTGACCTTCTCTTGCCACTCTCCATCAGCTTTGGAGTCTCATTAGCTGAGTGACAGAGAAAAACTGAGGGAGAAGAGTAGCACTGGAATACCAGTCAGTACCAGTTTGTAAAAGTGTATTTGCTTTGGTAAAATAAATCACCATTTTCCAGTATAGAGGAGAGATTTGGGGACTTATAGACCCAAGATCTCTCTGTAAAGAGGAGCTGTCATGTCCTATACCTATTATAAGGGGTGTTTACATTCCATGTAATAGGAGTAAAAGTGATAAAAAAATTTAAGGGAACGTTTAAAAATAAATAAAAAAATAAAAAAAACAAAAACAAAAAAACGTAAAGTGCCCCCGTCCTCTCGTACTCGCACACAGAAATGTAATGTAATGTGTAAATGGCATACAAACGACATGTGATGTATCACCGCAAACATTAGAGCGAGAGCAATCATTTTCTAGCAAAAAATTATGATTTTTACATGTAGGAGGGGAGTGTCAGAAAAGGCCTGGGCTGGAAGTGGTTAAACTGGGGAGTGCAAAATCTGTTGCAGCTATGCATGGTAGCCAAGCAGCTTCTAACATCAGTTAAGCTGACTGGGTTTCTATGCAGAGCTGCACTAGATTGTTCACGCTCCAGTTTTAGTAAATCAACCACTGTGTTTGCTTAACCACTGTATGTCATTTTGATGAAGTGGTTGCAGCGGGGGGGGGGTGCCTGAAGCTCAGCTGTTATTACCAGGAGTGGTGAGGGATGTACCTTCGTGGGCTCCCTGCCTACCAGGAGACCCGAGCCACGCACCGGCTGGCCAGAGACCTGAACAATGCGGAATTCTTCTTTGATTGGGTCTCCAATGTGGGAACCCGGAAGCAACGGCAGCCAAAGGCACCAGTTTTAAAAAAAATGTCAGTATTCAAAAACACTCACCTTGCCTTTTGAATACTTTGAAGTGCAGAGGAACTCAGATCCCTCCATAAAGAGTACCTGTCACTGTCTATTACTGTCACAAGGGATGTTTACATCAACAATGTAAAAATAAAAAAGCCTAAATAAATAATTAAAAAATAAATAATTTAAAATGCCCCCCAATGATCACATGCAAAGGTGAATGCATACATTGGTCCCACATGTACACAAACAGCGATAGCCCCACACATGAGGTATCACCACAAACGTCAGATCATGGGCATAAATTCTAGCACCAGACTGCCTCTGTAAATCTAAAGTGGTAACCTGTAAAAGAGTTTAAAGCATCACCTATGGATAAAAAAATGTACGACTATTGTCGCCGCCGCATGGGAGTGCGCAATTTTAAAGCATGACATGTTTTATATCTATTTACTTGGTGTAACATCGCATTTTACAAAAAAAATAGTTATGTATTGTGTTTTTTTTGCATTAAAATTCAAAAAAGTGTATTTTTTTTCCAATAAATTGCGTTTGAAAAAAAAAGTTTGCAAAACCCACCAATTTATTCTCTAGGACCTCTGCTTTAAAAAAAAAGATATAATGTTTGGGGGGAATCTAAGATATTTTCTGATACATGTAAACAAAAAGTGCCAGAAAAAGCCTGGTCTTCAAGTGGCTAATACAAACCACAGCTCCTTGTAACACTGCACATTCCCCTCCAAAAGAAGAGGAGAGACAAATTAGCATAGAGAAGGGGAAAATCCAATTGTAGGAAGAAAAAAAACAAATACAAATAAGAGTATATAAAGTAGTAAGGCATTAAAAAAATTACTTGAGATACACATCAACATCCCATCTATGGGTTAATCCCACAGGGATGTAGTTCTGCAGCTCAAAAATCCAGAAAATTTCTTGCACTAAAAGCTTTCTATAACTGGAATGGGGATTAACCCTTTCTATGCCACAAGGAAATTTGCTCTGTTGAATCTACTAACCTAAAATGGAACGTATTATAGATGTGCTAGTTTGAGACTACTTGGGTAATAGTGATCACTGTGTAATCACATTTGCCATATGTTACAGGAATAAGAAGCATGTTGACAAGTATGACAAGAACACTAAATTTTAAAAAGCTAATGTTAATAGGCTGAGATCCTTACTGTACAACAATCAATGGAACCAAAGATTTGCAGCAAAGAACACTCAAGGAAAGTGAGATTGTTTTAAAAATGAATTAAACAAGTGCATTAGTCAATGCATTCCATTGGGGATCAAGCATAAAAGAACAAAATTAAATCTTATGTGGCTCTAGTGTAGAAAAGAAAAAAAAAAGAGGCCTTTAAAAAGTATAAAGTAGAAGGGACACCTTAGGCCAGTGATGGTGACCCTTGGCATCCCAGATGTTTTGGTACATTTCCCATGATGCTCATGCATTCGGCGGTATAGTTGAGCATTCTGGGAAATGTAGTTCCAAAATATCTGGGGTGCCAAGGTTTTCCATCACTGCCCTAGGCATTCCAGATTTACAAGAAATGCAACAAGACATGCAAGGGACCAATCAGGGCAGATAAATTAGCAGATAAAAACGCAAAACGCAGTGCTACAGCAAGTAAAACAAATCCCCAAAATTTTTTGTAAAAAGGTTATTAACCACTCAAGGACCGCCGCATGGCAATGTACGTTGGCACCGACAGGCACAAGCACGTACATGTACGTGCTTGCCTTCTAGCGGGTGGGGGGTCCGATCGGACCCCCTCCCGCTGGCTGCGGCGGTCCGTTTCGCTTCAGGAGCGTTTCGGGATGAGGGCCATCCCCTCTCGATCGCTCCTGGCGAATTAGAAACTTCCCCCGCCTGTGTAGTGTAAACACAGGCAGGGAGGAAGTGATGTCAGTCTCCTCGGGGCGGTCTTTTTGACCAGACTGCGAGGAGAACACAACAGTAAGTGGACCAATCACTACATTGACATGTAGGTACACATAGGCACACAAATTACCCCCCGATCACCCACCCCCCCCCCCCCCCCCCAGTGTCACTGATTGCAGTGATCATTTATTTACTGATCACTGCATTTAGTGTCAGTTGTGACAGTAAAAACTGTCAGGGCAGTTAGTGTTAGGTCCAGGGTAGCCCCCTAACCCCCCAATAAAGGTTTAACCCCCTGATTGCCCCTAGAATTAACCTTTTCACCCCCTTTTGCCAGTGTCACTAAGCAATCGTTTTTCTGATCGCTGCATTAGTGTCACTGGTGCCGCTAGGTAGCTAGTTATTTTTTTAGGTTCACTGCCAGGTTTTTATAGCGCTAGGTACCCCCGATTGCCCCTAGTTAACCCTTTCACCAGCGATCACCTTATAAGTGTTACGGGTGACTCTGGTTAGTTAGTTTGCTTCTAATAGCATCAGGGCACCCACCATTTATTACCCAATAGAGGTTTAACCCCCTGATCACCTGGCGGGTGATATCAATTAGGTTTTAGGGTCAGGGTCTGCGTCGCCCCAGGCATCGCTAGGTTAGTGCCAGTACCGCTAACACCCACGCGCAAAGCATACACCTCCCGTAGTGGTATAGTATCTGAACAGATCACTATCTGATCTGATCAGATCTATACTAGCGTCCCCAGCAGTTTAGGGTTCCAAAAAAACGCATTGTTAGCGGGATCAGCCCAGATACCTCCTAGCACCTGCGTTTTGCCCCTCCGCCTAGCCCACCCAAGTGCAGTATCGATCAATCACTGTCACTTACAAAACACTAAATACATAACTGCAGCGTTCGCAGAGTCAGGCCTGATCCCTGCGATCGCTAACAGTTTTTTTTGGTAGCGTTTTATATTTAAAGCCTGAAGGCAGTGCTTGGTTTTCAGGGTCCCGTATGTGGCTAGGCTCCCAAAAAGTCCCCCACGTGTGGTATCCCCGTACTCGGGAGAAGCAGAAGAATTTATTTTGGGGTGTAATTTCACTTATGCCCATAGCATGTGTGAGCAATATATCATTTAGTGACAACTTTGTGCAAAAAAAAAAAAAAATTGTAATATTCCTGCAACTTATGGCAAAATATAAAATATTTCATGCACTCAACATGTCTCTCAGTAATTAGCTTGGGGTGTCTACTTTCCAAAATGGGGTCATTTGGGGGGGTTTTGTGCTATTTTGGCATTTTATGGCCTTCGAAACTGTGATAGGTAGTGAGGAGTGAAATCAAAAATTTGCACTCTTAGAAATCCTGAAGGCAGTGATTGGTTTTCGGGGTCCTGTACACGGATAGACTCCCAAAAAGTCCCACATATGTGGTATCCCCATACTCAGGAGAAGCAGCAGAATATATTTTGGGGTGCAATTCCACATATAACTATGGCATGTGTGAGCAATATATCATTTAGTGACAACTTTTTTTAAACTTTTTTTTTTTTGTGTCATTATTCAATCACTTGGGACAAAAAAAAAATATTCAATGGGCTCAACATGCCCCTCAGCAATTTCCTTGGGGTGTCTACTTTCCATAATGGGGACATTTGTGGGGGGGGGGTTGTACTGCCCTGCCATTTTAGCACCTCAAGAAATGAGATAGGCAGTCATATATTAAAAGCTGTATAAATTCTAGAAAACGTACTCTAGTTTGTAGATGCTATAACTTTTGCGCAAACCAATAAATATACGCTTATTGACATTTTTTTTACTAAAGACATGTGGCTGAATAAATTTTGGCCTAAATGTATGACTAAAATTTAGTTCATTCCATTTTTCTTATAACAAAAAGTAGAAAATATCTTTTTTTTTTAATTTTCAGTCTTTTTCCTTTTATATCGTAAAAAAATAAATATCACAGAGGCAATCAAATACCATCAAAAGAAAGCTCTATTTGTGGGAAGAAAAGGACGCAAATTACGTTTGGGTACAACACTGCATGACCGCGCAATTACTAGTTAAAGCAGTGCAGTGCGAAATTGTAAAAAGACCTCTGGTCCTTAGGCTGACAATTGGTCCGGGGCAGAAGTGGTTAAAGAACAGATAGGCCCCATAACAGATGAACATGGGAAGCTGCTCACAAATGCCAGGGAAAGTGCAGATGTGTTAAATCATTTTTTCTCTTGCAGATTAAAAAGATGGCTTTGATAGTTTTAACAGTAATATCATTGATGTTTCACTGTGGTTGACTTTAAACCACTGTGGTTGACTTTTAGGCCCCTTTCACACGGGGCGGATCAGTAATGATCCGCCCCGTGATGATCCGCTCGCTCAGCGGGGATCGCTCCGTTGTCCCCGCTGAGCCGGCTGCGGACAGGGCAGTCTCCGCACACTGTGCGGGGACCGCCCTGTCAGCTCTCCGCTCTCCTCTATGGGGATCGGATGCGCACGGACCGTCTGTCTATGTTCATCCGATCCGCTCTGCAGACGGATAGAAAAATAGGATTTTCCTCCGTATGCAGAATCGGACAGTAGCGGAGGCGGACGAAATCGGGTGTCTGCGGATGTTCATCCGCAGACAACCGCTATCCCATAGGGATGAATGTATGCCCGTATTTCATCCGCAAACGGATGGATGAAATATGGAAATATCGTCCGCATGTGTGAAAGGGGCCTAAAGAGAGACTAGAGAACACTAATGTAAAAAAATCATCAGGCTTACACCTGTGAGTCCTTGGGATAATTAGCTCAATTATAGCCAAGCCACTATTTCTAATTTGTAAAGACGTGACTGGTGGAATTGGCTTCTCTGACCTGGGCACAGTGAGTGGAACTGATGTTGTTCCTCCCACTCTGTGTAACGTAAGAAATTGGAAGCGACAAGGATCTCAGTTTGATCATATGCTTAGGAGCCCCAAGGTATTCAGAAAGGTCCATAAAGAGGGCCATGCTATCACAAGGGATGTTGATCATCCCTTCTGATAGCAATAGAGTTGATCAAAAATAAAGAGACAGTGTTAAAAAAAAAAAAAAAAAAAATGGAAATAAATATTAACCACTTAACAACCTGCCCATAGCCGAATGACAGCTAGTTGTTTAACTCTGGGAGGCCGTTATATGACGTCCTCCCAGAATTCCACTCTCGCGCGCCCCCTGGGGCACGCACTCGAGAGCATCCGTGACTGCCGGGTCCACAGGACCCGGCGCATCACGGATCATGGTAAACGGCCGCTCATCGTGGCTGTTTACCACGTGATCACTCCATTAAATGATGGAGTTATCACTTTAAACAAACCATGACGCCGGTTCCTTCCACCCCCTCTCTGTACCGATCGGTACAGCGGAGGGGGAAGAGATCAGTGTCAGCAGCACTATGGGCTGCATCTGCAGTGCCCACATCGCCACTCACCGAAATTTAACCCCTCAATTCCCTGCCATTACTCTGCAATACCCTGCAACGCTCTGCAATACCCTGCAACGCTCTGCAACACCCGCCAATACCCTGCAACGCTCTGCAACACCCGCCAATACCCTGCAACACCCTGCAATGCTCTGCGACACCCGCCAATACCCTGCAACACTCTGCAAAACCCGCCAATACCCTGCAATGCTCTGCAACGCAATACTCTGAGATACCCAGCCATACTCTGAGATACCCAGCCATAGTCTGTGATACCCTGCAATACCCAGCCATAGACATCTCCCCCCCCCCCCCCCAACGCCCTCCGGTGCTTCTACCGACTCGCCAATACGATCAAAGCCAGAATCTTTCTTTTTTCAGGCTTCCCAGCTTAGAGGTGAGATGCGGGGTCTTATTGACCCCATATCTCACTGTAAAGAGGACCTGTCATGCCATATTCCTATTACAAGGGATGTTTACATTCCTTGTAATAGGAATAAAAGTGATCAAAACATTTATTTTTGGGGAAAAAAAATGACAAACTAAAATAAAGTAAAATGAACAATAACATTTTTTTTTTTTAAAGCGCCCCTGTCCCCATGTGCTCGCATGCAGAAGCGAACGCATACGTAAGTCCCGCCCACATATGAAAGCGGTGTTTAAACCACACATGTGAGGTATCGCTGCGAACCTTAGAGCGAGAGCAATAATTCTAGCCCTACACCTCCTCTGTAACTCAAAACATATAACCAGTAAAAAAAAATTCAATCGTCGCCTATGGGGATTTTGAAGTAGCGACGTTTGGCGCCATTCTACGAGCGTGTGCAATTTTGAAGAGTGACATGTTAGGTATCGATTTACTCAGCGTAACTTCATCTTTCACATTATGCAAAAATTGGGCTAACTTTACTATGCTTTTTTGTTTAAGCACAAAACAGTTTTTTTTTTCCAAAAAAAAGCATTCGAAAAATTGCTGCGCAAATACAGTGCGAGATAAAAATGCAATGACCACCATTGTATTCTCCAGGGTGTTTGCTAAAAAAACATATATAATGTTTCGGGTTTCTATGTAATTTTCTAGCAAATAAATGATGATTTTTACATGTAGGAGAGAAATGTCAGAATTGTCCTGGGTGCTCCAGAACGCCTGATGGCGCTCCCTGCATGTTGGACCTCTGTATGTGGCCATACTGTGTAAAAGTCTCACACATGTGGTATCGCCATACTCGGGAGTAATAGCAGAATGTGTTTTGGGGTGTAATTAGTGGTATGCATATGCTGTGTGTGAGAAATAAACTGATAATATGACAATTTTGTGAAAAAATAAAAAAAAAGTTAAAAAAATCTTGATTTTGCAAAGAATTGTGGGAAAAAATGACAACTTCAAAAAACTCATCATACCTCTTACTAAATACCTTGGAATGTCTTCTTTCCAAAAAGGGGTCATTTGGGGGGTATTTGTACTTTTCTGGCATGTTAGGGTCTCAAGAATTAAAATAGGCCGTCAGTACTTCAGGTGTGATCAATTTTCAGATATTGGCACCATAGCTTGTGGATTCTATAACTTTCACAAAGACCAAATAATATCCACCAATTTGTACTTATTTTTACCAAAGATATGTATTAGTATAAATTTTGGCCAAAATTTATGAAGAAAAAATGACTAATCTGCTAAATTTTATAACGGAAACAAAGAAAAATTCATTTTTTTACAGAATTTTCTGTATTTTTTCTTTTATAGCACAAAAAATAAAAAACCGAGCAGTGATTAAATACCACCAAAAGAAAGCTCCATTTGTGTGAAAAAAAGGACAAAAATTTCATATAGCTCCAGAGTTGCATGACTGAGTAATTGTCATTCAAAATGTGAGAGCACCGAAAGCTGAAAATTGGTCTGGTTATTAAGGGTGTTTAAGTGCCCAGTGGTCAAGTGGTTAAAATACTTAAAAAAAATAAAAATAAAAAAATTGCCCCCGAATCCCCATGCTCATGTGCAAAGGCGAGAGTGTCCAATCTCTTGAAGGCAGCAGCATAACCCTATATATCTGAATTAATCATTCTGTGTCCCTTAATATAGGATTTAGAAAATTGATTTATGTAAAATAGTACGTGCCAAGTTACTTGCTGCAACAGCTGGCGCACAAGAAGTACTTGTGTTTGTTTATATTTGTAAGTAAATTAACAAGACATATAAATATCTCTAAATGAAAAAATATTGGTAGCTTCTTCTTGATCAGAAAAGTAACCTTAACATTTGTTTGCAAATGTGCAATTACTAATTGCTTTCCTGTTTAGCAGTATCAAAAGCTTAGGCTAGTACTAAATAGTAAATATAATAAATCTTTTGTAGAAAAACAAGCATCCATTTATGTCTTGCAAAAAACTAATGCCGCGTACACACGATCAGACTATCCGGCGGACTTGGTCCGGCTGTCCAGAGTACGCCGGACAATACGCCCGTGTGTGGGCTCCGACTGACTTTTTCTTTCCAAAAGTCTGGCGGATTTAGCAAGAAGTGTTGACTCAAAATTGTCCGGCGGACAATCTGGCCGTCTGTGTGCTAGTCCGCCGGACTTTTGAAATGAACGGACTTGCCCACACACGAAGGAAAGTCTGTTAATTTTGATCCTGGCTCCAGGTAGACGAGACTAGCGCAGGAAGTCAATGTCGCCGCCTCCATCGGCGAGATTGACACCTCGCCGGCCCCGTCCCCTGGTATGGACTTAAAGGGGAAGCCCTATGTCCAAAAAACGGCATGGGGGTTCCCCCAAAGTCCATATCAGACCCTTATCCGAGCACAGAGCCCGGCCGGTCAGGAAAGGAGGTGGAGACGGGCGAGCGTCCCCCTCCTGAGCCGTACCAGGCCGCGTACCCTCAACATGGAGGGTGCTTTGGGGAAGGGGGGCCCTGTGGCCCCCACCCCAAAGCACCTTGTCCCCATGTTGATGAGGACAAGGGCCTCTTCCCAACAACCCTGGCCGTTGGTTGTCGGGGTCCGCGGGCGGGGGGCTTAACGGAATCCGGGAGCCCCCTTTAATAAGGGGGCCCCCAGATACCAGCCCCCCACCCTACGTGAATGAGCATTGGGGTACCATGTAACCCTACCCATTCACCTGGTGAAAAAAAAATGTGTAAAGAAAAACACAACACGTTTTTAAAATAATTTCACAGCTCCGGTGGTCTTCCGTCTTTGGGGGTCTTCTCGCCGGACTCCTCCGCTATCTTCTGCTCTTTTCCTAGCTCTTTTATTAGCGGAGGAGCCCGGCTTTCTTCTTTGTCGCCGCCGCCATCCGGGGGTCTTCTTCCGACTTCGGAGGTCTTGTCCCTCTTTTCGGTGGTCTTGTCCCCCTCTTCGGTTCTTCTTGCCGGGCCTCCATTTTCTTCTTCCAGCTCTTTTACTAGCGGTAGCCCGGTCTTCTGTCGCAGCCTTCTTCTCTTCTTATATAGGGACAAGGGGCGGGGTCACCGAGGGATTGCACATGGTGGCCCGCCCCCTTATGGTGTCACAGTCCCAGCATCCTCCGGGGACTGTGACATCATAAGGGGGCGGGGTCACCCCTCAAGATGGAAGACCACCGGAGCTGTGCAATAAATTATTTTAAAAACATGTGTTGTGTTTTTCTTTACACTTTTTTTTCACCAGGTGAATGGGTAGGGGTACATGGTACCCCAGTACTCATTCACGTAGGGTGGGGGCCCGGTATCTAGGGCCCCCTTATTAAAGGGGGCTCCCGGAATCTAATAAGCCCCCCGCCCACAGACCCCGACAACCAACGGCCAGGTTTTTTGGGAAGAGGCCTTTGTCCTCATCAACATGGGGACAAGGTGCTTTGGGGTCCCCAAAGCAACCCCCATGACAGTGATTATCGTTAGCATCTACAACGGCCAATTGTAATAATCGCGGGCAGATTCGGCAGGCTGGTGGTAACCAAGTTGATCGCTCAACTTGGTACATTCTTGGTCGGTTTCTGCTGTATGGCTGGCTTAAAAGAAAACAAAAATGAAAGTCCCAAGTGGTGTTGGTGGCTGCATATCTTTTCTTATAATAGGCTACAGAGTTCCTGGGATGGAAAGTCCTCACCTTGCACCAGGGATAATATGCTGTCCAGGTGCAATGGTAGACCATGTGAGAAATTGACTTCATAGCCTTTAAAAGGATAACAGAATCAGATAGGGCAGTTAGAATCTGGGCTTCAAAACTAAGCCATTAAAGCCAGCAACTGAGAAGCACAGTGATAAGCTGGTTCTTGGGCAAGAAGATCTAAACATTCCGGGAAGGCCCATGATTACATCAGGGGTCTGATGATATCCAAATACTATGTCCAATTCAGTTCAATGAAAATGACTGAGTCCTTGCATCCCTTTCAAAGGACAGAACTTCATAGGAGGAAAAGCAGAAAACCGGTTGAACTGTTCCCATGAGGTCATCAGGCCATCCACCCTAAAGGCCCTAGAGACAAGCCTGTCTAGTTTGATGTTGAATCTGCAACCCAGAAGGTCCACAACCGGTATCTTCCACCTTAATATCTCTAAAAACACCCCAGATTGAAGAAGCCACTCGCTTCAATCCAGATTGAGGAAGTCCACCAGCTAACTTTTCACACACAGTATGTGCACTGCAGACAGCCTACCTGACAGGGCCAGCAGAGCCACAACCCACTTTGGCGCATGCACACAGGGGATTTTCGGCTGAAAGCCTGGCAGACGTCGGGCCCTGCCGGAAATAAATCTCCCGCACGCATGCCCGGGGGCGACGATATTGCAGCCCTGGCCACTCACAGCGCGGGAGCCGCGATACCCGGAAGACAATAACATGGGAACATGTCAGCTCCCTCGGTGTGGATTGGGCGAGATGTCGGGGCCTTGTAAGCATTTCATAATGATCTAGTATGCGGTGCATACTAGCTCATTATGCCTTTTCCCTTTCAGGTCTAAAAAAAAAAAAAAAACATCAGCGGGTTTACTACCGCTTTAAGAGTTCCCACTACTCTTCATAACCGCTACGGCTATTGCAAGATAATTTTTCTGTTTATCTTATTTTTGTCACTGGAACCCCTTTCCTCCCCTGCCGATGTATTATGGATGATATGCGTGTATATATAGGAAATCTAGACTACATTTTCACTGTCATTACCATTTAATTTATTGTTGCTCTTTATAGATTGGGCTGTGTCCCCTGGCTGCACTTACAACTAATCCTGCATGATCTTGGGGCTCTCTGGTTCTCGCAAACACTGGAGGATCTTTTGCAGTGTGATATCTCAGCATAGCTGTGGGCATTCGTTGGGGTATGAGTGCCAACGCAACCCTGTGGCCTTCCAATCCTGGTTTTACGAAATAGTGACATACATATGTAATGCAAGTTCTGTGTTGGGGTAAGTATATTACTATTCTGTATACTTATGATGTACACATTATTGTGGTCATGTATATTTATATCTGTACTTACTTTTCAGAGCAATTATCTGTATCATCATGTTTCTGACACCTCTGAAGATTAATTGAAACGTGTTAGTGATCATTTAGGAATATTTGTACCCATACTACAAATGCTCTGTATGTCCCACTAGATTTTATTCTTTTGTACCAATAAATTCTATTTTTTATTCAATAGATGTTTCTTTAGTGTCTTTATAGTCCCACCCCTAGAGGGTTTTTACATGTTGTAGCAGGTGCCTATGTAAGTGTCAAACATAGGATCATTACAGGTTGGTCCCACGGCTTCTTCATGGTGGACTCTGGGTACTGTCCCCTAGCGTAAAGCCAAGAAGTAACCAATTCGGAAGAGCACCAGTGGCTCTGTAGCAATTGAAGAATCTTCATAGAAGAAAAATTTGTCTTATAAAAAAGTAAAAAAAAAATAAAAAATTGTTTCTCTCACAGAGTAGAGAAAATACAGTATGTTCGCTACTCTAAGGAAACTAGCAAAAAATGGAGGCATGCTGGGAGTAGAAGGGGTTATAAACCGGGTCTCCTTACAGCTTTGGTTGCCACTGTCCAACTCTCCAGAAGGTGGCAGTGTAACTTATTGTTCCAGAAAACGTTACCCTGTATCTAGAAATGTAAAATGAATACCTGTTGATGCAGTGTCCTTGTCACTTCTGTGAGCTTAGCAGAGAGCACAAACAACTTAATGTTTCCTTTGTAAACTACAAATCCCATCAACTTCCAGTTAACAGGGATGAACAAGAGCAGAAGTGCTTGAAATTCAGCCTGAGTGAAAAACATGACTCCCTTCGGACAAGATATGGTCAAGAAGTAAAACTAGCCACCCTAAGACAGAACATGTGCTATCCACTAGATTAACCGTCAAAATTTAAAGTGGAAAAGCACAATGAATGCAGCCACCACACTTGATAAGTTTCATTATATTTAAGTTTTTTTTTTAGATACACTTTAAATCTGTACCATGCATTCTTTCAGCTATTAAGCTGCTTGCACACTAGTCGTTTAGGCCGTATGACACTAAGTGTTGGAGACCCTGCTGCTTGCAAGCCTGTCAAAGTCTATGGCAGACTGAAATATGCTGTTGGATGGGACTGAACACTGTACCAAAAAGAACTTGTATTTAGCGCTGTATGTGTTCAGGGGCATATACCCGGAAACCAGATATTCTACTTGCATATGTCTGGGGTCTTTCAAGTCCAAATATTTTAAATATAAAAAGCTAATTATGTCTCTAGTCAATAAACTAATTTGGTCCTATTTGAACACTGTGGCTTTCCACATGTAGGCAGATCTTACAAGTGACCACTGATTGGCATTATCATCATTTCATTTGTATAATTTTATCATCTTGCCAAACTCTTCTCCTTTCAGCAGAAAAAAAAAAGACTGAATACACTTTGATTGAAAGATTTCTAAGCATGCTAGAAAACCTATTCATCTAGTGTTAAACATGCTAACCATATAATTGTTACAAATAATCATCAATAAGTTAAATAATGTTCTCAGATCAGCAGATGACCTTGATCAAGTGCACCTAAGTTGGCTGATCAGAACTCCCACCAGCACTGCCACTGATCAAAAACTCCCCGCCAGCACTGCCACTGATCAAAAACTCCCCGCCAGCACTGCCACTCATCCCATTCCTCCCACCAAGGAGTAAGAGATGGAATAAAAATAGAGAATACTTGGAAGGAAGAGGGGGGGGGGGGAACAAAGAAAAACAGGGAGAAGGAATATGAGGAGGAACAAGAAAGACGGCTAGAGAGAGGGATGGGGGAAAAAAAAGGTAATTACGATAGAGAGAGAGATAAAGTGCAAAGAAAGGAGAACAAAGAGTGGTACATCCTAAAATGTACCATAAGGGGTTTTAATACTGTACGAGTGGAAGGGACTCGGGAAGCGCTAAATGTCCGTGGGTTAGGGGTGCAAATTACTTGTCTTGCCTTGGGTGCTGACAACCCACGCTATGAAAATGGGGTGGGGGTCACAGAACTGGAAAGGCTGAGAACCACTGCTATAAAGAAAGCTCATTCATATCTTTACAGGACAAATATTGCCCTTTGCTTGGCACCTAAATTAGTGTATTCACCACTTATTCTCGGAGTCCAGGCCATTGTGGCATTACTGTCAATGTGACAAATACAAGCAGTTTAATGTGTATTTATAATGCTAGAACTATAAGATAATGGTTTACTTACATCCTTTGAATCAAGGAGTTCTTTACATTTCTCATTCCTGTTGGTCTGAACGTCAGGGTTAACACAGGTATGATCTCTACTGGAAAGTATAGTCATCCTCACGCCAGAATAAGCTGTTTTCCGCAGTTCCCTGGTTATCTGGGCTATTTGCTTGTGTGTTCGTGTACCAAAAAATATCTTGGGCACTCTCTGCTTTTGTTCATGATCCTTTTTTTTTTCATTCATTTCAGTTTTTTCCAGGGTTTTGTAGCATCCACAGAAACAGAGACTGCACGGCTCTGGGTGCTGTAAAAGAGGAAAAGCAGCTTGATAGAGGTAATCAAAACACAATCTTTTATATCACGTTGCAGGATGTTTAGAAAGCTTTTAAGACACCGCTTGAACACATTGAAAATGTATTTTAAACACAGGTTACCATTATAGTCTCATTAATCAGCGTTCCTCCTATATTAGTTCTCAGAGCATGTGTTACTGAGGCCTTATGTAGACTAAATAATATTACGTTTCAAGGAGAATTTTAATATCAAATTTAAATGACATTCACCAGTATGTTTTTTTTTTTGGTTTTCAAATTCGGTTTTGAATTTCTGTCATATTGTGCCAGTATGTAACTTAAAGGATAAGTTCACTTTAAAAAAAATAAATGCACATTTCTTTGCATGTAAAATTAATTAGCATTTATTTTTTTTTAAATTTGGAGCCTGTAAAGCATTGCACCAGCAACCTGGTGCCATGCAGGTTTTCAGCAGATCTGCTAGTGTATCTGTCCGCCTGTACATCCAGTATGGGCAAGCACATGTAATCTGAAAGGAAGACTCAATGAACTACCACAGCACTCCACAGCACTGTGGTAGTTCATTGAGAACTACAAGCCGACAGCCGCAAAGGATGTCAGGGCTTGTAGTTCATTCACACGCAGAACTATGTTAATGAATGATGTGGCCATGGGCGGGGGAACCCCGCTTGGCTGTACCGTTTTTAAAAAGTGACAGCTAGTACGGGGAACTTCTCTCCGTACTGCTGTCAAATGAAGGGGGGAAGGGGGAAATCTGGCAGCGGCTGCAGGACTGGGAACATGTTAAATGTTCCTCCCTAAAAACGGGTGGAACACGTAACATGTTCCCAAAGGTGAGCTTGACCTTTAGGAAAAAAAAAGAATCTAGTAAAAATGCTCTCTAGAACGAAAATGTTACTGTGAATATGCTTACAACAAAAACAGAAAAGAAAACAAATATATGACTTTGGAATTGAAAGGGCCTCTTCATTTTAAAAGCAAAGTCAATACAAATTATATTCACTACCTCTTTTTAATCTTGGTTACTCAGATAGTAAAACATCCTTGTTAATATTTTTATCTTGGTCTTCTTTGCCGTGAGTTTTGTGAAGCCAAAAAATTATTTAATGTTCCTCCAATGTAAAATAAAACCTACTGACATCATAATTTAAGATTGCAACACTCTTAGTGGACTGAAGACCGAAACTTTAAAGAAAATGTTTCATGACTGTAGCATCCAGCAAAATATAAGTAGCTAGTAGGCAATCCAATGCACTGTATTCCTTTGAAATAATGAAACTTATCTTTGAGCCAACCTAATCCCTAAAAAGATGCTGTTAGTTGTAACACATTATCGTATGCAATTATCACTGTTCCCTCATCAACAGAAAAGCTATACCTCTAATCTAGAACCCATCTTCAGGCCTTACCAATGGTGCATGTGTTGCAGTTCTACCTGGAGCACAAGTGAATTATTTGCTAAACCAAGCAACACGATTTGGTGATTGTAGAGTAGAGAAACCACTCAACTAAGAATAATTTTTTTCTTGTGATTTCACATCTCTTTCCAGTCCTAATAGGAGGTGAAATATTCCTGATGGTGACACAGACAGCAATCTTAACATGGACTCTAATCCTTTTCTCACTTTATCAGGATCCAAGTAAAATATTTAGCTAGAGTTGGTCTTTAAAGTTATGTGCACTTCCTGACAGATCTGTAAAGAGACTTTCAAGTGTCCCTGTTATGGCCATGCTTTATCTCAGGCTGAACAATTTCTATGTAAAGTGACAGATACAGATTGGGCACACGAGTCAGTACTTGAAGGGGTTAGGCTATTGATGATAACAGACTAACCCAGGGTATAGGCACAAATACAAGACATGCTTATGCTGCCATTTTTAATGATTCTTGTGATTATATGCTTTACAATAAGTAGTTGAAAGTATCCCTGTGGAGTGGATACTGCAAAACACAACAGTTCTTAGGGATTTTTCTTTTTATTTATAAACAGTAAGATTATCCTCTATAAATAAATGCTAAGCCATGGCATGCGTTACACCACAATACTGGGGATCAAGCTGTCTCTTAGCCTTTACTATGTGGAAAACCAAGTTCAGATTACCCTCGGTCCCACTCAACCTTGTCCACCATTAAATATTACAATAAGCAATAGAATGGAGGTGAATGTGACCCTTCTGGAGCTGTCAGTCACAGGGATAAAAGGTTCACTGATGTGCCAAAGAAACAGCCCGTCAAACCGGATAAAGTTTCCTTCTTGTTGGAATTGTTACATTCCCTTCTCAAGTTGCCAAGAAAGGTAGGCTTCATTACGGTGTGCTGCCACATTAAATAGCCAGCTCCAAATATCCTGCCTTCTATATTGAATAATTACTTATTCACTCAAAAGGATAAAAAGGACACGTTATGAATGGAGTTCTTGTACACGGTGAAGGAGGAAACAGCTGACCTGATGGTGTCCCTTACATTCACTGCAATATCCGACTTGAACGTGAAAGTAGAGAGCAAATTATATAATGATTATTTTACTCTGAAGACTTGTTCCAGTATTCATTGGTATGAATTGTATTAAATGACCTGAACTTCCCTTTTTCCAAGTCTTATAGAAGAAAAAGATGATAAAATTGAAACATAAATGTATCTATTTCACATAGATGGTTAGTCATGTCAGAATATAACGGGAACAGACGAAAGGCTGAAATACACCAATGATCTGCATATGAAATTGTAGGCTTCATGTACACGGGATGTTGTTCAACCTCTCCCGAACGATTTAACTTGACAGCTAGAAACCGGCATCTAAAAATGGCCATTTAGCCACGTTTACATGCCACGTTTGCACAAAAAAAAAAAAAAAAACATTTTTTTTGTTAAAATGAAAATCGTCTGTAAACCAAGCGCTGCTAAACTCGAATTACCGGGTTGAGCAGCGTTTACAAGCCATTACAGCCATTTGGAGTTTCAAATGCCTCTGAACATCCGTCTGAAACCATTTTTTTGCTTTCCAAAAAGCTTATAAACTCAACTGCCTAGAAACTACTATAAACGACCCTGTGTACATGTACTGATAAGAGAACATAGGAGAGAGTTCAGGTGAAAAAAATGACCAACTGCGCCTAAACATCCGTTTACCAGCAGCAATGTACATAAGGCCTTAATCTGCAGTCATTTTTTTGTAATGCTTAAACCACCCAAGTTTTGTTTGTAATCCTTAAAGTGGATGTAAACCCATTCTAAATTACTTCTATAGTGCTGATCTATAAGGATATACATATGGCCCCTGCATGTATCCTTACCCGTCAAGTATGTCCCCTTTAGCTGATTGGAGCCCTGCAATACTCCATACTCTGTGGGCAGGGCTCGGTGAGTGGAGTTGTGATGTCAGTAGACTCCCTGCCCAGCTCTACACTCCCCTTGGCCAGGCATAAATATTACTTACACTGAACTTCTGCTGGTGTTGTGGATTATGCCCCATGAAAACTAACATCCAGTCAAAACCCAGGAAAGTCACCACATGACTTTAGCATGCCCAATCATGCTGAGGTGTGGATCAGCCAATCCTGGGAGAGCTGGAGAAGGAGGGGGGATGTGAAGTAAACAAAATGCCTCTCTCACACTCTTGCATGAGATAAGGAAATCACCTGTCACTCCCTGACCATGCCTCCCTTATAAATTGTTGATAGTCCTTAATTACTGTGATTACAACTAAATAGGGCACCATGGTACAGTACCCGCAATAGAACACCATATTTTTGTGTGATCGACTGTATAATTATGTTACTACTTTATATTTGCTTGTTTCTATATATTCATTGTAGTTATATACTTACTTTGTCTGTCCTTGAATAAAGACATGCGTTTGCATGTCGGGACATGCATGTCATATTTGTATATGTATTAATTTGAAGAGGATTTTATTTATTTTATTTTTTTCTTTGGTTAAATAAACAGCTTTCTTAGCTAGTGGTGTGCTGGGATCTGTCGCCTGTCCTCTCCCCCCCTCCCCCCCCCTTTTTTTTTTTCCTTTGCCCCCCCCCCTTGTTTTTCACCCACACACCCCTACCCTATTTTTGTCCTGGGGGTCTGGGGAGGTATCGGACAGTAGCGGCATATCTCCGCATTGATTTGGCCTGGGTTTATGCTCATCCCCCACTATTATGGTCCCTCAGCATATTGCCTCCAATGTCCCCGCATTTTTACGGGGAGGTGGTGGGGGGGTTGGTTGGCTTTTGGCGCGACTCCCCGACAAGGGTAGGAGGGACCCCTGTTTGTGCACACACAGGGCTCTCTCCATAGATGTCCCCCTGTATGACTGCCGCGGCCTGGCTCCGCCCAGCTACGGGGGACACGTATCTCCTTGTCGGCGGCATCCCTGGACACTTCCGGACATGCCTCACGTTCGCCTGACCCTTCGTGCGGACGAACGTGACGCATTTGCGTTGTGCATTTGCGTCGGAAGTGACGTCGTTTCGGGGTCGTTTTACGACCTTCCGGGACGCCGGGGCGGCCACACGTGGTCGACCTGTTTAGGTGACCAGGCAATAATAGGCAGTACTGGCCAATGGATGGGCGGCCATCACCTGTGACGCAATCCCGGGGCACTATATAACACAGCACACTTGGCAGTAAGTGTTAGCTCCAATTCACAAACAAGGACTCTGTTATCACTGAATCCCTGGTTGGTAAGTTTGACTATTTCCTGGCTTGGCAAGCATGTCCCCATTGTACTTAATTAATTGCCTTAAACTAGCTTTCTTAATAGCAAGCTCGTTTTTTTGCTCTACTTATTTCTAGATGGGGTGACTTTATGGATTAGGAGTTAATGACCGTGTCTGGTACTCTTCCCGGGATAGTTTTCCAGTAACAGTCCCTCCTTTCTCCATTTTGGGAATCCCCTGCCCAGCCCAGCAATCCAGGTAACAGCCATTATTCCTAGTATAAACATGGTTTACTACATCTGGACAGTTTTAATTTTTTTTTATTTTTATTTTTTTATTTTTTCATCTCTATGTCACATTTCACTAGTCCCTTATTAGCACCTTATGTATTTCCATTTTTGCTTGTCACTAGCATATCAATGCACTTATCTTACTGTCACCCCCATATCCCAGCCGTCACCTTTCAAATTCCTTTTACTACACACAGACTCACACCTTTCACCTTCATACCTTACCCTTTATGTACACCATTCACTCACTCATTCACTCCAGTCACCCATTATTTGGATGTCATTACATACACCATTCCAACCACATGTCATTTCACGCCTTTTCCTTTTTACTTGAGTTGTGGTTTGTTTTGGTTTTTTCAGTTTTCGGTGTGTGATGGCTTTTGAGTTTTGTCCCCTCCTCCTCTTTTTTTTTTTTTTTTTTTTTCTTTCCTGATGTAGATGAGGATATCTGGAGATATTCCCTTTATATACCGTATATACTCGAGTATAAGCCGAGATTTTCAGCCTCTTTTTTGAGGCTGAAAGTGCCCCCCTCGGCTTATACTCGAGTCATCGCTGTCTGCCCGCTCGATCAGCGTGTCGAGCAGACAGACAGCGGCCATTCTATTCAAAAGCCGCGCCTCCGGCTCCGCCTTCGCCTGTGATAGGCGGAACACTGAATTTCCCAGCAGCCTGTGTTCCGCCTATCACGGACGTCGTATCATCCTCGTACTACGGACGAGGATGATACGACGTCTGTGATAGGCGGAACACAGGCTGCTGGGAAATTCAGTGTTCCGCCTATCACAGGCGAAGGCGGCGGCGCAGCTTTTGAACTTACAATGGCCGCCGACGAAGAGGGCACGGGACGGCACGGCACGGGACGGGACGGGACGGGGGCAAGGCAAGGCACGACACGGGACGGATGCAAGGAGGCAAGGCACGGCACGGGACGGAGGCAAGGAGGCAAGGCACGGGACGGAGGCTCGGGACAAAGGTAGGCTGGACACACACACACACACACACACACACACACACACGGATGGAGACACACACAGGGATGGATGGATGGATGGATGGAGACACACACACACAGGGATGGATGGATGGATGGATGGATGGAGACACACACACACAGGGATGGATGGATGGAGACACACACACACAGGGATGGATGGATGGATGGACACACACACACACAGGGATGGATGGACGGACACACAGGGATGGACGGACACACAGGGATGGACGGACACACAGGGATGGACGGACACACACACAGGGATGGACAGGCATGTCTCACCCTCGGCTTATACACGAGTCAATAAGTTTGCCAGTTTTTTTGGGGGTAAATTGGGGGCCTCGGCTTATATTCGGGTCGGCCTATACTCGAGTATATACGGTACATATAAATCATGTGTATGATATTTTCATACCACATATGTGGGCTTATATATGAAACATATATGTCTAATTTTGCTTATGTTGGGATTTTTGTCACAGGCGTGGCTTACCATACGGGCAGGCTGCCTACATTTGCACCTACTTCCTACAATTTCTGTGGGGCATAGGGCTCTCGTGTGACCGCTCGCGAGCCGCGCTTTTGGGCCTCCGACCCCAGCCCCTCTGTTGGATTCTATGGTGAGACGTATGGACCACGTACCTTCTTTAATATGTGAGGGATACCGAAGCATGAACCTGGGTAAACTCCACCATTAAGCATTATAATTTACGTGAACCTTTCGGCAATACTATATTGGGTAAACCATACTAACAAACTTAGAATATTTTTGAATATTTGTAAATAAATATTATTCGATAGATTTATTAAGTTTTATTTTGTCTCTCTATCAACAGACTATCTCTGAAGAAGACCCTAGTGGTTGAAACGCGTTAGAATCATTTTTTGCTGTTACTAATTTTATACAGTATACAGTATCTATAGTTAGGTCTGTTTAGTGTATGCCCATTGATATCATTGTATTTTTTGTATATAAGAGCCTGGCTCTATTTTTTGTTTTAAATACCTAGGTGAAGCTCATATTTTTACCATACAATAAAATAATCTTTTTACATTATGCTACGCTTATTGTTTATTGCTGCCTAAAAACCCCGTTGGTGGGGGAATTTGTTTTATTTTTTCGATTTATAGGGGTGAGCAGCACCCTCCCCGCTCTTGTTAGCAGTGTGTTCTTTCCAATATCACTCAATTTAGGTGGTTAAACACCCTTTTTCTCTTTTTTCTTTTCTTTCTTTTTTTCTTTTTTCCTTTGGCTTTCTCCCTTTCTATTTCTTTTCCGTTCTCCTCTACGCTCTTTCATATGCTTCTTCTTCCTCTCGTCTTTTTTTCCCCCGCAATTGAATACTGGAGGGTTTAAACATGAGCTTGACCTAGTAGTATCTTGATGTGATTGAAGTGTACATATATCTCCTTTTTTTGTGTACATAACATGTCTACAGCGAATATGAATATGTTTCAAGGTCATGACTGGGACACTTTGATGTTAGGCAATGAAACTGAGTTTGAGAAAAACGATCGAGCTGACACAGAGATTACCACTCTGACCTCTAAATTGATGAAAATACTTGAGAAAAAATCAGCACTGTTTTGGCATATAAAATCCTTTGACAGATATAATAAGGAGAAAATTAACCCTTTGGGCCTTCGGGTCCAAATCTTTCCCAATGTAGATTCAATTAGTAGTGAATGCAAAATAGAATGGGAGGCACACTTGAATGCTTGCTCACAGCAAATGATGGTTATTCTTACTAAGGAGTACACCAGGTAAATTGCACTCCTAGACAAGGAGATTTGTACCCTAGAAACGGCCTTACAACCTTTTGCGCCTCATGCCCTATTTGTAGAATCCCGGACTAAACTCCGTGCCGATTTATCTTCCTATAATAAGAGCATTCTGTGCAAGAAGGAGGCCAAATATTGGAGGGACAAATTTGCCTTCTCAGAAGGACGAGCATATAAATGGAACACGAATATACCATCTCATAATAATGTTAGTGGGAAATTGCATCCCGCTACAAAAAATACAACTAAATTTAAAGCTATGCCCAACTCTAGCGAAGGAGCTAAACCTATGCAGAAACCCCGGGGCAAATTTAAAAGGAATAGAAGTAATAAGGACTCCCCGGAAGGGAATAGCAAAAAACGCATCACTGACAACATTCCAACAGGGGGATTAAATACACATAAGGACCCGCAAGCTACATCACATGTTGTGGTGGCATTGCAAGACCTCTCACACACATACCTTGATGAGCTGGCCGACCCCGTTCGTGGTAATGGGATATGTAATGAGAGAGGAAGGGAAACTATGCTACCACATATGGAAGTAAGCCAGAAGGCTGATGTTACTAATACTAAAGGGATAAGTAGCGGAAACGATAAGGAAAATATAGTACCTGGCTCGGAAACTGGCCAGAACTCTTTAAACCTGAAGTGGGGATTTCCCTCACCCCGATTAAACAAGGCAGTAGGAAACTTGGACGCATTTGTCACACGGATCCAAGCGAATCCTTCAGTGTGATCAACCTTTCGTCCTACGCGTTATCACCAGTGGAAACTGGTGTTTTGGCGCGTGGTTTAACATTTTGCCCACAAGAAAGCTTTGATCCCTTTGGGATGATTACAGATATCCAACTTTTTGCACGCAGGCTTTTGCTAAAGAGCCTGTACACTAGGAATGCCACTGATACCAACGCCATTGATTGCCCTAAACTCAGTATGAGAGAATTTAAGGCCCTGAGAGATTTGACACTTCTGTATGAAGAGAATAACACTCTGGACCTTATAGACCAGATAGATCTGGATATGTTATTGGATACAACGAATTAATCCACTGACATACCTGGGCTGACGGTCAAAAAACCTTCAGGTAAATTTCCACCTCTAAGCTTAAACTCAAACATTGACACATTTGTTAAACAAGTATCTAGGGATATTCGCAAATTGCCATCTAGGAAATCTCATCCTGACAACTTAAATGCAGAGGAAATAAAAGCTCTTCACATGTTGACAAAGAATGTCAACATCACAATAAAACCTTCCGATAAGGGGGGTAATGTGGTCCTCATGGACAATTCAAACTATGTACGCATGTGCCAGGAGATCCTAGACAACAAAGAATGGTATAAGACCATCCCGAGTACATCAATACAGACTTTCTATAATAAATTTTATAACCTAATAGATGCAGCCCTGGTTCAGGGTGGCATCACAAAGGACCAACATGCCTTTATTGGAATCAAATACCCTAGGGCCGCCACCTTTTACAGTTTACCGAAGATCCACAAATGTCAAGTAAGACCCCCTGGTCGGCCGATCGTTTCAGGGAAAGGGGGAATAACTGAAAACCTTAGCAAAGTCATTGATTCATTCTTACAGCCATTTGTTTTGAGTATGCCCTCATATGTGAAGGACACAACGCATCTATTACAGACCATTGAGAACTATACTTTAACTGCAAACTCCATCCTAGTGGCAATCGATGTGGAGGCATTGTATAGCTCGATCCCACATGAGAAGGGGATCAAGGCCATACAAAATCTACTTCAATTAAGTGGGAGATACAAATATGAAGTTGACAAATTTATAGTGGACAGACTCGATTACATTTTACATCACAACTTTTTCCTATTCAATGACTCCCACTACCTCCAGGTGCAGGGCGTGGCCATGGGCACTTGTTGTGCCCCGGCCTACGCCAACCTGTACCTGGGGGAGTGGGAGAAATCCCTCCTGGCTGACGAGGACCTCCTCGAATACACGCGCCACATCGCTATGTGGCGGCGGTATATCGATAATGTCCTCGTCATCTGGGAGGGATCGGAAGCTGCCCTTTTGAAATTTATGTCCTGTATCAACACAAACACATATAATCTTAAGTTCACTGTGACATATGACACCCAGAGTATCACATTCTTGGATGTCACAATAGGACGCACCCCAAATAATTCAATTTTCACCTCTCTATACCGTAAAAGCACTGCGGGCAATACGGTATTGCATGCAGATAGCTTTCACCCTATGGCCTTAAAACGTTCTATACCTTACGGCCAATACCTCCGCCTCCGCAGAAACTGTTCAAATGACAGTCTCTTTAAAGAAGAGGCACAGAAACTTCAGACCAGATTCCTCGCACGAGGGTATGGTCGCTCTTGCCTCCGTAGGGCCTACAACAAAGTTGCAGTGTTACCCCGTAGGGACCTCCTGTTTTCTAAAAAGGAACGTAGTGACCCCACTGCGGATCCACTGAGGATTATTATGCGTTTCACCAAACAACACAATACCATTTTGGATATTATCCAAAAACATTGGTCGATCTTAAAAGACGATCCCAAGATCGGTTGTTTGGTGCCAATACGTCCCTCTATTTCCTTCAAAAGGGCCTCTTCGCTATATGATAAACTGGTGCAAAGCGAATATAGGAATGAGAACAAAAGGTCCAAACACTGCTCAGTTCTTGGCTCCTTCCCCTGCAATCACTGCTCGTGTTGCAAATACATTAGACGTGATAAGATCTTCCGTCTACCAAACAGTGTCAACTTTCGACCTACCCACTTCGTAAATTGCCAGACACGAGGCGTGGTTTACTTTTTGGAATGCGAGTGTGGGGCGTATTATGTGGGCAAAACGTAACAAGAATTCCACCGCCGCATGTCTAAACATGTGTATAGTATGGAAATAGGTAACTATTACTTGCCGATTGGACGCCATGTCGTGCAAGCACACAACTATAGAATGCCTAAATTTACATTTACTGCCCTAGACCGTATACACATACCTGCCAGGGGGGGCGATTGGAATAAGACCTTATTACAACGTGAACACAGGTGGATACACAAATTGGATGCCACCTCTTTCCCAGGTCTTAACGAATCGGTCTCCTTTGCTCCCTTCCTAAAGGGGTTTTCCTCAGGAAGGACACAGTAGAGACCGGGTGTACCTGCCCCATTACTCTGTGAGCTAACTCTCCTCTATGTTCTTTTCTCTAACTCCCTAGTAAGTGTCTAGGAACACTCCCTGACCATGCCTCCCTTATAAATTGTTGATAGTCCTTAATTACTGTGATTACAACTAAATAGGGCACCATGGTACAGTACCCGCAATAGAACACCATATTTTTGTGTGATCGACTGTATAATTATGTTACTACTTTATATTTGCTTGTTTCTATATATTCATTGTAGTTATATACTTACTTTGTCTGTCCTTGAATAAAGACATGCGTTTGCATGTCGGGACATGCATGTCATATTTGTATATGTATTAATTTGAAGAGGATTTTATTTATTTTATTTTTTTCTTTGGTTAAATAAACAGCTTTCTTAGCTAGTGGTGTGCTGGGATCTGTCGCCTGTCCTCTCCCCCCCCTCCCCCCCCTTTTTTTTTTTTCCTTTGCCCCCCCCCCTTGTTTTTCACCCACACACCCCTAACCTGTTTTTGTCCTGGGGGTCTGGGGAGGTATCGGACAGTAGCAGCATATCTCCGCATTGATTTGGCCTGGGTTTATGCTCATCCCCCACTATTATGGTCCCTCTGCATATTGCCTCCAATGTCCCCCCGTTTTTACGGGGAGGTGGTGGGGGGGTTGGTTGGCTTTTGGCGCGACTCCCCGACAAGGGTAGGAGGGACCCCTGTTTGTGCACACACAGGGCTCTCTCCATTAGATGTCCCCCTGTATGACTGGCGCGGGCTGGCTCCGCCCAGCTACGGGGGACACGTATCTCCTTGTCGGCGGCATCCCTGGACACTTCCGGACGTGCCTCACGTTCGCCTGACCCTTCGTGCGGACGAACGTGACGCATTTGCGTCGGAAGTGACGTCGTTTCGGGGTCGTTTTACGACCTTCCGGGACGCCGGGGCGGCCACACGTGGTCGACCTGTTTAGGCGACCAGGCAATAATAGGCAGTACTGGCCAATGGATGGGCGGCCATCACCTGTGACGCAATCCCGGGGCACTATATAACACAGCACACTTGGCAGTAAGTGTTAGCTCCAATTCACAAACAAGGACTCTGTTATCCCTGAATCCCTGGTTGGTAAGTTTGACTATTTCCTGGCTTGGCAAGCATGTCCCCATTGTACTTAATTAATTGCCTTAAACTAGCTTTCTTAATAGCAAGCTCGTTTTTTTGCTCTACTTATTTCTAGATGGGGTGACTTTATGGATTAGGAGTTAATGACCGTGTCTGGTACTCTTCCCGGGATAGTTTTCCAGTAACAGTCCCTCCTTTCTCCATTTTGGGAATCCCCTGCCCAGCCCAGCAATCCAGGTAACAGCCATTATTCCTAGTATAAACATGGTTTACTACATCTGGACAGTTTTTTTTATTTTTTTTTTATTTTTTTTCATCTCTATGTCACATTTCACTAGTCCCTTATTAGCACCTTATGTATTTCCATTTTTACTTGTCACTAGCATATCAATGCACTTATCTTACTGTCACCCCCATATCCCAGTCGTCACCTTTCAAATTCCTTTTACTACACACAGACTCACACCTTTCACCTTCATACCTTACCCTTTATGTACACCATTCACTCACTCATTCACTCCAGTCACCCATTATTTGGATGTCATTACATACACCATTCCAACCACATGTCATTTCACGCCTTTTCCTTTTTACTTGAGTTGTGGTTTGTTTTGGTTTTTTCAGTTTTCGGTGTGTGGTGGCTTTTGAGTTTTGTCCCCTCCTCCTCTTTTTTTTTTTATTTTTTTTTTTTTTTTTCTTTCCTGATGTAGATGAGGATATCTGGGGATATTCCCTTTATATACATATAAATCATGTGTATGATATTTTCATACCACATATGTGGGCTTATATATGAAACATATATGTCTAATTTTGCTTATGTTGGGATTTTTGTCACAGGCGTGGCTTACCATACGGGCAGGCTGCCTACATTTGCACCTACTTCCTACAATTTCTGTGGGGCATAGGGCTCTCGTGTGACCGCTCGCGAGCCGCGCTTTTGGGCCTCCGACCCCAGCCCCTCTGTTGGATTCTATGGTGAGACGTATGGACCACGTACCTTCTTTAATATGTGAGGGATACCGAAGCATGAACCTGGGTAAACTCCACCATTAAGCATTATAATTTACGTGAACCTTTCGGCAATACTATATTGGGTAAACCATACTAACAAACTTAGAATATTTTTGAATATTTGTAAATAAATATTATTCGATAGATTTATTAAGTTTTATTTTGTCTCTCTATCAACAGATTACCTCTGAAGAAGACCCTAGTGGTTGAAACGCGTTAGAACTATTTTTTGCTGTTACTAATTTTATACAGTATATCTATAGTTAGGTCTGTTTAGTGTATGCCCATTGATATCATTGTATTTTTTGTATATAAGAGCCTGGCTCTATTTTTTGTTTTAAATACCTAGGTGAAGCTCATATTTTTACCATACAATAAAATAATCTTTTTACATTATGCTACGCTTATTGTTTATTGCTGCCTAAAAACCCCGTTGGTGGGGGAATTTGTTTTATATTATCACCTGTCACTTATGGCAAAGGGGAAGAACAGACACCCATTTCTCTGTGTGTCAGTTTTTATCTTACTGAAAAAAGATAAGAGGACTGCTCAGAGGTGGATTAACTCTTCATGGCAAGACTGGGCACAGATGAAATTATATCATCTGCTGTAACAGATATGAGTCTTAATTTAATAAAATATATGTGAGGTTTACATCCACTTTAAACCCTGGCAGTATATGGACACTCCTATCATTTAACAAGACTAGGGAGACATTTGTGTATCCCACACACAAAAACAAAAAAAACAAACAAACAGTAAATAATATTAAAGCCAAGTTTACATAAAAAAGTAAACCTGCAACCTTGTTTAGCATAAATCTTACTTTCTCGAATGACCCTCACGCCTTCCTCACCACTGTAATCTTGCTGGAGATTAGTACAACTGAGGGAGCTGTCATGCCTAACCCATCTACCCAGTTCCTCCATTCAAAAAAGCTGTACTACAGCTTCTATGGGGGAAAAAAAAGCCTACTAATGGAGGAGTGGACCCTTAAATGATCTGCCCGTCCTCAATTCTTAGAAGCTGTATTACCTCTTCACACCAGCTGACGTACATATGGGGCCTCTCCACATGTGTAAACCACTTATCGTGCATGGTAGCAAGTGGTTACCGGAAAGATCCCAATGCATACTAGCGATCCGGGGCTTTCCAATCATGTGACCATTGTAACAGCCAATCACAGCAGTCACATGACCTGAATGCCCACCTCCCGGCCCTTTAAAGGGCCTAAACGCCAGGAGGCGGGCATTCAGACATGTTACATAGTAGATGAGGCTGAAAAAAGACCAACCTATGTGTGTGATTATATGTCAGTATTACATTGTATATCCCTGTATGTTGTGGTCGTTCATGTGCTTATCTAATAGTTTTTGAAGCTATCAATGCTCCACGCTGAAACCACCCCCTGTGGAAGTGAATTCCACATCCTCGCTGCTCTTACAGTAAAGGACCCTCTACGCAGTCTAGGGTAAAACGCTTTTCTTCTAATTTTAATGAGTGTCCATGTGTCTTATTAAACTCCCTCCAACGGAAAAGTTTTATCCCTATTGTGGGGTCACCAGTATGGTATTTGTAAATTAAAATCATATCCCCCTCTCAAGCATCTATTCTCCAGAGAGAATAAGTTCAGTGCTCGTAACTTTTCTTCATAACCAATATCCTCCAGTCCCTTTATTAGCTTTGTTGCCCTTCTCTGAACTCACTCCATTTCCAGTACATCCTTCCTGAGGACTGGTGCTCAGAACTGGACAGCGTACTCCAGGTGCGGCTGGACCAGAGTCTTGTAGAGTGGGAGATTTATCGCTTTATCTCTTGAGTTATTCCCCATTTTAATGCATGCCAATATTCTGTTTGCTTTGTTAGCAGGAGCTTGGCATTGCATGCCATTGCTGAGCCTATCTACTAGGACCCCCAGGTCCTTTTCCATCCTTGATTCCCCCAGAGGTTCTCCCCCCAGTGAATAGATTGCATTCCTATTTTTGCCACTCAAATGCAATATTTTACATTTCTCCACATTAAACCTCATTTGCCATGTAGTTGCCTACCCCATTAATTTGGTCAAGCCTCAGGGGAATTTTTTTTGTTCGTTAAACCCATAGGGCTGAACAAAAAAACTGAGGAGCTTCCTGTACTATCTGATGTTAGTAAAGGGATCTCCTTTTCATCACAGAGTTGCTCTGGCAAATTACAAAACATATATGCTTTTTAACTGCACAGTGAAATGATAATCTTCACAACTCAGTTCCCTATTTCTGAAAACAAGATTTCTGGCAGGCAGGAAAAGTGGGTAATTGTCAGGGCTGGCTTAGCCCTTCCTTCTCTGGGCTGGCTGCTCAGCTGTCGGTTAATTGCCAGCTCTCATCTCTCTCCACAGTTGCCCAGCTGTTCCTGATCATGCTCTTCTGACCTGCCTACTTAAAGCTGTCCAGCTCACTTCATCTCTGCCTTCGCCTTAGGCACATCACAAGAAACCATCTCCTGCGTTCCTGTTTGAAGACTGGCTTGCTGACATCCCTTCTGGCTCCTTATCCTGCTTGCTGTTCCTCTGCTTGGATTCCTGACTTCTGGCCTGGCTGATTACCCGATTTGGTTACTGAACTCTGGCCTGGCTGACTACTTGATCCAGTTACTGGACTCTGGCTATGCTTTGACTACACTTACTCTATTTACCTTTTTATTTTTTATTAATAAACAAGTGTGATTTAATTGTACTTCTGTCTCGGTCTGGTTCATGGTTTCTGACAGTAATAGAACAAATACTTAATTCTTCTTTACAGTCTGTAACAAAACTAAAGTCTATAATGGACCTCTGTATCAGAAAGCTATCACTGGTGATGACTGAAGTGGATGGCTAGCTTTGTACCAAACAAAATACGTATTCTGTCACATCCACAATAATATGCAATTTCATATCCCTTTTACACAGGTTCACATCAATTGCCACAATTACAAAATTTATTAAGCAATAATGAAAACTAAGAGGAAAACATGTGCCTGCAGTCAGAGATGTAATTTATTTGAAAATCTGCTTACACTCAATACTTACAAAAACACCCAATATATTTAATATATGAACCCAATGGCACAAAAATTCAAATGGAGAGATCTTAATTAACAGTATCCAACTCAAATCAGGCCTGATGTGTTAAAAGTAGAAAAAATTGGCAATTGTATGGATTTGAACGACTTTGACAAATGCTAAATTGTAATGGTTAGACAACTGAGTCAGAGGAACTCCAAAACTGCAGCTCTTGTGGGATGTTCCCAGTGCATAATGGTCAGGACCTACCAAAAGTGGTCCAAGTAAAGAGAACTGGCGAACCAGCGAGTTATTGGCGGCCAAGGCTCAATGATACACTTGGGAAGCGAAGGCTGGCTAGCTGCAGTCTAATCCATTAGAAGAGCTACTGTAGCTCAAATTGCTGAAAAAGTTAATGCTAGTTCTGATAGAAAGATGTTGGAACACACAATGCATCACAGTCTTTTTGCGTATTTGGCTCTGTAGCTGCAGACTGGTCAGGGTGTCCGTGCTGAACCATGTCCACAGCCAAAAACACCTACAATGGGTACATAAAGAGGGGACTGTGATAGGAAGAGGGACTCTGATGAAAAGGAGGAAGTTGTGAGGTAAACGAGGTCTGCTGATGTGAATGTAGGCTCTCATGTGAAGGGGTGGGGGGGGGGGGTGATGTGAAGGGGGCTGAGGAAATTATTTGAAGAGGGACACTAATGTGAATTAGATCTCTGATGTGACTGGGGTTGTAAATTATGTAAAGTGTGTGTGTGGGGGGGGGGGGGGGTTCTGATGTGAAGAAGGGTCTGTCATATAAAGGGGGAGGGGGCTGGGAATTAAAGAGGAGACTGTGATGTAAAGGGGGTCCGAGGACACTGATGGGAAGGTGGGACTGTGCAGTGAAAGAAGGTTGTGATGTAAAGAGGGCTGTAATGTAAAGGGGGAAAGGGGGTCTAAGAAAACTAATATGGGGTAGGGTGGGGGTGTGATGTGAAGGGAGGGGCTGTGCGGTATAGGAGAACTGTGATGTTATGTGAAGGGGTGCTGTTATGTGAAGGGGTGCTGTTATGTAAAGGGGGTCTCCTATGTGAAGGGGAAATGTCAATGTGAAGGGGACTACCTAATGTGAAAGTGGGGACTCTAATGTGAAAGGGTGAGAAGACTGTAATGTGAAGAGGAATTCTGTGATGTGAATGGGGGGTTTGATATGCAGGGAGTCTGAGAAACTGATTTGAAGAGAGAAGCTGGTGTTAGGAGTGGCTGTGATGTGAAGGGGGAGGGAAGGGTGGAGAGTCTGTGATGTAAAGAGGGAGATTTGATGTAAAGGGAGATTCTGATGTTAAGGAGGAACTCTGATAAGAAAAGTGAGAACTATGAAGTGAAAGGGAAGGACTCAAATATGAAGGGGATGATACCGATGTGAAAGAGGTAGGCTCTAATGTGAAAGGGGAGATTTCTGATATGAAATGGGAAGTCTCTGATATTAAAGAGAGGGGAGACCACTACATTTATCAAAGATCCTTTATTAGGACATCTCAAAAGACACAGAACAGAACAGAATGCTTATTCATTACACAGGTATGTCAGCATGGTATTCCTTATAAGGCCCCACCTTCGCCATTAACAGGTGTCACAGGGCACTAATTATAGACTTCCTATTACCTAAGATTAACGTGTAGAGAAACCACAGGTTTATAAACCATAAATGTATACAGATATGTGTCACATAAATAAACCAATATATATCATATAAATGAACCAAAAATAAAGTAACAATGAAAGAAAAATATACAAGAAAAAGAAAACTGAAAAAGTGCATAAACATAACAAAATGTCAAATAATAAACCACTAACTTTAAAAACACGTGATACAGGGGCTGATTTACAAAAGGTTTGCGCCATGAGTTGCGGCGCATGCCGATGCACAACGGCCGTTTTCATATTCACAAAGTATTTGCGTCTGTAACACAGCGCAATTCCCCATTTACTAATAACATGCCGGCGCGCGGGAGGCGACGATCGGTGTGCCGCTATAGACCTGGCGCAAGCAATATTCAACTCAGAATTAAAAGAAGCTGGAAGTGCCAATATTATGGGGGAGATGTGAGAAAGTATAGTTATAACTGTCCAAGTAACAAATATGGCCAAAATAGAACGGAAAAGTAACTTTCTCTGAGCAAGCTTGCTGCGCCTGCAAACACACTTGGAGCAGCGCAAGGTCAATTTATGCACTGTGCATGCGCAAGTGGCATTTGCGCATGTTTAAGTGCTCTGGTTCACTGCACCAGAAAAATCTTAGTAAATGTCAAGCCCCGTAGATTCATTTGCATAAGTTGAACAGGCGCACCTCTCAACTTGACTTTTTTTTTTTTTTGCGCTGGTTCACTTCTATGGGTTTTTTTAAGGCTATTTGCACACAGGTCATGTTAGCATTAAGAGAAAAAAAATTAAGAAAAAAAATGCGTGGGGGTCCCCCGAAATTCCATACCAGGCCCTTCAGGTCTGGTATGGATATTAAGGGGAACCCCACGGCAAAAAAAATGGCGTGGGGGTCCCCTCAAAATCCATACCAGGCCCTTATCTGAGCACGCAACCTGGCAGGTCGCAGGAAAAGGGGGGGCAAAAGAGCGAGCCCCCTCCATCCTGACCCGTAACAGGCTACATGCCCTCAACATTGGGAGGGTGCCTTGGGGTCGCCCCAAAAGCACCTTGTCCCCATGTTGATGAGGACAAGGGCCTCATCCTTACAACCCTGGCTGGTGGTTGTGGGGGTCTGCGGGCAGGGAGCTTATCGGAATCTGGAAGCCCCCTTTAACAAGGGGACCCCCAGATCTCGTGCATCAGAGGGGGCGGGGTCACCGGGTGGCCCCGCCTTCCTTTATATAAGAACTGTCAGAAGAACGGAAGTGTCACACAGCGGGAGCCTCTCATTGCGCGGAGCGGCCCGAGAACGAAGAAGAGACGCCGTGGAGGAAGATGGCGAATGAGAACACAAGAGCAAGAAGCAGAGGATCGAAGGAAGAAGAAGATGGATGAAGAAACCAAATGATGAAGGAAAGAATAAGGAAGAAGACCAGAAAAAAGAAGACTGAAAGAAGGAGACTTTAATAAAGGAATTGTCAAAAACTGTCTCTTGTCATTTTTAACACTTTTGTCACTTTTTTGGTGAAATGGTAGGGTACCCCCTTACCATTTCAAACAGCGGGGAGGCCGAGATCTGGGGGTCCCCTTGTTAAAGGAGGATTCCAGATTCCGTTAAGCCCCCCGCCCACAGACCCCCACAATCACCAGCCAGGGTTGTGGGGATGAGGCCCTTGTCCTCATCAACATGGGGACAAGGTGCTTCGGGGGGACCCCAAAGCACCCTCCCAATGTTGAGGACATGTGGCCTGGTACGGTTCAGGAGGGGGGCTCTCTCATCCCCCCTCTTTTCCTGCGGGCCAGCCAGGTTGCGAGCTCGGATAAGGGTCTGGTATGGATTTTGGGGGGGCCCCCCACGCCATTTTTTTGGCGCGGGATTCCCCTTAAAATCCATACCAGACCTGAAGGGTCTGGTATGGATTTCGAGGGGGACCCCCATGCCATTTTTTTTGGTGGGGGGGTTCCCCTTAAAATCCATACCTGACATGAAGAGCCTGGTATGGAGTTTGAGGGGGACCCCCACGCCATTTTTTTTGGCGCGGGGTTCCCCTTAATATCCATACCAGACCTGAAGGGCCTGGTATGCTCTTGGAGGGAACCCATGCTGTTTTTTTTTTTTTTTTATTAAAGTCATCTGGCCTGGGGGCGACTTAAAGTCGTGTTGTAAGTCGCCCCAAGTCGGGCTGTGATTCACACGCAAGTCGTGTCCAAGTTGCCTCCCAAAGTCGCGCTGAAAGTCGTGTTGCCCCTGTGTGAATGGACTGTTAATGATACGGTGTGTGCTATTATCAATGGGTGATTATTATCGCGTGCGCATATTATCTATTGCACTTTTGCGTGCGCCGGTTCATACGCTCAATAATTTATCTGGCGCACAAATTGAGGTATGAACCACGCAGCGCATTTATCTTAGTAAATCAGCCCCATAGTATTGTAACATTAATCACCCTATACTAATTCGTGTACATACAGTATATCCCTTGTCGTATACACTTAAATAAACCATATCTCTCCACAATAACATCAAAAATCCGTATGGATATGAATAATAGTTAGTGGAGGAATTAACTAAAACTTGACGACTTCACGGAACAGGGAGAATAAAGACACAAACAGCACAGAGGAAAAAAAAAAAAAAGAGACACACTGACAAGCTATGGGATGAAAAACATACACAATATGCATGTGTTCAGTAAACCACTGACAGACCACTAGCACATCAGTATTATAACATCCACACGTCTTCACAACAGATAGTCATATAGAGTACCCATTAGTACACAAAAAGAAGACTAAATACACATACACAAATGATGGACGAATGCATATAAAACATACGCATTATATGTATATATATATATATATATATATATATATATATATATATATATATATATATATATGTATGTATATATATATATATATATATATATATATATATATACACACACACACATCACTCGTCAGATGTATCGATTACAGTCGGAGAGAACGTGTATGACAAACTAATCATAGAAATTACTCACATCCCACAAAAAATTTAACTCATGCCGGAATGTGAGTCTGAAGGTGAAAAATCCAGAACACCTCTCTCTGACAAAGTAATCGAAAAACATCACCCCCTCTTTTGGAGCCTTAACCTTTTCCATCACCTGTACATGCATTGGCCAGTGTATTGCCATTATGGCACAAATTAAAGTGTTTTGCCACATTGGTTGATTGATTTTTTCCACACAATAGACGTGTTCGTAAAAATGATCACAAAGGCAGCTAGTTGTTCTGCCAATATACTGAATGTGGCATAAGTCACAGGTAAGCAAATACACTACATAGCTGGTATCACAATTATGAAAGGCACAAATATCACACTCTTTTTGTGTTACCGTTGAACAAAATTTGTTGCCACCCATAATGTGACTGCAACACAGGCACCCTGTTCCACATCTAAAATTTCCCTTAAAGTGTAACCATGTTACCAATTTCATTAGGTTCCTATTAAAGAAACTAGGGGACAGTGAGCGGCCTAAAGTAGGGGCCCTCCGGGATACGATATTAATGCCTCCCTGTAGTATGTTCGCACAGGTCTCATCTGAATAAAAAAAATGGAGAGGTGTCTATTAATATCCCTCATCTCTTTGAACTCAGTACTATATGGAGTGGACAAGGTAAATTTATTTTGGTGTGGATCACTATCCTGTATCATTATTTTTAAGTAGATCCTTCTTATCTTTGCTTCTGGCAATAGCCAAAGCCCTATTGACCATACACTTATGGTAGCCTCTATTTAAAAATAATTTGTACAGGGAGGCTGCTTTTCATTCCAACTGTTGATCATCACTACAGATTCTCCTCATCCGTAGGAACTGTCCCACGGGTATACCCTTGATGGTATGCCTTGGAAATCCAGACTGTGCAAGCAAAAGGGAGTTACCCGACAGTGGCCTATATAGAGTGGAATGAACCTTTAAATTAGTGCCCGTCAGGCAGACATCCAAAAATGAATCTCCTTCTCATTGGCCTCAACAGTAAAAGCAAACTTTTATTGTTGCAATTTAGATATTCCAAGAAAGAGGTCAGTCTGGAAGGCCCCTCCTCCACAATTAATATTAAATATACACCTCAAATATAATTTAATGGAGGACCTAAAGGGGTTCTCTCTTCCAAAGATGCGGGACTGCTTCCCCCAACCCATGAATAGGTTAGCTAAGGAGGGCGAAAACCTGGCCTCCATCACGACTCCACATCTCTGGAGGTAGAACCCCCCCATCAAAGGTAAAGTAATGGTGGGATAATAAGTACTCTAGGACATCCAGAATGTATTCTCACTGTTCGACAGGTAAATCAGTAATTGTCTCTAAATAAGAAGAAACGTCACAAGTGACCCACGAGAGACCACTCTCCCACTCAAAATCCTTCAAAATATTAAGGAGATGGTTAGTGTCTTTCAGATAACCAGTAAGCTGCTGGACCAAAGGCTGTAATTGCCTGTCCAGCCATTGCCCTAGTCTCTCATTAAGGGAATTGATGCTTGATACAATTGTCCCTCCCTGCAGGGGATTTAACCCCTTGTGTGTTTTGGGAAGATAATAGAGTGGGAAGGGTAGAGTATTCTGGCATAATTTTAGTAGCTTCCGTCTGATTAAAAACACCCATTCTAACCCCCTATTCATAAGTCCTGCAAGTGCTGTTCTATACTGCTTAGTGGGATCCTCCCTAAGCTTTATTTATGTACAGGTATCTGACGAATTGCCTCTTCTCTATAGGAATCCACATTCATAACCACTACGAGCCCTCTCTTATCAGAGTTACGGATAACAATGGAATCATCTTCTTCTAGGTTCTTTAAAGAAATTCTCTCTTCCCTAGTCAGGTTATCTTGCCACTCTGTAGTTCCCCCCCCCCCATAGCCTGTTGAGCCAGTGCCATCAAATCCTGTTCTACCGATTGGAAATTTCATCATTTCTGGGGGGGGAATTGATAGGGTAGGAGAACCGGTCTAACGGCACTAGCATCCACCACCGGCACAGTGGGGGGATTATTGCAGGACAATAAATCTTCCAGGTCTCCAACAGCACAATGTTCCCTAAAAGAAAAATCCTCTCCCTCCAGTCTTATATTGGCAGACCCAGACCCCGGTTGTTCAACACTTTCTACACCATCTGCTGAAAAATAATGCTTTTTAACAGTAAGATTTCTAATAAACCTGTTAACATCTAAAATAGTGTCAAATAAATTTAAATGTCTCTGTGGACAAAAATTAAGTCCCTTCTATAATAACGATTTCTCACTGTCCACAAGGGCCCTGTCAGACAGATTCAAAACATTAGAATAATCATTTACAAATTGTGGGATGGGTACCTCTTCTGCTCCTCGGTTTCCTCACCCTCTGCATTCCCGGCATGTCCTTTTGTATTTCGGTTCTGACCCCTCTTGTGGGGTTGCATTTTCGGATCCCGTTTTTTGCCGCTATAGAGGGATTGGTTCCTGCTTGTGCATCTCTAGTGGCCGGTTGTAATGGCCATTGGTCTGAATCTGATGAAGCCAGAGTGTCATCCAAGAACTTAACTTCTGTATCTGAAAAGCTGACATGTTTCACTGTTCCACCAGCTGACTGGGACGTTCCAGTCCTTTGGCGCCTCAGTTTCCAGACGTATATATTGTTTGTATCGTAGTCAATCTTATCTCGTAACATTTTCACTTTTTTACCTGATATAATTAATTTCTCCAATCGGTTTAGTTTCTCATTAAGACGTGAATCAAGGTCAGCAAACTGTGTAACACTTTGTTACGGTTTCAAGGCTTGATGTAGTTCCAGAATCTCTTGTTGTAACACTTCCATTTCCTTTCCCTTTGATATAATTATAATGTCAATCAGAGCAAGGGAACATGAAGATAAAGTATCTGTCCAAAGCTTTTTTAGGGTTTCATCGAACAACTCAAAAGCCGGGAACTTCTTTACCCTTAATCCCAGCGATATCCGTTCCTTGGACCGGTATTCAGAGAGAAAGCTTGAGTCCCAATGTGCCCTGATCTCCTTCGACATGCCTTTTTCAAGCCTACAGAAGAGAATATTCGCTGAGCCAGTATCATAAGGGATGAGCCCAATGTTCGAGTCGGGTGTTGGCCAAATAGCGAACAATTTGGGGTGTTCACAGCAAATTCGAAAGCCACAGAACACACTTTAAAAGTCTATGGAAGAAATCAAAAGTGCAAATTTTTAAGGCTTAAATGCAAGGTAAAAAAAGTGTTTGGGGACCTGGGTCCTGCCCCAGTGGACATGTATCAATGCAAAAAAAGTTTTAAAAACAGCAGTTTTTTTCAGGAGCAGTGATTTTAATAAAGCCTAAAGTGAAATAATAAAAGTGAAATATTCCTTTAAATTTCATACCTGGGGGTGTCTATAGTATGCCTGTAAAGTGGCACATGTTTCCAGTGTTTAGAGCAGTCCCTGCACAAAATTACATTTATAAAGGAAAAAAAGTCATTTAAAAGTACTCGCGGCTATATGTATTGCATTCCCTGCAATACAGATAAAGAGTCATTGAAAAAAAAGGAAGAGGATCCTCCCAGTCCATTACCTGTCCCTTTGGCTCTGGAATGAATATTAAGGGGAACCCCGAACCAAAATTAAAAAAATAAATTGTGTGGGGGTCCCCCCAAATTCCATACTGGGCCCTTCAGGTCTGGTATGGATATTAAGGGGAACCCCGCGCCAAAATAAAAAAAATGGCATGGGTGTCCCCCCAAAATCCATACCAGACCCTTATCCGAGCACATAACCTGGCAGGCCGCTGGAAAAAGAGGGGGGCGAGAGAGCGCCCCCCCCCTGAACTGTTAGAGCATCAAAAAGAATTCAAGGGTTTAAAAGAACAACAGGAGAGGAGAAAATTGCATTATATGCAGACGACATACTTTTATTTTTAGGAGATACCCAATCATCTCTAAGTACAGCAATGGAGGTGATAGCGGAATTTGGACGATTTTCAGGATTAAGCATAAATTGGGATAAAATAATGCTCTTACCAGTGGATCCTATATAAACCTCCCTGTCTGTTGGATTTTCACAGGCAGGAATCATTAAAAATAATACATATCTGGGAGTATATATAGAGTATATAAATAATAACTTACTCACACACACAGAAAATTTTAAAACTAAGGGAAGAGTGTGGAGCTAATTACCCTTATCGGCATCAGGCAGGAGTAACCTGATAAAGATGGTTTGGATGCCGCAATTAACATATTTATTACATAAATTGCCTCTCTGGATACCAAAACATTGGTTTTGGAAGATAGAAATAACCTTCAAAGAGTTAATATGGAAGAGAAAACAAGCTAGAATAGGATTGAAGATGCTGCAGTGGCCGAAAGAGGAAGGAGGGCTGGCAGTGCCACATCCATGGAGTTATTTCTTAGCATCACAAATGCAACATCTGAGGGACTGTTATATCCCAGAGGGGGGAGATAGGAATAGGGAAATTATGCATTTAGGAACAAAACATAACTTATTAATAGAGGCCTTGGAGGCCGAATCTTTTTTGTTTAAAACCTGCCCTTTTATGTTGATTAAAAAAACATGGGAAATAAGTAAAGATGTTAGGATGCTGGGGCTATACAGAATTTCCCCCATATGGGATAACAAACATTTAAAGTAAGTGGAAAATGTAGAGAGGAGCAAGGAATGGGAAAGATGTGGTTTGAGGCGACTAGCTCAACTGTATAAAGATATAAATCGTAAGTAATTTCAGAAGCTAAGAGAGGAATATGGTGTATCAAGATAGTACTTCTATATATACGACATGCGTTAACCAGTTGCCGACCGCCGGACGATGATGTACGTCGGCAGAATGGCACAGGCAGGCATATTGGAGTACAGGTACGTCCATGCCTGCCCACGGGTGGGGGGCCCGAACGCCCCCCCCCCCCGGTGCCTGCGGCGGTCGGAATCCGTTCAGGAGCGATCCGAGATGAGGGGGAGCCATTCGTTAATGACCACCCCCTCGCGATCGCTCCCGGTGAATGAAATACTTCCTCTGCTCCTGTAATGTAAACAGGAGCAGCGGAAGTGATGCAATCTCTCCTCATGTCGGTCACAACAAATACAGTAGAACACTCTAGTCATACTTTTCACCCCCTTGCAAACCCCCCCCCCCCCACAGTGACACCAATTGCAGTGTTTTTTTTTTTTATTGCATTGGTGTCATTAGTGACTGCAATAATGGTTAGGGCAGTTAGGATTACCCCCCTTTAGGTCTAGGGTACCCCCCTAATAAAGGTTTAACCCCGTGATCAACCCCCGTGATCAGTGTCACTAAGCGATCGTTTTTCTGATCGCTGTATTAGTGTCACAGGTGACGCTAGTTAGGCAGGTAGGTATTTAGGTTCGCCGCAGCTTTTTATAGCGCCAGGGACCCCCATATACTACCTAATCAAGGTTTTAACCCCCTGATTGCCCTCTAGTTAACCCTTACACCAGTGATCACCGTATAACTGTTACGAGTGATGTTGGTTAGTTATTTTTTTTATAGTTTCAGGTTCATACAAGTAAGGTTTTAGGGTCAGATAGGGTCTGCTTCACCCCAGGCAGCGTCAGGTAAGTGCCAGTACCGATAACACCCACGCACGCGGCATGCGCCTCCCTTAGTGGTATAGTATCTGAACGGAAGGATATCTGATCTGATCAGATCTATACTAGCGTCCCCAGCAATTTAGGGTTCCCAAAAATGCAGGGTTAGCGGGATCAGCCCAGATACCTGCTAGCACCTACGTTTAGCCCCTCCGCCCAGCCCAGCCAAGTGCAGTATCAATCGATCACTGTCACTTACAAAACACTAAACACATAACTGCAGCGTTTGCAGAGTCAGGCCTGATCCCTGCGATCACCAACAGTGTTTTTGGTAGCGTTTTGATACAGTCACTGACAGCCTAGGAACTGTGATAGGTGGTGAGGAGTGAAATCAAAAATCTACGCCCTTAGTAATCCTGAAAGCAGTGATTGGTTTTCGGGGCCCCGTACGTGGCTAGACTCCCAAAAAGTCCCACACTTGGGGTATCCCCGTACTCAGGAGAAGCAGCAGAATTTATTTTTGGGTGTAATTCCACATATGCCCATGGCATGTGCTAGCAATATATTATTTAGTGCCAACGTTGTGCAAACAAAAAAAAGTTTGTAATTTTCCCGCAACTTGTGGCAAAATATAAAATATTCCATGGACTCAACATGCCTCTCAGCAAATAGCATGGGGTGTCTACTTTCCAAAATGGAGTCATTTTGGGGGGAGGGGGGGGGGGTTGTGCCATCTTGGCATTTTATGGCCTTCAAAACTGTGATAGGTAGCGAGGAGTGAAATTAAAAATGTATGCCCTTAGAAATCCTGGCGGTGCTTGGATTTCGGGGGCCGCGTACGTGGCTAGGCTCCCAAAAAGTGTCACACATGTGGTATCTCCGTACTCCGGAGAAGCAGCAGAATGTATTTTGGGGTACAATTCAACATATAACCATGGCATGTGTGAGCAATATATCGTTTAGTGATAACTTTTTGTAAAAAATACTTTTTTTTGTCATTATTCAATCGCTTGGGACAAAAAAATAAAATATTCAACATGCCTCTTGGCAAATTCCTCAGAGCCGGTTCACACAGGGGCGACTCAGATCCGACTTCAGGTCGCCCCTAGTCGCCTCAGGTCGGACAACATGTAAAAATCAATGTAAGTGAATGAGAGCCGTCTTAATGCACGCTACTGAAGTCGCTCTGACTTCAGAAAAGGTTCCTGTACTACTTCAATCTGACTTGTAGGCAACTGGTACCCATTGACTTCAATGGAGGTCGCCTCCAAGTCGGATCTCTGTCTATACGGAGGAGACTGACAGAATTATCAGCTCTCAAGAGGGAACTCCACGCCAAATTTTTGAAAACAAATTTGGTGTGGGTTCTCCCTCAGAGAGCATACCAGGCCCTTAGGTCTGGTATGGATTCTAAGGGTAACCCCCTACGCCAAAAAAAAAACGGCGTGGGGTCCCCCCCAGATCCATACCAGACTCTTATCTGAGCACGCTACCCAGCCGGCCAGGAAAGGGGGTGGGGACGAGCGAGCACCCCCCCTCCTGAGCCATACCAGGCAACGTACCCTCAAAATGGGGAGGTGCCTTGGGGAAGGGGGGGCCGCTCAGCCCCACAACCCCAAAGCACCTTGTCCCCATGTTGATGAGGACAAGGGCCTCTTCCCGACAACCCTGGCCGTTGGTTTCGGGGTCTGCGGGCGGGGGGCTTATCGGAATCCGGGAGCCCCCCACCCTATGTGAATGAGTATGGGGTATAATGTACCTCTACCCATTCACCTGTGAAAAAAATGTACAAAAAAAACACACACACAAGGGTTAAAATAGTTTATTGCACAGCTCCGGGGGTCTTCGGTCTTCGGGGGTCTTCTCGCCGGACTCCTCCGCTATCTTCTGCTAGCTCTTTTACTAGCGGAGGAGGCCGGCTTTCTTCTTCGTCGCCCTCTTCTTCCGACTTCGGGGGTCTATATCAAAGCGGAGATCTCATTCATATGATGTGGAGATGCCCAAAACTATTTAGATATTGAGGGGAGGATTTTGAAACCATAAAACACACTTTTGGAGTGGCCCTTGAAGTAGATCCAATTGTGCGTATACTGGGTTATAAAGGGGGAGGAGGTATTAGAAAAAGGCTAATGGCAATAATCAGATGACTGTTTTTAGCAAGGAAACTAATAGAGATGGACAGCACGGAGCCCACCGACACATACAGAATGGTTAAAAGAAGTAGATATCACAATTAAGAAAGAGAGTGCTGTATATACTAAAAGAAGGAACAATGATGGATTTAAGAGGATATGGGAACTATGGCTAAATAAGGCAAACAACTAAGAAAGGAATAGATAAATGTTAATTAGAAGAGGTATAATTAAAAAATAGAATAAGAAGGTTGAAATGTTTCTTTTTAAAGGAAAATGAAGACATATAAAGCTGTAGTGCATTATTTTTTACGATTATATATGAAAAGTGTTTAGGAGTAAGAAGATGAATGAATGTGTTTTTTTGTAAAAGGTTAAAAAATTTCAAATAAAAGTTACATGATTAAAAAAAAAAAAAAAAAAAAAAAAAAAAGGAGTGGACCCCAGGCCTTTACTGATTCATAAATAGGAAATTACTGGGAGGCAAGGATGGATGAGAGTCCTATCAAGGAGGGTGGTGCATAGGGGGGTGAGTGGAGGACTGCAGATGAGAATCCTGAACTAAGCCTCCCTCCACCAGATTAAAAGTGATACATCTCCTCTCAGGTGGATACAATAAATGAGCAGTTCAGCAGAAAGGCTTTCCTTGTGTTTTTTTGGTGATGCCTTTCACGTTGGATGAGGTGCCTACCTATATCTCTCATCTGCTGTCCTGGACGACAATTTGGAAAAGGGAAAGTTTGGCATCAGTCACTTTAGCCTTTGGAAGGTTTATTTTGCTCAAACTGCAGAAAGATGGTTAGGACACAGGTTACACAAAAAAAAGGAAAATTGCTCAGATTTTTAGTATCAAGTGTGAGGGGGTTCGCTCGGTAGCGGGTGTGTGTGACCCCCTGGATGGGTTCACAACACAAAGTCAGGCACAGCAGACAGCGGCGTAGGTGCAAAAAACAAAAGATCCGGTTTATTTAGGCTACATGCAGTGATACATATAACAGCCAAACAAAATAAAACAAGAAAATAAATCCTGGTCAGCTTGACCTCTAACTACACACGTAGACTCCCTGTCTAACAACTGGGTGCAGCCTTGTGCTGCCCCAGTCCCTGTCTCTATTGTAGGGGTTTGCCACACAGGCGTTAACTCACCGCACAGAACAGATCTCAGACTCCCCAGTCTATACACACAAAACTGATTCCAGGATGGAGCATCTCCCTATGCATGCTGGGGTTTTTTGTAGAGGTCTTAATGAGCCCACTTACTACAGCTGGGCTCATTAACTCTTCCCCTCTAATTGTAAAAGTCTGCATAAAGCCTGAATCTAGGACACACATATTTCCCATCCTGAATACAACCAGGTGATTTTACCTGCGTGCTGCCACACAAGTAATGTAGCTGGCTCTTTAAGAGCAATCAAGCAGGTCAGTTTGGATCTTCCTCTTTCTCTAAAAAAAAAAAAAAATCTAGGCCTCTTGACCCATTGCAAGCAGTAAAAGGTACCTTCGTTGATGAGCAGCTGCTACTAACCAGCTCTTCAAGACACTCTTCAGTGCAGAAGCCTTTTTCTAATATACTCCATACAGGCAAGCATCTTCTTGCTTTGCTCCCTCTGGATGTACCCTCCAGTAGGGCAGCTGAAACCACTTAGGCCATAGGCTGGGTTCACACTGCTGCGGTAATATGAACCGGATGTGATTCGCACCGCACTGCAGTGCAAATCACATCTGATCTCTGTGCGATGCGAGTTCAGCAATACAGATAGTATGGCTGAATTCGCATCGCACCCGCCCCAAACTCGCACAGGACCCTTTTTTTGGTCCGCAGCAGAATCGGATCGCATGGGTGTTCACACCATGCGATCCGATTCCTGTCCGGGTTTGCAGATCGCACTGCGATATGCAAACTGTTCTGGGGGTGTCATTAATGTTTCACTGACACTTCCAGCAGTTCGCATAGGGCAGTGTGAACTGCCGCCAAGAGGTATGCGATGAGGGAACCCGCCGCAGATTTGCGGCGTTCCCGCATCGCTGCAGTGTGAACCCAGCCTTAAACACAGTCCCCCTGGCTTCGGCAACACCCAGGAAAGAAGATCCTTTCACTATAGCATCGGAAAACCCTTCTAGAAGTCGGCACCAATTAATTCTCAGCTCAATCCACTGGACAAAACCCTCAATGATTGTGAAGGCACATAAAAATGTATAATTCATATAAAAGAAAAAAAAACGCACTAAGCGTTTACTGACTGGTTTACGCAAAAGTTATCATGTCTACAAATTAGGGGATAGATTTATGGCATTTTTTTAATTCAATTAAATTTTTTTACTAGTAATGGCGGCGATCAGCGATGTGACATTGCGGTGGACAGATCGGTCACCTGACATTTTTGACACTTTTTTGGGAACCAGTGACATTACAGTAATCAGTGCTAAAAATATGCACTGTTATTGTACTGACACTGGCAGGGAAGGGGTTAACATCAGCGACAATCAAGGGGTTAAACGTGCTTAGCAGAAAGACAGAATCTGTGTGATATCTCCGGTCAAAACTGAGATCCACTGATAGGCTCCCCCGCTGGTCAACGGGGGGCACGCATGCACGACCCCACAAAAGCGAGCAAATCACCGGGGTACAGCTATGGCAATTTGCGGGAACGAGCCAACCTGCCGCAGTATAATGAGGGCGGCTGGTCAGCAAGAGGTTAGTAAAATAGTGAACGAACAGAAGAAAAATTTAAATCAAATCAAATCAAAATTTGGTGTGACCACCCTTTGCCTTCAAAACAGCACCAATTCCTCTAGGTACACTACCACGCATTTCCTGAAGGAACTCGGCAGGTAGGTTGTTCCAAACATCCTGGAAAACTAAGCACAGCTTTTCTGAGGATGTAGGCTGCTTCAAATACCTTGGTCTCTTCATGTAATCCCAGACAGACTTGATGGTGTTGAGATCAGGGTTCTGTGGAGGCCAAATCATCACTCTTACAGGTTTTATTTTACGCTGAAGATAGTTAATAACATTGGTTGTATGTTTGGGGTCACTGACCTGCTGCAGAATAAATTTGAGGCAAATCACATGCCTCCCTAATGGTATGGCATGATGGAGAAGTATCCTGTGTTAGCATGATGAATAAGTATACAGGATCTGTCCATTTCTCAGAATTGAGGACACCATTGATACTGACCAAATCTCAAACTCCATTTGCAGAAATGCAGCCCCAAATTTCCAAGGAACTTCCACCATGCTCCACTGTTTTCTGCAGACACTCATTATTGTACTGCTCTCAGGCCCTTCCGCAAACAAACTGACTCCTACTACAGACAAATATTGCAAATTTTGAGTAATCTGTCATGAGCACCTGCTGCCATTTTTCTGCATTCCAGTTCCTATATTTTAGTGCATAGATACTCACTTAGCCTTATTTCCACATCAGAGGTATGGTCTTTTGGCCGCAGATCTTCAATGAAGACCACTTCTGGACAGACTTCTCTGGATGGGTGTACCTTGGACCCACTGGTTTCCATCAGTTCTGTGCTGCTAGCACTGCTAGACATCATCCAATGTCAATGGGAAGTAAGTATTGTACATGTCTTTCATCTGCGGGATTAAATTTCTTTGGCAGACAACTGTGTCTACAGGTCTCAACATTACAGAATTCTTGGTGTTTCTTCAAGAGAGTTTGAACAGCACATCTTAAAACCCCAGTCTGCTTTAAAATCTTTGCCTAGGAGAGACATTGCTGGTGCAGTATAACTACCTTCCTTGTTGCTGTGCTCAGTCATGTCATAGTGTATGACCTGTGGCATGAAATTGTCTTCTACAACTTCACCTTAGTAGCAGAGCTTGGCTGTTCCCCGCTCCGTTAGAAGGCTCATAATGATGGGGAAATTGCATATTACATATTTCCTTATATGTTATAATTGTCTAGAATCTAATAATGAAATCCAAGCCCTGCTTAATGGGCCATATAGGGACATACATTAAGTATGGTTTTACCTCAGTTGACATACACCAAAGAAATATTATTAATTACTGACCCGCATGTGGCCGAGCACACTTTCTTCTCTACGATTGGCCAAGTTCTATTCAACAACAGTCAAAACTGGTAATATCTTAGTCTCTTAACAGAGCTGCCATTTGGCATGTGTCTATCTGAATATCGGGCCACACTATCATGGTGGGATTCCATGGTGAAACAGCATCTTTAGTTTAATATTATTGTCAGCCTTCAAAAAATCCAGTCCGAGTGGGCAAGTGTGGGCTGCGGGGGAAGGGGGAGCACCGCCAGCAGCCTGGGTTTGTCAGAGCGATCGTAGGGGAAGGGAGAGTGCAGGGAACATAACAGATTTCATTTCAATAGTGTGCCGTCATATACAGCACCTCAAACAGGTGATCTGTCGATCGAAGTGACCGGACTAAGGGGGAGGGGCTATTGAAATGAAAGCTGTTATGTTCCCCGCACTCTAATCAACCAGGCAGTGACGGCTCTCCTCTCCTTTACCCTACACAGGTAGGCTGAAAAATGCACACATGGCTGCAATGGGGACACATGGCTGCATTGGGGACACAGAGCAGAATTGGGATACAGACTGCATTGGTGACAGGCTGCACTGGTGGGCACAGATTGCACTGGCAGACACAGGCTGCATTGGGGACACATGGCAGCAATGGGGACACAGGCTGTACTGGCAGACACAGGCTGCACTGGCAGGCACAAGTTGCATTGGTGAGAGAGGCTGCGGTGGCGGAAACAGGCTGCACTGGCGACACAGGTTGCACTGGCAGGAACAGGCTGCACTGGGAACACATAGCTGCACTGGCAGGCACAGGTTGCATTGGTGACGCAGGCTATATAACTGCATTGGGAACACAAAGCTGCATTGGGAACACAGATAAAGTTATTAATATCTTTTTTTATAACTTAATTCTGCATAAAACATTTAAGTGTAATTTCATGAGATAATTTATGAGGGCATGTTTAGGGGTGGGATTAGGGGTAGGGCATGTTTAGGGGTAGGATTAGGGGTGGGGCATGGTAGGGGTTGGGCGGTGCAACTGGTGGCGAATAACCCCTGAGGCCTGGCTAGTATGTCAGGACTTGAAATTTTGAGCCTTGCTATTGTTATATTATCTGTAATTAATTTTAATAAATGTTATACTTATAAGTATTTGTGTGATCCCTCTTTGCACAAATTTAATACAACCCCAAAAACAAACTAACTATCACATGACAGAAATACAAGACCTGCACAGCTGTTTCTGTTTCAGGTAATGACCGCGTTTCAACCTACATATGAAAACAATGATCATTCTGTCACGGAATCTCTTCCCCCAATCTGCTTGAGTGCTTCCATCATATACTACTTCCTCCAATCTGAAGATAGATATCAGATATTATAGCCTCCTATTCCAGCCAAGAACTAGGCATGACTCGTTGAGCTGCAAAGCTGGAACTCCTTTACTTGAAACTCAGACAGACAAATACTTCTACATCCCTCTCCTAATAATATTACCCTAAGAATACAAACTGTACACAAGAATATAATTACAATAGAGAAGTGCTATAAACATTATGTTAATTAGCCACCTGGATGACTCAGAGGTATCATTCCAGGTCAGACTTGCTGGCTTATAGCTCAGAAATTACAATACACATTATTACAAGTGAAAACACAACTCACAATGGTTTGCTTTCTGACAGACAATAGGTGAGTTAATTAGCACAAATAACAACAATGGGTGAAAGACCCTTAGGAAGCACACTAGTACTACTTACAATAAACACATTATAGCAGGCAACCACAGGCAGGTGGCTTGCTGATGACCCAGCTAGGTCTGTCACACATTCCACTCCTGCTTTCCCCCTATTCCCCACCTTCGCATTCTTCCTTCAGGCTGTGTGGGACACTCTCTTCTCCCTCCTTTTCTACCTACATGGCCGATGGGCCCTGCTTGTCACTGGCAGCTCGCCCTTGAGGGTGTTGCCCGTGGTAACATTGGGCCCACACTATGTCCTGTAATTCCCTGTAATGAGTTGGTGTCCCTTAGTTTTTTCCATACTGTACTGCCTATTTTGCTCGGAGCATTCCTGCTTTGCAAGTCTATACTTCAAGACCAAGTTTGTTGTGGCAGCATATGGTTTCATTCCCAGTTAGGACACCCTAAGCAATTTCCTTGTTGCTTAGTACCTATACATTGCTTAAATGTAACAATCTCAGGTGTGTTAAATTAGATTCTTTCTATGGCATAAGGCTGCATCCCCATTTTTTGTATTAAATGCTCCTGGGCACTCACTTTATTATCTGTACAGTTTTCTTGCTTGCTCTTTGTAACTTATTATTTTGCCAAAATAAATCATTAGCACCTGCTTGGTATCATTGGTTAATCCTACACTTGACTCCACCAATTCTTCAAAATCCCTGACTTTGTGCAAGTGTACAAAGTGTGCAAGTGTAAAGACTGATTCTGATTTGAAGCCAAAAGGGTAGTCACAAATATTGATTTGATTTAGATTTTTCTTCTTTTTGCTTACTTTGTAAATTGATAAAAATAAAATATGTATTTTTGAAAGCATTTTTTTTTTTTATAGCACGTCTTCACATCTACCTAAAACTTTTGCACAGTACTGTATATTTATATATACACATGCATGCATAGACACACACAAAAATTCCCTTTCTAATAAATCAACGAAAAAAGTTCAAAATGATAACATGATATATTTTAGGACAGCGATAGTGCACTAGAAAAATACTCACATTTGTATCCAAGCACACACTGAAACTAGGTAGTGAAAAAAATTATGGATTCGGGTAAAAAACATATGGTTGAAAATTATTCTCTGAACTAAAACTCATTCCACGCCTATTACTTTTTTATTTATTTATTTTTATAAAATTGTATATTTACCAGTAAAACAGAGAAAGGCAGTCATTATGTTAGGTACAAACAATTTCAGTGTACTCTAGGTATGCAAGTCTGACAACAAATGTAAAATTAAAAAATAACACACTATTGTCAATGGCCCAGTCAGCATCTCTCACCGAGTCTCTTTGTGCAAATCTGTTTCTTTACAGCAAAGAAAAAGCACAATAAATAAAAGTTCCAGGCCAACAAATAAATGGACGAGTACAACAAGAATGTTTGTCTTAACAGTAACTGTAAAATAACTTAAGCTATGTTAAAGATCAGACATAAAGGGCTCTTTAATAAGGACTGTGCTCAATATACTGGATTCAATATGTGACTTTGTAACGAGGCTGGAAGGAGCTATCGAGCTGTAAAGTTGGCCAGATTTTATGGTAACCTGTAAAATTGTGGAACTGAACAGCCCAAGCAATACCATTCAGAAAATAAAAGGAAAAAGAGCAGATGCTTTGTCTATTTTTCTTTCAAACACAACAGACTAAAATGCACATATTATTGTGCACTCTTACTGTAAATGCTACAGATAAAACTATAGTACAGTTAAAAAGTGAGATTTTAAAAGTTATTTTAATAAGAGAGGTAAATACACTTAATTTGAAATTCCACATTGACTTTTAGAGGCAAACCCTGTACCAAACAATGAGTCTTTTGTCTAGATAGTCCTCAGCACAATACTGTTTCACATGAAAGGATGAAAAACAACAATGCAGGTGTCACAGTTCCCTCTCAACACTTCTCTAATTTTGAAACTGCACACTAAATAGACTTCTGTAAGCTTAAAAAAAATAAAAATAAAAGAAAGAAAAAAGCTCCCAGGTCCCATAAAAAAATGGTAGATAACGTCCACCACAAACATATGCGGACCAGTGTACATACAGTTGCAAAAAAAAAAATATGTGAACCCTTTTGGAATGATATGGATTTCTGCACAAATTGGTCAAATAATGTGATCTGATATTCATCTAAGTCACAATAGACAATCGCAGTCTGCTTAAACTAACACACAAAGAATTAAACGTTACCATGTTTTTATTGAACACACCATGTAAAAATTCACAGTGCAGGTGGAAAAAGTATGTGAACCCCTAGACTAATGAGATGTCCCAGAGCTAATTGGAGTAAGGTGTCGGCCAACTGGAGTCCAATCAATGAGATGAGATTTGAGGTGTGGGTTACAGCTGCCCTGCCCTATAAAAAACACACACCAGTTCTGGGTTTGCTTTTCACACGAAGCATTGCCTGATGTGAATGATGCCTCGCACAAAAGAGCTTTCAGAAGACCTACGATTAAGAATTGTTGACTTGCATAAAGCTGGAAAGGGTTATAAAAGTATCTCCAAAAGCCTTGCTGTTCACCAGTCCAACGTAAGACAAAGTTTCTATAAATGGAGAAAGTTCAGCACTGCTGCTACTCTCCCTAGGAGTGGGCGTCCTGTAAAGATGACTGCAAGAGTACAGCGCAGACTGCTCAATGAGGTATACGAGTATCCTAGAGTGTCAGCTAAAGACTATTAAAAATCTCTGGCATATGCCAACATCCCTGTTAGCAAATCTACGATACGTAAAACACTAAACAATGGATTTCATGGGAGCATACCACAGAGGAAGCCACTGCTGTCCAAAACCATTGCTGCACATTTACAGTTTGTACAAGAGCACCTGGATGTTCCATAGCAGTACTGGCAAAATATTCTGTGGACAGATGAAACCAAAGTTGAGTTGTTTGGAAGAAACACAACACTATGTGTGGAGAAAAAGAGGCACAGCACACAAACATCAAAACCTCATCCCAACTGTGAAGTATGGTGGTGGGGGCATCATGGTTTGGGGCTGCTTTGCTGCATCAGAGCCTGGAGGGATTGCTATCATCGAAGGAAAAATTAATTCCCAAGTTTATCAAGACATTTTGCAGGAGAACTTAAGACCATCTGTCCACCAGCTGAAGCTCAACAGAAGATGGGTGTTGCAACAGGACCACGACCCAAAGCATGGAAGTAAATCAACAACAGAAGAAAATATGCCTTCTGAAGTGACCCAGTCAGAGTCCTGACCTCAACCTGATTGAGATGCTGTGGCATGACCTCAAGAAAGCGATTAGCACCAGACATCCCAAGAATATTACTGAACTGAAACAGTTCTGTAAAGAGGAATGATCAATAATTACTCCTGACCGTTGTGCATGTCTGATCTGCAACTACAGGAAATAATTGGTTGAAGTTATTGCTGCCAAAGGAAGTTCAACCAGTTATTAAATCCAAGGGTTCACATACTTTTTTCCCCCTTCACTGTGAATGTTTACATGGTGTGGTCAATAAAAACATGGTAACATTTAATTCTTTCTGTGTTATTCATTTAGGCAGACTGTGATTGTCTATTGTTGTGATTTAGATGAAGATCAAATAACATTTTATGACCAATTTGTGCAGAAATCCATATCATTCCAAAAAGGTTCACATACTTTTTTTTGCAACTGTATATACCAATTCTGTACAAAGAATACGGCCTCTATCTTTAGGGTTTATACCATACACCTTCCAGTATTCGCTGCAAAAGATAAAAACTGCAAGAAGAAACAATAAAAAAAAAAAAAAAAAAGTATTGGTTCTTTAGCTGTCATATATTACCTTTTAGCAAAGACAGAAATGTCTATTTCATGATTCACTAGAACTCAAAGCACATGAGATTTTAAGTTACATCTGGTAACCAAGAATAATGGTCCTGCAAGTGCAAAAACAAACACATTGTGGAGACTTTATTAAAACTGGAGCAGACAGGTTCAGGAGCAGCTGTGCATGACAACCAATCTTCAGCTTGTTCAGTTAAACTTTAAAATTGAAAGACAGAAGCTGACTAGTTACCATGAACAATTACTCCAGATTCTGAAGCAACTGGAACATGCAATGTTTTCTCTACAGTAAAAGAAACCTACCTGCCTGCTTACAGCTTTCTTAGTAATCTACACTTGCGACACATGCGATTTGTCACAGCATTTCTGTCCCAGTGTTTCAATCATAGTGTTTATGTCTCAGCGTTTCGGTCATAGCATGTTCTGTCATAGCGTGTTTCTCTCATAGCATGTTCTGTCATAGCGTGTTTCTCTCATAGCATGTTCTGTCATAGCGGCTTCTGTCAAAGTATGTTCTGTCTAGCATATCAGTGCCATGCAGTTACGGCATATGTTAGCCATTTCATCTTCACGTTTCATCGTACCGTTCGTTCAGGTTATACCTGGGTTTAATTCGCTAGTACTTACATCTCAGGATCTGTCACGTCTACAGATTCATACAGGCTGAGGTTTTGTTTTTTGAATGATTGTTGACCACAAACTTCTCGCCCTGATACCATACGTCATACGATGCACGTTCATTTCATTAGACCTGTACAAATACCCACCATGGTCTGTGGGTACATTAGTCCTGAGTGTTCAGTTTTAATTACCTGTCTTTGCACTGCAAGTTACCCGGGCTCACTTACTACATACACTTAGGTGGAGCTCATCAGGTTCATTCACACGCTGTGGTCTTATCACTGGTAAACATCCTCATGCTTAGGTAGGCAGAGAGGAGTGTTGTTCTCATGTCTGGTTGTCTGTTGTCAGGATCGGTAGTTTGTCTTTCCTTGGGTTGGGCAGGCCGCACGTTCCAGAAGCGATTATTTCACATTGATCTCTTCAACCCCACGTGGGGGTTCAGAGCATAGTAGCACCCCGTCATTAAGCAGTTCATCCTTACTTAAGATCATAGCAGAGCTTCATCACAGGGGCTTTTCCTTTTCTCTGCCTCAGCCGGGAAGGCAGAACGCTTTGGATTGTTGTTTCCAATTCCATCCCAGCTACTCCCATCCACCAGCATGGAACATGTTCTGGGCACTATTCTTTAATTCAGATTCACGTTGGCTAAATATGCTCTCCATAGCCTGTTACGGTTGCAAAACAGGATGGAGGAGATCAAAGCTCGCTTGGTTAGAGGTGGGGTGTCATCACACCCCCAGCTCCTGCACTTCCTACATTCCACAGGCAAAGTCAGCATCCCCTTAGTGCACGGATATTGTCAAGCCTTCTGGTTTAATATGTCTGAGCCAAGTAATGTTTCTTTGATATGGGCTGTATAGGAATCTTCCATCCCCAGTTTTCAGTCAGCCCCTGCTGGAGGAATTTTTTTGGAATCTTTCTCATGTAGTATCTTGGCTTCAGCAGACAGTCATGCTTTCATTGTCAATAAGTTACTGGAAGGCAGCAATTTCCAAGGGGTGCTTAGTCCGGTTCTTTCACCATCATTCTGAAGTTGGAGGGTCGGCCCACAGTGGCAAGTTCTGGATATAGTTTTTCATTTTGACTGCCCTCTTTCCTGCAGAAGTACTTGTCCGTGGACCTGGCGTTTCAGCACTTTCTACAGTTGGGGGGGGGTTTTTGGCTATCCAGCTGATTTTACCTATGCTTTGAATCTACTTCCACCAGACCTGCCCACTGGTATGGCATGGCATATGGCGTAAACCTCATTTTACCACCAGGTTAACCTTCGGTTCAAAAGCAGTCCTTGCTTTTTTTTTCACCTTTGCCAAGCACTCCATTGGATTTTGGGTAACTGCAGGGGGTCAGGGGTTTATTCATTTAGTTGATTCTGCTTTGTGAAGACCCTGGCTACCACCCAGGCATCAGCAGTCTCTCTCAGGGCGGGTGCTGAGCCAATGTCCCCTGATTGCAGACAAAGTGGTAGGCCCCGGCCAAAAAAATAATCATTATTTTTGTGTTGCACTTTCGGATCTAAACTCGTTTGCGAGGTTGCCTGGGGAACTGGTTGGATATGTCAGACCATTCATTTTTGGTCCGATTCTCTGCCTGTTAAAAGAGGGGGGCTCTCATTTTTTTGGGTTATGCTGTATCAGGCCATGAGAATTATTCCTCAGGATGAAGTCTAGCCTCCTTCCCCTGTTTTAGGACTCTGACTCGGTTGTCGGGTCACGAGTAGATGCACTTATATAAAATATTTTATTAAACCCAAAACCAAAAATGAATTACATTGCAGCTTACCAGTCATTAGATGTGGTGGATGTATCACTTCTCTTATCTTTTCTTGGCTTGTCTCCCTCTGTTTTCACCTGGTGATCTGACCAGCAACACACCTCTGATATTAGTGAAATAATTATTTAGTTCCGAAAGGCATCAGTGTGTGGCCGTACAACGTCAGCAAGCATGCGCAGACCAGAAATTAAGGTTTTCCACTACATTTATCGATGCCAATGTATCTCTTAAGGGAGCAAGTATATGTATTAAAGAGGAAATGATCCTAAGTGTACTGGGTTGCAGTACATCTACATTGTAAGTGGATATATTGCTTTTTTAACCTCTTCAATACCGGGCCATAGTCATATGACGGCCACAGCTGGGATCTCCCATCCTGGGTGGACGTCCTATGATGGCCTCGGTATTTCGCTGCTCCTGCGGGCCCCCGGGGGCCCGCAGCACGGGAATCGTGGATGAGCTGTGTCCCTCGGACACAGCCGGTCACATGTACTGTGCCGTTATAGGGCTCGTGCACGCGCCTATGGCGCGTGCAGAGCGCCGATCGGGGATGCGGCTTGTCACCCTGACACAGCCCAACCCCGATCGCAGTAAAGAGCCAATGAAATTGGCTCTTTACCACGTGACCGGCTGTGTCCAATCACAGCCGGTCACAGAATGTAAACAAACCGCGGTAACGAGAGGTTACCAGGTTCTCCTCCTCACACACTGATCGTGTGTGAGAAGGAGATTGCGGTAACATCTTGTTACCCCTCAGTGTACACACCAACCACACTGATTACCCCCCTCAATAAAGAGGACCTGTCACCACCCATCAAAGTACCTGTCACCACCCATCAAAGTACCTGTCATCACCCATCAAAGCCCATCTGAGTACCCGAGTACCTGTCCAAGCTCATCTTAGTACCCGAGTACCTGTCCAAGCCCATCTTAGTACCCGAGTACCTGTACCAGACCATCTGAGTACCCGAGTAACTGTCCCAGCCCATCTGAGTACCCGAGTACCTGTCCCAGCCCATCTGAGTACCCGAGTACCTGTCCCAGCCCATCTGAGTACCCGAGTACCTATCCCAGCGCATCTGAGTACCTGAGTACCTGTCAGCCCATCGGAGTACCCGAATACCTGAGTACTTGTCAGCCCATCTGAGTACCCGAGTACCTATCCCAGCGCATCTGAGTACCTGAGTACCTGTCAGCCCATCTGAGTACCCGAATACCTGAGTACTTGTCAGCCCATCTGAGTACCCGAGTACCTATCCCAGCGCATCTGAGTACCTGAGTACCTGTCAGCCCATCTGAGTACCCGAATACCTGAGTACTTGTCAGCCCATCTGAGTACCCGAGTACCTGTCAGCCCATCTGAGTACGTGAGTACCTGTCAGCCCATCTGAGTACCCGAGTACCTGAGTACCTGACAGCCCATCTGAGTACCCGAGTACCTGTCCCAGCCTATCTGAGTACCCGAGTACCTGTCCCAGCCATTCTGAGTACCCGAGTACCTGTCACAGCCCATCTGAGTACCTGAGTACCTGTCACAGTCCATCTGAGTATCCGAGTACCTAAGCACCTGTCAGTCCATCTGAGTACCCGAGTACCTGTCCCAGCCCATCTGAGTACCCGAGTACCTGTCCCAGCCCATCTGAGTACCTGTCCCAGCCCATCTGAGTACCTGAGTACCTGTCACATCCCATCTGAGTACCTGAGTACCTGTCACAGCCCATCTGAGTACCTGAGTACCTGTCACATCCCATCTGAGTACCTGAGTACCTGTCACAGCCCATCTGAGTACCTGTCACAGCCCATCTGAGTACCTGTCACAGCCCATCTGAGTACCTGAGTATCTGTCATAGTCCATCTGAGTACCTGTCACAGTTCATCTGAGTACCCGAGTACCTGTCACAGCCCATCTGAGTACCTGTCACAGTTCATTTGAGTACCCGAATGCCTGTCACCAGCCCGTCGGAGTACCCAAGTACCTGTCACCAGCCCGTCGGAGTACCCGAGTACCTGTCACCAGCCTATCTGAGTACCCGAGTACCTGTCCCAGCCATTCTGAGTACCCGAGTACCTGTCGCAGTTCATCTGAGTATCCGAGTACCTAAGCACCTGTCAGTCCATCTGAGTACCCGAGTACCTGTCCCAGCCCATCTGAGTATCTGAGTACCTGTCCCAGCCCATCTGAGTATCTGAGTACCTGTCCCAGCCCATCTGAGTACCCGAGTACCTGTCACATCCCATCTGAGTACCTGTCACATCCCATCTGAGTACCTGTCACAGCCCATCTGAGTACCTGAGTACCTGTCACAGCCCATCTGAGTACCTGTCACAGCCCATCTGAGTACCTGAGTATCTGTCACAGTTCATCTGAGTACCCGAGTACCTGTCACAGCCCATCCGAGTACCTGTCACAGTTCATCTGAGTACCCGAATGCCTGTCACCAGCCCGTCGGAGTACCCAAGTACCTGTCACCAGCCCGTCAGAGTACCCCAGTACCTATTTGTAGCCCATGCCTCATAGAATACACATTAGGGGGTTTGCTTTCCAAAATGTGGTCATTTTGTGGGTAATTCTATTGTCCTGGTGCTCCAGGACCTTCAAAAGTGTGATAGGTAGGAACGAAATGAGATGTGTAATTTATGCTCCTAGAAGGCCTGAAGGTACCACTTCCATGTTGGACCTCTGTATATGGCCAGGCTGTGTAAAAGTCTCACACATGTGGTATCACAATACTCAGGAGGAGTAGCAGAATGTGTTTTGGGGTGTAATTTTTGCTATATACATGCCATATGTTAGAAATATCTTATAAATGGACAACTTTGTGTAAAAAAAAAAAAAAAAGATTTTAAATTTCTTTCCACGTTTTCTGAAGACTTGTGTAAAAAAATTAACCGCTCAAAAGACTCATAATGCTTCATAGAATATACTTTGGGATGTTTGTTTTCCAAAATGGGGTAATTTCATGGGTAATTCCATTGTCCTGGTGCTCCAGGGCCTTCACAAATGTAATTGGTCGTTAGGAAATTAGAGGTGTCATTTATGCTCCTAGAACACCTGACAGCGCTCCCTGCATGTTGGGCCTCTGTATGTGGACACGCTGTGTAAAAAAAGTCACACACATGTGGTATCGCCATACTCAGGATGAGTAGCAGAATGTATTTTGGGGTGTAATTTTTGCCATGTACATGCTTTGAGTTAGAAATATCTTATAAACTGACCACTTTGTGTAAAAAAAAATATGTTTTCATTTTATTTCCACGTTTTCCAAAGACTTGTGGAAAAAAATTAACTGTTCAAAAGACTCATTATGCCTCATAGAATATATGTTGGGGTGTTTGCTTTCCAAAATGGGGTCATTTTGTGGGTAATTCTACTGTCCTGGTGCTCCAGGGCCTTCACAAATGTAATAGGTCGTTAAATTAGAGGCGTCATTTATGCTCCTAGAACCCCTGACGGTGCTCCCTGCATTTTGGACTTCTCTGTGTGGCCAGCCTGTGTAAAAGTCCCACACATGTGGTATCGCCATACTCGGGAAGAGTTGCAGAATGTATTTTGGGGTGTAATTGGAAGTATGCATATGCTGTGTATGAGAAATAACTTGTTATTATGACAATTTTGTAAAAAAAAATTAAAAAAAAATAAAACATTCTTCTTTTTCCCAAGAATTGTGGGAAAAAAAGACAACTTCAAAAAACTCACCATGCCTCTTACTAAATACCTTGGACTGTCTACTTTTCAAAAAGGGGTCATGTTTAGAAATGAGATAGGCCATCTGTACATCAGGTGTGATCAGATGTGATAGATTTTCAATGATTTGCACCATAGCTTGTAAACTCTATAACTTTCAAAGAGACTAAATAATATCCACTAATTTGGTTTATTTTTACCAAAGAGATGTAGCCATATCAATTTTGGCCCAAATTTATCAACAAAAATTACTTATTTGCAAAATTTTATCATAGAAACTAAAAAAAAAAAGTTTTTTTTTTCAAAATTGTCGCTCTTTTTTCACTTATGCCGCAAAAAACTCAGTGGTGATAAACCCTTTCCCGCCGAGCGTACGCAGGTATGCGTACTCGGCTTCCGGGGGTTATACCGGGATGATGCCCGCACCTGCAGGCATCATCCCGGTACCGTTTTTGCAGCGGACGATTGGCTATCCAGGCATAACAACCGATGCGGCTAAAAGCCGCTCGGCTGTTATGCCGGAGGAGCGGAAGGGGACGTCCCCCCTCCCGCCGCCTCTCGCCGCTGTTACCGGTGCTCCCGCTCGATCAGGAGCACCGATCAGTGATCCGACGCCTCCGGCTGCTCCGTAATCGGCTTCGTTCCAGTCTCCTCATCGTAAACACGGAAGCGACGTCATGACGTCACTTCCCGTTTACTCGGCTGCCAATGGCGCCGGTTTAAAAAAAATATCCGGTATTCAGAATCGCCGTTTTCGGCGATCTAAATACATTGAAGTGTAAAGGAGGGGTGGGGGGTCTTTTAGACCCCCGATCCCTCCATAAAGAGGACCTGTCACCACCTATTACTGTCACAAGGGATGTTTACATTCCTTGTGACAGCAATAAAAGTGATCAATTTTTTTATTTTATTTTTAAAACAATTTAGTCATTTTAAAATAAATAAAATAAATAAAAAAATAAAAAAATTTTTTTTAAAGCGTCCGCCGTCCCTGCGAAGCAAAGAAAACGCATACGGAAGTCGCGCCCGCGTATGTAAACGGTGTTCAAATCACACATGTGAGCTATTGCCGCGATCGTCAGAGTAAGAGCAATAATTCTAGCACTAGACCTCCTCTGTAACGCTAACCTGGTAACCGTAAAAAAAATTTAAAGCGTCGCCTATTGAGATTTTTAGGTACCGTACTTTGTCGTCAATCTACAAGTGCGCGCAATTATAAAGTGTGACATGTTTGGTATCTATTTACTCGGCGTAACATTATCTTTCACATTACGCAAAAAAATTGGGCTAATTTTACTGTTTTGTTTTTTTTTATTCATGAAAGTGTCCCTTTTCCCAAAAAGTTGCGTTTAAAACACCACTGCGCAAATACCGTGTGACATAAAATATTGCAACAATCGCCGTTTTATTCTCTAGAGTCTCTGCTGAAAAAATATATATAATGTTTGGAGGTTCCAAGTAATTTTCTAGCAAAAAATATGGATTTTAACTTGTAAACACCAAATTCCAAAAATAGGCTTAGTCATGAAATGGTTAAATACCACCAAAAGAAAGCTCTATGTGTGAAAAAAAATGATAAAAATTGTGTTTGGGTACAGTGTTGCATGACTGAGTAACTGGCATTCAAAGTGTAAGAGCGCTGAAAGCTAAAAATTGGTCTGGTAAGGAAGCTGTATAAATGCCCCGTATTGAAGTGGTTAAATATATTTAGGCTTATTTTTAACGCTTTTTTCTATTCTCTGAGCTAAAACCACTGTAGAACTAGTGGTGGTAAATGATGTGCATTAAATAATGCTGATAGTGAAGGAGAACTTGATGTAATGCAAAGTTGAAGAGAATAACCCTTCTGATGGCATAAGCAGTAGTGGCCATGCTTAAATGGTAAGGCTCTCTTTGACCTTACTGCAAAGTAGGTCAATGTTGTCTAGTAAGCAAATAATTTGAAAGGTGAAAAAGCGCAATCACCTGTAGTGAACACTTTAACCGGTCCCCCGCCCGGCCTATCACAGATTAACACCGGCGAGAACCTCTCATCCCTCTGGGCGGACGTCTTCCCGGTCACACTGCCCTGTGCACCCTCAGGGGTAGGCAGCACAGTGATCTGGCCCTCAGGCACAGCCCATCCCTGATCAGGGTAAAGAGCCAATTAAAATGGCTCTTTACCATGTGACCATCTGTGATGTCCTCTATTACGCCGCTTGTGCATGCCCCCAGGGGCACGCAGTACGGCCACCGGGGATGAGACGTGTCCCTCAGACACAGCCCATCCTTGATCAGGATAAAGAGCCAAAAAAATTTTCTCTTTACCATGTAACTGGCTGTATCCAATCACAGACGGTCACAAATATCAACAAATCACAGTAACTCGCTGTTACCAGGTTCTCCTTCTCACACACCGGTCCAGTGTGAGGAGCAGATTGCACTAACAGTGAGCTACTGATTACATTGTACAGTACTGTGCCCCAATTGCCCAGTAATAAAAAGTACCTGTCTCCAGCCCATCAGAGTACCCAAGGTACCCATCTGCAGCCCATCAGAGTACCTGCGTACCCATCTGCAGCCCATCAGAGTAACTGCCTCCAGCCCAGCAGTACCAGTCGTGCAGCCCACCAGTAGCAGTCATGCAGCCCAGCAGCGTACCAGTTATGCAGCCCAGCAGTGTACCAGTCATGCAGCCTATCGGTGCTACCCATCATACAGCCACCATGTCCAAAAAATTGTTCAAAAGACTCATAATGCCTCATATATGCCTTCAAAGGTGTGATAGATTGTCAGGAAATTAGATGTGTAGTTTATGTTCCTAGAACATCTGGAAGGGCTCCTTGAATGTTGGGCCTCAGTATGTGGCCAGGCTGTGAAAAGGTTTCACACATGTGGTATCATCTTACTCAGGACAAGCAGCAAACTATGTTTTGCAAGTATGCCTATGCCATGTGTGAGAAATAACTTGTTAATATGAGGATGATGTGTTACAGTGCGTTTTTGACGCAGTTTCGGAAGCATTCCAGGTGATTTTTTTACTCTTTTATTTTAAAAAAAAACTATACTAGGGTCCAGTGCGTTTTTTAATGTGTTTTACTGCATTCCAGTACAGTCCACTGAAGGAAAAATGCAGCATGTTCTACTATGTTTCTGGGACTGGAAAGCCCAAGAACTGACTGCACTGGTGTGAACTATGCCATTGGAAACCACATAACCTACTTTCTATGCGTTTTTGATGCAGATAAAAAAAATGCACTGGACTGCATGTGTGTAAACTAGCCTTCATTTCATTTTCCCAAGAATTGTGGGAAAAAATGAAAACATGCAAAACCTCACCATGCCTCTTACTAAATACCTTGAACTGTCTATTTTCAAAAAAGGGGTAATTTGGGGAGTAATTGTTCTGTCCTGACATTTCAGGGCTTCAAGAGTACATCAGGTGTGATCAATTTTTAATGATTGTTATGCAGTCTACATAGCTTGTAAACTGCATAACTTTCACACCAACTAAATAATATACACTAATTTGTTTTAGTTTTTTACCAAAGATATGTAGCAGTATACATTTTGGCCCAAATTTATGAACAAAATAGTTGCAGAAGCAGGAGGGAGAACGGCTTTACCTACTTTTATCACACGCGCCTCCACAGGGGTGGTATACCTGATCCAGTGCCCGTGTGGGCTTCAATATGTGGGCAGAACCAATTGTGCCCTACAGGCAAGATTAAAAGAACACATAAAATCAGAAAGAAAGAAAAAACGCTCTGTTTCTAAACATTACGAGGTGATCCACAATAAGGATCCTTCCAACACCCTATTTTTGGAGATTTATAAATATAGACCTAATCGGAGAGGTAGTTCTTTGGTGAGGGAGATTTCTAAACAAGAAATGGCTTGTGTGTATAGATTGAGAACATATTTCCCTTATGGCCTCAATGTTGATGTCAATGTATTTATCAACAAATCATGAAGTTTAGTTTACTTTTGTACATATGTGTTTTTGAAATTAAGCTGAGCCTCAGACTGCCTTTAGTTTTTATAGAAATTATTGCTTGGGCTGTATTTCCAAATAGGTAGTTTAATTAGTTACTGACATTTTTGGGAATTGTATGAGGTTTCACTTTAAACCCCGATGTGCATCGCCACAAAGATGTGTGTTATTACATTTTTGTGACAATTTTAAAGGGTAACTCCACTTTGCTGGGGGGAAAAATTGCAAATAAAGGAAAAATAATATAGCGCATACAATTGCAATACAAGTCACATTGTAATTGAACGTTATTAAAAATTACCTTTCCTTTTCAATCTGCAGCCGCTGTAATTTCTATAAATACAAAGCAATATGGTTACATGGAGTTGTTCTGTACACAGAATGTGTACAGTCCACTCCCCAGAAACATCATTTCCTGCTTAGGCGATTGGCTCACAGATTTTCCCAGAAATCTGTCTAAGATACAAGTCAGATTTCAGGCATCCCCTGCAACAAAAATGTCATTTTGGTGAGACATTTCCAATAGGAACACGTCTAAAAAAAGATGCAGGCCCAGCAGTGTTCCTCATTAGTGCCCTGCAGCTACTACAGCTGACTGATAATTATGAAACCACTCCCAGTAGACTCACTCGGCCAAGAGACGCAGACAAACACACATGGATTTCTTCAGATTAACAAAAGGTAGGAATCTGCAACAAAGGTTATTATAATCCTTGCAATGTACATCGATCACTCAGAGGGCAATGTTTTTTCTCAACAAAAGTGTAGTTACACTTTAAACTATCAACTAGATGTCACTCTTGCGAGTCACGTATGGGTGACACCCTGGGATGAAGTTCATTACTTCCTGTTATTGTAATTCGCAGCATTTTTTTGTATTGTCCACCAGATGTCACTGTTGGGAGTCACTAAATAGGCGAAACCTTGCTATGAAATGTATTACTTCCGGATAGGAATTTTTATTCAATTTATTTTAGGTGGTATTATATGGGAAATATAAAGCTCTTCCCTTTTTTCTTTATTGTATTTCTCTTTTTATTCATATTAAATGTGGGAGGTTGGGAGTATGACCTTGTTCCAACTAGCACTAGTTCTCTATATCAATTTATGTTAGTTGAGGAACATCTTTCTGATTGATTTATCTCTAATTTGGAAAGTAGAGACACTATGTCGTTTGGGAGCGTTTGGTTCTTTTTGGCCATGCTGATGGCCATTTAAACTCAGAGCATCAGGGATCTCCCATCTAGATTTCACAATGAGGTTTGGTTTTGGCTTATAATTTGGCCGACTGAGGCTCAGATCGAGGCCTGTTTATCTGAGTTTTGTATGATATGTAAAGATTCAGATCGAGGCTTGGCTATTTGTTCAATGTATAAAGTGTGGTGACCCATCGTGCCGCCCGTGCCCCTGGACGACGTCACTCTATGACGAAATGCATATGGAGGAGCGGTGCGCTGATGTCACCAATTCTACACGTGTCCTAAAAGTATGGATTCTGTTTTGTTTGTATGCCAGCTGACACACTAAGACCCCTTTCACACTGGGGCATTTTTCAGGCATTTTTAAGGAGCTTTATCGTTAAAAAAAGTGCCAGTAAAGCGCTTGAAAGAAGCCGTAACTGCAATCCCAATGTAAAAGCCTGAGTGCTTTCACACTGAGATCCCTTTCCCACTGGGGCGTTTTTCAGACGCTTTAGCGTTAAAAAAAGCGCCTGAAAGAAGCCGCAACTGCAATCCCAATAAAAAAGCCTCAGTGCTTTCACACTGAGGCGTTTCGCTGCCAGGGCGTCAAAAAAAGTCCTGCAAGCAGCTTCTATTCAGCGCTTTTGGAGTGGTGAATACACCGCTCCTAAAGCGCCCCTTCCCATTGAAATCAATGGTAAGCGTCTGAAAAAAGCTTTTGGCAGCAGCGTTTTGTGGGCGCTTTTAACCCTTTATTTGGCCACTAGCAGGGATTAAAAGTGCCCCAATAGCACTCGAAAAACGCTGTTTTTCGGGCGCTGACATTGTGAAAGGGCTCTTAAAGCACTTGGGCTTTCACATTGGGATTGCAGATGAGGCTTCTTTCAAGAGCTTCACATGCGCTTTTTTTTAACGCTAAAGCGCTTGAAAAACGCCCCAGTGTGAAAGGGGTCTAAAACCAAAGGTGCATGTTAGCAGCTAATGGTGTAAGGCCGCGTACACACGGGCGGATTGTCTGTCCAACTTAGTCCGCTGAACCGTGTTTCAGCGGACAATCCGCTCGTGTGTGGGCTTCAGCGGACTGTCTGACGAACAAAGTCTTACGTAATTTCCGTAATTTTGTCCGTTCAAACTTGGTTTTGTCCGTCCAAACTTGGTTTCAGCGGACAGTCCGCTCGTGTGTAGGCAAGTTGGACGGACTAAGTATGGCGCATGCTGAGAAAGGATTTACACGGCCGAAGGTTGCATTGCAGTGTATAGGATGTCGTTTTTCTAGTCCCGTCGTACGTGCTGTACACGTCATCACGCACGCTTTCAGTGGACTGTCTGCTCATCGTGTGTGGTCAAGTCCGTTCATTCAAATTTTGAACGGACTGTCTGTCGGATTGCCTGACGAACTTAGTTGGGCAGACAATCCGCCCGTGTGTACGCGGCCTTAGTGTATTGTTTTAGATTTCAATACATTTTAAAAGGATTTTACACCATGTGGAGAATTTTGTTTTTCTGGAGATATTCTCACATTAGCATGGTGCCAAGGGGTGATCCTGTATAGGAGGACAACCAGATCTGGAAAAGGGCCTTGGCTGGGTTAAAGGCACAAGCGCAGGTAGCCTTATTATGTAGAAATTTTCATTAATATCCTGCTGCATCTATAGGACAGGAAGAGTTGTGGAATCTCCCCAGCAGGATACAGTCAGCAATAACCTGCTGTGGGGTGATAATCCTTCAAAAATAAATAAAATAAAAACTTGGCTCTGCATACACTTTAAGGCTGGGTTCACACTGGAGCGATGCGGGAATGCCGCAAATCCGCGGCGTTTTCCCGCATCGCATGCCTCCCGCCAGCAGTTCACACTGCCCTATGCGGACTGCTGGGAGTGTCAGTGAAATGTTAATGACACTCCCAGATCAGTTCGCATATCGCAGTGCAATCTGCAAACTCGGACAGGAATCGGATCGCATGGTATGAACACCCATGCGATCCGATTCTGCTGCGGACCAAAAAAAGGGTCCCGTGCGAGTTTGCGGTGGGTGCGATGCGAATTCAGCCATACTATCTGTATGGCTGAACTCGCATCGCACAGAGATCGGATGTGATTTGCACTGCAGTGCGGTGCGAATCACATCCGGTTCTCGCTGCCGCAGCGGTGTAAACCCAGCCTAAAGGAGTGATAATCTGAGAATATTTGTGAATAGACTTTTACATAAATTTTGTTATAACTACCATTAAAATAACCTTGGCAGCATAATACTGGTACTATAAATGGTAACACACAACTACCTATAGAGTAGGCTAGATAAAGTGGCATATAGTGTACCTTCATGAACTGAATCTTTAGAAATATGAGGAAAGTAAGATGCGGTATCAAAACATTACAACCAAATAAAAAGAAAAAAAGATTTGGGAGTTGACCCTATTGTATTAACTACTATTTAACTACTATTTCTGAACAAGTTAAAGTTTACTGTATGTAAACTCTGAAAGTCTCATTTGTTCCTTTTTGGTTTGTTATAAATATACAATTGAAAGCATTTTGTTATGTCTGTTAAGTTAGTCTATGTGTGAGTGGATTGAAAGTCTGATCTTGAGAGTGAGAGAACCAGTCCAGTAGAGAGGCTGGGACGCAGCAGTTTTGTCTGGCTGGCAGAAAAGAAATAGCCGTGGAACAAATAACCCGAAGACTATAAAACCTCTTCTTGTGTAGTTCTGAAACATCCTCGGTGGGCTAAAAATTGCATTATCCTGCTTCTTTGACTAACAATAGCAAACTGAGGAGCCTTAATACCCACCAAGGAGAGTTCTTGAAAGCTTTCCTAATACTTGGTAAAAGTAGTATTTGTGCTCAAAAACAAACATTTTTGGTTGATTCCTAAATCGTAGTAGTATTAAGCTTGTAATTAAATATGTACAAGGGTCAGCCACGTTTTCTCATTACAGACTAGAGCAGTATGTCGCTTTTTGGAAGCGAAGTGAACCATGCAATAGATTTTTATTTTAGATGGAATAAACACTGAAATTTGATGTTGATTCATTAATGTAATGCTTGAAACAAGAATTATGAAATTAGTTAAAAAATATGAATATTTCAAATTCTATGTAGCATTTTACCATTAACCAAAAAAGCTGAAGCAGGGGAAAAGCCCCCATAATAGGCAGCATAAGTTTTTCTGATTTGTCACCAATAACCTGGCTACTCACATACCTTATATGCCGATAAGGTAATGTTTGTGTTAGAATTAGGGCTGCAACTAACGATTATTTTCATAATCGACTAGTTGGCCGATTGTTTTCGATTAATTGGATAACCACTTTAAAAAAAATGCGGTGTATAATTTTGTTAATATATAAAGTTTAAAAAAAGCCAAATTTATTCTTAAATATCTCTATGCAGTGATAAATATAAATAACCAACTATATGGTTAGGGAGCAAAATCTCTAATCCACTCTGAGAATGACAGACAGAAGAGATATACTGTATATACTATTAGAGGTTGAATCTGGTAAATATCATCAGACTCCAATCAAATTTTTTATTTAAAGAAAAAAAAAAATGAAAGACTGTTTTGCTGATTATCAGACAGAGTTGTAATATGTTATATGCTGGCCATACAAAAACGTCTTCCTTCAAAAAAAAAAAAAAAAAAGTAATTTTTAAGAACGTTTGCTTTTCTAATCGTTACTGGGATCAAATCTATGTTCTTTTCAACCACAGTGATGGGAAAATTTGAAGGAGCAGAACAGAAAACTTCTTGGTCAAAGGAATTTTCAGACAGAGAGGGGATTATTTACTAAAGGAAAATGCACTTTTCACTGAAAGTGTACTTGGAAGTGCAGTCGCTGTAGATCTGAGGGGGACATGCAAGGTAAATAAAAAACAGCATTTTAGCTTGCACATGATTGGATGATAAAATCAGCAGAGCTTCCACTCATTTCAGATCTACCCCTTAGATTTAGAGTGACTGCACTTTCAAGTGCACTTTCAGTGCAAAGTGGATTTGCCTTTTGTAAATAACCCCCTTTATGTGGTTTTTGTTGAGAAATGACATTCATTTTAAAAAATGTTAAAAGCAAGTGAAATTTTCAAATGACATTCTTTCATTCAGCGAATGTACAAAGATTTTTCGTATGAATATTCTCGTCCAAAAATTGATACGTGCATGGCCAGCATAAGGCTCAGTTCACACCTATGCAATCTGCATTTGGTCCGTTTCTACAGTGGTTTGTGCATTTTTGTACACACAATTTTGCTGGGATTTGCATTTTTTTGTATCTTTTATGCTTTTTTTTGCCCAATTTGTTGTTGGGCAGATTAAAAAAGCAAATCACTGCCAAAAATGCACTACATGCTTCTGCAGCTTCACTATTGAAGTCTGTTGAACCCAAAAGAAAAAAAAAAAAGTTTGCGTAGGAAAAAAGTCCTTGACCTTTTCCAAATATGCAACGGCGCACACACACACACACACAGACACACACATACACAAGTAGGATATATGGGTATTGTAAGTGGGAGTCATACATTAATCTATATGAAGTTGGGAAGAGAAATATAAATCTTTTATATTAAAGCAGTACTAAAAGCTGGGACTTTGTTTTCCATGGTTATAATCATTTTAAAGAGGAAGTAAACCCATCAGGGTTTACTTCCTCTTTTTTTCCCTGCAAAGGTAAAGCATAATGGACTACTATGCATCGCATAGTAGCTCATTATGTGTCACTTACCTGACACAGGAGCCAGCGAAGTCACCGCTGTCCCCTGTAGTCCGCCGCATCCATGTTGCTGGTGGCGTCTCGCAGCTCCGACGAATCACAGCGGCGCAGCCGCGATGACGTCACTCCCGCGCATGCGCACGGGAGTCGCGTCTCGCAGCTCCGCCGCTGCCATACAGCGAAGCCGCGATGACGTCACTCCCGCGCATGCGCACGGGAGTCGACAAATTAGGCAAATCCATTCTTGGATTTGCCGCATTTAGTGCGCCTGCGCGCCGCTGTCTACGGCGCATGCGCCGTAGACAGCGGTGCCCATTTTCGGGCAAATATCTCCTAAACCATATAGGTTTAGGAGATATTGCTTGGACCTACAGGTAAGCCTTAATCTAGGCTTACCTATAGGTCCAAGTTGTTTGGAAGCGTTTACTTCCTCTTTAAATATAACGCACAATACTGGTAAAAGTTTACTTTAAATGTAATTGTAATGCCTTACATTACCTCCAGACTATCAGCCCCCACCTTCCCTGGGTTAAACAACAAACATGTTATACTTACCTGCTCTGTGTAATGGTTTTGCACAGAGCAGCCCCGATTCTGCTGTTTTCAGGTCCCCCATTGATACTTCTGGCTTCTCCTGCCTTCAGAGTGCCCCAATAGCAAGCTGCAAAGTGTAATATAGAGTGCCCCTATAGCATGCTAAAAAAAACTTCTGCCTTTAGAACCACTCATTTCCTGCCCAGGACTACATGTCTCATGAAGCATTGCTGCTTACACATTCACATGTAATCAGACACTTACTGACATGTATGGAGGGTGCACTGAGCTGTATGTTTGCTGCACTGTATTTACTGATATGTAAACAAATAATGCATTCAGTATGCAGGCCAGCTAATCAGCTGGCAGATTAATTGATTAAGAAAATAGTTGACAACGATTTTCATAATCGATTCGTTGTTTCCGTCCTAGTTAGAAAACCAAGTGCTGCTATCCTTTGTAACAGGTGTGACCAGATACTGTATCTGTGGATATGCACTGAAAAACAAAAAACTCAAAACTAAGTGAAAATAAATGTGATTTCTTAGGGAAGTGGCGAGCAATATAAACACACCAAATACAAACATCCACATACACCAAAAAATACAAAATCCCAGTGAACCTAACCAGTGTGAACTAACTGAAGCAAATAAGAGCACACCTACCTAAACTAACTAAGCTACGTACAAACCACAAAATAAGTGGGACAGAAAAGAATCTGGCCTGGGAGCGAGGAGTAGCAATGCAAAAAAACTGCCAGAATTGGGAAAAGGTATGTGGGAGCAGATACAACTAGACAGGATCAGGGTCACGGTTACAGGAACAGAGCACATGGGCAGACAGACAAAACAATGCTGCAACCAGCATTAGGCGGAGATTAATTGCTGAGATTTGTTGGCTACCTGCTGGTAGACACTGGAATTACACCCTTTAGATCCGAGAATCCCAGTGCAACCTGCAGGTGATCCAGTTCTTGACAGTTTGTCAATCATATTACTTGGATATACAGAAACTTAACCTCTTTCACACAGCCACAGGTCAACTTCTTAAGGAGCATCCCGAACCAAAAAATTTAATTTTGTAGATTGCACTTACTCAGTCCTTAGATGAGGTGATTGCATTTGTTTCTTTTTTCAGGCTTTTTTTCTCTTTATTTTAACCTGGTAATCATGCATATAAACACACTTCCTGCACTAGGGTGGCTACGCTCACTCTACTGCATCTACGGAGGAAGCCATGGTTGTCGCCCAGGCTGGACTTCAAACATGTCTTCTCTTCATCTCCATTCCATGGGATATAAAGAGAATTAATTTACGGAAGGAAGATACGATTAGGTTTAGTTCAGCTTACAGGAAGTGACAAGGACACTGCATCTCTGGCCAAATCAACATGTATTTTCTGTTTTTGATAAAAAATTTCTTAAGCTGATGATAGCAGCTCACGCATAGATGGCTTAGTCCAGATTCTCAAAGTGTGTTCACCATCAATATCCTCTTAAATGTGATGAACAAGCAAAGATGTAACAAAATCCAGACTTGAGGGTATTTTTATTTTCCAGTTTTCTTCTTGTTCAGAATCACTACACAGCACTATACAGCTAACACCTTTCACCCATGTAGGCCTGTATCAAATACCTCCAGAATGCCATTATCCTGAAAAATTTAAATGAACGTAGCCACCTAAATTAAGGTAGGCTGCAATATAGTAAATATTTGTTTTTGGATTTGATAACCTTTAATTTGTGCTAAAAAAAAATAAAAAACTGAACTAGGCTTGCATGGTTCATTTTTTTTTTTAAGATGCATTTTATATTTACATTTTTTATTAAAATTATGAATTATTCTTCGAACAAAAAAATTGAAAAGGTCCCATTTCCGGGTACATGCTTCTTCTATTCTGTAAAAGTATCAATGGGCATAACTAAAATTTTCCAAATAATAATACAAATGTGCTGTATTAAGAGAATAGTTAATGTTAGAGAGTTATTCTTTTTACAAGGTAGTTGAGTAATACTCATAGTCTACTTTACATGAGTGAAAAGGCACCACGTTCCTGCACATACTTCTATATTTAATATCAAAGTAACTGCTCCTCAAGGAACATTAATGGTCCACTGATCTAAGCCGATAAACAGCTTATAACTGAGAGGCTAGGTATCATCAAAAACCTATCAACCTATTATTAAGAGAGCAGACTGGGGACTCAACAGAAAAACAATAACACATTAAGTAAAATCAATTACCAGAGAACCTTTGATCACTCATGCAAGGCAGAAGATAGATAGGATGAATATGGGGCTATCATCATCTACAAAATAATATTGTCACAAAGCCATCTCAGTGTTACAAGTCTGAATACCTTGTTGTGTGAAATCTCACACAAGGGCACCCTGCTGGGATATGAGAAGTGACATTACTAAAGCTTCTCAACTACTCTTAACAGGGGGGTAGCGCTCCCCAGCTATAGTCCCATGATTAAGCTGCACAAAGCAGCTGTTTATCAACTCACAGTAACCAGCAGGTGAACCCGATTCAATATTTATCATAGGCTTTTACAGATCACTGGTAGCCAAGCAAACGTTTTAATTAAGCTGGAACTCGCTTCAAAGAACTTATTCAAGATGTCAATCAGCGGGATAGAGATCGGATACGGTGTCAGGTGAGAGTGTGTAATACAAATCCGTAACTTTCTTCATCCCATCTCTGTAAATTAGCCTGGTATAAAGTTGGGGCTCTGATTGTAACAGACTGCCAGTCTCCTGGAATGTGTAACTCAAGTCACTCAAACCCCATTGTGGAGGTTGTAAGCAATATGTTAAACTGCAGTGGGCTAGCACATTAGGACAGATCCTTTTCACAGCCGGTTTCTTGATACAGCAAGTGTTTGTTACACTACTCTCCATTTACTGTTTACTTTCTTAGCTGGTGTACATGGGGATTCCTTAACATTGATGTCCCACATTTTCGAAGTCGCTGTAGCCAGAGAATTAATCAAGAGTGTGCAGCTAGGGTACAATTTCACATTCAGAACCTATGCAAACAATATGTGAGAGCCCGTTACTTCTCATGGCCTAATCTCCAAACACAGAATAAACACACAAGGACTAACAGTCTTCCAAGGTAAATACAAGCTCCAGGATACCGGGGGACCTATTGTAAAGCATTCAATACACATGGCAAAGAAAGGGCAAAGAAGCAGAAAAAAAACTATAGTACAGTCATTGTGAAGGCTTCAGAAGACGTTCCTAACTGTATAAAAAATAAAGGCAGTGTGCAAATTAGCAGTACTGCATTACAGACACAGCAACCTCCTTCAGGAGGCATACAAACATTCACCTGAGATCCCATCCTACAAGTACACACCGAACGTGCCATATCTTTTTCCCTGAGAATTGGTCATTACAAACAATCATTACCTAGCCAAGAGAATGATGGAGGCTCTGCCTAATTAAAATAAATAAGCTGCCTTGACACAACGTGCAATAGCACACAACATAACATGCCAATGAGAAAAATGCACTACAAGGGGCACCATGATTTGAATGGGCACTAGAATTTGCCTATATCATAAGGCTGGCTTTGCACCTACATGCAATACTGCATTGCCTTAGTATTCATTGTCAAATGCATCCCAATGCATTAAGGCAACACATTTGTGTTGCAGAACATGGTTACACACTCAGGAAAAAAAAGCAAGTTTTTTTTTTCTCAATTTTGGTGCATTGGCAACAAACCAGAATGAAAGGGTGTGAAGGGGGCCTTGGGGATGCAGACACTGCAGTTGTCCTCAGTAGAGTAGAGAGTCTTGTCTGTCAGGTGGTTATAATTAAAGCAGAATCTCCAATCAGAAGTCAGTCTAAAAATGACTTGGCAGTATAAACGCCTGTTTCTTCAGAACAGAAAAAAGGTATACATTTGCAACAAAGTTTGCAGATCCACTAGAAGGGACTGTGTTTTTCACACTCTCTCAGAAGTTTTGCAAGAATTTTAATAAAGAGTCCCAGAAAGACCAAAATATGTATCTTTCGTGGAAAAATGCTACTGTCTCTAGTGCCACTTAAAAGCATTCCAATCCTCCCCTTACCTGAGATTTTGTGACCAAAAGCCTGGGGTTTTGTTACGACAGAGGAGTGGGCTTGGAGAAAGTCTTTTAGCTCTTGTTTTACTATTCATCTATCCTAACATGACTGTTATCATAGCATTAAGTATGACTTTAACCTCACCAAAAAGTGTCTAAAAAGGTCAGAGCTGGACAAATCTAGGTTGCACAAGCAAAGGAAAAAAATAACCCTGGTGACCAGGATACCCTTGCCCAGGGCAGTCCAAAATGGTCCTTGCAAGCTGCTCACTAGTTTGAAGTAATAAAGATTCTACTGAAGATCATCCACATCAACCATCAGTATGACTACCTGATTACCTGTGAATTGTTGCACTCCATGAGCATGCCCTGCATGAGTGAGTCCCATCCCAAAGCTATTCACTTCAGGAGTTGCCAAAGCATTACAAGTGAACAGCCATTTACTCACATCAGATAACCCTGAGGGGTGCAATGGAAGTCCTGATTAGCAACAACAATCAGGGAACAGGAACTACAATGATTGATGGCTTTGCTAGAGAAGAAATGTGCTTCTTTGAGTGACTTGTACAGGAAATACCTTCTCTCAGAAGTAGTTATAGTCTCCGTAGTGATCATAGCTACAGCAGTCTGAAATAGTGCAGCACCACTATTATTAACCTGTGGGGCATACAACTAGCATGTGTGCTTCATCAGGGTAATTAGGAGGAGGTGTGGAGGAAGCAGCTCCCCCATGTTCCAGAGTGGTTGCTGTAACAAATCTACAATATGAACTTTTAATGAGCACTTCTTAGGATGAGCAAATGAATCTGAAGGTGCGCAAGAAGGTGAAGGACCCAATGAAGCAGAAAATAAGCACCTTAAGGTGGGGTTCACACTTATGCGAATTGGATGCGGTTTTCCCCACATCCAATTTGCATGACAGGGGTGTGACCATCTTTCAGTGGTGCCAGTTCACACATATTCTGGTCAGCCGGGTCCTGTGCATCTTTGGCTCCGTTTTAGGTTTGAATTCAGGCAAAAATGTTGACCCGATTCGTTGCTGAAATGGAGAACAGGGATGCACCGGAAGCCCTACTGTGAGCCACTCCGCAAATAGTGTGAACCCAGCCTTAAGCATATGTGCAGTATGCAGGATCAAGGAGATGTAGCAGACATATTCCCTGAAGACCAAGATGTGGCTTCTATGGCAAGCAGAGAACTTCAAGCAAGAAATCTCAAGGCTACTCTTGAAGCGGAATGCCTACAAAGTGAGGGACATGGGAACCAGATCCCAAGAAAATGGTTCCAGCAAAATGACAATGGGAGTTACTGCTTAGTTTCTTCATTTCTTTCCCATTCCCGAGGGATGTTACTAAAAGGGCATTACAACTTAGCCAAACTTTGCAATGTTTTGGAACTCCAATATCCAATGCGGTGATGGACCTTTGATAAACAGACAGGATTTCAATGTTTACCCTGCTATGCAGTTACTTCATTTAAACAAGTTGCATTATTTGTCACATCAAAAAAACGCATTGTTCCCTACCTTTTTGGAGCTGGCTTTTAGTTTCAGGGCAAATTTATCTTAGTCTGGATTACGTAGTAATATGATGATCTGAATTACCGGTGTTAGCCTTCAAATCAATCCATGGCTTTATGAAGCACCTTTGGATCCTAGGCCTTGGATAAAAATAAGGCTTTGACCACCATGAAGCCATGCACCATCCCAATACAAATTCCTGCAGCTGCCATTCAGCTGTCAAATGCCAAACACTCGTAGGGCTTATTAATATGGGGCATACAATACTATACACCTGCACAGGTTTTTCATGCATCCACATGCAGGCAGTCCCATTGATGACTATTGGTGTCCACACAAAATATTAACACTTTGGGTCTAATTAGGACATTTTCACTTAGAGGTGTACTCACTTTTGTTGTCAGCGGTTTAGAAATGAATGGCTGTGTGTTTAGTTATTTTGAGGGGGACAGCAAATTTACATTGTTATACAAGCTGTAAACTCACTACTTGACATTGTAGCAAAGTGTCATTTCTTCAGTGTTGTCACATAAAAGATATAATAAAATATTTACAAAAATGTGAGGGGTATACTCACTTTTGTGAGACACTGTAGGTGAGAAAAGTATAGTAAACTATTTCAAAACGGAACAATACTCACCTTAGCTCCAGTGATGCAGCATCCCCGAACTCCCTGCCTGGCCGCTGACATCTTCTGGCGGCTTCCTCATTGTCATGGGTCGGGTGGGGATGACGTCACTTTACCAAAAGTACAGTTATTTATACGCTGGGTGCACAGAGAACTCAACAATAAATGTTTTACATTTTATACCACTAAACACATTGTTGGCATACTACCAACAAGAAAAAGAAATGCAACATCAAAAGAAAAGTGCTACAGTACAGAGCAAACTGAATTCTCCTGGCACTCCATTCAACTCAATACATATTTTTCTCCTTGAGCATCAAAAAGTTCCATTCTGATGCTGGAAGGGTCTATGAATGATTGACAGTGACTGTTTGATGAGAACTTGTATAAAAGAGCTTTATAGTCCAAATATTTTTATCCGGTGAAACACAGACCACTTGGTAAAAAGGACAGCATTAGTAAAGTGATAAGAGAACACAAGACTAAAACTGCAGCCGTAAAGAATTACAAGGAAATGATTTGTTCCCTGTTCCAGTCTCTATGTACTCTTAATAATCTTTCATATGGGTATTTCTTTCAAATAAAATCTGGAATGTGCCTGGTCAAAAAAAGTCAAGAAACAGCTAAGTAATTTTCTGCTGGCTGCACTGTAAGAAAGGATTACTGGCAAGAAAATGTCAATTTGTTAGCAAGGATAACAAGTCCTTGAATAAAGCATTTCAAAACAGAATGTGAAATTGATAAGGTATGGATTTTATCCTTCCATTCAGTTGTATGGTCAAAGGATATAGGATAGCACTGGAAGAGGCAAACACTGCATTATCCCTGAATTTAGGTGAATTTTGAGGTTTCCTGTTTAATTTATTTATTTACTGAATGGGTCAGTTAGCGCAAAAGTATTTTAGGTTTGAATAGATAATGGAAATTAGATCATCTGCCAGCTTCACCTATGTCTTCAAACTCTGGAAAAATCCACTGCAAGGTTTAACTACTTGTTTAGGTCTAGGGGGGAGTAAACGCACTTTTACTTACCTGATCCTCCAATCCCCTTGCGGAGGACTGAGTATAGGGGAAAAGATGCTGCCTATTAAGTGTCGCAGCGCACGTGTGGCCCCACTGCATGGGAAAAATTAAGAGAGTTTCCTACAGATGGGCGTTAATTACTCTGCTTAGGACAACACCTATTTGCTATCAATCTACTAAGAGCTGGCCAGAACTGGTAAATCTTATTAAAAAATATTTTACTGTGAAGGGAATGTCCACTTAGATCGAAAATCTAGGACAGGGATGGGTTCGTACTAGCAATAATTATACTCATGGTTTAATGTATTATGGTGCTACCAATATCCGTTTTTACCCTTGAGGTGCATTTTGCCTTCCCTTTCCCCTTACCCTTTTGTCTATAAACGGTTTTGTATGGCTTAAAATGTAAAATGAAATAAAGATTATATTAAAAAAAAGAGAAAAAAAAATATTTATACAGATTCGCTTTAATCCTTTTTTGATATCCAAGGTAATCAAGGCCTGATCAGACCAAATTTTAAGGGCTCGTTGACACCATAAGCTTTAGGTTTAGCTTCGCAGCCTTTGCCAATGCAGTCCTAATACATAGGCAATCTGTGTGAGGTATAAAAAAAATATATATATATATAATACAGCGCACTCTGAATATGACAAGTAAACAAACTCATATAGTGTTGAAATGAACATAGAGTATAAATAGCATTAATGACCACAATGGGCTGTTACAGTCAGTAATGTCCATGAAAAATAAGGTAAAATAATTAAAGTGGTGTTTCAGCTTAAAAAATTTTTTTTTTAAAAGTCAGCAGCTAAAAAAAAAAAAAAAGCAGCTGCTGACTTTTAATAAGGAGACTTGCCTTTCCAGACGCCTGCGATGTCGGTAGCCGAGGCCGACATGTCCCTCGGCTCTCGGGTCCCAGCGCCGTCATCCTTGCGGCTTCACTGCCCGTTTACTACTGCACATGCGCGAGTCGTGCTGCGCTTTGTGAATGGGACGTGCTGTGTTAGTGAACACACAGTTCTGCCTCATTACCCAGAAGTCAACGCGGAGGAGGAGAGAAGATCGAAGATCACAGAGGAGCAGGAAGAAGGCAGATTAGGAAGACTGCCTAGCAACAGGGATTTCTGGCAAGGTAAAAAAAAATAAAAAATGTCAAATGTTTTTTTTTTAAATTAAGAATATTAATGCTTTTTTTTTTTAGGGTGGCCCTCCACTTTAAAATAGTTAAAATAATTTAAAAGAAACTGTCCATAGTGGGCTGCAAGTTCTGAGTTGAAATGTAAAAAGTGTTCTGAAAAAGACAACTGGAAGAGGAACGGCACCTTCTAAGTGCAGTAAAACAGTAAATTTTATTACAATTTTAAAAATCAATACACTCACAAAAGTGGTTCATAGATGGGCATTGTAATAATTTCAGCATCTGCTAGTCGCCGTCAGAGAGGAGAGGCCATCAGTTGTAAATCCGGCAGAGGGATAGATGATGTGGATGGTCCCAGGCCCAGAAACACCGCTGGATACGATGTTTCCGGTGGTCGTGGAGCACAAACACTAGGCACCAGCGCTGGTAGGGATCGGCGTCACTTCCAGGTTAGCGGGGAGGAGCTCACATTCGGGACATGCGTGCCCCTTCTTCAGGCTTTATGGTGGCCATTTTAGATAAGGTCCTTTTATACCCCCTAGGTCACGTGACTGTTACCATAGCAGAAACAGGAAGTAACAAGAAGGGCTCTATATAAAAAACAACAACGCTAATGGTAATGACGAGTAGAGTGATGGGGGAAAAATTATATATACATGAGAATAAACATAGCTAAGATATGGATTGTTGGAATGGTAAAACAGAGGGGAATAGCGAGTGAGATAAAAATAATAATAATAAAAATAAATGTAAAAATTAGATTAAATGAGAAAACCATAACAGAAATACGGATGTGATGGACTATAGATATTACTTATGTTTAATGCGAATGATGACTAGGACATGCCTAGTTTAATTTTAATTTGATTATGAGGAAATTATACATTGATTATGGGGAAATTTTTTGGACGTTTTTGAATATTAATATAATTATGAAGGATAAATTATAAATGGTAGTATTTCAAAACAGTTGTATTATAAAATAAAGAGTAAAAAAAAAAAGGTGGTAAAGAAAAGGGGGGGTAAAAAAAATATATATATGGGGGTGGTAAAAAAAGATAAACTATAAATAACTAAGCGCATGGAATATGAGTTATATTAGAATTCTGAATGTGTATAATATGTAATTTATAATTTATAACAGAGTATTTATTAGTAATGGAGGGAGAGTTTTGGGTATGGATTCCAGCACCCACACTCGTAGACCTGTAGTGGATTGCTCATGAACTTCAAGGAAATGTAGGGGCATACCATGTTAGTCCCTGCCTAATTCAATCAAGTTTCAGTGTTCCCCAAACCGCTTGTATTTGATGTAGTTTGCCGTTGTGTAAGAAGTCTGTCTATGCGTTACGTAAGGACATGTAAGGCATAGAGGCTTCTTACACTGGTACATTTCTCTAATGTTGAAAAAGAATGTGAAAGCAGTACCAGTGGTAGAACGAAGGAGTTTCAGCTTGCTGGGTGCTAGTTGAGCCTTAATATTTTTGGCTCTCCTGTAGGTCATAAGGGGGCGATCAGTAACAACAGTTTTGAGGCAAGGATCTTCTTTCAAAATTAGCCATTGTCTGTGAAAGAGTTTTTGAATTTATTGTGGAACTGTGCGATAAACCTAATGGAACGGGGATTGTCGCGGCATGGTGGCTCTTTATTGACACTATCATCTTTGTGGAGATTAAAGGCTTCATCTATGGTGTCGTCTGGGTATACCTTTTCTTTGAACTATGTTTTGAGTAGCTGACTGTGGGTGATGTAATCTTGTTCGCGGGTGCAATTATGTTTCAATCTACAGAACTGGCTTTTAGGGATGTTTGTTGAATTTCCAGCAGAAGGTTTGATATAATTCTGTGCACAGATGGTAGTGTCCTGATGGAACAGTTCAAGATGAGGTGAAGGACAATTCCATGGTATTGTCATTGCAGTATTGCAGGAACTCTAGGATGAGGGTGTCAGGGCCATCCCAGATGATCACCACGTCATCAATATAACGACCAAAAAAGACCACATGGGAAGTGTAGGGGTTGTTGGAATGGATGAATTTATCCTCCCACAACTCCATCGTTAGGTTGGCGTAACCAGGGGCAAAATTTGCCCCCATCGCCGTGCCTTTGGTTTGGATATAGAACTGGCCGTTAAACTCAAAATAATTGTGTGTAAGGCAGAATTTGAGCATCTCCAACAGGAATTTGTGTCAGGTCCACCATGTTTAGTTCAGATCATTGCAGTTGTGTGCGCTGAAAAAAAAGTTGGACATGTTGGATCTTTTATGCCATGTAGTAATGCATACAGATTAATGAAATGTAATTATTTTCACTTTCAACTTCATTAACCACTTAAGGACCGCCGCATGGCAATGTACGTCAACAGAATGGCATGTACATGTACGTGCTTGCCTTCCAGAGGGTGGGGGGTCCGATCGGACCCCCTCCCGCTGGATGTGGCGGTCCGTTTCGCTTCAGGAGCGATCCGGGATGAGGGGATGGCCGTTGGTTTTTCCATCCCCTCTCGATCGCTCCTGGCGAATGAGAAGCTTCCCCCCGCTGTGTATAGTAAACAAAGGCAGGGAGGAAGTGATGTCATTCTCCTCGGGCGGTCTTTTTGACCGGACTGCGAGGAGAAGAGAGAAAGTAAGTGTGCACCAACACTACACTGACATGTAGGCACACAACCCCCCCCCCCCATCACCCCCCCTTCCAGTAACAGTTAGTGTCAGTTGTAAAAGTAAAAACTGTCAGGGCAGTTAGTGTTAGGTCCAGGGTAGCCCCCTACCACCCCCCAATAAAGGTTTAACCCCCTGATTGCCCCTAGAGTTAACCCTTTCACCCCCTTTTGCCAGTGTCACTAAGTGATCGTTTTTCTGATCGCTGCATTAGTGTCACTGGTGCCGCTAAGTAGCTAGTTATTTTTTTAGGTTCACCGCCAGGTTTTTATAGCGCTAGGTACACCGATATACTACCCAATAATGGTTTTAACCCCCTGATTGCCCCTGGTTAACCCTTTCACCCCCTTTTGCCAGTGTCACTAAGCGATCATTTTTCTGATCGCTGCATTAGTGTCACTAGTGCGGCTAGGTAGCTAGTTATTTTTTGAGGTTCACCGCTAGGTTTTTATAGCGCTAGGTACCCCCATATACTACCCAATAATGATTTTAACTCCCCGATTGCCCCTAGTTAACCCTTTCACCAGCGATCACCTTTAAGTGCCACTGGTGACGCTGGTTAGCCAGTTAGTTATTTAGGTTCCCCGTCAGGTTTTTATATAGCGCCAGGGACCCCCATATACTACCTAAGATTTTAACCCCCTGATTGCCCCTAGTTAACCCTTTCACCAGTGATCACCGTATAAGTGTTACGGGTGACTCTGGTTAGTTAGTTTGCTTTTTATAGCATCAGGGCACCCACCATTTATTACCAAATAAAGGTTTAACCCCCTGATCACCCGGCAGGTGATATCAATTAGGTTTTAGGGTCAGGGTCTGCGTCGCCCCAGGCAGCGCTAGGTTAGTGCCAGTACCGCTAACACCCACGTGCAAAGCATACACCTCCCATAGTGGTACAGAATCTGAACAGATCAATATCTGATCAGATCTATACTAGCGTTCCCAGCAGTTTAGGGTTCCAAAAAAACGCATTGTTAGCGGGATCAGCCCAGATACCTGCTGGCACCTGCGTTTTGCCCCTCCGCCCAGCCTACCCAAGTGCAGTATCGATCGATCACTGTCACTTACAAAACACTAAACACATAACTGCAGCATTCGCAGAGTCAGGCCTGATCCCTGCGATCGCAAACAGTTTTTTTGGTAGCGTTTTATATTTAAATCCTGTGCTTGGTTTTCGGGGTCCCATACGTGGCTAGACTCCCAAAAAGTCCCCCACATGTGGTATCCCCCTACTCGGGAGAAGCAGCAGAATTTATTTTGGGGTGTAATTTCACTTATGCCCATAGCATGTGTGAGCAATATATCATTTAGTGACAACTGTGCAAAAAAAAATTTTTTTAATATTCCTGCAACTTGTGGCAAAATATAAAAATATTTCATGGACTCAATATGCCTCTCGGTAAATAGCTTGGGGTGTCTACTTTCCAAAATGGGGTCATTTGGGGGGGGGGGGGTTGTGCTATTTTGGCATTTTATGGCCTTCGAAACTGTGATAGGTAGTGAGGAGTGAAATCAAAAATTTGCACCCTTAGAAATCCTGAAGGCAGTGATTGGTTTTCGGGGTGCCGTACGCGGCTAGACTCCCAAAAAGTCCCACATATGTGGTATCCCCATACTCAGGAGAAGGAGCAGAATATATTTTGGGGTGCAATTCCACATATAACTATGGCATGTGTGAGCAATATATCATTTAGTGACAACTTTTTGTAAACTTTTTTTTTGTGTCATTATTCAATCACTTGGGACAAAAAAAAAATATTCAATGAGCTCAACATGCCCCTCAGCAATTTCCTTGGGGTGTCTACTTTCCAAAATGGGGTCATTTGGGTGGGTTTGTACTGCCCTGCCATTTTAGCACCTCAAGAAATGAGATAGGCAGTCATAAATTAAAAGCTGTGTAAATTCCAGAAAATGTACTCTAGTTTGTAGACGCTATAACTTTTGCACAAACCAATAAATATACGCTTATTGACATTTTTTTTTACTAAAGACATGTGGCTGAATAAATTTTGCCCTAAATGTATGACTAAAATTTAGTTTATTCGATTTTTCTTATAACAAAAATTAGAAAAAAAAATTTCTCGAAATTTTCGGTCTTTTTCCATTTATATCGCAAAAAGTAAAAATCGCAGAGGCAATCAAATACCATCAAAAGAAAGCTCTATTTGTGGGAAGAAAATGACGCAAATTTCGTTTTGGATGCAACATTGCATGACCGCGCAATTACCAGTTAAAGCAGTGCAGTGCGAAATTGTAAAAAGACCTCTGGTCCTTAGGCTGACAATTGGTACGGGGCTGAAGTGGTTAAAAGTTAAGGTGATTGATGAACAAGAGTTTACCATTTGACTGTCCCACACAGCCATCCTAAATCCTGCATACATCTTACTCCATAGGCCCAGTCTCATAGAGGAGCAAGGGGAGCTCAAGTATAACAAGTGGGTCAGAAACATGGATCAGCATCATGTTGGCATGTAGAAGTATTCCCAAATCACTCAGATTACTTGTATTGGATTAAGAGGCAATATAAAGGAAACATCATGATTAACAGAAAACACACCCATGAACAAAGGTTTGTTTCATTTTCACTGTCCCACTGTAACAAAGACACAGCTGTGGCATTGAAAGGGTAAATCATGTTAATCACTTTATTGATAACCACTTACAGTGGTTACTGAATAAAGCTTAGTACACACTAGTAGTTTTATTTCGTTCAACCCAGCAGAGCTGAACGAAAAAAAAAAAAAAAAGACAGGTCAGGAGGAGCCGCTAGACTAACTATCTGACATTAGTACAGCAATATCCCCTGCTATTCTATTGTGTTCAGACAGGAGGACAGTCCCCTGCCAGAATACTCCAGTCAACGCTCTCAGCCACTGGCTGAGAGCAGTGATCGAGAGCTGATCAGCAGACCTTTTTTGGTCATGCCCCTTTTAGTTCCTCCCTCCCCTTTCTGTATCGATCGATACAGTGAGGGGGGAGAGGGGGAGAGATAGCAGTAGCACTGTGGGCTGGATGTGAAGTGCCCACAGCGCTGCTCTGTGCCAATAATCTGCAATACTCTGCCCATACTGTGCAATAATCTGCCAATACTCTGCAACACTGTGCAATACTCTGCCAATAAATTGTAAAAGAAACAAAGATTTTTTTACTTTTTTTACAGAATTTTCAGTCTTTTTTGATTAATAGCGCAAAAAATAAAAACCCCAGCGGTGATGAAAAATGAAAATTGGTCTGGTTAGGAAAGGTGTTTAAAGCGGGGTTCCACCCTAATGTGGATCTTCCGCTCATCGGAGCCCTCCCCCCCCCCCCTCCGGTGTCACAATTGGCACCTTTCAGGTGGGAGGGGGGTGGAGATACCTGTCAAAGACAGGTATTTACACCCACTTCCGGGCATAGACTCCCACGGGAGTCTATGCCTCTTCCTGTCCCTGCACGCTGTCTGCTGGGACACACACGGGTCCCAGAGACAGCGCGGACAATTCCTATTGCGCTGCGCGGCTCGCGCATGCGCAGTAGGGAACCGGGAAGTGAAGCCGCAACGCTTCACTTCCTGATTCCCTCACCTAGAATGGTGGCGGCAGCAGCCGAGAGCCGAGCGATCGATCGGCCTTGGCTGCCGACATCGCTGGATCCCGGGATAGGTGAGTGTCCATTTATTAAAAATCAGCAGCTGCAGTATTTGTAGCTTCTGGCTTTTAATATTTTTTTTCACAGTGAAATCCCTCTTTAAGTGCCCAGTGGTCAAGTGGTTAAAACAGTCAGTGGATTGAGCAGCCCTCAAAGTGTCAGGTAATGCATTCCACAGACGCGGGGGAGCTGCACAAAAGGCCCTATCTCGCATTGTCCTGAGTTTAGTTCTGTGTATATGAAAAAGGTTTGAGTGAGTGGAGCAGAGAGGACGTGATGTGTTTAATGATTTGAGAAGTTCTTTAAGGTAGGGAGGGGCATATCCATGGATACATTGGTGTGTGAGGAAAGAAACCTTGTACTCAATCCTGGCAGAGACAGGAAGCCAATGGAGCGAGTGGAGAATGGGGTTAATGTGCTCATGTTTCCGCAACTCTCATCAGGATCCTTGCTGCAGAGTTTTGGGTGTACTGAAGCCTCTGCAGACTCTTTCTAGGAATAACAATGAGAAGTGCGTTACAGTAGTCCAGTCTGGAGGAGACAAAAGCATGAACCAGCTTTTCGGCATCTGAAAAGGAGAGAATGGAACGGAGTGTAGAGATGTTACGGAGGTGATAGAAAGAAGTCTTGCATAGATGATTTATATGGGCCCCAGGGTTCAGAGTACATTTTTACACCTAGATTTGTGACTAGAGGTATTTAGAAATCGTGGCGGCCGATGGCCGATATATGATGCTGATTTTTTTGGGCCGATATGTTAGGCCCGTTTTTTATTTATTCCCCCCCCCCCCCCATCTCATAAAATCTAACAGACACCTTTCACACTGGGGCGTTTTTTCAGGCGCTTTTGGGCTAAAAATAGCACCCGTAAAGTGCCTGCAAGACGGCTCCCCTGCAGTCTGTGTGAAAGCCCGAGTGCTTTCACACTGAGGCGATGCGCTGGCAGGACGTTAAGAAAAGTCCTGCAAGCAGCACGTTTGGAGTGATGTATACCACTCCTCCACCACTCCTTCCCACTGAAATGAATAAGCACCACTGCCAAAGTGCTTTGGCAGCGGCGCTTCACGGGCGCATTTAACCTCTTCCTCTGCCTTTAGCTGGGTTATAAGTGCCCTGCTAGCAGCGGAATAGCGCTGCTAAAATGACGGTAAATCGCCACTAAAACAAGCAGCGTTTTACCGTCAACGCCTACCCCCTCCAGTGTGTAAAATATTGCAACAACCTATTCCCTAGGGTCTCTACTAAAAAAAATATATATATATATATATATATATATATATATATATATATATATATATATATATATATATATATATATATACACATATACATATACACACATTTTTGGGGGTTCTAAGTGATTTTTATAGCAGAAAATACAGGAATTTTACTTGTAAGCAACAAGTGTCAGAAAAAAATTTAGTCTTTAAATGGTTAAACTAAGAACTCCTACACACATAGGTCAGTTCATTCATAAGTGTAAACATTGTATCTCTTTGCTCTTTTCTTGGCAGACTTCTCAGAGAGGAAACAAGTCGCTTCACTGAAGACTCGGGCAACTTGCATTGACTTCTATTACAGAAGTCATTTGTAAGTCGCGCTGAAGATATAATCGGCCTTTTTATCAGCACAATCGGCCGATGCCGATTAATTAAAAAGCACCAAATATCGGCCGATATATCGGTCGACCTCTATTTGTGACTATTGATGAAATAGGAATGTTAGAACCAGAAAAGGTGATGCTGGTAATGGATGATGATTTGGACTGGTAAAGAGTGCCAGAGTAACTTCAGTTTTAGAACTGTTTAGTTGAAGAAAGTTATGCTCCATCTATACCTTACTCTCCTCCAGACAGGTTGTGAGTACTAAAATAAAGAAGACTGTGAAGATGGAGTTTCAGCTGTTGATAAAAAGGATGGGGCCAAGAACTGACCCCTGGGGGACACCACAAGTAACTGTATGTTATGGCCCAGAGAGATGTATTCTGTTTGTGAGGTATGATTTGAACCAACTGAGAGCTATATAATTTAATCCAGTGGTAAGATAGAGTCGGTTTAAAAGAATACCATAGTCAACAGTATCGAATGCAGCAGAAAGATCCAGGAGGATGAGGAGGGAGGGAGAGCCAGCATCATATGATATAAGGAGGTTTATAACTCTGACAAGGGCAGTCTCTGTACTGTGAGCAAAGCGGAAACCTGACTGAAATTTTTCAAAAAGGTCATTATGTTTAAGATGATCCTGAAGGTAAGTAGCAATGGCTTTCTCAAGTACTTTTGATATGAAAGGGAGATTGGAGAGCCAAAGACAGGTGCCCACAGTGACAATGCTGGCACCACAGAGAGGAGGGGGAGATGAGAGGGGCTTAGTTCCCCCGCATCGCTGGACCCTGAGATAGGCAAGTGTCCGATTATTAAAACGTCAGCAGCTGCAGTATTTGTAGCTGCTGAGTTTTAATTTTTTTTTTTTTTTTTTGTCGGAACGCCGTTTTAATTAGTACAACACCTGGTATTTGTTTTATGATTGATCAATCACTTAATTAGCAAAGAAACACAAAGACATTGCAGAAAAACTAAACTCCTGTATATTTTTATTAGGACATGTTTTACATCATGTACATTGCGTTTAGATTATTAAGATAGAATGACAATTGCAAAAGTAAATTAAGGATTTACATATTAAGTAACAAATCTTACCCGCCACCTTAATCATACCAGCGATGTGTTCTTGGTCTGAACCAGAATAATCTGGGAAGGATTAGAAAAGGTCCATGTGGCCTCAACTTGACAGAGTTTAAGTTGTGCATGATACCACCAGATTTATTTCTATCAGATAGTTTATGCACACCATAGATCTTTGATGATACTGTTACTCATTCAAATTAGTTGAGGCAAAAAAAAAAGAAGCGTACACCAGTAAAAAAAAATATTAAACCCAGAAAAGCAAGCATGCAGAGTAGATACTAGGGGGTTAGGGGGTTTTTGTCCAGTCCTCACTGTCAGTGGATATCAGTCCTTTGTGAAATGGTTAAAATGATTTTATTCTACAAAACTTAGCACAGAACGAATTGTGTGGGTGTATAAGAGCGTGAACATGCATGCACATTTTTCTACATATTATCTTGCTCCTACAAAAAAAAATGCAATTATAATGCATTTAAAAATAAAAGGGCTTAGAAAAGGTAAAAGTAGATAAAGTAGGTAAAGTAGTGAACCCAAATTAGATACAATTTCGTTTTCTAAAGTATTTTTTTATTATTATTATTATACAGGATTTATATAACGCTGACAGTTTACGCAACACTTTACAACATTAGGGCAGAAGGTACAAATTACTGTGTATTATAAACTGATTTTTTCTTCTTTTTTTTTTCCTTAAAATACGTTTTTTCCTTTTTTCCCCCATATGTTTTCTGCATGTCAGTCTGATGATCTACTGCAGCCTCTTTCAGTCAATACGTACTGGCTACACAATCAGATGCATTGCATTGCACTGGATCAACTTGCTGATGCTCAAAATAAGACCATGCCCATGCAGATCTGGTCCGCTAGGGAGGGGGGCAGGACGAATGCCGTCAGATTACATACCGCGAGAATCTCCTGTTTACTCGGCGGCCTCTTTAATACAAAGTCCCGCCTCCTGGACTGGATTCTATGATAGACAGAACACTGGTCCAATGCCGGCCCAGGAGACGGGACTTCCTATTACAGAAGCCGCTGAGTAAACAGGAGATTCTCGCTGTATGTAATCTGATGGCTCTTGTCCCACCCCCCTCCCCGTTCCCTCCTAAGCAGCCCAAACTGCAATATCGGAGTATAACATGCACACACTATTTGCACCCAATTTTCAGGGTGAAAAGTGCATGTTTATACACCAATAAATAAAGTAGTTAAAGAGGAAGTAAACCCTGATGGGCGCTACTTCCTCTTTGTCTCCCTGCAAAGGTAAAGCATAATGGGCTACTATGATTCGCATAATAGCCCATTATGTGTCACTTACCTGACACAGCAGCCAGCGATGTCACCGCTGTCCCCTATAAACCGGAGCGTCCATCTTCCTTCCAGGTATCGCTGCTCCGGCCACTCACAGCGCCGGAGCAGTGATGAAGTCACTCCCGTGCATGCGCACGGGAGCCACTGCTAACGGCATGCCGCTAACGGCGATAGTGCGCCTGCGCTGTCACTGTCTTTTAGTAAATATCTCCTAAACCTACACAATATTTCTTGGGCCTACGGGTAAGCCTTAATCTAGGCTTACCTGCAAGTCAAAGTGGTTTGTAAGGGTTTACAACCACTTTAATAGTACACTGGTAATAGCTGCATGCACACACCTCCTCCTCATTAAAGCTAGTGCAATCCCACTGATTAGGGCTGTTGTGCTAGACATCCTGTTTACTGAAAAAACTCTCCAAAAAATAAAACCATGTTCACTCACTCCTTCTCTAAGCCACAAACAGAAACAGGATGTGATGTCGCTGGCATAGCATTTTAATGCACGTTAAAACACACGTCAATACGGGTAAAAACGTAAATAAAATGGATGGAAATATACATCCATTTTACTGCACATCAGTGTGAATTCAGCCTTACTGAATACCATATCAGAAATCACACAGACATTCTAGATCTGCAGATAAAATCCATGATAAAAGTTTACCTGTTCAATAGAAGATAGGAAATTATTTTTTTTCTCTTCATATGTTTTTAATTGCTTTTAACATTCCTAATTTTCAAAAACAGCAGCATATCAGTATACACATTTTAAATCATATGCAAAGCGCAACTGCATTAAAAATAGGATCAATCTTGGCTCAAAACGCTGATAAAAGTTGTTCATTGGTTAATATAATTAGTGCTCGTGTTCTTATGACATTTTCACTACTTTTTATGCTCCCCCTGAGAGATTACTTCACTGCCAAGTAAGTGCAACCCGGCAGGGTTTGCTCAGACTTCATGCTTTGGCAATCAAACGTCAACACATTAAGTTCTGAATTATTTTCCAAAATAACTAATATAAAAAGGAAAAACAAGTTATCAACTGCAAACGCACAGTGCTATAGTGATAGTATGGAAAAGGAGACACAGTGTACACATACATTAATGTGCCTTCACATGCAACCACAAATGTTTTTCTGGCCTGGAAAGAAGGTGGGAATAAAACATTCATGACAAGTCTCACTGGAAAGCCAAGAAATTACAGCACCTCTGCTTCCTCTAAAAGGAACATTATCACTTTTTTCATTCTAGCTTTTAAAATACAGGGAGTATTTAACCACTTCAATATCGGGCATTTTCACCCCCTTCCTGCCCAGACCAATTTTTAATTTTCAGCGCTGTCGCATTTTGAATGACAACACTTTAGCCAAATTAAATTTTTATGTTTTTTTCCCCACAAATAGAGCTTTCTTTTGGTGGCATTTGATCACCTCGGCGGTTTTTATTTTTTGCGCTATAAACAAAAGAGCAACAATTTTGAAAAAAACACACATTTTTTACTGCGATAATATCCCAATTAAAAAAATAAACATTTTTTCCTCAGTTTATTTTTTACTAGTAATGGCAGTGATCTGCGATTTTTTTTCATGATTGACGTTGCGACAGACATATTGGACACTTTTGACACATTTTTGGGACCATTCACATTTATACAGCAATCAGTGTTATAAAATTTCACTGATTACTGTGTAAATGTGACTGGCAGGGAAGGAGTTGACACTAGGGGGTGATCGAGGGGTTATGTTTCCTATGGAGTGAGTCTAACTGTAGGGGGCGGGGACTCACAAGGGGAGGAGACTGATCGGTGTCCCTCTGCACTGAGAACACACCATCGGTCTCCTCTCACCTGACAGGACGTGGTTCTGTGTGTTTACACACACAGATCCACGGTCCTGCTGTGTTCACGGGCAATCACGGGTGCCCGGCGGACGTCGTAGCCGCCGGGCACGCACACCGGGTCCCGAGCAACGCAGCAGGTCCAAGCCCCTAGATGGCCGGGAAGCCGAGGATGTCATATGACGCCCACCCAGGATGGGAGATCCCTCCTGCTGATGTCATATTACTATGGGCGGGTAATGAAGTGGTGAAAATTCACATGTAATGTTTCCCAAAATCCTCCTAGCGTTGGCAATATTGTAACTACATAGCATCAAAATGTATATTTGTCCAGTTAAATCTCAACTTTTTGTGTTGGGGCACAGACAGGTTTCCATTTTGTGTCCCAATTGTGGAAATTTCTCTTTGCTTCCTGTTTGGAGAATTTTCACCAACTTCCTTTCAACAATCATGTCCAGTGGAAAACAAACAATAAGCCCTTGTACACACGATCAGAGATTCCGACAACCAAATCCGTCGGATTTTGTCCAAAACTGTTGTATACACACGGTCGGACGAAGTTGTCGGAAAATCCAATCATTCAGAACGTGATGACGTTATTTCGTTACGACGGGACTACGTTCAGGCTAGTAGCCAATAGCTTTGATGTAGGAATTTGATCTGAGCATGCGTGGCACTTTGCCCGTTGGGAATTCTCTACACATGATCGGAGTATGTCCGATCGGAGCATTTTGTCGGAAAATATTTCCGGTAAGTTGGAAATTTTGGTCCGACGGATATTCCGACGGAAACAGTCCAATGCATATAACACACAGTCGGAATATCCGACAAAACGCTCCAATCGGACACATTCCGTCGGAATCTCCGATCGTGTGTACAAGGGCTAACAAAACTTTATTTTGACCTTCCAGACCAGATCCCTAATAATATATCAATCCATTATATTGTGTATCTCTAGATCAACCAGTGGCCCGGGGGCTACATGTGGCCCACGGAGCCTTCTGATGTGGCCCGTGACCTCCTGCTTTGGGATAGCAGGTTCTCAAGCCCAGATCGTGGGCTGCCGACCCGCCATCCCAGAGCATCAGTGTTTTAAATTAAGCCAGCGGTAGATGAAGCAAGCGGCTGCGGAGGGAGCAGAGCCACCTTGGCAGATGCTTCCTGTATAGCGCCGCCTCCTGTCCCAAGTGGAGTGATACTAAATGCATTCTGCCTGGGACAGCAACAGCCGGCGATACCTGAATGGAAGACTGTTATTAAAGGTAAGTTTATTACTAAAAGCAGTGTGTATATGGGCATATCTGTTCTGCAGTGGTTACTGGGCTGCTTTCAAACTGATCTGCAGGTGCAGCACACTGCACCTTCGGGTTACCTGCACTGAGGCATAGACTTCTGTTATTATCTGTGGGTTTGGTGTGCTTTCAGAAAGTGCACCACACCTGCAGGATATAATAGACATCAATGGGAAAGTGCAGATAACCTGCGGTAAAGCCACAGGTGCACTGTACTACACCTGTACTGCACCCCCAGTGCAGGTAAACTGCCGCACATCAGTGTGAAAGCAGCCTTAGGCCCCTTTCACATGATCAGTTCAACCCACGCAGACCCTCCATTCACCTCTATGGAGTGGCAGATGTAAACGGACTTGTGTCAATTTGCACCCACCTACCTCTAATCCGATCCGCTAATAAAATAAAAAATAGAAGGGGATCCGTTCCCTTCCATCTGGTTGGATTGGATAGGGGGGCCCACAGAGTAGAGTGGACTGTGTCCATGTCCGCTCTGCATATACAGAGTGGACAAGGATTGGTCTTCTGTCCGCTCCACTTATTGTGGCCCGTGACCAGTTACCAAGTCTCTTAAGTGGCCCTTGCTCTTCAAAAGGTTGGGCACCCCTGCTCTAGATATATAGTAAGAGATAATGGGACTCAATGGTAACACTAGCATAAAAAACATCCCAAAAAAACCCCACAAAAACAAAACTGGTTTAGTCCTCTTTCACACTTGTGCAACCTCAAAGTTGTACGATTTTGCATCGATTTTGACAAAACAGTCGTACGACTGTAATCCAATTTTGCCCTGCAACTTGAAGTCCAACTTCAATAAACAGGGACTTTAACCCTCGATAATACCAGGCACTGTCTGGTATGAATCTTTAGGGGGAACTCCACACCAATAAAAAAAAAAACAGCATGGGTTCCCCCTCCAAGAGCATACCAGGCCCCTCGGTCTGGCATGGATTTTAAGGGGAACCCCCACGCCGATAAAACAGTGTGCCCCCCCCCCAGGTTCATACCAGACCCTTATTCGAGCTCACCACCCCCAAAACACCTTTTCCCCATGTTCATGAGAACAAGGGCCTCCAGATCCGAGTTTCCCATCCATGTCAAAAATAAAACAAAAATAAAAGACAGAACACATTATTAGGCAGCTCCGGGGTCTCTTCCGACTTCTTCTCCGGCTCTTCTGGTGACATCTTCTGCCTCCTACGCCAAAGTCTTTTGCCTCTGCTGGTTATTCTAGCCCTTTCTGGTTCTTCTCCCTCTGCTGGGTCTTCTCCGCTATCTTCTCGCTCTTTTGCTGGGTCTTTTCCGCTGATGTCTTCTAGCCTTCTCCGGTACTTCTGCCTCTGCTGGGTCTTCTCCACTATCTTCTTGTTCTTTTGCTGGGTCTTCTCCACTGTCTTCTCCCTCTGTTATTTTTCTGATGCTGACTTGACACTCTCTCCCGCTCTAATGCCGGGTGAGTGGTGTGACACTACTCAAATTGGCATGGGGCGGGGTCACCGCGTGACATATGCTCCCAATGCAACCAATGGTCAGGGTTGTCGGGAAGAGGCCCATGTCCTCATCAACATGGAGACAAGGTCCTTTGGGGGTGGGGGCGCAGAGCCCCCCTGCCCCATAGCACCCAGGCATGCGACTTGATATGTTTCGGGGGGGGGGGGGGGGGCGCTTGCTCATCCCCACCACCTTTTCTGACCTGCCGGGCTGTGTGCTCGGATAAGGGTCTGGTATATATTTGGGTGAGTGACCCCCAAGCAGTTTTTTCGGCTTGGAGGTTCCCCTTTAAAAAGCTGGTATGCTTTTGGAGGGGGAACCCATGCCATTTTTTTTTTTATTTGCTGTGGAGTTCCCCTTCAAGATAAACAGAACACAAGTCCCATGCCAAAGTCGGATCAGTTAAGACTGCGATCCAACTTTGATCGAACTACAGTGATATTTATTGGGCTGAAGTAGGATCAAAGTCACACCAAAGCAGTGCAGGGACTACTTTGAAGGTGGCATGACTTGAAGTCATAATAATATGAATGGTAGTCATTGAAAATCATGAGGAACGACTTGTCATATGACTATGCAGTGCCAAATTGTAGGACAAGTCTTACAAGTGTGAAAGGGGCCTTAGACTCTACTAATTCTCATGTATAAAAACAATATCAAAAAAATGACAAAACCAAACCAAACATCCCCGAATTCCAGGATGTTGATGAGGAATCAAGTTTGCTCTAAAGAGGACTCCATACAGGGCACCATAGGCTGGCATCTATTGTGCAAACTTTTCACATCTTTGGGAGAAAGGGTCCCCCCCCCCCCCCCCCGACACTAGCACTGGGCTGGAAATGCACCATGTCAGTGAAAGTCTGGCCTTGTAGGTCTGACACAAGTCGGGCAAGGGGTTGAGTCCGTTTGTCTCACACTGCTAGAATGTTAACGTGCAATGGTCTGGAGTGAAACTGGGCATTCTGCATTGCCTCTAAGCAGGCTACCATCAGGCCCAAAAACCTATTGCATGTCCCAGGCATGAAAGTGGAGGGACTGAGCATGAAGATCCTGGACAGGGCCATATCCAATGTCAGGCCCAGGTAGTTTAATCGGTAAGTTGGTTCCAGTGAAAACTTACAAAGGCTGAGAACCCAACCAAAGCTCTGCAGATTACACTGTCTGTTAAATATTGGCTGGCAGAGTTAGGAAGGAAATATATATATAAATGTGATAAAACTGTGCTAGCTATATTCAATCCTTAGTTAAGTGCATACAGTGCAGTATTACAATAAAGTGTATAATCACTGGAATCACACCAGTGGAAAACCCATTAAGTGAATAAATACTAAATTATAAAAACAAACGTAAATAAACTGCAATCAAAATTATGAATTAATTGGCTCAATATTGAACAATAAAATAGTGATGTCCAAGAATCCAGGAATAAGTGAATAATAAAGTCCAAAAAATTCCATCAAACATTTTCCAGTGAAGCGGTGGTTTCATTAATCCAATGAATCCCTGCAAACTGAAATGGATTTTTCAATTACAGGCTACAGTATTCCCAGGTCTAAACGAGGCAGTGAATTACAGACCTTTCTTGGAAGGTTTTGTGTCAGGGGGTATAGAAAAGTAGACAGATAAACATCTAATATATATTCCCATAAATTCATTAAATGATAGACTATATCATTTTTCTTTCTTTCCCTTTTTTTTTTTTGTCTCCAGGGGTGATATAATTTTTTGGGATCCGTTGGGTCCACCTTTGGTGCAATCCCGGCATGCGTGGGCCAGTCTGGATACAGACATATGGATATGACAGTCAGTATCGGTCCATGTGACTCTCTGCCCGTCTGGCCTTTTTTGTGGTTTGTCCGTCATTTGCGCCGATCGGGTAACCGATTTGTCCAGATTTCGACCATACCCTTTTTTCCACTCTATACGTGTGACGATTCAGCTCTCAACCTGCTTCGAACCAAGCTTGAAAGCGTAGCTGTCAGCCATTCGGGTTGAAGCTAGGCAGTATGGGGGATGTGGTCCATATAGTGTCCAGCCTCATCGCCAGTCATCAGCACGTCTGGCGGCTCATTGCACGCGTGTCGGTGGGAGCGTGACACATGACATCACTCCTCACATATCACCATTTTAAGTATGGGCAGGGGATGGCGTGGAGCTCGGGGGACCGCATCCTATATGACAGAACAGGCAGATGCAGGTGAGGATTATCACTTGCACCTGCTGGGAGGAGGGATTTTGTTGTTGGGAATCAGATATAAGGCAGGTTAGTCAGTCATCCACAGTGTGGTGGCCGGTGGGGCGGTAATATATTGGCGGTGGACTAAGGCAAAGACAACTCTTAAGCAATATATTGGCGGAGTGTTTTGGAGGTAAAGAAAATTAAAAATGTATCTATTTTTGATAGGATAAATTTTAATGGGTCAACATTAATCATAAGACCAACTTGGATTTGGCTGCTATGTTGCACTAACAATCTTTTTGATTTTTGATTTGTCTCTTATAGATGGGAGACTCCTCCTTGGTGGGCTTACTGCTTAACTGCGTTGTGGGCTTGTTTGTATTTTGATTTGGCGAACACGTTAGTTTGTCCACTTAGCGTCCTGAGAAGCTTTCGGGCTCCCTTTCAGAGTATGTGTCCCTCTGTGTGATGACTTCAGCTTTTTGATACGGTACTATTTTAAAGGTATTTTTCCCTTCTCTCTTTTATTTAGAGATAACCATAAGAGTTTACACATAAATATTGGGATAGTTTATACATCTAATCTGATAGAAGATTTTACCCCTACATACATTCCTTTCTCTATTTCCAGCTCTCTGCCAGCGCGGTCCCAGTTCACATCTAGGGGGACCCTCGGATCCATCCACCCCGTACAGTAGACAAAAAGAGGGAAAATAATTATTTTTAGCTTTTATTTTATTTTCTGTTCATTATTGTTTTTGTTCATACATCCTGCTTTGCAAGTACCCCGATCTAATTGTGGTCAACAGCCGGCTTCTTGCATGGTTCAAACCGCGTTTTGTAGATGTATATGTAAGTATGATTGCAATGCATGTGTGCCTTTTCCTTTTTGCCTTCTTTTCTTCCCCTCTTTTTCTCCCCGTCCCCCATGCATTGGTATTGTGTATACATGTATCTCTTCTTTTATTGTTCTAGATTGCTTTTTTCAAATAATAAACATGCATAACGAATGAACCCTGAAGGAGTATAATAAGAATCCGTAACGCGTAGGCTACATCGAATGCACACTATTTATCTACTTGCTTTGTATATGTAAATATGCAATTTTGAATGTAGATGATATGTACACACTATTTTAAACAACATGGTTGTATGAAGGAAATTGTTCTACGTTTTGAATATTTTGAATATTCTGTGTTTTTGCGTTTTTTTTTATATATTGTTAAAATAAAAGTACCTTATACATTTTTAGAATTTTTTGTAAGTCTCACAGTTCATGCCTATAAAGTCCTGCCCTTTTGAGGGGAAAAGTTTGGAGAATTTCTAATTTTTGGGATGTTGGCTGTATTTAGCGGAATATATTGATCACCTCCATTTCTTCGATTTTTATTAATCCAATGAATGGGTGACTGTAGGAATCCTCCACCAACACCAATCACTCAGCCTACTCACCAGATGGAGATGACACATATTACAGAGATCACAACAGCATTGGAATAAGATGTTCTGAAGATCCGTCTCAGCAAACCTGATGGTACCTAAAATCGATCATTTTTGGGGATGATTACACAAATACGGATCTAACATGAAACCAGGAACAATCTCCCATGGGGAAGTATGTCAGCAAAAATGTATTTATGATGCCACTTAAAAACAATTCAACAAGAATAAAGTAAAAAGGGGACAGATTGATGTGGGATGCCATGTTCGCTCCACTGTGGGCAAAAGTGACATATCACGCTCAACCATATCCAACGCGTTTTCGTCAGGACGTCTGACATCATCAGGGGTCACATAATCGGATACATCATCTCCATGATTTATACTGCCGCCCAATGAAGGATATCCAATCCAATCCTTCCAGATAACATCAAATTTGATTAAAATGATCATTGTACTAGCAAATGTACATATCCAATAGTGAATAACAAATTATATCATATTCGGCTTCACATACGACACCTCGTGGTGGCAGAGAGTAAGTGGCTAATACCCAGAGTATGATGTTAATTAACAAATGTTTCCATCATGTGGCGCCCATCAGTAATACTTGTCTCAACATAAAAAGAATTACCATATATCTCATATGGCAGAAATGTTTGGATTGTGTGAGGAACACCTTTTATAACATAGTTAAAAAAAAAAAAAAAACACTAATAATTTGACAAAAAATGATTTATATTTATATCAATGTTGATACCCGTCGGATTAAGTGTATTTAATCTAAAGATCCATAAAATCATAAAGTGGTTGGAAAGGCTGTGTTTAGGGAACTTTAGAATGTACCACAAGAAAGATCCAAGTTTAGCAAGTTTCTTTGGCATTGATAGGGTGGAGCCCCAATGGAGAGGGGGGAACATGGCCCAGAGTATTTCAAAAAACAAAACTGAATGGATCTTTAGATTAAATACACTTAATCCAGATATAGATCTAAATAGTTTTTTTGTCAAATTATTTGTGATTGTGGTGTTTTTTGCCTATATTATACAAGGTGTTCCTCACCCAATCCAAACATTTCTGCCATATGCGATTTACGGTAATTATTTTTATGTTGAGACAAGTATTATCGATGGCCACCACATGATGGCGACATTTGTGAATCAACATCATTCTCTGGGTATTGGCCACTTACTCTCTGCCTCCACAAGGAAGCAGAATCCCTAAATTCTTTAAACCAATTTTTGTAGTTTGTATTTTAAATGAAATTTGTTATTCACTGTTGGATATGTACATTTGCTAGTACAATGCTCATTTTAAACTAATTTGATGTTATCTGGAAGGATTGGATTGGCTATCCTTCATTAGGCAGCAGTATAAATCATGGAGGTGATGTATTCGGTCATGTGACCCCTGATGACGCCAGACGTGCTGACCAAACACACTGGGTGTGGTCGAGCGTGATACGTCACTTCCGCCCACAGTGGAACGTAGGTGGAGCGCACATGGCGTCTCCGTGTCCATCTGTTCTTTTTTCACCTTATCCTTGTTGGATTGTTTTTAAGTGGTATTTTAAAGTTTTTGCTGACATACGTCACCATGGGAGAGATTGTTCCTCGTTTCATGTTTGTTCTGGATTCGTGTGATCATCCCCCCAAATGATCGATTGAAGGTACCATCGGGTTTGCTGAAACGGATCTTCAGAACATCTCATTCCAATGCTGTTATGATCTCTGTAATAGGGGTCATCTCCATAATGAAATCACAGCTTCACTGGAAAATGTTTGATGGAATTTTTTTGGAATTAAAATTATTCATTTATCCCTGGATTCTTGGACATCACGTTTTTATGGTTCAATATGAAGTCAATGAATTTAAAATTTTGATTGCAGTTTATTTACATGTGCGTTTATGATTTAGTGCTTATTCACTTAATGGCTTCTCCACTGGAGTGATTCCAGTGGTTATACACTTTATTGTAATACTGCACTGTATGCACTAAGGAATTGATTATAGGGAGTGGGGTTTTATCACATTAAATATTTTATTCACTGTTTTTTCACAACTTTATAACAAGCAGCTCCACTAGATTATTTTGTTTTATTTCACCACCCATCTGCGCAGATAGGTAATAATATTAATTACTCCACTATAAACACAGGGTTAGGAAGGAGGTCACACAGGTAAGCGACATCATGTATTCCCGAGAACGGAGCAGAGCTAAGACAGGGGCGAGTGCCCTGGTGATAACCCAGGTACTGTGGACAGGCCAAAAGAAAGGGCAACAAAATTGGTACTGTTTAGGGCCCACAGCAAAATCCAGATAGAATAAGTTTGCATCACCGATGACCACAGAGGTCAGGAGGTCCCCAGAAGGAGGGAGGCAAGAACCAACCTGGCTAGTTCCATTCAGATAATTTAAAACAACTTGAGAGCTTTCAGATTCAGAATTGGCCTAGTGTCTTCACTTGTCGTAAACCTGTGTACAAGTAGACCCTAAAATCCTTCCTAGGTCAGGACTCGGGTAATGACCCTCTGAGAAAATAGCTTCTGAACAGCAGCAAGAAGATCTGCCCATCTTTGCAGAGAAGAAGCAGAGTTTGTCATAGCAGAAAAATGACACTCTAGACCCCAATGTCTGTAACTTCCTAGGACTAGAAGACCAAAAATCCAAACAAACACACTCCTCCCACTCTCACAAGTAGGGGCACCGCTTCATTAAGGGGGGGGGCTTGGAGCCAGACTTGGCTGGCTTGGAGGGTCACGTCTTCAGATGAAAGCATGCTCAAAGCTTAAGCTGGTCACACATGGGTTGAAATTTGGGCCGTTTAGCAGGGACTGGCCAAAATTCCATTCCTTGTATGGATGCCCCTATTTGGCAGAATCTATCGATCAACTTCCATCAAACGGGAATGCTGGAAAACATTTTTTTTTTTTTAATCTGTAGCTTCAGCCGCTTATCAGTGTATTCTGACAGCAGAGGAGTCCCTTTGCCAGAATACAATATCTCAGTGGGGAGAATTCTTCTATCCACCACACTTTGTGTGAAAAAAAAAGTACTTTATGCCCACCTTTAGACTTGGAGCGTGAGACGAAAGGAACTTTACCTGATCACAGGAGTCCACGGAGAGAAGAGTACTCTATACCCTCTTGATTTCTTTGATGTACTTGTCTAAGGAAGTATAAAACAGGCATTCTACCTTGAAGGGAAATTCCAAACCAACATTTGAGCTAAGCAATCCTTCGTACATGAATGAGGAGGAGGATAATCGTGGAGATCTGGCAAAGGGGATATGCAAAGCCATTCATTCAGTTTTCAGATGACCACAGGTAAAAGCTCCAGGTGGTAGTGAACAGAGGGATTTGTTAAAATAATGCCAAGATTGTGCACATAGTCCAGACGGTCAGAGCCTGGCAGGCAGCCATAGAAGCAACCAATGGTTACTTATATTGGGGCCTGCCAAATAAAGCATGGTCTTAGAGAGGGCTTCTAACTTTTTTCCATTGAGTCTTTAAACATAGGATCATCCTCTACAAGGAACAATAGCAATAAATGGATGGGTTGACCACAGGGATAGTTGCATTTCTGCAGGAAACCCTCCTCAATAGGATATTGCTGAACAAAACTTTAACAAGGGGTTCAGAGTCAATAGGGATAAACCAGAGCTTGAGGGTGACCTGTTAATTCCAAGATTGGGTTCTTCTCTGACAGCATTAACTTTTCTGCGCTATAAAAAAACACAATATGGGAGTCCTTCTCTTCCTTTCATTTTTTCACTGATGACTGGACATCTGAAGGTACGGTTCGGAGTCAGGATAATTTCCTTATATAGATCTGATTCTTCTGCACTTTTGACTACCTGTAATGGGTGTCATAGAGCTCTGGTGAGTAGGATGTGTGGCAGGTGTTGGTGGTGGAAGACACAGCCACTCATTGTTCACCAGGATTAAGAAGATTCATATGCATAAATATTATTATTTATATGCACTTTCATTTGTTGGAATTTTTTTCCTGATAAGCACTTATATTTTGCACTTGCACTTTATTGTATATCCGCTTGCCCACCAGCCACCGCAGTTGTACTGCAGCAACATAGCTTGGCTTGCGCAAAACGCCGTCATGTTACGTTGCTTCTAGATTTGGCCACTAAGGGAGCGTGCGCCCCCTGCTCGCCCACGGAGCCAATGCAAGTGCCCGGCAGTCGCGATCACCGCCGGGCTCCCACGACCGCTCGGGGGGCAAGCGGAGTACCAGGAACACATCTGAGGGAAGAACAGATAGTCTGTGCATACAGAGTATGAACAGTGATCTGTCATCTCTCCTACATGGTCCCCACCCCCCCTTCAGTTAGAACCCACAATAGGGAACACATTAACCCATTGATCGCCCCTAGTGGTTTACCCCTTCACTGCCAGTGTCATTTTTACAGTAATCAATGCATTTTTAAAGCACTAATCGCTGTAAAAATGCCAATGGCCCCAAAAATTGGTCAAAATTGTCCGTGTCCACCATAATGTGATCGCTGCCATTACTAGTAAAAAAAATATAATACTAAAAATCCAAATCAGTCAATATATGCTTATTGTGCTTTTTTTACTCAAGGGAAAAAAAAAATTTTTTTTATATATTTTTGGGGGATATTTATTATAGCAAAAAGCAAAAATATTGTGTTTATTGTCACTCTTGTTTATAGCATAAAAAATAAAAACCGCAAAGGTGAGCAAATACCACCAAAATAAAGCTCTATTTTGTGGGGAACAAAAGGACATCCATTTTGTTTGGGTGCAACGTTGCACGACCACGCAATTGTCAGTTAAAGCAACGCAGTGCCGAATCGCAAAAAGTGCTCCGGTCAGGAAGGGGGTAAAATCTTCTGGGGCTGAAGCGGATATTATGATTTAGCCTATTGGTAATTTTGATACACTTTCATAGAGAGCACAGTTTAAATTAATTTATTTTTTCATTGCATGAGTATATGGTGTAACTATAAACTAGATAGAAGAATCTTCAGTTAGAGAACTAAGTCTCCCTCAGTAGAAATATGTCCATCACCTAAGGATAAAACTGAGGCTAGTTGGAAAAGAAGGGGTTATATAGGGGATGTCCCTGAAACATTTTTACGCCAGTATTCAAACCACCTATAACCCATGAATAAGACTGATGGCCTCTGTTATAAAATCTCTGGACCCTGGTTAACCCTATGGATAAGGCATGAGCTAAAAAAAAAAAAAAAAAAATAAAAATAAAAAACTACTGATGCCCCCAGGTATAGCGAAGCTTTAACCATGGAGTGAGAGATATGCATCTTAGCAGAATGGCTACGAATATTCACCCAATCAAAGGAAGGCATCTGAAAACGTACCTCAGAAGGCTGCGAATCAGCTACAGGAGAAATACCCATTCTCAGATGAACAGGCGCCACAAAGTCCATCAAACATACTCTAACCCCAGCAGAGGTTAACTGCATCAGGAAGCAATAATTCCTGCCTGCCACCTACAGTAGGTGCCGCCGATATTGTGTTTCCATGCTGGTTCCCGGCAACAAGCTTCTCTAACCAGCGCGATCCCGTTGCTCTGGTTCTCGCGCTGGCTGCAATAGGAACATTTTATTTTCCTATAGTAGCGAGAGAGCGGCGATAATGTCGCCTCACTCATGAAGCCTGCATGCCTTCTCGGGGGTATACCAGGCCCTTAGGTCCGGTAGGGATTTTAAGGGGAATCCCCTAAGCCGAAAAAAATGGCGTGGGATCCTCCCCAAAATACATACCAGACCCCTATCCGAGCACGCAGCCCGGCCGGTCAGGAAAGGGGGTGGGGACGAGCGAGCCCCCCCTCCTGAGCCGTACCAGGCCGCGTGCCCTCAACATGGGGGGTGCCTCGGGGAAGGGGGGCCTGGAGGATGCTGGGACTGTGACATCATAAGGGGGCGTGGTCATCATGTGATATCAACTGGTGACCCCGCCCCTTGTCCCTATATAAGTCGCCGCACACCGCGTCCCTGGCATTGCGGCCGGAGAGAGCGTTGAGTCAACATCTCAAGAAGAAGAAGAACGGAAGGCGGTGGCGGCAACAGAAGACCGGGCCACCGCTAGTAAAAGAGCTGGAAGAAGAAGCGGTGGCCCGGCAGGAAGAACCGAAGAGGGGGACAAGACCCCCAAAGTCGGAAGAGGGCGACGAAGAAGAAAGTCGGGCTCCTCCGCTAGCAAAAGAGCAGAAGATAGCGGAGTCGTCCGGCGAGAAGACCCCTGAAGACTGAAGAAGACTGTGCAATAAACTCATTCACATAGGGTGGGGGGCCGCTATCTGGGGGCCCCCTTATTTAAGGGGGCTCCCGGATTCCGATAAGCCCCCCGCCCGCAGACCCCGACAACCAATGGCCAGGGTTGTCAGGAAGAGGCCCTTGTCCTCATCAACATGGGGACAAGATGCTTTGGGGAGGGGGGGGCCACGAGGCCCCCCTTCCCCAAGGCACCCCCCATGTTGAGGGCACGCGGCCTGGTACGGCTCAGGAGGGAAGGGCTGCTCGCTCGTCCCCACCCCCTTTCCCGACCGGCCTGGCTGCGTGCCTGGATAGGTGTCTGGTATGGATTTTGGGGGGGACCCCACGCCGTTTTTTTCGGCGTAGGGGATTCCCCTTAAAATCCCTACCGGACCTAAGGGCCTGGTATGCCTCCCAAGGGGGAACCCATGCCGTTTTTTTTTTTATTTGGCGTGGAGTTCTCCCTTAGGATTCATCCCAAATACAGTGCCTGGTATTGGCGGGAATCCAATTTGGATCCCTGCACCAGTGTGAACCCGACCAGCGTTGCTTGTCGCTTATCGGAAAAGGAAAAGAAACATTTTTCCTTTCCCGATGCGAGCCAGCTCGGCGCTGGCTCCCGCGACGGGGCTCGTAGAGTGTCAATCTCGCCGATAGAAGCGGCGAAATTGACACAATATCACGGTCACCTACTGTAGGTGCACACATCTCTCTTCTCAGAGAAGACTATCGGTTGAGAAGAGACAGTTTTCAAGTATCCTTAGAGAAGGCAATGGAAGCAAAACTAAAAAAATTCTATTGTTCAGCACAGCAACCAGGATACTTTTCCTGTCACAGGGAAGACTACCACTACTTCCCAGAGGCAGAAATGTAACAAAACTGCTCAAGACAGGATCCCCTTTTTAACAAAGGTTAAAAGGTTTTAACTACCAGGATCCAAAAAGCTGATTCTCTTTAGCATGCGAGCATGCCTCAGTGGTTGAAATGTATGGACTGGTGTCTTTATTCAACCTTACCAACTTTGTAAGGATCTAGATGCTTGTAAAAGCCATCACCACTGAAACATAATGCTCCAGGCATTTGTGCCACACGTGCAATGGAACCCCAATGGTGGAAAGATCCCTTTTAAAAGGGGGCTAACCCAATCTGACAGTTTGGTAGATTAAGGTCACTGCCAACACAGGACAGAGAGTGGAACCAAGCACTTTAATAATTTAGGGAGAGATTTTGTCAGAATCTTTAAAGGTAAGCATGCCTTCTAGCCCTTTAGTGGAGACCCTGTTAAAGTGGGTAACCAGTGGATGCACAGTGGGAATAAACCACCATTCAATGAATTCCCTCTCAAATGGGAAACCGTTCCAGCACACTCCACAGGTGGGGCCTATGACCCTTCAGAGTATTTCTTGTCCATGTAGAGAAACACCTAGAACTGCAAATGTAATAGGAAGGTCTTTGCAGCTGTAGGAGACCTAAAAGCCCAAAGGTTGGCGAAAGCATGCCCTTACAGTTATCAGGTAGCAAGACTGCAAGCCTTAGAAAACCGTGTTTTCTGAGAAGATTGTTGGGACTCAGAATCTGAGTCACACATGATCACAGGAAGAAGTGTCCTGGCTTGACCTGAGGGCTTGGGAAAATCAGGGATCGACTCTACAGTGTATAGTGCTGGAACAGATTTACAGTCTCTGTGGTCAGTGTCCGTGAAGAGTTGAGCAAATGTAGGCAAAAAGTCCCCAGCAGACGTGAAGGCCCCATCCGTCAGAACTGAGGTAAGACTCAGATGATCCCTATACGGGCACAAAATTTAAATTGCAGATGCTAGTTCCCTCAGAGGATACCAAGTAGATAGCACAAGGGAATTATGGGCTGAAGTCACCCATAGTAATGGGACTGCTCCCACATTGTCTTATTGCAGAAATGTTGCATCCACATAGCAGTAATGCAACTAGGCCAAAAATCAGGAGCTCAATCCCAAACAGCTGGTGCTCAAAAGGTAAGTGGATGGCAGTGAGAACAGAGTTACATGTAGCGTTTTGCAAGCAGGAGCAGAATGGTGTTTCCTCTATGCTGCAAAACTGAGCACAGCCAAGGTAGAATACGGTAGTATGGTATGGGCAGAACCTGTGTGTTTACATACAATTTGGGTCTAGGTTCATTTTTAAAGGAATTGTGTTAAAAGATGCTTGTATTAAATATGAAAATAACTTCACAATGCTTCACAACAAGAACATAAATTTATTGCGATTATACAACTCATAGAATAATTTTTTTTTAATCTACAGGTATCTTCAAAAACTAACCCTCATCAAACTGTCGCCTTTAAATATACAGAAATTAAAATAACTATTGGAGACAAAACCACCATGTGGTAAAAAAGTTACTACTGGAACAAAAGCCATAGCTGTAATGTGAAAATTAATCTGATCCATACATATAGACTAAACAACTGTGAAAGCTGAAGTGGTTTACAAGAGTAGTGGCAGGTTAAAACACCGATAGATACAAATTCTGCCTGTAGTGATGTATGAGCAGAGGCCAGGGAGGAACAATGCAGTGGAATTTGAACACACAGACAGCCAAAAAGTAAGTATATAGCCTCTTCTTTTAAAAGGGTGCGTTGATTTCACCTGTGACCCTGTAGTCAATAGGACACTTTAAAGTTGCTGTAAACCCTTTACAACCACTTTATACTACAGGCAAGCCTATAATTAGGCTTGCCTGTAGCTACACTGGATATCTCCTAAACCTACACAATTTAGGAGAAATACCTGTATTTGCATGTTCCAACGTCATCGGCACATGTGCACTTAAAGAGGTTGAATAGTCAAATATTTCACTTTGACCTACTGGTAAGCCTATAATAAGGCTTACCTGTAGGTAAAAAGAATATCTCTTAAACCTGTACGGTTTAGGAGATATTCCCCTCGCAATGAACTGCTGACTTCATCGGCGCATGTGCACCGGGGATTCTCGGCTGAAAGTCCGGCAGATGCCAGACCATGCCGGGAAGACATCGCGGCTCCGGCCACTCACAGCGCCAGAGCTGCAATACCCGGAAGACACGCCAAGGGAACATGTCAGCTCCCTCGGCGTGGACCGAGTGAGATGCCGGCACTTCGTTCAATGGTAAGTATTTCATAATGAGCTAGTATGCAGTGCATACTAGCTCATTATGCCTTTTCACTTACAGGTGTGAAAAGAAAAAAAAAAGTCAGCGGGTTTACTCCCGCTTTAAGCAAACTGACGCAATGGCACGTACGTGCCGCTGATTCAGTTGTACTGTGGCGTTACTGGCGGCTCCAGCGCTCATGCACGGCAGTGACTTAATCGCGGCTCACAATCACATCGCCAGAGCCGCGATACCTGGAAGTAACCCCCTGGAGAGATGTCGGCCACCAGAGCATTGAACGAGGACCGCCGCAGGGGCTTTGCTCTCAGGTAATTCATAATGAGCTAGTGTGCTATGCATACTAGCTCATTATGCCTTTGTCTTGCAGGTTGTTTTTTTGGGGGGGGATTTTTTTTTTGTTTTTTTACAGGGTTTACAACCACTTTAATGCCCATGTTACACAAGATCTTGACAGCCGGAGCTCTTGATGTTCCCTCCCTACTAATGTTGCATTTACCATAAAATAAAATAAGCATAAAAAACAAACGGCAAATGTGGCATGTCCATTGTAACAATCACAAGTGCGTAGACTTCATCAGCAAAGATTATTAGACATATGAGAAAATCTTAAATATCATTTTAGTTGGAACAAATCCTCAACTGTTGAAATTAGCTTCTTAATTTAAAACAATATCCATCATGTTATTTGGGCCATTTCCTCTTTCCACTATCTGATTTCTTAAAGAAGTATCCCATGGGAAAAAAAAGTGTACATTACAGAGCAAGCAGAAAAGGCAAATTCAGATATTATCTATAAAAACTCCCAAAAGAGGCTTTGCTTCAGTGTTTGCTTCGGTGTTTGCTAAATGAACAGAATAATTTTTTTAGCTTATTTTTGTTCATGTGTAACGAATTAAAAGGGTTAAGGTCTCTTGTGTTTTAATTTTTTTTTTAAATAAAATACATGTCATACTTCCCTCCACTGTGCAGTTAGTTTTGCACAGAGTGGCCCTGATCCTCCTCTTCTGCGGCACTAGTAGCTCCTCCCCGCATCAGGAAACCACCAAGGAGAAGTGCTCTCCTTGAGGGTATCCATGCAGGCATTCTCCTGAGTCCAGCTTTTGCCCCTATAGACACAGAAAGCCAGACTCGGCCCTGCCCCCTTCATCATTGGATTTGACTGATGGCAGCAGGAGTCAATGGCTGCACTGCTATCAATCTATCCAATCAAGAGCTGAGACAATGGGCAGAGAGCGTGTGCACGTTTCCAGCGTGGGAACGAACGGGCTTGGGTAAGTAAAATGAGGGGGTGCTCAGTGACAGTTTTTTCACCTTAATGCGTAGGATGCATTAAGGTGAAAAAACACGAGGGTTTACAACCCCTTTAAGTTCTGTAAGTTTGTGCAAAGAAGATACATTAAACAAAACCAGTGGACTGATAAATGACTATTCTGAGTAACTGTCTAGACCGCAAATCAATAACCATACATTTTCTGGCATACACCACTCCATACCCAAACCACTCACTGTTATCTAGTTTATATGACTCCAACATAATTCATAGCTTTAAACTTTAATGAATTATAAATGAGCACACAAATGATATACAAAAGTTAGGTATGCAGTAGCATGATAAAATGATATTACAGTGAATTTTGAAAAACAGTTATGTAAAAAATATAAAATCAATCTATCAGAAAAAAAATGCATGTTCATTATGCAGTTAAACAAATAACAGCACTTCAACACAAAGCCCAGTACCTTTCACAATCTCCCATACTAAAGTTAAGAAAATCTGCAGCACCACCTTGTGATGGCAGGGAAGTTATTCATGTGTTTGCTCTTAGGTTTAATTAAAAGGGAAATTTGTACAGCAATATACAGTTGTGTTAAAAATAATAGCAATGTGTTTAAAAAAGTGACTAAAGCTCAAAATATTTATAATTGCTTTTATTTCTATACATACAAATGCATTGGGAAAATTGCAGCCTATTCCAAATCAAAGTATGAAGAAAAATTTTCAAATTTGTTATTACAGAAAGTGAAGATATTATTTATATGAAAAATTAATATTAAGCTTTTGAGTTAAATGTGAATATTTAAGGAATATTAGGCATTTGAGTTTAATGTTACAAACTCAAACATTTACTGTACCAACTGAGAGATTCTTGAAGATTTAGCTTTCCTGTGAATCACTGAACTGATATTTAGTTGTATTACGGTTTCTGAGAATTGCTTCACATCTGTGTTGCATGGAGTCCACCAACTTCTGGCACCTGTGAAAAGGTATTACAGCTCAGGTCGATTGCACTACATTCCACAATTCCTCTGCATTTCTTGGTTTTACCTCAGAAACAGCATTTTTGATGTCACCCCACAAGTTTTTTATTTGATTAAAGTCTGGGGATTGGGCGGGTCACTCCATAACGTTACTTTTGTTGGTTTGGAACCAAGATGCTGCTCGCTTACTGGTGTGTTTGGGGTCATCGTCTTGTTGAAGCACTCATTTCAAGGGCATTTCCTCTTCGGCATAAGGCAACATGAGCTCTTCAAGTATTGTGATGTATTCAAACTGATCCATGATCCCTGGTATGCAATAGGTAAAAAAGAAAAAGTGCAGTGCAAAAATTATACACAAATAAAATTAGCATATAGTCCATATAAGATAAAAGGTGAATCCAAAAGAGCCCAGGAAACAGTAGGAAGGATGTTCCACATGATGGAAATAACAGGAGCAACAGCTTCAAGTGAGAATCCCTCCACCACTAATGCAATCGCTTTGCTCACCTTAATATATGGACTCCTGAACTAACAGGTAGTCAAATGCCCACTGGTGAAGAAGAACTTCACAAGAACGTAGTCAACGGGCATTTGACTACCTGTTAGTTCAGGAGTCCATATATTGAGTGGAGCAAAGCAATTGCATTGGAGAGGGGGGGATTGTCACTTGAAGCCGTTTCTCCTGTTATTTCAATCACATGGAACACGTGGGCTCATTTGGATTCACCTTTTATCATATATGGACTATATGCTCATTTTATTATATTTTATTTGTGTATAATTTTTCTGCTGCACTATTTCTGTTTTATCAATTGTTCTTTGATGTTGTGAATATCTATGTGTTCAGCTGCAGTTAGTTTGTTTATTTTAATTAGTCCCCTGAGCTGATTGCTTTCTATTATATGCGATAAATAGGCCCAACACCATAGTATGAGAAACATCCCCATATCATGATGCTTGCTCCACCATGCGTCACAGTCTTCACAGTGTACTGTGGCTTGAATTCAGTGTTTGGGGGTTCATCTGACAAAATGCCTGCGGCCCCTACACCCAAGAGGAATAATCTTGCTTTCATCAGTCCACAAAACGTTTCGCCATTTCTCTTTAGGCCAGCCAAGATTTTCTTTGGCAAACTGTAACCTCTTCAGCACGTTGTTTTTTCAACAATGGGACTTCACTGGGACTTCACAGGAGCTTCATGCCGATAGCTTGGTTTCACATAGGCGTCTTCTAATTGTTACAGAAATCACAGGTAACTTTAGACTGTTTCTTTGATCACCCTGGTGCTGATCGTTGGCTGAATCTTTACCATTTTGGCTATTCTTCATCCATTTAAATGCCAGTTTTCCTTTTCTTCCACATAGTACTGGTTTTGATTGCCATTTAAAAGCATTTGAGATAATTTTAGCTGAGCAGCCTATCAGTTTCTGCATATCTGTTTTCACCTCTCCAATCAATTTTTTAATTAACCGATTGCCGCCCGCCCACCGTCAAATGACAGAGGGGCGGCGCGGCTCTCGTTCTGGGATGACATCATAGGACGTCGCCCCAGAATGGCTGCCCATGTTGCTAGGACACGGCGTGACCCCGATCTCGGTAAAGAGCCACAGCTCTTTAACTATGTGATCGGCTGTGTCCAATCACAGCCGGTTTACATGTAAACACAGAGATGCCGGTAAACAGCACTCCTTGCCTCACACTGACAGAAAGAGTGTGTGGCGAGGAGAGCCGATCAGCTGCATCGCCTTGCAGGGGGACATCTTCACATATAATAGGGGCACTGATCATCAGTTCCCCGACTACAATATGTGCCAGAAATACCAACAATCAGTGCCCACCAGTGGCAGCAATCAGTTCCCACCAGTGGCAGCAATCAGTGCACAGAATTGCCCACAAGTGCCACCAATCAGTGGGCATTAGTGATGCCAGTCAGTACTGGCTATCAGTGCTGCCCATCAATGCCCATCAGTGCTGCCTATTAGTGCCCACCTGTGCCGCCTATCAGTGCTCATAAGTGCCACCTTATCAGTGTCCATAAGTGTCACTTCATCAGTGCAGCCTATCAGTTCTGCCTCCTCAGCGCACATTAGTGAAGGAGAAAAATTACTTATTTACAAAATTTACTGACAGGAACTAAGAAAAACGTTTATTTTATTTTATTTATTTATTTTTGTATTTTTTTATTTTTTCGTAAAAAAATAAAGATAAAAACTCAGCAGTGATTAAATACCACCAAAAGAAAGATCTATTTGTGTATAGAAAATGATAAAAATTTCATAAAGTCACAGTGTAGCATGGCCACGCAATTATTCAAATTGTGACAGCACTGAAAGCTGAAAAATGGCCTGGAAGTGGATATAAGTGCCCTGTATTGAGGTGGTTAAAGTACACTGTTCTTCTGAACAATGTCTGGAACGACCCCTTTTATTCATGTTTTCAGAGAGACGTGCACTATACCCAGCATGTACAACATTTGCTGCCTTCGTCCTAAAATAAGGGCCACCTATTTGACACCTGTTTTTCACAGACTGAATGGCCTCACTAATTGAACTCCACACTGCTATTATTTTTAACATGCCCATTTCAATTGATGATTCAATTACACAGAATTAACTGCATGCATGTCATGCCTGTTGGTTTTCTATTACTCTACTACACCTACTAGTAAATTATTTGCTATGTATAAATATAACTTATAACAAAAAACAGTGTTTGATCTGGTTAGTGATGTTTGACTGCTATTATTTTTGAACAAATCTGTATACAGAGGTTGCTATTGCGAAGGTCCTCCTGAAAAGAATTGATGAGACTGTCCTTAACATGGAACTAAAAAGTAAAGATTTGCTAGGTTATGGTAAAATGTATATTGTGTTTAAGCAGTACCCTAAAAGAAAATGTAGCATTTGTCTGGAAGTCCTCTTGAGAAACAGCAATGCAATTCATAGAATGAGGGTCCCTAGGCACTCCTGTGTCTACTGCCTCATAGTTTATATCTGCATTGTGAGATCTAAGACACTGAGGCGCATACGCAAAACCGTCTAAGCAGGACATGTCTGCCTAAAGCTCCACACCGATTAGGACCCGACAGCCTAATATACCCAAATATACCAGACTAAATTCTCCACACAGTGCCTGATTTCTTCCCAGAGTGAGTGGGCATAAATTGACGGCACAGTTTAATAAACTCCTCACAAATTGGTCAACCTTACTTTTGGCATGAATGGGTAGCATTACAGTGATAAAAATGTCTATCCTCCCGAAAAACCTATACCTTTTTAGATTGCTTCCTACCACAATCCCATCGCATTTCTTACGTATTTTACAAAATAAAACTTTACAATTTATCTGAAGTCAAACGAAAACCCCAATTACCTAAACCTACCTAATAATCTCCCAGAATGAGAGGAGGCCTCGGTGTACCAAACTTCCCCAACATTACTATGCAGCCTAATTGTCACAACTACCCAAATATCATGCTACGACTGAAACCCCACTATGGGTAGCATTGGAGTCGGTTTATTGTGACCTTCTCTCCACTGCAAATCTTTTATGGCTCCCCCCTGCACAACGTAGGACAATTACAAACCCCATAACCAAACACACCCTATTTGGGACAGATTAAAAGCCCAATTTGGTCTACAATCTAGTCACAAACATTTAAACTAGTGATCCCTTCTGGAAACATTCCTCAATCCCCACACAATTAACTCCTTCTTTATAAACAAGTTTATCCAGTTAAAGCAAGGGTCATTTGGAATAGTTGAGAATATTGCTTTATCTCCTGATAATGCCAAGCCATATAGCAGGAACTTGGCCCTGGGAAAAGTCTATTCACTTCTAACTATTCAATACTAATTTGGCCCACTATACCAAACAAATCTTAATCTCCTTCTAACCTTGCTATAGTTCTTTATTACACTTTCATATATTCTAATCTTTATTATTTATGTTCACTGTTACCAATGTTAAATTAAGTATTATATAATGGAATGCCCCTTACTTTTTGTTTTATACTCTTCATGAGAGAAGCATTACTATAATTGTATTCTCTTATTTAATTTTTTCATAGCATTGTACTAATATGTATGGTATTTTTTTCATGACCTTTGTTAAACCTTAAGAAAAAACACAATAAAAAATTTAAAACAGGATATCTAGAACACTGCATTCTTTGCCTGCTAGAATAGATTTAGAGTGAAATCTGGTGATGTCACTACTGTCCTACTCCTTGTTCTTGCAGGAAGATTTGACATGAGAAAGCAAAACCCTGTCTCTACCGAAATAGACAAAGCATGGCTAGTAAAGGAGAAAGATCAGCAGCTACGAGACTATAGGCAATACAGGTGATTAGTTATCTGCCCTCTACCTGCTTTTTTTGGCACAATTTCCAAAGTTCGAGTCCTCTTTAATACTTTTAGAGTACCTGACCAAGAACAAGCATGCAGCTAGTGATGTCAGAGAAAGGTTAGAACTCCTAATCTGCAGATATAATACAGGTCATTGACTTAGTATAGAACCACTTGGATCAATAAAAGTCAGACAACTACCGTAGGCAATTTCAGAACTCAGCAAGGGCAACCTCTGTATTTTCTCACCACAAGAACATTCACTAAATTCTGGGTAAAAAAAGTACTATATTTATCGGCGTATAACACGCACCCCAAGTTTAGGAGGGAATTTAAAAGAAAAAAACTGTTAGGAGGGAAGTTTAAGGAAAAAAAAAAAACTTACATTTAAATGCCCATCAATGCAGCCTTATCAGTGTCATTTGCAGCCTTGCATTGCAGCCTTATCAGTCATTTGCAACCTTGCATTGCAGCCTTGTCAGTCATTTGAAGCCTTCCATTTATTCTATAGCCTTGTCAGTCATTTGCAGCCTTTCATTTAGCTTTGTCAGTCATTTGCAGTCTTTTCAGTGTGTTTGCCATTTAAAAATGGCGCCGCCGAATTACAGAGCGGATGTCCTGTGTATCTCGGCGGCGCTCAGTAGTTCTTGGCCGTTCTCTGCGGCTTTTGATTATTTTCGGCTGCACTCGGCCGTTCTTGGCTATTTTCGCCCGTTCCCGGCTATTTTCGGCCACACTCGGCTATTTTCGGCCACACCCGGCCTTTCTCGGCGGCTTTTGGCTTTCCGAAAGCCGCCGAGAATGGCTGAAGATAGCCGAAAATACCCGGAAGCCGTGGAGAACGCCAGAAAGGATTAGAAACAGCGGGGGATTGGCGTATAACACGCACCCCCGATTTCCCCCTGATTTTTGGGGGGAAAAGGTGCGTGTTATACGCCGATAAATACGGTATGTGTTACTATCTCAAAATGACTGTCTATTACTCTCAGTATCCTCCAAATTGCCTTTTTTTGATCTGGCTTCCAGGTGGCCATGTTCTTTCTCTATGGCCCCACTATATGTAGGAAGGTAGCCACCCTCTCTTGCTTGGATTTGTAGTGTGTATAGAGCAGTATACAAATGCAAAGTGCATATTTCAAACAAACAGGAGTAAAGAGAGGTGCAATATATATATATATATATATATATATATATATATATATATATATATATATATATATATATATATATATATATATATATATATATATATATATATATATATATATTTATTAATGCCACTTTAAAGAAGTCTTAAAGGCTAAAGGTTTTTTTTTCCCTTAATGCATTCTCTCTATTAGGGTAAAAAACCTTTTAGGTGCAATCCCCCCCCCCAAATGGCTTAATAGGGTGGTAACTGAAAGGCAGGAGGAGCCTGGAGTACCAGTGGGGAACCCAGAAGAGGATCAGGGCGGCTCTGTGCATTGCATACCCACTGCACACAGCAGGCAAGTATGGCATGTTTGTTATAAGGGAAAAAATAAAAAGTCTAATATCACTTTAAGCAGAGATGTTTGCGAGTTCCCTGAAACACAAATGACTACAAGCAACTAAAAATGTAAATGTCACATAATTATTTTCTGGTAAATTTAAAAATTATTGATCAAAATATGTAATGATAATCCATTATCATTTCCCTTTAAAGTGTGTTTACTACATTTGTCAAACCATACCAAAATATTTCTCCAATGAAGGAGAAAAATTGTGTTAACGGATACTGTATGTAAACCCAACATTTCATAATCCTATGTGCCTGTTGTTGCTGTACCATGGACTTGTATGAAAGTCTCCAGTTCTCTTTGTATTGCTTCCTTTGTGTGAAATCCCTGTGTGTTTTTTTATATCTATATACAAATGTTTTGCCTTTCATTTCTATTTTAACAAAATGGGTTGTTTTACAAGATGATCGTTTACAATCACTTTGAAAAAAGGCATTGTGAGTATGCTGGCTGACTGAAATAACTTCTTAAAGGGCCAGCCCACCTATAAGTGATATTACAGTGATAACACATTAATATATAATATTGCCTAATGATTCCAGGAGTGAAACCTGTGTCATTTACTAACACTGGGAGACATCTATCAAAACTGGAGAAGCTGTGCATGGTAACCATGGTAACTATCTTCAGCTTGTTCAGATCAGGGGTAGATCTAGAGCCTAGTCTCGGGCGGGACACTGCCAGAAAATTTTGCGGCAATTTGTTGGGGCAATGGCTGGTGTATTGCCGCTTCAATCATCACAGCGCCATGATTAATATAGTGTCAGGATGATTGAAGCGCATTATTTCTATTATTACATTGTAATATAAAATTAAATAGTTCAGCTCACCATAATGTAGAATCAGTGGGAGCCCTGAGCGTGTCACTTTTCACGTCATGCAGCGTGTCTCTTTCCACGTCGCCTGCCACCAGATGCAGCGTGTCACTTGCTACATTTCCTGCCACCAGATGCAGCGTGTCACTTGCTACATTGCCTGCCACCAGATGCAGCGTGTCACTTGCTACATTGCCTGCCACCAGATGCAGCGTGTCACTTGCTACATTGCCTGCCACCTGATGCAGCGTGTCACTTGCTACATTGCCTGCCACCTGATGCAGCGTGTCACTTGCCATGTCTCCTGCCACCAGATGAAGTGTGTCACTTTATACCATCGCCTGCCACCAGATGCAACATGTCACTTGCCACCATTGGCTGCCACCAAATGCAGATTGTCACTTGCCATGTCACTTGCCACATCCCCTGCCACCAGATGTGAATTGTCACTTGCCAACGTCACCTGCCACAATATGCAGATTGTCACAAAGTGAAGTTGCATTGTGGCCATCTTGGTACACCCCCACTTGTCTGTAGTAAGCCTAGAGTTAGAAGTCAGCAAGCGGACATCTTTATACACCCACCGGAGTCTTGCTTTTCACAGTTATTTTTAACAGTAAACGCAGTTTATTTAGTGAAATAGAAGTTGAGTTTACTTTTAAAAATACCTGGGAAAAGCAATACTCCGGTGGGTGTATAAAGATGTCCGTTTGCCGACTTACAACACTAGGCTTACTGTCGACGAGTGCGGGAGTACCAAGATGGCCGCGACGCAACGTCTCTTCAGTCACATGTTCAGATGAGCAGCGGCTTCCTGACAACACTTGCCTGCTTGCTCAGTCACACGCCAGCCCGCTGGCATGACTGCCCATCCGCTCGCTCCCCGCTGGCCTGTTCAGTCACCCGCTCATTATTTTCTCGGGGGGTGCAATTGCCCCGTTGCCCCCCCCTGGATCCGCCCTTGGTTCAGATAAAGTGGTTGTGAACCTCAGGAATGCAATCTGAACAAAGAACACATTTCTATAGTGTTTACTTGCCTCTCTCTCTCTCTCCCCAAAGCACTAAGTGTCATTTCTCTCTGTTGTCTAGTTCCTCTGTTATCAGCACGAGTGACTTCTGACAAGTTTTCCTGACACCAAGTGAAAAAAGGTGACAGGGGAGGGACCAATCTGTTATCAACAATCGCAGCCCTATTTTTGTGTGTCCCTTCCTTCCAATTCATTCTCAGAGCTTTTGTACAGTGTGTAACTGCAGCTCCCTGCCCCCTGCTTTGTGAATCTGTGAAAAATCTTTTCATCTCTGAGTTTTACAAGGATGTATAGGACAAATGGATGCAAGTACACAGGAACAACTTAAGTAGGAGGATTTGTGTCACCTGAGAACAGTAATTTCACTAAGTATATGTGAGGTTTTACAACAATTTTAAGCTTTGAATATGAAAGACAGAGGAAGCTGATTGGTTAATCTGAAGTAAATAAAGTAAATACGTTTAGTACAACATAAATCAACACATAAACCAATATAAATATAAACTCCCAAAAAAGTGTTGAGAATATTCCAACAATACGAATATGTCCAAAAGTTCAATGAAAATTATGATGTAATGAATATACTGTACGTGAAAAAAAAAACATGTAAAACACCCTATGTCTTCACTCTTCATGCACAGGTGCAACTCCTCCACCAAACAAAGTGCCTGCTCACCTCATTGCATTAAAAAACTCACTCATCATACTACAAACCAGATAAATCACATTGTGATTAGCCTCAACATTTTTGGGGGACTTATATCGCTAATGTGTTGATTTTTGTTACACTGTAACATTTTGGTGGTGTGAAAACACTAAACAGTGTTTGGCTGACCAATAAACTATAGGTTTATATTGAACACTTAATATTAATCACTTATACTGATTACTCGTTTGTGCTTATTGTATTTATTCTTATTTTGAAGCTTATTGGTTGCCATGCACAACTGCTCCAGATCCTGGCTGTGCCAATTTTGATAAATTCTTCTTAAAGGATCGAACAGGATTAGTTCTGCTTTAAGACACCACCCAGGTTAATTATTGCTGCAATAGGAAAAAGGATTGCCATCTCAGCTCATAACTGTACAGATGTGAAGAACAATTGGACAACTATACATCCTAAGAGTCACCTTTACTGTATCAGAAAAACAAGTACAGCAATAGAAGCGGAGAAGGGTCAACGCGTTTCATGCTTGCCAGCACTTAATCATAGCCTGTCTGCATCTTGGCCCATTACAGGTATAAAAAGGGAGACACACACACACAGACAGTAATACACTGTATAGTAATGTGAAAAAAACTAAAAAACTATTTGTACAAAATTGCCAAAAACCTACAGGAATATATCAATACTAGTTGTTAATCAAAGAAACAGAAAACACAAGAAACACAGCAGCAAAAGGAGGCACCAAAAGAAAGATTAAACAAAATGAAACATTGTTCATATGGTGTATAGAATATATATAAAAATCAAAATAGTGATGACTCCAAAAGAGAGGGGGATTCAGAAAGGTGGGTAATATTCCATTCAGAATATAAACCCATATAAATTCTGGTCTGGAGATGAAAAATACAAAAGACTTCACCTTTACAGAGGAGTCCAAATATGTCATCCCCTCTCTTGGGAACTACAACTTTTGCAAAAGCTTGTGTTTCAAGGTTGAATGTCATCCCCATTGCAATCAATATAATGTCTAGCAATGGAATGTCGTTCTTCTATATTGTATAGATGGTCATGGCAGGACTACCAGGAGACTGTGAGATTGCCTCCAACATACCGGATAGTGCTGATCACATCACAAGAAATTCAGTTACTCACTTGCCATGGTGTAGCCTCTGATGATTCACCAAGACAGTTAGCAGTGTCAACTCTTCCTTGTTGATAGCTATGGGATACCACATCATCATCATCATCATCGTCATCAATATATTGCACACCTTTTTCAAAACAGCGCCGTTTTCGTGTCTGTAACATAAGACAAAATAAAGATACTTCTATATTGTCTTTATTAACGCTACACTTACACTGGTAATGTTAAAAAGACCAAAAGACATTTCTATTCTAATACTATATGACAAAGATGATAAGAATATGATTGGTTTAAGTTACATAGTTGAGTTAAAAAAATTTCACATTCATTGATTAACCACTCCCCGACCAGCGCACGACGATGTACGTCGACAGAATGGCACGGGCAGGCATATTGGCGTACAGGTACGTCCAATATTCGATGCCGCCCTGACATCGGGAGGGCGACGCGCTCCCGCGCTGGTCGGGACCCCCGTGAGTCCGGTCGCGGGACCCGCGGACTCGATCGCCGCGGGCATCCCCGCGATCGTCTCACGGAGCGGCCGAATGGAGGAAATGCTGTATAAACAACATTTCTCCATTCTCCCTAGCAACTAGTGACGCTGATCTCTGCTCCATGTGATTGGAGCAGAGATCAGTGTACACTAAATGAAAGCCCAACCCCCCCACAGTTAGTAACACACCCCTAGGAACACTTAACCCCTACACTGCCACCCACTGGTTATCCCTTTCACTGCCAGTGTCATTTACACAGGAATCACTACATTTATATAGCAGTGATTACTGTATAAATGACAATGGTCCCAAAAATGTGTCAAAAATGTCTGATGGGTCCCCCACAATGTCGCAGTCACAATAAAAATCGCAGATCGCCGCCATTACTAGTAAAAAAAAAAAAAAAAAAATTATTAATAAAAATGCTATAAAACTATCCCTATTTTGTAAACGCTATAACTTTTGCGCAAACCAATCAATAATTGCTTATTGCAATTTTTTTTACCAAAAATATGTAGAAGAATACGTATCGGCCTAAACTGAGGGAAAAAAATGTTTTTTTTTAATATTTTTGGGGGATATTTATTATAACAAAAAGTAAAAAATAATGCGTTTTTTTCAAAATTGTCGCTCTATTTTTGTTTATAGCGCAAAAAATAAAAAATCGCAGAGGTGATCAAATACCACCAAAAGAAAGCTCTATTTGTAGGAAAAAAAGGACGTCAATTTTGTTTGGGAGCCACGTTGCACGACCGCGCAATTGTCAGTTAAAGCGACGCAGTGTCGAATCGCAAAAAGGGGTCTGGTCTGCAAGTGGTTAAAGGCAATTGCTCTTTGTACCAAGTTTTTTTTTTTATAAAGGCATCACAATTCGATACCGTCACTTAAAATATGGACTCTAGCTCTTTTAGAGCCCATTCACACAGGGGCAACACGACTTGTAGGCGACTTGAGTCAGGCAACTTGGACACGACTTGAGTTAAGATCACAGCGCGACTTGGGACGACTTCAAAACGACTTGTGATGACTTCAAGCCCGACTTGGGACGACTTACAAGTCGCCCCAGGCCAGGCGACTTTTGCCGAGGCCAAGCAGAGAATGAGCTCAAGGGGGAACTCCACTGCAAATTTCTGAAAAAAATTTGGCGTGGGTTCCCCCTCCGAGAGCATACCAGGCCCTTAGGTCTGGTATGGATTCCAAGGGGAACCCCCTACGCCGAAAAAAACGGCGTGGGGGTCCCCCCCAGATCCACACCAGACCCTTATCCGAGCACGCTACCCGGCCGGCCAGGAAAGGGGGTGGGGACGAGCGGGCGGCCCCCCCCTCCTGAGCCGTACCAGGCCGCGTGCCCTCAACATGGGGGGGGTGCCTTGGGGGAGGGGGGGCGTGCGGCCCCCCCACCCCAAAGCACCTTGTCCCCATGTCGATGAGGACAAGGGCCTCTTCCCGACAACCCTGGCCGTTGGTTGTCGGGGTCTGCAGGCGGGGGGCTTATCGGAATCCGGGAGCCCCCTTTAATAAGGGGGCCCCCGGATACCGGCCCCCCACCCTATGTGAATGAGTATGGGGTACAATGTACCCCTACCCATTCACCTGTGGAAAAAAAGTACAAAAAAAAAAACACAACACAGGGAAAAAATATTTTATTGCACAGCTCCGGGGGTCTTCCGTCTTCGGGGGTCTTCTCGCCGGACTCCTCCGCTATCTTCTTGTAGCTCTTTTACTAGCGGAGGAGCCCGGCATTCTTCCTCCCCGCCGCCGGCCTCTTCTCCCGACTTCGGGGGTCTTGTCCCCCTCTTCGGTTCTTCTGCCGGGCCACCGCGCCTTCTTATAGCTCTTTTACAGGCGGTGGCCCGGTCTTCTGTCGCCGCCGCCGCCTTCCGTTCTTCTTCTTCTTCTTCTTCTTCTCCAGGAGATGTTGACACGACGCTCTCTCCGGCCACAATGCCAGGGACGCGCTCCGCTGCCACTTATATAGGGACAATGGGGCGGTGTCACATGGGTTGATGTCACACGGGTTGGTGACATGGGTTGATGTCACATGGTGACCCCGCCCCCTTACCATGTGACATCAACCCATGTGACCAACCCATGTGACATCAACCCATGTGACACCGCCCCATTGTCCCTATATAAGTGGCAGCGGAGCGCGTCCCTGGCATTGTGGCCGGAGAGAGCGTCGTGTCAACATCTCCTGGAGAAGAAGAAGAAGAAGAACGGAAGGCGGCGGCGGCGGCGACAGAAGACCGGGCCACCGCCTGTAAAAGAGCTATAAGAAGGCGCGGTGGCCCGGCAGAAGAACCGAAGAGGGGGACAAGACCCCCGAAGTCGGGAGAAGAGGCCGGCGGCGGGGAGGAAGAATGCCGGGCTCCTCCGCTAGTAAAAGAGCTACAAGAAGATAGCGGAGGAGTCCGGCGAGAAGACCCCCGAAGACGGAAGACCCCCGGAGCTGTGCAATAAAATATTTTTTCCCTGTGTTGTGTTTTTTTTTTTGTACTTTTTTTCCCACAGGTGAATGGGTAGGGGTACATTGTACCCCATACTCATTCACATAGGGTGGGGGGCCGGTATCCGGGGGCCCCCTTATTAAAGGGGGCTCCCGGATTCCGATAAGCCCCCCGCCCGCAGACCCCGACAACCAACGGCCAGGGTTGTCGGGAAGAGGCCCTTGTCCTCATCGACATGGGGACAAGGTGCTTTGGGGTGGGGGGGCCGCACGCCCCCCCTCCCCCAAGGCACCCCCCCAATGTTGAGGGCACGCGGCCTGGTACGGCTCAGGAGGGGGGGGCCGCCCGCTCGTCCCCACCCCCTTTCCTGGCCGGCCGGGTAGCGTGCTCGGATAAGGGTCTGGTGTGGATCTGGGGGGGACCCCCACGTCGTTTTTTCGGCGTAGGGGGTTCCCCTTGGAATCCATACCAGACCTAAGGGCCTGGTATGCTCTCGGAGGGGGAACCCACGCCAAATTTTTTTCAGAAATTTGCCGTGGAGTTCCCCCTTCAGAGCTAATAATTCTGTCAAAGTCGCCTCCGTATAGACGGAGATCCGACTTGGAGGCGATCTCCATTGAAATCAATGGGTACCGGTCGCCTACAAGTCGGATAGAAGTAGTACAGGAACCTTTTCTGAAGTCGGAGCGACTTCAGTAGTGTGCATTAAGACGGCTCTCATTCACTTACATTGCTTTTTAAATGTTGTCCGACCTGAGGCGACCTGAAGTCGGATCAAGAGTTGCCCCTGTGTGAATGGGCTCTTAAAGTGCACGTTCCTAAACAGTACATTATTTACATAGCAAGCATTAAAGTGACTGTAAAGGTTTTTGTTTGTTGTTAAAAAAAAAAGCAAAAACATGTTATACTTACCTTCTCTGTGCAAGGGTTTTGAACAGAGCAGCCCGATCCTCCTTTTCTGGGGTCCTTCAGTGGCGCTCTTGGCTCCTCCTCTTTATTGAGTACCCCCACAGAGAGCCGCTTTTCCATAGGGGCACTCGTCCGGGCGCACTCCTGAGTCCTGTTGCTGCGTCCATTGACACAATGGCCCTTGCTACTATCAATCTATCCAATGAGGACCCGAAACAGCGGCTGGAGCTGCTGTGCTCATCCCCATCGCTGGAACGATTGGGTTCAGGTAAGAAAAAGGGGGGTCCGCGGGGGCTGCTGCAGCACAGAAGGTTTTCACTCTAATGTATAGAATGGGGTTGTAAACCCTCCTGGAAAGAAAGAAAAAAAAAAAAAAAAACAAAAAAAAAAACACACCCTGCAAGATAAAGGCATAATGAGCTAGTATGCATAGCATACTAGCTCATTATGAATTACTTACCCAAGAATGAAGCCCTTGCAGCTGTCCTCGTCTCCCCCTCCGGCCGGCAACATCTAGCCCCCTCCGGCCGGCGACATCTATCCCGGAGGTTACTTCCAGGTATCGCGGCTCTGGCCAATCACAGCACGGGAGCCGCCGGGAATGGCACTGTACAACTGAAGCAACGGCACGTACGTGCCATTCCTTCAGTTGGCTTAAGTGTGCATGTGCTGCATGACGTCGGCACATGCAAATACAGGGATATCTCCGGTAAGTAATTACCAGAGGGTAATTACCGCAGGGTAAGTAATTCATAATGAGCTAGTATGCTATGCATACTAGCTCATTATGCCTTTATCTTGCAGGGTATTTTTTGTTTTGTTTTTTTGTTTTTTTTTAGGCTTGCCTGCAGTTTAAAGTGGTTGTAAAGGGTTTACAACCACTTTAAAAGAGCTTCAAAACAAGCCTTTACTTACCTCTCTAGCTGCTTTTAACACAAAGTTATTTTTTAGTTATTTAAAGATCACTATAAATACTAATGTGCTATGTAAATGTAAATACTTTAATGTGTATGATGTGGGCACAGCTTGGATAGTGCTGCTCAAGCTTGTGCTTGGCACGATTTTGCATGTCTCCCTGTCCTGCATAAACAACAGAAAGTGAAAATACAGGATATTTCCCTTCATACAGTTGTTACCAGAACATTTGTCTCACCTTCTGGTATGGTGACAAATGTAAATAATAGGATTTTTTTGTACTCACCGTAAAATCCTTTTCTCTATAATTCACCGACCGACACAGCTCCTCTCTTAGCCATTGGGTTGTATACCCCACCTCTAGGAGAAAAAAAGTTGTAATACAACACTCAGAACTCTCAGTTCCGCCCAGGGGGCGGTCCCTTAGGTATCAACCCTCCTGTCTGCCAGCAGACCTCAGTATGTCAACAAGCAGTATAATGTAAAGATAAAAACGAGGGGCGGGTGCTGTGTCGGTCGGTGAATTACAGAGAAAAGGATTTTACGGTGAGTACAAAAAATCCTATTTTCTCTTATATTCACCGACCGACAGCTCCTCTCTTAGCCATTGGGACATCCCCAAGCAGTGCCAAACGAGGAGTGGGAAAACAGCATAAAACTTCATCCACCATGGCAAGTGGGAAACTAGTACAACTGTACCCACAAAAAATAGTGCATGGAAAAATCGACCACAAAATCAGGGTACCCTCAACAGGAGTGACTACCCACAACCGCACAAAAAACCTGTGGAAGGTAATGCAACAATGCATTAACTTAAAGGTATTGTGTTTTTATCGAAAAAACTGAAAAAATATTGCATATTCAATTGCAACTATACAGCCGCCTGCAAAACCTTGCAGCCAAAACAGGCATCAGCCGTTGCACTGGCATCTACCTTGTAGAACTTGGTAAACATGTGGACAGAAGACCAGGTCGCCGCCTTACACACCTGAGCGACTGACGCTTGGTGTCAGAAGGCCCAAGATGTTCCGACTGCCCTTGTGGAGCGGGCCATAACCGGAAAGAGGGGCACCTGCCCCTTTAAGGCATTGGCTTGTACTACAATCTGTCTGATCCACCTGGAAATGGTGGCTGATAAGACCGCCATGCCTTTCTTAGGACCAGCTAGCGAGACAAACAGCGAGTAGACAAATACACTTTCAGAGCCTGAACCACGTCCAGAGCGTGAAGGGCCACCTCCTTAGGGTGTTTTGGCCTAGGACAGAGATATGGTAACACAATGTCCTCATTAATGTGAAAAGCCGAGACCACCTTCGGTAGAAAGAACGGTTGCGAACGCAACACCACCTTATCTTAATGGATAACCAAATAAGGCGACTTGCAAGACAAGGACGCTAGTTCCGAAACCCTCCTGGCAGATGTGATGGCCACTAGAAAGACCACTTTCTGGGAAAGAGTCAACAGGGGAGACTCCCTGATAGTTTCAAGCGGCGGTTTTTGAAGCGCCGATAACACCACCAGGTCCAAACCCCATGGGGGTAACGGTGGACGCACCGGAGGGACTACAGTACGAACCCCCTCAACAAAAAGTACTCACTAACGAGCGAGACTCCAGGGGTTGCTGAAAAAAAGACAGTCAAATCTAAAATTTGCCCCTTAATAGTGCTTAACACCAATTTCTGGTCTACTCCTTGCTGAAGAAACAGCAGGGTCCTGGATATGGGGAAAAAAAAAAAAAAAGCACGTATGCCAACCTTCTCCTCACACATGGAGATGTAGGCCGTCCAGGTACGATGATATATCTTCCAAGAAGAAGATTTCTGTGCTCTCCACATAGTTGGGATCACCAAGTCTGACAGACGCCGGTTCCTTGACCCCTAGCTTCTCAATAGCCATGCCGTTAAAGCCAGCGATGGTAAATCCGGATGGAGAATTGGACTTTGAGACAGAAGGTCCTCTCATAATGGCAGTCGTCAGGGAGCGTCTGCCATCAGACGCACCAGGTCTGCGTACCCGGGACGCTGAGGCCAATCTGGGGCCACCGGTATTACTGGAATCCCCTCGGCTTCCACTCTGCGATCAGACATGGTAACAACTTGAGTGGAGGAAAGGCATAGATCAGATGGTACTGATCCCACGGAGCCATCAGCGCGTCTGACGCGTCTGCCCACGGATCTCTTATCCTGGACACGAACCTTGGCACCCTCCGGTTGAGACGAGAGGCCAGAAGATACACGTCTGGTGTGCCCCACCTCAGGCACAGTAACCTGAATATCTCCGGATGCAACGCCCGTTCTCCTGGGTCCAGCATCTGGCGACTCAGATAGTCCGCCTGCCAGTTCTCCACTCCGGGAATGTAAATGGCCGACAAAACCAGTACAGGCTCTGCCCACCGAAGTATGTGAGCGACCTCCTGTGCCGCGGCTGAGCTTCTTGCCCCCCCTTGGTGATTGGCATATGCCACTGCAGTGGCGTTGTCTGACTGGATTGTGATCGGAAGTCCTTGCAGTCTCATTGACCATGTAGAGAGGCACAGCCTGCTCGCTCTCAGTTTGAGCAGATTGCTCTGCAACTTGGATTCTTCCGTCGACCAGAGACCCTGAGCTGACTGAACCACCATCACTCCACCCCAGCCGAAAAGGCTGGCGTCCAGTGTGATCACTGTCCACTTTAGAAATAGGAACGACTTTCCGCCTGAGCCACCAGATCAGTGATTCTCTGACTGACTGGCTCACCTGAATCTGACGATCCAGGGACAACTGAGATTTGTCCCATTTTGACAAGATTTCCTTCTGCAGGACTGTGGTGTAGAACTGGGCAAACGGTACAGCCTCCAGGGAGGCCACCATGAGCCCCAGGACTCGCATGCAAAAGTGAAGCAACGACCACCTGCGGTTCATCAGCAGTTTTACCACGGATCTGAAAGTCTGCACCTTGTCTGAAGGGAGAAAAACTCTCGCTTCTATGAAGTCTAGCAGCAAGCCTAGGTACTCCAAATGCAGAGTCGGTACAATCATTCAGTTCTTTAGGTCCAACAGCCACCCAAATTCTCGTAGAGTCTGCATGGATTGCCACATCCTCCTCTAATTCTGAGGCGGAAGATGCTCACAGGAGGAGATCGTCTAGATGTCCCACGATCACGATCCCACGTTGCCGTAGCAACATCAAAGCCGGAGCCAAAACCTTGGTAAAGACTTGGGGGGCTGATGCCAGACCAAAAGGGAGAGCCACAAACTGGTAGTGGGCTTCCCCAACTGCAAATTGCAGAAACTTCTGCCGGCACAGGCTTATGGATATGTGCAGGTGCGCATCCTGGATGTCCAAGGATGCCAGGAAGTGCCCTTGATGGAGCGCAGCAACTACTGGGCGAACTGATTCCATTCTGAACCTCTGCACTTTAACAAAGTGATAGAGAGCTTTTAGGTCCAAGATTGGACATACCCCTTCCTTCTTGAGAACTACAAACATATTTGAGTAGAAACCCTGGAAACGTTCCGATTTCGGAACCGGTACAACCACCCAACTGCTCAGCAGGTCCCTTACTGCCCCCAAGAGGGGCTCCCGGCGAGCCGGGGATACGGGTATGCTGGAAGGGAAGAATCTGTTTGGTGACCAAGAGCGCAACTCTATCTTGTAGCCTGAGGAAATCAGATTTCAGGTCCATTGGACAAAAACCGAGGGGATCACCAGACTGCAAACCCCCGAAGGCGACCCCCCACCCGAGACATGGGTGGAGGAAACCTTCATGCGGTAGCACGTATACTCGCAAGCTTGTTAGGCTTGCGGTTCCAGGGACGTGTTTGTCCATCTGTGGTCATCCTGTCGGGCTTGGGACGTTATACCGAAGCTCCAGGCGGACGGAAAAGCCGTTAGTGAACGGAAGAGGGCCCTTGCCTATGGCGTGGCTCCTTAGCCTTCCTGGCCTGTGGGAGTAATGCACTCTTACCACCGGTGGCTTGTTTAATAATGCCATCCAGAGAGGCTCCAAAGAGCCGGTCGCCAAGGAAGGGAAGATCCGTCAGGGCTTTATTGGATGCCTGGTCAGCAGACCAGCATTTTAGTCTAATCAGGCGCCTCAGCACTACAGCTGACACTGAAGCCCTAGATACAGAGGGGTGGTATCCAGGGTCGCATCAAACGTACTTAGGCCTTGCACTAGTTGGTCTGCTAGTTCCACGCAGACAGGAGAAGCCTGCTGCTCTCCCAATTCGCGGTGCAAAAGGTTTGCCCACTCGGTCAGTGTCTGCGACGCAAGTGCAGATGCCAGTACTGGTCGCACAGCGGACCCCGCAACCGTAAACAAGGAACGAGCTACTGCCTCGGCCTTCCTGTCCGTGGGATCCTTAAATGCAGGAGTCCCCACTACCGGGATCATGGTTACCTATTTAACCTGGATACTGGGGGTCCACGACCGGAGGAGCTGACCACTTTGTGAGAAGGCTTCCCTCAAAGGGGTAACGCACCGCCATGTATTTGGGGACCCAAAAGGTCCACTGCGTGCGACCCCATTCCCTGTAGGTGAACTTGTCAAAATAAGTCAGATACGGGAGCACCTTAGGTGAACGTGCTGGATTACAAGACCCAAAAGGGACCGTTGGAGACCTGCTGGCTCCTGAATTTCCAGGGTGTCACACAAAAACTGTGATAAGTGCTCCAACAAGCACTTTTTCGCGCCTGGACCTGGACAGGGACTCATCCTCACTGTCCGAACGGTCCTGGTCAACGTCATCTGAAAAAACAGAGCAGGGGTCACCAGCCTCAGCAGGGCCCGAGTCTGCATCAGGGCTCTCCCCAGAGGACCGGGGGCAGGGGCCGCCTCATTGCACCCGTCTTCCCACGCACCGCCTCCATCTTAGCAGCAAACTAATTGAGGACCGCCATCAGGGTGTCCATGGGCACTGTGCAGTCTGCAGGTGACCCAGTTGCAATTGCCTGGGTTTTGGGGGAAGAAACACTAGTTTCTAAAGCCATGCTGACCCTATCCTGTCTGCCACCCAAAGGAGACTTAGAACAGTGACAGTCCCACCCTCCCTGCTGCCGCTGACTGAGGGGCTCATTCTGCGCTGTCCACAAGTGGTGCCTGTAGTCCCTGAGTGCTCCCAAGTGCAGAGGAAACCAAAACTGTGTCGGTGGCAGCCACTGGAATGATCGGTAAACGATCTAGAAACATGCTCAAGCTTCAATAAAATGGCTGCCCAGCGTCCAGTACACAGACAAGAAACACAGGGAAAACGGCTGTGAGAGCACATGAGCTATGTTGCTGCTAGAGAACACGGACAATGTGCTCAGGCTTCCAGAAAATGGCCGCCAGGGTCCTCAATAGGAAATCACTCTGAAAATGGCCACTGAAGCCCAGCAAGCCATGCTGCCCTGCCCACACCTAAAATGTCCGCCGGCCATGCCATGAGGTGAGAAATACACAGCGCTGCCCCAGACCACGGCAGACCCTCACAGGCACCCCCAGATAACAGAAACACAGGACCCAGGACCACCGCTATCCAGCCAGCCCCCCCCCCCATCCAGGTGAGAGCCCTCAGAGATCCCCTGTATGGCTACACACACACCGCTCAGCAGTCACATGCAGCATCCCCCCCCGGAGGGGGGAGGGAGGGAAGATGGGGACAGGGGAGAGAAGAGAGGGGGGTGAGGGGGCCCCTGAATCGAACTCCCAGGGAATGCCCAGCTGTTCAGCCCCACCGAGGCAGGGTGAGCCGCACTTGCCAGTCCTGAAGCACTGGAAGACATTCCATGGCAGAACTACTCTCTGATCAGTACAGGGTAGACTGCTGGCCTGGCATACTGTGACGCAGACATCAGTAGCCCTGTCATATGTATGCCCCGGAGCATAAAAGCTCACCGACCACCTCTGGAGCTGAGATTTTGTCGTGGCCTGCTGGGCCGTAGCTGCGAACTGCACACGCTCGATGGCCGGACTGGGGAGACTACAAGGATAAGTGAACCAGCCGGCTGTTGATAGAAGATCACAGGATCACTCATCTTGCACAAAAAGCAAGGCTTCTGCATAAAAAAAACCCTGCGAGCCCATAGGTCTTTCTCCTTCACTAGGCAAAATAAAACTGAGGTCTGCTGGCAGACAGGAGGGGTGATACCTAAGGGACCGCCCCCTGGGCGGAACTGAGGGTTCTGAGTGTTGTATTACAACTTTTTGCCTAGTATTCTCCTAGAGGTGAGGTATACAACCCAATGGCTAAGAGAGGAGCTGTGTCGGTCAGTGAATATAAGAGAAATTTGGATTTCACATCATTTTCAGTAACAAGGGTCATGAGAAAAAAATAGAACATGTCAATTACCCCACCAGGGACAGAAACAACAATAAAAGATTGACAGTGGTTCTAATCCTTCTCTCCAAAACAAAAAAAACATTTGGGCTATAAATATACTTAAGCAATAACTTGTCTCTCAGTAACTCAGCACAGAAGATACTGTCCATTATTTTAAACATACTTTAAAAATGCCAGTTGAACTGCAGTTCAATTTCCATATCACACCTTATAAAGAAGTAAACCTTTTAGATTAAGAAGACAAATGTAAGATCCCCCCCCCCCAGTATACTCATACAATTGCCAGTTATAGTAAGGTGCTCCATCAGTAATTTATTACTTTGCCACTAAAGGATAATATAAGATGAGAGGCAAACGGAGCATTTTTTCATACTTACATTTCATTTATAAAAGGTGGCCTTTTAAAATACAGTAAGGCCTCTTTCACACTGACGTCCCGTTCAGGCCCGCCTGTCAGTTTTTCAGGCGGACCTGAACGGGTGCTCCATAGAGCTCTATGGAGCGTCGGATGTCAGCGGTGACATGTCCGCTGACATCCGACCCGCTCCGATCCGAAAAAGTGTAACGGAGGAAAAAGCTATTTTTCCATCCGTCTGCGGATCGGATCGGGTGACGACGGGTACTGCGGTCCGTCGTCATCCGATCTCCCATAGGGGAGAGCGGCGCTGTGACAGGTCCGTCCCTGCGCAGTGTGCAGAGACGGAGCTGTCATCTCCCTGCTCAGCGGGGATCGGCGGAGTGATCCCCGCTGAGCAAACGGATATCCACGGGGCGGATCTAGGTAGACAAAAGGTTTTTAGAGTTTAAAGAGACACTGTCATTTTCTGCCTTTTTCTGTTTGCTTTTTTTATAATGTAGTTGTTTCTGTTATATTTTTCCCATTTCTACTATGTTACACTCCATGAATGAAACAATATTGAGAGCAGTTTCCTGGCCACATAGACAATACAGAGCTGGGACAGACAAGTGAATGAATAAAACTGTAATTGAACAGCAGCATGTACCCATCAATTAGGTTTCTACTTTTAATTCACTGGCAAATAAATGTTTCAAAAATAAAAACAAGGGATCTACACCAACCACATGTCACCTTCAGCATGAAAAAGCTCAACTAGAAACTGGGAACCCTGAATTAAAGAAAGTGTGCTAAATGAACTGTGAGGGCTTCCACTACTGACCTCCTGAACATGCTTGTTGCCTAGCTACACTATTTTGGGTGTCACTGACACACAACATAAATATGTGGATTGGTAAACACAGAGTGAATTCAGAATTCCAAATGAGCACAATAAACTCAAGGTCAGGGATGACCTGTGAAAGTACTAAGAATTAGGACAGCCAGGAAACAAGCAGCAATTACAACCTCTTCCGTTTCTAAAAAAAAAAAAAAAAAAAAGGGTTCCTGTGGGAAACTATAATGGCTTTCAGCTACTTTTGTTAAAGAGTAACTCCACCTTTGTTGAGAAAAAAATATTCCCCTCTGGGTGATCTATGTGCATTGCAAGGATTTTAATTAACGTTGTTGCAGATTGCTATCTTTTGTTATTCAGAAAAAAGCCCTCTGTGTTTGTCTGTGTCCATGTTGGAAAGTGAATCTAATGGGAGTGGTTTCATAATTATAATCCAGCTGCTGTACCTGCAGGGCTCTAAAGAGGAAAGCTGCTGGGAGAATTGTGATCTTTTTATTCTAAGCAAAAAAATTGTGATTCTCATTTTGGCCAGAATTATGTAGCTCTAGAGAGGCTTGAGAGATGCTGTCCTAAAGTATTAAAACTATAGGCCTAATTATCAGAAATCACAAAATTATGCACTAAAATAGGCATTTATCTGAAAGAAATCAACAATTTAACACGTACTTGTTCCAGGTCAGTGAAAGCAAAAATTTGTGATAGCCAGGCACCTAGCATTGCACCAGTTTCTTTTCATACCAGAAATATATGTTCCCTGAAGCAGGGCTAGAAAATACGACAGGTTTGCTTTAAGTAAAACGTCTGCTGCAGAACGATATTGAAATGAGGGAAGAACTAGGAATAGGCTTTCAGATGTGCTTACACTGAATGAAATCCCAATTAAAAATGTGTCATTCTATTGCAACTGTCATTTTTCATTTTGATTGACAATTAGCAGAATAGCTGTTAAGGGAGTAACCACTAACTCCTAGACCACTGCATTTTCACATTCATTGTCAGATAACAAGTCATTATTCTACCTGACATGTCTTTGTGTGCGGCAATAATGAAGCCATTTGTAATTGGTAACAGTAACATAACTTGATATAGAGGGTGTGTAATGACCTTACCAACTCACAGGGGGGATAAGAGAACTAAATAAATACTTATCTGTAGAGCAATCCAAAACTGGGATTTCATTACCTGCTGTTCAAGAGGTGATTGCCGGATGCGTTTTCTATCCATTTGAAAATCATTATCATCCTGATCTGAAGTAAAAGAAGCTTGCTTTTTTGCAGACAGCTTTGAAGCTAGACTTGTATTACTTCTTCTAGTATCTAAAAGGGAGAGTGGGAGAATAAAGTGGAGTAAAAAAATTAAAATAAAAGACGAGTACAGAAGTCATATATAACAGAGGTACAAACATAATTTCTCAAAATCTGGCGCATGTTTGCAAACCAAACAAAACAAATGTTTTTGAACACTTTAATGTAGATATTAAAAAGAAGTATGACCAAAACTTTTACTGCTCTTGTGGGTCATAGGAGTGCACTTCTGTGACACAGAATCAGATCAGTCCAGGGTGATCAGTATCAGCCGATCCAGACTCCGAAAGGATCCCGACAATATTGTTGGGACCCACTTGGATGCCTGACCAGCAGCTGGCTCAGCCTCTCAGCCCGCCACAGAGAGCTTGAGGCAGCCATTCCCATGCCCTCCCCAGCCCCAGGTGACTGACATTCGCCACTTTCTGCTGAGTGGACCAATAAAAGCGTGATCATGTGAATGCTCAGGTTAGAGCCAGGGACAGCTGCAGCAGGGAGTTAAGCATGTTTGTTTTGTTTTTTTTAAATTTCCACACTTCTCCTTTAAAGCGGTTCTCCACCCTAAAGGGGAAGTTCCGCTAATCTGATCCCTCCCCCCCTCCGGTGCCACAATCGGCACCTTTCAGGGGGGAGGGGGGTGCAGTTACCTGGATAATCCAGGTATCTGCACCCACTTCCGGGACAGACCGCCACAGACCCCCGCAGATGCCCCGCCCCCCCGTTGTGTTCTGGGAAACACACAGTTCCCAGCACACGGCGGGGACCAGAAGAGACGCGCAGCGCGACTCGCGCATGCGCAGTAGGGAACCGGGCAGTGAAGCCGCAACGCTTCACTTCTCGATTCCCTGACAGAGGATGGCGGCGGGGGCAGCAGAGAGACGAGCGATCGCTCGTCATCTGCCTCCGACATCTCTGGACCCTGGGACAGGTAAGTGTCCATTTATTAAAAGTCAGCAGCTGCAATATTAGTAGCTGCTGGCTTTTAATATTTTTTTTTTAGGTGCAGAAACACTTTAACTCTAACCAAATGGTCTTTTTTTTAAACTTTATATCTTTATTAATTTCTTTTTCAATACAAAACAACTCATACAGCCTTCCAATAAAAAAACAGTAATAACACAGTGCCTGTTTGCAAATCCCTCCCCCATCCTTCCCTTCCTACATTCATCACCCTCCCCACTAATACACCCCTTTCCATCATACTTCCTTCTTACTAATGCCGCGTACACACGAGCGGACTTTTCAACATCCAAAGTCCGAAGGACTGAGTCCGTCAGACTATCCGATCGTGTGTGGGCTGCAACGGACTTTTGACTCGCCAAAGTCCGAAGGACTTTAGAATATGGAACATGCTTCAAATTTTTCCGAAGGAACTCCGCCGGACCCGGTCCCCTTCGAAAAATCCGCTCGTGTGTATGCTACTCCGACGGACTAAAACCGACGCTAGGGCAGCTATTGGCTACTGGCTATGAACTTCCTTATTCGAGCCGAGTCGTACGTCATCACGTTCGAATCCGTCGGAGTTTAGTGTGATCGTGTGTGGCCAAGTCCGCTCAGCCGAAAAGTCTGTCAGAACTCCGTCGGAATTCCAGCAGAACTCCGACGGAACTCCTTCGGAAGTCTGTCGGACATAAGTCCTCTCGTGTGTACGGGGCTTAAGAGGTACCTTCCTTCATCATTTTTACAAACCATTCCTTCCATATCTTATCGAATTTTTTAATACCTCCTTGCCTCATATATGCTACTCTCTCTTTAAGAATAACCCTATTCATATTCTGCACCCACTCTCCGCTCGTGGGGGGTATGGCAGATTGCCATTTCTGAGCTATAAGTTTTCTAGCCTGGAAGAGACACCTTACTTTAGCTAGGTTACTATCCTTAGGGTCGCTACTTCCCTTAATCCATCCCAATACACAACCCACCGGTTCCATTTCTACTGCCATCTCAAAAACCCTACTGACTATCGTCACAACCTCCCTCCAATACCGATGTAGC